>NW_027412088.1:9777500-11117500 GCF_047663935.1 Musca autumnalis | reverse complement strand
GTCTCCAGATCAGAAAACAAGAAATCACATTGATCATGTTGTGATAGATGGAAGATATTCATCGAGCGTGTTGGATATACGATCGTTCCGAGGCGCAAACATTGATTCGGACCATTACCTTGTTGCAGCAAAGATACGCACCCGCTTAAACGTAGCAAACAAAGTACGAACAGACACAACATGAAAGTTAGACATCGGTAAGCTGCAATCACAACAGATAGCCACAGCATATTCCACTCAACTAGCCCAATTGCTTAATCAAAGCACTCCTCATCCCGATAACGTATCAGCGCAATGGCAAATCATTGCCCACTCCATGCAAACAGCCGCAAAATCCATACTTGGATACTAAAGACCTCCACCAAGGAATCCGTGGTATGATCAGGAGTGTCGTGCTGCCACCGAAGAGAAAAATGCGGCATATAGGGCTACTTTACAATCCGTAGCAACGCGTAGCGCACGAGAGAGATACAGGGAGAAAAGGAGAGAGGAGAAAAGTCTTTCCCGCAGGAAAAAGAGAGAGATGGAAAAGCGGGAGTATGAAAAAATCGAGATGTACAGGAGCCAGAATGAAGTCCGAAAATTCTACCAAAGAGTCAAGCATCAAACTGATGGCTTTGGTACAGGCACATCCTCCTGTAGAGACCAGCAAGGTAATTTAGTAACTGATACAGATAGTGTACTCAGGATATGGAAAGAACATTTTTCAAAACTGTTGGTATCCAATAGCAGCGAATACGACTAAGATACCACAGTCCCAATCCCAGAAGATGGTATTGAATGTATACCGCCCAGCCAAGATGAGGTAAAGACAGCAATAAATCGGCTGAAGAATAATAAGGCAGCAGGGGCCGATGGCTTACCAGCCGAGCTTTTCAAAACCGGAGGCGACACGCTGATAAGGTGTATTCATCAGCTAGTTAGCACCATCTGGCAGGAAAAACGTGTACCCGACGGTAGGAACCTGAGTATCCTGTGCCCCGCCCACAAGAAGGGACATACGACTGTATGCTCTAACTATAGGGGCATAAGTCTACTCCCTATTGCCTACAAGATCGTGTCAGGGATATTGTGCGAACGAATAAAGCCTATGATCAACGAGATAATTGGACCATACCAATGCGGCTTTAGACCTGGCAAGTCCACCATTGACCAGATATTTACCCTGCGGCAAATCCTGGAGAAGATCCAAGAGATGCAGATCGACACCTACCACCTTTTTATTGATTATAAAGCAGCCTTCGGGGTGTCACCGTGGTGCAATGATATGCACACAGAAGGTCGTGGGTTCTACTCCCCGGCCAGGCAACATCAAAACACTTTTCAACGGTGGCAAAATACCCCTCAGTAATGTTGGCGACATTTCCTGAGTATATCAGCCATGAAAAACTTCTCTACAAAAG
This sequence comes from Musca autumnalis, assembly GCF_047663935.1. Lineage (NCBI taxonomy): Eukaryota > Metazoa > Arthropoda > Insecta > Diptera > Muscidae > Musca > Musca autumnalis. The sequence continues at coordinate 11,116,097 of NW_027412088.1, read as the reverse complement.
TGGTGTCTTAGACACGCCGTTCGGACTCGGCGATAAATTGTAGGTCCCATATTGAGCTAATATGAATCGGGGTGCACTCAGTGATATGAGAGAAGTCTCCCTTGTCCCTTATGGGATGTTTGTGGAACAATTATATATTATAAAGCAGCTTTCGACAGCCCGCTGCGTTCAAAGGTATTCCAAGCCATGTCTGAAGTTGGTATCCCCGCAAAGCTCATCCGGCTTTGTAAAATGACTTTAACTGACACGAGGTCCTCAGTTAAAATAGGAAAGAACCTCTCCGAAGAGTTTGGAACCAAAAGAGGTTTCATTCAAGGAGACAGCCTTTCGTGTGATCTCTTCAACATCCTGCTAGGAAAGGTTATACGAGAGGCAAACGTCAAAAGAAGTGGCACAATCTACACCAATAGTCACATGTTACTTGCTTATGCTGATGATATAGACATCATGGGCCCATCAGTAAAAGAAGTAACTGATGCCTTTATGAAGGTCGAAGGAGAATCTGATAAAGTGGGTCTGGCGGTAAACGGTGAGAAGACTAAGTTGATGGTGTCGACGCGTAATGCGTCCATTGAGCTAGGACCGACTGTGGAAGTTGGTTCCTATAATACTGAGGTAGTAAAAGACTTCATCTACCTCGGCACCTCCGTAAACACACCAAACGACATCAGTTGCGAAATAAAAAGAAGAATTGTATTGGCCAACAGATGCTACTTTGGTTTAAGTAAGCAGTTTAAAAACAAAGCCACTGATACTACTACCCGTGCTGATGTATGGGTCCGAAGCCTGGATACTTGCGCAAGCAGACATGACAATGCTTGGTGTGTTTGAGAGAAAAATTCTTCGAAAGATCTACGGACCAATCTGCGTTGACGGTGAATATCGACGTCGCATGAACCACGAGCTGTATCTGCTATACAACGACATCAATATTGTTAAACGTATCGAGATGCAGCGATTGCGTTGGCTAGGCCATATCATAAGAATGAACGATGATGAACCCGCTAAAAAGGCGTATAAACACGGACCGGTTAGCGATGCACGCAGAATTGGCAGGCCAAGAAATAGATGGCGCAAACAAGTGGATGATGAAATGAAAAGGCGCGGTATTCCAGAGTGCTAAGCAACAAATAGAGAGAATTGGAGATCTTTTCTTAGTTCGGCCTATGGAACAAATGTTCTGTAATGGGCCAGCTAAGTAAGTAATTTTTAGGGAAAGCCATTATTGCACCTATGCTGTGTCTTATGTGTACTCTAACCTAGGCAAACCAATTGAGAGGACCAATACGTGAAACATGACCATTACTCCAATATTAATGCATTTTGAATCTGAAATATCAATTTGCTTTATAAACCCTCAGTGTTTATGGAAAGCTTTGCCTAGGAAAAGCTTTGTTAAATCATGGCAACGTTAGCAGTCTGCAATATTATTCATGCAAAAGCAATAATGACAGCAAATTGACTTAAGCCTGAGGATACTTTTCTACAATCTAAAAATGTTCATTTTTTATTTCATCCTAAATATAATTTTCATTTCATATCAGCGTTTAAATAAAAGGCGTATTTAACACGATCTTATTTTGTAATTAATATATCATTCTTACATCTTTTATATAGAATTCAGAATTTTATCTTTATCAAAATAAATAGCCTCACAATATTAGTATTTCATTGTTGTTGTCAATTCAAAAAGGAAAACGAAAATTACAAAGAGAACAGTAAATAAATAATCTCTTACAGAAATCCTCGACAATCCCAGTAAATGAATGATAAGTACCCCCTATCAAGCATTTGCCACGCTTTTGCATGCTGAGAGGGTGTTGGATTTGAACATTCAAAAACAAATCCTTTTAACAGTAGTCAAAGGATACCCTTAAATTGTATGACAACAACAGCAGCAACAACAACAAGACTACGACAATGATGACAACCATTTCACCATGTTATGTTTAGCTAACATTTGTTTATGTCGGTGTGCTGGGTTGTATTTGTTTTTCATAGTTCCTTGCTGTGGCAATGGACAAGGATTATTCATAATGGACTGTACACCATTCCAAAAGTCTTGGATCTTTTTCCCATGGTATAGAACACAAAAACAACAACGAAATCCTTGCAAAACATGAGGAATCGGGTTGGCGTCTGAAATGGCTGAATAAACACAAATACCAAAATGAAAAGATGGTATTCACTGTTTTGCTGTAGCGGAGGGGTGGAAGGATTTGTTGTTTGTTCACAATTTGTCCAAAACTTGTCCGCAGGATATTTAATATAGAAACAGATTCTTTTTCCTCTTTCTATTTATCTATGTAAGAGGGAAAACAACACTAAGCAATAACACCGCTGCATTTGCTATAAAACCTGAAGGCAAAGCAGCAAGTCCTGGCTTCACTTATGCAAAAAAATTCCATGCTGCTGAAAACCATAGTTCCCCGAATGCATAAAATGGAAGACCACGCTCGGGAAGCTCACTCATGCTCACACAAGTGGTTTGTGGCTATGTGAAGGGAATCTGTAACTGAATTCATGTTGTTGCCATTATTGTTTTTGTTGTGCCGTGAATGCAAATGTAAAGAATGGAAAAACATTGTAAACAATGTTGTTCTCGACTGGAGTTGTTGGCAACAACAACATTAAGTAAATACCAATACAAACATAAGCGGAATAATACAACAATAAAAAAGATACATTTCCTACTTATTTTATACATTCATTTTCGCAATCTTATTTACAAGTACCAGAACAAAGACAACACACACACACAAACATACCGATATATACTACACACAATGTTTATCCGCTCAAACCACAACTTTCACCGTATTGCCATAACCATGGCTAACGCATGTGAGCGAGTCATTCGAACGACCAATGTTCCAGCAATGATGCTTCTGATCTGAAAGATATGAAATTTTTCTGTTTACATGCATATTCGTACTTATTTATCTGTGTTTGCTTTTCTATAAGAAATTATTTGCTCATCGCTTTTGCTCGTTTATGTATCTGCTATGGACAAACGAACGAAGGAGCGAATGGATGACTGGCTGGATGGATGGACAAATACTTGGCATAAATAAACGCCAGTACTTACATAGCCTCGAGTACTCCATTTTCCAAATAGATATGTAGATACAACTGTCATGACTTCATTTCAATATCTCGATTGCTTCGTCCTTTTTTTTTTAATTTACAAGAGCAAATACGGCAAACGCTTGTACAGAGATACAGTTTATCAAGCGAAATAATAAACACAATGAGGCTGTGACCGACCGACCGCACACTTACATATAGCCACAATTGAGAAAAGGGGAAGGGGAATGAGTGAATGGTGGCTTTTCCACAACCAGTCGGCCAGTCATTGAAGGACTCTTGGAGGTCGGGTCATAACTGAAGCAGATAATGGTTTTTCTTTCTTTAAATACACATTGGACTGAGCCAACCATAAATAGTGTTAATGGCATGGCTATTGATTTTTTTCTTCTTTTCTTAAAGAATTTAATTTGAGAAATTTTTAGTTTTCTCAAAAAATGGTTTCATTGACAGGCCCATAGACCACTTTTTTATTATTATTAAAAAGAATGGAAGATGGATGGCAATGGAATTTTTAATGACTGTCATTTGCAGCAAAAATCCTTTGGAAGGGGAACATATTTTATGGGCCTTAAATTGTATTGATTTTCAATTGCTTAACTAAGGTGGTAGAAAATTGTAAAAAACAAGGAGTGTTAGCCTGTGCACTATGAACAGTTTTGAAATTAAATAGCTGACAAATTAAATTTTTGAACTTTCGTTTAATTTGAAGACGTGTGTAGGGTAGGTATCCTAAACTGTGGACTTAATTATTCCACTTACAGACTCACTTAACAAAGCCTAAACTCAAAAAGATAATCCTTCCAATATATCAAGAATGCCACTTGGGTTCACGTTCACGTTCGGGTCTTTATTCAGAGATCCAAAATTGTGCCTTATCGAAATAAGGGGATTGTACACCAAGTATGTTTGGACGAAATCCATTTGGTGTTGATTTAGTCATGTCTGGCTGGCTGTTGCGCACTACAACTCTCGAACGGATCAGCCGATTTGGTTCAAATTTTGGGTATCGTAATATTTTGTTGGGGTGACGTTGGGGATGGAAGATACCAAGGAACGGTCCTGACTGGCTTTAACATGGCAAAGCCCATTATTTATCTTGGTCCCTCTTTCATCTCAAGTGGACACTGACCTCCACCCGTTGAAGGTAGTGAGCTAACATGTGCCGCGCGTTCGCCCATAAGAACGATAAAAACTTGGGGTTGGGCGTCTGGTTAGTAATCATCCCCTAGAAAAAACAGCCTACTATGAAAAAACGAAGGAAACGAAAAACAAAGCCCTCTAAACTTGACGAAGAAGGTGCAGTTTACGCATTGGCAGATGTAGTTGAAAAGTACAAGGCCGACATTACTGCCCTCTGGAAATACGATGGAACGGGAAAGGAGTCACAACAACACCTAAAGGTGACTGTATTATAGCTGTCATGATACAAAGCATGAGTTTGGTTGCGGATTTGTAGTTGGTCGGAGGTTAAAACATCTGGTTTCCAGCTTCACCCCAGTGAATGAAAGACTCGCTGAAATTCGAATAAAAGCTAAATTCTTCAACATCAGCTTTATTTGCGCTCATGCTCCCACTGAAGAAAAGGATGAACAGACCAAGGATATATTTTACGAGCGCTTAGAAGAAACTTATGGCCGTTGCCCTGCCCATGACATTAAAATTATACTAGGCGATTTTAATGCCAAAATTGAAAAGGAGAATATCTTTGGCCCAACTGTCAGGAAATTCAGGTTCCACAGTGAAACATCTGACAATGGTATGAGGCTGATAGACTTTGCAGCTGCAAGAAACATAGTAGTTAGCAGTACCAGATTTACGCATCTCGATATTCAGGTGCCTTTAGGCTGTCGCCAGATCAAAGAACAAGAAGTCAAATTTATGACGTTGAGATAGATATGCATCAAGCGTGTTGGATGTTCGACCGTTCCGAGGTGCGAACATAGACTCGGACCACTACTTTGTTGCAGCAAAGGAACGTACCAGATTAAACGTAGCAATCAAAGTGCGAACAAACACAACAAGGAAGTTGAACATCGGTAAGCTGCAATCACAACAGATAGTCACAGAATATTCCACTCAACTGGCCCAACTGCTTAATTAAAGCACTCTTCGTCCCGACAATGGCAAAACATGGTCCACTCCATGCAAACAGTCCAAAATCAGTACTTGGATACCAGAGACCTCCACCAAGGAATCAATGGTATGACCAGGAGTGTCGTGCTGCTACCGAAGAGAAAAATGCGGCATATAGGGCTACTTTACAATCAGTAGCAGACGTGTAGCGCATTTTTCCAAACTGTTGGTATCCAATAGTAGCGTAGTCGACGAAGATACCACAGATCCAATCCCAGATGATGGTATTGAATGTATACCTCCCGGCCAAGATGAGGTAAAGATAGCACTAAACTAAGACAGCAGGAGCTGATGGCTTACCAGCCGAGCTGTTTAAAACCGGAGGCGACACGCTGATAAGGTGTAAGCATCAGCTACTTATCTCCATCTGGCTGGAAGAACGCGTACCCAACGATTGGAACCTGACTCCAACTACAGGGCATAGGTCTTCTCCCTATCGCCCATAAGATAGTGTCAGGAATATTATGCGAACGCCTAAAGCCCATGGTCAACGAAATAATTGGACCATACCAATGCGGCTTTAGACCTGGCAAGTCCACCATTGACCAGATATTTACACTGGAGAAGACCCAAGAGATGCAGATCGACACTTACCACCTTTTTGTCGATTATAAAGCAGCCTTCGACATCCCGCTACGTTCAACGGTATTCAAGCCATGCTTTGTAAAATGACTCTAACTGACACAAGATCTTCAGTTCAAATCGGAATGAACCTCTCCGAAAAGTTTTGTACCAAAAGAAGTTTCAGGCAAGGAGACAGCCGTTCATGTGATCTTTTAACATCCTGCTAGAAAAGGTTATACGAGAGGAAAACTTCAAAAGAAGTGGCACAATCTACACCAATAGCCACATATTAATTGCTTATGCTGATGATATAGACATCATGGGACGATCAGTAAAAGAAGTAACCGATACCTTTATGAAGGTCGAAGGAGAATCTGCTAAAAAGGGTCTGGCGGTAAACGGCGAGAAGACCAAGTTGATGGTGTCGACGCGCAATGTGTCCATTGAGCTCGGACCGACTGTGGAAGTTGGTTCCTATAATATTGAGGTAGTAAAAGACTTCGTCTACCTCGGCACCTCCGTAAACACAACAAATGACATCAGTTGTGAAATAAAAAGAAGAATTATATTGGCCAACAGATGCTACTTTGGTTTAAGAAAGCAGTTCAAAGTTCAAAGCCTGGGTACTTGCGCAAGCAGACATGGCAGTACTTGGTGTGTTTGAGAGAAAAATTCTTCGAAAGATCTACGGACCAATCTGCGTTGACGGTGAATATCGGCGTCGCATGAACCACGAGCTGTATCTGCTGTACAACGACATCAATATTGTTAAACGTATCGAGATGCAGCGATTGCGTTGGCTTGGCCATATCATAAGAATGAGCAATGATGACCCCGCTAAAAAGGTGTATAAACACGGACCGCTTGGCGGTGCACGCAGAATTGGCAAGGAATAGATGGCGCAAACAAGTGGATGATGAGATGAAAAGGCGCGGTATTCCAGAAAGCGAAGCAACAAATAGAGAGAATTGGAGATCTTTTCTTAGTTCGGCCTATAGAACAAATGTTCTGTAATGGGCCAGCTAAGTAAGTAAGTAAGTGCTTAGAGATTTCGGGTAATTTTATAATGAAGTACGGTATAGCTCCACATTTTCGTATAGCGCCTGTAGAAATGTACCTTCCGATTTGTTAGGAATTTTGAATTTTAGTCACATTATGCAACCGAAATAGCTGAAATTTGGTATTTAGTATTCGTTGGTGGTATATACCTTTTATACCCTAGTCTTTAGACTAACGTGGGTGTATACACTTTCATACGGGCAAAATGTTCCACGGTGCGCCTTAACTAATTTTAATTGGAAGGTGCTTACACCTGGGAAGTTTTTGCAGATTTTGAAACTACAATTCTCATAGATGAGAAATATCAAGAAACAAAAAAAATCGCCGGAGGGATTTTCAAATAAATCGCGATTTAAATTCACATTTTTAGGGGTTCTTTAGGTATTCACGATTTTGCTTGGAAACCGCAATCCTATGTAAATGGGCCTAAAGAAAATGTTTCTCATCTATGAGCATTGTAGTTTCAGAATCTGCTAAAACTTCCCAGGTGTAAGTACTTTTCATTTAAATTTGGTTAAGGCACACCGTGGTGCCTCATCGAAATGTTTTAGACCCCAAGTACGTTTGGACGAAATCCGTTTCAGACATTTTAGAGTCGATTAAGCAATGCCCGTCCGTCTATCTGTCTGTCTGACTGGAGCGCAAAATAACTCTCGAACGAATGAACCGATTTGGTCCAAAAGTTTACGTTCGTTATACTTTGTCCAAACTTAGTTTAAGATCGAAGATGAGCCATATCGGTCCATTTTTTCAGGTACCTTCCACAAAAAAGTTGGAAAATGTTCAGAAAAATTGTGCGCAAGATAACATTTGAAAGAAGTAACCGATTTGGTCCATATTCTGCACATCGTGAAATATCTACCAGACATAGATGATGTTCCAATATGGACTCTATCGGTCGGTACCTCTCACACAACATTTCGGAAAAGTTCAGTATGGGACCTGCTCTCGAAGCGCTTTGATTTTTATTGTATCAACTGTCGACGACGGTATAAGTTTTATCAGTGGCAAGTTCAAACTTCCTGAGAAAATTGCCCGAAAGCTGTAAAAAATCCATGTTGCACTATGTGCAGTGGTGGTAGGACACGATAACTCTCAAACGGATCAGGGAATTGGATCCAAAATTTGGCCATCGTAATATTTTGTCCGAACATAGTTTACGTTCGAAGATGAACTATTTCTGTCCACTCTTTTAGGTACCTCCCCCACAAAAGTTCAAAACTTTTCACTAAAATGGTGCGCACGAGAGTTATCGTAGGCAGTAACCGATTCGTTTCATACTTTGTACATCGTAATATTTATACGATACATAGATCCAGTTCGAATATGGACTATATATGTATGTCATCTTTTTCGGGTACCTCCCACACAAATGGAAAAATTTAGTTTAAGGCCTGCTCTCGAATCGCTTTGATCTTTGCTATAACAACTTATATTCTCTGTCCCACCCATACGACGGTACAAGTTTTTTTAGGGGCAAGTCGATATTTCCTGAAAAAATAACTCTAGAACAGATCAGCCGATTCGGTCCAAAATTTGACCTTCGTAATATTTTGTCCAAACTTGGTTTAAGTTTGAAGATGAGCATTATCGGTACGCACATTCAGTACCTACGATGAACGTTGATCACACAACCCTCAGATTTGTGGTCTGTGTCACCGTACTCATTAGTTAGTAATGAGTAAAGTAAGTAGTTTTGTACAAATTTTTTCTTGTGCAATTTTTTATAAATAACCCATTAATTTTCAACGTACGGGTAATGCAGAAAATAGCTTGTTTACATGACATTATTGGGTTATACGGCTCATGTGGCTTCCAAATATTTGCTGGGTTATATTAAAATAATTTGCATTTTCCTATTGACATATACAGTTTCGTCAAAAGTACTTTTATCGGCCAAACTTTCGGAATAACCAATCATAATTATTATTTTTAAATATATTTTAAGAGGTAGTGAAGTGATTTAATAACTTGGCTTTAAAGGCTCATAGCAGCATTAGACTCTACACATAAGACATACAAATTACTTTAGTCATCCTCATATTTCCACAACACATCCATGCGTTAAATTATAACTTTTGAAAATGTTGTTCTTAAAATTTTAATTTTGTTAAATATAAATAACAATGCTGCGCTTATCTTTATTTTAATAATAGCAACTTATTCTAAATCAAACCGATTTATTTATCTCCTTCTTTGAAAATGCCTACTAAATCTTTGCGAAAAATCTTCTGATTTTCTTTACATTATTTAAAAAATATGTAAATTAGTGTCTCATGAATTTTTCTTACGTTTATTACCCCCAAAAAACAATTGAAATTAAACATTCTGAACAACACTTTCAAACAAATCAGACACCAGGCACAGCTTCTTTAATCTTCGCAAGGCGACATGGCATGAATTTGAAATTATGTGTAAAAATACTGCGGATTATAGTACCCCTTTTTCTGTTTGCAAAGCTTAAAAATAATGTTAACGAATACAACTAATTAAGAAATCCAATCATGCTTGGCACATTAACCGCATTTATTTGCACCAAATGAAACAAAACGAAATGAAATTAAAATTGAAAATGAGTTTGAAAATCGTTACATTCCTCCTGTCTTCTTGCCACACTACACTACAGCAGTAATTAAAGGACCCAAAAAAATTAAAGGAAACACCCAGAGAAGGAAAATAAACAATTTAATTATGAAACGTTTGGTGAAACCATTTCCACACCAAATACAGCAACAATAACGTCTATTGAATAATTAACATTGAAAACAATTTGTTAAATGGCCGACAAACAAACAATTGAAATTGAGGGTCACTCAATGAATACCTAGAAGAACAAGTCCTTTTCACCTCTTAAATGTTGGCAAGCAAATGAATAGAAATGAACAACAAATTCCTAGACCGACAGCCAGCCTTCCTTTACCAGCAACTGTTGTTACCCAAAAAAATTCCATAGAACGCTTAAAGAAATTATTTCAAACAACAACAACAAAATAAAATGGTCGACACTGCAATGAAAACATTTAGAAAAATAATATTGTTTTACTTCTCCCAAAAAAAAGAAAACAAAAAAACATCCAAATGTCTAAAACAAATTGAAATTTTGGCCAACAAATTTAAGTAGAATTTAAATAAATCCCATACTTATTATCCCTGTTCAAGTGACCCATGTATGTACGTGTATTGTCATGAGCCGAGGGTATATCACGTTTCCAGTCTATGGACAACAGTTTTTTTGGTAATCAAATACCTGGAGACCTTTTTATGACCCCTTGTCACAGCAACAACAAAAGAAAATGAAATGAGACACAAAAATGAATCACCTGGAACGTTGGCAACCCCCCACGAAAATAATTGCAAATTGTAGCTGGCATAACATTTAGTCCGAATTGAATTTGTAAATGATAATGGTAATAGTCCGGTAGCCTGAGAAATGACAGTAACAGCAACCAGCCGTAACTGCAGCAAAGTAAATTGAATTTGAAGAAGAAACGTCGCATATTCACACTCTACTTGACAAGCCGAGTGGGAGTATAGATTCATTACAGTGGAATTTGGTAGATATTATTTTACGTTGAGAGATATGTTTAGTAAGAAGATGAAGTACAGTGGGAAGTATGCAATCGCCTGTATCATATTGTTACGTAATTAGGTTAAACTTGACAAGAGAAGTTTTGGAAGTTTCCAACGTAAATTTTAAACGTATAAACAGTGAATCTAATTATTCCATTTTCATATCTCATCAACAAAATCTACACGAACCAAATCCATAATCCTTAATACATATTTAAAAAGCACCGCTTGGATGTTTATACGGGCAAAATGTGCCTCACCGAAATAATGGTTTAGACCCCAAATATGTCTGGACGAAATCCGTTCATACAACTTGGAATTGATTTAGAAAATGGTCCAAAAGTTGTTAAAACCCCATATGGCATCAAATACAGCGCACGAAACTTTCGTACGGATCAACCGATTAGATCCAAAATTTTGCCTTCGAATTATTTTGAACCAGTAAGGAAAGGATCAAAGTCGGGCGGGGCCGACTATATTATACCCTACACCACTGTGAGTATGTAAACTATAAATCGGAGCTATATCCAGATCTTAACCGATTTCGATATAATTTGGCACAGTTACTCCCAGACCGAATCGGACGTATATAGCGTGTTTGGTGCAGCAAATACGTGAAATCGGGCGAAAATATATATGGGAGCTATATCCAAATCTGAACCGATTTTCACCAAAAGCAATAGCGTTTTCCTATGGCTAAAAAAATTGTAGTCCCAAATTTCCAGCTGAATAGGTCAAAAAATGCGAACTGTACGTTGCGAACAAAAATACATGGACAGACGGACTGACGGACATGCATAAATCGACTCAGAAAGTGATTATATGTGTATATCCACAAAAGGAACTATAGTCAAAATAGACATTGAAATAGCAAAAATTCCCACAAAGCTGAATTTAGGGTTTGCCATTAGAAGCAACGTCCTAAAAGTCCCCATCGATCCCATGTGTGCAAAAAAACAATTATTCGGGGTCAAAGGTCAAAATTTAAGGGTTTTTAGGTTTTCGGATTTATTTTTTGAAAACGGTTGATCTAATCAAAAAGTGACTAAAGTAAATATTGTAGACAGAAAAATTATCTACAAGTTTGACCCTTAAAATTTTTTTCTTAGAAGGAACCATTCTTGAGATATAGCTGTTCTAAAAAACACATGATTTTTATGCACTTATAAGGGAAATATGCACATATTCGGACGAACCGGCTAAAATAAGCGAAGTAATCGGGTCGGTCCCCTAAAAATATACAGTTAGGCAAGAAAAGTATTGCAAAAACCAAAATTGTAGAAAATTTCATATTAATTGTTCGTTTGTGGCAACAAATTATGTAAAAACTATACGGTTTTTTGTGCAAATCTCTTGGTATAGGCCCTTACAACAATATTCCATCAAAATATGCAAAGGTTATTTGCGATTTATAACAAATACGGTCAAAAATAAGAATTAACTACTACTTGCGGGTGACAATAAAAGTATTGCAACGGGAAAATCAGTACCATAAAACTACAAAATTTTTGCGGTCATTATGCATTTTTATGACTTTTGCGGCTAATAATAGACTAACAGTATTGAATGTAATAAAGTTCAGTGATAAAAAATGCGGTCATGGAGGATCATCAGGCAGGTAAAAAACGCATGGGACCATATTAACAATAAACAATGACGAATCGGCCACAGGCAAGTATGCCAAGAATGAATATTTGACTCAATATGTGTTGTAGGATAATGGAACAATGCAAAACAGTCCGATTTTGGATTTGAAAACATCGAAATACCTTTGAAAAGTATATGGAAAAAATTGCCACCAGTGTAGTATTTTGAAACGACCTACGACAGAGCACTATTTCGTCTCTAAATGGTATTGATATGATTTAATTTTTACTAAGTGGATAGATATTATCCTCTGCTATCATAATAAATCCAAAAAAATTGCGCCAAATTCAATAAAACCCATCAAATATGGAAATTAAACCGCTACTGGAGAAGCTTAAATAACGAATATTTGGGTACTATATTCTTTACCATGGAAAATAGTATGCGAAATTGGGTTCACGAATATAATAATGATTGGGAAGACATCCCCACTGACATCATTAAGAAATTTGTATAAGCATTAGTCTGAAAGTCAGAAAAATCGATCCGGAAAGCTCAAACAAAGTCAACTACTACCATTCCAAAGTCCAGATAATGACATGTTAATCTTATTTGTGTAAATTGCCGATGTAATATAACAACACAAAACTCTTAAATACATCGGGCCAACATCCTGATATCAACCCTCATAAAATTTTTGGGTCCAATTTAACAAAAAACTCAAAAAACGTCCTCCAAAGAAGGATCAAGATTTACTAAAAATTGGGGAACCAGTATCCTTAGAGTGGAACATACCCAGCCTTAATTTTTGGTTTAACTAAGGTCATTATTGCTCTAATGAATGTCCAAAGTGGATAGACAACTCATTAAGGAACATACCTTTTGCAATTCTCGAAGAAACCATCGATTTGATAATTTTTGCAATACTTTTATTGTCACCCCCAAATAGTAGTTAATTCTTATTTTTGACCGTATTTGTTATAAATCGCAAATAACCTTTGCATATTTTGACCGAATATTATTGTAAGGACCTATAGCAAGATATTTGCACAAAAACCCGTATAGTTTTTACATAATTTGTCGCCATAAACGAACAATTAATATGAAATTTTCTACAATTTTGGTTTTTGCAATACTTTTCTTGCCTAACTGTATGTATTTTCTTGAAGAGCGAAATTATCTTCTAAAAAAAATTCCAACAAAATCGGAGTGTGTTTAGTAGAGTTATTCAATGTTAGAGTCATTTTATGCAAAAATAGCCCATTTAACCCACATGTATAATCGAAAGCCCAACGGGAACGACCCCAACGAAAAGTCTCCGATTTTTTTCAAGTTTTGTCCGAAGGTAGGGTTTGTTGCGCTGATTACGGAAATGTATAATTTTCAACGGTTGCGGATCCGGTTCGCCGGTTATTAGTCCCGAAAGGCCAAATTTAATAACCGGGTTAGACCCGGTTCTACTGAACCGATTACTGCAAAGTGGATATCGTTTGAAAGTTTACGGAAGTATCTAACGCATAGTGTCGTTACTTTAACCGGTTCGCCTCATAATGTACTTACGCGGCTAATTTTTTATTTGACTTTTAGATCGAGATATCTCGAAAATGGTAAGTCTTTTTTAAGAATCATAAATACCAGTCTTGTAGACAATTATTGAATCTACAACTTTTACTTTAGCGGGCTTTTGCTAAGTATTACCGTTTTTGAGAAAAATTAAGAAAACTGAATAATGCCTCCAAAAATTACCTTTGACCCCGAATAACTTGTTTTGCACACATGGGATCGATGGGGACTTTTAGGACGTTGCTTCTAATGGCCAACCCTAGCTCTCCACCAAAATTCAGCTTTGTGGGAATTTTTGCTATTTCCCCCTTATACGCGTGTCTATTTTGACCGGACTACTATGGGTCTTTTTCGTTTCCTTTTGTATGTTACATAGAAATGCACAAATACATAATACCCCTTACCACAGTGAGTGGTGTAGGGTATAATAAACTTAGTTAAAGTTCGAAAATGGGTCATAACCGCCCTATCACAAAAGTTCAAAACTTTTTGCTAAAATGGTAACTCTCGAAGGCAGTGACCGGGTCCATGCTTTTCACATCGTAATATTTCTGCGAGACGTAAATTAGTTTCAAATATGGACCCTATTGGTCCACTACTGCGGGAAAAGTGCAGTTTAAGAGCTGCTCACAAATCGGTTTAATACTTCCTAAAAGAGAAAGGTCTGAAAGGTGTAAAAACCCCTATGGTGCCGTGTGTAGTGACTGGAGCACACGATAACTCTCTAACGAATCAGCCCATCCAGTGCAAAATTTGACCTTCGTAATATTTGTCCTTCGAAAATGGTCCATATACGTCTTCTATTTAGAGTACCTCTCCCACAAAAGTTCAATATTTTTACTTAAGTGCAGTTCAGGATTTGTTCGAAGACCTTTAAGAAACTTATACCGATGCTACTCCTTGTGGTCCTGTTGACATCGATATTATGTTTTGCGAGGGCAAGTCCACACTTCGTGACATACTGCCCAAAAACGAACTGAGATTACTCCTAAAATAAGATCCACTTCCGAAATGGAAAATGCCGGTCCATTTTTCAGGTACATCCTCCGCATTACTTGCGAGCTTTAGATCATACGCCCAAATGGGCCACAATAGACTGAGGGTATATCTCTGTCGGCAGAGCCGAACGATACTTTTTCACTTGTTATACCCTCAGCATTTATGCTAACACTTTCATACGGGCAAAATGTGCCTCATCGAAATAATGGTTTTAGACCCCAAGTCGAGTCGATTTAGCAATGTCCATCCGTCTGTCTGTCTGTCGGACTGCCTGGTGCGCACGATACGGATGAACCGATTCGATCCAAACTTTGGCGTTCGTAATATTTTGTCCAAACTTAGTTTAAGTTCGAAGGTGGGCTATATCGGTACACTCCTTCGGAAATTTTTTTTGTGCACGATAACTCTTGAAGGAAGTATCCGATGTGACCCATACTTTGCACATCGTGAAATTTCTACTAAACTTAGATGAGGTTCCAAAATGGGCTTAATCGGTCCACTCCTTCGGGTACCTCCCACACAAATTTTCGGATAAGTTCAGATTAGGACCTGTTCTCGAATCGCTTTGCTTTTTGTTGCAACAGCTTGTATTCATTGCCCCCGATGCGACGGTATTAGTTTCATCAGGGGCAAGTCCATACTTCCTGAGAAAATAGCCTGAAAGTTGCAAAAAAACCTATGAGGTGGTTGGAGCGCAAGATAACTCTCGAACGGATCTGCCGATTCGGTCCAAAATTTGGCCTTCGTAATATTTTGTCCAAACCTAGTTTAAATTCGAAGGTAAGCCATATCGGTCCACTCCTTCAGGTACCTCTCCCGCAAAAGTTCAAAAATGTTCCGAAAAAAATGTGCGCACGATAACTCTTGAAGGGAGTGACCGACGTAATCCATACTTTGCACATTCTAATATATCTACCAGATATAGATCAGGTTCGTATATGGACTATATTTGTCTACTCCTTTTGGTACCTCTCACACACAATTTCGGATAAGTTCACTTTAAGACCTGCTCTCGAATCACTTTGATTTGTGTTGAAGCGATTTGCATTCGCTACCTCCATAAGTCGGTAAACGTTTTTTCAGGGGCGAGTCCATATTTCTAGGGAAAAATCCCTATGTCACCATATGTGGCTGTCGGAGAGCACAATAACTATCGAACTGTTCAACCGATATGGCCCAACATTTGGTCTTCGTCCACAACTTCCGGTACTTCTCCCCAATATTTAAAAAATGTCACTAAAATGCTTGGACGATATCACTTGAATGGGGCAACCAATTTGGTCTAAACTTTGGATCTCCTAATATTTTGTCAAAATTTAGTTTAACTTCTAAAATGACCGATATCGGTCCTCCCTACGGGCACCTCCCCCACAAAGGTTCAACATTTGTGTCTTAGTGCAGTTAATTCTTAATCCACATTTTTGTCGGCAAGTTCAAATTCTGAAGAGAGCTTAAATACATTCGATCTCTCCGTAGGTGAAAGTTTCGCTTTACATAGGCTGAGGGTATATATCTGTCGGCAAAGACGACTGACACTTTTTTACTTGTTTTCTTTATCTTCACTACTATAATTATATAATAATTGTTCCACAAACATCCCAAATGGGATAAGGGAGACTTCTCTCATATCAATGAGTGCACCCCAATTCATATTAGCTCAATCATATGGGACCTACAGTTTATCGCCAAGTCCGAACGGCTTGTCTTAAGGCACCAGTTGTAGAGAAGTTTTGCCAAACGGAAATACTCAGCAAATGTCGCCAACATTACTGAGGGGTATTTTGCAACCGTTGAAAATTGTTTGATGTTGCTTGGCCGGGGAATCGAACCCACGACCTTCAGCGTGCAAGGCGGATGTGCATACCATTGCACCGCGGTGGCACCCTTCACTACTACCTGCACTAAAAACCTGGATTTAATTGGAGTTTGTGTGGGAGGTGTATGAAGGATCGGAATATTGCGACATTTCGGGGTCCATATCTTGGGAAAAGTTCCTAGAACCAAAACACCCTAGCCTCGAGGAAACATTACAAAAGAAAGCTTTTTTGAAAGGTCTGACAAAAACAGCGGAGAACGCTAAGCAGGATAATAGACAATTTCGCAAATCGAAGGTGTATCGGGAACTAGACTACTAACGATCATTGAATATCAGTCCAAAAAATACGTCCAATATATCGAGTAACCCTCCCAACCTGAACGAAATAAAAGAGGCAATACGACAACAAACAAGTAAAAAAAACGGATGTAGCGAACATTGGCTGCGGAAATATTTGGTAACTTCAGCGAAGTCCAAATACCAAATATTAGCCATTAAAATACAAAAACATTAAAATACCAAAAATCGGGTGGTATTGATCAACGACATATATGTATATCTAAATGGTCCTGTATCTATCATCCTCTGCGAGAATGTTTGATACCCCTAACGGACACTAAATGTCAAATATTATAACGTTAAATTAACGTCAAAAAATGTTGCTAAAATCATCAAAATACCGCAAAATCGGGAGTTACCGTTAAATGGAGCTACAACGAAACATGGACGCATGTTGACAATTTTTGGTGGAGATGTTTCGTGATCACTGAGAACATCAAATATCAAATTTAAGCTAGTTTGGTTAAAACTTGTAGCTAAAATCCCCAAAATTCCGAAAATCGGAGGTACCGTTATATGGGGGCTATACGAAACCATGGACCTATCTTGATGAGTTTTTGTGAAGAACTTTGGTGACCACTGAGAACCTCAAAAGTTAAATAAGAGCAAGTTCGGTTAAAAATTTTAGCACAAAGTACCGAAAATGGGGAGGTTCACTTAAATGGGACTATGTTGACGATTTTTGGTGGAGAAGTTTCGTGACCAATGAGAACCTCAAATGTCACATTACAGCTAGTTTGGTTAAAATTTGTAGATAAAATCCTCAAAATACCGAAAATCGGGAAGTACCGTTATATGGGGCCTATACCAAATCATGGATCTATATTGATAACTTTTGGTGGAGAAAGGTCAAATTACAGCAAATTCGGTCAAGAAATACAGCTAAAATTCCCAAAATACCGGAAATCGGGAGGTACTCTCAAAACTGGGACCAATACCTAAAAATGGATCTGTATTGTAAATTTTTAATAAGAACGTTTTGTCGCTACTGGGAATCTGAAATGCCAAATTGCGGGTAAAGCCGTCAAACAATGTAGCTAAATCCCTCAAAATACCGAAAAGCAGGAGGTACCGTTGTATAGGGGCCATAACAAAACATGGACCAATTTTGACAAATTTTACAGGAGAAGTTTCGTGACAGCAGGGAACCTCAAATGTCAAGTTACGGGTAATTCAGTTAAAAACTAGAGTTAAACCCTCAAAATACCGAAAATCGAAGGTACCGTTATATGGTGGCTATACTAAAACATGAACCTATGTTAACGAGTTTTTGTTGATAACTTTCGAGGCCACTGAGAACCTCGAATGTTAAATTACAGCAAGTTCGTTTAAAAAAAATTGGTCTTAAATGTCGTTTAGGGGCACCTCTCGGATCGGGCTGAAATTTTTGAAGTCTATAGCACTTGGCATCCTGATTACAACGATATATAATTTTCCAGGGGGAAGTCCATCCTTCCCGAGATATGGACATTTTACAATTCTAACGTGGGCAATATGGGCATCGTTTTAAAGCTTATGGAGAGTACTTTTTTGCACGCGACCGATTTTTACACCTGTTTATAGGAGAATGTAATAAATTTCTGTTCAAAGCCGGCTAGGAAACTTTAAATTTACAAGAAAGTTTTGTTTGCGTAGCCCACTTTTGTCATTGTCCATAGGAGAAAGCCTTAAATCCCCGGCCGAAGGCCGGCTACTTAAGAACACTTTCAATTTAAAAGAGAGTTTTGATCGCGTAGCCCACTTTTGTCCCTGTCCATAGGAGAACACTTTCCATTTAAAAGAGAGTTTTGATCGCGTAGCCCACTTTCGTCCTTGTCCATAGGAGAAAGTCTTAAATCCCCGGCCGAAGGCCCGCTACTTAAGAAAGTCATGACCTATATCTCGGATAGTATGGACTTCCCCCCGGAAACTATATTTCATTCATTCAACGTCCCAAGGGCTAACTATGGAAAAAATTTCAGCCCGATCCGAGAGGTGCCCATAAACAACCTAACGGTGTTACAAGTACGAAATCTCCCAAATGTCAAGACCCATATCTCAGGAAGTATGGACTTCCCCCCGGAAAATTATATATCGTTGTGTTCAGGGTCCCAATTGCTACCTATGGTCAAAATTTCGATCCGAGAGATGCCCCTAAACGACGCTTGTTTCAAAAATTGTAGCTAAAACCCTTAAAATGCCGAAAATCCGGAGGTTCCGCTATATGGGGGCTATATTAAAGCATGGAAATATTTTGATGATTTTTGGGGGAGAAGTTTCGTGATCAATGAGAACCTCAAATGTCAATTTACAGTTAGTCCTCAAAATACCGAACATCGGAGCTACCAAAAGATGGGCCTATGTTGACGATTTTTGGTGGAGAACTTTCGTGGCCAGTGAGAACCTCTAATATCAAATTACAGCTAGTTCGGTTAAAAATTGTTGCTGAAATCCTCAAAATACCGAAAATGGGACCTAGAACAAAACATGGACCTATGTTGAAAAGTTTTGGTGGAGATATTTTGTGACCTTTGGAAGCCTCAAACAACAAGTTACTGTTAGTTCCGTCCAAGAATGTAGCTAAATCCTCAAAATACTAAAAATCGGAAGGTACCGTTATATGGGCGGTATACCGAAACATGACCTACATACATATGTTGAAAATTTTCGGTGGAGATGTTTTTTGACCACTGGGAACTTCAAATGTCAAATTAAAGGTAGTTTGGTCAAAAATGTAGCTAAAACCCTCTAAATTCCAAAAAATGGGAGGTATCTTAATATGGGGCGTGGACCGCTATAGCCTATTTTGGAACTTGACCTGCTATGGAAAAAAGACACTTGGGTGCAAAAGTGTAGCGTTCTAGCTCAATTAATTTGTTACCATAAATTTGTTTGTGTAATAAAAAGTACCTACGAATGTTCTGAATGCTTTTTGTTTCTACGCTGCCTAAAGCACGGGGAAAAACATTTTCCAGTTTTTTAATGCGTTTTTGTCACACTCTAATCACAACAACTTAGCCATTTGTTAACCGTTTTGGAAAGACTACGGCTTGTTCGAAAGACAATATCCTCCCACGGTGCTCTTGAAGCAAATTTAAATGGAAGGAAGTTTTTGCGGATTCTGAAACTACAATGTTCATAGATGAGAAAAATCAAAAACTAAAAAAATCGCCGGAACGCTTTTTAAATAAATCACGATTCAAGATGGAATTTTTAAGGGTTGTTTAGGTTTTACCGATTTTGCTTGAAAACCGGAAATCCTATCTAAATCGGGCTAAGACAGATGTTGTAGCTATGAAAATTCTCTACAAGATTGACCTTTATGGAATTTTCGTAGATTTTAACGTTATTGACTGTATCGCCCGCCTCCTTGTAAAACAATGTAATGACGGCAAATTCTCATATTAAAGTTATATATGTCAAAAATGGTACAGCCTAGGAAAAAATTACAAAAGCCAATCTTGTAGAGAATTTTCTCTGCTAAAATATTTTCTTTATTATCATTTTGATAGGATTTGCAGTTTTCAGGCTATATCCTGAAGACCTAAGAAAAAAAATCGGAAAGTTTGATCGGAACCTCTATATCTCCAAAATGGTAAAACCTAGGAAAATATTAATCAGCCAATCTTGTAGGAAATTTTCACTGCTACAACATTATCTTTAGGCTCATTTCGATAGGACTTCCGGTTTCCAAGCAAAATCGCGATAACCTAAAAAGCCCTCCAAAAATGTGAATTTTGATCGCGATTTATTTCAAAATCTCTCCAACGATTTTTTCTTGTTTTTGGATTTTTCTCACCTATGAACATTGCTGTTTCAAATTCAGCAAAAAATTCCCAGGTGTATGCGGTTTTCATTTAAAGTTAGTTAAGGCGCACCATGTATGACATTGTTTTATAAGGAAGCGATAGAGTCAATGTATTGACCCAATTTGAACTTATATATCTCAATAACGGTAACACCTACGAAAATACCAGAAAAGTCAATCTTGTTGAAAATTTTCTTGGCTACAACATCTTCTTTAGTCCATCGTGAAACCCTGAACAACCCATAAAAATGCTAACTGAATAGCGATATATTTAAAAATCGCTCCGGCGATTTTTTTAATTTTTGATTTTTCTCATCTATGAACATTGTAGTTTCAGAATCCGCAAAAACTTCCGAGGTGTAAGCACCTTCCATTTAAATTTGCTTCAAGAGCACCGTGCTCCCCTTTCAAGGAAAATACAGGCTGTAGAAATCCGTTGTGGAAAAACATAAGATATGCCCGTTTAAAATTGAAAATCCAAGAAACCCTGGTTTTCACTCCTTTTTCCATTATAAAATCTAAAAACGAAGTGACCCACAAAACCGAATTTATGCATCAGAACCCCCGCAAAACATTTTTTCAACTTTTGTATCACAGTGTTATTTACCATTTTTCTATAAATAAAATATGTATTTTCTTGTTCCACAAAAAAACGCCTGAATGGCCGTGAGGAAGCTGATGTTTCATTTTCCTCTTCAGCCCACTGTCTATTTATTCTTTGTTCTTCTCAACGCTCATCGACAACATTTTATTTTTAGTTAAACATCATTGCTGCTGCACTTACCTTTAATCACAGTTAGAAAAATTAACAAAACTAATCCGCAGCGAGGAAAATAATGTCTTCGCGTCTTGTGATGATGATAAGTGGATGTGAGTGATGATGCTGGAGGCAGTTGTGAACTCTGGTGGCATTCAGGCATTTGAGGCTGGTTGTGGTGATGATGGTGTTGTTGGTGTTGTCTTTGAGGGTGTGGATGTTGCTGGTCGAGCAGAGGCTGCTCCTGTTGTTGTTGTTTTTCTTGCAGGCGTTGACGTGCCATGATGTTAATACAGGAAATTTTGTGTTCACAAAAATGGAGGGGAGGATAACGTATAAATGAATCTACTATCGAAGCTTTCGTTTTCTGTGTCTGTAGCTGCTGCAGGGGGTACTGGTTTTATTTCCGGTATTTTGTTTTTTTACCGATTTTCTTTTTTACACTAAACACTTTAGTTGTTTCTTTTTTTTTTTTTGCTGCTGCGTATCTTCCGGTTTTTTGTTTTGAATAAATGCCGTTAACAAATTAGAATTCAAGACATTACTTGGCTTATTTGAATTATACCAAGCATTTTAAATGCAAACTCTGTGTTTTTTTCACTTCACACACAGCCACACTCTCACTACACACTCTTTTAGGACTATATCTGCTTCAATGTTGTTGTTGGGGGGAGGGGATACGTTGCGAATCACTTGATTTTTGCCTTTTTTACTTAATTCAATTTATTTTTGCCGTTCTTTTTTTTTTCCTTCAATAATTCAATTTGGTTATTTATCATTGAGGTAAAGATCTGTTGTGTGGCGGCACAACGAGCCTTGGTTGGCAATTTCGAAAAGTATTCGTTTTTTGTTTTGTTAATAAGTTTGTATTGCCGAAATACTAGACAAGGTCGATAACGACAATGTCGACAAAAGTGCTAACTAATTTTATACTGTTCCACTTTGTTGGTTGGTTTTTTTGTATTGTTGAATTAGTTACGTTCGCACTTGGCTTTTAATGTTCCATTTCATTTTCTGTTTCGGGGGGGAACGAAGAATTGCCAGGGTTTGTTATGTTGTTTTTTTGCGTTGCCGTTGTTTCTGTTGCTTGTTATTTTTTGGTATTGTTTTTTTGTACAGCATAATATCCTTTGTGTTTTGTTCGTTGTTTGCTAAAGACTCTCATGGGTGTAATTTTGGCAACACTTTTCAACAATTTATACGCTTTTGTGCGCTTAGCAGGCACCACAAGCCACTGAGTGTACCAAAGTCAACAAAAACAACAACGAAAACAACATCAACACCAACCAGAGCAAAGTATGTTGCAGAGAATTTGTTTTCCGTAATGTTGTTTTAAAATTTTGTTAAAGCAGGGATGACTTCCGCCGTTATTACTGGCCACTGTTACTGAGGCGACCTTGCCAATGTGTCCCTTCTAATAATGGCCACAGAAGCCTCCTCCCGATGACATTGTTAAATTTTTCATAAATTAAATTTCATTTTTGTCGCATTGCTGCTGAAAAGAACAAACAAAAGAAAAGAGAGAAAATAATTAAATAAAGTTATGAAGTAGAAAATATTGGTGAAATTCTGAAACTTAATGAAATACTTCCATTTTAGAAAAGTAATTTATTGCGGAAATGTTATAAAATGTTTTTGCTTATAAAGTTACAGAATTAGCAAAGTTTTTATGGGCAAGAGATTTTGATTTTGTCATACAAATTAGGACTCCATAGAATGATTAATTGGCTGATATAGGCTCAGATTGAGGACCATTTGATTATTTGAAAATATTCATTCTAAATAGACGTAAATGACCTTAAACTATATTTAATCCAAAATTCATGGGGGATCTGAAGGAGTGAGCCGGTAAGCACGAAAGAAAAGATAAATGAATCCTCCATTACATCAACTTCTGTCGATCTCCTGGCGAGTATATTTTCAAAGCACAAGCAAAACTGTTATTACCGGCTTACAAGACGTAGAATGAAGCGAGAAGGTCTACACAACAACACAATCGATCCAGTGTTTAGCGGCAACTTATATTAACTTCATCTTGAATTTTGGGAGGTTGTTTATTTTTATTTTTTCGACATTTATCTTTTGAATAAATACAAAAACAATGGAAAACGAATATACCTTTTTAGATCAATTCATAAAGTGATTTTCTAACAGTAAATGTAGAGAAAAACTGGTTTTCTTAGATTTTCAACATTAAGCGGGCATAACATCTTTCTTAACAACGGATTTCTAGTTTTTGAGACGGTTCGAATATTATTTTTTCAAAAAAAGTCAGATATTTTTAAGATGATTAAGTTTGAAGTGTGAAAATATTAATTAAGTGGTTACGGCCACTTATTGATCACGAAAAAAGACATTGTTTATGAATTTGTTACAAGAAATATACCAAACTTTTTTAGAAGATTTTACTTTCATCTTGAGCTGTTCTGACAAATGGCCGCCTACGTAGCACTGTTTTTACTAAAGCCTAATGTAGCTCGAAAATGTATGAACCGATTGGCATAAGTTATTGTGGGATCATTAAGAACCTAAAAATCGTATCTTTAAGCGAAACTGAATTAAAAAATATAAAAAAATGATAAACAGTCAAATTCAAAATTTCAATTTTTACTTAAAAAATTGATAGTCAATTTCTTTAAAAGTCTCTTGCTTAAGGACAATCTTTTTATGTGTATAATAACACTGTGCAAGATTTTTAAGGTGATCTTGTGCAAACAAGTCGAACTGAGGATTTTTTGAATGTACAGACCCAAACGACAGGAAACCCTAGTTGGGTTTTGTTGTGTCAGATCCAGCTCTGATTTTATGGCTACATCTAAACATGGTTAAATATTGAGTTTTTAAAGAAATTCGGGGCTATATCTCTGAAACCAATGCGAATCTTCATCTGACCTCTGAAATAAATTTGTAGATAAGGACAAGAATAAAATATTTGGAGAAATAATGAACTCTAAAAACTAAATTTATTGGCTCAAATTTCAAAATATATGCAAAAATGCCACAATTTTTTTACATTTCGCATCGTATCCTCCAAAACCGTTAATTTTTTTTTTTTGGTATTTTCTTTTGGAAAAATATTCCCTGAAATGTAATACACAACTCTTCAGAACATGTCATTGTTGTAAAATTACTCTATCCCGTTGTTTTCAGTACATTTTTCAACGACGATTTAATAAAAATGTCAATAATGTAGTGAAATCCGAAATGCGAGAATAAACTGTTGGTGTGAACTGTGTTTGAAATACGTGTTGTAAAAGATATGATGCAAAATACAGCTGAAACAACATGAAGTAAGCATTTTATAGTTTCAGAATGTTCTAAAGAATTGTAGGGAACTTTATTTGAAAGATTTTTGCAAAAGGTTACTTGGTTCAACTCGCAATATTTTAGCCGATACTGACCAGAATTTCAGCAATTATGTAAAATTTTCTATATTTTATAGATTGATGCCCTAGATGGAGTTTTTCTTATGTGGTTTTTTCAAAAGATAAGTTCAACTAGTTTAGGGCTACAATATTGCTAAAGACAGCAAGGCCAAATTCCTATTCGTCTCTGAGATAATGGCATGATAAATGCAAAAAAGTGTAGATTTAGCCCGGTTTAGATGAGACCATAAAATCCGAACTGGATCTGACAGGACAAAACCCTATTAGGGCTTTTGTAGTCTAAATATGTACTTTCAAAAAATGCATACTAGAAGTTGTTTGCATTTTCAGTGTTGCATAGTGAAGTCCAGCATTCCGCAGCCCTTTACTCGCGAGTAAGCAAAGGGAGCTTCTTTCCATTGAAAAACCATGCATTCACACAGTGTTTACTCAATTTTTTTGCCGTTTGCTTTAATAATCCCAACAAAAACATATGAACATTGTATCATCTGTTTCCGAGTTTCAAAAATGCCATTTCGAGAAAACCGCGTTTAAAACTTCGATATTACATACAAATCACAATAAATGTTTCCTTTCTAAGGTTCATACATCAGCTAATTTTTGACGGATTGACTCCAGAAATTTTTGCAACATATTCTATTCTACCTGTCCTTCAAAATGAGCCAAATAAATTTTTTGATTTTGTAAAATTTGCAAGTGGCCATAACCCCATCAAAACAAAAACATGCTTTTCCTCGGTCTCTAAGCTTTTTAGAAAACATCAAATACACTGTGAACACAAATTTTGGGGCAGAGATAATTCCTTTTGAAGATGAAAGCCCTTGGTGAGTATATTAAGAATCCAAAGGACAATTGCGCCGGGAATCGAACTTCCGCGTTATGGCGTGATGCAGTTTTTGCTAGAGAACCTGTAAGCCATCAGGAATTAGCGTTATATCTTTGTTCATTGTTTGTTTTAGCTTATTTTTGAGATGACATGTCTGCAGTCAAATCGAATGAGGATTATTTTCGTAGAGCACTTCGACCTTCTAACTTACTTCCTTCAATGTCCTTTTCGTCCTTTATTTTAAGAGCCGCTATAAAAGTACCACAAGATGACGTTTTTCAGCTTCCAAATGTTCTGCAAAAATGTCGCTCAGAAAAGTGATGCATTTCTGTGTGCTTTAACTAAGTTTTTGGTTGGTTTGTTTAATATTTTGTATTTTCTAACATTGTTGCGTATGTGCGTATGATTTGTATTGTGATTTTTTCTAATTAATAACAATAATACGTACTGGAGTTTCCAATGTTAAAAAATAGAAAATATTAATAATAAATTTTCATACCGAATTGGCTAATTTGGCCAAAAACAATAACACACAAACATTCCAGAAGGGACAATGGAGTTTTCTCTAACATCAATGAGTGCACCCCAATTCCTATTAGCTAGAGTCCGAAATGGTGTGTTGTAAAACATCACTTGTAGAGAAGTTTTACATGGCTGAAATACTCAGAAAATTTCGCCAACATAACTGAGGGGTATTTTGTCACCGTTGAAAATTTGATGATTTGCTGTTATGTGCGGCTTTTTTGAAACATAGGTAAATTTCCACATAAATTGGTAAAAAAAAATTTCCAAACATTATAATAATTCATTTAAGAAAAATATCAAAAATAGAAGAATGCGGTTTCTCCAATTAATCCCTGAGTAATTTCATTAAAATTAAAAAAATTCTAAACAAACAGGTCGGGGCAAATACAAAAGTGCAAATGGTCTGAATAAGGGCACTCTCACGCATTTTTCTGAGAATACAAAACCGCGTGCCTTATCGGGTGACAAAAGTTGTAGTTCAGTAAAGATTGAGTTTGCTAATATATAGTACATTTAAGGAATTAACAACGTTATCATCATCAAACCTAACAAAAAAGCAATGACCCAATATAGATTAAAGTTTCCGAAATATAGCTACTTCTTTATTCAGAAATTTATAAAAAATACGTATTTCCCAAAATAGGAAAAGCAAATTCGTCTTTAAGAGCAGCTTCCCATATTTTGGCCTAATTTTTCCGTTTCCATATAAAATATATTCTTGCCATCAATTTCAGTAAATAAACTAGACATCGTTATTGATAAACAAGTAGGTTTTTGGTCTGTAAAATCTAATGGTAGGAGAATACATCATTGTTCTCCCTACAAAGTTGTCAAACATATGCCCCAGCTTTTGTTTTTTTATCGCAGTAGTCTGACAGACTACATTGGTGGTACCAGATGTGTATCCAGGTTCCATTTCATAGCTAGTTGGGATAATGTTCCTATATTTTCTGCTGCGACTTTTCAATAACCTTCACAGAGACTGTCGAATGTAGTTTTTGTTGACCTTTGGACTGTCTATTTTGGTTGGTTTAGTTTGGCTTTTAGGTCAGGAATAAAAACAAGAGTTTTTGTTTTTATTTAGTTTTATTATCCAATATTTCGAACGTCCTCTACGTTCATCATCAGGGATTTTTAATTTCACTTAATTAGCTATCGGTTACAACATCTGCACTTCACAACTAATGTCCAACAGAGACTGTTAATTTGAATCCCTAGTAAAGTTCTCAACATCTCAAATTTTGGCATTCTCATCCATGTACGTAACGATAGAGCTTACGACTAAAATGGGGATTCTTATTGTTGGTCTGCTTTAGTACGAACCCAAATCGAGAGGATAACACGGCGGAATCGAAGAAGTCTTGTGACATGCACATGATTTCTAGCATTGAAGGGAACAAAATAAACCAATATAAGCCCGTGGCAATAGAAGCTCACCCATAGGTCGATTTTCTTGGCATTCGATTTTCTTGATGTTCGAAAGAAAAAAACATAAGAAGCAAAATACTTAAAAATTCATGCTCTGTTAGCACGGACCATGAGAGACTGACCGCATAGACCGCCGCGGTTGGATAAGAAAACTTATCTAGAAATGACATGGTGGCTAGTTTTTCCAAGGATCCAGTCTTCAGTGTGAATGTCCATCTAAAGATGTTTGAATAGCGACATGGCCATATAATCATATCTTGGACCAGGCCTTTATATCTTATCCATGAGTAATATATTGAGTCACCGTAAAAGGTGTGCCTTTAGTCAATGGCGACGATCTTTTAATGGCGTTGACAGAACGCTGTTAAAAGAAGTCGGAATGTTTGTATGGAAACTATAAGGCTAGAAGGTGGGTTTCTTCATTTTTAGGGTTAATCTAAAATGTAGAATATTTCGTAGATACATCTTACTTCGAAATTATCGGTATACATGACCGATTGAAGCATCTTCGACCATTACGCCGACGTCAAGCCAAATGATGAATTGTTCTGTACCAAAAGCTTCTCCGTATGCCGGTAATCCAGCCAATTGGAACTTCCTTCTTTAATCGTCTGGACAGAGATGTCATCGGACCTATCGCGAATAGTTTGAATTCGGAAAAGGAGGGTTTTATTAGTATGAGCTGTAATGGTATTAACCGAATTTCTAGACGTGTACCAAACAGGATGTTGAGGAGTGAGCGCAAACTCTTGTAGAGGACAAATTAATCAACAAAAGGGGTGCTGTACGGAAATGTCAATAAATAAACAACTAAAGAAGTAAAAAAGTGTCAGGTATACCCTCAGCCTGTGTGATTTGCATCTTTAATTAAAGACAGTTCGAATACCGGCAACACAACAAAAATCCTTTTCACCAACATTTTTGTATTTGAGGGGTTTCCAGAATTTGGAGGACTTTTTTGAACGTACGATTTGGATGGAATCTCAAACGTGTTTCGGTGGAGGTACACAAAGGAATGTATCAACGTAGTCTCTTTTGGAAGCGGATCTTATTTAGGGAGTAATTTCTTTTAATTTCTGCCATTTCAATTGGTATATCAAGAAGTATGGACTGGGCACCTGAATAACATAGTACTGCTGTAAACAGGACAAGAAGGACAAAATATTACGAAATCCAAAGTTAAGACCAAATCGGTGTCTTTGTTTATGAAATATCTGGCGTACCATGTTAGCGAATATTTTTGATATTTTGCGGAGGAGGTACCAGAAGGGGTGGACCGATAAAAAATATTTGAACACAATCAGTTACACCGTTACAACGCATTATTTGGTCAAAAGTTGTAGTGCGCAGTAGCCACTAGCTTTCGGGTCAATTTCTCAGGAAGTATGGACTTGCCTTGTATCGTCGTAAAAGCGGCCCGAGAACAACCTATTGCAAAAAAAAGGATCAAAACGAGAGCAGGCTATATTCTAACCTGATCTATCACCGGTGGAAACATTATGATGTACAATACATGGACCAAATCCGTTACTTCCTTCGAGAATTATCGTGGGCATAATATTTGCTTAAATTTTTAGAATATTGTGGGGGTACACGAGGGAATGGATCGATATGACCCATCTTCGAACATGGGTTTCGACAAAATATTACGAGGATTGATTGAGTCGTTCGAGAGTTATCGTGGGCCCCAGCCAGACAAACGGACATAGCTAAATCGACTCCACACTGTCTGGAATGGATTTCGTCCAAACATACTTGGGATCTATAAAAATTATAGCGTCGTAATAGGACCGCGAGAAGTATCTGTTTTAAAAAATTTCTAAAGTATCCGTTGCCTGGCCGATGGTTGAACTTCTACGAAACTTTTTTAATTTGTGTGGGAGGTACCCGAAGGAACGTTCATATGACCGCTCTTCGAACCTGAGTTGGACCAAATATTCACAGGTGCAATGTTTGGAACCGATCGACTGATCCGTTCGAGAATTATCACACGCTCAACCAGCCTTTCAGAGAGACAGGCGGACAGATTGGGCTAAATTCACTCCAAATTGTCAGAAATTTGTTTCACCCAAACCATTTTTTCGAGGAGACAGATTTTTATGGTATCAAATTGTATACGTCCACGTTATCCAAAGTGTTGAAGGTAGAATGTTTCCCTTAGCCTCCTTATTCAAATGAAGGACGACCTACCATTGCCAATCTGTGTAAGCCAGCTGATCAAGTACCCGACCATTAAATTATGTATAGGCTTTGGAACATTGGTCCTCCAAACCATTGAAAATTCAAGGAAACAAGCAACTAAAAAAAATGTTTCTATAATCTCAAAAGAAAACTTTTTAGAAGATATGAGTTTCTTAATAATAATGAGTCTTAACACATTTTAGATAGATGATCACTACCGACCGCAAGAAAACCATAAAAAACTATACAAAATTTATATTAAATTGAGTCTTCGTTTCTCCCAACCCACAAACTTCAAAATTAAATTGTCTTCGCCCTCTGAATTGCAGTAAAACTTTATTCAAACTGATGTGTCTGAGTATCAAGTGATGATACTTTCGCAAATAAAATGATTTATTTCTTTTTTATTGTTGTTAAATACCTCTGCCCCTACCAGCTAAGCAAGCAGACAATCACTCTTCTCAACATTAAACTATGTCTTTCACAGAAACTAGAAAATTTTAGGCAAATGTAAAGCGAAATGGAAAATTGCACTAAACTTCTTTATCCCAGCTTATCTGGGCTATAAAATGATTTTAGAGGCCATAGAGAAGAACTCTAACCTTAAAACTCATATTCACCTTCAAAGTTTTAATTTCCATGCCAAGGACCGGACTGGACTTTAAACTGAACGAAACGACGTTTATTTGCCAATGCTAATGAAATGAAAACATCTTCACTACAAACTAAAGAATCTTCTCAAAATGAAAAGTTTTACAGCTAGCCCTGAACAACAACAACAGAAACAACTTAATTTATGCCCAGTTTATGGCTCTTAAACATTTCATTAGGTGGTATTAAGAAAGGGCAGGAAGACGGAAGAGAAATCCTACTACAACTTTTCTCCCCTATTTCTTTTTAAAAAATGTTTAAAAGTCTTTAACATTTATTTTGTTTTGTATTTTTATTTTCCTTTTTTCTGTTTCTGTTTTCTCCCACCCTAACCCAGACCATAATTCAATTGTATTATTCAACGCAACAACAACAGAAAAAAACGCCAAATGTTATGCTCTAGTTTATGGTCCATCCGCCAGCTGTAAACTATGCAAGAGTTTGTTGCCTTCATTGTTGTTGATTACATACTTGTCTTACTCCTAAAAGTAGGCTACTGCTAAAACAACAACAAACCATAAAGTTTTTGCTTTGTTGTCGGGAGTTGTTTTCTCTTTTTGTCTTGTGCAACATCATCCTAAGATTGTACATGCTTGCCCCATGCAGTTGCCAGCCAGCAGCCGAAAGAAAAGTGTGTAGAGGAAGAACCTAAGTATTAAAGTAAACCATTGGTAACTCAAAAGGTTCACAAGAAATTCCTGTTTTTGTTTCTTAGTTTTTTGTTTTCTGGTATTCTTCATAGGTTTGAGAAATGTAATCAGTTTTGTCCAAAACTTTGTGACACTTAAATTTAGGCCTGACAAAAATATTTATTTTCCTAATAGTCGTAAAATTGTATTTAGCGATGATTATCTTTTGGCCCTGCCTGTCATAAATTCTTTGGTCTTAGACGGGCTTGATTTAAGTTGGCTGTAATTTTCTAGCGTATTTTATCGTTTCACTTAAGTGTATCAACTTAATTGATTATATTAGAAGAAAATGTATATATTGTAATTAGTTTTGTCTAAAGCAGAAATTGTTTTTGTTTTTGCTTATGGAAACAAAAGATTGAAAAAAAAAATCTTATTTCATTCTTGCAACACAACTTCGTTGATTGTTGCAAAGTTACCTGTCCAACAACATGTTGAGGTGTCGAAATCGTTTGGGGAATTAATAATATTGGGAAGTAAATCAGGAACCCAGAATAATGAAAGATTGGACATTGTGATATTTCTTCAAAACTTTGCTGCAGTTTGGAAATAAATTATGTCGGTCCACTCCCTCCCATAAGTTAAACTTAAAGGCTCTTCGAAGATCGTTTATAAATTGTTCGTGGGAAAGTCCATATTACCCGACATGTTGACCCGAAAACTCTAAAAATATCTACGGGGTATAGAGGATCAGAAATGTTTCTTTTTTTAATTATGTAACGTTTTTGGACAAAAATATTTTAAGCTTTCCTTCAATTCAACTTTCATCAAAAACGGCCAATAGTTCCTGGTGAATTTGGGGTGAAAGCCAAACTTTTGACAAAAATGTTAAATTCTGCATTTTAGATTTTTCTAAAAATACAGTCCAAACTGGCTGTAGTTTGGTATACAGAGTTCTATGTGAATATTTAACAAACCTACAAACTCTTTTCGCGGTAGGTCTAAGCTTTCCCGAAACCACCATATAACAGTACACACATATTTCGAAGACGGTTGGAGGCAGAACTCTTCATCAAAAATTCTCGATCAAGAATTGTATTCTATAGCGTCTCTAAATATGAAAAAAGTATATCAGTCAGGTGGTACCATTAAATATGGACTAAAGTAAATACTAAAACCTGAACATATACTGACAAATATTAGCAGGGATTTATTTACAGCAAAAATAGGATATATCTGTGGGTACCGTTATATGGGTGCCATATCGAATTGTGATATGTCACCAAATTTTGATGATAAGGTTTCCTCTGCCAAAAAAGCTGAATGCCGAATAACAGTCACATATACAAATGTATTTTGAACAAGTAAGAAAGTATCAGAGATATACCCTGAGCCACTGACTAAAAGAAAAAACAAAAAAAACAACAACAAAACCAAACCAAACACAATAACTATGCCGTATATAAAATATATTGATTTTGTATCAGGAGTTTGCTATAAAATATGTATGTACCGTAATGTGGGGTTAAACCAAATCATTGACATATACCAAACATTTTTAGTAACCAAACTTCTTTATAAAGGACTCGAAATATTAAATTACGTTTTTCTAAGTTTGAAAGAAATTTTTGAAAAAGTATTAGAATTATCGTGCACAATTTCCCTTTTACTATGTGCCGGCAGGGTTTTGGAGCTTTTGGGCCATTATCATAGGATGTTTTGGCTTACTCCGGAAAAAAAATGTTGTAAATGAGGCCGCTCGAACAACCTACTAAAAAAAATCAAAACGATGCAATAGGAACTCTTAAACGTCAGTTTATACGAATTTTGTGTGTGAGGTACCCGAAGGAGTAGACCGATATAGTCTATATTCCAACCTGATGCATAAATGGATGAAATAATACGATGTGCAAAGTCTGCACCAATCAGAAACTCCCTGCGTGAATTATCTTGCGGATTTGTCATTTTGGCTGGGGCTGTCAGGGTTTCTTGGAGCTTTTAGGTCAATATTTCAGGAAGTATGGACTTGCGCAAGAAAAATATTTTACCATCGTAAAGAGAGCCCCAAGGAAAACTTAGTGAAAAATTTCAAAACGATCCGAGAGGAGCTCTTAAACTTCACTTTATCCGAATTTTGTGTGGGAGGTACCCCAAAAGAGTGGACCGTTATAGTCCATATTCAAACCCTGTCTATGTCGAAAGTTATCGTTCACACCATTTTGCAGAAACATTTTGAACTTTTGTGGGGGAGTTACCCGAAGGAGTGGACCGATATGGCCCATTTTTAAACTAAAATTAAGATTGGACAAAATATTACGACATCCAAAATTTGGTTCGAATCGATTGATCTGATCGAGAGTTTTCTAGCGCAACAACCAGACAGACAGACGGCCGGACATGGCCAAATCGACTCCACATTGTCTGAAACGAAATTCGTCCAAACATATCTAGGGTCTAAAACCGTTATTTCGTTATAAGTGTATGTACCCTTTCTAGCCTAAACGTCGAGGGTATAAAAAATTGGAAAAAATGAAATAACGCGGTTTTTCACATTTTCCCCTGAGTAATTTTACTAAAATGAAAAAGTGTTAAACAGGCAGTTCGGGACAAGTACAAAAGTAAAGACAGTATACTCAGCGATACCACTGAGTTGTCTTTTCATTTGTTTTCTCTCTCACGTACACTGTGCGTGAACAAAAACAAACAGAAAACATCATTTGGTTGTTGCTTTTTTTCAATCATAGATTCACACATGCATTTGTTTTGTTTGTATTTCTCTGAGCGTCGCTGGTCTTAAACCATTTCACAGATCGAGATGAAATTTTAAATGCAAGTTTTATCCAAATCTTCCATCAAATTAATGAAATCGGTAGAAAGTACATATATATCCAAAGCATATATCTGAATCTGAACCGAGTGTCCTTTGGAAAAAATTAACATTCTCAATTTACACTCGAGTAGGATAATAAAATTTGGTATTCCTGCAAAGATCACTCGATATTGTAAGATGACTGCAACTGATACTCCGTCCTCAGTTAAAATAGGCAAGAACCTCTATGGACAGTTCAGTACCAAAACAGATTTCAGACGAGGAGACACCCTTTCGTGTGACTTATTTAACAAGCTGCTGGAAAAAGTTATCAAGATGAAAACGTCAAAAGAAATGAAAAATTTATACAAATACGATAGTCAAATTTTACTTGCTTATGCTGACAATATTGACCTTTAACAACACGCAGAGAAGAGATATTGTGGGAGCAATCATATTCTAAGAGCAAAATAGTGTATTTTAAACATTTGAAAATATATATAGTTGTTTCGACCATATATTTTGTGTCAGGAAACATAATGACACAAAATATATTGTTTCACCAACAATATATATTTTCAGATTTTTAAAATACACTATTTTGCTCTTAGAATATGATTGCTCCCACAATATCTTTTCTCTGCGTGAAGGTTGCTGAAGTGGTCTGGAAGTAAACAGCTTTAAGACCAAGCTGATGGTATCGACGCAAAATGCGTCCCTAGAACACGGAACAATTACGGGAGTTGGTTCATATAATTTTAATGCAGTTGAAGACTTCGTCTACCTCGGTACCACCATCAACACAAGAAGGAACATCAGTTGTGAAATAAGAAGAAGAATACTATTGGCCAAGCAGTGGTTTAAGTAAGCAGTTATAAAAAAAAAACACATCTCGTCAAACAAAAATAAATTTTACAAATTAATGATACTACCCATGCTAATTTATGTTTCCGGTGTGTTTATGGTGTGTTTGAGACAGAAATTCTTCGCAAGATCTACCGGACAATATGTGTTGAATGGCTGGTTTTAACTCAAAGATAAAAACTTGATGTCGATTTTTTTTTTAGGCGGCAACCCTAGAATGTTTAGCTTTGTTAGATGTTAAGATTGCCATAGTTTGAGCACAATTGGAAAATGTTAACTCGTGCCACTGGGCCTTAAAGTTTCCTTAGTAATTTATATGAGCCCAACGGTGAATTTTCAGGAAAATTTTATGGAAACTTTGAGGTCCCAGTGAAATGTGCTAGCATTTTCTAATTGTGCCCAAACTTTGGCAATCTTAACATCTAAGAAAACTAAACACTTTAGGAGGTGCCGCCTAAAGAAATCCGACATCGATGGTTTAAGACCATCCTAGTGTTGATGGTGAATATCGACGTCGTATCAGCTATACAACGATACCAGTATAGTTAAAAATATCGAGGTACAACGACTACGATGGCTAGTCCATGTCATAAGGATGAGCGATGGTGAACCCGCTAAAACGACGTATAAATACGGAAGGTCAAGGCTTCGATGGTGCCAACAAGGGTAAGACGAGATTGCAAAACTTGGTATTCCAAATTGGAGAAATATAGCAACAAATAGAGAGTTATGGAAATTATTTCTTAGTTCGGCTTATAGGGCAAATGTCCTGAAGAGGGTCAACTAAGTAACTGAATAGAATTTTGTAACTCTTTTTTTGTTAACGAAAAACTGCTTATAATTTCAGTAATTAATGACAATTTTTGGTACCTTCGCTATTGAAATAAAGTAGTCGTTAAGTCCTGCCGATAGCAACAGTGTCGACTATTATTTAAACTTTTCATTCATTCACTCGCGTTTTAATTTTATCGATTTTTGTCGGTAACTCAAAAAAGAGTTACATAATTCTACTACAGGAATAAAATATGGGTTTCCCAAAACCGTCCACATTGGATTAGCTTCTTAACTTCCTGTTACTGCCTGAGTAATATGTAAAGTATTATGTATCTATATGTGGATTTACGTACATATAAAAAGTTTAATTAAATTCAAAAGTCTTCAGTTTTAGAATCCCTTGACCTGGGCTCACATCTGACATTGTGTAAATTCTCAAACACAATATTTTACACATTTATGTATCAAAACAAAATAATACACATAATTGAATCAAAACATAATGGCAATATAAAGAGGTGGGCGGACCTATACCTAAAATTTTCAGGTGGAAAGTTTTGTACTCCCAACAAAGACTAAATACCAAATGTTAGCCATTTCGGTGGAATATTGAGGCCACTACCTTCAAAATATCGAAAATTGAGATGTACCATTCTATGGGCTATATGAAGGCGTGGACCTATACGGACAAATTTATAGGGGAAAGCTAAATACCAAACTTCAGGCATTTCGATGGTTTTATTCGGTCACAACCTTCAAAATATCGAAAATCGGGAGGTACTCTTCTAAGGGGGCTATATTAAGGCGTGAACCCGTACCGAAAAATTTCTGGGGAAAGTTTTATATCCCCAATGAAGACTTACTACGAAATTTCAACATTTTCGGCAGAATATTGATGCCGCAAAATTCAAAATACCGGAAATACTGAGGTATCGTTCTATGGGACTATATGAAGACGTAAACCTATACTGACAAATTTCATATGGAAAGTTGTATACCCCCAAAGACGACTAAATACCAAATCATCATTTCGTCATTTCGGTGTATTATTGTGGCCACAACCTTTAAAATACCCAACATAGGGAGGTACCGCTCTATGGGGGCTATGTATATGAAGGCGTGGACCTATACCGACCAAATTCTGGGGGAAAGTCTTATACCCCCAACGAAGACTAAGTAGCAAATTTTAGCCATTTCGGAGGAATATTGAGGCCACAACCTTCAAAATACCGAAAATCGGGAGGTATTGTTCTATGGGGGCTATATAAAGGCGTGGACCTATACCGACAAATTTCATATGGAAAGTTTTGTACCCCCAACGAAGACTTAATATGTACCAAATTTTAACAATTTCGGTGGTATATTGATGCCGCAAACTTCAAAATACCGGGAATCTGGATGTACCGTTCTATGGGGGCTATATGAAGGCGTGGAACCATACCGACATGCCAACAAATTTCTGGGGGAAAGTTTTATACCCCCAACGCAGACTAAGTACCAAATTTCAGCCATTTCAGTGTGATAATAAAGCTAAACCCTTCAAAATACCGAAAATCGCGTGGTAGCGTTCTATGGGGACTATATCAAAACGTGAACCGATATAGCCCATTTGCAATACCAAACATCCTAGGAGTAATATAAACTTCTACACCACATTACAAAGCTCTATCTTAAAAATTGCGAGCTTCATCTTGATTTCAACAGACGGACGGACGGACAGGCGGACATGGTTATAACGACTTTGAATCAGGGCTTTGGAGTCGGAGTCTGGAGTCGTGAAAAAAGCTCGACTCCGACTCCGGGCAACATTTTTTT
Organism: Musca autumnalis; assembly: GCF_047663935.1. Taxonomy (NCBI): domain Eukaryota; kingdom Metazoa; phylum Arthropoda; class Insecta; order Diptera; family Muscidae; genus Musca; species Musca autumnalis. Next base: position 11,078,945 of record NW_027412088.1, on the reverse strand, counting down.
CTACATTTATCAAAAGAGTTTTTATTTTTTTATGATAGAGAGATGAACTTTAATAAAATTTTGATAAATAGTTTATTCATTTTATAGGAAATCTATGAGTAAACTTGTAAGCAAAGGATTTATTATATTTAGTAATGTTCCATGACAATAGAATTGTAATTGTATCATTCAATATGAATCGATTTCTTAATATACCATCACATTTATGACAAAACTTATATACACTCTGGAACACTAGTTTTAGATCACACATATTTATACTTCACAATATAATGTGGAAAAAGTATTATGTAAATCTACCAATTTTTTCCAAAAGATATTGTTTTCATCTGTTTGATAACACCTTGAGCTACTTTCGGATTTTTTTGTCGAAAAATATTGTACATTTTTCTGACAAATGGCCGCCTACGAAACACTGTTTTTACTAAAGCAGTTTGCGGTGACCACTGTAACTCGAAAACGAATAAACCGATCAGCATATGTTTTTCTGGGATCATTAAGAGCATAATAATATTGTACTTAAGCATAACGGATTAAAAAAATATCCATTTAAAAAAAAAAATTGTGAACTGTAGAAGTCAAAATTTCGACTTTTCCTAAAAAAGTTTTTTCTCTATAAATCCGTCAAAAATTGTTTTTAAAAGTCTCTTGCTTAAGTGCAATCTTTTTATACGTGTAATAATCCCAAAATGCCATTTTGAGAAAACCGTGTTTCAAACTTCGATTTTACATACAAATCACAATGAATTTTCTCTTTCTAACGCTCATATCTCAGCTAATTTTTATCCGATCGACATATTCTATTCTACATGTACTTTAAAATGAGTCAGCAACAAATTTTCGCTTTCGTAAAATCTGTAAGTTACAGATTAATATAAACCCCCCTTTTGGCATACCAATTTTCATATTTCGACAAAATAAAACGAAAAAGCTATGTATGTGACCCGTCCGTCAAAAAAAAAAAAAAATTAATCAAACTCGTCAGTTCTACTTGTTTTTGTTTTAAATTGATAATCGGAGGGTATACTCGTACACATATTCCGGCAAAATCTACTGAAACTTTCTCAATTCTTTCTGTTGTTTCTTTTCGATATAAGATGCAGCAGATTCAATACGGAACATCAATTTTACATCGCATTGCATTACAAAATGCCTAGGAGAAAACAACAGATAAGCATACAGGGTCCTAGTATAGGAAAATTTTAAAAATTTAGCATATTTTATTAATTTTTAGTGGTATAGGAAATTTCCCTCGGAGTCGACTCCGGAGTCGGAGTCGTGAAAAAACTGGCCCGGAGTCGAAGGAAAAATGGCTCGACTCCAAAGCCCTGCTTAGAGAATATGAGACACTTTATAGGGTCTCCGATGAATATTTCGATGTGTTACAAACGAAATGACAAAACCTAACAGTCCAGATATTAGCACAAAAAAAAAACAAAAACGATGTTCCACAACATCCCGTTCGGTACAAGGGAGACTTCTCTCATATCAATGAGTGCACCCCGATTCATATTTACCTCAATGATATGGGACCTACTGTTTATCGCCGAGTCCGAACGGCGTGTCTTAAGACACCACTTGCGGAGAAGTTTTTCAAGGCTAAAATACTCAGGAAATGTCGCCAACATTACTGAGGGGTATTTTGCCACCGTTGAAAAATGTTTGATGTTGCCTGGCCGGGGAATCGAACCAGCGACCTTCTTCGCGCAAGTCGGGCGTGCATACCATTGCACCACGATGGCACCCAGATATGAGAACATTTTGAACAAAAACGTGACGAAGCGGCCCCATACTTTTAAAAAAACCGGGACAAAATCGACTACAATCAGTTTTTATGAAAAATGTGCCGATCAGTTTCTTAAAGCGTGGTTTTCTTTATTCCAGATTTATCTAACTCCAGATATAATAAAGTATTTTTAATTTTCTTTTATTTGGCGATTAACTCTCTCTCTCTCTGCTGCTAACTCTAACTCCCCAACAAAAAAATCCCCTAAAAAACGATAAAGAAAGAAGAGATAAATTACTTTAAAGTATTAAGACCATTTTAAGAACTTTGCTAATGCAAGCCTCTTAGGAAAAAACTGTTTCTTATTTTTTATTGCAAAGCTTCCTAAGAATTCCCATTGCCTGCCTGCCTGCCTACTACAACATCTTTTGTGCAAAGGGTAAACAAAATTCGTTTAGAGCTTCTTGTTGTCACGTTTAGGAATTCTTTAAAAAAGTTTTTTTCGCTCTCCTTTATTGTTGTTACTTTTCGTGTTGCTGCTACTTTTACTTTAAATAAACTTTTAATCTCTTTTGTAACAAAAAAAAACAAGATGAAAAATAAACAAAGTTGTTATTGTCATTGTTTGCTTACTTTTATTTGTTGTCCTTGTTGTTTTGTTGGTTATGCTGCGTTGTCCTTCTTTGTGGGGTTGCGTGTAGCGTATTACAGCTACTCTTGTTACGTTATGGACTATTGTTTGACGTGTCCAATGACTAAATTTGCATAATTTCTTTATTGATCAAGAAAAAGTTTCAACTTGAATTTAGTTGGTCGTCCAGGAAGAACGAAAAAGAGAGTGAAAGCTGGGAAAAGTTATGGTGATTCAGGAAAAAAACGTCGTTTTTATTTTGAAGAACATAAGGAAGTTGGTTTGGTTTATTAAATTTGCTTAACACTTTTTGCGGTTAGTGAATTATTAAAAACAACAACGTGATTGAGATGAAGTTTCAGACTTGTGTGTACTTGATTAGGTTTTTTTTAATACACTAGGTAGTTGTTTATTAAAAAGAATTTCCAGAAATAAACTTTTTGTGTATTTTTGTTACTTTTCAAAGGTTTAAATTTATGATTTTTGAGTTTGAGCAAACGAAGATTTCAAATCCACTTGCTAGTCATCGTTATTTGGATTATTTATGATATTTGCCATTTTTATAAATTTTAATAGTAATTTTTTTATTTTTTAACTTTGTTGTTTGGGAATTTTTATTTATTAATGTTATGATTTTAATTTCATTATATTATTCAACAATCCAAAATAGGTCATATTTCACTTATTCATAATTTTTCATTATTTATTTTTTTTATTAAGGTCGTCCTTATATTGTGATTATAATTTAAAATATAGTGCTGTATAATTAATTTTTTATTATTTTCTTTTTTATAAAGTGCTTAAATAAATATGGAAATTTTCACATAATTTGAGATTTTTGTTCCACTTTGTAGTTTATATATTTTTAGAACATTTGAAAAATGATTTTTTCTGAATATATTTCCAATTCACTTTCGTTCTGCAGTTATTTTCACCTCACACTTCGTATTTTGTAGCACTCTTCTTAAGATCACCCCAAAAGTATGCTTTATTTTTTATAATTTATTTTCCATTGTACACGAAAGAGTATGTAGCCACTTCTCACTTTTTATATTTTTTCTATTTCTGTGGAAGTGCGGTAATTTATATCCATATCCAGGATTTCTTTCGCAGGCCACCTACACCATAAAACACCTGAGACACAATACTTTCACCTCACAAAGTTCGTATGTTCTTCTTTTGTTTTTTGTTTGTTTTACACTTTTCTGCGTTTTTTTACTTTTGAAAATTTATTTGTTCACTCAGCCAGAAATGAGGCGACATAAAAAAGTGGGTGAACAACCACATGAAACCGAACAACAAGGAGAAAAAGTTGCATTAACCGCACACTTGTACTGTTTACCCATAAACACACATAAATACGAGTTGCATAGAACACATATGGCCGCCTTGAAGTATGCCTTAATTTATAGAGACCACATATTCCAGAACAGCTGTATCATCATGACTAGCATGCACAGGCATGAAAGGTAATATGCTAGGCAGGTAGATAGGTAGGTAGTTGGTTGGTAGTAATGCCACAAGATGATGTTGTAATGAAAATGTTAAAACCGCACAACCGAACACCAGTACAAAAGTTAGAAAACTCTCAAAGTAAATAAGAAGAGCTATTTTTAATTATGTTTTCCAAAAGAAGGTTTGTTTAGGAGCTTTTGTTTCAACTTCATGCCACACTAACTAAATGGAGGCCTGGTTATTTTTATTCGTATTACAGGGTTATGTCGAAAAGTAATTTATTTGCACACAAAACACATATTTTGCCAAATTTCACTTAAACACTTTCAATATCAATTTTCTTTTCTTATTCTTTTCCAATTTTTTTGGGGGTAAATTTATTCACGCTTCTAGGCAAACAAAATTTGTTTTCACATTTCCTTTTCTTTCTTGCTTTTTGCACAAAATTTGTTTCCAAATATTCTGTTTACACTGTAAATTGTGCGGACTTAATGGGGAAAAAAGTAGCTCGCAAAAATACCGCACGTTACTGAAAACGCGTGCTTAATTCACGACTCACAGGATAACACTACTGCTGTTCGTATTTGTCGTTATTACACATTCTGCACACAGACAATACAGACAGAGGCGGCTGCTGCTGCCCCAACTGGTGGCATTCGTGTATTTGTTCTTATCAGAATTCGTTGCTCTCCACTTCGTTAGATGGTTGGCACTGTTAATGGCCCTGTTTTCAGGTTGATTGCCGTTTGCTTGTTTTGTGTGTGTGCCTCTGCTAAACATCGACTTATTTTGCCACAGGCATTTAGATTTGTTAACAGTTTAAATGTTTGGATGAGTAAATTCCGCAGATGGTAGTGTGTTGCTCTGCACAGCGAGAGAACTCCCCTCTCTCTTTTACAGGCTTTGTATAACGGTATTTATGTAAACATAAAATGTTACCGTTACATATTAACATTCTCTCCCACTTTCTATCTCTCTTTCTTGTTATTCTCACTAAAAATAACATTTCTGTGTATAAGAGTTATTGACCTGTAAACAAAACAACAAAATAACTTCACATTTGTAATCATTATTACTTTAATCGTCTGTTTTCTATGTAAATCTCCACATTAACGTGAAATCAGCTGTTTATTTTGTTTACAGAAAAAAATTAGAACGAAACAGGATATTTAAAGGAAAATTCCTTAACACAGACCTGCATAATTTGCCTTGAAGTAAATTCCAATTGAAATCATGTGTTCATCCCTAACATGAATGAATCAGCTTTGAAATCAAATGTCTTAATAAAAGGTAATGTTTCTCCTCGGCATTGAACTAACTAATGGTTAAAGGATGTTTTTCTAAAATGAAATAATGCTTTCCTCAGAATTAAACTAACTAATTTTTAAATTGTTCATTCAGTCATTTCTAAAATTATTTAATTGGTTCCAAAAATATACAATGTTTTTATACCCTCAGGCTTAAGGCTAAAGAGGTTGGTTATATACACTTTGATACGACCAAAAATGTGCCTCATCGAAATAATGGTTTTAGACCCCAAGTATGTTTGTACGATATCCGTTTCAGACAATTTGGAGTAGGTCTATGTAGCAATGTCCGTCCGTCTGTCTGGCTGGTGCGCACGATAACTGTCGAACGGATCAATCGATTCGGTTAAAATTTTGGGTATCGAAATATTTTGTCCAGGTTTGATTTAAGATCGAAGATGGGCCATATAGGTCCACTCTTTCAGGTACCTCCCCCAGAAATGTTCAAAAATTGTCACAAAACTTGTGTGCACGACAACTCTCGAAGGAGAAAACGAATTGAACCAAACTTTGTATATGGTAATACTACCTCTAGGCATACATCAGGTTTCAATATGGATTATATCGGTCCACTCCTTCAGGTACCTCCCACACAAAATTTGAAAAAAGTGCAGTCTAGTGACACCTCACGAATCGTTATGAAATTTTTTGTAGCAGGATGTTCGTGCGGCCCCCGTTACGTCATTGTAATTTTTTTTTCGAGGGCAAGTCCATCGTTCCCGAGATAAGGGCGCATAACCTCAAAAACGCTGCACTATGTCGCGAGTTCAAATAAACGGTGGCCAAATATAAAAGGAGTTGGCGTTGGCACATGAATTTTGGTAAAAAATAATTATAGTTCACTAACAATGTCGAGAGCAAAAAATTGGGAAGGTCGGTCCACATTTTGGGATAGTCCCCATGCAACGGTACTTCTTAATGTTTCGGTATTTTGAATATTTTAGCTAAACTTATCAACTAAATTGGTTGAATTTTGAGATGCGGGGTTTTCACTTTACAAAAAACTTTTCCGATAAAAATTATGGACATAGGTCCACGTTTTGATATAGACCCCATATAACGGTACCTCCCGATTTTCCGAATTTTGAAGATTTTACATATGTTTCATGCCCAAATACGCCGAAATTTTGCATATGAAGGTTCCCAATGGACCAAAAAACTTTTCTGATAAAAATTATGAAAATAGGTCCACTTTTTGATATAGCTCCAATAGAACGGTATCGCCCGATTTTCGGTATTTTCAAGGTTTTAGCCACATTAAACAAACAATGTAGCTGATATTTGGTATTTAGTCTTCGCCAGATCTTGCGAAATATTTTTACAGAGAATTGTTGGTATTGGTCCACGTTTTGATATAACCCCCGTGGAACGGTACCGCCCAATTTTCGGGTTTTTAAGGTTTTAGCCACATTATATACCCTCACCATTTATGCTAACGAGGGTATATCACCAATATTTTTGAAAATTTAACATAGCTAAAGCCAAGGTTTACCCTTTTAGAATACGCGACTTGTGGTTCTATATTATACAAATTAAATATTTTTGGAAGCTGTGGCTATATTTATGTTAAAAAATGGGTAAAAATGGGTTGAAGCCACCATGTCTTTTGTTGTTTTCTCTCGATTTGTGAGTAAACCACACTTCTCTCGATTTTCCTGTCAAAGTAAAAGTAGAAGCAAACTAAATAAGGATCATCTCACTAATGTATTACTTTTCAAAATTTGATCTGCTTCTACCATTAAATGATGCTGACATTTTGAAGCCAGATTTACAGTGTTTTTTGACATTTTCTTCTAATTTCATTCCGCAAACAGGTTTTTCATAAAATCGTATATAGATTTTATAGAACTCGCGATTCTGAGTTATTTGATATATTTGTCGTGAATGTAGTCTACACAGCTTCATAGAAATCTCCATCCAAATACGGAAATTTTGTGCGAACATTTTTCTAAAAATCATATTTTTCGGGCCTATTTTTTACAATTGTTATTCGAATTCCTTGTACTTGATTGCACACTTTAATTTTTTACATTTCCGATCCTATAAATCATTCCCCGTGAAAATCCATCTAATAAAACGCGAGTTACGAGAAATTCCAAAGTAGAAAAATCACCTAAAAATGTTTTTGAAAATATCGCGTATTTTATCGCGTTTTCTGCGGTTCGTTTCCACTGTAATGAAAAAACTGGTGAAGCATCTTCGTTTTTGCGGAAACAGAGATTTAAAAAATTCACTGATAGTGAAGCTACATTCATTTTATACCAAAAAATAGTGTGTGATGCTACATCCACGGTTCTTGATTGATCGCCTATATATATATATATATATATATATATATATATATATATGGTGGACATTGAAATCGGATGCGGACAAAAATTGTATTCAATTTGCGCAAATTAGCGATATTTAATAGGGTTTTTAGTGCTAAGATGCAGCCGATGGTAAAATTTCGAAAAATATATACAAATTAAAAGATATGGTCTTGCTGTACATGAAAATCACATGCGGACAAAATGATATTGATAATTACGCGACTTACACGTATTTTAAAATGCATATAAATTAAAATGGGTTATGTGACCTCTATTTCCATTTCAGAAGCCTTCAGATATATCCTCAGCAACCCAATTATCTTCCTCAATAGGAAAGCTTTTATATGAATGTCTATAAAGCAAAATCCGTATATTTTAATGGGAGATTTAAGCAAAAAGGAAGGAAGTATTCCTATAGATTTTTACAAAATTTTATACTACATAATGAATGTGAATAAATATTTTTTTAAGCAAAAAATAATTTTTTTTTACCAAAATATGTGTTTATTTTGGCTGTGACATCGAAACTATAATACCAATCTGTATGATTTTAGTCTCATTTGATTCGCCTTGAAGCTTTATTCGTATTTTTATAGCGGGTAAATGGACCTTTATTTTGAAAAAAGTTGACTTACATTCAATAATTTATCAATTTATTATACATTTCGCGAGTACTGAGTAACATTTAACAAATATTATGCAATCTACTAACTCAAGCCACTTCCAGATAACTTTTTAGTAGCAATTGCTCGCGGTAAAATAATTAGCGTTTTTATAATAATTTATTCTTTAAAACGAAAATAAAACCGCCATAACTATTGTCCGAGCGGATTCGTACTGGGATTTTATTTCTTAACCTATGTACCAAAAATCTTTGATGTAGCACGAAAAAAATTTATAATTTTTTTTTGAAATGGAATATGAAATATTTGACAACATTTGTGATATACCCTCGTTAGCATAAATACTGAGGGTACAAAAAAATATAAAGAAAACATTTTTCATTTCAAATTTTCATCCAATGTTTAGTATGGCAATCTCGCACAAATTTAAAATGCTTACCATGTTTGCTCATTTTCCATCAAAGGGATGTACATTCCGTACAGAATTGCAGTATGTGCGTATTAGCCCATGGAACGAATAATTTCTTCTCGGTTTTTTAAATTCTCCAAACATCCAATCATTTTTGACATAAAATACTTTTTCCTCTATTTTACTTAATTGGTTTATGCACCTATGCGTGTTACACACAAATTTAAACGTCTTTCTTATTATTCTTATTCTTCATTATCATTTCTTTCCTTAAATTTTGTGGTACCGTTTTTTCTAGTGAACAAAAAATGAAGCCGTTTAATATCATCGAATATTTAATATTAATTCGAATAAAAGCAAAATGCGCTCATGCTCCTCAGAAGAGCGCTTAGAAGAAACATATGACCGTTGTCCTGCCCATGACATTAAAATTATTCTAGGCGATTTTAATGCCAAAACTTGGAAAGGAAAATATCTTTGGCCCAACAGTCGGAAAATGCAGTCTCCACAGTGAAACATCTGACAATGGTATGAGGCTGATAGACTTCGCAGCGGCAAAAAACATGGTAGTCAGCAGCACCAGATTTCAACATCTCGACACCTGGCTTTCTCCAGATCAGAAAACAAGAAATCTAATTGATCACGTTGTAATAGATGGAAGACATTCATTGAGCGTGTTGGATGTGCGTTCGTTCCGAGGAGCAAACATAGACTCTGACCACTACCTTGTTGTAGCAAAGGTACGCACCCGGTTAAACGTAGCAAACAAAGTACGAACAGACACAACACGACAGTTAGACATCGGTAAGCTGCAATCACAACAGATAGCCACGCATATTCCACTCAACTAGCCCAATTGCTTAATCAAAGCACTCCTCATCCCGATAACATATCAGCGCAATGGCAAATATGGAAAGAACATTCTTCAAAACTGTTGGTATCCAATAGCAGCGAATACGACTAAGATACCACAGTCCCAATCCCAGAAGATGGTATTGAATGTATACCGCCCAGCCAAGATGAGGTAAAGTCAGCAATAAATCGGCTGAAGCATAATAAGGCAACAGGAGGCGATGGCTCACCAGCCGAGCTGTTCAAAACCGGAGGCGACACGCTAGTAAGGTGTATTCATCAGCTAGTTAGCACCATCTGGCAGGAAGAACGAGTACCCGACGATTGGAACCTGAGTATCCTGTGCTCCGTCCACAAGAAGAGAGGTAAGACTGTATGCTCTAACTATAGGGGCATAAGTCTACTCCCTATTGCCTACAAGATCGTGTCAGGGACATTGTGCGAACGACTAAAGCCTATGGTCAACAAGATAATTGGACCATACCAATGCGGTTTAAATCTGGCAAGTCCACCATTGACCAGATATTTACCCTGCGGCAAATCCTGGAGAACACCCACGAGATGCAGATCGACCTTTTTGTCGATTATAAAGCAGCCTTCGACAGCCCGCTGCGTTCAAAGGCATTCCAAGCCATGTCTGGATTTGGTATCCCCACAAAGCTCATGCGGCTTTGTAAAATGACTTTAACTGACACGAGGTCCCCAGTTAAAATAGGAAAGTACCTCTCCGAAGAGTTTGGTTTCAGACAAGGAGACAGCCTTTCGTGTGATCTCTTCAACATCCTGCTGGAAAAGGTTATACGAGAGGCAAACGTCAAAAAAGTGGCACAATCTACACCAATAGCCACATGTTAATTACTTATGCTGATGATATAGACATCATGCGACGATCAGTAAAAGAAGTAACTGGTACCTTTATGAAGGTCGAAGGAAAATCTGCTAATGTGGATCTAAGTTGATCCATCTGTGGAAGTTGGTTCCTATAATATTGATGTAGTAAAAGACTTCGTCTACCTCGGCACCTCCGTAAACACAACAAACGACATCTGTTGTGAAATAAAAAGAAGAATTGTATTGGCCAACAGATGCTACTTTGGTTTAAGTAAGCAGTTTAAAAGCAAATCCACATCTCGTCAAACAAAAATAACGCTCTACAAAACACTGATACTACCCGTGCTGATGTATGGCTCCGAAGCCTGGGTACTTGCGCAAGCAGACATGGCAGTGCTTGGTGTGTTTGAGAGAAAAATTCTTCGAATGATCTACGGACCAATCTGCGTTGACGGTGAATATCGACGTCGCATGAACCACGACCTGTATCTGCTATACAACGACATCAATATAGTCACACGTATCGAGATGCAGCAATTGCGTTGGCTAGGCCATATCATAAGAATGACGGATGATGAACCCGCTAAAAAGGCGTATAAATACGGACCGCTTGGCGGTGCACGCAGAATTGGCAGGCCAAGGAATAGATGACGCAAACAAGTGGATGGAGAGATGAAAAGGCGTGGTATTCCAGAGTGCGAAGCAACAAATAGAGATAAATGGAGATATTTTCTTAGTTCGGCCTATGGAACAAATGTTCTGTAGTGGGCCAGTTAAGTAAGTAAGAAGTGGTATCTGCTGTAATTCCTCGTTGCAACAACCTGGTACATATGCCATGCATCTGGCAATGTAACTAACGGCATTTGCATTACTATTTGTTTTCATTAAACACTTTTTTAGATACCGTCTACATTTACGAAAACCACTCAATTATACGTCAAATGAAATCCAATGCATATCAGATGAGTTTTCATCTAACGTTTACGCAAAGGAATTGGGAGTTAAAATCCACACGATTTCGTAAATATAAACGTACTATTTATTTCTAAAGTTAAAGATTATTTCATTTGTATCTACACTCAACATCATTGAAACCATTACAAGTTCGGCAGGACTATTTTGTGTAGTATGATCATCGACAAATAAATATTCGGGGAAATATGACAGGGAAACTCGAACTTGCAATGTTTAAACTGCTTGTGTCTTACCCCCATTAGACTATGCTGGTTTAGCAAATCCGGCTGATTTAGGTTGTCATTTTCGTGCAGAATATATGTCAAATAAATCGAGATAATACACTTAATCATCGTATAAGTAAAGGGAACGTCTTTTGCTTAATGTATATTGAACTGGATTTAATAAATCCATTGGATTGAAATTGTCTATTCTATTGCATATCGTCACCTGAAATGCCCAAAGAAGTAACCCTCAAAGGGTTACGTTGAGGGTTACGTCTTTGGGCATTAGTGGTGACGATATACATACGTCAAATGAATCTAAGCGATACGCTTAATGCAACAAATATTTTAAAAGGTTGTTAGGAATATTTCGAATTTTGGGTATTTATTTAGAAATAGAACCTTTGTTTTGAAATTTGTCTAATAAGGTTTCCTTTGTTCTCATAGGCTGAGAGGTACGCACGTCACAAAAAGTTCTGCACCACAACAAATATCATAATGGCAACTAAAATAAACGTCTTCCGACAAAACAGACGACAGCCTGTCTCTGCACAACGTTCATTATGATTTGACTTACATTTGAACAGTTTGTTGTTTATACCAAGATGTCATGATGTTGTAATAACATCACGCATGTGGATAGGTCAGTTAAAAATGTTATCATAACAGACCGCAGTATAAGAGAATTTGAATAACAGCAACATTTTATAAATCTCACTGTTATTGGACAGCGCAGACAGTGTTCATAACAGTTTCAATGTTAATAACACTTTCCCTGTTCATAACAGTAACCAATGCTTACTGTTGCTGGTGGTGAGTTTTCCATAAATTTTCCAATTGAAGAGAAAATTTCCCTTCAATTGGGTCATTGAAGGCAATTACTCTCTTAGATTAACAAAAAATAGATAATCATAAATAAAAGCAATAAATTAATTAAAACAATAACAAGAAATGAAATGAAATTTAAAACCAACCAACAATTAAAATAATTAAGATTATCATCGCATTGGTAAATGCAATGAAAATAAAAAGCCTAACAATAAAAAATACGTAAATACATATAACTAAAATTCATGAGTCCATAAATCCGCACACTATCTATCGCCTGCAATGTAATTAAATTGGCAGAAAAAAAACAGTGCAACCATAACAATCAGTGATATTTTATTTAATTTTAAATTAAAACAAATAAATTTCTATTAACGGACAATTTAATGTTAACGCACTTGATAATATTGAGTGTGGTTGGAGGGAGGAGGATTTTCGTTACAAATTGCAGTCTGTTATCAAATTGTGCTTTAAAATACTTTGTTAATAAAAAAATAAGTGATAATTTAATTAGGCAAGGATATTGGACAATGAGGAACTCAGTTGCATATATGGTGTACTACCCAACAACGACTAGAATTATGGTCGAAATGCTAACCGAAAACATAAGTCCTGCAACAATGGCTCAATACGAGTTGGAATATCTCTGTCTATAGAAATAAGCGCAAGCATATTTAACAGCTCTGAAGAACTGGCAACCACTTGTTTAATCTAACAACACTAGCGCCAATTTCATCTCACCATCTATCAGACAAATGCGATGATGCGATCAAGTCATGGCTTGACCACTCACAAATCTAAAAGCGACAGTTATAAACCCGATATAAAACTGGCATATACAAACATGATGAAATATACAAACCCGTTATAAATATTAGTGTTGAAATACTTTTCCCTTTGATATTTCGTGATTGCGATAAAAAAAACAACCATTCACAGTGAAATAAAAGACAACGTAAGATAAGAATTGTTAAGGTTGAAAAGTATAAGAAAGATTTAAAATTGTTTCGTAGTGCTTAGTGTAGGTCTACCTCACAGTGCTATTAACTAATCCTGAATGATCTTGCTAATCCTGAGCGGGGTGAATGCAATGCGTCTAGTCGGACCGCAAGACCCTCCTGACCATACCAGCAACAGCTGTCAACTTGTCCTTCAAGCGATCAAAGTGCGGGAGGACGTTCGTTCTCTCGACCATTGTTATACCTAAGCCTTGGCGTACCATATTCCATCGACGCCTGAGGGCAGCCGCGCTCAACATCTGTCCACAACGTCTCATTGACTCCGACGACCCAAGCTCTTCTTCCACTAAAATATTTCGACCAGAGAGCAAACTTCCGACAACTAATCTCAGACAGCTTAGCGAGCACGCTATCCTAAGGAAGGAATTGAAAAGCGCACATTTCACAAATATGCCAAAGACATATTTGGCATTTGACCCGCTCAGACTGTTCTACACATGCATCCACAGTACCCAGTAAGAATTGAGGCGGCTACACCAAACAAATTTCAGTTGCGCCAAAAAAAAGTCTCGACTGCCAAGGTAGCTGTTGTTCTTCCGCTGCCACGGATGGTGGGTGAGCTCCGTGGACAGTATTCGTGCGGTAGGCTCTTATAGCCTCGGCGTCAGTATGGATATCTCCCAGACAACCTTGTTGATCTAGAGGTTCTTGTTTGTATATCGTATTTGGACCTCCCTCTCTAGATCATTCATTAGGTGCTGGTTTGGATGTTTTTGCCTATAGCATCCAACAAATTGATATCTTAATCTCTTCATGTAAATGGTCCACTGAAGATATGAGAGGACACCCTTTTGCAGTTCTCAGGTCTGCATTCTGGCAGGTTTGCAAGTTTTTTCATTGCGTGTCACTTACGTTGGCAGACCACACTGGCGTTGGCAGACCACATAGCTTACCACAGATCGACCTATCGCTTTGTATGTGGTTAACAAGGTTTATTTATTTGCTACTTAAGTGCTGCCTGCTAAGGACTTTAGGACCTTGTTCCTGCTCCCCATCTTAACGCAGATAGCCCGGACTTTGGGGATAGTTTTTGGTCGGAATTATTGACCCATAGTTCTGCACATTCATTAGCTTCATTACCGACGTCCATGTGCTGAACTCAAGAACTCAATAAGTTCAATGAGATGATATTTAGCCTGACACAAACGTTATTAACGGTGGGACCTGACTCTATGAGCGTACAATCATCCGCGTACGTAATGAACTCAATGCTGTCGGTAGGGCGTGAATTGCAGAAACTTGGAAGTTAAACAGTTCCGGAGATATTACCCCTCAGTATGGCAGACCATATCAGAAGCTTTAGTCAGATCCGACTAACCTATCACTGTTGTATAACATGGTCTGTTCTGGTGGAGACCTCAGCAAATATGTGTGAAAATGCCGTGCAGCACAGTTGGGGAACTAAGCTTTTTCTGGAACCCGTGTTGATGATTCGCAAACTGGATAACACGCTCTGAAGCTGGGAAGGAGTAACGCCTCAAGCATCTTTGGTGACAGAAGACCGGCCTATACGATTCACTTTTGCTGTCATTCTTGCTGCTGGGATTCAGCAAAGGGATCACACTGCCCATTTTCCAGGCTTAGGAAACTATTAGGGTGAGGCTCTTGCTCCAATGCTCGATTACTAGGTCATCCAGCTGTTATAGCATCACCATTGAAATTCTGTCAGGTCCAAGCGTCTTTCCGCAACGTAAATTCGTAAATTTTGGTGGTTCCTCCTTGGCTGGAAAAGATCGCAAACGACATCAAACACTTTTCTTTACCCGGCCGCTATCGGCGTGCTCGATAAATTGTCGGCAAAAGTAGCCTGTGCATCTCTTCGGATCTGTCATAACCACGCCGATAAACGTGACAGATGTCCGATCTTCCTTTCTTCAGTGTTCGTTGTCCAGCATTTCAGCTGGCTCGCTTGGGTTCGTACGCCTTCGTTCACCTCGTAAAATGTGGAGCTATAAATTTACTCTAGCAGTAGTGCCATTCTATAACTCATTTTTTGAGTTACAGACAAAAATCGGTAAAATTAAAACACAAAATTATTAAAAGTTCAAACAAAAGTCGACAACACTCTTACTATCGGTAGAACTTTATGACTACTTTTTATTCTTCGCTAACTTGCCGAAAACATCGTTACTAACTACTAACTATAAACATTTTAATTTTACCGATTTTTGTCAGTAACTCAAAAAATTAGTTAGAAAATCGCACTACTGAACACTGCCTAGTTCGGAATTGCAAAAGTGAAGATAAACGTTAAAGTCCCTAAAGTCCCCTAATAAAATTCAGAGTAGATCTAGCTGTCTGTTGTTATTACTCTATCGTCCCCAATAAATTAACTAGAACATATATTTTTGCTCTCGAGTGTATTTATACCCTCAGGGTATACTTTGATATGACAAAAAAGCGTCTTATCGAAATAATGGGTTTCAGGCAATTTAAAGTCGATTTAGCCATGTCCGTCCATCTATCTGTCCGGCTGGCAGGTGCGCACTCGAACTAAACAACCGATCGGGTTCAAAATTTGGCATTCGTAATATTTTGTCCAAAGTTACTTTAACTTCGAAGATGGGACATATCGTTCCACTCATTCCGGTACCTCCCCCACAAAAGTTCAACATTTTTCGCTGAAATGACTATGGATTATATCGGTCCACTCCTTCGGGTATCTCCCACACAAAAATCGAGAAAAATTGAAGAATAAGAGCTCCTATCAGATAATTTTGAAATTGAAATTGGGTTGTCCCCTTTACAACGGTAAAATTTTTTCGGGCCATACTTTATGAGATATTACCCAAAAACTCCAAGAGACGTTGACGGTATCAACTAAACTGGCAAATCCGCAAGACAACTCTAGCTTGAAGTTTTTGGTCGGTCCAAAAGTTCGAAAATGTTCGGAAAAATAGTGCGCACGATAATTCTTAAAAGGAGTTACCGATTTGGTCCATACTATTGGTTTCGTAATATCTCTACGGGACATATATCAGGTTCGAATATGGACTATATATGTCCACTCCTTCGAGTACTTCCCACACAAAATTTGTGAAGAGTGCAGTTTAAGGCCTTCTCTTAAATCGTTTTGTTTTTTTTTTTTTGTGTAACAACTTGTATTCGATACCTCCATTACGACAGTACACGTTTTCTCAGGTGAAAATCCATACTCCTGAAAAACCGAAAGGTTTAAAAAACCCCTATGGCACCATGTGTAGTGGGTGGAGCGCACGATAACTCTTGAACGGACAAGACGAATGGGTTGGTTTTTGTTGTAACAACTTGTACGGTACATGTTTTTTCAGGGGCAAATCCTTACTTCATGAGATAGTGGTGCCTTCCGGCACCAACTAAGCTGGATAACCCTCGAAGGGAGAGACCGACTTGGCCCAAACGTTGTGCATCATATTATATAGACGTCAGAAGTATTGTGTGTTACTTCTTTTCTTTAGGTCAGAGGCTGAGGGCATTTCTCTGTCGGCAAACTCATACTTTCCGAGAAATTGGTCAATAAACTCTAAAAACTCTATAAAAGTCAGAAGTATTGTATTTGCTTACTTTTTTTAGGTCCTAGGCTGAGGGTATATCTCAGTCGGCACAACTGACTGATACTTCCTAACTAGTTGTTTCTATAGACAGGTCAAGTTCAATGATCGGCTAATTCTGAGGATTTTACTTTATTTTGAACCGAACTATCTGT
Source organism: Musca autumnalis (assembly GCF_047663935.1). Classification (NCBI taxonomy): domain Eukaryota; kingdom Metazoa; phylum Arthropoda; class Insecta; order Diptera; family Muscidae; genus Musca; species Musca autumnalis. The sequence continues at coordinate 11,062,086 of NW_027412088.1, read as the reverse complement.
AATTTGGCATTTAAGATTCCAAGTGGTCACAAAACTTGTCACAAAAAATTATGGTGGTTATAAAAAGTTGGGTCGGTCGAATTTAATGTTTTTTTAACTTGTTTAAGTCTTAAACTGCAAATTCTTAGTCTTTTGAAGGGTATGACCTAATTGTACCGCCGGCAGACCATTTGAGTTTTATTTATTTGAAATTTCATTCCATTATTCAGCGTAGTCTTGTATTAGGCTGCCTATAGGGGTTTTTGATTAAAGAAACAACACAGCTGAGCAAAAATTATAGACATCGATGTAGACCGTCTTTGAAGTTGTAAGTTTAAAGTTTGAACCAATTTGAGATTTATCAGGCTCTGCAATCATTTAATTTGCTGGCCGTAGGAAATTTACAGCTTTAGATCCTTTGTCTCAGGAAGTATGGGTTTGTAAAACGATTCTCTAAGAGACTGATGGTATAATGAGGAACCCAACTGCAAACTTAAGCGTGAAAAGGGCAAATATTTGCTGACATTAACTATTCACATTTTAAATGAAAACCTATGCGTTATGGTCGACATCGTTACCCTTATTGCAGGTATTCTTCCCACAGATATCCAGGACAATACACATATTGTAGCTACTAAAATCGTAAAAGACTTTGGTGTTAAGCGATTGAAAATTTAGCAAGTCTGGCAGTGAACTGTGATAATTCACTTGGTTGATATAAGAGAAGTCTATACCGACATATTAGCTTTTTGCCGGTTACGTCTTCATGGCGATATCATGTCTACAGGGAATACCAAAAATGATGTTTGAAAATAGTGAATATCCATTGTCGGATCAGCAGATTTTTACTTCCATACAACTTTACTATTATACGAAATTATCAAAACATGTCGGCAACATCATACGTACCAACAACCACAGCAAAAAAAACTGATTTCATTTGCGAGTTAAAAAAAATAGATTACGAACAAACATCCTGTGGATGAGTGCAACATTTTCACAATAAAATGTGTCCAACATTACAATGTGGTCTAAATGTAGCTAAAAATTGAAACAAAACAACAACACCAACAATTTTATTGTTTCAAAGTGGTTAAATTACAACTACAGACATCAAACATAGTGCAGAGCAGACCAGAGCTGTGGTGGCATGATATAAAAGTGAAGTGAAATAGCAGCAACAATTGCGAAAAATGGAAAACTTTTCTAATTGAAACAATTTGTAACAAATAAAACCGAACATCATCATGAGCACTAAAATAATCATCACCATCGTCATCATTCCATTTATAGTTTACAGTTGTACTGGTTATTGCTGTCTCAGTTTTACTTTTTTTGGTACAAAATGTGGCATAAATAACTATATTTGTCCGGCACTTGGATATGAGTGTAAATCTGTGTTTCGACACTACATATGCTGGACTCACTTTCATAGGGGTAGAAAAATAATAAAAAGTAAGAGCGCCTGCAGATGATAATTTTAATCATGTGATAACTAAATCGCTGGTAAAATTGGTACCCGTGCTCACAGGCCTCCCTTATTAAGTTGTTATACCCTCCACCATAGTATGGAGGTTAAGTTTCTTTTTCCGCTAGAAACGCTTTGAAGAAATAAATTACGACCCTATAAAGTATTCGGGTATGCTTTGGGACACACTTCACCCCTCACTTCACCCTTCAAGCGTTTTGTTCACCCCAATAAAATTTGAGACTGGGAGGAGGTCATTGAGCAAACTCTGTCATATTTAGATGATTCTGTCGTCAAGAACTGGAGAGTATCCAACAAATGCTCCTTTACGGATCATATGATGATATACTTCGAAATTTCTTTCGACGGAGTCCGCCGAAATCCTTATAGGAACCCGAGAAGGACGGACTGGGGCAGGTTCACTGATCTAACGAACCATCAACTGACACTCACTGGAAGGATAGTAACAGTTGCTGAGCTTAACAGTAAAGTGTCCAACCTAACAGAAACCCTTCTTCGCTGCCATACGAATGTCTGTCCATAAACTTATCATGGGAAGAAATCCCAACCGGTGTGGTGGAACAAGGATCTTGGCGAACTGCGGAAAAACACCAAAAAGCTGTATAACAGGGCGTATGCGACGAAACTTGACAGTGACTGGGAATCGTATAAAGCGAGTTTCAACAAATACAAGAGTGAAATCAAGCGAGCCAAAAAGAAGTCATGGGTTTGTTTCTGTGAGTCTGTTGAAGGAGTAAACTACGCTGACAGGTTCCGCAAGATACTCTCCAAAGACCCCAAATCCATTGTCAGTATCAAAAAACCGGACGGCACGTGGACAGACTCAGGTCTTGAGACTCTAAACCTTCTAGCTGAGACCCACTTCCATGACTGCACGGACGCCAGTAACCTTCACACTGAATGTGACAACTTCCAAGAGTCAGTGAACGAGAGTCTCTTCGATAAGATAAAGTGGGCAGTTAGTACATTCAAATCCTATAAGTCAGCTGGTCCAGATGGAATAATTCCGGCGATGCTTCAATTTGCCGCACCGCATTCTGGAGGAGATCTTCAGGGCCTGTTTGTTTCTTTCTTGCGTACCAGATCTGTGGAAGGAGGTAAAGGTAACTAACATCCCTAAAACGGGGAAAGCCAGTTTCTGCACCGAAAGACTACAGACCTGATCGATCTGGAGATTAGGAGCTTTGCAGACACTGCCTCGCTGAGCAACTCGCAGCATGCTTACATCAAAGGAAACTGCTCTTCATGAGGTCGTGGGTTTTATTGAGAGAAACATGGAGAATTCAAACTTTACCTTGGCAGCTTTCCTGGATATAGAAGGAGATTTCAACAACGTAAAACTTGGGTCCATTCATCTCTCGCTTAGAGCGGTCAACACCCCGGAAACCCTGATATGCTGGATAAATAGGATGCTGGAGAGCAGGATCATTAATTCCAGTACTGGGGAGTTGACGATAAGGAAAACAGTAACTAGGGGTACCCCCCAGGGAGGTGTAATCTCACCGCTGCTATGGCTACTTGTGATAAACAACATTTTGGCGGAATTCGACAATCAGGGCATTAAGGTTGTCGCATACGCGGATGATGTGGTTATATTGATAACTGGCAAATTCTTGTCCACAATATCGGAGCTTGTGCAAAGAGACTTATCAAAGCTATCCCGTTGGGCCACCGCAAATGGCCTTGGTGTAAATCCAACGAAAACAGAACTGGTATTGTTCACCAGAAAGCGTAAGCTCGGCGACTTCGTGCCACCAACATTGGATGGAGTGCAATTACATCTATCTCCTGAAGCCAAATACCTAGGTACAATCCTGGATTCACAATTGAGATGGAATAGGAACGTTGAGGAACGGACGAAGAGAGGTATGATTGCACTCTATTAATGTAAGGATTCGATTGGGAAAAGCTGGGGATTAAATTCAGCTATTATACACTGGCTGTATAATACTGTTGTGAGACCCATCTTATCCTACAGATGCCTTGTCTGGTGGCACGCGTTTCGACATAAATCAAACTCCGGCAACATAGACAAGGTGCAGAAGGCAGCCTCGATCCTGATAACTGGAGCTTTTAGAAGTACACCGCAAGCAGCTCTAAATGTGATGTTGAACCTCTTGCCCATGAGACTCAGCATCAAAGGTCAAGCAGCACGTAGTGCCCTAAGGCTACATGAATTGAATCGTTGGCGTGCCAGAACCTATGGACATGCATGCATTATTCGGGAGCTAGGACCAAACCTTAGCTTAAATCAGCAGGGGAAATTCAGCGACTATTTATCACAAGTCCAAAGATTTGAAGATATTGAGGTCGTTATCCCTAGTAGAGATGACTGGATCCGTAGTAACCCTCCTCTGGACTTCTACACAGACGGTACCAAGATGGAAGAAGGTACTGGCGTCTACTGCGAAAAACTTTGTCTCGAATACTCATACAGGTTGAACAGCGTTTTCCAAGCCGAAATCTTAGCGATCAAAATGGCTGCAGAGTTGACAAAGAGTCTGGATGCAGAAATCTTTGAACCGGTGACTATCTTCGTTGATAGTCAGGCGGCTCTTAAAGCCATCAAATCCTCCAACATGAAGTCTGAGGCCGTTCTTGAGTGTAGAACTGATCTGGTGAGCCTCACAAACGCTGTCCGACTCTGCTGGGTACCGGGACACTGTGACGTTATGGGAAACGAGAAGGCAGATGAACTGGCAAGAAATGGATCCCAATCAACAAGTCTAGCAATCACTGATTCTATCAAACCACCCAATTGTCACCTTTTTCGAAGTGTGGCGACGTTATTTGAAGAACGAGCCAAGGAACTATGGCATAATGAATCAAGGTGCAACGTGTCAAGGGCCATTTGGCCGACTCTACCAACAAACAGAACAACTTCACTCTAAGCAAACCAGAAATCAGGGTATTGACGTGGGGTCATTACCGGTCATAGCAACATCCGAGCTTTTATTGGCAAATGGCAGGATGATGGCGTGGATTATTGCAGGCTCTGTGAAAATGAGGAGGAAACGGAGACTATTGAGCATATTTTATGTCGCTGCCCGATGTTAACTCGAAAGCGATATAGATTAACTGGAGAATGCTTTCCTCCAAGCTTAACCTTCTACTCAAACATGGAACCAACAATCATCAATAACATCATCAAAAATTTGAATTGGCTGGGACGGCGCAACCCATAAGCGTAAATACTTCTCTGACAGTTTTCTAACCATCACCAAATAAAACCATCCTCTTTTCTTTTTTACATTTTCATCTTTAATAATCCATTTATTATTACTTTCCCAACCCCACCCTCTTTTTTCTTTATTTTCTTTTGTTTCTCTTCTTTTGTCTTTTCAGGTACTTCTGAACTTCTTTTCTGATTTATGGATGATCGCAATGGACCGAAAGGTCTCCGAGTGGCATAGTCAATATATTGGCTACACATCCCCAAACCTAACCTAACCTTGACGGAACTACACGTAATTTGATATTTAAGGTTCCGTGAAGTTATTAACCTTTCCAAAAAAAATGTCGAGAGAGGTCCACACTTTGATATAGCCTCCACATAACGGCACCACCCGATTTTCGGTCTTTTGAGGGGTTTAGCTACAAATTTTAACCGAACTATCTGTTATTTGACTTTTAAAGTTCTTAGTAGTCACAACACTTATCCACCAAAAATTGTCAACATAGGTCAATGTTTTGGTATAGCCCCATATAAAGGTACCTCCCGATTTTCGGTATTTTGAGGGTCTTAACTACAATTTTAATCGAACTATCTGTTATTTGACATTTAAGTTTTTCTGTCTTCACGAAACTTTTCCACAAAAAATTGGCAACGTAGGTCCACGTTCTGGTTTAGCACCCATAGAACGGTACCTCCCGGTTTTCTGTATTGTGAGGGTCTTAGCTACATTGTTTGACGGAACTACCCGTGATTTGATAGGTATACACGTTGATATAGCCTCCATATACATGTCTCTCTGATTTTCGGAATATTGAGGAGTTTGGCAAAAAAATTTATTGAATACATTTTTTAAATTACATAACTATATAACTTGGGGTATCCGTGGTCGAAAACTGTTGCACCTAAAATTGTGAATAGGATAGGAAACTCATTATTCCACTTTAGTTTAGAATATTTTAACTAATTTTTACTTGTTTAAGTTAAGGCAGGTTGGTGTTGGGAATGATAAGCATCACAAATTGATTTGAAATTGACTTACACATCTGTCCCCAGTTCATTTCAACTAGACACTGGACTACTCGAATGGTCACCTAGAGAGCTGTATTTAACACCCGTTTTATGTTTATTACCATCAAACATAGGTGATAATACATGATCATGCTAGAGCTTAATCCTATGTAGTAATGCCTTTATCTAAGGGTAATTTCCATATCTTCGCTCAGAAGAAAAAAATTTCAAATGTTCTTTTACGACTAATCAGCACATAAATACACATACAAATTATTGATCAAAATAATTTCAAAACCCACACGGCAGACTTATACACTTATTTTCCTTATCATCCAGGAATATATTTAAATATCCTTTTCGAAAAATATTTTTCGCCAAACACAATAAAAAAAGTTTTAATTTAGAACAACACATAAAAATTGTATCTCAAAACCAGAACTGAAGACTATTTAAAACCAAAAAAGAAAAGTTTTTTTTTTGAACTAAAATCACAGCAATAACAAAAAGGAGAAAACAACTATAAAAAAGCAACAATAAATAACTATAAAATACTGAAAATAAAATATTTAGTACACAAATTGTACTATTAGCAGTAGCAGCAACCGCCACAAACAACGACATCAGTAGCAGTAGCACCACATCAGTAGTTGTGATAAGTTGAGTACCTACAGGTCTTCCTCTTTTTTGCCCAGTTTGTTTTTTTAGTTTAACCCAATAAACTAGAAACCCGCTTGTGATATTTTTAAATATGTTGTTTTTGTGTGGTGCATGTTTTGTTTTGGCAATTTTCACTTTGGTTGTCGGGCCATCAAACAAGAAGAGATTTCAACTTTGGGAACCATGGTACATGTGTGGGTTGTTAGACTTCCTTTGTTTGATGTGGATCTACATATGTATGTATATATAGTGTTTTATGTACATTTTATAAATACTGTTAGTATATACAATGTATGTATGGAATACGAGTGTACGTATAAAATAATTGTTCAAATTAAACAAATTTTTTGATAAGTTGTAGTTTTTTTTTTTGGCAAGTGGGTAGAGTTTTGAAAATAAAACGGAGAGTTGATGTATGTTCGGCTGAAAATAAATCCAAATTTGATTTGCATGAAAAGTTTTTATATAAAGCTTTTATAACACATCATTACGCTTACCGACTTTTTGCACATTGTAATAATCCAAATAGGGATTAAGGGATGCCATTACAAATTTTCGTTTTGGTAGATGAATTAAAAATAGTAAAAACGAGTAAGAATGGCGATAAGTTCGGTTGGGCTGAACTTTTTACACCCCCCACTACGAACTTCATTGAAGGAAATAGGAATAATTAGTTCCCTTTCGTTTATGAATGTACTAAACTCTTCCTCCACGTTAAAACACTTTCCTTGGAGGAGTAGAATATCTGTACTGATTAAAATCATATTATATTGTTAATTTTCTTCGCCTTCAGAAGGAAAATGTAGCAAAACCATTTAAAACAGGGACCAATATTTACATATTTCCGAATAGAGCTTTTGTATCCTCTAACAACACGCAATACCTAATTACTGCAATTTCGGTCCGAAAATTTAATACAAAACAAGTAAAAAAAGGATCAGTCGGCTTTACCGACGGATATGTACCCTCAGCCTTTGAGAATTAAAACACATTTTACCAAAAAAAAACTTTTGTGTTTTTAGGGCGTTTTCTGATTTTTTGACGTATGAACCAGTCGACAAAAAGTGGATTTGGGTAAAGCTTAAGGAATGGACCGATAAAGTCCATTTTGGAAGTGGGTCTTATTTTGGGGGTCATTCCTCTCTGTAGACATTGCGCACACCTGTCCTTTCAGTTGGACACCATGCTTTTGGACCATTATATAAGGAAACATTGACTTCTACACGAAAAACATAATATCGCAGTAAACAGGACCACTAGGGCCACTAACAATTTCCTAAGGATCCTCGAAAAGACCCTAAAACATACTTAAACAAAAATGTTGAACATTTGTTTGGGAAGTACATAAGCAAAGTTTGGACAAAATAGTACGATATCCAAAGTTTTAGCGAATATTTTCGAACTTTTGGGGGAGGTACCTTAAGGAGTGGACCTATAAGCACCACCTTCGAATTTCATCTAATATTCGACGAAATATTTCTATATGCAAAGTGTGGACCTACGCAGTATTCGGTTCGAGAGTTGTCGTGCTGGCCGTAGCATTTTCTGTACAACTTTCGGGTAATTTTCTCAAGAAGTGCAGACTTGCCCTTACAAAAAACTTGTACCATCGAAATAGGGGCCTACCTGTTGTAAGAGAATTAAAAAAGATTCCAGATTAGGTTCTAATCTGCACTTTTCTGAAATTTTGTGTGGGAGGACCCGTAGGAATTGATATATAGTCAATTATTAGCGTGCGTTCCATAGCAGGTTTTTACAGATTTCAGGCCATTTTCTCAGGAAGTATGAACTTGCCCTTAAAAACCTGTACTATGGTAATGGGGGCAGCGAATACAAGTTGTTACAACAAAAACCAAAACGATACGAGAGGAGGTCTTAAACTGCACTTTTACGAAATTTTGTGTGAGAGATACCCGATGGAGTGGACCGATATAGTCCATATTCGAATTTCATCTGTGCTTGGTAGAAATATTTTCATGTGCAATGTATGGATCATATCAGTTGGCCCCTTCGAGAGTTAACGGGCGCATGATTTTTGCGGAAAATTTACAACTTTTGTGGGAAGGTAGCCGAGGGACTGGACTTAAACTAAATTTGCACAAAATATTACGAAAGCCAAATTTTGTACCAAAACGGTTAATTCGTTCGAGAGTTATCGTGCGATCCAGCCAGCCAGACAGAAGGACGGATTGCTAAATCGACTCCAAATTGTCTGTAACGGATTTCGTGCAAACATACTTGGGGTCTAAAACCATTATTTCGATGAGGCACATTTTTCCGTATGAAAATGTATATACCCTCGTTAGCATAATTGCTGAGGGTATAGACAATTCGGTAGGAAAATCTGACTAACATTTTCCAAAAAACTTAAATCGGGCTGCACATTAAAAATTGGGTTATACCAAAAGTTGGACCTTTACTGTTTGATTTTTGCAAGAGATTTTTTTAACTGTTATAATGTTTTGTACCCCTAGCGGAGACAGTCACTTTGGTTAAGTAGTGTGACTTTAACTTGCGAAATACCGAAAATCATGAGATTCCCTTCTTTAGGGTTTCATTTCGATTTCATCATGACGCTAAAACCTTCAAAATAAAGCAAATCGGGAGCGACCGCTCTATTGGGATCATATGAAGACGTCAAATGTATGGCGGAAAGTTTTATACGCCCAAGCTAAGTACCAACGTTCAGCGATTTCAAAGGGATATTGAGACCTAAAATTCAAACTGTCGAAAATCGGTAGGTACCCTTCTACGGGGGCTATATGAAAACGTGGACCTATACTGGCAATTTTCTCTGGAATGCTAATACCATCAGCATTTATCCTATCGAAGGTACATACTCTTTGATACGACCAAAAATCTGCCTCATTGAAATAATGGTATGTTTGGTCGAAATTCGTTTCAGACAATTCGGGGTCAAGTTAGCCCTGTCCGTCCCTGGAAAGTTTTTGCGGATTCCGAAATTACAATAATGATAGATGAGAAAAACAAAAAATCGCCAGATGGACCTTTAAACAAATTGCAGTCAAAGTTCACATTTGTAGGGTTGTTTTGAGATATTTATGTTTAAATTGGGACAATACACTGACTTGAGCGCCTGCTTCCAAAAAATGCTAGTCACGACATTGTTTTATAAGCAGACGATGGAGTTAGTGCAATGTTCCAATTTAGACTTGTATATCTCAACAAGTAAAAAAGTGTCAGTCGTCTTTGCCGACAGAGATATACCCTCAGCCTGTGTGGATTGAAATAGGTATTTTGCCAAAAAAAAATGTTTGTATATAGGGGGGTTTTCAAAATGTTGGGCGTATGAACCGAAAAAATATGGATAGGATTAAAGCTCAAACATTTGCCGGGAATGCCGATAAACAGGGAAGTACCGGAAGGAGTTGACCTATAAGCACCACCTTCGAATTCCATCTAATATTCGAAGAAAAATAACGATACCCAAAGTGTAGACGAAAACAGTATTCGAGCTCTCCAGCCACTGCCTATTGTGCCACCTAGGGCTGTTTTCTCAAGAAGTATAGACTTGCCCTTGAAAAAACTTTTTCAACAAAAAAAAGGGGTTCGAGAGCTGGTCTAAAAGTGAATTTATCCAAAATTTTGTGTGGGAGGTACCCGTAGGAGTGAACAAATATAGTCCATATTCAAACCTGATCTATATCTCGTAGATATATTAGGATGTGTAAAGTATGGTCCAAATCGGTTACTCACATCTAACTCTTGATCTGCGAAAAAAAATTGTTCTAACATTTTTGAACTTTTGTTGGTGAGTGGACCGATATGACTTATCTTCGAACTTATACTAAGTTGACACAAAATATTACGAGGGCCACCTTTTGGATCGAATAGGCAGATCCGTTAGAGAGTTATCTTGCGCTCCAACCACTACACACGGTGTCATAGGGATTTTTGCACCTTTAAGGCTATTATCTCAGGAAGTATGGACTTGCCCCTGATGAAACTTGTACCGTCGTATGGGAGGCAGTGAATACAACTTGCTACAACAAAAATCAAAGCGATCCGAGAGCAGGTCCTAATCTGAGTTTTTCCCAAATTTTGTGTGGGAGGTACCCGAAGGAGTGGACCGATTGAGTCCATATTGGAACCTTACCTGGTAGAATTTTCACGATGTGCAAAGTATGGTCCAAATCGGTTACTCCCCTCAAGAGTTATCGTGCGTACAAATTTTTCGAACATTTTTCAACTTTTGTGGGGAGGTACCGGAAGGAGTGGACCGATATAACCAATATTCGAACTAAAACTAAGTTTGGACAAAGTATTACGAAAGCCAAATTTTGGACAGAATCGGTTGATCCGTTCGAGAGTTATCGTGCGCTCCAGCCAGACAGAAAGACGGACGGACATTGCTCAATCGACTCCAAATTGTCTGAAACACATTTCGTCCAAACATACTTGGGGTCTAAAACCATTATTTCGATGAGGCACATTTTGCCCGTATGAAAGTGTATATCACGAATATTGTAAATTATTTCATATTCCATTTCAGAAAATAAGGATAACATTTTTTCGCGCTACAACAACGATTTTGATATGTAAGTTAAGAAAAAAATTCTTAGTACGAATCCGGTCGCGATCCAATTTTTGATTGTTGCGGACAAAAGTTATGGCGGTTTTATTTCGCTTTTTAAAAAATAAATTATTATTAAAAAACGCTAATTATTTAAATGAGCACAATTGTTACAAAAATTTGTCTCGAAGTGACTTCAGCGAGTATATTGCATATACCTGCAAAATGTTACACAGAATTCGCGGCATGTACACGCAGAAAAATTTATGTTAGAAAGATGTTTGGATCCAAACAAATATATGTTTGGGACCGGTTGCAAACAATTATATGTTTGGATCCAAACATAATATGTTTGGGTCCAAACAAAAATATGTTTGCAACATTTTGTAACATATCTCAATTTGATATGTTTGGGTAAAACATATTTTTTATGTTAGAACATTTTTTTCATGGGTGGAGAGAGGATGTTTGTCAACGAGAGTAATAACAGTGCTCTCGCGGCTGTGGAATGCTCTTTTATAATGAAGAGTTGTGTGTATTGTATAATAGAAGACGTAGAAGCGAAGAAGGGGGCTTTGGTGCTTTGATGGCGTGTATGCGTCAAACTCGTGTGTTTCTTGTTTTGTTGTTGTTAACCAACGTAATGGGCAAAGAGGATAAGAAGAAATGGTATGAATTATTTTGTTTTTTCTGTCTTTAGTGTTTTAGTTGCCAGCGTAGCGTGATGACGGTAAAGTGAGTGAATTAATCAGTGTTTTGTGTTTTCTTAAAGAAATTGTGTTTTTAGTAAATTAAATGCCCAATACATTTTATAATTGAATTGGAAAGTTGAATGGAATTATTTTATTGGACAAGGAAGAAATCGCATTTAATATTGGTAATTGCATACATACTTATGTATATTTGAAATATGGCATATCCATATTTATTTAATACATTACATAATCATTAGATTTTAGATGCCGATTCCCCGCTGATGATTTCAACTATGAGGACAATTTGTTTTGTGACTATTTACAAATTATTTCAATCCGTTTTTCTTTTATTAAAGCGTGTCATGTATTTCTTTGGAATTGTGTATGTACCTATGTGTTTGTTGTTCTTTTTCCTTTCAATAAACAACCTTAACATTTGTGTGTATACTATAGAGATAGCCAGTGAGTTCTTACTGAGAGCAAATGAGCACACATTTCAAAGTGTTTTACATTGAATTTTACGCTCCCTTGCTCTCAGTAAGTGCCCACTGGTGCATGTGTTTGTTTTTTTTTTGTGCCTTTTGGGTTTGTACTTTTTTCACCCAAACATATAAAATGTTTGCACCCAAACATAAAATTGTTTCCACCCAAACATATCTTTGTTTGCACCCAAACATAAATATCTTTGCACCCAAACATAAATATCTTTGCACCCAAACATAAATATCTTTGCACCCAAACATATATATCTTTGCACCCAAACATATATTTGTTTGCAGACTTGGGTCTGCATATATTATATATTATGTTTGGGACTGTTCCAAACATATATATGTTTGCTGCAAAATATGTTTGGGACATATGTTAGAGAGGCCGTTTTTTTTTTGCGTGTACATAAAATTGATAACTTATTGAATATAAGTGAACTTTTTTCAAAATTAATGCCCATTTAGTGGTCAATTTTATGACCACATAAAAATTTTTTGTGGATCAAAACTTCACGTCGAATCAAATGAGACTACAATCATACAGATTGGTGTTATAGTTTCGATGTTACAGCCAAAATAAGCACATATTTTGGTAAAAAAAATAAGTTTTTGTTTGAAAAAATATTTTTTCACATGCATTATGTAGTAGAAAATATTGGAAAAATCTGCAGGAATACTTCCTTCATTTTGCTTAAATCTCCCACTAAAATATACGGATTTTGCTTTATTGGCATTCATATTAAAGCTTTCCCATTAGGGAAGGTAATTGAGTTGGTGGGGCTATATTTCAAAGCTTCTGAAATGGAAATAGAGGTCAAATAACTCATTTTTAGTTATATGCATTTTAAAATACGTGTAAATCGCGTAATTATCAAAATCATGCGGACATGTGATTTTCATGTACAGCAAAACCATATCTATTAAGTTGTATATATTTTTCGAAATATAATTTGGACGCTAAGATGTACCATCGGCTGCATCTTAGCATTAAAAAACCTATAAACAAGTAAAAAAGTATCAGTCGGCTTTGCCGACAGAGATATACCCTCAGCCTGTGTATATTGAAAAAAATTTTTCCCAAAATACGTATGTATTTAGGGGGTTTTAAAAATTTTGGATATTTGAACCGACAACAATGTTGATTAGGATTAAAGTTCAAAAGTTTTGCGGAGGAGATACTAAAAGGAATGGATCGACATTGACCGTTATGGAAGTGGATCTCCAGCCACAACATATGGTGCCTTAGGATGTTTTTACACTCTTCAGGCTGTTTGCTCAAGAAGTATGGACTTGCCCCTAAAAAAACTTTTACCATCGTAATTGAGGCAACGAATGCAAGTTGTCTCAACAAAAATCAAAGTGATTCCATAGCAGGTCTTAAAGTGAACTTATCCGAAATTTTGTGTGGGAGGTACCGCATGGAGTGGACAAATATAGTCCATATTTGAACCTGATCTATATCTGGTAGATGTATTAGGATGCGTAAAGTATAGACCAATTTGGCAACTACCTTCAATAGTTACCGTACGAACAATTTTTCCGAACATTTTTGAACTGTTGTGGGGGAGGTACCTGAAAGAGTGGACCGATATGGCTTATCTTCAAACTTAAACTATGTTTGGACAAAATATTACTAAGGCCAAATTTTGGACCGAATCGGCAGTTCCGTTCGAGAGTTATCTTGCGCTTCAACCACCTCACACGGTGTCATAGGTTTTTTTTGCAACTTTCAGGCTATTTTCTCGGGAAGTATGGTTTTGCCCCTGCTGAAACTTGTACCGTCGTGTGGAGGGCAGTGAATACAAGCTGCTAAAACAAAAATCAAAGCGATTCGAGAGCTGGCCCTAAACTGAACTTTTCCGAAATTTTGTGTGGGAGGTACCCCAAGGAGTGGACCGATTGAGTCCATATTGAAACCTTATCTAAGTCTGGTACACGCTCCACGATGGGCAAAGTATGTACAAAATCGGTTACTCCCTTCAAGAGTTATCGTGCGCAGAAAATTTCCGAACATTTTCGAACTTTAGTGGGGGAGGTACCGGAAGGAGTGGACCGATATAGCCCATCTTCGAACTTAAACTAAGTTTGGGTAAAATATTACGAAAGCCAAAATTTGAACCGAATCGGTTTATCCGTTCGAGAGTTATCGTGCGCTCCAGCCAGCCAGACAGACAGACAGACAGACGGACGGACATTGCTCAATCGACTCCAAATTGTCTGAAACACATTTCGTCCAAACATACTTGGGGTCTAAAACCATTATTTCGATGAGGCACATTTTGCCCGTATGAAAGTGTTTATACCCTTCATAGCCTAAAGGCTGAGGGTATAAATATCGCTAATTTGCGCAAAGTGCATACAATTTTTGTCCGAATGGCAATTTTTAAAAGTAGGCACGAAAAATATGCTTTTTAGAAAAATGTTCTCACAAAATTTCCGCATTTGGATGCGGATTTCTATGAAGCTGTGCAGACTACATTCACAATATACGTATCAAATAACTCAGAATCGCAAGTACTGCAATCCTATACATGATTTTTTGAAAAACCTGTTTGCGGAATGAAATTAAAAGAAAATTTCAAAAAACACAGATTTGCAGTGTTTTGGCTTCAAAATGTCAGCATCATTGTATCATAATGGTAGAAGCAGTTCAAATTTTCAAAAGTATTACATTAGTAAAATGATCCTTATTTAGTTTGCGTCTATTTTTACTTTGACAGGAAAATCGAGAGAAGAGTGGTTTCCTCACAAATCGACAGAAAACAAAAAAGACACGTTGGCTTCAACCCATTTTTTAACATAAATATATATAGCCACAGCTTCCACGCAAATTATCTTTTAAGGCCAATATTTTTTGCCACGTCCAAAAATATTTCATTTTACCCAAAAACATTCACAAGTCGCGTGTTCTAAAAGGGTAAACCTTGGCTTCAGCTATGTTAAATTTTCAAAAATATTGGTGATATACCCTTGTTAGCTGAGGATATAAAAACGATTTGAGAGGAGGTCTTAAACTGCACGTTTCCGAAATATTGTGTGGGATGTACCCGAAGGAGTGGACCTACAGTCCATATTCGAACTTCATTTTTGATTGTTAGAAATATTGATATGTGCAAAGTATGGACCAAATCGGTTGGTCCCTTCGAGAGTTAACATGCGCATAGTTTTTGCGGAAATTTTCAAGTTGTGTGGGGGAGGTACCCGAGGTACTGAAACGATGTTGCCCATCTTCGAACATAAACTAAGTTTGGACAAAATATTACGAAAGCCAAATTTTGGACCAAATCGGATAGTCCTTCCACACCCGATTCGCAAAAGGTGAAGTTTAACACTTCTTATCGGATCGTTTTGAAATGTTGTCCTTGCGGTCCATTTTACGACGGAACACTTTTGTCGGGTGCTAGCCCATTCTTACTGAGATAATGACCTAAAACCTCCAAGAAACTCTGACAGCACCAACTAAAATGGCATCATATTATTTCATCCAGTCATGTATCAGGTTGGAATATGAAGTATACGATCCGGTCCTTCGGTACCTCCCATACCAAATTTGGGAAAAATGCAGCGATTTCAAAGGGATATGGAGACCTAAAACTTCAATCTATCGAAAATCGGCAGTTACCCTTCTACGGCGGCTATATGAAAACATGGACCTATACTGTCAATTTTCCATTAATACGATCAGCCTTCTGTTAATACCATCAGCTTTATGCTAACAAAGGTACAAACTCTTTGATACGACCAAAAATCTGCCTCATCGAAATAATGGTATGTTTGGTCGAAATTCGTTACATGCAATTCGGGGTCGAGTTAGCCCTGTCCGTCCCTCTTCTGTCTAGTTTAACGTAATTCACGCTATTCTGAACTAAATTTAAATGAAAGGTGCTTACACCTGGAAAGTTTTTGCGGATTCCGAAATTACAATATTGATAGATGAGAAAAACAGAAAAAATCACCGGATGGATTTTTAATTAAATTGCGGTCAAAGTTCACATTTGTAGGGTTGTTTTGAGATATATAAGATTAATTTGGGACATTACACTGACTTGATCGTCTGCTTCCAAAAATGCTAGTCATGACATTGTTTTATAAGCAGGCGATGGAGTAAGTGTAATGTCCCAATTTAAACATAAATCTAAATATCTCAAAAATGGTACAACCTAGCAAAAAATTTTAAAAAACAATCTTAGAGAGAATTTTCACAGCTATACGATTTTTTCTAGTCCTATTTCTTGCCGTTTCCAAGCTAAATCCTGAAAACCTAAAAAACTATACAAATGTGAACTTTGAACGCGATTTATTTAAAAATCCCTCCCACGATTTTTTGTTTTTTTTTTTATTTTTTTAATCTATGAATATTGTAGTTTCAGAATCCGCAAAAAGTTTCCAGATGTAAGCAGCTTCCATTTAAAGTTAGTTCAGGTGCACCGTCAATTTAATATTCCGTGTTTACTATGAATCAGAAGTTTACTTGCTAAAATGTTTCGGTATATGTATGTCAATGTTGTGGTATGCCCCCACATTGGGGTACCAACAGATTCCACCTATTTTGAAGCAAACTCGTGATACAAAATAGATATATTTTTCTAGCTGAAACCGGTGCGCTTCGCTACGTCGCAGCACATTTACTAGTAGGCCAAGTTCCCTCACACATTCCAAATATCATTAAAATCGGGCATATATAGCGTTTTTGGTGCATCAAATACTAGAAATCGGACGGAAATATATATATGGGAGCTATGTCCAAATCTGAACCGATTTCGATATATTTTGGCACATTTAGTTATAGGCCAAATTCCGAAACACATTCCAATTTTTATTGAAATCGGGCATATGTAGCGTTTAGCAGCATCAAATACATAAAATCGGGAGCTATATCCAAATCTGAACCGATTTCAATATAATTTGGCAAATTTATTTCTAGGCCAAATTCCGTCGCACAATCCAAATTTGGAGACTGTATCTGTAACCGTTGATCAGATATCTGCATACAGATATTTGGAAGATCTGTTCAGTGGTTTCCATAAATTACAACAAAACAAATGTACAAACATTTTCCTCTTTTATAGATATAGATATACGACATCATTATTGTGCTTGCTTCTTTTTTGGTCAGAGGCTGAGGCTATATCTGCGTCAGCACAGCTGACTGATACTTTCTTACTTATTTATACCCCCATCGAAGACCAAATTTTATTCATTTTGGTTTGATAATAACGCTGAAACCTTAAAATTACCGATAATAGGGAGGTACCGCTCTATGGGAGCTATATCAAAACGTGGACCTGTACTGACATATTTCTGGGGAAAAGTTTTATAACCCCAAAGAAGACAAAATACCACTTTTCAGCCATTTCGGTGTGATAAAAAGGCTAAAACCTTTAAAACGCCGAAGATAGGGAGGTACCGTTCTAAGGGGGTTGTACTGACAAATTTCTGGGGAAAAGTTTTGTAGCGCCAAAAAGACTAAAAACCACTTTTCCGCCATTTCGGTGTGATAATGAGGCTAAACCTCTAAAATACCGAAAAATTGGAGGCACCGTTATATTGGGGCTTTATCAAAACGTGGACCCATATAGCCTATTTTCAATACAGAAATTTATGCTGAGATTTATGCTGATCATATATACCTTATGGGGTCTCCTACGAATATTTCGATGTGCTGCAAACGGAATGACAAAATTAATTACATCCACCATGTTATGGTGAAGGGTATAAAAAATTCTGTAGGCCTATATAATCTATTAAATCTCAATGCCAAATAAATATATTTAGCAAACAATTCTGTATATTTCATTTTCCTTTCAAATAAATTACTTCTTGTTTCCCAATATTAATTACCAGTTTGCAACGTCATATTATGTTCCACCCTTCAGGCACATAATTTCACAATATTTTCCTTACACAACATTTTCAATCCACCACCACCTTTAATTGGCATCCCTAAGCACACCTTTAGCGCCGTGGCATTGACCGCTTTATGAAGCTAACAAACATGTATCACTACCATCACCATTACATTGCCTTCGTCGGCATGATGTTTTCAGCAAGGCAGCAATTTTTCGTTTCAGGTCTTTTTTGGTTGCCATTTTTTGCCAAACCTAGAAACAAAATCGAAAACCAATTTAACTTTGAATACAACAGTGTGGCACTTGGTCACGTGTCCCAGCCACCATAAAAAAACTTTGTGGCATTGTTGTGAATGAATTTCTCACATTAACCGACAGCAAACCGCCAGAGGAACATGAGTACCCATATTTTTTGTGGTATTACATGAACTGTGGACATGATAACATGGACGGACCCACAGCCAAAGCAACATTGACAATAACAACAATAAATTTACTGGAATTGGTGGGAAATTATGTTATGTACATATTTTTCATCCATGAATAAAAGGGACGATAACAAACATGACAACCAACACATTATTTATCATTAAACAAACAACAACAACAACAACCAGTAAGGACATTTTTTGGTCCAGCGGACAAGTTATTAATACAACAGCATAACAATGGTCAAGGAACAACAAACAAAACATCTGTAAGCAACATTTCTTTTTTAATTTCGAATGAGTCTTTTTTTAATTTTCCACCTTTGGCAAATAACTCCTATCTGAAATAGCCGTTCTAGTTTTATGTTTAATGCGCATTTATATGTATGAATTATTTTTAGTAAATACATATTAAAACAGTTTTGTGTAGCTAAGGTGAGTACAAGTTATATGCGTCAATATTTCCTCGCGAAGTTACATTTTTGTAGACATTTCCGTTACCTCTTAATTTGAATTTGTGTTCACATGTCAAACGTGGAAATGGTGTTAAATAACTAAGAACGATTGAGGTTATGTGTATATGTATACGGAAGGAAGGTTTATTCACACAAATTCAGCATGTGCACGCATTCATTGTCCTGTGTTGAAGTTACCTCCTAATGGCCGCTCTGTTTAATTAGCATTCATTTCATATTGTGTAAAAACACACACACACAAACTCATTTAATGTCAACAAAGTAATACAATTGTGAAAGAAGAATGACATTTAAATGCTTAAAATATCTGCTTCAAGTAGGAAGAGGTTTTCTTAAAAAAAACTCTTGGACTACGATGATTGGTAGATAGGTAAGCAAACATTAGTTAAGGTAAGCAGATATATTTAGCTTCAACAAGCTATAACCGGCGAAAGGCAGAGTTCCCTTCCAAACAATGCATTGTAGTCATTAGCACCGACTCAGATGCTTCAGTACAGGCATAAGCAAAGATTTCTTCCAACCCACAAAAAAAAAAAAAAAAACAGCAAAAAAACTTGCGAATATTCCTCAGTGTTGTAAATGAAATTTACCTACATTAGGCTTGCTAGCACCAGCTATAGTGCTGAATTCCCTGCTGAAAATACAAAGAAATCTGCTCCGAAAATGTTCATCCTTAATATAATGAAAGGGTCTGGAGTAGTGGAAGCGTTGAAAATCTTTAATCTTTTTACACCCTCCACCATATTATGGAGGGTTTAAATAAATTTGTCATTCCGATTGTAACACATCGAAATATTCGTCCGAGACCCTATAAAGTGTACATAAGTGGATATAATCATGTCCGTTTGTCCGTCCAACCGTCGGAGAAAGTGTCTGTTGAAATCAAGATGAAACTCGCAATTTTGTACAGAAGTTTCTATTACTCCTACACGGAGGAAAAAAGTCCTCTCTAACATACATATGTCCCAAACATATTGTTACGGAATTAGATTTAACTAATCTCCGTGTAGACGTTGTTTTATTTCCCGATACGTTTTGTACCAAATAAAACAGGGTTCGTTTCAGATTACGTTTCTACAATGCTTTATTTAATCTATTACACTTATTCACAACCGACTGTAATTACTAAGCACACAGCTTTTCCTTTATTTCTTCTTTAACAGATCTGTTTAGTTTGACGACTAAACACAACTAACTCGCTGTTGCTGTATCCACCTGTATTTATCCCAGTCCCTCCTTGTTCCGGAATTCTCCAGAAAATACACCCGGTAACACCTAGAATCTGTGCAAAATACACAGACGCACACTCGCACTAAGCGAACAACAACACTCACATACATAGGAGTAAATGCAAGAGGAAAAGCATAACAATGACAAACATAAAATAAAGTACAACAGAAACAAATACAAGAAATAACAAACTAAACGATAATTGCAGGATTATGGCAAAACAAATGGAAACAAAAGCACATCAATAACATGTAAAGTAAGAACTAGAATGATGAAGAGAATTCTATCCAATATTTGTTGCTGTAACTCGATTTAAACAAAGTAACTGCTCAATAGAAATCTACGTTACAATTCAAATATTCAAAATAACGGAAATTCATCTAAATTAACTTAAATCTATCAGTTACATTCGTAACATTGCCTCCTGCTTAAACCTGTTCGTCCCGAATAGGCAAAGTTTCCTCTCGGTGGTATGGGCATTGGTAACACTGCCTCCCGCTTAAGCCTGTTCCTCCTGACTGGGTACAGTTCTCGTTCCGTAGTTGTAGCAACCGCTTTAGATGTAATCTCTTTGCTATCAGCTTTTGACTTTCGCTCCTCTGGACGTCGTTGTTTTCTTTCCAGGGATCGCGACGTTATATCTTCTTTCGTGGCCGCACTTTTAAGTGCCACCTGGTCTTCATCGGACTTGTCCTTTCTTGCTGAACGGCCGCTTTTCGGCATTTCCAGTGGACCTTTCCTAGATCTGTGCTTTGTCTTCCCTCTTTTGCGGGATCTTTTCGCTTCCCGATTAACCAATTATCGGCAGATTCCTCCTCCAGCGCACGGACATCTACCGCGATTTCGTCAGATTCTGCACCTTCCCTTTTGCCAAATCCGGTATAATAAAGGACTTTGTTGCCCGGTGCCCAATTTCAAGGTACGCAATACACCATTGGCTTCGTCAATTCAACCGTTATGTTGTGATTCGTCTGCTGGACTATGGTTATAGAAATTGTGGGACCATCGTTTTCTTCATCCACTTTATTTGATTCACCTGATGTCTGTCTTTCCAGATTCTTGGCCACCAGTTGGTCGTCGCTCTTTGAAGGCGGTGAGGCGGATATAGGTCTTGGTCGTCGCAATCTGCATTCCCGTGCAATGTTTTCAGCCTTCCGACAGTTATAGCAAGTCTTTTTCGTACTAGCAGCCCGTCGTTTCACTCTATCTAATAACCGCATTAGTGCATCTTTCAGCAAGTCGACAGTCTGGGAGTTGTAGTCATCCACTTCCAGCCTCCTTACGTTGTATGCTTGAGGTTTCAACAGTATCCACGCGGTTTCCTGGGTCAGCGCAAATGACACGGTTTCTGTAAATGTTCCCATCGGTGCCGCAAATTTTATCTCTGGATGACGAATACCATTAGCAAATGTTTCGATCTTTATTCGGTCCACCAACGCATGTGTTTCTCCTGTAAAGTCTTATTTGGCTTCTGGACTCTTTTCCTCAGTTCCATTCGGTGTATCTCTTGCTTATGTTCGCTACCGTACTTTCGTTCGAGTGCAGCCATTATATCTCCATAGCTGTTCCTAAAAGCGGCAGGAATACTCTGTAATACGTCAGCAGCATCACCCTTCAATGCCATAAGGAGTGATACAGCCTTGTCGTTCCAAAAGTCTCTAGCAGCCACTGTCTCGAATTGTAATTTGAAGACATTAGAGGACGTAAAGCCGTCGAACACAATAGCTCTCACTGGACCGCCTTTGATTTCCAGTTCCGATATTTTCTTCTCCAGGTTCATAAACATCTCGTCGTGGGCCAGAAATTTCTTATCTAGCTCCTTTATCTGGCCATCTACATTCTCTACCCTCTTTTCCATCTCCAATGTTATCGAGTTTTTCGCTGATTTCTGCCACAAATTCTGCTTTCATTCCCATCATAAGTCTGGAATATTTTTCAATTTTACTGGACGTTTCTTCTAACATTCTATTGGAATTTTCTTCACTTTTCCTGGATATTTCTTCTAACATTTTACTGTAATTTTCTTCGCTCCTTCTGGACATTTCCACGTTCTTTCTGGAATTTTCTTCCATTTTAGCATCTAATTTCTAAATCATTTTGCTCGAATTTCCTATCATCATGGCCAGCATTGCTTTTAAATTGTCACCCCTGGCAGCTACCCAGCAAAATGTTCGATGCCAAAGATGCCATTCAATCATGGGTGCAAGTGATCTGGCATGTCATCTTTTTAGCATCTTCATCGACGAATTTTATATGAGCGTGGGCCCCAAAAGATGCTATTCATTTTTGGATCCAAAGCATGTCATTTACACCAATGCTTTGACATGTCATTTTCACCAATGCTCTGGCATGTCATTTTCACTAATCCTTTGCAATGACGACGAGGGATTTAACAACTTCGGTTGTGATTTCGAGCCTCCGACAACATCAGGCCTATTGTAAATAATTAATCTTATATTTAGAAAAATGTGTATAAATAAAAACACAAAATTCATCTCTATTGGATCGATGGAAAGGGTTCAAATGCTGATGAAAAATCGGATATTTCACGACTTCCTTTGCTGTGGTTCAAATGCTAATGAAAAGATCAGATCTTTCACGACTTCGTTTGAAATAATGCAAAAGATGCCATGAAATCACGTCATCGCATAAAACCCCTTCCTTCATATTTTGCTGGGTACCGACGAAACTACCTCAACGCTAGATTCGCCCCTTTCCGATAACTCGACTTCTTCCTTACTGTCGAACTCATTTGCGACAATGTATACTCCACGGCGCTCGTACTCTTCCAACAAGCGTGTTTGTAGTTCTTTATTGCTTGTCTGACAAATGACGTCGCTCCACTTGGATCAGACCCTCTCCCCATAATTGTCTCCATCAACAAGCCCCCGATTTAATCACCTCTGAACCAGGGTTTCTGAGTCGGAGTCTACGAGTCGGAGCAATTTTGCTGGATTCTGAGTCGAAAAAAATAACTCGACTCCGGGTAATTTTTTCTACATCATAGAAATATAACATTAAACATTGTCGGTAGTAGCAGAATTCCGACCACAAACTAACCCAAAATTCTAATGGATTTTAAATGGCGACAAGCTGAGATGTTTGAACAAGGTCCTCAAGTTCCTAGTCGGCAGCACTTGGGGTGCAGATAAATAAACCTTATTGAACACATATAACGCAATAGGTCGGACTGGGGTAAGCAATGTGGCGCCAGTTTGGTCCGCGAATAAAAGTGCAACAAGATGGAAAAGCATTCAAACCTGTCTAATGCCAGGATGCCATGTCTTCCGCGGACCATCTACATGAGGAGACAAAGATTATTCCAGTACAGCAACACAGTGGCATGCTTTCGTTGCAGTGGGGCCATCCTTTCATCGTAATGTAGGCGACATTACCTGATTATTCCAGCCATCTCATCGGACTCATCGAAATGGTAGATGCCATAACTTTAAGCTAATATAAACCGGCGTGCACTCATTGATATGAGAGAAGTCTGCCGTGGTCCTTTGGGGATGTGTATGGGAACATACATATATATATATATATATATATATATATATATATATATATATATATATATACGAGTGAGCAGAAAAAACCATATATGAACCCAATTCTATCAGCCATCGCACTCTGTATAACACTCACAAACAACTTAGTTCAAACCACTAAACAATCGAAGTTTGATTTAAGTATCTAAATAACCAGTCGACTGACTTACATATACTTATTGTAAAAGACAAGACAGTATCAAAAACAAATATGACATTTGATTTTATTCGTTTGGTTTTTCAACAACAACACAAGTAACAGGTGTTGCATTATCGACAATAGCAGCAGTACCCGTTCCTGTTCCATCGTCAGTTCTGGCTTCAAATGTAGTTGTCGGATAAGTGACAGTCATAAAGCGTGCCATATCTAATTTGGAGTTTTGATGCGGCCTTCTTTGTCGTCTTCTTCGGCGATAATCTGCAGAAGTGTGTTTACGTAAATTCCGGTTTCGTAAAGGTCTTCTACTTCTTCTCTGTTTACTTTTACGAACATTTTCGGAATACAATTTTGTAGCATAATCATAATGTAAACGTTTATACGCTTCCGCTGCCACATCTAGCTCAGTCGAATCTTTAACACTACGCGCCGAACGAGTACCAAAACATATTTCTCTTGCAGCATAATATTTGGTTGCTGGTGCTGCCGTTGTTGTGGTAATACCAAGACTTTCTTCCAGATCCGTTACATTGGCCGTTAGCACTTGAAGCAGAAATACACCAGCTAAAGATTCAGCCAACCCTGCAGCAAATCCAGCACCAGCAGCCAAAGCATTAGTAACCGTTTTACCATCCGGTATGACATCTAAGTTACGACTTTCATCCAAAATGTGATATACCTCTGGAGCAGAGAGTGGCAGCAATGTTAGACGTTTTCCTGTGGGACATTAAATACCATTAAATATAAAAAACAAATTTATTTATTTTCAAATTCATTCAAAATACCTTCAGTTTGCGTAACTGTGGTGGTGGCTATTAAAAATGCCACAAATGTTAAACATTTTATTGCCAATTGATTGTTAATTTTATGACTACTCAGCATTATTGTGGCTTCTTTTACCATCTGATTTATTTATGTCCCATTTGATGTTTTGTTTATCCCCGATTGTCAAAAGATACTGAGACCTTATGCTGATGTTCAGCACGATTTTATTTATAAATTCTTTTGCCCTCATATTTTATTCCGCCTTTATTTTCGTTTGTTGATGTTCACCGCTTAAACGGTAAAATTTTATTTTATTTCCTACAGCATCAAACTTTAACCTTTTAGTGGTTTTCAGCCACGATTATCTTTCGATATGTTGTCGTGATAAAGAAAGTCACGCAACTGCTGATGATATTATCGTGTGAACATTGGAGAAAATATAAATTCCACAGCTTTCTTATATTTATGCACTGCAATTTAGCAATTATGGAATCACGTTTATTAGACCAACACGAAGAGGTGACGGTGGAACACTCTTTACAATTAATCCCTATCATTTAAAACGATATTCACTTTAACCCAAAAGTGGCATCAGATACGTCGGCATTCGGAGGAGCGAGCCACTCGTACACTATTTTTCTTTATAACTGGGCTAAAGCTAAGACTTACGAGTAATCGTTTTTTACCTTTCTTCTCTGCTCATCTAATTAATTTGTTTTTACAACCTGCTCCATATTATGGAGAGTGTATTAATTTTCTTTGTTATGTCTTTTTTAAATCACAGCAAACAGAAAGACGTTAGTTTTGACAGGGCTGAACTTTCTGTACTTTCCACCATTCAAAATAATTATCTTCATGTTACGAAAGTACAAAATTTGAGCATTTAATGCACAGAATTGTAGGTGATGAAGTTTTTGATCAAAAACATAATTTAAGCTAATTACGTCGCCTAAAAATTTGAAATAGATGAAATTAGGCGGTGCCGTTATATGGGGGCTATAAAACAACGTGGGTCTATGCCCACAATTTTTGATGGAGAAATTTTTAACCACTGGGAACCATAAATACCAAAGGATATTCAACCTTGCCCGAATATGTAGATAAGAACATGTAAAAAATATAATTCGGCTTTGCCGATAGAGATATACCCTTAGCCTATGTGAATTTAAACTTTCATTTATGGACAGATCGAATGTATTTAAGGTCTTTGCAGAATTTTGATATTGGAGGCTTAACTCTAGTTTAGTAAAAACTCTCCGATTTTCTTGATTTTCTTTTTGCAGTGGTAGATATTGTTGCTCTGATCACGGGAATATAAAATTTTCTTGAGGACGGACCCGGTTACCCGGTTATTTGACCCGAAAGTCCGGATACTCGGTACCCGCTAGACCCGGTTCTACTGAACCGATTTTTACAAAGTATCGTTGGAAAGCTTATGAAAATACCTACAACAAGTGGCAGTGCTATTTTTATCGGTTCAGAAGTTATAGCAAAAATATCGATTTTTGGACCCGGGTTTTCCATAAAACCCTCAAAAAGTCGAAAAGAGGCCCATTATGGGTGCTCAACTTTAACATTTCCAAAATGGTGCTATTTGTTGTTATATCTTCTTTGGATCCAGAGATAATGACCTTATAATCTTCACATCCCGGTTCTAATGGGTTCATTTCTTTAGAAAATGCTCAAGTTTTGAAATGAATTTTAAAAAAACGTTACTTTGATACTTAGAAAAAGTGTCGAATTTAGAAAAACTTTGGAGCCGGTGTTGGACATACCCCAGAGGAGAAAATCTCAAGCCCCGGCCGAAGGCCGGTTATATAGAAAAAGTGTCGAATTTAGAAAAACTTTGGATCGCGTAACTGGTGTTGAACATTCCCCAGAGGAGAAAATCTTAAGGCAGAAGAATTTTATCACTGGATGCAATGGTTCTAAGGTCAATATCTCTGGATCTAAAGAAGCTATTGCAACATATAGCACCAGTTTGGAAAGGCTAAAGTATTAGCTATAATATGACATAATTTAATTTAGCACCCATTCTGAGCCCCTTTTCGACTTTTTGAGGGTTTTATGGAAAAACCCGGCTCCAAAAATCGATATTTTTGCTATAACTTCTGAACCGATAACAATAACCCAGTCATGTCACTACTTGTTGTATAGATATTTTCATAAGCTTTCCAGTAGAACTGGGTCTAGCGGGTACCGGGTACCCGGACTTACGGGTCACATAACCGGGTAACCGGATCCGTCCCCAAGAAAATTTTACATTCCCGTAATCAGCGCAAAAATACCTACCTCTCGAAAAAATATGGATTAGGATTGGTCCATTATGGAAGTGGATCTTTTTTGGGATTCATTATTTTCGACAGATATCGCGCCCACTAGTCATTTTAGTGGGTCATGGAAGAACTTTTGGACTCTTCTTCTTCTTTTCCGATTAACTCCTTAAGGAGCATAGGGCCTCAGAGGTTTCTGGAACACTGTCTGAACATGAAGTGATCCCTCCCAGACACATGGAGCTTGCCGCAGTTGCGAGAGGATTTGGCATATGCCTGTGATCTCCTGGGAGAATTAAATTTCTTTCGGTTCTTTCTTTCATGTTTTGATGACAAAGTTTGTCAGGATTTTTTCTTTGCTTGTAAGCACAAGGAAGAGCTTAGAGAACCTGGCACTCAACTACGTCTAAGCACGAGCGTAAACTTCTTTGAAGGCTGTGGTCGCCACCGTTGACCTACATGGGCTCATCCGCTGCCATCCCTACTGCCTTATCCGCTATAACAACGCAGATATCTGTAGACCCTATTCCCCAAGTACTTCGAGTTGGCTCTTACAGATATTTTGGTAGTGATGCAGGTATTTCTTCCATACAACGATATAGGGTTATACCGCCCATGATCGGTCGCCAGAGCCTCGTTGGCGTTAACAGAGGACACCAAGCCAGAAGTGAGGTGAGGTTTGAAGAGGATTGGCTATGTGAACAAATATAATCATTCGTATTCGCATCACTCTTCCGGTTGACCTCCAACTTTTCGACTAGTATGCCAGAAACCATGGACATGTCCGCGGAAAACATAATATCGCTTTAAACAGGACCAAAACGAACCGCATCGTTATACATTTTCAAAGGATCTTTGAACAGACCCTAAACTGCACTTAGACGCAAATGTTGAACTTTTGCTGGGCAGGTTTTAGGACCGATATGGGACATTTTAGAAGTTAAACTAAATTTGGACAAAATATTGCGAGATCCAAAGTTTAGACCAAATTGGTTACCCCGTTCAAAAGATATCGTGCATACCATTTTAGTGGCAGTGTTTTAAATATTGGGTGGAAGTACCGGAAGTTGTGGACCGGTATTGCCCATCTTCGAACTGAAACTAAGTTTGGACAAAATATGACGAAGTTTCAGTTCGAGAGTTATCGTGCTCTCCAGCCACTACATATGGTGACATAGGGGTTTTTATACCTTTCGGGCTGTTTGCTCAATAAAAATGTACTTGCCCCCGAAAAAACTTGTACCATCGTAATTGAGGCAACGAATGCAAGTTGCTTCAACAAACATCAAACTGATTCGAAAACAGGTCTTCAAGTGAACTTATTATTATATTTTGTGTGGGAGGTACCCGAAGGAGTGGACAAATATAATCGATATATTAGATATATTAGGATGTGTAAAGTATGGACCAAATCGGTCACTCTCTTCAAGAGTTATCGTGCGCACACTTTTTCCGAACATTTTTGAACTTTTGTGGGGGAGGTACCCGAAGCAGTGGACCGATATGGCTTATTTTCGAACTTAAACTAAGTTTGGACAAAATATGACGATGGCCACATTTTGGATCCAATCGAAAGATCCGTTTGAGAGTCATTGGGTTTTTTTGCACCTTTCAGTCCTTTTTCAGGAAGTAAGGACTTCCCTCTGATGAAACTTGCTCCGTCGTATAGGGGAGAGTAAATACAAATTGTTACAACAAAAAGCAAAGCGATTCGAGAGCAGGTCATAAACCCGAAGGAGTGGGCCCATTGAGTCCAAATTGGAACATACATATGTCTGGTAGAAATTTGAAATTGTAAAATTACAGTTGGTTCGGACCAAAACTATAGCAAAAATCTTCAAAATACCTAAAATTCGAAGTAACCATTATATAAGGGTCATTGACCACTTGAAAATATACTAGTACCTTTACTCCCTAAATATTAACGACCATCCAATAAGTTTAAGATATTTCCTTGATGAAAGCAAGTCAAACATGACGGTCATCCAGGTATCCCATAAGCCGAACTAAGAATATCATATTAGCTTTGTTCCCGTACTTTTTAATAGTAAAACTTGTAAAAGAGAGAAAAATTGTTCTCACACAAAAGTTTTTTTCAAAAAGTTCGGGAACGCAAAAATGGAAAAACGTCAAAAAAGGCGGAACTAATGTCAAAGTCGGCGTAACAGCCAATTAGACGTCGGCAACCATGTTACTCTTTTACACGCTCAAATTTGTCTAGTAAAAGAGAGCGTCATTCAGCGTTCAGAGAAGTGAACATTTTACAATTTTTTTGTGTACGGGAACGTGTTTTCGGGTAAAATGTGTAAAAGTCGTAAAAATTGTAAAAACTTTTTAGTTCTGGAACAAAGCTATTACGACAATCCATACTTCTTTTATCTTGGCAATTTCGAAAATTATGTTTTGTACCGAAATGTGTTTCGCATTTATACGTCGTTTTAGAGGCACACCATAGCTTCATCGCATGACACGGTGGAACCAAAATATTTATTGCAACGTTTAACTATCAGTAGTCCTCCTGAGGTCATCCAAAGGCAACAAAAGAACTTTTGAGGTCTTCTATAAGCAACAGAAGACCTATTGAAGTCATCCCAAAGCAACAGAAGTGGTTTTAAGATCTTCTGTATGCAAAATAAGACCTCTTGAAGAAATCCAAACGATACTGAAGACCTCTTGAAATCATCCCAAGGCAACAGGGGCCTTCTGTATGCAGCATAAGACCTCTTGAGCGCTTCAAAGGGCAACAGAAGACCACTTGATGTATTCTACAGACAACAGAAGAATTTTTGAGGTCTTCTGTTGGTAAAAAAGACCAATTTTGAATGCCATGTTTTGTGATATCATCTTCTAATTGATCTTTCAATCGAAGTTGTGGCCTTTTCTTGGGACGTATATCGTCAAATAGCTCGTATGTCCATCTTGGCCGTAGTTCATACGACGTCGATATTCATCTTAAAAGCATATCGGCTTGTAAATCTTTCAAAAAAAAAAAAAAAAAAATTCTCAAGCACTGCATTATTTGCTTGCGCAAGCATCCAGTCTTCAGAACCATACATTAGCATGGGTAGAATCAGCGTCCTGCAAAGTGTTATTTTTGTGTTACGACAAATAGTATCTGTTTGCCAATACTATTCTTCTTCTTATGACTTCCTTGGTTGTATTTATGATGGTGCCGAAGTAGAGAAGTCTAACTCCTCAAATTGTTATATACTAACTTCCACAATTGGTTCGAATTCAGTACACAATCAACATGATCTTATCGTCGTTTACTGCCAGACCCACTTTAGTAGGTTCTCCTTCGACGTTTTCAATGGTATCTGTTACTTTTGATCAACCAATGATTTAAATGTCGTCGGAATAAGACAGTAGCATGTGGATATTTGTGTAAAACCTTTTCCAGCAGGATGTTGAAGAGATCACGCGAAAGGCTGCCTACTTGTCTGAAATCTGTTTTCGTGCTAAATTATTTGTATAGGTTCTTTCCTATTTAAACTGAGAACCAGTTAATGTCATCCTACAAAGCCGAATGAGTTTTAAGGAAATTGCAAATTCTGATATGGCTTGAAATACCTTTGAACATATAGGGTTGCAGTAGGCTGCTTCTCCAGGGTTGTACTTTGTCAATGGTGGATTTTCCAGGTCTATACCGCATTGGTATGGCCAAATTATTTCATTGGCTTCACAGTCGTTCACGCACACTACCTTATATGCTGTAGGGAACACACTTATGCCCTGTAATTAAAGCACACCGTCTTATCTCCTTTTGTGTGAACGATACACAGGCTGCACAGGTTCCAATCGGGTTCGCGTACTTCCTGCCAGATTGATGCAAACATCAATCAGGGTGTCGCCTCCGGTTTTGAACAGCTCGGTTGGTAAGCCATTGGCTCCTGTTGCCTTATTATTCTTCGGCCGGTTTACTGCTGTCTTTATCTCATCTTGACCGGGCGTTATACATTCAATACCATCTTATGAGATTGGATCTGTGGTTTCTTCGTCGTATTCGCTAGTATTAAATACTAATAGTTGGAAAAATTCTTTTCCATATCCTGAGCACACTATTAGTATCAGTTACAAAATTACCTTGTTGGTCTCAGCAGAAGAATGTACAGGCAAATCTGTTTGATGTTTCACTCTTTGGTAAAATTCTAGGACTTCATTCTGGCTCCTATGCATCTTGATGTTTTCACACTCCCGATTTTCCATTTCTCTCTTTTTCCTGCGGAAAAGACGTTTCTCCCCTCTCATTTTTTCCCGATTCCACTCTCGTGCGCTATGCATTGTTACTTTTCTCTTCGCTAACCGCACGACACTCCTTGCCATTTCATAGGTACCTTGGTGGAGGCCTCAGGTTCCAAGTATGGATTTTTCGGCTGTTTATTTTGTCACTGTTATTGGGACTTTCATTACGCTATTGGGCCAGTTGAGTGGAAAAGCTGTGGCTATCTGTTGTGATTGCAATTTACCGATGTCCAACTTCCGTGTTATGTTTGTTTGTATGTTATTTGTTACGTTTAATTGGGTACGTTGGTGGTCCGAGTCCATGTTTGCTCCTCGGAACGATGTACTGTCGCTCGATGAATGTCTTTCATCTATCACAACGTGCTCAATTAGATTTCTTGTTTTTGATCTGCAGAGAGCCAGACATGAATGTCGGGAAGCTTAAATCTGGTACAGCTAACTACCATGTTCTTTGATGCTGCTATGTCTATCAACCTCATTCCATTGTCAGATGTTTCAGTGTGGAGACTGACTTTCCCGATTGTTGGGCCAAAGATATTCTCCTTTCCAATTTTGTCATTAAAATCGCTTAGAATAATTTTAATGCCACGGGCAGCACAACGGTCATATGATTCTTCTAAAATATATCTTTGGTCTATTAGTCCTTGTCTTCAGTGGAAGCAGGAGCGCAAGTGAAGCTAAGGTTGAAGAATTTTGCTTTTATAGAAAGTCTGTCATTCACCGGGGGAAGTTGGAGACCAGATGCTTTAACGTACGACCAACTACAAATCCGAAATCAAACTCATGCTTTATTTCATGGCAGCGATAATAGAATGTGTCACCTTTCCCAGTCCATCGTATTTCCTGTATGGCTGTACATCAAGTACATCAATGCGTAAAATGTACCTTCGTTATAGGAGGGGAACTAGAAAAGTTGGCGGTCAGACGTCATTTAATTTTTTTTTTTTTTGAAAGTTTGACAGTTTTTATCCTAAACGTACTCAGCAAAGTTTGAGTGACTTCAAGAAGTCAATTTGCAAATAGAAAAAAAAAAAATGGAATTTAGGTGTGAACATTTTTGTCCGATCATTTGTCACAATTTCGACCTGGATAATCACGGCAAAAGTGCATCGATCAAATTAAATCTTTGTATGCTGATAAAGGACCATCCTATAGCACTACTGATAAAGGACCATCCTATAGCACTGGTTTAATGAATTCAATCTTGGCCGACACTCGTCAAAAAACGAACGGCCGTTGTGTCATGTTATATACCGTGAGATAGAGGCATTCTTGGACATTTATTCCACCAACCAACATTTGATATTGCATGAACACCTGGAGGTAAAAATTGGGTTTTTCTCGTTGGATACCGTGTTGATCGGTGCGAGAAATTTCGAAAAAAATACGATCGCGGTGATTCAGAAGAAGTTTTTGAGATGGATCCAGGCGACGAATCATGGAACTATGCTTATGAGCCCTAAAAAATAGTAGCAATTGCCAGTAGATGCTGTAAAACCGTTCAAAAACGATGTTTTGGAAGTGTCTCAATCGGAGGGGAAAAGTGCTTCAACAATTGGTTTGGCCCATGAAATCGGTATAAATCATGCTGGAGATTATTTAAGTTTCTAGCCCAACGCCCAACCCAAGTTTTTAACGTTCATATGGGCGCGCCTGATACATTAGCTCACTGCCATTAACAGATGTTGAAATCAACTCCCCAGGTGAAACTAAGGGAACGTTCGGGTGCACTTGAGATTAAAGAGAGTACAAGATAAGACCTGGACTTTGCAATGTTAAAGTCAGTCACGGAAGTTGCTTGGTATCCTTCATCCCCTACGTCAAATATCTCTGCTAATCAAGAAGCCCAGCAGAGTTTTAAATCAGTGCCAAGCATTTTGTCGACTGTGAATAATTATAAAGCAACATTACGCCTTATTATCGACAAGTTGATAATATATTAGACTGCTCACTACCTGGTCCATAACGTAATTGTAGTTTATTTAATGAATTCGGAACAAAACGTTAATCTTATAACAACTGGACTTTAAATTTCGTCAAACTTTCATTTTTTAGCGATAGTTTTTTAGAGGACTTTCATATTTATGTAGGGCGACTCTATGTGCTTTGGTTCAGCATCTTTAAGTCATCCGTTATTAAAAGGCAGGGTGCCGAATAACTTTAGTATCTCCCTAAAATAAATGGTAATTGGTAGAGTTTTGTAATTCCGAAACGAACTAGTTCCAAGGAACTATTCCGGACAAGGAACTATTTGAACTATATCCGGCTCTTGTATATAGTTTCTTTAGTTCATATAGTTGCAGTCGTGTATACAATTCCGTTCGTTTGTATAGTTGATTTTTTCCTTTAATTCCACACTCACTTCGATCTTACTCGGGAGCAAGTCTCGTTTAGAGGCACCTCTCAGATAGGGCTGAAATGTTTACCATAGGTAGTCCTAGGGACCCTGATCACAACGATGTATAGCTTTCCCGGGGGACGTCCATACATCCCGAGATATGGGTCTTGACATTTTTGGGCAATATGTGTATCGGTTTAAAGCAATGCCGTTCTTTGGTATTATTGAATTTACGAAGTTTTTCGGCAATTCACACACACACGACCCGAACGCAACGAAAGAGCACACAAAAGAGAGCAAATGTTTTCATTTGTTTTTATTTTGTAGCATGTGTGCATACAACCTTACTAACGCACTGTCAGATGCCAATATTGAGATTTTTGTGTGCCCTCTTCTTGGTCGGCAGTGGTTTAAACCTTATGGAAAGTACTTTTGTTCGCGTAGCCCACGAACAACGAAAGAGAAATATTCATTGAATTATATCGGTCTAGGAACTATTTGGACGAAGGAAGCAGAAAGAACGATGAAAGAGAAAAATTCATTCAGAAATATGTATATCGCTCTCGGAACTATTTAGAACTATATTAAGGAAAGATAGGTTCGCTCCAGGAACTATATTGCCCAACTCTAGTAATTGGTGAAAAGCTTATACACACGGCGTGTGGTGTAGGGTATGACATTTGACTTCATTTCTTTTATCCCTTTTTGATCTTTGTTTGAAATAGTCAATTCTCGCTTTAATTATGAAATTGCAGAAGGCTCTAAGAGAAAAATATGTGAGATATCCAGTCTGTCTTCTATGAAAAATTTGAGATTCCTGCATTTTTCTTTTCCTTAAATGTATGCTTACATCTAGCAAAAAGTTTAAACCTTGGCTAGTTTCAATAGTGATTCAAGTATGTCCAGTGACATTCATCATTGGGTTGAAATAATTTAAATTTTAAAACAAATATCGGAACATCCAACATTCGTATCTAAAATTTAATTTGAAACGAAGCTACTCCTTCAAAATAAGAAAATTTAAATTATTCAAATTTTTATGTAGCTATTCCTTACAATATGTAGTTTGAAACAGGTTTCCTCACTCTACTTTATTACATCTTATAGGAAATAAGGACCACTGCTGAGTGTCTATCTATCATTCTTAGAATTATTGCAATTTTAATGAACGAATGAAATGTTAACCAATTTGTACTAATTATTTCACCCATCCCCCCATCTCCTCTCTAATCCTCATAACCTGGCAAAGTGTCATCAAAAACTAATTTCATGCAAAAATGTTCTTATTTGTTTTTCGGGTGCTAACAGCAGCCGTTTCTTCTTCTTTTCGAAAGTTTCTCCGTCTTTGACACAAACGAAGAACAAAGTAGTCATCTCAATCTACTTCAATCTCTTTATTGTCGTTTGGGATTTCAAAGGAAAAGGTAAATAATTTCCTATTCAAAAGTACTATTTAGTCCCTGTTACCTTTCCTTTTGACTGGCCATCATCTCCGCCGCCCGTAGTTCTTTCACCACCACCATCATCAACGTTGAAAATTGCTGGAACATAAAGTGAAGCAGCAGCAGCATCTGACTGTCAGTTAGTGTTTTTGTTAGATTTTTTGGTAAAATGTAAATAATTATGCTAATGAGGAGCACTCAGTCTCTGTCTGGTCTGAAGCTACCTATGACCGTCCGTTGTGTGTATGGAGGTGGGAGGTGTATTGATGTTCTGCCCCTGACTGATGTTTTCTTGCCTTTGTTGATGTTGTTTTTGCTGCTAATGACGTGATCTGGGTTTTGGTAAATATATTGTTGTTGTTTGTTTTTGGAGTTGTTGTAACTGTTGACGTTCGCATACAAACAAAACACATCAGCATCATCATCATTATCTTTTACGTCATTATTAAGTGTAAAACACAGCTTGACATAACTTACTCTCCCTTAATGACTTTTCTACCGTTGCTGCTATTGTTGCTGCTGCCACTGGTTGTCTCCAAACAAACGAAAACTCAACCTGTAAGCAACAACAAAAATGTAAACACTCAAATATGACCCCAAACCATTGGACTTGAAAACGAAATCAAAGACCTGATGGGCGGCGATGGGTAACTCATTAACATTTGAACTTGTGAACCAGTCTTGTATTAGAAAGAAATACACACACGTTTTGTATCACTTAACGGATTTTTTGTCATGTGTTTTACTGTTGCCAAGCTTAATCATTGGTTAAAAATCTCAGCAAAAATAAACTATAATTTTTTAATCAAAACAAAACACCGAAAGAAAGTTTTTTCTTCGCAAAAATTGCCATTTATCAAATTTTCGGCAAAAAGTGAAAGTGATTTCAGTGTTGCATCTTTTTCTGAGATAAATGAATGACTCGTTCCTAATTATACGAAAATATTAGATAACATGAATAGAAAATAGAAAAAGGGAAAAGAAAATAAAATAAAAAAAGTATTGAATTTCATAACTGGACCACAGATTGCACAATCCTACGGAATGATTCATCTAATCTTCACAGATAAAAATTGATACTTTGTGAGGACGTCTGCCTTAAATATGAGATGTCAAATACATCTCAAAGCTGTCAAAAGCAATTAAGCACTAGTTTTTCCATACAAAACTAAGAGGAATTCCGATGTAAAAGTGTTTCTTATAGAAATTAATGGATATCAATTTGGTTATAGAAAAAAAGAAATCGTGAAAATAAAAATCCAGGTACATTTGCAGGACTTCGAGTCGATCCATTTTTGGTTAGATTCCCACTCCAGACCATTTTGTTCATGACTTTGGAGTACACACAAAATATCAACAATTTTCGCAAAAGTGTAGTTTAAGACCAGCTTTCGGATAGTATCGAAATTTCTACAGCAGGTAGCCCTCTATTACGACTATATAATTGTTTTTTTTTTTTTTTTTCGGGGAAAGTCCATACTTTTTGTCTACGGTTATTAATTAATAGACAGCGGAATTCTATGCAAATGCATATATGGTTAGGATGGTCGTAGAGAAAATTAAAATTAGACAGGAACTGGTTTTATTACAAAAAACGAATTAGGCCCAGAAATTTTTGTACATTTTGCATATCGTGCATAGTTTAAAATATTTTCAAGGATTTGTGTTCTAAATATCCCACCGAAATGGCTGAAATTTTGTATTAAGTCTTTGTTAGGTGTATGAAACATTACAGCTGAAATTTGTCCTCATAGGTCCACGTCTTCATATAGCCCCCATAAAACGGTACCTACCGATATTCGGTATTTTGAAAGTTGTAGCCTCAATATCCCACTGAAATGACTGAATTTTGGTATTTAGTTGTTGTTGTTGTAGCAACGCATATATCAAGCTTTTTGTAGAAAATTAACTTATGTTGAAACTGAGGTATGGGGCATTGTAACACGCGATCAGTTTTACTATACCATAACTTTTGACCGCATTTCGGCAAAATAAACTGTTTTAGCCCGATTCACCGAGGGGTTTCTTAAAATAATAATTTGAGCGGAAGCTGTGGTCGTACTAATGTAAAAAAAATCGGAAAAAATCTTTGAAATAAACGAGTTTCATTCTGTTATTTTCCAATTAGTGGTTATACAACACCATGTAGAGCTTAATGCTCAAAGGAGAAGTTAAAGGGCACACTTCAGAGTTGAAGTTTCTAATGTATGATTTTTTAATATATCCACTGTATCTACCTGAAACGGATGCTGACATTTTGAAACCTGAAAAATGGGGTTTTTTGAATTTTTGCTCTAATCGAGACGCGCAGCTGGATTTCCCTAAAAGCTTTTTATTAGATTGTAGTACTCGTGATTTCGCATTTTTTAATGTATAACATGAGGGTGTAGCCCTCACAGGATCACAGTAATCTGCGCCTAAACACGAAATTTTTGTGCGTAAATTTTTCTCAAAAACCTATTTTTTTGGTTTAAAATTTACAAACGTCATTCGATTTCCGTGGAAACCCGCGTAAACTTAGTTTCTTTACGTTCTGAATCTAACAAGACACGACGCGTAAAAATCCACCCACTAGATCGGCGGATATGATACCCCCCAAATTTCGAAAATTTGCAAAAAATTATTTTGAAAATATCGCATATTAAAACGCGTTTTGGATGTGTCAGTTCTACTTAAATAAATAGATCGATACGCGTGTTTAAACTGCGCGAAAACAGATATTTCAAAACTATCGCTAATCTAGAGATATAAAAGATTTTTTCTAAAAATTGAGTGCGATGCTACATCCACGGTTCTTGATGGATCGCATTGAAAAGGCATAGAATGACGTATTTTTTAATGGTGATTATTGAAATCGGATGAGCATAAAATGTAAATGAA
The DNA here is from genome assembly GCF_047663935.1 of Musca autumnalis. NCBI lineage: Eukaryota > Metazoa > Arthropoda > Insecta > Diptera > Muscidae > Musca > Musca autumnalis. The sequence goes on along the minus strand of NW_027412088.1, from coordinate 11,024,427 downwards.
CTTCGCGGAAATTATGACCATTTTACAATATTTTGCACCCTTAAATGCAGCAGATGCTACATCGTGGCCGCCAAATAGAATTTGACAAACTGTACATCAAATAAAAGGGATTGATTCGCTGTGTTGGGAAATCGGATGCGCATCATGTCATTTTCATAATTACGCGGTTTATATGCGTCTCAAATGTTGTAATATTCAATATAATATTATTTTAACGTTATGCCACAATTGGAATTCCTTGTGATTTAATATAATGTTCTAAAAATATTCGCCAATAGGAAAACTATAAGCGAAAAATTTGTTACAACGGAATATCATCATTATTTCGTGAAATTTTGACGAAAATGCCGAAGAACTCAAACATTTTTTCTCCAACTTTTCCTATAAAACCATAAAAAAATAAAATTAGAATAATATGATTTTAATTTTTTCGTAATATTTTCTTCGTATTTTTGCAAATAACATGAATACTATAGCTCCAACCTTCACAACTTAGGTTTCATTTTATACGTCAAAATGTCTGGATGCTGTAATAATTTTTTTATATATTTTTCGTAACTATGAGCGCTATTGTTTCAAAAATATGTTTGTAAATACGTGAAATTATTTAACAAATTTGATTTTTCGCGAATCTATTGAGACTTTGCGATTATTTTTTTGCATCATCGCAAAGGTTACGAATTCAGTTAACGATAATAGGATAAAACAGCTAACTATATTGAGCCGCGATTTTTTTAGAATTTTTTCTAATTATCATAATTAAAACGGTCATATCTTTTGCGCGCAACGATCAAAGTTAGTAACGAAAACAGATTTGGAATGCTGATTTTTTTCTTAATCTATGTACCAAAAATCATTGATGTAGTATCAAAAAATTTTTTTAATTTTTTTGAAATGGAAAAGACAATTTTAGACATTTTTCCTGATATGTTCGTTCGTGTATTATTTCAGTTATCAAGTTCCTCTGTATCCAGACTCAAGAATTCTGCAACCTGGACTGGTTGCGTCCATAAAGAATGAGGGGACAGGTGAATGGGGTTAGCTGGGCAGTTGAATAAATGCAGAGTATCGTGTGGTCCCAATCCACATGCTGGGCATATGTTGGGTATCGTGGCGTCAATTTTGGCCCAATACGAATTGAGGCGGCTACATCGTCCGGATCTTAACTGAGCTAAAACCACTCGTGTTTGCCTTGGCAGCTGTCGTTCTTCTGCTGCGATGGATGGGGGATGGTTTCCAAGTACGGCATTCACACTGTATCTTCGTACTGCTTGCGCAACCATGTTGGTGTGAATGCGATTCAAGCCTGCCTGATAGGCTCGTTGATCTAGCGGTTCTCTTTTATACCTTTGGACCTCTCTCTCTAGATCATGAAGGTCTCTCCTGACGTGCCTGGGTGGGGGGCGCCTGTCCATTAAATCGTGACAGGGATGCTCACTGCGGTAACACCCAAGCAGGTACTGCATCGACAACATCTTATTGTGCTGACGCACCGGTAAAACCTTCGCCTCCTCATGAAGATGGTCCACTGGTGTCATGAGGAGGCACCCTGTTGCAGTCCTCAGGGCGGCATTCTGGCAGGTTTGAATCTTCTTCCACTGCGATGCGCTAACCTTTGCGGACCACGCTGGCGCCGCATAGCTTACCACAGACCGGCTTATTGCATTGTAGGTGGTCAACAAGGTTTCTTTATCAGCACCCCAAGTGCTGCCGGCCAGCGACTTGAGAACCTTGTTCCTACTTCTGATCTTATTGCAAATAGCTGTGGCATGCGCGGACGACTTGAACATGCTATCGAACGTTACACCCAGTATTTTAGGGTAGTTAGTGGTCGGAATTAGTGCACCATCAACCAATATGTTCAGTGGGAGCCTCATCTCAGCCGTCCATGTGGTGAACAGCGTGGCTGTGGATTTAGCGGCGGATATTTTCATATTCCTCAGATGGAAGAACTGCACTAGGTCAGCTATGTAGACATTTAACTTATCACATATGTCATCGACGACAGGACCCGACGCCAAGATCGTACAATCATCCGCATACATCACGATCTCTATGCCGTCTGGAGGGTGTGGAATTTCAGAAAGGTAGAGGTTAAACAGTTCCGGAGATATCACCCCTCCTTGGGGAACTCCCTGTTTCACTCTACGGGTTTTGGACTTCTTGTTTCTGAATTCTACAAACGACTGGCGTCCACACATATAGTTGATTACCCAACGTTTCAAACATGGCTGGAGATTAGTTTTCTCTATATCCTCGAACAGCTTGGCATGGTTGACGGTATCGAAGGCCTTCGATAGGTCAAGAGCCACCATGACTGTTCGGTCGCACGGCCTTTTCTGGTTCAGTCCTCTACTGATATGTGTGGATATGGCGTCTAATGCTGTTGTAGTACTATGCATTTTCCGAAATCCATGTTGATGTTGGGCAACTGGAAAACACCTTCTCATCGTGGGGAGGAGTAGCGCCTCTAGGATCTTTGCTACTGGCGACAGGAGTGAAATCGGCCTGTACGATTCACCTCTGTTGGCATCCTTGCCAGGCTTCAGTAGCGGGACCCCCCTGCCAACTTTCCAGGCATCCGGTACAACATGGGTGGCTAACGATAGGTTAAGAACACTTGTTAAATACTCAACTCCAGGTTCATCCAGCTGCTTAAGCATTACCATCGATATTCGGTGCGGGCCCAACGCTTTGGATGATTTAGCGTTTCGGATGGCATCTGCAACATCGCTCATCGTAAATTGTGGTGGTACCTCCTCGGCTGGAAGAGTTCTTCTTATACGGCGTAGCACACTTCTCTTCACCCTATCACTCTCGGTGTGCTCTATGAACTGCCGGTTAAAATAACACGCGCACCTCTTTGGGTCAGTTACTGTCACGCCGTTGAAAGTAACAGCGGTTCTGTCATACTTCTTTTCCGGACTCGAGAGTGATTTAACCGTTGCCCACAATTTACTTATTCCTGCACCAATGTTGCACTGCTTCAGATGGTCTAGCCACTTTTTCCGCTTATGTTCGCCCACTAGCCTGTTGACTTCAAGAGTAAGTTCTCTAACTCTTGGGTCTTCGGGGTTCGTACGACGAAGCTCATCACGTTCATTTGCTAGTCCCGTCGCCTCTGCTGGGAAATTTGGTCTTATTTCGGGTATTCGACCAGCAGGTATGTAGCGAGCGGCTGCTTTAGTGATGATGTCTCGGAAAGTTCTCTCAGCTACCCGAGGATCTGAGGGGGTGGGCAATTGACTGAAGCGGTGATTGGTAAATTCTCTGAAACCTTGCCAATCAGCTTTCCCATGGTTCAGGAAAGTACGGCGTTCAGAGGTTATGAAGTCGGGTGGTCTGTTTACGGAGACGATGATAGGGAGGTGGTCCGAACTAAAGGAAATGACGGATTGCCAGATTACGTCATTTATCAGACCTGGTGCCACAATGGTGATATCTGGCGAGCTGTGGCAGTTTCCTCTAATCCTCGTAGGAGCGTCTTCATTCACCGTGCAAAACGTGGAGCTATCGATTTGCTCTGCCAGCGCTGTACCCCGCTGGTCATTACCTAGGACGGAGTGCCAAAGCTCATGATGAGCATTGAAGTCCCCTAGCACCAGACGGTTTGGTATTTAGTCTTCGTTGGGGGTATAACACTTTCCACCTGAAATTTGTCGGTATAGGTCTACGTCTTCATATAGCCCCCATAGAACAGTACCTCCCGATTTTCGGTATTTTGAAGGTTGTGGCCTCGATATCCCACCGAAATGATTGAATTTTGGTATTTAGTCTTCCTTGGGGGTATACAACTTTCCACCTGAAATTTGTCGGTATAGGTCCACGTCTTCATATAGCCCCCATTGAACGGTACCTCCGGATTTCTGGTATTTGGAAGGTTGTGGCCTCAATATCCCTCCGAAATGGCTGAAATTTGGTATTAAGTCTCCGTTGTGGGTATAAAACTTTTCACCTGAAATTTGTCGGCATAGGTCCTCGTCTTCATATAGCCCCCATAGAATGGTACCTCCGGATCTCTGGTATTTTGAAGGTTGTGGCCTCAATATCCCTCCAAAATGGGTGAAATTTGGTATTAAGTGTTTCCTTGGGGGTATAAAACTTTATACCTGAAATTTCTCAGTATAGGTCCACGTCTTCATATAGACCCCATAGAAGGGTACCTCCCGATTTCCGGTGTTTTGAAGGTTGTGGCCTCAATATCCCGCCGAAATGGCTGAAAGTTGGTATTAAGTCTTCCTTGTGGGTAACAAACTTTCCACCTAAAATTTGTCGGTTTAGGCCTTCATATACCCCCCTTAAAACGATACCTTCCGATTTTCGGTATTTTGAAGGTTGTGGCAGTGGTTATACATTCCTCTATTTTAATGAATTGTCTGAAGAGAATTTTAAACACAAAATTTGTATACACAAACATATTTGTACCTATTATTGAAATATTTGTTGCATATGACATATGTTTCCATTGCAATGTAATCAGAAGCCAAAAATATGCCCAGTCCCAAAATTTGACATGGATCGGACCAAAAATAGGGGTTGCATAAAATTCCGCTGTCTACTAATTAAAATAGCTAGTGCGCTAGATAACTCACAAAAGATTTGGTCCAAACTTTGCACATCCTAATAGTTCTTCCAAACTTACATCAAATTTGAGGACACTGACCTCCACGTCGTGGCACCTGGGGAACAAGTATGATAAAAATTTGAATTGGGCTTCGGTTTAGTAACCCAGCCTAATGAAAATATCCTACTATGAAAATAAAAAAGTAATTAAAAAATAAATTAAACACTGTATTTTATTTTTTTAATTATTTTTTATATTTTCAAGTTTTTACCATTTTTTTTTTTTTAAATATAAATTTAAAAAATTACGACTTTCAAAAAATTAACTTTTTTAAATTTTTATTCATTGTCATCAACATCTGAAAAGGAAACACACTTTTGGTTCGATTGGTCAACTACAACTGTGTTAAAAAATAGTTACAAGATTTGAAACATACCGGCAACAAAGCAAGTTAAATAAAACACTGTAAAAACAGAAAAAAACTAAAAAAGATTACACTGGTCAAAACGACTTTTGTTTCAGCCGAATTTTTTATAGTTTCTAACTGAAATCGGCGAGTTTGTTTCAAATATTTTTCTCCATCAGCTCTTGTTCTTGAGATATAGCTCAAAATCGTTTTTTATGAGTTTTACCCAGAATTTGGTTATTTTCGGATACAAATATTTTTTGTGGATTTTTCGACACTAATATACTGGGCTATATAGTAGACACCCTAAGCATATTAGGCATACCATATCAAGATCCTATGACTTCCCCCGATGACGTAATTACAGCTTAAGTTACTCAAAATATGCAATTTTTACAAGGTCCGTCGTATGTTTTCTATATTTTTCGATATATAATCACCATAAGTTTTTAAAAAAAATTTTTGTATCGATGGTACAACATCTCCTTCATATATTAGTGTCCACAAAAATTTGTTTGTTTGTATACGAAAACCACGAAATTCTGGGTAAAACTCGTAAAACGCGATTTTGAGCTATATCTCAAGAACAAGAGCAGATGAAGAAAATCCGCGAGCGGATTTGAAAAAACTCTCCGATTTCAGTTAGAACCAAAAAAATCCGGTTGAAACATTCAACATTTTCAATTTTGTTGAGCAGTGTTATCAGCCTGTTTATGTATGTCGACCAAATGAAAGGTGCTTCCTTCCATATTCGCCACAAAATCTACGGCCACCCTGTTAACCACATGGACTGCAGATGTGAGCATTAAGTTACATGTCGATGGTAGCAGAATTCCTACGCCCAATTACACCAAGATTCGTCAGCATACTCACGTAGTCCGCGCATGCCACAACTATCTGCGACAAACAGAAAATGTCCTCAAGTCCCCAGCCGGCTGTACTCGTACTTGGGGTGAATATAACACGATAGGTCTAGAGTTGTTAAATCTAGTGAACTTATTTATTTCAAATATTTATTATAATTAAAAGTAACAATAAAATTATATAAAAATAGCACTAACACCTAAGGTTATCGGCTGAATCTAGTGAACTAGTTCAGTACCATAATTCGTTTGCGTATGAGTTATACCATTAAAACAAAAAGATAATACAACTTATTCGCAGTTCGTTCATACAAACAACCGGTGTCCACTGAACTATATTGTGAACTAGGTCGTTCAAACGAACTAGATTTTAAGCACCTGTGTGGTCTGCGAATATAAGTGCAAGGCGATGGAAAAATATTCAAAACTGTTAGAATGGCGAAATGCAACAGGGTGCCTCCTCATGGCTTCAGTGAACCATCTACATACATAAGGAGACAACGACTCTTCCCGTACAGCAACACAATGGCATGCTTTCGTTGCAGTAATTGATCGGATGTTACGGTGAGAGCCATCATCATCACCATATGATAGATAGAACTAGAACTCCCCCCCAGGCATGTCAGGGGGATCTTCATGACCTACAACTAGAGGTTCAACTTTACAAGAGATACCCCTAGAGCGAGAGAGCCTATCAAGCTGCTTTAAATATCATTCACGCAGAAATGGAGATAGACCCTAAGCCAGATAAAGCAGAACAAGTAAACAAGTATCAGTCGGCTTTGCCTACAAAAGTATACCATAAGGCTGTGTGATTTGAAACACTTCTTTACCCAAAAAACTTATGTATTTAGGGGGTTTTCTGAACTGCGGGCATTCGCGCTTGGTGACAATATGGATTTGGATTAATGCTCAAAAGTTTTGTGGTGGAGATACGTAAAGGAATGGACCGACATAGTCCATTTTGGAAGTTGGTCTTATTGTCATTCCTCTCAATAATTAACTCGACCCAGACATTGAAGTTGATCACCATATAATTTGGAGCATTTGGACCATTATATCAGGAAACATGGTATTGCCCATGAAAAACGTAATATAGCTGTTAACAGAGCCACTAGAAGTAGCTTCGGTAAAAATTTCCAAAGGATCCTCCAACAGACCCGTAACCGCACTTAAACAAAAATTTTGATCATTTGTGTGGGTGGACCGATAGGGCCCACTTTTGAACATAAACTAAGTTTGGACAAAATATTTCGAGATCCAAAGTTTGGACCAAATCGGTTTGCTCCGTTTTTTGAGATATCGCGCGTACGATTTTAGCGAATAATTTCGAACTTTTGTGGGGTGCTACCGGAAGGGGAATTTCATCTTATATTTGAAGAAATGTTACGATATGCAAAGTGTGGACTAACGCAGTATTAGGTTCGGGAGTTGTCGTGCTCACCAGCCACTACTACACATGCTGCCTTAAGGGTTTTTTTTAAAGCTTTCAGGTAATTTTCTCAAGAAGGATGGACTTGTCATTGAACCAAGTAATAGGGGCCTTGATAGAGCTGGCAAACCATCGATATTCCCAACATTAGATATTTTCGATATAATATTTTAAAATATCGATTGCTATCGATATTATCGTTGAGTTGTCAACACTATTAATTTGGAGATGAATATGCCGGAAATGTCAATGATTTTCTTGACATTTTGCACAAGTAGATCACAGAAATATAAAGGAGAATAAACAATTGCTATTATATTATAAAAATATTAAAAAAATGCATTTTACTTTTCCGATAAATGTGTACCGATAAATGTGTAAATACGGACTTACTTTCTCACTCACACAAAACCCAAAAGCAGCGAAATTTCTATTTATTTCAATGAATTTTAGGTTGGGGATTTTTGTTCCGATAATATCGATAGGCAAAACTATCTATCGATATTTAATTTTTAAAAAATAATCGATTTTATCGATAGTGCCATCGATTTTTTGCCAGCTCTAGGCCTTGAGTACTACCTGTTGCAAGAAAAATCAAAACGATTGGACCTAACCTGCACTTTTCAGAAATTTTGTGTGGGAGGTATCCGAGGGAGTTGACTTATATAGTCCATATTCTAACCTTAACTTTGTCTCGTAGAAATATTACGATGTCCAAAGTATGGACCAAATCGGTCAGTCACTTCGAGAGTTATTGTGCGAAAAAATTTTAAATTTTGTGGTGGAGGTACGCGAGTCAGTGGGTCGATATGGCCCATCTTCGAACTTAAACTAATTTTGAAACAATTCAATTCTTGTAAAAAACTATAATTAATATGGGAAACCGGCACATTTTTATCCGTGCAATTTCAATACGAGTAAATTTACACAAAGTGTTAAACGGACTCTCACGCATCTGTTTGGTTTTCTTAGTTTCCAAAATTATTACTATCGAATCCTATTAGGGTTTTGGGTTTTCCCAGTTTTTATCATTCCCGGGAAACGGGAATAAAAAAATTTCCATTCCCGGGAATCCGGGATTTCCCGGGAAATTTTAAAATACGAGAGTGGATCAATATTTCCGTGATTTTTTTTTATCTTCCCATAGTAACTTATATGAAATACAATATTTTCAAAGAGTTGCGGGCTCAAAAATGGATGACACGTTTTCGCTCTATCGATTAAACGAAAAAATATGGGAAAACGCACCATGGTGCCGGGATTTTGCCCACACTTACCATTTCCATTATTCAATGCTAATGAAATCGCTCTATGGAAAATGATTTGGCACAAACAATGAAGTTATTGATCAGAAATTCCAATTTTATGGACCTCAAAAATCGTATGTTTTATTCCTATGCTTAAGATTGCTTGAAACAAGTAAGAAAGTATCAGTCAGCTGTGCCGACTGAGATATATCCTCAGCCTCGGACCTAAAGAAAAAAGGAAAACAATACTTCTGACGTTTCTAAGGGCTTTTTGTGTTTTTGTGCCAATTTTGTAGGAAGTATGGATTTGCCCCGAAAAAAAACTTGTACCGTTTTAACTAGGGTCACACACAAAACATGTTGCCAAACATTTAAAAGAGAGAGTGTGGGAGATTTCTCCGTTCGACGGTTATCTTTCGTACTACCCAATGTAGTTGGTATCGGCAGGCTTTTTGGAACTTTTTGGGAAGAATTTCAAAACGATTCGAGATGAGCTGTTAAACTGCACTTTTCCTTAATTTTGTGTTGGAGGTACCCCAAGGGCTGGACCGATATAGTCCATATTCCAACCTGATACATGACTAGATGAAATAATACGATATGCAAAGTTAGGACCAATCAGAAACTTCCTGCGGGAGTTATCTTGCCAATTTTCCATTTATTTGTTGCCGTCAAGGTTTCTTGGAGCTTTAAAGACATTATCTCAGGAAGTATGGACTTGTCCCCGACAAAATTTGTATCGTCGTAAAAGGGGCCGTAAAGACAAATTGCTGAAAAATTTTCAAATCGATCCGAGAGGAGCTCTAAAACTTCACTTTTTCCGAATTTTGTGTGGAACCCGTTCTATGTCTGGAACTAATATTACTATATGCAAAATTATGACCGATTCGGTTATTCCCTTCGAGAGTTATCGTGCGCACCATTTTAGCGATAATTATTGAACTTTTGTGGGGATATGGTCCATCTTCGAACTTAAACTAAGTTTGAAAAAATCTCGAATGCCAAATTTTGACCTGATCGGTGGCTTCGTTCGAAAGTTGTCGTGCGCACCAGCCAGCAAGTCGGACCCTCTTTAGCCAATGGCTGAGGGTATAAAAATGGGACATTAAAATAGAATATATTCTTTAGCACTTAAATAAAACGGAATAAAAATCCGTCGTTATAGTCCATGTTTTTGGTGCGGCCCTTATAACTTTTTTCCTGAAAACACCTTTGTAGATTTAAGTTATTTCCAAATATTTTGTAATTTATTGATTCTGTAAAATCTAATCGAATTCTGATTCTAAGGTAAAAAATTTACGGGCGTTGTTTATTCATTAATTCAATATTAATTGTGATAAATGTAAAGGGATATTTCCCGATTTCCCGGGATATATGATTTTGTTTCCCGGGAAAATCTCGTAACCAAAAAACCAAGAATTCCGGGGAATTCCCGGTGCGGGATTTCCCTACCCAAAACCCTAAATCCTATATATAAATTAAAAATAGGTGACACAAAAAAATGGGTTTTGGTCAGGAAAATCGGTTTCTGAATAACTGTGCGTGGTCTCTTCAAACAACATTTGTAAAGATATTAATAATTGTACCCCAGAATCTGATAAGGGAGATAATTCATTAAAACGCCTATTGATTCTTTAATTGAACACTCAAGAAAAATCAGCTAATATTAAATAAAATTAAATTAATTTTTAATTTTTCACTTGCAAATAACTTCCGATCATCAAGCTTAACACTAAACGAGAAAATTAATAAAAAATCATTAAAAATGATCTTCGCTCAAACAGGCAAAATTTCAAAAAATAAAAAACAGGCTGCGCCTGTAAGCATTACAATTTTAAAATAATAACCATTGCTATTTTCTTTACTTTTCCAGTTGCGAACACAGGGATTCTTTCGCCCATTTTCCTTCTATTTACTTCAACGATCACAGTATAGATATATTTAATTCAATTAAATTTAGTTTTTTAGTTATTTGAATCTAGTTTTTTAAGCAACTTAATATTGTCAGCACACTAATTAAGCAACGTTTCTTTTTTTCCAAAAGATTTTTGCTCACATCGAAGAAGTTTGTCTACATCGAATAAAAAAATTATTTAAAAATTTCACATTACGTAAATATTAATGTACAATAATTATAAATAATTTTTTATTTAAAACTACACTTGAAATAAATTATAAAAATTAATATAATTGTCCAAAACAGCCATGGTTATTTATACGCCAAATGTCTCTTTAATTTTCCGGTAAAAGAACGCCGCCTTCGACGTCGAGTTGCCGCTTTTTCTATGATTACGCATGTCGTTGGATCAGGTTCTGTAGTTGTAGTGTCACTAGTGGTGGTACCACTTATGGGACTTCCTACTACAGTGGCGCTTGTTGTAGGTAGGGTGGTACTTAATGTATCAGCTGACCCAGTTCCATATGCTATAGCAGTTCCCACGTTTGCTGGACTGCTTGCAGCTGTGATTGTAGTTGCGGGGCTAGTTCCACCTTGTCTAGCTTGTGCTTCATTATTATCGGCACTACGTGTCTGGAAACAAATCTCTTGTGTTACAGACGATGAACTGCTGGTACTGCCAGCCTTATTGCCAAACAGTGATGTAAAGTTTAAACTGGGAAGTAGTGAGGTATAATCAATTTTGGTCAGATTAAAATTGGGCAGTAGGGCGGAATAATCAATACCCGTCATATTTATTGTGGGTATGAGTGCGGTATAATCAATGCCACTTAAATCAATATTAGGCAGAGATGCTGTTAAATTCATATTCGGCAAGAGGGAATACAAGTCAACATTGGGTAGATGTGCAGTTAAATTAAGATTATTTAACCATTCGGTTGTTGCATTTGAGGTGGCCAACATTGTACCGCCAACACCTTTAATTAAGCCCAAAGTGAAACCTGTTGCAGCAGATATGCCTTGACTCACAACACGGCCCTCGGGTATTGCATCTTCACGTCCTGCGGCTTTAAGAATGCCATACACTTGTTTGGGAGTTAGAGGACGCAATATAATACGGCGAGCTATGGGGAAGAAAAACATATTTAAAAACAATTTATCATTATTTCAAATATTCGCAATAATCATTACTAACCTTCAACCGTAGTTTGTGCTAAAATTAAAGCTATTACAAAAAGTGTTACACTATAACACCACTTTAACGACATTGTGAATATCCATTAACTTCGTCCACCTGATGATATTTAAGCTTTAAACTGAAACTTGCGATTGGTTTTCATGTGCTTTTATTGTAAACTTCATGGTGAACAGTTGGTTAAAAGAAGCGAATCGAAATCACAGTTTAAACTCGTGTCAACAGACACATCGTTTATATTAATTTATAAATTAATATCTTTTTAATTCATAATGCCTTAGGCATAGATTTCTTCCTCGAAGAAAGTGTTACCGTGAAAGGCAAGGGAAACATATGAGTGTAACAATTTGTAAATATTTTACATTAAACAGAGGGGATTATGTATAAATTTATGTATAATTCGAAGAAAAAAGCTAACAAATGAAACTTAGTTATTAGGCCAAAAGTTCGATGTCTTTTTGTCATAGATATTTTCCTAAATTTTTTATTATGTCGTACACCAATGATCATTAAGATAGGGAACCAAAAAAGGAAAAGTCCATAAAAACTTTTATTTGACGGAGTCAAGATGATCTAATAAATTAATATTTTTATTATCAATCTTAATTATAAATATCATAGGGAATATAATATATATAAAATGTAAAATATAATATATAAAACATAAAATATACAATATTCAATACACAATATAAAACATAAAATATTTTAATTATTAATAATTAATAAAAATTAGTTTCAGTGTTTTATTTATAAATGCACTTAAAAGATAATAAGAGGATAATTGGTCGCTTGGCCTCAATAAGTTTATTCTTCCTCATAATGGAATCTCTCAAAACGCTTGCCGTTCAATTTTGCCAAGCGTTTTATTGAGAGATTCCATCATGAGCAAGAATATACTTATTGAGGCTAAGCGACAAATTATTTTCTAGTTTTAAGCGCATTTATAAATAAGACACTGAAACTAATTTTTATTAATTATTAATAATTAAAATATTTTATGTTTTATATTGTGTATTGAATATTGTATATTTTATGTTTTATATATTATATTTTACATTTTATATATATTATATTCCCTTTGATATTTATAATTAAGATTGATAATAAAAATATTAATTTATTAGATCATGAAATATAAAGTATAAAATAAAAAATATAAAATATATAATATATCATAAAATTGGGAAAGGGTTCTTTGTTTCAATACAAAGAACTAAGGGAACTGATTAGTCCAGTCGAAACTAGTCGTCTCTGCCATCCCCAAAAGTAATCAATTTTAACTACATCCCACTTTAAACTTGTTGTTTTTAAATTTGAAAACAATAAATAAATATGAGATTAAGCTCGACTTACATACAAAAAGTAAGAAAAACACACATCTCAACAAAACTGCCAAAGTGAATATAAAATATATAAAAATTATATAAAATATAAATTATAGTGTATAAAATACAAAATATAAAGAATAAAATTTTGGATATAAAATATAAAGTTTAAAATATAAAGATCTGTAGTGTATCTATATAAATAAAATAGAAATTTGTTTGTTTGTACGTTTGTTTGTGCCTTATAGACTCAAAAACCGCTGAACCGATCTTTCTGAAATTTTTAGGGTATATTGCTACATCGTCTGGAATGAAAATAGGCTATATAATTTTTTTTAAAATTCCGCGTTGATATAGCATCCAAACCGGAGGTACCTCCAAAAAATTTAGATTTTGTATGCAAATATCTTTAGAACTGTTTCAGATACAATCTCCAAATTTGGTATATGTGACGGAATTTGATGTAGAAATAAATTTACCAAATGATTTTCAAACGGTTCAGATTTGGATATAGGTCCCATTTACATAAATTTTCGGCCGACTTCCTTATTTCATGCACCAAACACGCTGTATATGTTCAATTTCGCTGAAATTTGGAGGGTCTGACGGAATTTGTTCTAGAAATAAATGTGCGAAATTATATAGAGATCGGTTCAGATTTGAATATAGCTCCTGTATATATTTTCGGCCGATTTCCTGTATTTTATGCACCAAGAACGCTATATATGTCCAATTTCGCTGAAATTTGGAATGTGTTACAGAACTTGGTCTTAAAATAAATGTGCCAAATTATATCGAAATCGGTTCAGATTTGGATATAGCTCTTGTATATATTTTCGGCCGATTTCCTGTATTTTATGCACCAAACTCGCTATTTATGTCCAATTTCGGTGAAATTTGGAATGCGTAATGGGATTTGGTCTAGGCATAAATGTACCAAATCATACCAAAATCGGTTCAGATTTGGATATTGCTCCTATCAATATTTTAGGCCGATTTTCTGTATTAGATGCTCTAAACACGCTATATGTGTCCAATGTCGCTGATATTTGGGATGTCTGACGGAATTTGTTCCAAAAATAAATGTGCCAAATTATATCGAGACCGGTTCAGACTTGGACACACTACATATATCCAATTTCACTGAAATTTGGAAAGCGTGACGCAATTCGTTCTAGAAATTATATCGAAATTTGAATATAGCTCCCATATATATTTTCTGCTGATTTTCTGTATTTTATGCACAAAATGTGAATGTGAGACGGGATTTTGTCTAAAAATAAATTTGACGAATTATATCGAGATCGGTTCATATAGGAATATAGCTACCCATATATATTTTCGGTCGATTTAATGTTTTTGTTACGTATGTTCAATTTCAATGAAATTTTGAAGACTTAGCACTCAGTAAATGTCATCATTATTAACAGAAGTACTTATAGTCGGGAACGAATTGACCAAGGCTACAGCTATTAAGTATCATGTCTTTGAGAGACTTCTTAAGATTTATGTTTTATTATGATATATATTAGGAATATTTATAGGTGGAAAGGCTTTCGGAGGAGTGTTACCTTCTGAAACATACAAAAATACCATAGTAGCTCCATAACAACCCTGAATAGGTATAAAACGCCTTCATATCTCGTATATTTATTCGTTAAAATATTAAAAACGTTAAAATAATTATGGCATTCCATTATATTTTATCGTAGTCGGGGCAGCAAAGCGCACCGGGTTCAGCTATTAAAATATAAAACATAAAATATAAAAAATAAATAACATAAAATATAAAACATAAAATGTAAAATATAATATTTTTAAGTTTTTGCCTTTTTAGGGGCGAAGGCCATTATAGCGGTTGATGTGTGTGTAGGACTTCGCTAGATATCAATTTTTCAATGTAATCTCCTAAAGTCATAAAGCTCGATTAATTAAAGTAAAATATAATAATTGTCCCACAAACATCCCATACGGGACAAGGGAGACTTCTCTCATATCAATGAGCGTGTCTTTAGACACCACTTGTAGAGAAGTTTTACATGGTTGAAATACTCAGGAAATGTCGTCAACATTGCTGAGAGGTATTTGCCACCGTTGAGAATTTTGATGTTGACTGACCGGGGAATCGAACCCACGACCTTCAGCGTGCAAGGCGGGTGTGCATACCATTGCACCACGGTGGCACCCATCTTCTATATATATATAAAATAGAAAAATGTTTGTTTGTACGTTTTTTTGTTTGTGCCTTATAGACTCAAAACCCGCTGAAGAGATCGCTAGCATCGCCTGAAAATAAAATAGGCTATTTTAAAATTTGAAATTTCGCGTTGATCTGGAGATATAGCATCAGAATCGGAGGTACCTCTGAAAATGTAAATTTTAAATGCGAATATCTATAGAATAATGGCAGATATAGTGCAAAATATGGTCAAACTAAGTGGGAAGTAAGTATACGTCATCTTTTACAAAATAAGGGGGGTGGGGTTAAGGGGAGCATTTTCCCCCTTTGAGCTACAAATATCAAATATCATTCATTTTAATTTTATATGCGAATATCTGTAGAATGGTAATAGATACATTCACCAAATTTGGTCAAACTAAGTGGAAAGTAAGTATATGTCATCTCTTACAAAAAAAAAAGGGGTGGGGTCATGGGGACAGCTCTCCTCTTTGTGCTGCTAATACCAAATATCATCTATTTTAACCACTATAAGCTTGAAAGGCTTTCAACTCATAAGAAGTTATGTTTAAATCAATCTAACTTGTCTCGAGGAAAAAATGCGGGTAGACAAGGACGGGGGAAGTAACTCCAAATAATCAAATTATAAAAATTAATATTTTTCCTTTATTATCATATTGAGAATTGTGGCACGTAAGAGTCATAACCATGTTATAATCTATAATGTCATTAAATGAAAAGTAATCGGGTCGTCCAGTGGGGAAGGCACCCCATAATATATGAAAACTGAATATATGAAAACTGAAAACTGAACAACTGAAACTATAGTATTCCCTACCCTTCGCCCGCAACTAATCAATTTCACATCCACTTTAAAATATTTTGTTGTTATTCAAACAATTGAATTACAACAAAATATGGACTAAAGCTGAAATAAACACAAAGATGTAAAATTCTGCAGTCCAACAATAAAAAACGCCAACAATATATGAAAATAATAAATAGGATATACGTGTCAGAAAAAGGTGCCTCAAAGTAAAACATATTGACAATACGAGTATTGTATTTTTGACCAATATTTTCGTAAAATTCCTATTGCTAATTACAGTGTTAGAATATATTATAAGGGAGAAGTACATATCTCCAATAGGAGCAGTTGTCCCCTTGAGTTGCAAATATCGTATATCTTTTTGATTCATTATAAGCTCGAGAGCTTTTAAACCTATTAGAAGAAATGAAAAAAAGCAAACTTATGTGGCACGAGTTAAAAATGCGGGTAGAAAAAGAAAGGGAAGTAAAATGTCCCAACAGGGTAGGGTAAGCGGATAGTCACATTGGAAGATCGTCTAACAGATTCATATAATAAATATATTGTAGTGTATTAGTCTTACTATTTGTACCAGAAATTGGAATCTAATAAATGGAATGGAATCTAATATGGAGTCGCACAAAAAGGGGGTCAGGTTCAGAGGAGGCAATAACCCTCAAAATGTACTGCGAAGATACACAAATACATATATATCGCACTTTTAGCAATTGTTAGGGAAATATAATGTGGAAGTACATTAGAGTGAAGTATCCCCAATATGACGCTTATATTAAATATTGTATTTCTGATTCATTGGAGGAAAACGAAGTCAGTAGAAGTCATCATAATATTACGCGTGTAGTAGTGGAAAAAGAATTAACAGAGGCTACACATATCTATCTATAAATAGAAATAAGGTATGTGTGCGATTTTTCCTATGACCAAAGTTGTAGAAGTCTTAGATCTTGGTAATATGACCCACTTACTTACATACTTAAGGGTAGATACAGAGAATTGCCACTCCCTTAACATGCTATAACGACTTCACTTCTCAATAACAGGTGATATTAAGAATTAATCAATATTAATATCACTCATATATATTTCATCTTAGTCGGGGTTGCGATGCACACCGGGTTCTGCTAGTAAAGTATAAAATAAAAAATATAAAATATAAAAAAATTATATGAAATATAAAATGTAAGGTATAAAATAACAAGTAAAAAAGGATCAGTCGGCTTTGCCGACAGAGATATACCCTCAGCCTGTATGAATTGAAACACTTTTTTTCCCAAAAAAGTATATATATAAAGGGTTTTGAAAATTTTGGGCGCATGAACCGACAAAAATATTGATTTGGATAGAATCTCAAAAAGTTTTGCGGGGAAGGTATCGAAAGGAATGAACCGACATATTCCATTTTGAAAGTGGGTCTTATTTTGGGTGTCATTCCCCTGTCGTGTCAGTTGGTCACCATATAATTCAAAGGTTTTGGACCATTATACTAGGAAGCATGTACTTACCTACGAAAAACATGATAGCGCTGTAAACAGGACCACTAGTTAAAAAATTTCAAGGGATCCCCGAACAGACCCTTACCCGGGTTGCTCTGTTTATGAGATATCGCGCGTACTATTTTAGCTAATATTTTCGATTTTTTGTGGGGGAGGTATTCAAAGAAATATTACGATATGCATGGACTTGCCCTTGTAATTGAGGCAGCGAATGAAAGTTGCTTCAACAAAATTCGAATCGAATCTTGTGCTGTCGTATAGAGGAGAGCGAGTAGAAGTTGCTACAACAAAAATCAAAGCGATTCAAGAGCAGGTCCTAAAATGAACTTTTCCAAAATTTTGTACAGACATGGCTAAATCAACTCCAAATTGTCTGAAACACATTTCGTCCAAACATACTTGGGGTCTAAAACCATTATTTCGATGAGGCACATTTTGTCGATAATTCTCATATATTTGACAATGATACTTGCTTCTCGCCTTTCCCAAGAAACATCAGAACAAAATATGTATTTGCAACCGGCCATCACATTTCCCCTTAGAACTCATAGATTTCATGTAATTCTCAATTAAATTAGAATAGCCCTATTTTAGGCATATTTCCCTTGAAATTTTTCTGTTTTCACTGTAAGGAAAACATACTGTTTAGTTTTTAGTTCTAAGTTAGTAAAAGTAGAATTCCCTGTGTTATATCCGCATGTTAATTCAAGACACTTGTTCGACATACGCACACACTGCTCAATATTTTGACGCATAAAAACAAGTAAAAAAGTATCAGTCGGCTTTGCCGACAGAGATATACCCTCAGCCTGTGTATATTGAAACAATTTTTTCACAAAATACGTATGTATTTAGGGGGTTTTAAAATTTTTGTGTACTTGGACCGACAAAAATTGCTTCAACAAAAATCAAAGTGATTCGATATTAGGTCTTAAAGTGAACTTATCCGAAATGTTGTGTGGGAGGTACCGGATGGAGTGGAGTGTTTAAAGTATAGACCAATTCGGCCACTCCCTTCAAGAGTTACCGTACGAAAAATTTCTCCGAACATTTGTGGGGGAGGTACCTGAATTAGTGGACCGATATGGCTTATCTTCAAACTTAAACTATGTTTATACAAAATATTACTAAGGCCATATGTTGGACCGAATCGGCAGATTCGTTCGAGAGTTATCTTGCGCTCCAACCACCTCACACGTTGTCATAGGGCTTTTTTGCAACTTTCATGCTATTTTCTCAGGAAGTATGGACTTGCCCCTGATGAAACTTGTACCGTCGTATGGAGGGCAGTGAATACAAGTTGCTAAAACAAAAATTAAAGCGATTCGAGAGATGGTCCTAAACTGAACTTTTCCGAAATTTTGTGTGGGAGGTACCCGAAGGAGTCGACCTATTGAGACCATATTGGAACCTAATATTATTCTGGTAGAAAGTTTACGCTATACAAATTATGGACCACATCGGTCACTCCCTTAAAGAGTTATCGTGCGCACAAACTTTCCGAACATTTTCGAACTTTTGTGGGGGAGGTACCGGAAGGAGTGGACCGATGTAGCTCAGCTTCGAACTTAAACTAAGTTTGGGCAAAATATTACGAAAGCCAAAATTTGAACCGAATCGGTTCATCCGTTCGAGAGTTATCGTGCGCTCCAGCCAGCAGGACAGACAGACAGACCGACAGACGGACGGACATGGCTAGATCGACTCCAAATTGTCTGAAACACATTTCGTCCAAACATACTTGGGGTCTAAAACCATTATTTCGATGAGGCACATTTTCATCGTATCAAAGTGTATATGGCAAATAACAAAATTCCTTTGCAATTCCATTTGAAAAAAATTAAAAAAATTTTTCGCGAGCACATCTACGATTTTTGGTATAGAGTTAAAGGAAAAAATCTTGTTTCAAATCTGCTCATGTTCACGAAATTGGCCGATGCGCGCAAAAGTTATAGCGGTTTTTATCCTCTTATAAAGAAAAAATATTTTAAAATGTCTTATTTTTTGTATTGAGAAAATGTAACCATATATCAGTAACAGCATTTGATATCCATCCGTAGATGCACAAAAATTTCGAAAATGTGTTTTTATTTTCGCGGAAAATCAAAAAATTAAAAAAATCTGGTAATAAATTTAAATTATACTAACTCAGAGTCCGTATAAACCTCTAAAAACTAAAATAAAAATACGTACAGAAACTAGACAACGCGTAAAAAAATGTGAAACCAAAATTATAAACATTGGCTTTATAAATTGCATATTATAACAACAACAAAAGAGAAACAACTCATTGTTGGAAAATATTGTTACAAATATATTTTTTGGTTTGTTTCGAAAAATTAGAAAAAAATATTTGAGAGTTATCCAACTATTTCGCTAAAATCTAATACATAAATTAAAGTATTCTGCTAAAACTTTATCAAAATATATGGTTTACCATCGTGAAAGCTTAACTGCTTACTGTGATAACTTATAAGGATAGGAAATTAAGAGTAATATTGAAATTACTATCATCTAATAGATATGAAAATTAAAAAGCCTGTAATTCGCGAATTAGTTAAAGTCGGTTGATGCGCATCCGATTTTGGATAAAGCTAATCAATCTCTTTCAATATTTATGCATATTTCGATGTTTCACTCAGCGGCCATTGTGTGCCGCCAGTTGCATCATGCACTGCAAAAAACATTAAAGTTGGTAAAAGTTGCGCAATGTGCATACGATTTTGATGCGCATCCGGTTTCATCAGCGCCCGTCAAAAATACGTCAATATACACCTATTTCAAATAGATTCTTCAAAAACCGCGGATGTGCCTCCACATTCAATTTTTGGCGACATACCCATATTACTAGCGTATCTCTGTTTTTTTATGACACGTGTTTTCGCAAATATTATAATCGCGAGTAAAGGATTCCATTTATGTAAAATATTTTAAAGAAAATCGCGGTTTAGTACGCGGATTTGTCAAAATATATTTTTGCTGATTTTCCGATTTTGAAGGTATCTATATCCGCGGTTTTAGTAGATGAATTCGATCGCGGAAGGCTTCATTAGAACCGTCGCGTAAAAAAACTAAATTCACGCGGGTTTCAAAGGAAATTGAATGACAGTTGTAAATTTTCCACGCAAAAAATATGTTTTGTACGAAAATTCACGCATGAAATTTTGGCCTTTCGACTCCAATTACTAGGATGCTGTAAGGAGCACACTCATGAGATATGCACCAAACGATTTAAAATCACGAGTTCTATAATCGTGTAATGAGTTTGGAATATTACCTTCTTGCGCGTCCGGATTATTAAAAAAATTCAAAAAACCTTGAAATTCCGGCTTCAAAATGTCAGCATCAATTTGAGGTGGATGCAGTGGATATATCGAAAAATCATACACTGCTATATTATTGCCCATGGAGTATTCTGTGATTCATTCTTTGGGAATACGTCTATAAAATGTAAGGTTAAGCCAGAAATCGCATGGGAACATAAAAAACTTGTTGGCTTCAACCCATTTTTACCCATTTTTCTACATTGATGCCAACACAGCTTCCACGAAAATTAATTTTTATGGTCGACATTATGGGATCCCTCCTAAAACACTTAATTTTAAAGAATTGTAGTTATACTTTATAGAATATGTTAACAGTTCGCGAATTCTGAAAGGGTGAAACTCGGATTCATCGATTGCAAAACATTTTTGTCATTTACCATATACCCTTCTTAGCCTAAAGGCTGAGGGTATAATAATACACAATAATTTCGTTTCTTGAATTTTTATTTTATATGTACGTTACTTTCACCGGCTGTTTGTAAGTTCAAATGACTATATCTTTTTTCAAGTTCTCTGACGATGGCTTCACGTCTCCTTCGGTGTCTGGGTTTGTTTTTTTCCAAAACAATACATGTGGTGTCAGCAGCAGCTGTTGTGGTTGGAGAAGTTGGACTCGTACCGGTTGGGGAGGTGGAAGTGGTGGGTGTGGTGGAAGTGGTGGGGGTGGTGGAAGTGGTGGGGGTGGTGGAAGTTTGACGTCCCTGTATTATTTCATCATCATAGTCCATGC
The DNA here is from genome assembly GCF_047663935.1 of Musca autumnalis. Classification (NCBI taxonomy): domain Eukaryota; kingdom Metazoa; phylum Arthropoda; class Insecta; order Diptera; family Muscidae; genus Musca; species Musca autumnalis. The sequence goes on along the minus strand of NW_027412088.1, from coordinate 11,002,938 downwards.
TTCGACTTTTGAAACAAATTTCCTCAAACACAGGTTTTGATGAGGCTGTTGTGCTGCCGCCATTCATTCCGAAAAGACCATTAAGCCATGTCATTGTTTCATTGGGTTGTGTAATAAGATCGTAGACAATGGCACCACCAACACCACTAACTACACCAACACCAAAACCGGAGACTGCCGATATAGCTTGGGTAACAACACGTCCTTCTGGTACAGCATCTTCACGACCGGCTTCTTTCAATATCCTATACACTTCGTCTGGTTTTAAGGGACGTAAAGCGACACAACCAGCTAGGGAAAGAGAATAAATATAAATACTCAGTGTTTCGTTGTCATCACATGTTCACTTGTTTTACCTTCGGTAATCAAAGTTCCAATTGCCAGTAAGGTGGCTAAAATAGCCAACTTTGAAGACCAGCTTAAATGCATTACACAATTTCGTTTGGTTCGTAAGCTTAAGAAAGACCAGCTACAAATATGTTACTGAAAGAAAATCCACCAAAACGCTGGCTTATATTAACTTGGTTTAATTAATTCGCTTAGCAATGAGGACCACAACAATTCAACATTTCTAAAAATCTCTATTGACAAATGATTGACAGTTGAAAGAAAGTGGTAGCATAGCTTAGGGCTTTGTGGTTAAAATTCATATATTATTGAAATATTAAATGTGTTTGTTTTGAACACTTTGCTTGTTTTCTTTTTAACAAATTTGGCGGGTGTTGTGAACAAATCAAAACGCCGAAATAAAATTTGCAAACATTTGCATTGATAAGAAATTTGCACAAACTGCTAAAGTTATGAATATTTAATAATATAAACAAACGATTATTAGTAAATTCCTAAAAATGTTGTGAATGATTTTGTTAAATTTAAGCCAAAATTTCAGATTATATCGTACAATTCACACTCTCTTTTGTTTATTTTGTCTTAAGAAAATTAATTCAATAAATTAATATAAATTTGAATAAGAATCACGGTGCTCTTGAAGCAATTGTAAATGGAAGGTGCTTACACCTCGGAAGTTTTTGCGGATTCTGAAACTACAATGTTTATAGATGAGAACAATCAAAAAACAAAAAAAAAATCGCCGGAGCGCTTTTTAAATAAATCGCGATTTGAGTTGACATTTTTAGGGGTTGTTTAGGTTTTCGCGATTTTGCTTAGAAACCGCATTTTTTATCAAAATGGGACTAAAACAAATGTTGTAGCTATGAAAATTCTCTACAAGATTGACTTTTATGATATTCTCGTCGGTTTTACCGTTTTTGAGATATAGAAGTTCAAATTGGGACAATTCAAATTCAATTCAATTCTGTATCGCCCCCTTATAAAACAATGTCAGGACTGAAAATTCCCAACTTAAACTTATATATCTAAAAAATGTTACAACTTAGGATAAGTTACTTAAGCCAGTCTTTTAGAGAATTTTCACAGCTTTAAGATTTTCTCAGGTCACATGTCGATTAGGGCTATAACCAAAAAAATACCACCACATAGCCGTGTAGAGCATGGAAAACTATTATGAAATACGGCGTCAATTTTTCTCTATCGCGAAAAAAGTTTCCGCACCAAATGCATTGAAGTTCAGTAATGCATTTTTTAATTTTAGCTGTTATGACAACATATTTGCTTTTAATTAAAATTTTTATTTTTTTGTAATCTAATTTAAAATCATTATCAAAGCGTTCTGGACCAATTTGTTCTCAAATCGCGCCATTTTGGACCATTTTATGAATTTTTGACACTATTGCAGTTTTTGCTTTTTCTTTATAAACTCGTGAATTTTATGTTTATATTTTTTGTACCTACCGGACAAAAGAATATGGGGTCATTTGCAACGAAGTCGCGAAAGTTATAGGCTGTTTTTGTTGACTTTGCCTGTGAGAATCGTATATGTTTTTTACAAAAATACAACACCAGTACCACGTGGGGAATTTTGTCCTAATAATGAAAACGCGTTTTTAAGATCGATTCGGTGAAAAAAGTTTCCGCGCCGACTGTAATTACTAAAACCCTTTTGATATTTTTTCTAATTATAATTTTAAATTTGCTTTGTTTGAATAAATATTCATAGAAAAAAATACAATTCTCACAGGCAAAGTCATAAAAACTGTCTGTAACTTTCGCGAATTTGTTGCAAATGACACCATATTCTCTTGTCCGATAGGTACAATAAATATAAACATAAAATTCACGAGTTTATAAAGAAAAAACAAATATTGCAATAGTGTCAAAATTTCATAAAATGCTCCGAAATGGCGCGATTTGAGAACAAATTGGTCCAGAACGCTTTGGTAATGATTTTAAATTAGATTACAAAAATATAAAAAATTTAATTAAAAGCAAATATGTTGTCATAACAGCTAAAATTAAAAAATGCATTACTGAACTTCAATGCATTTGGTGCGGAAACTTTTTTCGCGATAGAGAAAAAATTACACCTTTTTTCATAATAGTTTTTCATGCTCTACACGGCTATGTGGTGGTATTTTTGATATTTGCAAAAAAGTGCAAAAAGTTATATCCCTAATGTCGATAAGACTTACCGTATTCAAGAAAAATCGCGAAACCCTAAAAAAACATAAAAATGTAAACTGAGCTTCCTTATCTCAAAAATGGTACATACTGGGAACAAATGATAAACGTCAATCCTCTAGAGAATTTTTACAGCTACTACATTTTCTTTAGCTGCATTTCGATTGGACTTGCGGTTTCCAAGCAAAATCGTGAAAACCTAAAAAACACCTAAAATTGTGAATTTTAACCGCGATTTATTTAAAAATCTCTACAGCGATTTTTTTCTTGTTTTTGAATTTTTCTCATCTATGAACACTGCTGTTTCAGAATTCACAAAAACTTTCCCCGTGTAAGCGGTTTTCATCAAAAGTTAGTTAAGGCGCACCCTTCATGACATTGTTTTATAAGGGAGCGATACAGTCAGTACATTGTCCCAATTTGAACTTCTATATCTCAAAAATGGTAAAAACCACGAAAACACCATAAAGGTCGATCTTGTAGAGAATTTTCATAGCAACAACATTTTCTTTAGTCCCATTTTGATAGGACTTGCGGTTTCTAAGCAAAATCGTGAAAAACTAAACAACCCCTAAAAATGTCAACTTAAATCGCGATTTATTTAAAAAGCGCTCCGCCGATTTTTTTGTTTTTTGATTTTTCTCATCTACGAACATTGTAGCTTCAGAATCCGCAAAAACTTTAGAGGTGTAAGCACCTTCAATTTAAAATTGTTTCAAAAGCACCGTGGAATATGTTATAAGCTATAAGGTTTTTAGCTTTAAAGGCCTTTTCGGACCGAAAACTTTTTCAACGATTCGACTAGAAATATGGACAAAAATAAAGACCACATAGTATTGGAGTGGTCGTTTTTTTCATAACCAGAACACTAGACTTCCTATCACCGACGTAGGCAGAGGGGGCCGGGATCGGGCCATTTCTATAGATATAGTGATAACCAGTTATTTCAGTTTTTCACCGTATAATTTAGAGCTTTTGGACCATTATGAGAGGAAGCATGGATTTGCTCACGAAAACCATAATGTCGCTGTAAACAGGACCACAAGGAGTAGCATCGGTATAATCTTCCAAACGATCTTCTAGAAGATCCTAAACTGCACTTAAGCAAAAATTGTGAACTTTTATGGGAGAAGATCGCTGAGGAGAAAACCGGTATGGACCATTTTCGAAGTTAAACTATATTTGGAGAAAATATTAGGAGGTCCAAAGTTAAGATCAAATCGGTTGCTCCTTTCAACAGATATAGAGCGTACCATTTTAGTACAATAGCTTTAACTTTTGAGGGAGGTACGGGGAGGTGTGAACCTATATAACTCATTCTCGAACATAAACTAAGTTTGGACAAAGTATCACGAAGGACGGGTGACGTAGGGGATGAGAGATACCAAGGAACGGTCCTGACCGGCTTTAACATGGCAAAGTCCAGGATTTATCTTGGTCCCTCTCTCATCTCAAGTGGACTGACCTCCCCGTGGTGTCACCTGTTAAGCTGCCTTTAACACCCGTTAATGGTAGTGAGCTAACATGTGCCGCGCGTTCACCCATAAGAACGTTCAAAACTTGGGTTTGGGCGCCGGGTTAGTAACGCCTTCCCTAGAAAAAGCAGCATACTATGAAAAAAAAACAAAAGAAAAGAAAAAGAAATCCCTCTAAAGTTGACGCCCCACAATGGTTCAGGAATCGATTTTCCTGGCCAAAAATCAAAATTTTGTTTTGTCAAAGATATTTAATTTCTATAAGGGATTCGATAGCAAACATATTGAAACTAAGGAAACCAAAAAATTAGGCCCAAATATTGGAAGGTGTGGGCGTGGCGTGCCCCTAAAGACGAGCATTTCCCCATTTTTGGGAAATACGTAATTTTTGCAAATTTCTGGAGAAAGACGAAGCTACTTCTCTGAAACTATAACAGTTATTGTGTTCATTGTTTTTTGTAAGGTAGGGAGGATTGTGGCCTTTAAAAATCATTTTAGTAAATTACCGTAGCGTTTACACAACATGATCTATTTTATTTTTCCTCGGGTACTAAATTTTATGAAATTCCAAATTTTGTGGACTAGAACTTTTGTGGAACAACATGGAACAAAGTCCTGTTTTCACAGAAAGATGCCCGAAAGTCTCCTCTTCCAGCCCATATATACTTTTGTATCCGTCCCGTTCCGTCAGTTTAACACTTTTTTCAATTTATTAAAATTACATGTGTAAAACTATGTGTTTTTCTGTACTGTTTCCTTATGAATTACAGTTTTTTGACACAAATTACAACTTTTTTGAGTATATGAGTTTTTATACGAGTTGTATAAGTTTTATTAAAACCCAAGGAGAATTTTTTTAATTTTTGAAAAAATTTAAATTTTTTTTTGTAAAATTTTTTTTACAAATTTTTGAAAAAATTTTTTTCGACATTTTTTCGAATTTTTTTTTTAGTTTTTTTGGTAATTATTTTGTTTATTTGTTGGTGTTTGACCATCTTTAATACATAGGAAGATATGAAAACCACAGAAACACACATATTTTGATGAAAAATAGTTTAAAAACTCAAAAGTTTAACTTTGACCTTGAATTTCTCTGCAACTACCAGACCGAACTTGACCGCTTATAATTCGTCTGAAAGCTGATTGTGTTATCTGTCTAACAAAAAAAAGAATTATGAATATATCTCTATCCGTTCAAAAGTTACAGAATTTTGACCAGGAAAAAACGATTCTGAACCACTGTGCGCCCCCGCAAACTTTTTAAGGACCATTATCTGCGAATCTGCACCTGGAATGTTCGCACACTTTATAGAGAAGGCAGATGTACTTAAAAAGTACAATACCGACATTACTGCCATACAGGAAATACGATGGAACGGGAAAGGCGTCACAACAACACCTAAAAGTGACGCACTGTATTATAGCTGTCATGACATAAAGCATGAGTTTGGTTGCGGATTTGTAGTTGGTCGGAGGTTAAAACACCTGGTCTCCAGCTTCACACCCGTGAATGAAAGACTTGCTACAATTCGAATAAAAGCAAAATTCTTCAACATCAGCTTTATTTGTGTTCATGCTCCCACTGAAGACAAGGACGAACAGACCAATGATATATTTTATGAGCGCATAGAAGAAACATATGACCGTTGTCCTGCCCATGACATTAAAGTTATTCTAGGCGATTTTATTGCCAAAATTGGAAAGGAAAATATCTTTGGCCCAACAGTCGGAAAATTCAATCTCCACAATGAAACCTCTGATAATGGCATGAGGCTGATAGACTTCGCAGCGGCAAAAAACATGGTAGTTAGCAGTACCAGATTTAAACATCTTGACATTCATAAGGGCACCTGGCTGTCTCCAGATCAGAAAAGACGAAATCAAATTGATCACGTTGTGATAGATGGAAGACATTCATCGAGCGTGTTGGATGTGCGCTCGTTTCGAGGAGCAAACATAGACTCGGACCATTACATAGTTGCAGGAATGGTACGCACCCGGTTAAACGTAGCAAACAAAGTACGAACAGACACAACACGAAAGTTAGACATCGGTAAGCTGCAATCACAACAGATAGATACAGCATATACCACTCAACTAGCCCAATTGCTTAATCAAAGCACTTCTCATCCCGATAGCATATCAGCGCAATGCCAAAGTATTGCCCACTTCATGCAAATAGCCGCGAAATCCATACTTGAACACCAGAGACCTCCACCAAGGAATCCATGGTATGATCAGGAGTGTCGTGCTGCTACTGAAGAGAAAAATGCGGCATATAGGGCTACTTAACAATCCGTAGCAACGAGTAGCGCACGAGAAATATATTGGGAGAAAAGGAGAGAAGAGAAACGTCTTTTCCGCAGGAAAAAGAGAGAGATGGAAAAGCGCGAGTGTGAAAAAAAACCGAGATGTACAGGAGCCAGAATGAAGTCCGAAAATTCTACCAAAGCGTGAAGCATCAAACTGATGGCTTTGGTACGGGCACCTCCTCCTGTAGAGACCAGCAAGGTAATTTGGTAACTGATACAGATAGTGTGCTCAGGATATGGAAAGAGCATTTTTTAAACCGGCTAGTATCCAGCGAAGACGACGAAGATACCACACATCCAATCCCAGAAGATGGTATTGAATGTATACCGCCCAGCCAAGATGAGGTAAAGACAGCAATAAACCGGCTGAAGAATAATAAGGCTGCACGAGCCGATGGCTTACCAGCCGAGCTGTTCAAAACCGGAGGCGACACGCTGATAAGGTGTATTCATCAGCTAGTTAGCACCATCTGGCAGGAAGAACGAGTACCCGACGATTGGAACCTGCGTATCCTGTGCCCCGTCCATAAGAAATGAGATAAGACTGTATGCTCTAACTATAGGGGCATAAGTCTACTCCCGATTGCCTACAAAATCGTGTCATGGATATTGTGCAAACGACTAAAGCCTATGGTCAACGAGATAATTGGGCCATACCAATGCGGCTTTAGACCTGGCAAGTCCACCATTGACCAGATATTTACCCTGCGGCAAATCCTGGAGAAGACCCAAGAGATGCAGATTGACACCTACCACCTCTTTGTCGATTATAAAACAGCCTTCGACAGCCCACTACGTTCAAAGGTATTCCAGGCCATGTGTGAATTTGGTACCCCCGCAAAGCTCATTCGGCTTTGTAAAATGACATTAACTGACACGAGATCCTTAGTTAAAATAGGAAAGAACCTCTCCGGAGAATTTTGTTTCAATAGAGGTTTCAGGCAAGGAGACAGCCTATCGTGTGATCTCTTCAACACCCTGCTGGAAAAGGTTATTCGAGAGGCAAACGTCGAAAGAAGTGGCACAATCTACACCAAGAGCCACATGTTACTTGCTTATGCTGATGATATAGACGTCATGGGACGATCAGTAGAAGAATTAATAGATACCTTTATGAAGGTCGAAGGAGAATCTGCTAAAGTGGGCGGTAAACGGCGGGAAAACTAACTTGATGGTGTCGACGCGCAATGCGTCTATAGAGATCGGGCCAATTGTTGACGTTGGTTCCTATAATTTTGAGGTAGTAAAATACTTCGTCTACCTCGGCACCGCCGTAAATACAACTAACGACATCAGCTGTGAAATAAAAAGAAGAATTGTATTGGCTAAGCAAGCAGTTTAGAAACAAAGCCACATCTCATCAAACAAAAATAACGCTTTACAAAACACTGATACCACCCGTGCTGATGTATGATTCCGAAGCCTGGGTACTTGCGCTATCAGATAAGGCAGTGCTTGGTGTGTTTGAGAGGAAATTTTTTCGAAAGATCTACGGACCAATCTGGGTCGACGGTGAATATCGACGTCGCACGAACCACGAGCTGTATCTGTTATACAACGACATCAATATTGTTAAACGTATCGAGATGCAACGATTGCTTTGGCTAGGCCATATCATAAGAATGAACGATGATGAATCCGCTAAAAATGCGTATAAATATGAGCCGCTTGGCGGTGCACGCAGAATTGGCAGGCCAAAGAATAGATGGCGCAAACAAGTGGATGAAGAGATGACAAGGCGCGGTATTCCCAAAAGAGAAGCAAGAGACAGAGCGAAATGGAGACCTTTTCTTAGTTCGGCCTATAGAACAAATGTTCTCGAATGGGCCAGCTAAGTAAGTAAGTAATTACGGAGGACGGAATCGGCGGATCTGTTCGAGAGATATCGTGCGCTTTCGTACATTCCCAAAGGATCAATTTCCAAGCTTAAACTAAGTTTGGACAAAATATTGTGAGATCAAAAGTTTGGACCAAATCGGTTGCTCCATTCAGGAGATACCACGCGTACCATTTAACGAATTTTTTTTTAACTTGTGGGGGACGTAGCGGAATGAGGGGACAGGTAAGCACCATCTTCAAACTTTGTCTAAGATTCACATAAATATTATGATAAGCAAAGTTTGGATCAACATCCTGTTTGAAAATTGTCGTCCCCACCAGCCGCTACACATGGTGGCAGTATGGGGTTTTTACAACTTTCGGGCTGCGTTCTTAGAAAGTATGGACTTACCTCTCAGAAAAACTTGTACCGAACACTATAGTTCCGACAGCAGGTCTTAAGCTGCACTTTTCCAGAAATTTTGTGTGGAAGGTACCCGAATGAGTGGATCAATATAGTTCATATTCGATCCTGATCTATTTCTTGGAAATTATGAAAAAAAATACTAACTTCAAGAGTTATCGTGCGCACCATTTTTGTAAAAATTTTTGAAAATTTGTGTTGGGAGGTGCAACCGAGGTGGTGGACCGATATGGTCCATCTTTGAACTTAAACTAAAAATATTACGAGAGCCACTTTGGAACGAATCGGTAGATCCGTTAAAGAGTTATAATGCGCTTCAACCATCCAGACGGACGGGCATAGCTGAATTATCTGAAACGCAATTCGTCTGAACATACTTGGGGTCTTAAACCATGATTTCGATGAAGCACATTTTGGTCGTATGAAGGTGTATACACTCTCTTTAGCCTAAAGGCTGAACGTATACAAATATATAGCGTTTCGTAGGTAAAAAAGGTTGGGAAGTTTTCACACAGGTTAACAACATAAACACGATCCGAGAAGTGGCCCCAAACCGAATTAAATTGAAAAGGGTTTAACTTTTGCGAAGAAGATAACTGGAAGAATGGACCGACATAGTCCATCTTAAAACCGGATATAATAGTTGAAGTCATTCCTTTCGATAGTTATTGTGCCAAACACTCATTTTAGTTGGTCATTGTAAGATTCAGCATGGACTTGACCACGGAAAAACTACAATGAAGTAGTCAGAATCACTAGGATTAACTTCGATCAAAATTGCGAACAACCCTTAAACTTGACTTAAGCGAAGATTTTGAACATTTGGAAGGGTGGTAAAGGAAGGAATTGTCCGATATAGTCCATCTTCGAACTTGAAATATTACGATATGCAATGTCAATACTTTCGAGAGTTATGTTTTCCACCAGCCAGGGATCAACTAAGATCCGTACGATTTTTGCAATTGTTGACCATTATGTTTGGAAGCATGGACTTGCCACGACAAACTATATCGCTGTAAAAGGAACTACATCACTTATAGAGAAGTGTTCATTGCTTAAATGCACAATGATAACTCTTAAGTCTTTAGGCACAGTAGTAATGTTGTTTGACCAAAGACTTACTTACTTACTTACTTAGCTGGCCCATTACGGAACATTTGTTCCATATGCCGAACTAAGAAAAGATCTCCATTCATCTCTATTTGTTGCTTCGCATTCTGGAATACCCCGCCTTTTCATCACATCATCCACTTGTTTGCGCCATCTATTCCTTGGCCTGCCAATTCTGCGTGCACCGCCAAGCGGTCCGTATTTATACGCCTTTTTAGCGGGTTCATCATCGCTCATTCTTATGATATGGCCTAGCCAACGCAATCGCTGTATCTCGATACGTTTAACAATATTGATGTCGTTGTATAGCAGATACAGCTCGTGGTTCATGCGACGTCGATATTCACCGTCAACGCAGATTGGTCAGTAGATCTTTCGAAGAATTTTTCTCTCAAACACACCAAGCACTGCCATGTCTGCTTGCACAAGTACCCAGGCTTCGGAGCCATACATCAGCACGGGTAGTATCAGTGTTTTGTAGAGCGTTATTTTTGTTTGACGAGATGTGGTTTTGTTTTTAAACTGCTTACTTAAACCAAAGTACCCTCTGTTGGCCCATACAATTCTTCCTTTTATTTCACACCTGATGTCGTTTGTTGTGTTTACGGAGGGGCCGAGGTAGACGAAGTCTTTTACTACCTCAATATTATAGGAACCAACTTCCACAGTCGGTCCGAGCTCAATGGATGCATTGCGCGTCGACACCATCAACTTGGTCTTCTCACCGTTTACCGCCAGATCCACTTTAGCAGATTCTCCTTCGACCTTTATAAAGGTATCAGTTACTTCTTTTACTGATCGGCCCATGATGTCTATATCATCAGCATAAGCAAGTAACATGTGACTATTGGTGTAGATTGTGCCACTTCTTTTGACTTTGCCTCTCGTATAATCTTTTCCACCAGGATGTTGAAGAGATCACACGAAAGGCTGCCTCCTTGTCTGAAACCTCTTTTGGTACCAAACTTTTCGGAGAGGTTCTTTCCTATTTTAACTGAGGACCTCGTGTCAGTTAAAGTAATTTTACAAAGCCGGATGAGCTTTGCGGGGAAACCAAATTCAGACATGGCTTGGAATACCTTTGAACGCAGCGGGCTGTCGAAGACTGCTTAATAATCGACAAAAAGGTGGTAGGTGTCGATCTGCATCTCTTGGGTCTTCTCCAGGATTTGCCGCAGGGTAATTATCTGGTCAATGGTGGACATGCCAGGTCTAAAGCCGCATTGGTATGGTCCAATTATCTCGTTGACCATAGGTTTTAGTCGTTCGCACAATATCCCTGACACGATCTTGTAGGCAATAGGGAGTAGACTTATGCCCCTATAGTTAGAGCATACAGTCTTATCTCCCTTCTTGTGGACGGGGCACAGGATCCTCAGGTTCCAATCGTCGGGTACTCGTTCTTCCTGCCAGATGGTGCTATCTAGCTGATGAATACACCTTATCAGCGTGTCTCCTCCGGTTTTGAACAGCTCGGCTGGTAAGCCATCGGCCCCTGCTGCCTTATTATTCTTCAGCCGATTTATTGCTGTTCTTACCTCATCTTGGCTGAACGGTATACATTCAATACCATCTTCTGGGATTGGATGTGTGGTATCTTCGTCGTCTTCGCTGGATACTAGCCGGTTTAAAAAATGCTCTTTCAATATCCTGAGCACACTATCTGTATCAGTTACCAAATTACCTTGCTGGTCTCTACAGGAGGATGTGCCTGTACCAAAGCCATCAGTTTGATGCTTGACTCTTTGGTAGAATTTTCGGACTTCATTCTGGCTCCTGTACATCTCGATTTTTTCACACTCCCGCTTTTCCATCTCTCTCTTTTTCCTGCGGAAAAGACGTTTCTCCTCTCTCCTTTTCTCCCTGTATCTCTCTCGTGCGCTACGCGTTGCTACGGATTGTAAAGTAGCCCTATATGCCGCATTTTTTCTTCGGTAGCAGCACGACACTCCTGATCATACCATGGATTCCTTGGTGGAGGTCTCGGTATCCAAGTATGGATTTTGGGGCTGTTTGCATGGAGTGGGCAATGCTTTGCCATTGCGCTGATATATTATCGGGATGAGGAGAGCTTTGATAAAGCAATTGGGCTAGTTAATTGGAATATGCTGTGGCCATCTGTTGTGATTGCAGCTTACCGATGTCTAACTTTCGTGTTGTGTCTGTTCGTACTTTGTTTGCTACGTTTAAGCGGGTGCGTACCTTTGCTGCAACAAGGTAGTGGTCCGAATCAATGTTTGCGCCTCGGAACGATCGTACATCCAACACGCTCGATGAATGTCTTCTATCTATCACAACATGATCAATTTCATTTCTTATTTTCTGATCTGGAGACAGCCAGGTGCCCTTATGAATATCGAGATGCTTAAATCTGGTACTGCTACCTACATGTTTTTGCAGCTGCAAAGTCTATCAGCCTCATACCATTGTCAGATGTTTCACTGTTGAGACTGAATTTCCCGACTGTTGGGCCAAAGATATTCTCTTTTCCAATTTTGGCATTAAAAACGCCTAGAATGATTTTTATGTCATGGGCAGGGCAACGGTCATATGTTTCTTCCAAGCGCTCGTAAAATATATCTTTGGTCTGTTCGTCCTTTTCTTCAGTGGGAGCATGAGCGCAAATAAAGCTGACGTTGAAGAGTTTAGCTTTTATTCGAATTGCAGCAAGTCTTTCATTCACTGGGGTGAAGCTTGATACTAGATGTTTTAGCCTCCGACTAAATACGAATCCGCAACCAAACTCATGCTTTACTTCATGGCAGCTATACTACAGTGCGTCACCTTTAGGTGTTGCTATGACGCCTTTCCCAATCCATCGTATTTCCTGTATGGCAGTAATATCGGCCTTGTACTTTTCAAGTACGTCTGCCAATGCGAAGACTGCACCTTCTCTATAAAGAGTGCGAACATTCCAGGTGCAAATTCGCAGATCATGGACCTTAAAACGTTTGCGGGGTTCGTCAACTTTAGAGGGGTTTGTTTTTCTTTTCTTTCGTTTTTTCATAGTAGGCTGTTTTTTCTAGGGGAGGGTTACTAACCACGCCCAAACCCATGTTTTTAACGTTCTTATGGGTGAGCGTGCGACACATGTTAGCTCACTACCTTTAACGGGTGTTAAAGGCAGTTCCACAGGTGACACCACGGGGAGGTCAGTGTCCACTTGAGATAAAAGAGGAACCAAGATACATCCTGGGCTTTGCCATGTTAAAACCGGTCAGGACCGTTCCTTGGTATCTTCCATCCCCTGCGTCACCCGGAAGAATGAACCGACATAGACCATCTTAAAACCGGATATAATTGTTGGAGTCATTCCTTTCGATAGTTATTGTGCCAAACACTCATTTTAGTTGGTCATTGTAAGATTCAGGCAGCATGGACTTGACCACGGAAAAACTACAATGAAGTGGTCAGAATCACTTGGATTAACTTCGAACAAAATTGCAAACAAGCCCTAAACATGACTTAAGCGAAGATTTTGAACATTTGGGAGGGTGGTACAGGAAGGAGTTGTCCGATATAGTCCATCTTCGAACTTGATTTAAGTTTGAGGGAAATATTACCATATGCAATGTCAATACTTTCGAGAGTTGTATTTTCCACCAGCCAGGGATCAACTAAGCTCCATACGATGTTTGCAATTGTTGACCATTATGTCAGGAAGCATGGACTTGCCACGACAAATTATATCGCTGTAAAAGGAACTACATCACTTGTAGAGAAGTGTTCATTGCTTAAATGCGCAATGATAACTCTTAGGTATTTAGGCACAGTAGTCACGCTGTTTGACCAACGACTTCCACTGGCTATTTTATCACTGTAAGGCGGGCATTCTAAACATGGTACTTCCCATTTTTATCCATGAGCCAATTCACATCTTCTAAGTAGGTGGCGTTTTACTGCAATTATTCTGCTGATACATTAGGGTTCGGCTCAAATATTTAGCAATCCAACTAGTTAAGTATGTTTTGTGCCAGAAACCATTTGACATTATGTCATGGTAAGTGAAGACTCCCAACTACTTCCGAATAATTTTTATTTCCTTTCCCATTTATTCTTGTCCACCTCCTCCTCTCCAAGTCCAATCAAACTGCCACATGCATATGAATGACATAAAATTTGATTTAATTTTTCAATTCTCTTTCCGACAATACTCCATAGACTTCATATTTGATAACAAATCATTGCAAAGGATAAATAAACACAAATACAGAGAGACAGACAGAAAGACACAGACAGTGATGGATATCACATACACATGAATGGATGTGATATTGACACCCCCTTTTTCGTTCATTATCCATGCCGGCACAGAGCGTTTCAATATTCGCATGTATAGATGTGATGGATACATTCCGAAAGAGTAGAGAATTTGATGCTTGCTAGTGTGTGAATTACTAATAACACAACAAATCGATGCCGTTGTTGTTGTTATTGCTACTGCTCCATCAATTGCTTGATTATTTGCACAAAAATCATATTTATCTAATCAAAATAAATAACAAATGGAAATGTAACTGACTTCGACAAACAGACAGGCTCAATAGACTGGATAAAGCTACTCACTCCCACAAATAAACAATGATATGTACATATGTACATGTAGTGGTCTCAAAGAAATTTATTTGTCCTGTATGTACTTATTTATGTAGGTTGGTTCTAATCAAATATGATGTGTTACTGCCAAAAGTCATTTACGATTAACATTCAGAATATCCTGACATAAGTATGACAACAAAGGGTGTTGTGTGGATTGTGTAAATTTCCATCCGGACTAATCAAAGATATTGCAAACAAAGCTATCGATGTTAAATGTTTGTTTACATTCGATATTGACCAGACAGATGCCTTCTAGGGATGGGGGGGGGGGTTAATTTCAATCACAGGCATGAACTACTTTACTTCGACTTAGAAACAGACTAGAAAGGTATTAAATATTTATAAATGTTTAAAATTAAATGTGTGACTTTGACGAAGTTACCAAACATAGGAAGGGAGAGTTCTTCAGATTTCTGTAATCAATTACTTATCTTTACCACCCACTCAGCTCAGCTGAGTACGGAAATCTCCGTGGTGTCACTTTAGGAGTAATAATTAAAAGGTAGTATCCTTAACTCTGTCACTTAAGGAATTATACGGAAGAAAACATACAAATATAGACATTTATGCCATGAGCTTAAAACAGACATGGATATAATTCATTTTTATGTGGGTTAGAAGGAATCAGGACACCATCGATATGTTCAGGAGGAGGCTCGTTTAAGCCGTCCAGATGGTAAACAGTGTGGCAGTGAATTAAGCGGGGGATATTTTCAATTACTCAGATGGAAGAACCGCACTACGTCAGCTATGTTGATATTTAACCTACCACATATGTCAAAAACGATAGGACGCGACGCCGCACAGTTTTTCAGAATCGTTTTTTCCTGTCAAAACTCTGTAAAAACATTCGAATTCTGTCTAGTAGTTCCAGAAGAATTCAAAGTCAATATTAAAAATTTGAATTTTTTCATATTTTGCATAAAAATATTTGTGTTTTTGAGTTTAAAAAAGGTCAAACACTTATAAACCATAAAAATACACAAAATAAAATTTTTTTCCAAAATTAAAAAATACTCCTTAGGTTTTCATATAACTCTTATAAAAACTCATATATTAAAAATGTCAATTTGTGTAAAAAAGCTATGGGAAAAATAGAAATTTTTACCTATGTCACTTCAAAAAATTTAAAAAAAAATTAAAAATTTTAAAAAGTATTAAAAGGACGGAACGTTATGGTTACAAAAGTATAAATGGGCTGAAAGAAGACACTCTCGGACATCATTCTGTGAAAACGAACATTGTTCCAAGCTGTTCCCTAAAAGTTCTAGTTCACTAAAATTTAGTACATGAGGAAAAATAAAATAGCTTACATCGTCACGGTGTGCCTTAACTAAATTTAAATGGAAGGTGCTTACACCTGGGAAGTTTTTGCAGATACTGAAACTACAATGCTCATAGATGAGAAATATCAAGAAACAAAATTTCAAATAAATCGCGATTTAAGTTCACACTTTTATGGGTTCTTTAGTTTTCAACGATTTTGCTTGGAAACCGCGAGTCCTATGTAAATGGACCTAAAGCAAATGTTGTGGCTGTGAAAATTCTCCACAAGACTAACCTTTATGATACTTTCGTAGGTTTTACCGTTTTTGAGATATAGAAGTTCAAATTAAGACAATGCACTGACTGTATCGCCTCCTTATAAAACAATATCATGCTCTGTGCGCCTTAACTGACTTTGATGAAAACCGCTTACACATATGAAGATTTCGCGGATTCTGAAACAGCAATGTTCATAGATAAGAAAAATAAAACAAGTAAAAAAGTATCAGTCGGCTTTGCCGACAGAGATATACCCACAGCCTGTGTATATTGAAACAAATTTTTCCAAAAATACGTATGTATTTAGGGGGTTTTAAAAATTTTGGGCGTTTGAACCGACGAAAATGTTGATTAGGATTAAAGATCAAAAGTTTTGCGGAGGAGATACTAAAAGGAATGAATCGACATTGACCGTTATGGAAGTGGATTTCCAGCCACAACATATGGTGCCATAGGGGGTTTTTACACTCTTCGGGCTGTTTGCTCAAGAAGTATGGACTTGCCACTAAAAATTTTTTGCCATCGTAATTGAGTCAGCGAATGCAAGTTGCTTTAACAAAAATCAAAGTGATTCGATATCAGGTCTTAAAGTGAACTTATCCGAAATTTTGTGTGGGAGGTAACGGATGGAGTGGACAAATATAGCCCATATTTCAACCTGATCTATATCTGGTAGATATATTAGGATGTGTAAAGTATAGACCAATTCGGCCACTCCCTTCAAGAGATACCGTACGAACAATTTTTCCGAACATGTTTGAAATTTTGTGGGGGAGGTACCTAAAGGAGTGGATCGATATGAGTTATGTTCAAACTTAAACTATGTTTGGACAAAATATTACTAAGGACATATTTTGGACCGAATCGGCAGATTCGTTCGAGAGTTATCTTTCGCTCAAACCACCTCACACGGTGTCATAGGGGTTTTTTGCAAGTTTCATGCTATTTTCTCAGGAAGTATGAACTTGCCCCTGATGAAACTTGTACCTTCGTATGGAGGGCAGTGAATACAAGTTGCTACAACAAAACTTAAAGCGATTCGAGAGATGGCCCTAAACTGAACTTTTCCGAAACTTTGTGTAGGAGGTACCCGAAGAAGTGGACCTGTTGAGACCATATTGGAACCTCATATTACTCCGGTAGAAAGTTTACGCTATACAAAGCATGGACCAAATCGGTCACTCCCTTCAAGAGTTATCGTGCGCACAAACTTTCCGAACATTTTCTAACTTTTGTGGGGAAGGTACCGGAAGGAGTGGACCGATGTAGCTCATCTTCGAGCCTAAACTAAGTTTGGGCAAGATATTACGAAAGCCAAAATTTATCCGAGTCGGTTCATCCGTTCGAGAGCTATCGTGCGCTCCAGCCAGCAGGACAGACAGACAGACGGACGGACATGGCTAGATCGACTCCAAATTGTCTGAAACACATTTCGTCCAAACATACTTGGGGTCTAAATCCATTATTTCGATGAGGCACACTTTCATCGTATCAAAGTGTATATACCCTCCTTAGCCTAAAGGCTGAGGGTATAAAAAACAGAAAACATCGCCGGAGGGATTTTTAAATAAATGGCGATCAAAATTTACAATTTTAGGTTTTTTAAGTTTTCTCGATTTTGCAAACCGCAAGTCGTATCGAAATGAGTCTAAAGAAAATGTTGTAGCTGTGAAAATTCTCTACAAGACTGACCTTTATGTTTTTTCGTATGGTTTACCATTTTTGAGATATAGAGTATCAGTTCAAATTTTTAGGTTTTTATCTTAAGTCTTTAAGATTTTGCTTGGAAACCGCAAGTCATATCAAAATGGGATTAAACAAATTTATTTTTTCCTAGGTTGTACCATTTTCAAGATATATAAGTTTAATTTGGAAAATTGAATTAATAACAGTGTTTTCTAAGAAGGCGATACAGTCAGTGCTTTGTCCCAATTTGAACTTCTATACCTAAAAAATGGAAAAACCTACGAAAATAACATAAAGGTCAATCTTATGGTGAATTTTCACAGCTACAACATTTTCTTTAGGCCCATTTACATAGGACTCGCGGTTTCCAAGAAAAATCGTGAAAACCTAAAGAATCCCTAAAAATGTGAACTTAAATCGCGATTTATTTGAAAATCCCTCCGGCGATTTTTTTGTTTCTTGATATTTCTCATCTATGAGCATTGTAGTTTCAGAAACTGCCAAAACATCCCAGGTGTAACCAACTTCCATTTAAAATTAGTTAAGGCGCACCGTGTCGTGTGAACGCTTCTTAAAGACAATAATCCTACCTACCTAACAAAAATTAACAATGAACACAGTATCTGTTATAGTTTCCGAGAAATAAATATTTCTTACTCCATAAATTTGCAAAAATGAAGAATTTTCCAAATTTGCGAAAAAACAAGTAAAAAAGTATCAGTCGGCTTTGCCGACAGAGATATACCCTCAGCCTATGTGAATTGAAACTTTCATCAACGGTCAGATCGAATTTATTTAGGGTATTTTCAGTATTTTGTGGCCTTTTTTGGGCATTTGAACTTGCCGATGTAAACGTAAATTAGGATTTAAGTTCAAAA
The DNA here is from genome assembly GCF_047663935.1 of Musca autumnalis. Lineage (NCBI taxonomy): Eukaryota > Metazoa > Arthropoda > Insecta > Diptera > Muscidae > Musca > Musca autumnalis. The sequence continues at coordinate 10,984,553 of NW_027412088.1, read as the reverse complement.
GCGTTGAAGAGAAGGTACTTAAAGGAATGGACCTACATAGTCCATTATGGAAGTGGATCTTATTTGGGGAGTTATATCTTTTCGATATATATCGAGCGCACTAGTCATTTCAGTGAGTCATCGTATAACTTTTTACGCCAGGAAGCGTGGACTTCTCCACGGAAAACATAATATCGCTGTAAACAGACCTTAATATGCACTTAGACACAAATGTTGAACTTTTGTATGGACCTAATCGGTTACTCCCTTCAAAAGTTATAGAGTACACAAATTTTCCGAACATTTCCGAACTTTTGAGGGGGAGGTTCCGCAAGGAGTGGACCGATATAATCTATCTTCAAACTTTAACTAAGTTTGGACAAAATATTACGAAAGCCTAACTTTGGATCAAATCGGTTCATCCGTTCGAGAGTTATCGTGTGCACCAGCCAGCCGGACGGGCATTGCTAAATCGACTCCAAATTGTCTGAAACACATTTCGTCCAAACATACATTGGGTTTAAAAGCATTATTTCGATGAGGCACATTTTGCCCGTATGAAAGCATAAATGCTGAGGGTGTAAAAATCGTCTTTAGGAGCATGCCACGCCCACGTCTTCCAATATTTTGACCTATTTTTTGGTTTTCTTTGTTTCAATATGTTTACTATCAAATCCCGTATAGAAATTATCAATCGGTCGCATGGCCTGTTCTTGTTCAGTCGCCGACAGATATTTGGGAAAATACTCAACTCCATGTTCGTCCGGTTACTTAGCATTACTGTTGAGATTTCGTGTGGGACCAACGCTTTGGATGGTTTTGCGTTTCGGATGACATTTGCAACAACATCACTCATCGTAAATTGTGGACGTACCTCCTCGGCTGAGGGGGTCTTATACGGTGTAGTACACTCCTGTTATACCTATCACTCTCAGGGTGCTGTATAAATTCTAATCTATCACTATCAAGCCGTTGAATGAGAAGGCTGTTTTATTATTCCTTTTACCCCGATTCGAGAGTGGTTTAATCGTTGTCCACAATTTACTTAATCCTGTACTAATATTGCATTACTTTAGGTGGTCTGACCACTTTTCCGCTTATGCTCGCCTTTTAGCAAGAATTATCATCGCTCATTCTTAGGTCTTAAATCGCTAATTCTTAGGTCTTCAGTGTTCATACAACGAATCTCATCACGCTCATTTGCTAGTCCCGTCGCCTCTGCTATTTGTCAAATTTAGGCTATTCGCCCAGCGGGTAGGTCGCGAGCAGCTGCAGCTGAGATGAAGTCCCGGACAATTTTATGTAGGGAAAAGTATGGCGGTCAGAGGGTTTGAAGTCGGAAACGATGATAGGAAGGTGGTTTGAGCCAGGACACGTCATTTATTAAACCAGGTGCCGCAATGGTGATGTCTAGCGTGCGGTGGCAACTCATCTTAAACTCGCAAAAGCGCCCTCCTTCGCCGTGTAAAACGTGGAGCCTTTGAACACTGAAGTCCGCTGGCACTATTTGGATGGATCCACAGCGAACTTATATCAGGAATTTAAAGCAGGGCACAACTACTCATCGATGGTAAACATTAAGAAACTCTACCTCAGCAGACACTCTAGTCTGCAACCCACATACATTCCATGTCTGAGTTACTAGTATCAGACTCAATAAAATAGGTCTGCACTGGACAGATTGGTGTATAAGAAAGACGAGTCCTCTTTCTCCGCTTCTTGTACGAAACTTCCACAAACGTTGTAACGGTGAGCATTGTTTCATTGTTGTCTTGGAGGCTAAGACCAGAGCTAAAGAGCACGGGGCAGGCATTCCGGGATATATTGCAGCTCCCGTGGTGAAAATACATGAATACACACATATAATTGTTGAGGTTCCGGCCCTGGTCGAAAATTCCCTCGAGCCAATCCGGTGCAATAGTGGTGTCACCTAATTCAATTGCAAGTATTCCTGCTAGGCATATATTTCTGTGATCTACAGTTTTTGTTCTGAGGATACCTCCATAATAGCCCTCTGTTCCTACTCCTCAGTTATTGGTAGCCATATCGATCCAACTCGCCAATCACCATTCGTATCTAGCTACCTGCACGTAATTAGCTCACTTTTCTTGGCAGTCATCAAACGTACACAGCTAAATCACCTTAAGCACCTTACATTTCATAGCCAGCTACTCGCTCTTGGGCAACCCGATTCTACTAGAAGGTCAGTAGCCCCAGTTCACAGCTCGTAGGTAGCTTTCTGCTATTGACTACCTACTTCCTTGTTACCATTCCTAAGGTACACGCAGCTAGCTCCCCGCTCGTACCCAGACCTCCTGATCTAGTAACAAGTAAAAAAGTATCAGTCGGCTTTGCCGACAGAGATATACCCTCAGCCTGTGTATATTGAAACAATTTTTTCCCAAAATACTTATGTATTTAGGGGGTTTTAAAAATGTTGGGCGTTTGAACCGACAAAACTGTTGATTAGGATTAAAGATCAAAAATTTTGCGGAGGAGATACTAAAAGGAATGGATCGACATTGACCGTTATGGAAGTGGATCTCCAGCCACAACATATGGTGCCATAGGGGATTTTTACACTATTCGGGCTGTTTGCTCAAGAAGTATGGACTTGCCCCTAAAAAATTTTACCAACGTAATTGAGGCAGCGAATGCAAGTTGCTTCAACAAAAATTAAAGAGATTCGAGAGCATGTCTTAAAGTGAACTTATCCGAAATTTTGTGTGGGGGGTACCGGATGGAGTGGGCAAATATAGTCCATATTTGAACCTGGTCTATATCTGGTAGATATTATAGGATGTGTAAAGTACAGACCAATTCGGCCACTCCCATCCAGAGTTATCGTGCGCACAATTTTTCCGAACATTTTTGAACTTATGTGGGGGAGGTACCTGAAGGAGTGGACCGATATGGCTTATCTTCAGTCTTAAACTATGTTTGGACAAAATATTACTAAGGCCAAATTTTGGACCGAATCGGCAGATCCGTTCGAGAGTTATCTTGCGCTCCAACCACCTCACACAGTGTCATAGGGGTTTTTTTGCAACTTACAGGCTATTTTCTCAGGAAGTATGGACTTGCCCCTGATGAAACTTGTACCGTCGTATGGAGGGCATTGAATACAAGTAGCTAAAACAAAAATCAAAGCGATTCGAGAGGTGGCTCTAAACTAAACTTTTCCGAAATTTTGTGTGGGAGGTACTCGAAAGAGTGGACCGATATAATCCATATTCGAACCTGATGTATGCCTAGAGGTAGTACTATCATATGCAAAGTTTGGTTCAAATCTGTTACTCCCTTTGAGAGTTATCGTGCGCACAAGTTTTGCGACAATTTTTGAACATTTGTGGGGGAGGTACCTGAAGCAGTGGACCTATATGGCCCATCTTCGAACTTGAATCAAATCTGGACAAAATATTTGGATACCTACAATTTGAACCGAATCGATTGATCCGTTCGAGAGTTATCGTGCGCACCAGCCAGCCAGACAGACAGACGGACGGACATTGCTAGATCTACTCAGAATTGTCTGAAACGGATATCGCACAAACATACTTGGGGTCTAAAACCATTATTTCGATGAGGCACATTTTTGGTAAATACCCTCTTTAGCCTAAAGGCTGAGGGTATAAAAATACGGTGTACTATATCGCCAACTATTTAATAGCCACAAGAGCTTAACTCAGATTTTCACCACGTCATCAGCGTTAGTAATTTCGCAATAGGCTCTGAGTTCATGATAGAGACAAGACATTGGAAATGAAGTGGGGGACATTTTTCCATTTAAAATGGGCAATAGAATAAAACTCTCCTTGTTGTGGACCTAGGCGTTATAGTTAGTTAGGGAATTATGGGACCCGAACGCTACCTTCCCAGCAAAACTACTCATTACAAAACCCCTACTAACGCATTATTTTAGCAAGGGGATGTCACGCGAAGTAAGTAGTTATATTTTGGCCACTTATATAAGTTGTTAAATAAGTAGTCACGACTTTTAGTAGCTACTTATTCAACTACTTACAAAAGTGGTCAGGAAATAACTACTTATCTGGCGCGACATGCCCAATTAAAATAATGGACCCAGTGGGGGATTTGTAATGAGTACTTTTGCTGGGTTTTTACAACCCCAGTCCTTGGGATAACGAGGGTATATACACTAGGATTATGGCTCTTTTGACCTTTATTCTCAAAAATAATTTCTGTTGCGAGAATAAATGAACGTTTGCCTATTAATGACTAAAAAACTTTTATTCAATCACTTTAAGACAATGTTATATGATATGTTATATGAAATAAAATTATATATGATATAAAATTATATATATGTAATGATATAACATTAGTGAGAAAAAAGACTTATTTTTAATAATTTTTTCATTGGACTCGAGCTTTATGAACGATGATTTTTTTCTTCGAAGAGCCGATAAATTGAAAATTAAAAATCATTTTGAGTGGTAGATTTTTTATCAAATCACTTTATAATTATCATCAAAATATTATACAGGGATACGAAGTTTAAAAAAAGTCATAACCCTAATACTTACCCTACTTAAAATACCTTTCACTCGTAGTGGTGTGGTTTATAAATATCTTCAAATTGAGACAAAATATGTCCAAAAAGACTTTTCCCATAAATTGTTCTTTAACTGTTTTCCCACATCCGACACATTTTCAATTTCAATTGCAGAGAACATTGATTCGAATGTTTGTTAGTGTTCCTTATAAAAGTCATCATATCATTCATTTTCATCTTCGTCCGTGCCGCCATAAACATCACATTCTGATTACAAGTTCATGATGCTTGCCATTGATGGTACTCTGCCATGGCATTGAGCTGATTTTTTGATTTTTATCAACAACTTCACACCCTTTGAATGGTCATTTGGGACAAAGTTGGTAGCAAAAGAAAAAACAACAAAAAAGGATTTTTTTCTTAATGGAGACCTAAATAATTGGAAGATAAACAAGAACATCAAAATGATATCTTAACATAATCAGTCAAAGACCTTCTAATTGATTTAAATAATTTTTGGAATTAGAAGAAGATTCTTGTTAACAATGCATTGATAAATGCCGCAAATATTTCGGCTAGATTTCATGTGGAAAGGTTGTTAAAAAAATTCCAGTGGTCACCTGTTGTTTTTAAAAGTAATAAACTTAATTGTATAGAATAAATACAATAAAATATATAATTTATTGGTAAATTATAGAAGAAATTTTAAAATTAATTTTAATTGACACATTTTAAATGGATACCAATACAAAATCTACGTAAAGCTGTTTAATTCGGAAGAAAATATTTTTTCAAGTTAAAATTTTGGATTTTTCAAAATAATTTAAACCTTATTTAAAATTTACTTTGAATTCATTCAAATGCAATAAAAAGTGTGCAATCTGCTATTACTAAGGCATGAATTCATTATAGACAATTTGGTCGCATTACAAATAACTATGCCAATTATGGTTTGCTTCATTGCTTGCGAACATTTACTTTAGAAAATTAAGTTTCACAAAAGATAACCAAAATATTTCCTTAATTCTACAAACATTAATATGCAAATTATTCAAATAATACGACAAATTTACTTCCATTCATACCAAAGTTCTTTGGCAAGTTCACATTTCATTAGAATGTGCTTAACTACGTCATGCACATATTTTACATAATATGAAGTCCATTTACAACAATTTCCTCGAATTTATTTATTTAAAAATAACATCAATACAATTGAAAAAAAATTTTACCTTTTGATCCTTAGAAAAGGATTATAACAAATGTCACTTTTGTACCACTGCATTCACATTTAGAATTCTCCCTATTTTTTCAATTTATCCTTTTGCATCAGTTAATGCCTCGATTGCATGGCATTGAAACCTCTTTGTGTAACATGTTCCCAGCTGTATGTTTCCCTTATCGCCTTTAACGTCATATCTATTCTTGGGAAGAAAAACTTTTGATCTAATTTTATATCTGTAATCGAATAAAATGTCTGCAACTAAAGTCGATATGACTGTCAATAGAAAAGAATATGTTCGTTTTTACGTTTCTGTTGTAAATTGTAAAGGTTGCAGGACACTCAAACATGAATATCCAAACATTTGACATTGAAAACCAAAGGTAGTGTTTGGGTAGTACCACGCACAAAATTCTTAGGAAATATATAAAATATAAGAAGCCAAGACAAATTGCATACACATTTCTTGTGATGCAGTAGGTGTACACTGTAAAAAGCATTTCCTTGAATGAAAAGTTGATTTGAGGTTTCTCCTAGAAAAAATTGATTTAATGTGAACAACTAAAAATCGTTAGGTTCGGCCAGGGAGAACTTTTTATACCCTCCACCATAAAAAATTCTTAATTAAATTGAAATAATTAGTTTCCTTTCCTGTCCACAATATTAGGTGGAGAAGTTTTTCGACCACGCATACCCCAAATGCCTAAATTATTCTCGGGAGGAACGGAATGGAAAACATGGATCTTTGTTGAAAAAATTTTTGTGTCGAATTTAGGGGATTATTGGGAACCTCAAATGTTAAATTACCGTTATTTCAGTAAAAATGTAGCTAAAATTTTTAAAATAACGAAAATCGGGAGATTCCTTTATATGAGGTTATACCGAGAATATTTTTGGTGGAAACGTTTCGTGACGGTAGGGAACCACAAATGTCAAATTGCGGGTAGTTCAGTCCACACATGCAGCTAAAACCTTTAAAATACCGAAAATGGGAGGTACCGTTATATAAGGGCTATACCTAAACATAGATCTATGGTGGCATTTTTTGATGGAGAGGTTCTGGGAACACTCCTAACCTCAAATGGAAGATAACAAGAAGTTTGGTCAAAAATGTAGCCAAAATCTTAAATGGTTAAAATCGGGAGGTACCGTTCTGTGGGGGATATACCTAAACAAGGACCTAAGCCGCATATTTTCCGTGGAAAAGTTTGCTGATAGATGCTAAAATAACGGGTTGTTCACACAAACGTTTAGCTAAGCCCCTCAAAATACCGAAAAATCTATAGGTACCGTTATATGGCAGCTATATGTACCTAAACATGGGTCTATATGGTCAAGAAATGTTATGACGCTTAAGAACCTCAAATAGCAAACTACAGCTAGATCGGTTAAAAATTGTAGCTAAAATCCTCAAAATACTGAAAACTTGGAGGTACTGTTATGTGGGGGCTATACCTAAACATGGACCTATGTTGACAATTTTCGGTGGAAAAGTTTCTTGACAAATGTCAAATTACTGGTCGTTCAGTAAAAAATTTATCTAAACCCTCAAAATACCGAAAATCGGGAGGTACCTAAATCCCTGATAATGGTGAAAAATAGGAAGGTGAGTTATGTGGGGGATATACCTAATCATGGCCCTTTGTTGACAGTTTTTGGTAAAGAAGTGTTGTGACCCCGTGGTACTTCAGATGTCAAATAACAGAGAGATCGGTTAAAATTGCACCTACCACCCTCAAAAGACCGAAAATCGGAAGGTACCGTTATATAGGGGAATATTCCAAAACATGGGCCGGTATAGCCCATCGAACTTGACCGAAAATCGAACTTGACCTGCCTATGGAAAAAGATACTCGGGTACAAACATATAGCGCTCTAGCTCAATGGATCCTAGAGTTATTACAAACGACGTGCAAAACGTAAATATATGTCCACAATTTTTGATGGAGAATGTTTGTGTCCACTAGGAAATTTTTGTCTGAAAAGTTTATTGGTCGCCACAAACCCTACGTACCAAATTACAACTTATTTGTAAGTAAAGTGTGGCTTAAATCCTCAAAATACCAAATATCATGAGGTACAGTTTTATGGGGGTTATATCGAAATATTAGACAATGTTGTTTATATTTAGTCCATCGTTACCCACGGATATAGACCGAGTTTGTGCAAACTTTTAGAAACATATCTCCATTCGTTTGCAAATTATTAATTTCCCGCCGCTAGATCAGTGATTTTGACCACTGTGCGCTGGGGCCAGTGAATGAAGCCTCAAATTCATTACTACATGTGATAAAAACGATATCGTTCCGTACGATTCACATTTGCTTCCGTTCTTGATTACCTTCAATAGTCCATTGCCCATTTTTGCCCATTATCCAGACTTCTGGCACCGGTGGCTAGCGACAGCTTTGGATGATTTAGCGTTCCGGATGCTACTTAAAAATCGTCCATTGTAATTTGTGGTGCTTCTTCCTCAGCAGGAAGATATCTAATGTAACGTAGTACTCTACTCCCTGTCATTTTAGGGGTTCTCAGCATATTGTCGATTAGGATACAGGGATACGAAGTATTAAAAAGTCATATCCCTAATGTATACATGTATTTGCGTGAACGGTTCAGAAACGGTGAACGAAGAGCGAAAAGACAGCTGACCGACAGAGTTTATCGACGAACGATTGAACTACTGAACTAAATGACCGACCTAGTTCACTTTGAAGAGCTGAACTAAAAATATCGATCAGCTAAAAGAGCTAAAAAGTACAACTCTAACCCTTACGTGGGTGCGATACTAAAACGTAGGCCGATACAAACCATCTTCGAATGGAAAAAAGTACACAAGGGTGCAAAAATAAGCGAAGGCCAAAATATTGGACCAAATCGGGTGATCAGTTCGAGAGTTATTGTGCTCTCCAGCTACTACATATGGTGCCATAGGTGGTTTTTACAACTTTCGAGCTGTTTTCCCAAGATGTATGGACTTGCCACTAAAAAAACTATTACCGTCGTAATTGAGACAGCGATTGCAAGTTGCTTCAACAGAAATCAAAGTTATTCAAGAGCAGGTCATAAAGTGAGCTTATCCGAAATTTTGTGTGGGAGGTACCCGATGAAATGGACAAATATAGTCCATATTCGAACCTGATCTATATCTGGTAGATATATTAGGATGCGTAAAGTATGGACCAAATCGGTCCCCTTCCTTCAAGAGTTATCGTGCGCACAATTTTCCGAACATTCTTGAACTTTTGTGGGGGAGGTATCTGAAGGATTTGACCGTTATAACCCATCTTCGAACCTAAACTAAGTTTGGACAAAATATTACGAAGGCGAAATTTTGGACCGAATCGGAAGATCCGTTCGAGAATTATCTTGCGCTCCAACCACTACACGGGGTGTCGTAGGGGTTTTTTGCACATTTCCGGATAATTTCTCAGGGTGTATAGACTTGTCCCTGATGAAACTAGTAACGCCGTATGGGGGCCAGTGAATAAAAGTTTCTACAACAAAAAGCAAAGCTATTCGAAAGCAGGTCCTAAACTTATCCGAAATTTTGTGTGGGAGGTACCCGAAGGAGTTGATCGATTGAGTCCATTAGAAGCCCATGTAAGTCTGGTAGAAATTTCGCGATGTGCAAAGTATGGACCAAATCGGTTACTCCCTTTAAGAGTTATCGTGCGCACAAATTTTCCACGCACTTTTGTGTGGGAGGTATAGGAAGGAGAGGACTGATACAACGCATCTTCGAACTTAAACTAAGTTTGGACAAAATATTGCGAAAGCCGAATTTTGGACCAAATCGGTTCATCTGTTCGAGAGTTATCGTGCGCACCAGCCAGACAGACGGACGCACTATAGGTCAAACAGCCCATTTTACTGGCCAAAAGTCAGATTTCGCACATTGTATTTTCACTTATTTTGTGTTACTTTCTTGTAAGAAACACTTCAAATATAACAAAAAAATACATTTTGTTTTTGTATGAGAAATTATACCGTTACATGACAGGCTGCCAAATATGTATTATCCAAATATCTTTACAAACTTGTTAACGAAATATGTTTACTTGTATACGTTCAGGGTGAAACAAAATCACAATATTAGCATGAGTAACGATTTGATTAGAAAGTATTCGATATCTATTTATCAAAAATGTCCTCCTATCATCATTTGTGTTTATAAATAGTTATTAAATGGGTGTTAACATTGAATTTTCGAAGAAAGTATAACATTTTGAGGTTATGTACTCTTTTAAAGTCTCGGCAACGTTCGGCAATGAAAGTGAAAATTGAAACTGGTTCATTAACTCGTCCCGAATGCAGAAAATTTTATGTGATTTTGCGTAAATTTGCTCGACAAGAATTATACAACTTTTTTTAGGTTAACATATTTTCTATAATATTGATTTTTTTGAAGTCAGGGTTAAACCTCTTACCAAATAATGTTAGCCAAATTGGAGTCTACAGCATTCTGCTGTGTTCTAAAGTCAAATTATTTACAAATCTTTTATAAATATATACAGTTATAGTCAAAATATGGCACATCATATTGTGGGATTTTCAAGGTAATAATTTTAAGGCACATTCACATTAAAACTAAAACGAAACACAACAAAAAAGCTTCTGAACTTATCGGACGTCGATGCCTTCAATACTGTAGACAAATAACAGACCTTCCAGTTTTTGTCCCCAAAGGCTGGGTGTATTTGGTCCATAAAGGGTTAATTTTTTGGCCCACGTTGCTCCATTTTTCTCCCTGAATCTAAAAACGTTATATTAACTTAAACCAAATACTTGTTTTAACTTTACGACTTTTGGCCAATAAAATGGCCCGTTTGACCTACAGTGGGACGGCGGAAACGGATTTCGTCCAAACATACTTGGGGTCTAAAACCATTATTTTGATGAGGCACATTTTGCCCGTATGAAAGTGTATATACCCTCGTTAGCAAAAATGCTGAGGGTATAAAAACAAGCTTAATATATGGTATGGTTGTGGATATACAAACTCTACAAACACAAACAAACACATGAGGTGACACACAGAGAAAAAATATTTCAAGAATTTTTACATATTTTCGTTCGTGATGTAGTTTTTTAATCTGTACAGGTACCCCACATAAGATACATGTGCAGTCTCTTATATCCATCCGAAAGCCACTATTTTTTTTTTTTTTTTTCAAAAATATGTAAGATTTTCATGAGATGCAAAATCGCTTTCCTATTTTTCCCTACATTCTCTCTCTTGTTTGGTAAATGCTCTCGACTTTGTTCTCGTTTTCTACCCCATTGACACTGTATCAAAAACCGCAACAACACACAACCTCACTGCAGCTAAACTACCCTGTCGTAACAATTCGTCGGTGTCAAGCTTAAGTGTTCCATACGCCATTTGCCTGATTCGAGAAAAACTCAAGTTAATGTTTGAGCCCATACGGATTAAAAGTGGTGCAAAAATCCAATACTTTAAGAGCTTTACTAAACTCAAAGAATTTATCAGTAGTTTATTTTAGTCAGATATCTGTGATAGTCTAGAAGTTATGGCCGATTTTTATAATTGCAAACAGTTGCTGAATTGTTCCATGGGATCTTTTTTTCGTGTTTTTGTTTATTTGAAATATATAGAAGTAGCGTAGAATATGTGGTAAAATTTGGATCGGAACTGAATTTTGCATTTCTAATTTAACATAAAAACTTTAAACGCGTTTTTCTTAAAATACCATTTTTGTGGTTGGTGTCCACACTAGCTTCAAGACGAATGAACGTATCTGCATATATTTTTGTGGGCTTACATCAAAATCTATAGGAGGCGTTACCTTAAGCGAAAAGAAATTGTAGTTTTCATATAAAATTACATTATTCAAAAATATTTAGATTTAAAAACTACTATTCTTCAGTTTTTAAGCCCAGTCCTTTAAAATAATTTGTTCCATACGCCACATTGTTCGTAACTTAACAAAATTGGGCAATTTTTGTTCCAAACGCCTTGATTTTTTGGGCGGAACAATTCGTTTTTGTCTCTTTTTGTTCCATACGCCAAACGTAGGGATATGGAACAACAAAGTTCAAAGTTGTTTTGTTCCATACGCCAGGCTTTATGGATATGGAACAAAAAGACGGGATTTTTTGCGTCACAAAGCGGATATGGAACATATTGACATTTGAATATCTCAAAAAACTATAGGAGATAGAATAAAAAATCTTAAAGAGCATGGTTTAAATTCTAGTAAGCTACCTTTATCTTAAAATGTCAAAAATGGCGTATGGAACACTCAAGCACGACACCGACGAATTGTCAGTTAACTGACAAACCAAACAACTACAGTGCGTTTGGTGTCGAAAGAACAAAGTGATTGGCTGTACGATATAGGTCGAATCGAATTTTTTTTAATTGTTTTTAATTGTTAATCAATCAATTGTTGGTTTTAGTCAATAAAAACAAAAGAACTTGTCAAAATTGTTTTTTTTTTTCAATCTCTCATAAGAAACCACTATTTATACCCTACACCACTATGTAAGGGGTATTATGTCTTTGTGCACTTGTATTAGAGATGGGCGCGTGCCTAAAAAATTAGGCACGAACACGGACCAAAATTTTTATGCACATTCTCGAACACGCACACTCACGCATGAAATTACAAAACCAGTAAGCAAAGGATCAAAGTCGGGCAGGGCCGACTATATAATACCCTACACCCCTGTGAATATGTAAAATATGTATGGGAGCTAAATCCAAATCAGAACAGATTTCGATATAATTTTTCACATTTATTTGTAGACCAAATTCCGTCACATAGTCCAAATTTCATCAAAATATAGCGTGTTTCGTGCATCAAATACCTCAAATCTGCCTAAATAATATATGAGAGCTATATTCAAATCTGAACCGATTTCGATATAATTTGGTACACTTGACACACTAGGCCAAATCCCGGCAAACATTCCAAATTTTATTGAAATCGGACATATGTATATAGCGCATTTGGTGCATCAAATACCTAAAATCGGACGAGAAGATATGTATATGGGAGGTATATCCAAATCTGAACCGATATCTATATAATTTAGCACACTTATTTCTAGGCCAAATCCCAGTAAACATTCCAAATTTTACATATATAGCGCGTTTCGTGCATCAAATGACTTAAATCGGGCGAATATATATATGGGGTCTATATCCAAATCTGAACCGATTTCTATATAATTTGGCACACTTATTTCTAGACTAAATTCCGTCGCACATTCCAAATTTCATTGAAATCGCACATATATAGCGTTTTTCTTGCACCAAATGCCTTAAATCGGGCGAAGATATATCGTCGGTGTCATGCTTAAGTGTTCCATACGCCATTTGCCTGATTCGAGAAAAACTCAAATTAATGTTTAAGTTCATACAGGACAAAACTGCTGCAAAAATCCAATACTTTAAAAGCTCAGTTCTACTTAACTAAACTCATAGAATATAACAGTAGTTTATTTTAGTCAGATATCTGTGATAGTCTAGAAGTTATGGCCAATTTTTAAAATTGCAAAAAGTTGCTAAAGTGTTCCATGGAATCTTTTTTCATGTTTTTGGCAGTTTGTGTCACATGGAACACATTTTGTCACATTTCAACCAAAACACTTTTTATCAATCGTGTTCCACCTCCCTTATATGAAGTGCTACTGTTGAGTTGAAAAATCAGGACTTTAAATGGAACATTTATTTTTCTCATATAAATACAATAAGGACCATTCTTATAGGTTTCCTCAACATTCATTTAAGGGATTGCCTCCACTTATCACTATTTTTGTGGTAAAATCGGACAAAACGGATTGATATTTTGCATTTCTAAGGTAACATAAAATATTTAACGCGTTTTTCTTATAATACCATTTTTTAATCGGTGTCCACACTAGCTTCAAGTCGAATGAACGTTTTTGCGTATATTTTTGTGGACTTACATCAAAATTTTGTCTTTAAACTAGGGATTTTTTTGTTTAAACGATTGATAAATTTTTCTTTTTCATATAACAATACAATATTCAAAAATATTTGGATTTATAAACTATTATTCTTCAGTTTTTAAACCAAGTCCTTTAAAACAATTTGTTCCATACGCCACATTATTCGTAACTTGGCAAAAAATGGGCAATTTTTTGTTCCAAACGCCATCATTTTTGGTGCGGAACAATTCGTTTTTGTCTCTTTTTGTTCCATACGCCAAACGACATGGATACGGAACTAATAAGTTCAAGGTTGTTTTGTTCTATACGCCAGGCTTTATGAATATGGAACAAAACGACAAGATTTTTTGGGTCACAAAGCGGATATGGAACATACTGGCATCTGAATATCTCAGATACATAAGAGATAGAGAAAAACCGACCAAGCAATCTGAAAGAGCACGGTTTAAAACCTTGTAAGGTACCTTTATCTCAAAATGTCAAAAATGGCGTATGGAACACTTAAGCATGACACCGACGATATATGGGGGCTATATCCAAATCTGAACCGATTTTTACCAAAATAAATAGCGTTCGTCCTTTTGCCAAAAAACTATCTTCCCCAATTTTCATGCGAATCGGACAATAAATGCGACCTGTACTTTGTTTACAAAAATACATGGACAGACGGACAGGCAGACGGACATGCGTAAATCGACTCAGAAAGTGATTCTATGTATATCCCTAAAAGGAATTATGGGTCTATCTCGTTTCCTTTTGCATGTTACAAACTAACGCACAAAGACATAATACCCCTTACCACAAGGTGGTGTAGGGTATAAAAAGGAGAAATCGATATAGGTGTACATTTGTTTTTAAAAAATATTCATATGTACTTCTAATTTTTCTATTCTTATTTAAAAACCATTATTTTGTCCAAGTTAGAACTTAAAAGTCCAGTACGCCTTTGGTTAAGAATATTTCCAGATGTGGAAAAAATCTCTCGCTCGTTGCTGAGCTGACGGGTATAGCCAAAAATTTCCTGGCTAATTGTTCTAAATATTTTAGATTAGGCTGTTTCCAAAAGTTCAAAACATCAGTCGTGCTAGATACGGCACTCGATAATATGTATCAATTTCTGTATCAATTGGAGACTTTTTCATTTTTCGTCTTTTTGCCATTTTGATCCTAAAACTCTGAAAATTCGTGTAAATGTGGCATTGTAATTTCCTGCTCATCATTAGAAAACTCTATGTTCTCACTTTGTATATAAAGTAACATTAAAGAAAACACGATTTTCGTAGATTGTTTGGTTGATTCACTCTCTATATTGCGGTTGATGCTCTGCTATCAGTTTCAACTACTTAAGGAAGCACTGAGGTTGATGTACAGAGTTCAAGTTGCTCAAGAGGAATGAACGAATTTATTGAATTTTATTCTACTTAGCTTCACTTTTGAGAAGCGGCAAAGTCGTTTAGACATGTATGATAAAATTTAGTAGTACATAGTTGCTTAAAGTAGTAGTATTAAATATATTTACAGAGGTGTATTTTTAGCTGTTAACTTTAAAAATGTAAAGATCAATCACAATAGGAAATATGAAAAGGTATAAAATCACAATGACAAAAGTACAAAAGCTTTAAAGTGTTACTATTGAAATGTAAATGGCGTTAAACTGTAATTATTAAAATGTTGATTGCTTCAGTCTCCCCCTCTGATGCTGAAAGCGTCCCGATGAAGCATCAGAAATAAATGATTGTGGGAACTGCTATGGGAAACTGTATCAGGAATTGGATTGTTGAATCTGTTACAATAAAAAGCATGCAGGCTAATTGATTGTTAGATCTGTTAAGTAAACTGTATCAGGATAATGGGTTCTTGAATTTTGCTGAGGTATCAGTTTGTTGAATCTGCTAAAACTGCAATGATGGTAGGAAGATTGTGTTGAACTAGTCTTGTTGGATGCTAAAACCATAGACTTTCAACGGAACCTCCCCCTGGAGTAAAACTGCATTGTTGTTGAAGTGAACGGCATGATTTGGTGGATCCAGAAATGATGTTTATCCACACTCTGTAGGTACTGATGATGCACTATTATCGATTTCATGTACTTCAGAAGCATTGAAGTTGATGTGTTGTGTCCAATTTGCGTGATGATGCACTGCTATCAGTTTCATGTACTTAAGGAAGCATTGAGGTTGATGTACAGTGTTCAAATTGCGTGATGATGCACTATTATCGGTTTCATGTACTTCTGGAAGCATTCAAGTTGATACGTAGTGTTCAAATTGTTCTACAGGAATAACCCGTCGTCTTATATGGCCATCTGTATAGGTCTTCTGTGAAACAAGACGATTGCGAAGACTCTATGCTTTCACAAATTACGAGCCTTTTGTTGTTGTAGTCCTCGGCTGTTGATGGTAGAAAGTGGTCGTGTTACATGGCCACTAAGTTGGGCGTCAGTGTAACAGGCCGTTTGCGAAGGTTGTATGAGGACATACAATAAAACACCAAATGTTTAGGTTTTGAAAGAATACTTATTCACTCTCTATGTTGCGGTTGATGCTCTGCTATCAGTTTCAACTACTTAAGGAAGCACTAGGTTGATGTACAGAGTTCAATTGGCTCAAGAGGAATGAACGAATTTATTGAATTTTATTCTACTTAGCTTCACTTTTGAGAAGCGGCAAAGTCGTTTAGACATGTATGATAAAATGTAGTAGTACATAGTTGCTTAAAGTAGTAGTATTAAATATATTTACAGAGGTGTATTTTTAGCTGTTAACTTTAAAAATGTAAAGATCAATCACAATAGGAAATATGAAAAGGTATAAAATCACAATGACAAAAGTACAAAAGCTTTAAAGTGTTACTATTGAAATGTAAATGGCGTTAAACTGTAATTATTAAAATGTTGATTGCTTCAACATTGCTTTTACATTAGCTAATAAAAAATTCGTCTCCTTAGACGGCGGAAATAAAAATGTCCCTATAAGATGTGCCATTGTTGGTACAAATCGTTTAAGAAATGATTGTTTAGTTTTAGTTTTCAAATCTTTTATGAATTGAGTCAATGGTATCAATTGAGCAGACTTTCAAAAGTTTTTTAGACCAAAGGGCAAAGATGTGCATAGTAGGGGACTGTTCCGAGCTTAATTTTTCGTAACACTCTTTGAATATTTTATGAAAACCCAATAGAGGTTCTAGAAAACTTTCAGTCAGATATACGATCCAACTCATTCTTTTGTGGGAAAATACTCTTAATCTCATTCTGGACTTGGTATATGCTCTCAAGCAACGTGTACTTATATCTTGTTTTAACATTTTCGACAATTTGTTGTTTAGCTCCGATTTAAAATATCTTACAAGTTTTTTGAGCAGTCAATCAGTTTTCCCAATTCGGGAAGAGGATGTTTTTCAATAACATCATCCATAACAGATAATACAATCAGATAAACATCTGATTTGCAAATGTCGCGTTAACCCTCTGGGTAGTTTTTGTGTTTTTTTCTCTCATGAACAAAACAAATTGCAAACAAACATCTTCTTTTTTTACTCATACTCTGGCCTCTCCATAACAAAACGGCAATAAGTACCAGACTACAAAAACGAAGCAAATAATTTTAGGCATTTTTTGGTCGGTTTTATATTCTTGTTCGATTTTCGTGTTTTATATGGTCTGTTGCACGACTTCTAAAGGGAGACCAACAATTTAGCACGATCGTGTCACATAGTGCAGATCGTGTTTAGTCGTGTCGTGCAAAACCGTGTCGAACAAAAAAACACGATCACGCACGGCCAAAAATGCATTCCGGCACGACACGCACAAACACGGCGTTTTTCGAGAAGGCACGAACACGCATATATATGTTCGTCCGATTTTAGGTATTTGATGCACCAAACACGCTGTAACTCTCCAATTTTGATGAAATTTGGAATTCATGACGGAATTAGGTATATAGATAAATGTGCCAAACTATATCGAAATAGGTTAGATTTGGATATACATAGCTCCCGATTTAAGGTATTTGAAGCACCAAGCACGCTCTATCTGTCCAATTTTGATGAAATTTAGAATGAATCAAGGAACTAGGTCTATAGATAAATGTGCCAAACTATATAAAAATCGGTTCAGATTTGGATATAGCTCCCATATATATGTTCGTCCGAGTTTAGGTATTTGATGCACCAAACACGCTGTATCTGTCCAATCTTGATGAAATTTGGAATTCATGACGGAATTAGGTCGATAGATAAATGTGCCAAACTATATCGAAATCGGTTCAGATTTGGATATAGCTTCCATATATATGTTCGTCCGATTTTAGGTATTTGACGCACCAAATTTGGAATTTATGACGGAATTAAGTCTATAGATAAATGTGCCAAACTTTCATTACTGAAGGGAAACCAATTATTCCAATTTGTAAGCGGTCAGTTCTTGACTTCTGTTAATAATCTTTAGGGTTGTATATATTGTAGTAACTTCATACCATTCAAATGTGCTACTCCTATGAATAAGACTTGGCGTGGCGTTGGCGCTAAGTACTTTCGTCATTAAACTAAGTTTTTGCGTATTAGGAAGTATACTAATTATTCCATTTTTACATATTTCGACTGGTGTAGGGCATGGTCACATTTGGCACGGCGGTGCCGATGATTTTCGGCAATTTTCACGCACACGACCCGAATGCACAGAAAGAGCGTACAAAAGAGAACAAATGTTTTGATTTGTTATTGTTTTATAGCTTGCGTGAATACAAACTTACTAACACACTGTTATAAGTTGCCAATATTTTGAATACGTTCACATTTTCTCCGTTCTCTTTTTGGTCATGCCTGGTGTAGGGTATCACATAGTCGGCCCCGCCCGACTTTGGTCTTTTCCTTACTGTTTTTTTTTGTTTTGTTTTAGGAAAGGCGTTCCTGAAATGCAGAAATTTAACCTTGGCAAGACTTAATGAACACTATTCCTAAAACACAGTAATTTTTTCTGTGCAGCTGCTGGCTTGAATACTGATGTTGTATATTTTCTGGTCAACCTGGTTTCGAAGATCATGCCGTCTTGTGATTGGTAACAAACCTGCCGAAGTCACGAATTTAGAAAGCGTTAGTCCCCATTAACCAAATATTTTTCCACAAGTTCATACTTCCGAAAAAATTGTGAAAAAAACGCTTAAAAATACTTTTTGGTATGGGGATTTCTGTTATGTAGTTGGTATTCGATCTATAGATAAGGTCTGCCACATACAAACTGTGATTTCAGAGACAAATTTCGACAAATACTAATCAAAGGGAGAGTCATGGAGGGAACACTTACTTGCTCCCAACGCTATAAATCTGAATCTTAATATATCATTTGGTAAAATTTAACCCACATTACAGTATTCACTTTAGTAGCGAACATTTTTGGAATACAAGATCAAGGTTAACTAGAGCTATAGATTAATAAAACGATGAAGTGTTTTGAACGACATGAAATTTCTCACCGTGCATAAAACTTTTGTGGTTACTTTAGTATTTGTTCATGTACAAAATAAATTTATTTCATTCAAATTATGATAAATGTATAGAACAAAAATCCCCCAATATAAATTCCCCTCATCTTACACCAACCAAAATTAAAGTCTGTAAAAAGAATGCAAGAAAGGAACTAGCTGTAGAAGGCATTGCAATGTAATATGCAAAACAAAAAACATGGGGGGCACTTCTGCCATTTGGTGTTTAGATGATTGTTACTCTTTAAACTTGGACGGCCTCTTGGGTCATTCTTTTTTTCCTATATTTATGTGTATTTCAATTTTACTTCTGAAGGAAACCATAAAGTTTTCCAAAGCGGATTTCAGATGGTCGCTAGCTATCCCTGCGCCATATAGTGTTGCTGATGCATTTGATATCGTTAACATTATGCAGGATACAGGATAGTTCTGGCGCGTAGACTTGTCGTTATGCTTGACAAACTTTGTGTCACTTTAAATTGTATAAGTGGTTGTGTCTGAGTGCGCGCGTGTGTGTGTAAGCGAAGGGAAAACGGCTTGAGTGGTATGCGTAAAGTATTGCGATTCAATTTTGGACCTTGCCTTTGTTGCTTTGTTACATTTAGTTGGAAGTTATTTTGCTTTCTTTTTGGTCCATTGTAACAGATGCTACATTGCAAATTATTGGCAATTGTAAAGTTTCTGTGTTTTCCTTTTGAAAAATGTCTTCATTCCTTGTTGGAAAATTGTCTTTATTTACCAAAGAATTGCATTTCTTGTTAAGGTTGTTATTTGGTTTTTTTGGAATATCTTTTTGTGGGGTAGCCACAAATAAAGTAATCGTATCCTCGATGTTAACACACACACACAAAGAGATATAGAATGCAATAGAAATGACAAAGTTTGGGCGTTTTTCGTTTTGCTTTCCTTTTATGAACTTTTCAAAGAACATCAATAATATCATTTCACTTAGCCTGGGTCAAAGTCAGTGAAGTTTTTTTTATTGAATTTGTTTTGTCGTTCGTCGTTACACAGCTGTGTAGATGGATGGCTGATTTTGGTGGTTGGGCCTCGCTCACCGAAATGCTGGCAGGAAATGCATTTTAACGATGAAATTACTGGAAGACATTGCAGTTGATTTGCCATTATTGAATTGTTTTGCCAAAGCAATTGGATAATTGATAAAATGTTGTGAAAGGCATTTTTCATAGTAAATAGTTTTAGTAGCGGTAGTAGTTGCAGTACCATGGCTAAGTTAAAAGATCAATTTAAGTTATAAATTGTTAAATTGTAAGTCCATGATGTACCATCAAGTATACGAATTTGTAAGACAAATTTATAGCCTTGAGTTTCAAGAGCCCTTAACATAAAATAATGTTATTTAACATTCTGAAGGAAAATTTGTTTAATATGAAAAAATTATTGATCAATTTTAAGCTTCATATATTATTTCTTTAAAATTATCGTATTTGGGGTTCTGAGAATCCTTAAGTAAATGAAAAGAGACCATTATATCCAGAAAAAGTCACTGCTTCGTGTTTAAGAGGTAAATGTACAATTTCAAAAATGGAATTTATAGTTGAAAGCATTGACAACACGTACGTCTTGCCAGGCGCCATTTGAAATTTTTTGGATAGTTTGACAGTTTTTAGCCTTGGCTTACTCAGAACAGTTTGTCGTACAACCATGTTATGTGTTGTTCACAGTGACTTGAAAAAATCACTTTGCAAAAAATATGGAATTTACTTGTGAACATTTTCGTCGAAGAATTTTTCACAAATTTTGAAGTAGATAATCACCGCAAGAGTGTATCGATCAAATTAAATCTTTGTATGTCTATAAAGGACCATCCTAAAACTATTTTAATGAATTCAACCGTGGTCAGCACTCGCCGTGGTCGTTGTGCCAGAAAAAATATGCCGTGCATGAATGGATAATGCGAGATCGCCATGTTGTTAACATTTGATATTGCATAAACACCTGGCCGCAAAAATGGATTGTTCTCGTTAGATCCAGCAAAACTGGACAATCGCTCAAAATAGGCTCCTGTGAATTGGTTCAAAGCAATTGAACACAAAATCGATCGCGGTGATTCAAACTAGATCGTCACAGACGACGAATCTAGGATTTATGCTTAGGAGCCTGAAACAAAGCAGGTATCGGCCGTTTGGGTCTTCGAAAGCGAGCCAAATCAAACGAAAAGTTGTTCATGTAAGAAGCACTTCCAAGCAAACGGTTACCTGTTTCATCAGAAAAACTGACCGTATAGGGACTATACGGCTTGAGAAATATAGGACTGTTAATTCTGAGTGGTACACTATAATTTGTTGGACTGAAGTCTCCTGAGAAGTTCGAAAAACGAACAAGAGAAGGCAAACCATTCTGCATCATGACAATGTGGGCTCTCACACATCGATTCAAACCAGCGCCTGTTTGACCGAACAAAACGTGGAATTGATGGGTCATCCTTCGTACAGCTCTGACTGAGGTTCCAATGACTTCATTTGATTCCAGCACATCAAGAAACCAAGGCGTTGTCAACGTTTTTTGTTGCTTGAAGATGCTGTAAAAAGTTCAAAAACCATGTTTTGGGGGTGTCTCAATCGGAGTGGAAAAAGTGCTTCGCCAATAGGTTTCAGCGCACGAAAAATTGTAGAAATCATGCTTGAGACTACTTAAGAAAACAATAAAATCGTTTTTAATGGTAAATATTCGCGTACTCATTGTAAGGCCAGATAGATATCATTCAGCCCCCGTATTCTTACGGAAAAAAATTCATAATTCGTTTTCTATCTTCCATAAAAATAAATTCTTTGTAAATGACTTTTTGTGCTATTTTTAATATCATTACTATAAATTTATTTTGAGTTTTATTAATGTTGGCTCGTACAGGCAAGTTCATTTTTTTTTTGTAAATACTGTGGAAAGTCTCTAGTTTACGATAAAACAAAATCCAGCTGCCCTCATCTGCCTCCCTGTAAGTTATTCCCCTTATACCACAGTAAAATCTCCAAAATTCCTAAAATCGGGAGATACGTTTATATGGGACCTATATCTAAACTTTGACTTATAATGATGTTCCCTCAGAACTCAAAATGCAAAATTACAGCCAAGCCTCCCGGATATCGGGAGGTACGTTTATATGCGAGCTAAACCTTAACTTTGACATATATTGAAAATTTTTTGCACGAAGGTATGGTGTTACCACCGAAGTCAAAGTACAAAATTACAGACAACTCGGTTAGAAAATCTGGCTAAAATCGTTAAATACCGAATATCGGGAGTTGCGTTTATATGGGCCCTATATCTAAGCTTGGATTTATAATGAACATTTGTTGCAAGGAGGTATGTTGATCTCTCCGAACAAAAAATGCAAAATTACAGCGAAATTGAATGGATAAAAAAATCGGGCGGTAGCTTTATATGGGGGCTACACCGAAATGTGGAATTACATCCATTAATTATACCCTCAGCCTTTAGGCTAAATAGGGTATTTACACTTTGATACAACCAAAAATGTGCCTCATCGAAATAATGGTTTTAGACCCCAAGTATGTTTGTACGACATCCGTTTCAGACAATTTTGAGTAGATCTAGCAATGTGCGTCTGTCTGTCTGGCTGGTGCGCACGATAACTCTCGAATGGATCAATCGATTCGGCTCAAATTTTGGGTATCGAATTATTTTGTCCAGATTCGATTTAAGTTCGAAGATAAGCCATATAGGTCCACTCCTTCAGGTACCTCCCCCACAAATGTTCAAAAATTGTGGCAAAACTTGTGCGCACGATAACTCTTGTAGGGAATAACCGATTTGGTCCATACTTTTCAAATCGTGTAATTTCTAACAAACTTAGATGAGGTTTCAATATGGACTCAATCGGTCCTCTCCTTCGGGTACCTCCCACACAAAATTTCGGAAAAGTTCAGTTTAGGACCTGATCTCGAATCGCTTTGATTTTTGTTTACGCAAGTTTTATTCTCTGTCCTCTATACGACGCTGTAAGTTTCATTATGGGCAAGTCCATACTTCCTGAGGAAATAGCCTGAAAGTTACAAAAAGCCCTATGACACCGTGTGTAATGGTTGGAGAGCAAGATAACCCTCGAACGGATCTGCCGAGTCGGTCCAAAATTTGGCTTTCGTAATATTTTGTCCAAACTTAGTTCAAGTTAAAGATGGATTATATCGGTCCACTCCTTCCGGTACCTCCCCCACAAAAGTTCGAAAATGTTCGAAAAATTTGTGCGTACGATAACTCTTGAAGGAAGTCACCGATTTGGTCATTACTTTGCACATTATGAAATTTCTACCAGATTAAATGAGGTTCCAATATGGACTCAATCGGTAAACTCCTTCGAGTACCTCCCACACAAAATTTCGGAAAAATTCAGTTTAGGACCTGCTCACGAATCGCCTTGGTTTTTGTTGTAACATCTTGTATTCACTGTCCCCTATACGAAGGTAAAGTTCCTCAGGGGCAAGCCCATACTTCCTGAAAAATAGCCTGAAAGTTGAAAAAGAAACCCTATGACACCATGTTTATGGGTGGAAGCGCAAGATAATTCTCGAACAGAACTGCCGATTCCGGCCAAAATTTGGCCTTCGTAATATTGTTTCCAAACTTAGTTTAAGTTCGTAGATAAGCCATATCGGTCCATTCCTTCAGGTACCTACCCCACAAAAGTTCAAAAATATTCGGAAAAAATGTGCGCACAATAACTCTTGATGGGAGTGACCGATTTGGTCCATACTTTACACATTAGGGTTATGACTTTTTTACAACCTCATATCCCTGTATCATAGCGTGATGAGTTTTGCCATAAGATTACATAAAATCTTAATTATAAGGTGATTCGGTGAAAAAACCTCACGCACAAAATGATTTTAAAATTTGAATTTATCAAAATTATGGACAATTTTTTGAAGTCACTATAAACAGATATATAATTGAAAATAAACTTTAGAGCCACATGAGATAATTAAAATTACATAAAATTTATTTCTCACTATTGTTCTTCAATTCTGAGAATCGTAAAAATGTCGTAAACGCTTTTATTCAAAAAATATATTTTTTTTAACAAAAAACAAAAAATTTTAAATTTTTTCAAAGTTACTTTTTTCGCAACTTTTTTAATATTTGAATGAAATAAACGTTACTATAGTTATAAGTAGGCTTATATTTATTCATTCGTGCAACAAAAAATAATTTTTTGAAAATTTTTTTTTTTTCATTTCATATATTTTTTCAAAAAATTATTTTTTTAAAATCGATTTGTGCGTGAACTTTTTTTATATTTCAATGGAATAAACGATAGCATAGTGATTAATAGGCAAAAGTTCATTCATTCCTGCTACAGGAAATTATTTTTGAGGAAAAATGTCAAAAAGTCATAACCCTATTACACATTCTCATAATATCTACCAGATATAGATCTGGTTCGAATATGGACTATATTTGTTCACTCCATCCCGTACCTCCCACACAAAATTTTGGATAAGTTCACTTTAAGACCTGCTATTGAATCACTTTGATTTTTGTTAAAGCAACTTACATTCGCTGCCTCAATTACGATGGTAAAAGTTATTTCAGGGGCAAGTCCATACTTCTTGAGAAAACAGCCCGAAGGGCGTAAAACCCCCTATGGTCTATGTTGGTCCATTCCTTTAAGTACCTTTTCCGCAAAAATTTTGAAGCCCCCTAACTACATAAGTTTTTTGTGAAAAAAGTGTTTCAATTTGCCCATGCTGAGGGTATATCTCTGTCGGCAAAGCCGACTGATACTTTTTTACTTGTTTTTTTTTCTTTTTTGGGCTTGTTATAAAACTATGATTAAAAATTCGAGGCGATAGCTCGATTAGAACTATTTTTGGCACTCCTTTCCATACAAGTGGGACCACCACTGTGCGATGTAAGAATTGTCACCATGAATTCGTAGCGTTATTGTCATATGCTTACCGACTTTTCTAACTGTTTTTGAAGAATACGACTTGGAGAATATGTGGTTTCAACAAGACGGTGCCACATGCCACATAACCCGACCAAATATGGCTTTATTGCAAAAGACATTTCCTGGCCGCGTAATTTCTTGTCGTGGCTATATCAACTGGCCACCAAGATCATGCGATTTGGCACCATTAGATTGTTATGGGGCTACGAGAAGGGCCGTGCTTATGCAGATAAACCTTAAACTCTTGAATACTTAAAAACCAACATTCGTCTAGTTATGGCTGAGATACCGTCCAATATGTGTCAAAAAGTGTCGAAAATTACCTCAAAAGGATCAATGCTTGCAACAGTTCATGTGGAGGTCATTTAAATGATGTAGTGTTTCACACATAAAGTCAACGTTTAAACTTAATAATAAAAAAGAAATATAAAAAATATTTTATATGTGTTTTATTTAAGTTTACTTTTACTTCTGACATATATAAGGGTTTTTAAGTTTTTCGGCCAATTTCTCAGGAAGTATGGATTTGCCTGGAAAAAATTGACCCGTTTTAATTAGAGCCGCATACAGAACACGTTGCCAAACTTTGTGTGCGAGGTACCAAAAAGAGTGGTGCGATGTAGTCAATATTCGGACATAATTAGAGGCTGTAATGGATAATGCGATGTACAATGTTTGGCCCAAAACGGGTTCTCCCTTCGCACACTGAAAATGCAAACAACTTCTAGTATGCATTTTTTGAAAGTACATATTTAGACTACAAAAACCCTAGTGGGGTTTTGTCCTGTCAGATCCAGTTCGGATTTTATGGCCTCATCTAAACCGGCCTAAATCTACACTTTTTGCATATATTAGGCCTTTATCTCAGAAACGAATAGGAATTTGGCCTTGCTGTCTTTAGCAATATTGTAGCCCTAAACAAGTAGAACTTATCTTTTAAAATAACCACATGAGAAAGACTCCATCCAGGGCATCAAAATCTATAAAATATAGAAAATTTTACATAATTGATGAAATTCTGGTCAGTATCGGCTAAACTATTGGGAGTTGTACCAAGTAACCTTTTGCAAAAATCTTCCAAATAAAGTTCTCAACAGTTCTTTAGAACATTCTGAAACTCTAAAATGCTTACTTCATGTTGTTTCAGCGGTATTTTGCATCATATCTTTTACAACACGTATTTCAAACCGTCACCATAAATGCCCGAAGACGTAACCCACAAACCCAAAACTTTACAGGAGAAGCAAAAAACGTTATAAAATGAAAATTGTTTTATAGAATATCAATCTTATGGGGGCGAGTATTTGGAGTATTATCAGTCATGCACGAATGGGAGTAAGTAATGAAACTAAAACCGTTAGAACGCTTGGTTTTGGGATCCGTCATTACAACAAAATCTGCAATGATATCCCATTTTCGAAATGCCATTTCTTGAATAGGATGCCTATTTTTGAACGTAAAAGTTTGAAATTTTGCCAGAGCATGTATTTTAGCTTTATGTGTCAGATTCCATCAATAAACGAATTTCGATTTTCATGTGGGTTACGTCTTCGGGTATTTATGGTGACGAAACATAGTTCACACCAACAGTTTATTCTCACATTTCGGATTTCACTGCATTATTGACATTTTTATTCAATCGTCGTTGAAAACGGCATAGAGGCATTTTACAACAATAACATGTTCTGAAGAGTTGTGTATTACTTTCCAGGGAATATTTTTCCAAAAGAAAATGTTCAGAAAAAATTAACGCTTTTGGAAATACGGTGCGAAATGTATAAACATTGTGGAATTTTTGCATATTTTTTGAAATTTGAGACAATAAATGTAGTTTTTCGAGTTCATTATTTCGCCGCAAGGACAACCTGCTGAAAATTTTTTCAAAGAAATTCGAGAGGGGCTCTTAAACTTCACATTTTCCGAATTCCGTGTGAAAGGTATCCGAAGGAGTGGACCGATATCCCAGCATACCAAATAAAAATTTAATGTAATAGAACTTGAGAATAATGTTACATTTTAACTTGAGAATAATATTATATTTCAACATGAGAATAGTATTATATTTTAAATTGAGCATAATATTATAAAATGTACAAGCGTTTCAAATGCTGTCTGAAAATTATTTGTATACACATTTTTGTTGATAAATTCGTTTTCATAAAAAACATTATTTTATTTTGCATCGACCTTTAAATTTTTATGTCACGAAATGAATGGGATAATGAAGCAAAAACCTTCAAAATACCGAATATCGGAAGTTACCTTTCTATGGGGGCTATATGAAGGCGTGGACCTATACCGGCAATTTTCAGGAGAATGCTCTATACCCTCAACCAAGACTAAGTACCAAATTTCAGCCATTCTGTGGATTATTGTTGCCACAACCTTTAAAATACCGAAAATCGGGAGGTACCGTTCTATGGGGGTATATAGAAGTGTGTGGACGGACAAATTCCTGGGGGAAAGTTCTATACCCCCCAACGAAGACTAAGTACTAAATTTCAGCCATTTTGGTGAATTATTGTGGCCACAACCTTAAAAATACCGAAAATCGGGAGGAACCTTCTATGGGGGGTATATGAAGGCGTGGACCTATACCAACAAAGAATTTTAAGCATCAAATTTTAGCAATTTTGGTGGATTATTGTGGCCACAACATTTAAAATACCGAAAATCGTGTGGTATCGTTTTCTAGGGGCTGTATGAAGGCGTGGACCTTAACCTACAAATTTCTGGGGGAAAGTTCTATACCCGCAACAAAGACTAAGTACTAAATTTCTACCATTTTGGTGAATTATTGTGGCCACAACCTTCAAAATACCGAAAATCACCGCTCTATGGGGGCTATATGAAAGCGTGGACCTATACCGACAAATTTCTGGGGGAAAGTTTCATACCACCAACGACGTCTAAGCACCAAATATTAGCCATTTTGATGGATTATTGTGGCCACAACCTTTAAAATACCAAAAATCGGGAGGTACCGTTCTATGGGAGATATATAAAGGCGTGGATCAAATTTTTGGGGGAATGCTCTATACCCCCAACCAAGACTTAGTACCAAATTTCAGCCATTTCTGTGGATTATTGTGGCCAAAACCTTTAAAATGAAGGCGTGAAGGGGTTGACCTATACCAACAAATTTCGGGTGGAAAGTTTTATACACCCAACGATGACTAAATACCAAATTTCAGCCATTTTGGTAGGATAATGAAGCTAAAACCTCAAAAATACCGAAAATCGGGAGGTACCGTTCTATGGGGGCTATATCAAAACGTGGACCGATATATCCCATTTTCAATATCAACCATCCTGGAAGTAATAAAAACTTCTGTACCAAATTTTTACGCTCTATCATAAAAATTTCGAGCTGTGTCTTGATTTCAACACACAGACAAACGGACATGGTTAGATAGACTTAGAATTTTATGCTGATAAATAATATATGTACTTTATAGGGTCTCCGACGAATATTTCGATGTGTTACAAACGGAATGACAAATTTAATTATACCCTCCATTAGGTGGAGGGTAACGAGGTCGTTACCAACTTTACTAATTACTTTTTAATTGTGCCTTATCGAATTTTTTTAGACAAATGAGTTTCAGACAATTTTGAATCGAGTTAGCTGGGTATTTTGTGTCCAGATTCAAAAATTCTGCAAACCGGACTGGCTAAGTCCATAAAAAATCATGAGACAGTTTGGGTGTTTATTAATTACAGCGTATCCTGCGGTCCCAATCACCATACTAGATCATGAAGATCTCTTTTGATGTGACTGGGTGGTGGAAGGCAGCCCACCAGATTAGGGCAGGGGTGCTCAAAGCCATAGCACCCAAGCAGGTACGGGAGCGAAAACATATGCGTCTATAAAATCTTCTCCTCCTCATGAGGAGTCCAGTCCTCAGGGATGAATTCTGGCGGTTTTGAATATTCTTACACTGCGTAGCCCTTAATTTGCCTTCCACATTTCTTACATTGCCTTATAAGAATTCAGCAAGGGTTCATTGTAAGCATGCCAAGTGCTAGCGTCCAGCGACTTTTTTTATTTTAATGATCCTTAAGACTTTGTCACCTTGCTTGTCAATTTGGGTAGCTAAAGTGGCGTTTCCTTAAATAACCCTTGTATTAAATTTCACCCTTCTAGCAAACACTCAATACCCAATTCATTGAATCAGAATTTGAGGTAGATTTACTTTATTCACTTTTCCCTTTCGTTTCGATTTCGAAAACATTGAAACTATCTCAACTGACAAATGTGCGATATTAATGGTATTTAGCCGGCCATTATTTTCAGCCCATGCATCCATCCATCAGTCACATTCATAACGAACTGAGAGTGTTGAAATGTTTGGTGCCTCGGATGGTGTCACTGCAATGATGCGTACCGGCATATTTCCAAGTAATTTGTCCCCATGCCGAGCCTCAATCCCTCGATGGGGGATAATGTGAGTGGCAACATTCGAACAAAAAAAAAAACAGCTCTATGGGATTGCCCTTAGCTGTAAATGCCCCTGAGTTTTTTGTGTATGTGTGTGTGTACGCGCGCCTTTTGGGTTTGGAAATGAATAAATGAATGGATGCATATATGGAAGACAGGCTGAATAAAAAAGCATGGCTGAACGAGAATGAATGTGAAAAAAATTAACGTTCATGCAATGTCAGATATTTGGTACATTATCTCTTGGGGTCTCAAAATATATGACTTTAGCACTCACTGGCTGATGAGGATTTAAGCACAGGTCATACACAAATTTTTGCGGGTATTGTCATTGCCACTATACGCCGCGTCGTACTGTAGTTGCGAATATTGGGCACAACCCTTCGTTGTCGTCATCATCCACGTTTTTATAGATTAATGAGCTGCAAATTATTTGTTGAAGCAACAGCCAAACTAATGTGAAAGGGGGGAGCATTATGTTGGATTTTGTTGTTTTTGTTGCTTTTTTGCGTAAATGTATATTCATAAATCACGTACAATCACGCATATCACGTGCTTGCAACGCCTGCTTACCGAACACAACACAACAATTTCGCCAACATCACCATGCAGCAAGGGGTAGAGTGGAATTATTTCAAAATCGAACAGACGACTCTCAACCACTGATCCAGCAAGCCAGTCAGTCGGCTGTATGCAGACGAGAATTGTGGCTGTGGCTTTCACTGTTGGCATGGAGTAATTTTCACAATTTCGCCTAAGGTTCAGTGAGGCGTGTGCTGCCACACAGGAACATATGTACACACATACACACCTATTCACATTGTGATGTTATTTTTAAAGCCTCCAAGGGAGTTTTGAGCTTGAGACCTTACGGCTGGATGGAACTGGTGTAATGATGATGTTACTGTTGGCAGCAAAATAAGAACACTTTTTTCCACAAAAATTTACATAAGTCATACGGAGGGTGTGTGAGTGTGTCACAAACATACATGTTGCATATTACCGTGGAGACATTGTTGCTGTTGCACCCCAAATGTGTGTGCAGAATCAAGGATATGCCATGTAATGTGTGGGAGGATTTCCGCCACTCATTGTAATGCTTCAGAATTTTTAAAGACAGAAGTTTTGTAAGTATTGGTTTCATAACAAGATAGTATAAGGTATTGAAGAAAACGTTATGTTTCTATAATTTACATATCGTCATCTATGAACAAAAGCCTGCTAAGGGATCTTCCAGTAAAAACGAACAAACTGCACAGTAGACTCGGACAGACAAGGAAAGTTAGAACTAAAACTTAAGGTAATGATAGATTTTTATAGAGGGAATATTAAGTTTGTTTTTTCGTTTCTAACACATTGAAGTAATCATTTGCGACCCTATACAAATATATATTCATGATCAGTGTAAAATTCTGAGTCGACCTATGCATGTCCGACCGTCCACCTGTTGTAATTACTCTAGATAGGACCCTGAAATTTTGGGAAGATGCGTTTTTTGTTTGCAGACAGGCAAAGTCTGATGATGGGCTATATCCACGTTTTGGTATAGCCCCGACTTCAGGTATTTGTAAGGTTTGAGTCACATTTTCAGACTGAAGCAGCTATAATTCGACACTTAAGGTTTCTAGTTACAAAAAACTTATGTTCCAAAAATTGTTTACATATGTCAATATGTATTTTGGTATAGCACCCACCGATTTGCGGTATTTTACAGAAGCAGCTACAATTTGACGGGTAACGTAGGGGATGAAAGACACCAAGGAACGGTCCCGACCGGCTTTAACATGGCAAAGTCCAGGATTTGTCTTGGTCCCTCTTTCATATCAAGTGGACACTGACCTCCCCTAAGTGTCACCTGGGGTAACTGCCTTTAACATCCGTTAAAGGTAGTGAGCTAAAATGTGCCGCGCGTTCACCCATAAGAACCTTAAAAGTTTGGGTTTGTGTGCAGGGTTAGTAACCCTCCCCTAGAAAAAGCAGCCTACTATGAAAAAAACAAACGAAAAGAAACACAAATCCCTCAAAAGTTGACGACCCCCGCAAACCTTTTAGGGACCATGACTTGCGAATCTGCACCTGGAATGTTCGCACTCTTTATAGAGAAGGTGCAGCTTACGTATTGGCAGATGTATTTGAAAAGTACAAAGCCGACATTACTGCCATACAGGAAATACGATGAAATGGGAAAGGCGTCATAACAACACCTAAAGGTGACGCACTGTATTATAGCTGCCATGACATAAAGCATGAGTTTGGTTGCGGATTTGTAGTTGGTCGGAGGTTAAAACATCTGGTCTGCAGCTTCACACCGTGAATGAAAGACTTGCTACAATTCGAATAAAAGCACAATTCTTTAACATCAGTTTTATATGCCCTCATGCTCTCACTGAAGACAAGGACGAACTGACCAAAGATATATTTTATGAGGGCTTAGAAGAAACATATGACTGTTGTCCTGCCCATGACATTAAAATTATTTTAGGCGATTTTAATGCCAAAATTGGAAAGGAAAATATCTTTGGCCCAACAGTTGGAAAATTCAGTCTCCACAGTGAAACATCTGACAATCGTATGAGGCTGATAGACTTCGCGGCGGCAAAAAACAAGGTAGTTAGCAGCACCAGATTTCAACATCTCGACATCCATAAGGGCACCAGGTTGTCTCCAGATCAGTAAACAAGAAATCAAATTGATCACGTTGTGACGTCGCATGTTGGATGTACGATCGTTCCGAGGTGCAAACATAGACTCGGACCACTATCTCGTTGCAGCAAAGGTACGTACCAGATTAAACGTAGCAAACAAAGTTCGAACAGACACAACACGGAAGTTGGACATCGGTAAGCTGCAATCACAACAAATAGCCACAGCCTGTTCCACTCAACTGGCTCAACTGCTTAATCAAAGCACTTCTTGTCCCGATAACATATCAGGACAAGGGCAAAACACTGCTCACTCGATGCAAACAGCCGCAAAATCAGTACTTGGGTACCAGAGACCTCCACCAAGGAATCCATGGTATGACCAGGAGTGTCGTGCTGCTACCAAAGATAAAAATGCGGCATATTGGGCTACTTTACAATCAGTAGCAACGCGTAGCGCACGAGAGAGGTATCGGGAAAAAAGGAGAGAGGAGAAACGTCTTTTCCTCAGGAAAAAGAGAGAGAGGTGGAAAAGCGGGAGTGTGAACAAATCGAGATGTACAGGAGACAGAATGAAGTCCGAAAATTCTACCAAAGAGTGAAACATCAAACTGATGGCTTTGGAACTGACACATCCACCTGTAGAGACCAACAAGGTAATTTGGTAACTGATATTGAAAGAACATTTTTCCAAACTGTTGGTAGCAGCAAAGACGACGAAGATACCACAGAACCAATCCCAGAAGATGGTATTGAATGAGCCAAGACTGCAATAAATCGACTGAAGACAAATAAGGCAGCAGGAGCCGATGGCTTACCTGCCGAGATATTCAAAACCGGAGGCGACACGCTGATAAGGTGTATTCATTAGCTTGTTAGCACCATCTGGCAGGAAGAACGAGTACCCGACGATTAGAACCTGAGCATCCTTTGTCCCGTCCACAAGAAAGGAGATAAGACCGTATGCTCCAACTATAGGGGCATAAGTCTTCTCCCTATTGCCGATGTTGTAGTGTCAGGGATATTGTGCGAACGACTAAAGCCTATGGTCAACGAGATAATTGGACCATACCAATGCGGCTTTAGACCTGGCAAGTCCACCATTGACCACATATTTACCCTGCGGCAAATCCTGGAGAAGACCCAAGAGATGCAAATCGACAACTACCACCTTTTTGTGGATTATAAAGCAGCCTTCAACAGCCCGCTGCGTACAAATGTATTCCAAGCCATGTCTGAATTTCGTATCCCTGCAAAGCTCATCCGGCTTTGTAAAATGACTTTAAGAATGGGCGAAGAAGAACCCGCTAAAAAACAAATAAATACGATCCGCTTGGCGGTGCACGCAGAATTGGCAGGCCAAAGAATAGATGAGGCAAACAAGTGAATGAAGAGATTAAAATGTGCGGTATTCCGTTGGACTCTGAAGGAATCTTTA
The DNA here is from genome assembly GCF_047663935.1 of Musca autumnalis. NCBI lineage: Eukaryota > Metazoa > Arthropoda > Insecta > Diptera > Muscidae > Musca > Musca autumnalis. The sequence continues at coordinate 10,950,968 of NW_027412088.1, read as the reverse complement.
TGGTAGTGCTGAAACAGCTGGAAGTCCACAATATTTCGCAAGCCACCCACATCTTGTCCGAAGTCTGAAAAATTGACAGGCAGGCGGATAGCGACAATAGCGAATGTCGCCCATAGCAATAACTCGTGAAGCTAACGAGCACCGCGCTATTATTATTGGAGAACTCAACCAGAACAAGCCGTGTTCTATGAATGTGTTGGTGGCTCTTGGCTTAGGGAAAGAATTTGATACTGACAAGCACTCCACGTTGTTTGTGGATATCGACCAGACTACCCTCGCTAGCAACCTACGTCGTGCACGAAGTCTAGAAAATGGACTGTGTTTTACCAGTGTTTTAGTCAGGAAAAGATGCCGGAAAAGTTTAATCGTACCCACCGATGTCGTTTTTGTCGCTCGTAAGAAGGACTCTTAGGCTCTACTAATCCTTATCGAGGGTTCCGTTTGCAGCACAGCTGGACATCTCCACACGTATTGGTTGAGGACTTAAGCAGAACACGCCGAGTGATAAGTGGGTGCTGGTAGCTTCCGACTAATCAAAAGCCTTTGATAGACCACGATGTTTGAGGACATCAAGTGGACCACCCTCCGGTCAAGTCTGAACGCCAGTTGTGCGTGGAATTCAGGAACTAGAAATCGAAGACCCGTTGAGTGAAACAGACATCTCCGGAACTATTAAACCTTTGCAAGGCAATGCAATCGTTATGTAGGCAGACGATCGTACGATGTTGGGGTAGGGTACCTTCCCTAATGTCATTTGTAAAAATCTGCGAATATCCTCCACTAAAACTACGGCAACCCTGTTCAACACATTAACCGCGTAGATGACCACAGAGTTGAATATCCCCTGTCGTTGGTAACTGAATTCCGAACACTAACTACCCCAAGATGCCACTGCTATCTGCGATAAGCTGAGATGCACGAACAAGGTCCTCCCTAGTAGACAGCACATTGGGTGCTACGAAACCATATTGACCATATATACAATGCGATAGGTTGCACTGTGGTAAGCAATGCCGCGCCAGTGTGATCCCGAATATAACTGCAATGCGATGGAACAATATTAAAATCTATTAGAACGCTGCCATGAGACCTGCAACAGGTTGCCTCCTCATATCATCAGTTGACCATCTGCATGAGAAGATGAAAGTTCTTCCAGTACGGTAACGCAGTTCATGCTCTATGTTACTCATTCGGATGTTACAGTGAGAGACATCCTAATAATCATATAGTTTTAACCAGGCATGTCCGGAAGGATCTTCATGATGTAGAGAGATGGCCAACGTTACGAGAGGGAAAGTCTACATCAGTAATCCTATCAAGAAGGGCTGGATAATTATCATATGGATACGACCACTTCACCCAGGCATATAGATGTCCAACGTTACAAGAGAGAAAGCCTACATTAGCAATCCTATCAAGAATAGTTCGACTGCATTCACACAGAAGCAGATATGCCGTGATTGACGTGGGTACCTACCTTTCCGTCTAACCACACGGTGTTCTTATAATACTGAGCTGATTATGAGCGATCAACCAACGCTCCTTGACACTTGGTACCAATTGCGTTCAAGAGATTGTTTGCACCACCATAGTTTGGTGCGGAATATTCCTGCCTTTTCATGACTCAGACAGCCGGTTGCAATTCAACTCCAGAATCGTACAGGAGACTCTGCCCACGATTTGGGTACAACCACGAAACACACACAAGGGCCCGGGACTGGTGGCCCACTCCAACATGGATACAGTCGGAGATGCCTTAAACAACTATCGTGTGAATGGAGAACGTCAGCTGTCACGATGAACCAGAGTTGTTTCAGCTCAACTACCTGTACGGCAAGGATTGATCTCAAAAAGTATTGATTCCACAAAATATCCGATCAGCATGTGTTACAGAAAGCTCATATCTAGACCTAGAGGTAGACCAAGAGCCTGTTTAAGCAACAAAAGTACATACAAACATATCACTATACAAAACCCACGGATGATATTAGGGATGAATAATTAAAAAGATATGAGAGAAGTTCGACCGTGTCTCCTCAGAAATTATAGCGGAAACTAGCAGATCAAGTGGTAACGAAGTAACTAATGCAATCTTCTCTAAGATTCTCTTTACATTCAAAGCATGGCCTCCCTTGAATAAAATTCAAATATTTGTCATCTTTAATACCGGAATGTTGTTTTCATAAACAAACACAACGAATCTTAAATCGGTTATCAACAATTCCACCAAAATTTTGTGGCATTCCTATCATGAAAAATTTTGAGCCACTCCAAAGTGCTTCACAACATTGATGAAAAATGAATGACATACAAATGAAACGAAATAATATATCGCGAACACATGTTCCAGTTTCTTCAAAACTTCACACAATTGCATAAAGTGCTGAAAAATACCACGAGTCTGCGAATTTCAACCAGCAGACATTCCTCATCAAAGAATGTTTATTTTTATACGATACCTCCACAGAGGAGGTGTGAGAATTGCACATCAAAGCAAGCTATCGCGGCTGTCAACATTTGCGTTGTTTTCGCCAACAATGATGATGGGGATGATGACGAGTATGATGATTGTCGTGATGGTGATGGTTGCAATGAAATATCCGTCTGCTAGTTTCCCAAAACAAGCATTACCACGTCTAGATTGTTGAAATACTAAACGCTTTGAATTGAAACCAAAATGGGGAGAAATAGATGCAACAACAACAATAACAACAGAAGAATGTAGCTACAGCTGCACAAACATATGAAGTGCAATAAATTTTTAGTGGCAACCGAAAAAGATACCAACTTAAATGCAAGCTCTAACAATTTATTAAACGTTTCAAATGAAAATCGTTGCAATGTTAAGGAAGAAGTTCCTTGGCAGAACATTTCTGTAATATTGTTTAAGAAATGCTACGAAGAAATTTATCAAGAAACTCACCAAGAGACAGGGAGAATGTCAGCCTCTGTACAATCACAAGAAGACTTACAATCGCATTACAAGCTCTTATCACCGAGAAAACATTCTTCACACCAAACTGAGAAAAATCAGCAGTTGCCAAGGGCAGAATATTGCAGCGTTTATACAAATAGCGCAGGGTAAAGTGGCATGCATCATTGTGGTAATATGTACATGCATACCTACATACAGTCAACCAAAAAAGTCTACATACACCCTATAAATCTCGGGTTTTAAGGGTAAGGAAGCATTTTTATGAAAATCCAAGTACATAGATCTATTTCATATCCCTAATAAACAATATTACATAAAAAAAATATATTCCATAATACGAATAACGGTAAAATTAAAAAAAAATTAATAGGGAAAAAGTGTACATACACCCAATGAAATATTAAGATTACCGTAAAATTTATGGAATAAGCAATACAAATCTTACATTTTATTGCTTTGTCGAATGTCTCTGGTTGTCTATGATATATTTTAGGCAAAATAGGAACATATTTGTGCTTTTATTGACGTTATTTACGGTCAGACTTCGCGTATAGCTCGTTAAGGCGGACCCTTGCAGATTTCGTTGAGTTTTTCAGTCTGGTAGTTTATGAAACCCCAGGAAATACGGTGCAACTAATTATTTTAAGATCCTAGAGCGCTTTGAAGTTGTTCTTATGGATAATATATGCTCCTGAGCTTCGCTAAATTGGCAAATTCCTGAGTTTTTTCATTATATTTATAGTTTTCACAGTATTCCAAGGGTCAAATTACAAGCAAGAACCTTGGAATTACCTTGCAATACATTTTTGGACCTTAACTCAATCAGAAATGTACAGCATTATTCTACAAACCCGCTCCTAAAGTTTCCAAAGCATCAAAGTAAAAGCACCACCAAAGAATGCATGAAATTTGTATGAAATTTACAATGTTAACTAGTATGCCCTCGTATAATGATCGTTAGGGTCACTTGAAGCGCTTAAATGTCGGATACTTTTCCATTGCTGATTCAAGGGATGCTCGAAGATTGTACTAGACCTTATTACAAGGTAATTCGAAGGCTTCTGCATGTAATTTGCCCCTTGGAATGTTGTGAAGACTATAAAATTTATGAAAGGCTCAGGAATTCACATATTTAACGAAGCTCAGAATCATATATTATCCATAAGAACAACTTCAAAGCGCTCTAGGATCTCAAAATAATTAGTCCCACTGTATTTCCTGGGGTTTCATAAACTACCAGACTGAAAAACTCAAAGAAATCTGCAAGGGTCCGCCTTAACGAGCTATACGCGAAGTCTGACATTAAATAACGGCAATTAATCCACAAATATGTTCCTATTTTGTCTAAAATATATCATAGACAACCAGAGACATTCGATAAAGCAATAAAATGTAAAATTTGTATTGCTTTTTTCATAAATTTTACGGTAATCTTAATATTTCATTGGGTGTATGTACACTTTTTCCCTATTATTTTTTTAATTTTTATAGAATTTACCGTTATTCGTATTATGGAATATATTTTTGTTGTATGTAATATTGTTTACTAGGGATATAAAATAGAGCTATGTACTTGGCTTTTCATAAAAATACTTCCTTACCCTTAAAACCCGAGATTTATAGGGTGTATGTAGACTTTTTTGGTTGACTGTACATATGCATATTAGATTTTGTCGTCTATGTGAATATTAACCGGCTATAGAACACATCTAAAGGAACTATTAAGGCGTCTTCTATACTATAGAATACCTCCTAAGGCGTATTTTATTCTAGAGAAGACCTTTTAAGGCGTCTTTCATTCGAGAGAATAACTCTTAAGACGTTTCCTATTCTAGAAAAGAGCTCTTAAGGCGTATTCTATTCTGTAGAAGACCTCTTAAGGCAACTTTTATTGTAGAGTAGACGTCTTCTACTGCAAAACGGACCTTTTAAAGCGTCTTCTTATGTAAATAATCGTCTATTTAATAGAATACCTCTTGAGTCGTCTTCCAATCAATAGAGTACATCTTAGTGTGTCCTCTTCAAGTGTCTTCCATTGCATAGAAGAAATCTTTGGGTGTCTTCTATTGTAAAGAATACCTCTTAATGGGTCATCTATTCAATAGAGGACCCCTTAAAGCGTATTCTATACTACAGAAGTCCTCTTAAGGCTTTTCTAGTCCTCTTAAGGCTATTCTATAGAAGGCTTCTTATGGCGTCTTGTATTCTATAGAAGACCTCTTAAGGCGAATTCTTTTCCATAGAACACTCCTTAAGGCGTCTTCTATTCAATAGAAGACCTCTTAATGCGTCTCTTTTTAATAGAATACCTCTTGAGTCGTCTTTTACTCAATAGAATACCTCTTAATGTGTCCTCTTCAGGCATCTTCCATTGCATAGAAAAATACTAAGGTGTGTTCTATTGTAAAGAAGACCTCCCAATGCGTCTTCTATACTACAGAAGACCTCTTAAGGTGTCTTCCATTCAATAGAAGACCTCTTAAGGCGTCTTCTATTCAATAGAAGACTTCTTAAGGCGTCGTCTATTCTATAGAAGAACTCTTAAGGCTTCTTCTATTCTACAGAAGACCTCTTAAGGTGTCTTCCATTCAATAGAAGACTTCTTAAGGCGTCTTCTATTCAATAGAAGACCTCTTAAGGCGTCGTCTATTCTATAAAAGAACTCTTAAGGCTTCTTATATTCTACAGAAGACCTATTAAGGCGTCTTCTATTCTATAGAAGACTTCTTAAGGCTTCTTCTATTCAATAGAAGGCCTCTTAAGGCGTCTTCTATTCAATAGAAGGCCTCTTAAGGCGTCTTCTATTCTATAGAAAACCTCTTGAGGCGTCTTCTATTTAATAGAAGACCTCTTAAGGCGTCTTTTATTCTATAGAAGACTTCTTCAGGCGTCTTCTATTCTATAGAAGACTTCTGAAGGCTTCTTCTATTCAATAGAAGACTTCTTAAGGTGTCTTCTATTCTATAGAAGACTTCTTAAGGTGCCTTCTATTCTATAGAAGACTTCTTAAGATGCCTTCCATTCTATAGAAGACTTCTTAAGGCGTCTTCTATTCTATACAAGACTTCTTAAGGCGACTTCTATTTTATAGAAGACCTCTTAAGGCGTCTTCTATTCTATAGATGTCTTCTTAAGGCGTCTTCTATTCTATAGAAATATTCTTAAGGCGTCTTCTATTCTATAGAAGACTTCTTAAGGCGTCTTCTATTCTATAGAAGACTTCTTAAGGCGTCTTCTATTATATAGAAGACTTCTTAAGGCGTCTTCTATTCTATAGAAGACTTTTTAATGTGTCTTCTATTCTATAGAAGACTTCTTAAAGTGTCTCATATTCTATAGAAGACTTCTTAAGGCGTCTTCTATTCTATAGAAGACTTCTTAAGGCGTCTTCTATTCTATAGAAGACTTCTTAAGGCGTATTCTATTCTATAGAAGACTTCTTAAGGCGTCTTCTATTCTATAGAAGACTTCTTAAGCCGTTTTCTATTCTATAGAATACCTCTTAAGGCGTCTTCTATTCTAAAGAAAACCCCTTAATGTGTTTTCTATTCTATAGAAGGCCTCTTAAGGTGTCTTTTATTCTATAGAAAACCTCTTAAGGCGTCTTATATTCTATAAAAGGTCTCTTACGGCTTCTTCTATTCTACAGAAGACCTCTACAGAAGGCGTCTTCTATTCTATAGAAGACTTCTAAAAGCGTCTTCTATTCTATAGAAGACCTCTTAAGGCGTCTTCTATTCTATAGAAAACCTCTTGAGGCGTCTTCTATTAAATAGAAGACCTCTTAAGGCGTCTTTTATTCTATAGAAGACTTCTTCAGGCGTCTTCAATTCTATAGAAGACTTCTGAAGGCTTCTTCTATTCTATAGAAGACTTCTTAAGGTGTCTTCTATTCTATAGAAGACTTCTTAAGGTGTCTTCTATTCTATAGAAGACTTCTTAAGGCGCCTTCTATTCTATAGAAGACTTCTTAAGATGTCTTCCATTCTATAGAAGACTTCTTAAGGTGTCTTCTATCCTATACAAGACTTCTTAAGGCGTCTTCTATTCTATAGAAGACTTCTTAAAGTGTCTTATATTCTATAGAAGACTTCTTAAGGCGTCTTCTATTCTATAGAAGACTTCTTAAGGCGTATTTTATTCTTTAGAAGACTTCTCAAGGCGTCTTCTATTCTATAGAAAACTTCTTAAGGCGTCTTCTATTCTATAGAATACCTCTTAAGGCGTCTTCTATTCTAAAGAAGACCTCTTGAGGCGTCTTCTATTCTATAGAAGGCCTCTTAAGGTGTCTTTTATTCTATAGAAAACCTCTTAAGGCGTCTTATATTCTATAGAAGGTCTCTTACGGGTTCTTCTATTCTACAGAAGACCTCTACAGAAGGCGTCTTCTATTCAATAGAAGATCTCTTAAGGCGTCTTCTATTCTATAGAAGATCTCTTAAGGCGTCTTCTATTCTATAGAAGACTTCTTAAGGCGTCTTCTATTCTATAGAAGACTTCTTAAGGCGTCTTCTATTCTATAGAAGACTTCTTAAGGCGTCTTCTATTCTATAGAATACCTCTTAAGGCGTCTTCTATTCTAAAGAAGACCTCTCAAGGCATCTTCTACTTAATAGAAGACCTCTCAAGGCGTCTTATATTCTATAGGAGGTCTCGCTAAGCTTCTTCTATTCTACTGAAGACCTCTATAGAAGGCGTCTTCTATTCAAAAGAAGACCTCTTAAGGCGTCTTGTATTCAATAAAAGGCCTCTTAATGTGTTTTCTATTCAATAGAAGGCCTCTTAAGGCGTCTTCTATATTATAGAAGACTTCTTAAGGCGTCTTGTATTCTACAGAAGATTTCTTCTATTCTATAGAAACCGTTTAAGGCGTCTTCTATTCTATAGAAGACTTTTTAAGTCGTCTTCTATTCAATACAAGACTTCTCAAGGCGTCTTCTCTTCTATAGAAGACCTCTTAAGGCGTCCTTTGTTCTATAGAAAACCTCTTAAGGCGTCCTTTATTCTATAGAAAACCTCTTAAGGCGTCTTCTATTTAATAGAAGACTTCATAAGGCGTCCTTTATTCTATATAAGACTTCTTCAGGCATCTTCTATTCTATAGAAGACTTCTTAAGGCTTCTTCTATTCTACAGAAGACATCTCAAGGCTTCTTCTATTCTATGGAAGACTTCTTAAGGCGTCTTCCATTCTATATAAGACCTCTTAAGGCGTTCTATAGTAGGTCTCTTAAGGCGTCTTCTATTCTATAAAAGACCTCTTAAGGCGTCTTCCATTCTATAGAAGTCTTTTAGTGTACGATCTTACTAAGAATATCATACATAATCGTTAACCGCGACCTTAATAGTTCAGCTGATTTTCCATAAGTTAGTATAATGACCAAGATCGTCTTCTCATTATATGTATCTGTTGGTAGATTTCCTCCATCGTTTTTGCCTGTGCTAAAACAATATGGTAAAAATTGTTGCATTCATTCTGAATTCTTTACGTTTCGACTTGCTCACGCCATCTTTAGTTGTTCTAAATTTTTAGTATGATTATTCGCTTCTCCAGCTTTTACTGTAGTATGCGCGTTAAAGGTTCATCTTTTCCAGCTTACTTACTCCTTTTTGTGCCCTACATTTTAGCACTTTTGCTTAACGATAAACAGTCTAACCTAATATAAACATTAGGCATTTGAATGTGTGTGTTTGTTTGGAAAGGAAGAATCCCTCAGAAATTAAAAAATTTGAATTAAAAAACAGCTCTTCCTGCTTCATTTTCATTTTGCAACATATAGCAGCTCGCCCAATACCCCCTCGACCTCTCAGCATGGGTAACTGCACACATTGTTTTCCTGGAAAGCGTTTGTTTAACCTGATTAAAAACAATCTTTCTTTCTTTAGAACCATCGAGTTTTTTTAAGTTCTTTATGGATTTTCAGTTGGTATTCATGGAGAGCACTCAGAAAATGAAGGAGTAGACGATTACGATGTTGTTGTGTATAAGGATGATGATGAGGATAACAGAGTAGTCATTCATACACATTTCCACAAACATTTATACATATGTAAGTATTTTTGTAGTAACAATCATAGAAAGAAAATTCATTCACGCATAGCCAGACAGATAGACAAACAAACTGTCAGTTTGTCTGTCACACTAACACAGAGACAAAAGTGTTAGTTTTGCGCCTTTATGACGTTTTTCGCTTTGGTTTTTTTTCTTAAACTCTCTGCACTTTAAACAAATATTTTCACAACTACTACATGCATACATACATATATATATAATGTGTTGAACTCATCGCCACCGTTGTGTACATTCCTCCACCAACGGCAGGGAATTTTCGTTCCAGTTGTTTTGGGCCAACCGTTCTACTTAACAGCAAGTTATGTGGTTGCAACAGTCGCCGTTGTCTTTGGTTAAATACACTGGATATAATGCAGCCGAATGGATGAATAGATGCACTTTTCACAAAATAATCACATTCCTTTGTATTTTCACTCACTCACCCGCTCTCTCTCTCTCTCACTCGCTTTCGACGTTCTCAAGTAGTCTTAATGTAAGCATTCTCTACTGTTTTGAAGATTGTGATTTCTCTAAAGGAATTTTTAGGGGCCAATGAATTATGACAGAAAGGAAGCATTTGCTTTATTGTTTGTTAAGTGGATAAACTATATAATTATATTTATTGTTGTCTTGTTAGAAGGAAGGTAGTTATTTGTGAAATTTTTAATTAATTTAATCAATTCATCTATCATGACCAAAGGGGTTGTATTGAAAAATGATATGCAGCGAAATCTCACACATCCAACGGATGTCGATAAATTCAATTTATATGGACATTAGAAGCGCACGATAACTCTCGAAAGAGGTAACCGATTGGGTCCAAAAACTGTACCCATTAATATTTCCCCCAAACATAGATCAACTTGGAATAAAGATAATATGTGTAGGTCCACTCCTGCGAGTACTTCCCACACAAATTTTCAAAAATTTTGGCACAAGCGCAGTCTAGGGACTCCTGCAATAGATTGTACTGGCGCCCATTTCACGATGGCACAATTTTTTTCTGGGGCAAGTATATATCCTAAGATAATGTCCTAAAAGCTCTAAATAAGAATGTCGGCACCAATTCAAATGACTGCACTGGTGCTAAACGAACACCAAGTTCCAAGAAGGTCTTTATTGGAAAACATCTTCGTGTACTTCCCTCACAAAAATGAAATCATTTTTTAGCCTTTTAGGGCCCAGATTATTTTGATATTAATATTTATTAATTTTCTCGATCGAAAATCATCGATCATCAAGTTCAACTCCAACGAGAAAATTGATAGAATGAAAACATTTTTGCGTATGTGCAGTTTATGTTGTTGTTGTAACAGTTATTATGTTTGTATGTTCGTTCTTCTGTTCAATCTGGGTCTATCTCCAGTTCCAGGAAAGTGGCTGCTTCGATGGGATGTAACCACAGATCCACTGGAGTTAAATGAGTAGGTTTGGCTGGGCAGTTGAAAAGGTGTTTTGTGTCGTGCGGGCCCATGTCACATACTGGGCAGATGTCGATTTCCGCCCAATAAGAATTTAGGAAACTGCAATATCCCGAGCGTAGTTGAGCCAAAACTACTCTAGTTTGTCGTGGCAGCTGACGCTCCTCCGCTGCAATAGATGCGGGATGTACTCCGATTACTTTATTCACACTATAATTGCTGCGTCCGTGTGAATGCTATTCAAACCTGCTTGATTTGCTTGCTGATCTAGGGGTTTTCTCCTGTATCGTTGGACCTCTCCCTCTAGAGCATGGATATCTTTCCTGATCTGCCTGAATGTGTCGGGCCTACCCACAAGATGGTGATTGGGATGGCTCACACGGTAACATCCAAGCAGGAAAGCATTTCATTGTGTTGCTTTACTGGAAGAATATTTGCCTCCTCATGTAGATGGTCCACTGAAGATTTGAGGAGGCACGTTGCTGTTCTCAGGGCGGCATTCTGGCAAGTTTGAATCTTTTTCCAATTCGTATCACATAATCTCGGGGACCAGACTGGCGCCGCATAGCTTACCACAGACCGACCTATTGTGTTATATGTGGTCAACAAGGTTTCTTTATCTGCATCCCAAGTGCTGCCGGCTAGGGACTTGAGGACCTTGTTCCTACTTTTCAGTTTGTCGCAGATAGCTGTGGCGTGCGCGCATGACGTGAAAGTAGTGTCGAATGTGACCCCTAAAATTTTGGGGCAGTTTGTAGTCGGAATTCTGCTATCGTCGATCACGACATTCAATTCTCTTCCAAACTGCGCTGTCCATGTGGTGAACAGAGTGGCTGTTGATTTTGTGGCGGAAATCTGCATATTCCTCGAATGGAAAAAGGTGGTAAGATCGGTTAAATAGTTGCTCAGTCTCTCACAGATATCATCAGGATAGGTAGCCGACGCCTGGATCGTGCATGCCGTCTGGAGGGGGCAGAATACAGGAGAGGAAGATGTTAAGCAGTTCCGGAGATATCACCCCACCTTGGGGAACTCCCTGTTTCACACTAGGGGGTTTGGAATTCTTGTTCCTGAATTCCACGTATGACTGGCGTCCACACATATAATTGACTATCCAACGTTTCAAGCTTGGCCGGAGTGCTGTCTGCTTAATGTCCTCAAACAGCGTGGAGTGCCTGACTGTATCAAAGGCTTTTGATCAGTCACTGTTCTATCGCACGGTCGTCTCTGGTTGAGTCCTTGATAAATATGTGTGGTAATGGCGTGCAGCGCAGTTGTCGTGCTGTGCTGCTTACGAAATTCATACTGATGATCGGCAACTTGATACCTATTTCTGATACTGGGGAGGACTAAGGCCTCAAGGGTCATTGCTACGGGCGACAAAAGTGAAATCGACCTGTACGATTCACTTTTTGCTAGCATCCTTGCCGGTCTTCCGTAGTGGGACCACCCTGCCTATTTTCCAGACTTCGGGAACAATGAGGGTGGATAGCACAAGTTGAGAACTTTAGTGAGATACTCCACTCCCGGTTCATCCAGCTGCTTCAGCATTACCATAGAGATTCCATCAGGGCCCAACGCTTTGGATGATTTAGCGTTCCTGATGGCATTGGCAACATCATCCATTGTAAACTGTGGTGGTTCCTCCTCGGCAGGAGGAGATCTGATGCGACGTAATACCCTTCTCTTCGCCCTGCCACTCTCGGGGTGCTCGACAAACTGTCGATTGAAATAATTGCGCACCTCTTCGGGTCAGTCAACGTAACGTCGCCAAACGTGACTGAGGTCCTATCTTCCCTTTCTCCAGGGCTCGAGAGTGACTTAACTTTTTCCCACAATTCACCTATACCGGCTCCAATGTTGCAACTCTTCAGATGATTTAACCAATTTTTCCGCTTATGCTCGCCGACCAGCCTGTTAACTTCCAGTGTCAGCTCCCTGAATCTGGGGTCATTGGGGTTGGTTCGGCGAAGCTCATCACGCTCATTTGCTTATCCCGTCGCTTCTTCTGGGAAGTTTGGTCTTACTTCGGGTATTCAACCAGCAGGGATATGACGAGCGGCTGCAGCAGTGATGATGTCTCGGAACGTCCTTTCCAAATCCGAACATCAGAAGGATTGGGCAAGTTCTCTGAAGCGGTGATTAGTGAACTCTTTGAAACCCGGCCAATCATCTTTCCCATTGACGAATGTGCGGCGTTCAGAGGTAATGAAATCGTTACCAGGTAACGTAATTTGTCAGACCAGGTGACACGATGGTTATGTGTGACACTCTCCTCTATTTTACATCTATTTTACGGCGGAGTGCATACGATCAGCAACTCTATCTCCGCAGTTCCACACCTGACTGCTACCCCCATACATTCCAGGCTCATACGAGATAGGTCTGTATTGGACAGACTGGTGCAATAGGAAATCTAATACCCCACCTCCACTTCTGGTGCGAACCTTCCTTAGCACGTTGTAACCATCGCAACGTTATAAGCTACAGTTGTTGTTGAGCTTAGTTTCTTGCACCGCAGCGACCTTCATATTCCTCCGACTAATGAAATCTACTATTTCCTCGATCTTACCTCGGATCTTATGCATTCTCCGGGATTGGGACAACAACGGCTGGTGTTAAAGGCTGAGTCTCATAATCAGACGACGAGGGAGTTTCGTAATCCGCTGACGACTCACTGGGACGGTATTCACACAGCATGCAGCAACATAGTAACTGTCGTAGTCCCTCACGTGGACAAATCCAGAGCAATCCCTTAGATGGACCCATGAGAGCTGTCGGTGAATGTTTATTGACGAATGCGCCTTCGTTATCTATTCTTCAGTTGTCAACATAGCCCATGATTCAAAATGTATCATAACAAACATCTCTGTAGTGCGATACTCTAAATATTTTTTTGATTTACCGAAAAAAATCGGTAACATTAAAACGCAAAATTATGAATGAAAAGTTCAAGTAAAAGTTGACCACACTGTTGCTATTGGTAGAACTTTACTTTTTATTTGTCGCTAACATACCGAACAGATTAGATTTAGATTTATTGGGACTTTTTGTTTTCAGTAATAAAGTATATAAAACAATTATTTTATGAGAATACTTAAAACTATATTGTATTATTTTAATGTCATGACTAAAAGATTTTGCAGCTTGCTTACTCATTTAAATGATGATCATTAACAAGTGTATAAACAATAACTGTGTTCCAGAACTAAAAAGTTTTTATAATTTTTACGACTTTTACACATTTTACTCGAAAAAGCGTTCATGTACACAAACAAGTTGTAAAATGTTCACTTCTCTTTAAACAAAAATGGCGCTGAATGACGCTTTGACATTTGTTCCAGTTTTTTTGACGTATTTTCCATTTTTCCGTTCCCAAACTATTTCAAAAAAACGTGAGTATGAGAACAAATTTTTTGCAGTTCTCTCATTTACGAGTTTTACCATTAAAAAGTGCGGGAACGAAGCTAATAACTTCTTTAAGTGTACAGTGCTTGCTCCCGGCACTTAGAGAAACATATAGAGTTGTATCTATGTGTGAATAAAAAACTTAAAAACTACTTATTTTACTTAAACTAGGAAAAACAAAAATGAACTAAATAATAAAATTAAAAAAAAAGAAATTATCCCCTATGCGTACCGGAAGTAGAACATATATAGAAATCGTGACTAGAAATACCGATTTGTTCTTGTAAAATACCAATAGCAGAAAGATAGTTCTTGTTTGTCCAGCCAAATTCTTTTTCGCTTTCTAAAATATTTTGGATTAAACAGTTATCATGATATGAAAGTCTTTCAACAAAACGTTTCATTAAATTTAGGGAATACTGTGACAAAGGTGTAATTTTGCTTTCTCTATAAATATATTCATTAGAGTAAAAAAAATTTCGTCCTAAACATTTGCGAAGAACGTGTCGTTCAAAAATCTCCAAATTTTTCATAATGGTTGGTGATATGCAAAACCAAATTGTAAATGCATACAAAAGTACGGGACGTAAACTCACTTTATATAGATAAAGTTTACTTTTTGTAGACAAAAACTTATTATTGAAAAGAATTGCAAAGGCACCTTTTACACGATTAGCTCTATCGATGTTATATACAGCATGTTTATTAAACTTCAGTAGCTTGTCAAAATTAACACCAAGGTATTTTAAATTTTCTTTAAATTCAATTTTATTACCATCCAAAGATAAATCTAGTTTCTTACTTTCTGGTACCACAGTATATTTGCATTTTCCTGAAGCATTGCGAATACATATGGCATTACTTTTTGAAACATTAATTTTTATACCCCATTGCGAATAAAAATTACTAACTTGATTTAGATGCGCCGATACATGCTGAAGTGCTACTGATGGAGATTCATCATGGGCATAGAGTAGTGAGTCGTCAGCATAAAGTATTCCCTTGGATCCATTTACTTCATGAGGAAAATCATAAATAGAAATATTGTATAAGTGGGGAGCCAAAATAGAGCCTTGTGGCACACCGCATGACATAGAACCTTCAGACGATACTACATTTCCAATCTGAATACAGAATTTTCTCCCATTGAGAAAACTCTTGAAAAGTTTAACTATCGAAGGATGAAAACCATTTTATATAAAATACCATTATGATAAGTCTTATCAAAAGCTTTTTCAATATCGAGAGAAACAGCAACTGTGCAGCGGCGTTCTCTTAGGTTTTGAATAATGTCATTATGAAATTTTAGAAGGGCGTGTACAGTGGAATTGCCTTTCTTGAACCCAAATTGATATTGAGAAATGTATGAATCTTGCACTCCTGAATCCATTTTTTCCCTAACAACTTTTTCGAGAAGCTTGCCAAGATTTGAAAGTAACGAAATTGGCCTCAAATTATTTTTCTGAATAGTTACAATCTTGGCAATCTTCCACGTTTTTGGGAAATAACTATTATTTAAACAATTATTAAATAAAATAGTTAAATATTCTAAAGCTTTCACGGGAAATTTTTTAATTAGGTAATTGGATACATTATCCACACCACAAGATTTCTTGTTATTGATGAACTTTACAATTTCTTGAAGTGAATTTAAAGTCGTGAATGTAGAGCTGTTCTGATTGTTTAATGCTGTAGAAACTTCATCAAAAGCCGTCACTAGATATGGTCTGATGTATAGTGTCATCTACATAGGATGTATTTCTATTGGGAGGAGAACTTTGATATACAGAGGCAAAATGATTTCTGAGAACATTTAATTTTTCATTTAAATCCGTTATTCTATTTCCGTTTACCGAGATTTCTGTCACTTTCGACCTATTCTTATTTCCTATGATCTTGAAAATTTGCTTATCCGCCCAAGGACCAGGTTTAATTTCCCTTAGTTTAGAATTGAAGACATTAGCTTGCTCCAACTCGGCTTGCTCTTTAATTATTATTTGAATTATTTTATTTGATTCGAAATCATAATATAATCAGGATCTCTCCTATTTAAAGTTCGAGCGTATATCCTTTTTAATTTTTTTTTGCCAATTGTACTTAATCCTGAGAAGATTCTTCAAATGATCCGATGCTACAAACTTTGAATTTCTCCTTTTGTGCTCGCTTGTGTGAATTCTTACAATAAAATTTAAAGACGTTACAAACTCATCAATATAATAGTCAATTTCATTCTCAGACAAATTTCGATCAATAGGCGGAAAATGACACAGCAAAGCATTCAGGAGATCAAACCTAAAGGTATCCCAATTCGTGTTTCTAAAATAAGTGAAGTTTTCAGGCGGATCTAGGATGAAGTCAAATTGTGAGAAGGAAATTTGAAGTTGAAGAGGTAAGTGATCTGAAAAGGTGGACAGAGTTCTGGTTGTAAAATTTTGGTTGCATATCAAATTGGTACTAACGATGAAATGATCTAAGTGGGAAGAACCACCCGGGTAAGTGGGATATGAATCGCAAATTCTCGCAACGTTCAAATTTTCAGAAGAAATCCAATTTGAAAGAACCTCGCCATTATAATTATTGGTGGTATCTCCCCAGGAAATATTTTTGGCGTTTAAATCGCCACCGACTATTAAACCATCGAAATTTTCCGAGAATGTCTGAATGGAGGATAACCCGTTACAAATAGATCTCCTATCATAGTTACTAGGAAAGTAAATAGACCCGCATAACATTTTCCGTACTGAACCATTAATTTTTCCTTTAACCTCCACAAATAAATGTGGAAAATATAATCCAGGAATACTAACTTTCGTATAAGCCATGTTCTTTCTCAAAGCTACAGCAACCCCGAGAGGACTACTATCCCTTAAAACAACATAATTGTCTAAATAGAATGTATTTCCTTCAGGTAGGTGTAACTCTTGCAGGAAAGCTACATCAACCTTAGAATGGCGCAGTATTTCATTAAGTTCAATTTTCCTACTAACGTGGACCAGGGATCCCACGTTATACGTAATTAAGTTCAAACATTTATGGACAGTAGACATCTTGGACAACTTTTACTAACTTCAAGCATTCAGCTTTAGCTTCATCTTTTGACATTTTTTTGTAATTGCTAAGAAAACGTTTTATCCTTTCTTCAATCGTTAATTGCTCCGGATCACATAACATTTGTGCTACATTTAAAAATTCTTGAATAAATCTAGGTTTCTCTGGTCTGTCGCAAATAGTATCAGATCCCCTAAGAATTGTTGCAAATGACTGGTGTGTTGTAACCGTATTTCTTGAGAGAGATCTAGCAACATTGCCGATTTCAGCAGTTTTTCGTGCTTTTAGATCTTCAGCGGCCTTTTTCCTATGTAAGACATAATCCTTGTAAGCGGTACATCCCCTATAATTTGCAGTGTGACCAAAACTATTGCAATAACCGCAAAAAACCTTATCTTCCGAACCTAATTCACAGGCACCGCGTTCATGTTTTTATCACATTTGACGCATGAGATGGGACGACAATTTTTTGAAAAGTGTCCCCACTGTTGACACCTATAGCACTGTGGAATTTTTGTCGAACTATTGGGTTTTTTCCAATATGCAGTTTGACCAAGGATATTATGGAGCCCAATTACCTCGTTTACTCTGCGATTTACCTTTAAAGTAACTAAAAATAGTCCGGTATCAATGCCATTTTTTTTTTTTTTTGAAAAGTCAGTAGAAAACTTAGTAACTGATTCAACAGTATCGGGAACAAAATAGTCAATTTCTGACTTTATATCATCGGGATTTGTCTTATAATATAAACCTCTGCAGATTAAGCTTTGACGTTTAAACTCCTTAGGAGTGTAAGAATAGGAAGCAATCTCCTTTTCTTTTAATAATTGCATCATTTCAGCATGTGTCGAGTCATCCTTCAAGAATATTTTGCTTCTGGTTTTTGATTGATTTTTAATCTTAAATTGGATGTTTTTGGATTTTAGCTGTTCAATAAGAGAAATTATATTAACATACCGAACAATATAGTTAATTATCGAAATTATTTTAATTTTTCGGATTTTTGTCGGTAACTCAAAAAATTAATCAGAGAATAGCACTACTGTTAGGAAAATACAAAATCGATTATAAAAAAATCGACTTTTCGATGCTCTCCATGAACAAATTTGTTTTCTAGACAGTTCTATGCTATGGTTTTTGGTGCCACCGTGGTCCAACCGTATGCACATCCGCCTTGCACGCTAAAGGTCGTGGGTTTGATTCCCAGGCCAGGCATCATCAAATTTTCAACGGTCGCAAAAGTACCTCAGTGATGTTGGCGACATTTCCTGAGTATTTCAGCCAAGTAAAACGTCTCTACAAGTGGTGTCTTAGGACACGCCGTTCGGACTCGGCAATAAACAATAGGTCCCATATCATTGAGCTAATATGAATCGGGGTGCACTCATTGATATGAGAGAAGTCTCCCTTGTCCCATCTGGGATGTTTGTGGAACAATTATTACATTTTAAACCATCCCAATTCACTTCGCCACTGGCTGTTTGTAAATAAAGATTATTATGCAAAAATATTTTTGTAACAAACGTATCTAGTTTTCGTTGAATTGCTTTTTTCCTTCTTCTTCTAACTACAGTTGTTCGCTTGTTAGTTTGTATAAGCGTTCGCTGCTATTATGACAGCTGTTTTCACTTTTTTGCATCTACAAAAAGAGAGATTTTCCCATGGCATTTTCTAAAGGCAACATTTACTAACTTGTACTTTTTTTCTCAAGAGCTTGTTGTCGCAAATATTACTGCCATAAGCCATTGAGGGTGTATGTATGCGGGAGTGTGTGTGAGTCGGTATTTGTGTTCTAAGACAAGTTGCATTTTTCTTGAAGAGCTTCGTTTTTTCCATTCATTTTACTTTCCTTTCAGCAATTCCACTTTTCTGTTGTCAGTTCTTTTTTTTCTGGCGGTACTCTTGTTTTAAGAGTTTGTGTAGGTGTGTTTTTATTATTGTTTTTTCTTTTGTTTTCTATGAGCATAACATTATTATGAGCGGTTATTGTAATGGTGTTAAAAACTGCCATGATTATTATCCTGGTTGATTTTCTCGTGATTATTCAGTTCCTCTTTGGCTGTGCGCTAAGTACTCTAGACAAATGTGAGTGTCTTTTCGAGCGTGAAATGGACTTGTTAGACTGGGGTGGATGGATGTCTTTTGAATTAATAAGTCATTGCCATTCGCTGGAACATCTAGTATTTTCTTCAAATTTAATGAAGTTGTTGAAGTGGGTATTTGATGAATTCATTTGATTGGATTTTAAAAAGAGTGAAAACTAAGGGAAACACTACATGTGTACAGGGCATGAAGGTTAAGGTTAATGAAGTTATTTAAGTGATTTAAAACAAAGTTTGGCCTAATTATATCAGTTTTCAAATTACAACCGATTTAATTTTCTTAATGAAGTTATTTAAGTGATTTAAAAAAAAAAAATTAATATTACTCCATTTGGTCTAATTATATCAGTTTTTAAATTACCACCACTTTCATTTTCTTTTATCTGTACATCACCTCATTGCAATGAATAAGAATATGTATTCGAAATCTACTTAACATTTCATCATATTTTCCATTGCTCAGCGGCCATGAATGAAAAAATATGTATTATCTCTTCACCTCATTTTCTTTAATTATTGAAAGAAATGCAACATTAAACATACATCTGGATACTTGACGCTTATATCTGGGAAATTTTTGCTCATATGTTTTTATTAAGAGTACTTATCTTCAATACCCAAATTCAAGAAACTCTGAAGCCGCACACACTCACAAACGCGCGCAATAATGTACATGGTTATTTACATTCATGCAATAAATAGTCTATGGCACAGAGAAAAACCACATGCACTTTTCGCAATTTCATTGAAACCCCGAGAAAAAACTCCTAACGAACGTAACTAATTAACCAGCCACTAACTATCATAATATAAAACCAGATATAACTTCTTTTCAGCAAAATGACTGGATTTTTTTAAACAAACAGTTTCAGTTTTATTCGAAGAGTTTAAATTAATACATTACAACGAATAAAAGCATTACCCTACAGATATTACATTTATTTAGTCGAAATTTGTTGATGAGGAGTGGGATTGATTGCATCAGGTATAGATGACTAATGGCAATGCCAGTGGATGACGTGATGTAAAATTCCAAAAAAACGGTCCTCAACTTTAACATGGCAAAGCCGACAAGTCCTGGGCTCTTTCTTCTCAAGTGGACACTGACCCCCACGTGATGTCATCCGGGGAACTGCCTTCAACATCCGTTAAAGGTAGTAAGCTGACATGTGCAGCGCGTTGACTCATAAGAACAATAAGAACTATAAACAAGTAAAAAGTCTTTATGTTCGGCCGGGTCGAACAATGTAGCTGAGACCCCTTAAAATACCGATAATATGGAGGTACCGTTATACCAAAACGTGGACCGATGTTGACGATTTATAGTGAAGAAGTTTCGTGACCTCAGAGAAACTCAAATATCAAATAACAGATAGAACGGTTAAAAATGTTAGGTAAACCCCTCAAAAGACCGAAAATCCGGGGGTACAGTTATATGCAGGCTATATCAAAGTGTGGACTTGACAATTTTTCTGGAAAAGTTTTATAACTGCAGGGATCCTCAAATGTCAAATTACGGGTAGTTCCGTCAAACAATGTAGCTCAAAATACCGAAAATCGGGAGGTACTGTAATATGCTATATCAACACTTAAAGGTGACACGTTATAAAGCACTAGTTTGACATAGTCGGATAAAAGATTAATTCTTCAGGAAAAATATATGCCCGTTGTCCTGACCTTGACATTAAAATTATTCTAGGCGATGTTAATGCCAAGATTGGAAAGAAGAACAGCCAGATTTTAGCATCTCGACATTCTTAACGCACTTAGCGCCGAGAATTTTTTTTGCGAGAAAACTTAAAATTATATTTTTGAAATCTTCTAAGCATTTTTTTTTTTTTAAAAAATTACTTTTTTATCTAAAACGTATAGCTTTCCTGCAATCGGGCCTTCTTTTAAAAGTTCCAAAAACTTTGGAGGGTTATATAGGTGTATCCTTACATGCCAATCCCTTGGTTTTTGATTGAGAAAATTCTCTTACTATATTCCTAACAAATCCCTGACTTGCGATAAAAATTTAATCAAAAATGTTAGAATCGTGTATCTAACATTTTTCATTAAATTTTTATCGCATATTTTAATTTTTCATCAAAAGTCGAAAATTACAAAAAAGTAAATTTTTTGAATAGCTTGGGTTTTTGGCCAATTGCGTGGAAATGTGTAGGTCAAATGAAGCATTATCAGCGTGAACTTACAGATAACAGACAATACTATAACAAAATGCAAAAAACCTCACAAAAATATTCGAAAAACCAGAGTTTTACGTTAATTTTTGCAATATTTTTTTGTGGCGTTTAAACGACCAGTGGCTTTATCTGGGTTAAGGGCACCTGGTCAGGGACGCAAGCAGGGGGGGGGAGGGGGGCTAGGGTTCTTGAAGCTTTAAACTCATTCTATATTCAAAAATAAAAAGTTCAATATTGAGAGGATAGGAAGTGCAGAAATGAAATGTCTATTGGACAAAATGTAGGACATATCCATGGTTTTCCGTGGAGTATATCTCGAAAACCAATTAGTAAATTTTGTTACTGCCTTAATCACAATTCTGTATTCCTGTATTAATAGGCTAACGACAAAAATATACCTCATCGAAATAATGGTCGTATACTAATCATACATATGACGAAACCAGCTTCAAATAATTTGGAGTCAATTTAGCACAGTGTGTCCGTCTGTCTGGAACAGATTTGATCCAAATTTGGGGTCTCGCAATATTTTGTCCAAACTTTAAGTCATATCAGTCCACTCCTTCGGGCACTTCCCTCACAAGACTTTAAAATGTTTCCTTAAAATGGTGCGCCAAATAACACTCGAAAGTCCAAATCGATTTTTTCGAGACATAGATTAGGTTTGAATAGGATTATATCGATTCATTCCTTTAGGCATCTCCCACACAAAATTTCAATTATCCGATTTGACCGAAACTTTGGACGTCCTAAAATTAATTGCAGACGTACTTATGTATATCAAGTACCAAGTGGATCTATATGGGACAACATATTCTGATATATGCCTCACAAAAGTTCGAGGAGTCATTGCACATTTTGACCCATGGTACTCCCTGCGGTCTTGTTAACATCGATATTCTATTTTTCGTGGGTAAATGTTTCCTGACATAATGCTCCAAAAACTCTAACTCTTACGGTGACAAACTAAAATGACGTTTTGACACGATAACTATCAAAAGGAATGACTTCCAAAATTAGGTCCATTTCCAAAATATACTCCATTTTCGATTCTTTCAGGTATCTTCTGTACACAAGTGCAAAACGTTTACGCTTAAATTTATGACCACAAAATAAGTATTTATTCGCAATGCCCACAATCGTGAAGTTATATACTCTAAATGTTTCGATATTTTTGTCGGAAAGTTTATACATCAAAAAAGACCACGAAATTCTGAAACTCCCTACCTACACAATTTTTAGGAAAAATATTTTGGTTATGTAGCCCGTATTCTGTCTTCAGAAAAAAGTCTCAACTCATATAGGCTGAGGGTATATCTCTGTCGGCAAACTCGAATTATACTTTTTACTTGTTTTCCAGAAGACAAAAGTTATGAATTTTCATAAGTTTGTCTCCGCTGTGCCAACAGAAGTGATTAGTGTTTGGGCATAGTCCTTGGAAAGTTTCTAATGTCATCGAGTGCATAAACATCTACTCGTACAATGAAATTAGAAATAATCGGGAACAACAACCATTGAGGTATCTTAGGGTGTTATTTTGACTTAAACTATTTTTTCAGGACTTAGCTAAAATGTTGTTGAGCTTTTTTAAAGATATTTTTCGACCATTTTTTGCATAGTCTCAAATATCGTCCGACTCCTGATAAAAATGTTTTCTTTGTTCTTAATGCAATTTTTTGAATTTTTAGTTGGCTTTCACGGACCCTATTACTTCTGGTAAAATAGTAAAATGTGGGTGTTTTTATGAAACAAAAGAATGTTATTTTCTTACAATAATACAAAACTATTTTAATTTGTGTGTGATATCTGGCCGAACTGTTAATATCCTTCACCACATTAAAACATTCTATATCTCTATTTGACATGTTCGCGAATGCAATTCCTGTATTCGATCGTGGATCGAATTTCACCACATTCTGCATGGAGGTTCTCCCACCAAACGGATTTCCAAAATCCATATTACAGACGATATTTTTAAAAATTATGCTAATAGCTTCGAATTACGGAAAATCTTTCGAAAGCCAAAACGTGGAGCTATATTAGCCATGATATCGGAATTCAAACCAAAATCAGATTTGTGAAATCGTATGGTCCGTACTACTATATGCAGCAGAGACATGGACAATTAAAGCCAAAGATGAAAAAAGATAGAGGCATTTGAATTGTGGATATATAGAAGAATTTTAAAAATACCCTGGACCGCTCGAATAACGAACAATGAAGTCTTAAGAAGAATGAACGTGGATCGACTATTGATTAAAACAATAAAAAATCGAAAAATCTCTTATTTTGGACACATAATGAGAAATGACAAATACCAACTCATCCATAAGATTCTTAAAGGGAAAATTGAAGGAAGGCCCAGCAGAGGAAGAAGAGAACTCTCCTGGTTAAAGAATATTCAAGACTGGACTGGCTACGACGATGAAAGGAACTTGTTCAGGGCGGCCAAAAACAGAGAACTGCCGACTATATAAATAAAAAAAAATTAAATGTAAATTGAAATGTAATTCTTTTATTGTAAAACTATTTAATGTATGATCGCTTATATCCGAACAACGGATGGGCAAATAAAAGAAGAAGAAGATATTAGCAATTCTCTGCGGGATATAGAACCCAAAATGCCAAATAAGAGCTAATGTGGTTGAAAATTTGGGTATACACCAAAACATAAACCTATATGAGTAATATTCATTTGAACGATTTTTTAGTTATTGCTTCAATTCTGTTGTAGAATTTGGCTAAAAACTTTTGTATGTGGGCTATAACGAACGTGGTCTGATATGGTTCATTTTCAATTCTTCAATTTTAAACATCCTAAGTTCAAACTTGTATCTAAAATATTGTAATCTCTCTCTATTGTGGCAATATTGAATTTAAAATCAACTAAAAACCTTTAAAATAGCGTTACGTAACGCTACACAACATTTTTAAGTTTCATGATTTTTGGTCAAGCTGGTCAACGGTGGCGACTTTTCTTTTTTATTAATCTTCTCGTTTAGAGTTAAGTTTAATGATCGGAAATTTTTTGCAAGTGAAAAGGAAAGCCAAGTTCTCGAACCCACACAGTCACAAAATTACGTGACCTGGTTTCGCTGTTAGTTGAGCAGCTCTTCAGACGTATCGACTGTGGAATGGCTTCTCTGTCCTAGAACTTTTCGTTTTTCAAATGCAAATGTGTTTTTATACATTAACTGATATTTGGCCGTGGAAATGTATTTCTTCATGACAAACGCTATTTTGCGCTGCCTTTGAAGTTATGTTCTTGAGTATTTCAGCCATGTAAAACTTCTCTATAAAGTGGTGTCGTAAGAAACGCCGTTCTGACTGGGCGATAAACAGTAGGTCCCATGTCATTGAGCTAATATGAATTGGGGTGCACTCATTGATATGAGAGAAGTCTCCCCTGTCCCGTCTGGCATGTTTGTGGAACAATTATTAGAGGAGTAATCTGAAAAGGTGTATGCATCAGATAGTTAGCACCAACTGGCAGCAGGAACGCGTACACGATGGTTGGAATGTGAGCATTCTATGTCTCGTCCACAGAAAAGGATATAGGACCGTGTC
Organism: Musca autumnalis; assembly: GCF_047663935.1. Classification (NCBI taxonomy): domain Eukaryota; kingdom Metazoa; phylum Arthropoda; class Insecta; order Diptera; family Muscidae; genus Musca; species Musca autumnalis. The sequence continues at coordinate 10,926,250 of NW_027412088.1, read as the reverse complement.
CTCACATTAAAAGGGCATAAGGCTATTCCCTATTACATATAAGATTGTGTCCGGTACCTTGTATGTACGACTAAAGCATATAGTCAATTGAATAATTGGGTCATATCAGTGAAATACATGTTCAAAGATATTCCGAACCATGTCTGAAATTGTTATTCCTCCAAAACTCATTCAGCTTTGGAGGATAACATTAACTCATACTCGTTTATCATCTAAAATAGGAAAAGACCTTATCCAATGGTTTAATATGAATGAGAGAAAACCCTTCAAAAAATCTACGAACCAGTCATCGTCGTATCGAGATGTATCTGCTATACAACGCCATCGGCATAGTTAAATGTACTGATTTACAGCCCTTGCTCTCCGAATTGTTTAATATGAATGAGAGAAAAAAATTTCAAAAAAATCTACGGACCAATTGTCGTCATATCTGGAGGTACCGGCTATACGTACAATGACATCGGCATAGTTAAATGTATCGATTTACAGTCATTGCGTTGTGTAAGGGGAAGGCCAAAGGGGTAAACAAGTGGAAGACGAAATTAACAAGTAAAGCAAAAACAGTACTTCTATAGGAGTTTTTTGAGTTTTTGGGAAAATTTCAAGAAATGTGGATTTGCCCGCGAACAAAATTGTACAGTCTTAACTAAGACAACGTGTTGCCAACAATTTAAAAACTATCCCAGACGGGTTCTTCAACTGCACTCTTTCTAAACTTTGTGTGGGAGGTACTGGAAAGAGTGATCCGATGTAGTCAATATTCGGATATAATTTGAGTCTGTATGAAATAATACGATGTAAAAGTTTGGACCAAATCGGTTTCTTCGAGGGTTATCTTACGTAATACCCACTTTAGTTGGTAGCGGCAGGCTTTTTTTGAAGATTTTGGATCATTATCTCAGGATGTATGGACTTGCCCCGAAAAGAATTGCAACGTCGTACCAGGCCCCACAAGAAAACAACTTTTTGAAAAAAATACAAAATGATCCGAGATGAGCTGTTAATCTGCTCTTTCCCCAAATTGTGGGAGGTACCTGAAGGACAGGATATAGTCCATGTTCCAACCTGTGCACGATGTGCAAAGTTTGGATCAATCAGAATCTCGCTGCGAGAGGCAAGAACAACTTGCTGAAAGACAATTTTAAAAAGATCCGAGAGGATATCTTATTCCTTTTCACGCCACAAATTTTGTGGAGGAAGTACCCGAAGAAGTGGACCGATATAGTCCATATTCGAACCAGATCTATGCCTATAAGTAATATTACCATATGCAAAGTTATGACTAATTCGGTTTCTCCCTTCGAGAGGTATCGTGCGCACCATTATAGCAAAATTTGTTTAATATTTTGTGGGGGAGGTACCGGAAGGAGTGGACCGTATGTCCCATCTTCGAAGTTAAACCAAGTTTGGACAAAATATTGCGAATGCCACATTTTGGTCCTTATCGGCTGTTTCGATCGAGAGTTATCGTGCGCACCAGCCAACCAGACGGATGGACGGACATTGCTCAATCGACTCCAAATTGTTAGTTCGGCTTATAAGACAAGTCTTCTGTGAAGGACCACCTAAGTAAGTATATCAAGAATGTCAATTAGGCTGCGTTTTCTATACCCTCCGCCATAGTATGGAGGGTATATTAAATGTTTTTTTCTTTTTGTAACTCATCGAAATAATCATTTGCGACCTTATAAAATGTATATATTTTTTTCTGAGTCGATCTAGCATTATCCATCTATCCGCCTTATAACGGTACCTCCGAATTTGAGGTACTTTAAGCTGTTATTTCTGTGGTCACAAAACTCTTCCACCAAAAATTTTCAACATAGGTGCGTATTTTGGTATAGCCCTATATAACGGTACCTCTCGATTTTAGGTATTTTATAAATTTATCCACGATTTTTGACCGAACTACCTGTAATTTGACATTTGAAGTTCCCAATGGGTGCAAAATTTCTCCTCCAAAAATTGCCAACATAGGTGTATATTTTGGTACCTCCCGATTTAAGGTATTTTACAAATAAATATTAGCTAATTTTTTTTTAAACGAACTACCTGCAATATAACATTTATGATTCACAATGTTTTCAAACTTCTTTTATAATAATAAATTTGTTCATATTTGTTTGAAAAGGATTTTTGGTCGTCCAAACAAATCGAATGTATTTTACGATCTAGGGTTCCTTGTAGAAAAATCGTCAACCTAGACAAGTCTAAAGTATTGTTAAAGAGTATTGAAAAAATTACTGTACATTTTCAGTTCACTGAAACCGCTAAATATCAAATTATAGTCGATTTGATACGAAACTAACGTAAAAACTTTCCAGTGCTGCCGGTAACTCTCGATTTCAAGTATTTCGAAAATTGTTGTGTTATCTTTGTGTCAAATCGGCTTTAATTTGAAATTTAGGATTTTCAGGGAACTGAAACAGTACAGTACTTTTTCTGAAACATATTTCGACGACTACTGTCGTATCTAAATAAAAGAAGGAAAAAAGCGGTAAGTTCGGCCGGGCCGAAATTTTTATACCCTCCACCATCAAATACTCTGATCGATCGGTCGGTACCGTTATATGGGGGCTACAATATAACGTGGACCTATGTCCATAATTTTTGTTGGAGAAGTTTCTCGATCACTGGGAACCCTAAATGACAAATTATAGCTAATTCGGTCTGCAAATGTAGCTTAAAACGTCAAAATACTTGAAATCGGGCGGTACCGTTATGTGGGGGTTATACCAAAACGTGGACCAAATACCAAATTTAAAAAGTGTGCAAAGTTTTAGTTCGATTTGTCAACTGCAACTGTGTTAAAAATGAGTTACTAGATTTGAACTAAACAGACACCAAAGAAAGTTAAATAAAACACTGTAAAACGACCAATATATTCAAAACAGTTAGCCCATAGCCTAAGATGCTTGTGCTATTGTTTATATATTTTTTTTGTATTTTTCACTATAATAAATATTTGAAATAAATAAATATTCAAAACATTCCAATACCCTTCTGTAAAGATGTGTCGGTGATAGGAATGTGAGCTCATTCTCTGAGCTGACCTTTTATATCATGCACCAAACGCCCTATTTCGAAACTTTCCAATATATATTTCATTTCACAGTATCATTATCGTAGTGAAACATAGAATTCCTGATTTTACAACTAAATTAAACTAATCAATTTCAAAAAAATATATATGGTGCAAACAAAACCAATGACAAGTCTTACAATACCAACTAGAATCATTTCCCAGAAATAAGTATATGTATGTATGTGTGTGGTTCCACTACAGCTTATGTAGTAACTGAAGCATATGCAATATATATAGATGGATGGATGGATATCTTTTCCAACTTCTTTCGATGTGATTAACATTTTTTCCAGATATGCATTTTCTCCTCATTGCTCCTTTGTACATTTAAAAATGCAAGGATAATAAAGTTACAGAAACAACAAGTGAAACCTGCAGGCAGGTTATATAAGATGATTCGTTCGAATTCTTTTCACTGGCATATTACACAACACGTTGTTCTTGTTATGTCCCTTCTTCTTCTTCTCCATTATCTGGTTTGTCTTCAAGGAAATGTGCAACACTTCCGTTGCAAGTTGATTATTGGGCGTGTGGTTGTAAAATTGTTACTGTTGTTCATCTTCTTCTTGTTTTTGCTGTTGTTGCCAGCTATTATCGTGGCAAACAAGTGAAACGCGTAAATGTTTCGACTATAGATTTGAACAGCATTATTTTGGTTTATTATACCACATTGTGGCACGGCAAGCCTTGTTATAGTTCTAGTTATTTTTTTCTTTTATAAAGAATTTTTCCTTTTTTGTTATTTTTGTATTCACACTTCTTTGAAGTCTGGTCTGCTGCACAGTTCATGCACAGTTCTGGCCTGGCATCTTGTTGAACGCAGCATCAACACTGCAACACAAACCAACCGGCCAAAGAATTATGTTACGGAACAAGTAGAAGAACAATATTCAAGTGATAAGGAAAATATTATTTTTGCATTCTTTTTCTTTCTTTTTTCGCTCTGTTTTCATTTTTATTGTAATTTTCTGTGTTTTTATATTTCCCAGAATTTATGATTTAAATATTTAAATGAATGAAAGAAGAAAAATGCAGCAATGTAATGCAACATTAACTTGTTATTTCAATTGCCATGGTACGAGGAGGTCAAAATTGAAAAATGTTTAATAATTTAAATGACCTAGAAGAAGGGATGGAATGTTTTGATAGAGATCATGGAGAGCATTGTAACATTACTTTTTTTAAAAGGTTGGGGAAATGTTCTGCATGACATTTAAATCAAAATGTAAATTTGTTTTTGAACTTTACTTACTTACTTACTTAGCTGGCCCATTACAGAACATTTGTTCTATAGGCCGAACTAAGAAGAGATCTCCATTCCTCTCTATTTGTTGCTTTGCACTCTGGAATACCGCGCCTTGTCATCTCATCATCCACTTGTTTGCGCCATCTATTCCTTGGCCTGCCAATTCTGCGTGCACCGCCATGTGGCATGTATTCATACGCCTTTTTAGTGGGTTCATCATCGCTCATTCTTTTGATATGGCCTAGCCAACGCAATCGCTGCATCTCGATACGTTTAACAATATTGATGTCGTTGTATAGCAGATACAGCTCGTGGTTCATGCGACGTCGATATTCACCGTCAACGCAGATTGGTCCGTAGATCTTTCGAAGAATTTTTCTCTCAAACACACCAAGCACTGCCATGTCTGCTTGCGCAAGTACCCAGGCTTCGGAGCCATACATCAGCACGGGTAGTATCAGTGTTTTGTAGAGCGTTATTTTTGTTTGACGAGATGTGGCTTTGTTTTTAAATTGCTTACTTAATCCAAAGTAGCATCTGTTGGCCAATACAATTCTTCTTTTTATTTCACAACTGATGTCGTTTGTTGTGTTGACGGAGGTGCCGAGGTAGACGAAGTCTTTTACTACCTCAATATTATAGGAACCAACTTCCACAGTCGGTCCGAGCTCAATGGACGCATTGCGCGTCGACACCATCAACTTGGTCTTCTCAGCGTTTACCGCCAGACCCACTTTAGCAGATTCTCCTTCGACTTTTATAAAGGTATCAGTTACTTCTTTTACTGATCGACCCATGATGTCTATATCATCAGCATAAGCAAGTAACATGTGACTATTGGTGTAGATTGTGCCACTTCTTTTGACGTTTGCCTCTCGTATAACCTTTTCTAGCAGGATGTTGAAGAGGTCACACGAAAGGCTGTCTCCTTGTCTGAAACCTCTTTTGGTACCAAACTCTTCGGAGAGGTTCTTTCCTATTTTAACTGAGGACCTCGTGTCAGTTAAAGTCATTTTACAAAGCCGGATGAGCTTTGCGGGAATACCAAATTCAGACATGGCTTGGAATACCTTTGAGCGCAGCGGACTGTCGAAGGCTGCTTTATAATCGACAAAAAGGTGGTAGGTGTCGATCTGCATCTCTTGGGTCTTCTCCAGGATTTGCCGCAGGGTAAATATCTGGTCAATGGTTGACTTGACAGGTCTAAAGCCGCATTGGTATGGTCCAATAATCTCGTTGACCATTGGCTTTAGTCGTTCGCACAATATCCCTGACACGATCTTGTAGGCAATAGGGAGTAGACTTATGCCCCTATAGTTAGAGCATACAGTCTTATCTCCCTTCTTGTGGACGGGGCACAGGATACTCAGGTTCCAATCGTCGGGTACTCGTTCTTCCTGCCAGATGGTGCTAACTAGCTGATGAATACACCTTATCAGCGTGTCGCCTCCGGTTTTGAACAGCTCGGCTGGTAAGCCATCGGCCCCTGCTGCCTTATTATTCTTCAGCCGATTTATTGCTGTCTTTACCTCATCTTGGCTGGGCGGTATACATTCAATACCATCTTCTGGGATTGGGACTGTGGTATCTTCGTCGTCTTCGCTGCTATTGGATACCAACAGATTTGAAAAATGTTCTTTCCATATCCTGAGTACACTATCTGTATCAGTTACCAAATTACCTTGCTGGTCTCTACAGGAGGATGTGCCTGTACCAAAGCCATCAGTTTGATGCTTGACTCTTTGGTAGAATTTTCGGACTTCATTCTGGCTCCTGTACATTTCGATTTTTTCACACTCCCGCTTTTCCATCTCTCTCCTTTTCCTGCGGAAAAGACGTTTCTCCTCTCTCCTTTTCTCCCTGTATCTCTCTCGTGCGCTACGCGTTGCTACGAATTGTAAAGTAGCCTTATATGCCGCATTTTTCTCTTCGGTGGCAGCACGACACTCCTCATCATACCATGGATTCCTTGGTGGAGGTCTCTGGTATCCAAGTATGGATTTTGCGGCTGTTTGCATGGAGTGGGCAATGCTTTGCCATTGCGCTGATATGTTATCGGGATGAGGAGGGCTTTGATTAAGCAATTGGACTAGTTGAGTTGAATATGCTGTGGCTATCTGTTGTGATTGCAGCTTACCGATGTCTAACTTTCGTGTTGTGTCTGTTCGTACTTTGTTTGCTACGTTTAAGCGGGTGCGTACCTTTGCTGCAACAATGTAGTGGTCCGAATCAATGTTTGCGCCTCGGAACGATCGTACATCCAACACGCTCGATGAATGTCTTCCATCTATCACAACATGATCAATTTGGTTTCTTGTTTTCTGATCTGGAGACAGCCAGGTGCCCTTATGAATATCGAGATGATTAAATCTGGTACTGCTAACTACCATGTTTTTTGCAGCTGCAAAGTCTATCAGTCTCATACCATTGTCAGATGTTTCACTGTGGAGACTGAATTTCCCGACTGTTGGGCCAAAGATATTCTCCTTTCCAATTTTGGCATTAAAATCGCCTAGAATGATTTTAATGTCATGGGCAGGGCAACGGTCATATGTTTCTTCTAAGCGCTCGTAAAATATATCTTTGGTCTGTTCATCCTTTTCTTCAGTGGGAGCATGAGCGCAAATAAAGCTGATGTTGAAGAATTTAGCTTTTATTCGAATTGCAGCAAGTCTTTCATTCACTGGAGTGAAGCTGGATACAAGATGTTTTAGTCTCCGACTAACTACGAATCCACAACCAAACTCATGCTTTACGGGTCAAAGATATTCTCTAGGCATTAAAATCGCCTAGAATACGTCATGGCAGCTATAATACAGTGCGTCACCTTTAGGTGTTGTTGTGACGCCTTTCCCAATCCATCGTATTTCCTGTATGGCAGTAATATCGGTCTTGTACTTTTCAAGTACGTCTGCCAATGCGAAGACTGCACCTTCTCTATAAAGAGTGCGAACATTCCAGGTGCAGATTCGCAGATCATGGTCCTTAAAACGTTTGCGGGGTTCGTCAACTTTAGAGGGGTTTGTTTATCTTTTCTTTCGTTTTTTCATAGTAGGCTGTTTTTTCTAGGGGAGGGTTACTAACCCGACGCCCAAACCCAAGTTTTTAACGTTCTTATGGGTGAACGCGCGGCACATGTTAGCTCACTACCTTTAACGGGTGTTAAAGGCAGTTCCCCAGGTGACACCACGGGGAGGTCAGTGTCCACTTGGGATGAAAGAGGGACCAAGATAAATCCTGGGCTTTGCCACGTTAAAACCGGTCAGGACCGTTCCTTGGTATCTTCCATCCCCTACGTCACCCTTTTGAACTTTACCAAATGTCAACAATTGCCATTAACATTTAAACATGGTTTTGAGATAATACATATGCAGACTAGGGTGGTTTTAAAAAATCGATGTCGGATTTTTTATGCTGTGTTGTTTTGTTAGATTTTAAGATTGCCGAAGTTTGAGCACAATCGGAATATGTTAAAACGTGCCACTGCACAGTGGCCCTAATCTGCGACAAAAATCGACAAATCGATATCAACAAATTTCAATGACAATTCAGTAAATTGGCTCTTAATGTTCCAGCAATATTTTTTTTAATATACAACGGTACTTAACAAAACAAAACAGAAGAAGTTGACTTTTTAGTATGATATCTTAAATACTTCTTACCCAGCAAATAACTGCAAATTTAAATGATAAAATAATTTTTTTCAGAATGGAAGTTTTAGTTGGTGGTATTTTAATTATTTTTACATAAAAATGTGTGCACATTATTTGCATAAAATGTGTTGGGTGACGTAGGGGATGGAAGATACCAAGGAACGGTCCTGGCCGGTTTTAACATGTCAAAGCCCAGCATTTATCTTGGTCCCTCTTTCATCTCAAGTGGACACTGACCTCCCCGTGGTGTCACCTGGGGAACTGCCTTTAACACCCGTTAAAGGTAGTGAGCTAACATGTGCCGCGCGTTCACCCATAAGAATGTTAAAAACTTGAGTTTGGGCGTCGGGTTAGTAACCCTCCCCTAGAAGAAACAGCCTACTATGAAAAAACGAAAGAAAAGAAAAACGAACCCCTCTAAAGTTTACGAACCCCGCAAACGTTTTAAGGACCATGATCTGCGAATCTGCGCATGGAATGTTCGCACTCTTTTTAGAGAAGGTGTAGTCTTCGCATTGGCAGACGTACTTGAAAAGTACAAGCCCGTTATTACTGCCATACAGGAAGTACGATGGATTGGGAAAGACGTCACAACAACACCTAAAGGTGACGCACTGTATTATAGCTGCCATGACGTAAAGCAAATTCTTCAACATCAGCTTTATTTGCGCTCATGCTCCCACTGAAGAAAAGGACGAACAGACCAAAGATATATTTTACGAGCGCTTAGAAGAAACATATGACGGTTGCCCAGCCCATGACATTAAAATTATTCTAGGCGATTTTAATGCCCAGAGAATATTATTGACCCAACAGTCGGGAATTTCAGTCTCCACAGTGAAACATCTAACAATGGTATGAGGCTGATACACTTTGCAGCTGAAAAAAACATGGTAGTTAGCAGAACCAGATTTAATCATCTCGTATTCATAGGGGCACCTGGCTGTCTCCAGATCAAAGAACAAGTAGTCAAATTGATCATGTTGTAATAATGGAAGACATTCATCTAGCGTGTTGGATGTACGATCGTTCCGAGGCGCAAACATGTATTCGGACCACTACTCCACTCAACTAGCCCAATTGCTTAATGAGAGCACTCCTTGTCCCGATAACATAACAGCACAATGGCGAAATATTGCCCACTCCATGCAAACAGCCGCAAAATCCATACTTGGATACCAGAGATCTCCACAAAGGAATTCATGGTATGATCAGAAGTGTCGTGCTGCTACCGAAGAGAAAAATGCGGCATATGGAGCTACCTTTCAATCAGTAGCACCGCGTAGCGCACGAGAAATATATCGGGAGAAAAGGAGAGAAGATAAACGTCTTTTCCGCAAGAAAAAGAGAAAAAAAGGAAAAGTGGGAGTGTGAAAAAATCGAGATGTACAGGAGCCAGAATGAAGTCCGAAAATTCTACCAAAGAGTCAAGCATCATACTGATGGCTATGGTACAGGCACATCCTCCTGTAGAGACCAGTAAGATAATCTGGTAACAGATACAGATAGCGAGCTCATGATATTGAAGGAACATTTCTCCAATCTGCTGGTATCCAATAGTAGCGAAGACGATGATAACACAGATCCAATCCCAGAAGATGGTATAGAATGTATACCGCCCGGCCAAGATGACGTAAAAACAGCAATCAACCGGATCAAGAATAATAAAGCAGCGGGAGCCTATGGCTTACCAGCCGAGCTGTATAAAACCGGAGGCGACGCGCTGATAAGGTGTATGCATCAGCTAGTTAGCACCATCTGGTAGGAAGAACGCGTACCCGACGATTGGAACCTGAGCATCATGTGTCCCGTCCACAAGATAAGGGGGATAAGTCTTCTCCCTATTGCCTATAAGATAGTGTCAAGGATATTGTGCGAACGACTAAAGCCAATGGCCAACGAAATAATTGGACCATACCAATGCGGCTTTAGACCTGGCAAGTCCACCATTGACCAGATATTTACCATGCGGCAAATCCTGGAGAAGACCCAAGAGATGCAGATTCGACAGTCCCCTCCAATCAAAGGTATTCCATGCAATGTCTGAATTTGGTATCCGCGCAAAGCTCATCCGGCTTTGTAAGATGACTTTAACTGATACTGGCTCCTAATTTAAAACTGGAAAGAACCTGTCCGAACAGTTCAGTACCAAAAGAGGTTTCAGACAAGGAGACAGCATTTCGTGTGACATATTCAACATTTTGCTGGAAAAGGTAATACGAAGTGCAAATGTCAAAAGAAATGCCACAATTTACACCAATAGCCACATGTTACTTGCTTATGCTGATGACATAGACATCGTGGGACGATCAGTAAAGGAAGTAACTGATACCTTTAAGAAGGTCGAAGCAGAATCTGCGAAAGTGGGTTTGGCGGTAAACGGTGAAAAGACCAAATAGATGGTGTCGACGCGCAAAGCGTCCATAGAGCTCGGACCAACTGTGGAAGTTGGTACCTATAATTTTGAGGTAGTTAAAGACTTTGTCTACCTCGGCACCGCCAACATCAGCTGTGAAATAAGAAGAATAATTGTATTGGCCAACAGATGCTAATATGGTTTAAATAAGCAATTTAAAAACAAAGCCACATCTCGTCAAACAAAAATAACGCTCTACAAAACACTGATACTACCCGTGCTAATGTATGGCTCCGAAGCATGGGTACTTGCGCAAGCAGATAAGGCAGTGCTTCGTGTGTTTAAGAGGAAAATTCTTCGAAAGATCTACGGGCCGATTTGCGTTGACGGTGAATATCGACGTCGTATGAACCACGAGCTATATCAGCTATACAAAGACATGAATATAGTTAAACGTATCGAGATGCAACGATTGTGTTGGCTAGGCCATATAATAAGAATGAGCGATGATGAACCCGCTAAAAAGGCGTATGAATACATGCCACATGGCGGTAGGCCAAAGAATAGATGTCGCAAACAAGTGGATGAATAGATGACAAGGCGCGGTATTGCAGAAAGCGAAACGAAAAACAGAGAGAATTGGAGGTCTTTTCTTAGTTCGGTCTATGGAACAAATGTTCTGTAATGGGCCAGCTAAGGAAGTAAGTAAGTGTTGGAAATTAAATTTTGTTCAATACATTTTTTTTCGCAAGTCTTCAAAATTGATGTTGAGTTTTACTAACTACGCCAATTCTCTCAATTTTTTCAGTGAATATGCCGTATTATTGTGTTCTTTTGTTTTGTCTTTTGGTTGTTGGTTTTTTCTTCTTTCGTTCAAGATTTCGATATTTTTGTTTTGGGATCTACCTATGATTGTATTTTTTAACACTTGTATACTTTTGATATATGATGGATGCTCCGCATAACATGAAAAAACAAGTAAAGATGTTAAGTTCGGCCCCACCATGAAATATTCTGACCTCAAATGGAATAATTTGTTTCCGTTTCTGTCCACAATATCAGGCGCAGACGTTTTTTGACCACGGAGAACTCCAAATACTATATGACAGCCAAGATGGGCAGAAAACGTAGATAAAAGCTTCAAAACAACAGAAATCGGGTGGTACCGCTATACGGGGGCTGTAGGAAAAACTGGACCTATAATGATGATTTTTTGGCTAAAGAATTTTTTAATTATTTTAAGCATTTACTGAAAAAATCGGATCGATCCGACGATTAGAAATATTTTTGTCGCCCCTTCCCATACAAGGGGGACCACTATGCACTGGGGCTTCAAAGATTCGATAGTAATGTGTATGGGGCCAACGGTGAATTTTCAATAAATTACCCTAAAGCAATTGATTAAAAAATGTTACAAGTTCATTGCTGTGGTTAGAAAAAAATTTCTACAAAAATGTATGTAAATCGGGCAGGATTTGTATAGTATATTTGGCCAATTGGGCCCCTATAATATTATATTATATTAATATTAAAATCCAGCAGATTTTCAATAATTTTTGTTGGATTACTTGTTTAGCCACATAAATAAACTAGTAACATTTTCTCTTCGATTGGACAGTAAATATGGTCTTTAAGACAATTTCATGGAAATTTACCTTTGGCCCCTTACAAATTACTATGGAAACTTTGAGGCCCCAGTGGCACGTGTTAACATATTTCGAGTGTGTTCAATCTTTGGCAATCTTAAAATATAACAAAACCAATTAAAGCCACTCTAATACAGACAATTAAATGCCCATTTTCAGCCTTATGATATGCTACATTAATTCTTTGAAGCTTTATTACCACCTATTAGTAAAACAAATATTATTCCACAGTGTTTGCATAAGCCACAGGGGTTAGTTGTAACTACAACAACAAACTACTGTAGCAGCAAAAATAACAAATGACGTATACTGTGTATTATTTAACTAGCAAACCCGTGTCCACGTTGCTGTTCCGTCGTATTGAGTTTTCATGACAATTTTTATGGACTTTATGCTTTACAATTCAATTTTTTTGGGTCCATTGTCAAACCGATTTATTCATTGAGGATTTTAAATTTATTAACAGATATTTCCCAGAACGTAAAAATTTATCATTCCGGAAATAGAGAGGGAATTCATAGAAAGGGCGTTGCTATTATAGTAAAAAGCCACATAGCGACCTGTGTCACTGGATATGTTCCAATTTCTGATAGGGCGATGATGATAAAAATATCTGCAAAACCAATAAACATGAACATAATACAAGTATATGCACCTACAAATGATAGCGATAATGATGAATTGGAAAAGTTTTATTACGACGTTGAAAATTTATTAAAGATGACAAAACCACACGATATTACAATAATCCAGGGAGATTTTAATGCTAAAGTTGGGCAAGAAGAAACAACCGGAATCACCGGAAAATTTGGCTTAGGACAACGGAATGAAAGAGGAGAACGACTAATACAATTCTGTCAAGAACACAGTTTTAAGGTTGCTAATACTATGTTTCGCCTCCATCCAAGACGACTTTACACCTGGAAATCGCCACAAGACAATAACAGAAACATTGTTAGAAACCAAATTGACTACATTTTAATAAATAGGCGATATTCCTCCTGCATAAATAAATGTTCTACGTATCCAGGAGCTGATGTTCCCTCGGACCATAATCTTCTGTTAGGGAAATTACAGATAAAGCTAACTACTATCCGAAAGAAAACACCAAAGCGAAGAGTTAACATTCAAAAATTAAACGATCCTTCCACTAAACAATCCATGAAAGATCACCTTAATGCAGGACTACAACATATTGATGGAGATGATGTCGAGACCTTATGGAACAATGTAAAAAATTCCATAAATACTATAACCAGCAATATCCTTGGAACCACAACATCTAAAAGAGAGGACACATGGATGACCGACGAGATACGCGCACTTCGCATAGAAAGGAGCAAACATAAGAATTCAAACTATGAAAGATATTGGGAAATTAATCAAGAAATAAAAGTCGCAACTCGTGCCGCAAAAAATGCGCAATTAAACAAACAGTGCCAGGAAATTGAAAGACTCCAAATCTTACATGACGATTTCAATCTCCACAAAAAGTTAAAAGAGGCATCTGGAATATATTCAAAAAGATCATCTACATTTATTTTCGATGAGAATAATACAGCCATATATGAAACTGCAGAAAAGAAAAAACACTGGGAAAAATATGTTAGAAGTCTGTTCACAGATACCGCAAGAACCGAAATGCATAGCACTGATGGAGAAGCCAATTTTGGGGGAAGACGCATTACAGAAAGCGAATTAGATGTGGCCATAAATTCAATGAAAAACAACAAAGCTACCGGGCCGGATGAAGTCCCATCTGAATTACTTAAATTACTAGATGGAAGAAATACACAACTATTGTTGAAGTTATACAACCAAATTTATGAAACAGGACAATACCCTCAAGATTGGCTAAAATCTACGTTTATTATGATTCCCAAGAAAAACAATGCGAAGACGTGCGGAGATTATAGATTGATAAGCCTTATGAGTCATGCCCTAAAAATATTTTTAAAGATAATACATAGGCGCATATACCCAATATGTGAAGCACATATGGGGAAAACGCAATTTGGTTTCAAGGAAGGCATGGGAACTCGAGAGGCCCTACTTAGTTTGAATGTACTCATACAAAACTGCCGCGATGTACAAAAAGATGTCTACGTATGTTTTGTCGACTACGAAAAGGCATTCGACACGGTCAACCACCACAAATTAATGGAAATTTTGATTTCAATTGGGTTAGAGGATAGCGACATAAAATGCATCAGAAACCTATACTGGCAACAGACCGCAAATATTCAAGTAGATGGTGAAATTACTGGAAATGTTCCAATTTCAAAAGGTGTAAGGCAGGGGTGCATACTATCGCCCCTTCTGTTTAATCTGTACTCTCAAAAAATATTTGAGGAGTCAATATGTGGGAAAAATATCGGAATAAGAATAAACAACACAATTATAAACAATATTCGTTATGCCGACGACACCACCCTAATTGCAAGCAGCCTCGCAGGACTACAAAAACTAATAGATGCTCTTGAACATGCAAGTACGTCATATGCCTTAAAAATTAATATAAAAAAGACAAAGTTCATGATTATAAGTAGAAGAGGCGTCGAATCCAACACTCTTTTAAGCATCAATGGTACTCCAATAGAAAGAGTCTCAACATTCAAATATCTCGGAGTTCAAATTAATGAAAACTGGGATCCATCAATGGAAATAAAATGTCGAATTGAAATGGCAAGAAACTCTTTTTTTAAGTATCGAAAAATATTAACGAGCCATGACATAACCCTGGAAACAAAAAAACGATTTGTTAAATGCTACATATGGTCAGTACTATTATACTCGGCAGAAACATGGACACTAAAAGCAGCAGACGAGAGAAGACTGCACTCGTTTGAGATTTGGATATACCGACGGATCTTAAAGATATCCTGGATAGATCACATTTCAAATAATGAAGTACTGAGGCGAATGAATACCGAAAGTCAAATGATCAGAATGATAAAAACGAGAAAAACTGCTTATTTGGGACATCTTATGAGAAACAGAAAATATAATCTCCTCCAAGCTATCATAAGATCCAAAATAGAAGGACGCCGTCCGAGAGGGAGACGAGAAATAACATGGATCAAAAACATTCAGGAATGGACAGGACACCAAGATGAAACAAGCCTTTTAAGCGCCGCCAGAAATAGAGATCTAGCTATAATTGAATGAAATATTTTTTTTTATTTTATTATACATATACAATCAAACAACTCTGTAATAATCAACATTGTATGATCGCTAATATCCGAATACGGATTTGCAAATAAAGAAGAAGAAGAACAGATATTGTCTGCAAACTTTCTTTTCACTTTGTCGGATTTTTAGCCCATTGACTCCGTTTAGGATTTATTATCGTCCATGTCCCCTATCTTTATCCTAAAGCGATCTAATTATAAAAGTTAACAAAATGGTAAAGTCGAATTCTTCCGCTTATTGAGACTTACATATCGTCACCATAAATGCCCGAAGACGTAACCGACATGAAAATCTAAATTAGTTTTTTGACGTAATCTGATACATAAAGCTAAAATACATGTTCTGGCAAAATTTCAAGCTTCTAAGTTCAAAAACAACGATCCTATTCAAGAAATGGCATTTCGGAAAATGGGATAATATTGGAGATTTTGTTGTAATGGAGGATCTCAAAACTAAGCACTTCAGCGGTTTTGGTTTCACTACTTATTCCCTTCGTATATGATCGATAATATTCCATATACTCGCCTTCATAAGATTAATATTCCATAAAACAGTTTTTAATTTTATAACGTTTTTTGCTTCTCCTGTAAAATTTTGGTTTTGTGGGTTTCGTCTTCGGGCATTTATGGTGACGATATATGTTTTTAGATTTTCATGGCTGATCGACCGTTGGACCTAACCATTTAAGGAAATTTGTAAATATACAGTTTTTCTTAATAGGGGAGAGGAAGTGCCATCTCCGAAGTTCATGCCCATATGTACCAACGCACATTTCACAAAACTCATGAAGATAGGTTCGTTAGTTTTCGAGATATAACGTACTTAAAAAGTGGTCGGGACTTCGGGCACCAAAAAGAACATTTGAACGGAATCTATTTTAAAAAGTGGGCGTGGTCAAGTCTTTGGGTACCAAACAAGCAAGTAAGTAAGGGCGAAGACACAACCACAATTGACCCGCAAGTTAATTTTCAAACCGATACATTCGTAATTATTGTGAATATAGCATTTAAAAAAAAAATGGGGTTTTAGGGGAATTACCTCGCCCCTTCCGAAATTCAACAAAATGTGTAGCCTATTTTTCACCGGGGGCCATCCCTGTACATTCCCTGACAGTTTCAGGAAAATTGGTTCAGTAGTTTTTGTAGGTAAGATTAAAAGTGGGCGTTCTCAACTGATGCATTAACCAAAGAACGACATTTGATATTTATTTATAAAGATATCTCGCAACAATGATGCCAAGACAACATGCAGCCACAAAGCAAAATAAAGATAATTGGATAGCATTACACATGATATTGAGCAGAGTGATAATTTTACTGCTCATCGGAATAAATTCTCTGAGAGTTCAGTACTGAACCAGGTATGAGAAATCTTACTGGTGAAAGTTACATTTTTATTTATTTATTCATTCATATATGTATGGAATAAAGCCTTAACGGCCAAAAATGTGTATACATGACAAAGAATACCTGAGTTTAAATATTATAATTCAAAACTTATTTCAAACAATTACTCAATTTTCTAATAATTTTTAAATTTAAACAAAGTACTTTCATAATCTTGGCTCCCAAGCCAAAAATGGATAAGTAAGAAGAGTTTACGTGGGAAAGTGAAAAGTCAGTCAGTAATAGCGTTTAGTCCTGGACCTTTCTCTCTAGATCAGGTATGGCCACCAACAACAACTTTCCTATGCCAGCGGGCATACGAAACACACGTACGCTATAAACACATTCGTTACGTTGATGCATTGTTTACGTTTTCAATTACACTAGCGCATGTTATAATCTGCAAATGTGTGTTTTTGGCCATCCCTGCTCTATATCATGAAGATCTCTCCTTACTTGTCTGGAAGGAGGGTCTCTATCCATTTGTTGGTGAAATGTATGACTAAGGCGATAACGACCACGAAAAGAGTGCATGGACGCCCGGGAATGATCTTTGTCTCCTCATGTAGGTGACCAGTTAGTGACATAAGAAGACATCCTGTTGCAGTTCTCAGGGCAGCATTTAGAGATGGGTTCTGGCGTAGGCCGATGTCGTCCCAATCATCGCTTAGCTTAGTTACGCATTTTTGAGTACTCGCACTTGTTGACCCTGTATCCACGATGCACCTCGCTTGAGTCGAAATGAGACACATTAGAATGTTCGTTTGTAAAAGATGTTCCATAAATTGGTCGGGAGGTTTCGTTTTGGGGTTTGATTCTTTGTCATTTGTACTTTTCTTCATTTGCTGTTTGCGCGAGTGTGCCATAGGGAGCTGACTACTGCTAATGTTATCCTGTATTTTTTTAGGTTTTCACGATGCCTATCGAAATGGGAGAAAAGAAAATGTTGTGGCTATGAAAATTTTCTACAAGATTGACCTTCTTGACAATTTCGTATGTTTTGCCGTTATTGAGATATAGAAGTTCAAATTTGGACAATGCATTGACTGTATCGCTTCCTTATAAAACAATGCCATGACTGCAATTTCCCAACTTAAATTGAAATATCTCGAAAATGGTACAACCATTACTTATAAGATAAGACTTACCGTTTTTAAACAAATCGTGAAAACCTAACAACAAATCTAAAAATGTGACCTGAACATCTTCTATATATCTTAAAAATGGAAAAACCTAGGAACAAATCATAACGGTCAATCCTCACAGCTAGAACATTTTCTTTACCCCCATTTCTATAGGACTTGCGGTTTCCAAGAAAAATCGTGATAAACTAAAATAAACCTAAAAATGTGAATTTTGACCGCGATTTATTTAAAAATCCCTCCTGCGATTTTTTCTTGTTTTTGGATTTTTCTCATCTATAAACATTGCTTTTTCAGAATCCGCAATAACTTTCCAGGTGTAAGCGGTTTTTCACTTAAAGTTAGTTAAGGTGCACCCTGCATGACATTGTTTTATAAGGAGGCGATACATTCAGTACTGAAAAACACCAAGAATGGACGTTGGTTGTTTTCCGGTAGAAAATCAAAAATCTAGAAACCTGAACCAAAGGAATACTGTCGGAAGCACAATATTTCTCCCAGATTGGTTGCGTGAAAGTAGAAGAAAATAAAAACACAGGCGGAATCAATTTGTGAATATGAACAGAATAATGTTTCTTTTTATTGAAATAATGTAGGAAGTAAATTGTGGAGATCGATCCTTACCGAATTGTACAATGGTTGAATAGCAAGTGATTTGTGTTGAACAAAAAGAAAGTCCGAGAAAGCACAGACGACAGAACGCATAAATGTATGTGTAGGTGAGCGGTAGTGCGAAGAAAAATAGTTACATAGAGTGTCAGAAAGCCTGAGTTGCCAGAAGCCAAAAAGGGCATCTATGACACAGGACTTTGACATTAACATTACCGCCCACCTTGCAGTCTGGCTGCAATGAAAGAAAAGACAGAAATTGTATGTCGTGTGCACTTTTGCGGATTACAATATAATATGAATGTAGCTGAAGTTATTGAAAGAAAAAATTGGAATGTATGATGAACATATATGTAGCTGAAAAGGAAAGTTTGTGTTTCGTCCATAGAAATAGGAATAAGAACAGATCAGTGCAAATTTTTCTTTAGAATTCAGAATGTTTAGTCTCAGAATAGAGACGTATTATTTCAGAATAGAAATAATAATGTTTCAGAATAGAAACGAGTTACTTCAGAATAGAAGTAACTATAGTAAAAGCAGGACTGGAACTTCACTGAATGTGGTGACTTGGAATATAATGTCCATGAAGGAGTGTTAAAAGCATCTGGAATCGTCATTGCAATATGGAAGCATGGCAGGAGTCTTCAAAGCGACGTTCAGGACCAACGGATGACTGCTTTGGTAGATGCGGCAAGAATACGCCGGATTCTGGTTCTCTGGAGCGGGCGATGGATATAGCACGGGGTGGCCATGATGCTGGACATATGGCTCTAGTATACGTAGCAGGAACGAATATGACGGATTGTTATATATTGGGCATCAGAAAGAATATAACGGATTGTTATAGATTGGACGTCAGAACGAATATAACGGATTGTTATAGCTTGGACATCAGAACGAATGAATAGTACTAGAAAGAAGTACTAGTTATGGGCGGATATTACGACGAGTTTCGTGATGGGCCGGGTTATAGTTCCCCGTTGGGTATCTACATCCACGACTCGTACACGTCCGTCTGAACCCATGTATACTTTTGAAATGCGCCCAAGGCGCCACGCGTTCGGTGGAAGATTGTCATCGGTGACGGCTACTATAGAATCGACGCTGACGTGGGGCTCGGAAGTTTCGTTCTGCCATCGAGAACCGAAAGTTCTTTGAACAGCTTTAGGTTTTTCCCAACGAGTAAGGTAAGGTGCAGAATTTACACCGAGTTTTGCCAACTGGAAATCATGAACTTCCACGTCGGGAACTGAACTCTTGAAATCATCTGGATGAACTGGAAGGGGATTGGTAATAGTGGATTTGAAAAGATCTTCACAACAATAATCGGAAGGAGATAGGAAACGTGAATCCTCTTTATGCGAAGAGATTTTGCAGAAATTTGAAACAATGTTGACTGACCTGGACGAAATATTGCTAATTGGACCTGTCAAGATCCATCCGAAGATAGTCTCTTGAGCAAGAAGAGAGCCACAAACCCCAGACATTGAATTTGAAAGCATCAGAGACGGTAGAACGTCGCTTCCAAAAAGCAAATCGACTTGAGTGCTCTTGAAGAAATGTGGATCAGCCAACGCTATATTAGGAAGATCTTTGAAGGACGATGTCGGAAGAGAATTGCTGGGAAGATTACAGGACAGCTTTGGAAGAACAAAAGCGGACATTGTCAACGCAAAATCGCGATCATGTTTGGAAGAAAGAATGAAAGTGCACTGCTTACGTACACTGGCAGAATTGGAATTATTCAAACCTGAAATTTGTGCATTTGTGCGCTTGTATGGTAACTTAAGTTTATTGAATAAACGTTCTGTGATGAATGTGCCTTCAGAACCAGAATCAAACAAGGCACGGGCTGAATAAGTAACTCCCTTATGTACAATTTGTACCATAGCTGTACCCAACAAAACTCCCTGAATGTTGGAAGCAAAGTAATTTTGCACATTCCCGGCTCCGCTGCTAGTGGACTGTATAGCAGAATGAGAGAAGGAAGCGGAGTTGGGATTGAGATTTGAAGCTATGTCAGACACAGTTGACGGTACGGAGGAAGCGGAATCGAATAGACTCTTGTGTAGAAGAGTATTGTGTCGCTTATTGCAAGTATAACAATTATGCTTGCTTGGACAATTCTTAAGGGAGTGTGTTTTCGAAAAACAGTTGAAACATAAACCTTGTCGTTTAATCTCAGAACTGCGAGCCTCAGGATTCATGCGTAGGAAATTTGGACATTTTCGAATAATGTGAACCTCATTTGGACACAAGGGACACTTTGTATCGGAGACTTTACTCTGAAACGAATTGAATATTTTTGACGGCTTAGATTTCCCGTCGGACGAACATTCCTTATGACTGGAACCAGGAACACCTCTGCGCATCTCGGAAACAGACTCTAGCGTACGGAACCTATTGGTCAGAAATGTGTCCAATTCCGCCCACCGTGGAATACTGGACTTATCAGAAAGAGTGTGTTCCCAAAGCGTGAGCGTGGAATCAGGAAGCCTGTTTGAACATAAGTAAACGAAAATCGGATCCCAACTCTCCACATCAATATCTTAAGTCTTCAGAACGGAAATACAGGAGTTTATATCGCGCTGAAGGCGTTTCAAACCCTGAGAAGACTCGGAATGAACAATGGGCAAATTGAAAAGAACTTTAAGCTGGCCATTAACGAGAACTCGCTTGTTTTCATAGCGATCGGAAAGATTGGACCACGCTTGAGAGAATCCATTATTGGTTAGAGGGCTCTTCTGAACGATCTCTTTTGCTTCGCCCTCGGTCTTCTGAACTAAATGGAATAATTTTTCCACAGGACTGAGACGGGAATTATCTATGTACATAGCCGTGAACATGTCCCGGAATGTGGGCCATGTCATGTAATCCCCGGAAAAGACTTCAGTATCGCAAGGCGGCAAGTTGAAAGAATAACTAGTGGGATTGTTGGAGGAATAGGATTGAGGAGCTGGAATAGACTGGGCAGGAGATTGCTTAGGAGCGGCAGCTGCCTGCAGTTCGTCTGAAATTTCGGACAATTTGGCAATACACTTGCAATAAGTAAGGTATATGGTTTTGAATTTAGCGCGAATTGTATCCAGTTCAGAAGTTTCATCTTCGTCACCTGATTCTTCATCGCCGTGGGCTTCGGAAACGTAGTCCTTGACAAAAGAATCATACTCAGATTTTATTCTAGCCCATAAGGACTTTATTTCATCTGTATGAATCTTAATTAAATGGATGGAGGTGACTGGAAGAATATTATTCGCAAGGTCAGCGTCAAATCCCACGAGGGTGTCGGCTAGACGAATGAACGAATCGAGCGACATCTTGAAAATGCCTTTGATGAGGAAAAAAGAATGAACAAAAACGCACAAATAAATGTCGAATGGACAGAATTTAGAATTTCGGATTAAAAAACTGAAAATTCCGATTAGAATGGAACTTGCTGTATAAATACCAAAAAGTCAATTTTCGGTTCAGAAGAATTCAAGAAAAGATAACTTTTAAAATAGCAAATAGACCAATTGAATCTTGAAATTACGATGGTTTTTTTTTATAAAATGGACGAAAAATCAGCAAAAATATATATATGAAATTGAGAAAAATATTTAGTCACACAATTTAGAAATATTTGCGACGTTTTATACAAATATATTTATCCAAAATAAATATACCCGTGCCGAAACGTACTGATGATTATGCGAAAATATAATATTGAAGAAGAAATAAATATATTTTCAAAAATCAAAAATTTACCAAAAAATGCATACAGAATTGGATAAGTTAATTTTTTTTTGTATTGGAATATATTTTATAATATCGAAATGAACCACCAATTATTATTTTTCGTAAGATATTAGCAGGTTTAATGGAAGAAAAAATCAAATTTGATAACCCTGCACGAAAGTCGAATATGAAAATACCAGAGTCGAATTTAGTCGATTTTGACAACCCTGTATTTTAATTGTGCTCTAAGAGTAGAAAATCAATGTGTAGAACTCTATTAACACATGAATAGGATAGAAAACAAACAAACAACAACAAAATACACTGTAATATCACCAGTACACAGCGGGAACAAGTGTAATGGAGGAATAATGAGAATAAAGGAATTGTTGTTGTCACTTGTTGTGAATACCACACACGAACAGATGCAGCGCGAATTTCGAAATTGAATGCGGGAATGAAGCACAAAAGGATGAGAAATAATGCAATTATGTTTTAATGAAGAAAAAAGAGTAGAAAACTTCTCTTATGCAACAACAAATGCAAGGAAATGTAATGAAATAAAGAGAAAACATTAATCTTTATTAAAATAGCCTATGAATAGGAAATTCTAATAGGGAAAAAACACAATTGCACTTTTTCTCTTAGAAAATATAACGAAAGAACGACACTCTTCCACCGAAACCGCGTATTGAAAGAAATATGAAATGTTGTTTTGCCGACGGCAAATGCACTTTTGATGTATAGAAAAATTTGCACTTTTGTAAACGAACGAAATCACAAACTTACCTTAATTTTTGATGGATGAATTGATGAAAAATTGAAATAAAAACTGCAGCGAGAAAATCCAAGCTGGAACAGAAATTTCAGGGCTCTGAATCCGGATCGCTAGGACCAAATGAAAAACACCAAGAATGGACGTTGGTTGTTTTCCGGTAGAAAATCAAAAATCTAAAAACCTGAACCAAAGGAATACTGTCGGAAGCACAATATTTCTCCCAGATTGGTTGCGTGAAAGTAGAAGAAAATAAAAACACAGGCGGAATCAATTTGTGAATATGAACAGAATAATGTTTCTTTTTATTGAAATAATGTAGGAAGTAAATTGTGGAGATCGATCCTTACCGAATTGTACAATGGTTGAATAGCAAGTGATTTGTGTTGAACAAAAAGAAAGTCCGAGAAAGCACAGACGACAGAACGCATAAATGTATGTGTAGGTGAGCGGTAGTGCGAAGAAAAATAGTTACATAGAGTGTCAGAAAGCCTGAGTTGCCAGAAGCCAAAAAGGGCATCTATGACACAGGACTTTGACATTAACAAGTACATTGTCCCTATTTGAAGTTCTATATCTCAAAAATGGTAAAACCTACGAAAATACCATTAATGTCAATCTTGTAGAGAATTTTCACTGCTACCACATTTGCTTCAATCCAATTTCGATAGGACTTGCGGTTTCCAAGCAAAATCGTGAAAATCTAAAAAACCCCAAAAAATGTCAATTTGAATCGCGATTTATTTCAAAAGCGCTCCGGCGATTTTTTTGTTTCTTCATTTTTCTCATCTATGAACATTGTAGTTTCAGAATCCGCAAAAACTTCCCATATGTAAGCACCTTCCATTTAAAGTTGCTTCAAGAGCACCGTGAACGGTATTGTCCGATCTCAGGCATTTCTACATACAAAAAAAAAACGTATATTCCGAAACTTATGGTTATTTGTAGGTCCATGTTTTGGTATAGCCATTATATAACGCTATCTCCCGATCTTCGGTATTTTGAGGATTTTAGCTACAATTTTAACCGAAGTAGCTGTAATGTGGTGCCAGCATGGTGCAATAGTATGCACACCCGCCTTGCACACATAAGGTCCTGGGTTCGGCTAGGCAACATCAAAACACTTTTCAACGGTGGCATAATACCCCTCAGTAATGTTACCGACATTTACTGAGCATTTCGGCCATGTAAAACTTCTGTACAAAAGTGGTGTCTTAGACATGCTGTTCGGACTCGGCGATAAACTGTAGGTCCCATATCATTGAGCTAATATGAATCGGGGTGCATTCATAGATATGAGAGAAGTCTACTTTGTTCCTTATGGGATGTTTGTGGAACAATTATATATAGCTGTAATTTGGCATTTGAGGTTCTCAGGGGTCAGGAAAGTTCTTCGCTGAAAATCGTCAAAATAGATCCATATTTTCCTATGGCCTTCATATAACCGTAACTACCGAATTTCGGTATTTTGAGGATTTTAACTACAAATTTTTAACCGAACTAGCTGTAATTTGACATTTGAGGTTCTCAGTGGTCACGAAACTTCTTTGCTGAAAATCGTCAATATAAGGGTACCTCCCGATTTTCGGTATTTTCAGGGTCTTCGCTACATTGCTTGATAGGTCCACACTTTGATATAGCCCACATATAAAGTTACCACATGGAAAACAAGATTATAACATTTCAGCATTTTAGGTATCCGTTGTCGAAAAATGTGTGCACCTAAAAGTGTGGACAGGAAGGGATACTAATTGTACTATTTTAGTTAAGAATATTTTGTGGTGAAGGGTATAACAAGTTCGACCCGGCCGAACTTAACGACCTTTTACTTGCTTCTAGTTGTTTTCTTATAAAATATGAACGCGCCATCAAAATTTTGTGTTCATATTTCTATAATGCGAGGAGAACAAAATTGGCATAAACAAGTCTATTCCGATTCCAGTAAAATTGCTAGACTCCGACACTTATACATCTACTCAGACTCCGCAACCCTGGTTAACACATCCTTTTATGGTTTGAAATTTTTTTGAAATTGTTATGACATTTAAATCAAAATGTTAAATATATTAAGATATTTTTTAATATAATAACTTAAACCTATTACAATACGCAAATAATTAAATACTTGTTTGCAAGGTTATGATATGCTACATTAATTCTTTGAAATTTCATTGTAAATGCCACAAGGGTAAACACCATAACTAGTAGTGATTATCAATAACAAGGATAATATACATATTTTCAAATTGTTGTAAAATAAACATAAAGTTGCATCTCCACACATTCACATGTAGGTGTGTTGCTGATAAATGATTTTCTTGAACTTTCAGTTAAAATTTTTTTATAAACTGCCTTTAGGCTAAAAACTGTTAATGCTGTGGCATTCTTAATTTTTTCAGTACTTAATCGAACAATTAAATGCCTTAACATCATCCAATCCTGAAAATACCAAAGGAATCAGTAGCGTGGCATAAAAAGCCAAAACAACCCCCTCTTAAGCTTTATGATAATTTTTTCTCATCAAATATCCATGTGGGCCATGAATACCAGAATAAATGGCTGAATGTATGTGGATTTGAACATCGTCGTTATCATTAGATTTAATTATCTGTGAAATTTTCTTTTTTCATGATGTTTTTCTTTTTATTTTGTGGAGTGTGTTAGTGATAAGCCCAAGGATTCTTCATATACATAGATACATATGTACATACATAGATTTTCACAAAATAACCTTTTCTGCTATTTAACGGTCATTATCTAATGAAGAGAGATATTAACATTTTTCTGGGAACTTAGTTAATATGGCATGGTCATGCATACCTTGATGTTATGGACAACGGTTGTTGAATTATTACCAATGAAGAGCTTAAGACATCATATAGATGAGAGTTTTGTGATATAATTGTCATGGTAAAAGGCAAAGATATTATTTGAATAATTAACGAATGAGGTAGGCTGTGAAAGAGTTGAAACGTTGTTAAACAGTAATAGAAATTCTCGCAAATGCCATCAGAAAGCAAAAATTTTCAGATCAGAACAAGTAAAACAACATTAAGCTCGGCCGGGCCGAGCTTTTTATACCCTCCACCATGAAATATTCTGAACTTTTGTGGAATAATTTATTTTCACAATTTTATGTGGATATTTTTTGATCACTACGTACGCCAAATAGCCAATTTTAGATAATTCGGTAAGGTAAAATCGGGCGGTACTGTTATATAAGGGCTATACCACAACGTGGGCCAATGTTCACAAAATTGTATAAAGAAGTTTTTAACCACTTTGAATCTTATAGGCCAAAAGACATTCAATCTTACCCTGAAATCGGTGCTACCGTTTTATAGGGCCATACCAAAACGTTGCGAATTTTTATTGGAGAAGTTTTGTGACAACTGGGAAGCTCAATGCCAAATTACAGGTAGTTCGGTCAACAAATATAGTTAAAATACTGAAATTACTTAAAATCTGGAGGTTTCGTTATATGGTTGCTATACCTATGCCGACAATTTTTGGTGGAGCAATTTCGAGACTGCAGGGAACCTCAAATGTCAAATTCAGTCAGAAAATGTAACTAAAACCTTAAAATACCGAAAATCGAGAGGTACTGTTATATGGGGGCTATACCATAACATGAAGCTATGTTGAATTTTTTTGTGAATAAGTTTAATGACTGCAGCGAACATCAGATGAGAAGTATTGTGACCCCTATGAAGTTTAGCTAAAGTCCTCAAAATACCGAAAATCGGGTATCGGCTTACCTTAACATGACAATTTTCTATGGTGAAGTTTCAGTCAAAAAATTTAGACCAAACCCTCAAAAATACCGAACATCGAGAGGTACCGTTATATGGAAGCTATTCCAGAACATATTAGCCCAGTCAAAATAGACATGCGTATAGGGGGGAAATAGCAAAAATTCTCTTAGCTGGCCCATTACAGAACATTTGTTCCATAGGCCGAACTAATTGCGTGCATCGCCAAGCGGTCCGTGTTTATACGCCTTTTTAGCGGGTTCATCATCGTTCATTCTTATGATATGGCCTAGCCAACGCAATCGCTGCATCTCGATACGTTTAACTATATTGATGTCGTTGTATAGCAGATACAGCTCGTGGTTCATCCGACGTCGATATTCACCGTCAACGCAGATCGGTCCCTAGATCTTTCGAAGAAATTTTCTCTCAAACACGCCAAGCACTGCCTTATCTGCTTACGCAAGTACCCAGGCTTCGGAACCATACATCAGCACGGGTAGTTTCAGTGTTTTGTAAAGCGTTTTTTTTTTTTGTTTGACGAGTTGTGGCTTTGTTTTTGAAGTGCTTAAGCCAAAGTAGCATCTGTTGGCCAATACAATTCTTCTTTATACCCTCAGCATTTATGCTAACGAGGGTATATACAATTTCATACGGGCAAAATGTGCCTCATCGAAATAATGGTTTTAGACCCCAAGTATGTTTGGACGAAATGTGTTTCAGACAATTTGGTGTCGATTTAGCAATGTCCGTCCGTCTGTCTGTCTGTCCATCTGTCTGGCTGGCTGGTGCGCACGATAACTCTCGAACGGATGAACCGATTTGTTTCAAAAGTTGGCTATCGCAATATTTTGTCCAAACTTAGTATAAGTTCGAAGATGGGTTATATCGGTCCACTCCTTCCGGTACCTCCCCACAAAACTTCAAAAAAGTTCGGAAATTTTGTGCGCACGATAACTCTTGAAGGGAATAACCGACTTGGTCCATACTTTGCACCAAACTTAAATGAGGTTCCAATATGGACTCAATCGGTCCACGCCTTCGGGTACCTCCCGCACAAAATTTCGGAAAAGTTCAGTTTAGGACCTGCTCTCGAATAACTTTGATTTTTGTTGCACCAACATGTATTCACTGTCCCATATACGACGGTGCAAGTTTCATCAGGGGCAAGTCCATACTTCCTGAAAAAATAGTCTGAAAGATGCAAAAAGCCCCTATGACAGAGTGTGTAGTGGTTCGAGCGCAAGATAACTCTCGAACGGATCTGCTGATTCGGTCCAAAAAAGTTCAAAAATGTTTGGAAAAATTGTGCGCGCGATAACTCTTGAAGGCAGTGACCGATGTAATCCATACTTTGCATATCCTAATATGTCTACCAGATGTAGATCAGTTTCGAATATGGACTATATTTGTCTACTCCTTCTGGTACCTCTCACACAAAATTTCTGATAAGTTCACTTTAAGAGTTGCTCTGGAATCACTTTGATTTTTGTTGAAGCGATTTGCATTCGCTACCTCCATTAAGACGGTAAAAGTTTTTTAGGGGGCATGCGCATATTTCTTGGGAAAACTACCCGAAAACTGTAAAAAAAACCTATGTCACCATATGTGGTGGTCGAAGAGCACGATAACTCCCGAACTGTTCAATCGATTTGGTCCAACATTTGGTCATCGTCATATTATATCCAAACTTCGTTTCATGGGGCAATACTGATCCACAACTTCCGGTACTTCTCCCCAATATTTAAAAAATTTCACTAAAATGCTAGGACGATATCACTTGAATGTGGCAACCAATATAGGTCAAACTTTGGATCTCCTAAATTTTTTTCAAAATTTAGTCTAACTTCCAAAATAACCCATATCGGTTCTCCCTCAGGGTACCTCCCCCAAAAAAGTTCAACATATGTGTCTAAGTGCAGTTAATTCCTAATCTTCATTTTTGTCGGCAAGACCTTAAATACATTCGATCTGTCCGTAGGTGAAAGTTTCACATCACATTGGCTGAGGGTATATATCTGTCGGCAAAGCTGGCTGACACTTTTTTATTTGTTTTATGTCACAACTGATGTCGTTTGTTGTGTTTACGGCAGTGTCGACGTATACTAAGTCTTTTACTACCTCAAAATTATAGGAACCAACTTCAACAGTTGGTCCGATCTCAATGGACGCATTGCGCGTTGATACCATCAACTTGGTCTTCTCGCCGTTTACCGCCAGACCCACTTTAGCAGATTCTCCTTAAACCTTCATAAAGGTGTCAGTTACTTCTGTTACGTATCGTCACGTGATGTCTATATCATCGGCATAAGCAAGTAACATGTGGTTATTGGTGTAGATTGTGCCACGTTTGCCTCTCGTATAACCTTTTCCAGCAGGATCATGAAGAGGTCACACGAAAGGCTGTCTCCTTGCCTGAATCCTCTGTTGGTACAAGACTCTTCGGAGAGGTTCTTTGCTATTTTAACTGAAGATATTGTGCCAGTTAGAGTCATTTTACAAAGCCAAATGAGCTTTGCGGGGATACCAAATTCAGACATGGCTTGGAATACCTTGAACGTAGCGGGCTGTCGAAGGCTGCTTTATAAGCGACAAAAAGGTGATAGGTGTCGATCTGCATCTCACGGGTCTTCTCCAGGTTTTGCCGCAGGGTAAATATCTGGTCAATTATGGACTTGACAGGTCTAAAGCCGCATTGGTATGGTCCAATTATTTCGTCGACCATGGGCTTTAGTCGTTCGCACAATATCCCTGACACTATCTTGTAGGCGATAGGGAGAAGACTTCTGCCCCTAAAATTGGAGCATAAGTCTTATCTCCTTTCTTATGGACGGGACGCAGGATGCACATGTTCCAATCGTCGGGTACGCCTTCTTCCTGCCAGATGGAGCTACCAAGCTGATGCATACACCATATCAGCGTGTCGCCTCCGGTTTTAAACAGCTCGGCTGGTAGGCCATCAGCTCCTGCTGCCTTATTATTCATCAGCCGGTTTAATGCTGTCTTTACCTCATCTTGGCCGGGTGGTATACATTCAATACCATCTTCTGGGATTGGATCTGTGGTATCTTCGTCGACTTCGCTACTATTGGATACCAACAGTTTGGAAAAATGTTCTTTCCATATCCTTAGCACACTATCTATATCAGTTACCAGATTACCTTGCTGGTCTCTACAGGAAGATGTGCCAGTTCCAAAGCCATCAGTTTCATGTTTCACTCTTTGGAAGAATTTTCGGACTTCATTATGCTTCTGTACATCTTGATTTGTTCACACTCCCGCTTTTCCATCTCACCTTTTTCCTGCGGAAAAGACGTTTCTCCTCTCTCCTTTTCTCCCGATACCTCTCTCGTGCGCTTCGCATTTTTCTCTTCGGTAGCAGCACGACACTCCTGGTCATTCCATAGATTCCTTTGTGGAGGTCTCTGGTATCCAAATACTGATTTTGCGGCTGTTTGTATGGAGTGGGCAATGCTTTGCCATTGTCCTGATATGTTATCGGGACGAGGAGTGCTTTCATTAAGCAGTTGGGCCAGTTGAGTGGAATATGCTGTGGTTATCTGTTGTGTTTGCAGCATACCGATGTCCAACTTCCGCGTTGTATCTGATCGTGGTTTATTTGCAACGTTTATACGGGTACGTACTTTTGCTGCAACATGGTAGTGGTCCGAGTCTATGTTTGCACCTCGGAACGATCGTACATCCAACACGCTTGATACATGTCTTCCATCTATCCACGTCATAAGTTTCTTCTAAGCGCTCGTAAAATATATCTTTGGTCTGTTCATCCTTGTCTTCTGTGGGAGCATGAGCGCTGATGTTGAAGAATTTTGCTTTTAATCTAATTTCAGCGAGTCTTTCGTTCACTGGGGTGAAGCTGGAGACCAGATAATTTAACCTCCGACCAACTACAAATCCGCAACCAAACTCGTGCTTTGTGTCATGGCAGCTATAATACAGAGCGTCACGTTTAGGTGTTGTTGTGACGCCTTTCCCGTTCCATCGTATTTCCTGTATAGCAGTAATGTCGGCCTTGTACTTTTCAAGTACATCTGCAAATGCGTAGACTGCACCTTTTCTATAAAGAGTGCGAAAATTCCAGGTGCAGATTCGCAGATCATGCTCCTTAAAACGTTTGCGGGTTTCGTCAACTTTAGAGGGGTATATTTTTCTTTTCTTTGGTTTTTTCGTAGTAGGCTATTTTTTCTAGGGGAGGGTTACTGACCCGACGCCCAGACCCAAGTTTTTAACGTTCGTATGGGTGCACGCGCTCACTACCTTTAACGGGTATTAAAGGCAGGCCATGTGACACCACGGGGAGGTCAGTGTCAGCTTGAGATGAAAGAGGAACAAAGATAAATCCTGGGCTTTGCCATGTTAAAGCCGGTCTGGATTGTTCCTTGGTATCTTCCATCCCCTATGTCAGACAACGACTCTTAACATATTCCAATTCATTAGCCTTAAAAGCTAAAAGAATCGTTCACAAATAGATACATATTCGCCTTTAATTTGAGTATGAAGATGCTTAAAGCCACTTCAGGACTAGTAGTAAGGCCTATGTAAATGATTGAAGAAATAGCACAAAAACCAGTTCAAAAGAAAATTTCTGCATATCAATCAAATATGCTTCACATACTTGGAAAATTGCAAATGTAGTTGGGCCTATTAAAACAAAAATTCCAAATACCTCCATTCCCCCGCCCCGTAAACTTGAGTGGCACTCAGTTCATCATCCTCTGCTTTGAACATCAATAAATCTTGGCGTTTTGTTTTTCTTTTTTCGCAATTTACATAGAAAAGTGTAGAGGGATGTGTAAAGGATCTAACACATGAGTAGGTAAGCAACGTAAGTGTGAGAATGATGGCATACATCTACATATGTGTGTGTATCAAAGTTTAGATGTTTATACAATCTGTGTGAACCCAATTAGTGGTGATTTATATGTGTCCATAATATATCGCCTTGTTTCGTTTTTTTTTTGTTTTCGGTAGTTGCTAGAAAGTTATTCTTCCCTTTTTCGCTTTTTTTCTTGTGTTTTAACGCATCAAAATGTTTTAACTTGTCTGTTTTGTTACACATTGTTTATCAAATTCTTTTTTATGCTTCAAATTTATTTCGTCTTTAGCTTAAAAAGCAAAACATATCAGTCATGTGATGAATGGATTTTTTATGGAGTTTTTCATTATTTTTCAGTTTTGAGCACATTTTTCTTTGCTCCAAAAAGGGATCATTGTAGAATTTGTTCAAAATGATAGCTTTATTAGTTATAAAGCTGCCCTAATTGGTTGCAGTAATAATTTATGTTAGCTTAAATAAGAGCGAAAAATTGTGCCGCTTTGCTAACTTGGACTAACAAGGTATAACTGAGTTACCTCTTTATATGTTGCTGTTTTGGAATATAATATTCAATAGTAGCCATTTAAATAAGTTCTTCGCATGAATTATTTACGATAAATATCCTTTCCTCCGCTTAGTTACCCAGCGAAAAGTTTGCCTCCAAAGAGGCAGTTAAATGATATGTACAAGTGATTTGGAAGTGCATCAAATTATGCATTTTCACTCATGATTTTTACAAGGGAGTGACCCCGGAAAGAGGCACTCCATTGCACCGCATTTTAACTGACCCCGGAAAGAGGCACTCCATTGCACCGCATTTTAACTGACCCTTTGGCATTGCATTTTAACTGAACCTTTGGCACCGCATTTTAACTGAACCTTTGGCACCGCATTTTAACTGAACCTTTGGTACCGCATTTTAACTGACCCTTTGGCATTGCATTTTAACTGACCCTTTGGGGTAGAATAGGAGGCAGTCCAGAGCACGTGTTTTGAATAACAAAATAAAATGCATTTATTATTTGTGTAAAACAAAAATATTAATAACTTTATTAAATTAACACAAATTATGAAAATTCTCTATTGAATTCCATCGCAAACATGTGTGTTTCCTCCGCTATTCATTTAATCCAAACTTAAGTGCTTTTGCTTCATCTGCTAAATGGGTTTGATATTGTCTTCCCATCACCAGTTAAGATTTCGACATGTACTCCAACAGCACTCCATTGAGAAATTTTCTTCTCGTGAGTTGCCGGAAAAATGTTCACAAATTAAATATTATTTAGTTTGTATTAACAAATGTTTGGAAATGTTAACACGATTATCTCTTTTTGCCTGTAGAGATGAACAAACTGATTTATGTACATGTAGGGATCTCTAACAACTGCTAATAAAATGTAGTGAACGGAGTGCCTTTTTCACGACTCCGTTTGAACTGCATCCGGATGCTGTTAAATTGTAAGGAGTTGGAATGCCTTTTTCACGACTCCGTTGAACTGCCTCCGGATGTTGTTAAAATGTGACAAATGGATGTGATTCTTTGGATTGCATCCAAATGCGGTTAAAATGTGAGGAATGGAGTGCCTTTTTCACGACTCCGTTTGAACTGCATAAAAACATGCCGTGAATGAACTAGTCTACATTGCACTACTTCCAATTTATTTTGCTGGGTATGGATACAAAGCCATCTTCCTTGTTGTTATTGCTAACAAAAATGTCATCTTAGCTGTCAACGATTCTTTTTGACAGCCATAAGTTTTGCCAAGTACAAGAACTGAATTAATTATGAGATTAGAAATCGAAAACAGTTACAGATTCATTTCCTTTTTTCTGTGCTTTATAGAAGCTTTCTAAGGAGTTGGAAAAGTTTTTCTTTTTAACAAACTTTTCCTTGAACTCATAGTGTGTTTGCGTGATGAAGGGAAATAGTTTTGCTAGTACTAACTTTAATGTGGTTAACATGGTTTGGTCGGATATTAGGGATGACAATCAACGGAAATAAGAGTTCATTCTTAAACAGGTATTTTTATACCCTCAGCCTTATACGCGAAAAGAGGATATTTGGAGTCTATGCATATGTTAAGACCAAATCCGTTTCAGACAATTTGCTGTCGATGTAGCAACATCCGTCCGTCAGTCTGCTTGTATGGCCGATTAGGTAAATTAGTTTTC
This sequence comes from Musca autumnalis, assembly GCF_047663935.1. Lineage (NCBI taxonomy): Eukaryota > Metazoa > Arthropoda > Insecta > Diptera > Muscidae > Musca > Musca autumnalis. The sequence goes on along the minus strand of NW_027412088.1, from coordinate 10,892,680 downwards.
GATTTGGCCGAACTTTGTTATGTTACTTACAAATAGTCCGCTACTTCAGAAACCTCTCCTACACACAGAAAAAATACGGCCTCTCTAAAATATGTCCCAAACATATGTTGCAGCAAACACGTATTTGTTTGCAAGCAGTTCCAAACATAACATATATTTGGGTCCTGCAAACAAATATATGTTTGGGTGCAAACAAACTATATGTTTGGGTGCAAACAAATTATATGTTTGGGCGCAAACAAATACAAAACCAAAAGTCACAAAAAAAACATTCACCAGTGGGCGCTTTCTGGGAGCAAGGGAGCATAAATGTCAATGTGAAACACATTGAAATGTATGCCATTTGCTCAGCAAGCGCTCGCTGGATATCTCTAACATATACACACTTTTATAAATGGTGGTGTTTTATCGAAAGGCATATAAAACAAGTAAAAAAGTATCAGTCGGCTGTGCCGACAGAGATATACCTTCAGCCTATGTGAACTAAAATTTTCATCTACGGACAGTTCGAATGTATTTAGGATCTCGTCAAAACCCTGGATTGGTATTAAAGGCCAAAAGTGTTGCGGAGGAGGTACTTAAAGGAATGGACCGACAGAGTCCATTATGAAAGACGATCGAAGGCCAAAGTTTGGACCAGATCGGTTGATCAGATCGAGATTTTTCGTGCTCTCCACCCACTACATATGGTTTCATAGGGGTTTTTTTACACCTTTCGGGCTGTTTTTTCAAGAAGTATGGATTAGCCCCTGAAAAACCTTTACCGTCGTAATTGAGGCAGCGAATTGAAGTTGCTTCAACAGAAATCAAAGTGATTCGAGAGCAGGTCTTAAAGCGAACTTATCCGAAATTTTGTGTGCGAAGTACCCGAAGGAGTGGACAAATATACTCCATATTCGAACCTGATCTTTATCTGGTAGATATATAAGGATGTGTAAGGTATGGACCAAATCGGTCACTCCCTTCAGGAATTATCGTGGGTACAATTTTTCAAACATATACATACTTTTGTGGGGGAGGTACCTGAAGGAGTGGACCGATATGGCTATTTTTCGAACTTAAAATAAGTTTGGACAAAAAATTACGAAGGCCAAATTTTGGACCGAATCGGCAGATCCGTTCTACAGTTATCTTGACTCCCACCACTACACATAGGGGTTTTTTGCACTTTTCAGGCTATTTACTCGGGAAGTATAGACTTGCCCCTAATGAAACTTGTACCGTCGTATGGATGGTAGTGAATAGAAGTTGGTACAACAAAGATCAAAGCGATTCGAGAGCTGGTCCTAAACTGAACTTATCCAAAATTTTGTGTGTGATGTACCCTAAGGGGTAGACCGATAAAGTCCCTGTTGGAACCTCATCTAAGTCTGGTAGAGATTTTACTATGTGCAAAGTATGGACCAAATCGGTTAATCCCTTCAAGTGTTATCATTCGCACAAATGTTCCCAACATTTTCGAACTTTTGTGGGGGAGGTACCTGAAGAAGTGGACCGATATGGCATCTTCGAACTTAAACTAAGTTTGGACAAAATATTTTGAAAGCCAAATTTTGGACCAAATCGGTTCATCCGTTCGAGAGTTATCGTGCGCACCAGCCAGCCAGAAAGACAGACGGACATTGCTAAATCGACTCCAAATTGTCTGAAACACATTTCGACCAAACATACTTTGGGTCCAAAACCATTATAATGAACAATATTTAGTATTGTACACTTAAACTTCAGAAAGTCGCCAAAACTTTAAAAATAAAGGTACAGTTGGATCTGAAATTATTGCAATTGTTAACCGTTAACCGAAAATTTAATGAAAATTGGAAAAACTTTTCAGGAATGCGTTAAGGTCTTGAATTTATTTAAGGAAATCCTCGATCTGGATGGTCCTTATAGAAAGAAAATCACTAAAAGGCACCCTATGAGAAGAAGGATCAACTATAACACCATTTGTAATTCACTATTGCACGTCCACGTAACACCAAATACCTATCATTACATAACTGCCAATCAAGCACTAGATGAACACCTAATATATGGGCATGTTTAATAGAACAACCTCGTTCTATCCAAAGAGTATTTTGAGGTTTTCTGAAGTTAGTTAAAAAGGGTGAAAATAGGCATATATTTCAAATTTAATTGCTTTGAGATCCGGGAAAGTATTATCTTGCGGTCTCTTTAAATTACCTCCCATTCTCCTTATGTTTTGAAAGTTATTGAAATGGACGTAGGTCCCATAGAGATGCATATAGACTTTTCGTGGTATTCAGCAAGACATATCGTTAAAATTCAGTTCAAATGGATCCGAATTTACAAAATCAATAGTTTAAAGCATCATATTACTGTTTTTCTAATGACAATTGTCGGGTCCAACAGACTCTACTGATTTACACTGTTGGTGACTACACCTCACTATTCGTAAAACTTCTAAGATGAACAACATTTTGATGTTTTTCATAGATCACTGTGAACTGCTTGCCTCAATTAATTTGTTTACATGTGGAAAGGTCGATAAAAACACTAAAAAATAAAAAATTTCGTTTGGGTATAAAAAGTTTCTTGTTGAAAAACAAGAAACAAGGGAACTGATGAAGATCTGTGGCAAGATCTGAAACTATAGTCTTCCCTGCCTTACCCCTTGGTTAACATCGCCAATTTTTTTACTAATAAATTAAAGTTGTTTTAATTAAATATTAAAGCAACGACTAGGGATTAAGCCTGAATATTTTGAAAAACAAAATAGAAGTCGTCATCCCAAATAAAAAACGCCAACCCTCCTAATTGTGAGACCGGGCACCGTCAAAATGTAGTATGCAATACCAACAAATTAGATATGTGTTTTTTCGTTGAGAATCGACGAACTCATAGCCATGGGAAAGATTTGGTTTTGTTTGCAAGTGAAGTTGCTCGAGTTTAGGTAGTGCCAAAGAAATTCTCGATCAGAGAATTTGAGCGAGCAATTGACACTTGGGCATAAAAAGTTTCTTGTTGAAAAACAAGAAACAAGGGAACTGATGAAAATCTGTTGCAAGATCTGAAACTATAGTCTTCCCTGCCTTACCCCTTGGTTAACATCGCCAATTTTTTCCCACTAATAAATTAAAGTTGTTTTAATAAAATATTAAAATAATGACTAGGGAATAAGCCTGACCATTTTGAAAAACATAATTATGTATTTTTAGTAATCTTGATATTGAATGTGAAAATGCGGGGAATGTCTACGGTTATAGCAATGTGAAAATATATACGATATGATATATAGGTCCTAACATACATGCTATTGTCGTTACCCCAGGAATATCATGGTGAATTAACCTTAGATATTGACATAAATGGCTGTATCTTTAATGATCCCATCAAAAGGGGGAAGGGGTTCTATGCGATGACGTGATTTCATGTCATCTTTTGCATTGGTTCAAACGAAGTCGTGAAAGATCCGATCTTTTCATTAGCATTTTAACCCATGCAAAGGAAGTCGTGAAAGATCCGATCTTTTCATCAGCATTTGAACCCATTCCTTCGATCCAATGAAGATGATGTTTGTGTTTTTTATTTACACACCTTTATATTTTCTTGTATGCGTAAAGCTATACAAGGTTTATTATTTACAATAGGCTTGATGTTGTCGGAGACTCGAAATAACGACCAATGTTGTTAAAACTCTCGTCGTGATGTAGTCTTACATTTCCTGTATATCATACAATTACGACTTCTAAACAATTGGTGTTGTACGTAGCTCGAAACGTCGTTCAGACACTGCAATAAAAAGGAAGTACCAATTACACTGTGCAACAAAATGGAGCTCAAAGTCTGGGGGGTGGGAAATTCCTTTTGGGGATGAAAGCTCTTGGGGAGTATATACAGAACCCAGAAGGACAGATCCGCCGTGAGTCGAACTTTTGAGAAATGGCGTGATGAATATTTTGCTGGAGACCCTATAAGCCCTCAGATATTAGCGTTATATCTTTGTCCGCTGTTGCTTTAGCTTATTTTTGAGATCACATGTCTGCAGTCAAATCGAATGAGGATTATTTTCGTACAGCACTTCGACCCTCTAACTCCCTTCCTTCAATGTCCTTTTCGTCCTTTATTTTAAGAGCCGCTATAAAAGTACCACAAGATGACGTTTTTCAGCTTCTAAATGTTCTGCAAAAATGTCGCTCAGATAATTTTAGGTACGGCTCTCATTGACAACAAATCGGTTTTGTCGCGATTTCGTGGTCGTTTTGTGCATTTACCCTGTTTTTGTTCAGAAAAAGACTATATTTCGTTTTTTGTATATTCGTTACAGAACATACAAAAACACAAAACACAGTTTTTTCTGAGCAAACAGGGGTAAATGTAAAAAATGACTATGAAAACGCGACAAAATTGATTAGTTGTCAATGAGAGCCGTACCTAAAATTTTCTGAGCGACATTTTTGCAGAACATTTCGAAGCTGAAAAACGACATCTTGTGGTACTTTTATAGCGGCTCTTAAAATAAAGGACGAAAAGGACATTGAAGGAAGGGAGTTAGAAGGTCGAAGTGCTGTACGAAAATAATCCTCATTCGATTTGACTGCAGACATGTTATCTCAAAGATAAGCTAAATTGACAGTGAACAAAGATATAACGCTAATTCCTGATGGCTTACAGGGTCTCTAGCAAAAACTTCATCACGCCATATCTCAAAAGTTCGACTCACGGCGGATCTGTCCTTCTGGGTTCTGTATATACTCACCAAGAGCATTCATCCCCAAAAGGAATTTTCCACCCCCCAAAATTTCGGTTCACAGTGTTATCGAGCAATAGAATCGGACTGCACTCTTTGGTATTATAAAAATTCCCTTAACTGTTCTAAATCTGGCATAGAATGAAATCAATCAAATCTCGCTTCTCGAAATATGAACAAAAAGTCCGAAAAGAAAAGGAACAAGAGGATGAAAAGAAAGAAGTAACGACTTTTGGAAAGAAAATGTTTTAGCTTAAAAATAAATTAATAAAGGTCTGCATACATAAGCTGCCTCGCCTGCTTGCCTTGCTTGCTTCCCATTTGTAACGCATCGAAATAATGGTCGTAGACCCATACTTATGTATACCAAAATGAATGTCTCGACGAGCTGAGTCGATCTGGCTATGTGTGTCCGTCCGTCCGTCTGTCCGTCTGTCCATCTAAACCTTGTAATCACGCTACAGGTCGCAATTTTGATCGGATCGTCACGAAATTTTGGATGTTGAGGGAGGTCCCGGAGGGGAAGAAGCCTGGTGATGGTCGGATAATATTTAGGGGTCGGAAAGGGCAAAAAACTTAGGTGGATAAAAAGACAACGTTTTTTTCCAAAGCGAATATCTCAGTTTCTATATGGGGTATACCAAAAGCAAAACCTGACAATAAAAGTAGAAAATTTCGCCTTTCTAATGAAGGTGTTCGTAGGTGATCAAACAGCGAAGATATCACAATAGTAGCAAATAAAACCCCAATTTTCATTTTTGCGATTTTAATTATTTTGACGAATATCACAGCTTTGGTTGAAAACTTTCCAAAAGCAAAGCCTGACTATGAAAGTAGAAGATTCCGTCTTTACAATGATGCAAATTAGGTCGGCGTATGTAACCAAATAACGGAGATATCGCAATAGTCGGTAACACATCCCATTTTCCTATTTTTTTGGAAATCGCGCTACAGGTCGCAATTTTGATCGGATCGTCACGAAAAAGTGAGTGTTAATGGGGGTCTCACAGATGAAGAAGCCTACTGATTTTGGTGATGGTCGGATAATATTTAGGGGTCGGAATGGGCAAAAACTTATTTGGAGAAATGGTCTACGTTTTATTTCAAAGCCAATATCTCTGTTTCTTTAAGAGGTATATCAAAAGCAAAACCTGGCAAGGAAAGTAGAAAATATCACCTTTACAACGATGTAAAGTATGTTGGCGTAATTGACCAAACCGAGATATTGCAAAATTCAGTAATATAGCAAATTTTTCCATTTTTTGTAATCACGCTACAAGTTGGAATTTTGGTCGGATAGTGACGAAATTCTTGGGGGTAGATGGGGGCCCCACAGAGGAAGAAGCCTATTGATTTTGGTGATAGTCGGATAATATTTAGGGGTCGGAATGGGGAAAAACTCATTTGGGGACAAATTCAAAGTTTTATTCATTGTGAATATATCGGCTTCTAGTAGGGTATTCCAACGGCACAGCATGTCAATATAATAAGAAAATATTACCTTTACATTGGTGTAAAGCAGGTTGGCGAAGGTGGTCAAACAAGGGAGATACCACAATAGTCAGTAATGCATACAATTCTTCCATTTTTTGCAATCAAGCTACAAGTCGTAATTTTGATCGGATGGTCACGAAATGTTGGTTGCTTATGGGGGTCCCAGAGAGAAAGAGGCATATTATTTTTGGTGGTAGTCGGATTATATTCCCTAAAAGAAATGTATACCAGTGAAAAGCTTATGCACAGGGGTAGTGGTGTAGGGTATCACATGGTCGGCCCCGTCCCGACTTTAGCCTTTGCTCACTTGTTCAACTCATGATTTTTCATCGAACATTTTACTGGGATCATAACAAATCCAGTTAGACGATTGTTAGCTACTTCGATTTCAATGGTTAATTTAGTAAATTTTCTCACGGACACCAAAAAATTTCTATAATCACACCAAAATCATGTATGTAAGGACCTATATGTCATATTCACTTTGCTATAACCGTGGTAAAAGGTAAGTGTTGAAGATTCTACATGCAGCGGTAGCTGTTATCAATTACGGATGGTGGCACTTAAGCTTTTATGACTTTTTTAATGACACACACAACGTGGGAAAATTCTTCACTGATCAATGGATTGTTTGGTCAATGAAAGATTTAGAGATAAGTAATATAAATTGCCTAGGAGTAAGTACTTATTTTTTGGCCACTAAAAAGTAGATAAATAAGTAGTGACTCCCTGGTTACTTCAAGTCGTAACTACTTATTTAAGTACTTTTTTATTTACTTTTAAGTGCCAAAAAAAAAAAAAAATAAGCACTTACTCCCTATGACATGCCCGTGTTAAAATAATGAGAAAGTAGGCCAATTTGTAATGAGTATTTTTGCTAGGTGTATGTGGATTTTGTTTTAATTTCTCATTTGGCTCTCATTTATGGAACATAGTTGTACAAATGTACATTCAAATTAGTAGTATTTCGCATAGGATACGTAACGGCAATCGCACGATAGTTTGCGAAATACATGAACGCATTTTTAGACGGAAGTGAGTGATTGCTTTCCTTTCGTACAGGTTTCCGTGCGACATACATGAACTGGCGGTAAAATATATTAAATAAAATCAGTGTCATACAACCACCGTCTGCTTCTTTTTATTCAAGTTGTTCGATGCACCGAACATCGTATAACTATCTTAATGTTACAGTAGTTTTGTCTGTCCTAAAACCATACCAATGGTCCAATAATACCCTCGACAGCGCTTTATGTGTGACTAGCAAACTACCCGCTACTTCGTATGCGGAAAGAGAATACATAATATACAAATAAACAATATTTAACATGAAAATGGTGGACACTGAAAATTTGACCTAATTTAATTGATATTTAATTTCGTTTAAGTACAGTTCGAATATCTCCAGTTCGAATTTCAAAAAAAGACGTTATCGCACTCCCAGAACAACTTCAACCAAATTTGAAACTTCAGTCAACGTTTTATTAAAACGGTACGGGTATTTTGAAGATTTCTCCACATTTTACAAAGTGTAGAAACCCTTTATTCCAAATTTATTCATATATAACAGTTAATTTTTTTGAGACATTTTAATTTAGGCCCTTTTTGTTCTCAGAGGATAAAAACATTCTTGTAAAACAATATTCGCACAGATCTACAATTTCAAATGTACTTTCTAAAACGTCCAGAATAAACAAAAAACTATTTTGTTCAAAAGATACGTTTGACTTTTTGATCTCAGTTCTTTATTTAGAATCCGCCTTCCAGTTATCATGAAAGTAATAATACACTATTCAGCACAATTTTTAAAATCTGTGGTATTATCTATGTATATGTAGAAACATTTCATAAATTGTAAAGGCGGATTTTCATAAACATTATAATCCTCATCCAAACTAAACAGTGATTCTCATAACAAATTTCAATTATTGGTTCACTCGAAACCAGTGCTTCAATTTTTAGTATTATTTACTATTTCTAGTACACTTATTGTACTACAAAAAATAATAAATCAGAATTCCACTTCTATTTCTTAGGCCAATACCAATTTTATTGCACTTTACTTTTACTTTTGGCACTTTAATTATATAATTGCAGCTTCATTGCTACACCCAACACCAAATTTAGTACCATTTTATACTTTTCCAACACCGCCTCAATAACTCAGCTCTCAGCGACCTCCATACCTAATTTCAGAATTTTTATTAATACAAAAGTGCGAAATTCCAGCTATATCCCTTTATGTAAACCAAAACGGTACCAAATTTAGTACTTATAGTAGGTATAAGTTTAAAAATTACATCCCAACACAATAAAATTTTGAACCAAATTCTGTGCCATTTAGTAATTTTCGTACACCAATGGTACGTATATCCACAACCACATCCATATTTCAACCCAACACACCAACAGCAACTATAATACCAAATTTTAGAAATCCACCTCTATTCATATACAAAATTTAGTACCATTTAATACTTTTCGTACGAAACTTCGAATTGCAATAACTATATGAGTCCTCCACTCCAACAGGAATCATAATTCAATATTTCAGGATTTTAGCTCGTTGCTTTCACCAAATCCAAATTGTATCACATTTAGTACTTTTTGTACATATAAGCACGAATTTCCAAAACTACCTAAATCCTTTACTCCAACAGTAATCTTAATTCCAAACGGTACCAAATTTAGTACCTTTCTTACACATAAGTACGAAATTCACAAAACTATGTCAATCCTACACTCCAACAGTAATCTTAATTCCAAATTTAGTACTTTTCGTATGCAATAAGAACGAATTTCCAAAACAACCTCAACCTTATACTTTAACAGTAATCTTATTAATTCCTTCTCTATCGGTTCAATCAAATCCAAAGTTAGTACCTTTTAAGTACGAATTTCCAAATATACTTCATATCCCAATTCTACACTCCAACAGTAATTTTAATTCCAAATGGGAGAATACCAACTCTATCCGTTCTCCAAAATCAATATTGTACCAAATTTAGTACCACTTAGTAGTTTTCGTACACATAATTACGAATTTCCCAAACCACCCCCATATCTCAATCCTACACTTCAACAGTAATCTTAATTCCAATTTTCAGGTTTCCAGCTCTCTCCGTTCACTCAAATCCAAACAGTACAAAATTTAGTACCATTTAGTACTTTTCGTACACATAAGTCCGAATTTCCAAAGCTATCTCCATATCAATAATACACTCCAATAGTAACCAAATTTAATGCCATTTCCAAAACTACTTCAATCCTATTTCCACATTTCAAAATTCAATCTCTATCCGTTTAAGCAAATCCAAATAATACCAAATTTACGAATTTCCAAAACTATCTCCATATCTCAATCCTCCATTCCAACAGTAATCTTAATTCCAAATTTTAGGATTCCACTTCTATCCATTCACCTAAATTTATATTGTACCAAATTTAGTACCATTTAGTACACATAAGTAAGAAATTCAAATAAATAATTCACATAAGTACGATAAACCAAAACCACCTCCATATTTTCATCCTCCGCTTCAACAGTAATCTTAATTCAAAGCTTCAGGATTCCATTCCATTCACCCAAATCCGAATTGTACCGAATTTAGTACCATTTAGTATATTTCGTACACGTAAGGACGTATTTCCAAAGCTACCTCCATATCCCAATCCTACACTTCAACAATAATCTTAATTCAGTTTTCCAGCTCTATCCGTTCACCCAAATCCAAATTGCACCAAATTTAGTACCATTTAGTAGTTTTCTTAAACATAAGTACTAATTTCCAAAACCACCTATATACCTCAATCCTAAACTTCAACAGTAATCATTATTCCAAATTTCAGGTTTCCAGCTCTATTCGTTCACCCAAATCCAAATTATACCAAATTTAGTACCATTCAGTACTTTCCGTACACATAAGTACGATAATCCACCTCCATATCCATAAAAACCACCTCCATATCTTCATCATTCACTTCAACAGTAATCTTAATTCCAAATTTCAGGTTTCCAGCACTATCCGTTCACCCATATCCAAATTGTACAAAATTTAGTACCATTTAGTACTTTTCGCACTCATAAGTACGATATCAAAAACCACCCCCATATCTTCATCCTCCACTTCAACAGTAATCTTAATTCCAAACTTCAAGATTCCACCTCTATCCATTCACCAAAATCCTAATTGTACCAAATTTAGTACCATTTAGTAATTTTCTTACACATAAGTACGAATTTCTAAAACCACCTCCATATCTAAATCCTGAACTTTAACAGTAATCATTATTCCAAATTTCAGGTTTCCAGCTCTATCCCTTCACCCAAATCCAAATTGTACCAAATTTAGTACCATTTAGTACTTTTCGTACACATAAGTACGATAATCCAAAACCACCTCCATATTTTCATCCTCCACTTCAACAGAAATCTTAATTCCAAATTTCAGGTTTCCAGCTCTATCCGTTCACCCATATCCAAATTGTACAAAATTTAGTACTATTTAGTACTTTTCGTACATAGTACGAATTTCACAAACCGTTTCCTTTTATAAACATCACTTCTCAACCTTGATTTCCATGCCAAATTCCAAGATTTTAGCTATATCCGTTCAAAATATACAATTGGTACTAAATTTGGCAACTTTTAGTACTTTTCGTACAATTAGAGGTCGAATTTAAAGAAACCCTTTGGTACGTCTTTCTAACTCTCCATCAGTGGCCTTCATTCCAAATTTCAGAATTCTAGCTCCTCCCGTTTGCCGAATACAAAGGGTACCATATTTAGAACCTTTTAGTACTTTTCGTACACTTCTAGGTCGAATTTCCAAAAACCCAGCCTTATCTCACCCCTACACACCAACAGCAACCCACAGTCAAAATTTCAACTTTCTAGCTTCAGCGGTTTCGCCTGGGCGATGATATGTCAGTCACTCAGTCACTCACTCACTCACTCACTGAGCTCTTTTATATATATACTAGCAAAATGCCCGCCACTTCGTATGCGGAAAAGAAATAATATTCAAATAAACAATATTTAATATGGTGAACACTGAAAATTTTTATGTACTAATACATATTTGAATTGATATTTCATTTCTTTCAAGTACTGATCGTACACGTTTTGTTCGAATCTCCAAAAAATACCTCTACATTTCAACAGCGGCCTACATTTTAAATTTCAGTCCATATTTTGTTAGAACGGTATAGGTATTTTGAAAATTTTATCCACATTTGCCAACCGAATTTTGGAATTTGTGATATCAGAATGTAGAAAACCGATCGATTCCCCGGTCAGGCAACATCAAATTTTCAACGATACCCCTCAGCAATGTTGGCGACATTTCCTGAGTATTTCAGCCATGTAAAACTTATCTTAAGTGGTGTCGTAAGGCACGCCGTTCGGACTCGGCGATAAACTGTAGGTCCCATATCATTGAGCTAATATGAATCCGGGTGCACTCATTGATATGAGAGAAGTCTCCCTTGTCCCGTCTGGGATGTTTGTGGAACAATTATTACATTATTTAGAAACCGAATTCGAGTTAACATAGAAACAATAGTACATTATTCAGTACAATTCTTAGAATCCAGAACCTTAGCTCACATGTTACAGCTTTAGCTCTACTTGTTCACCCACTGCTAATGGTATGACATGTAGAAACCTTTCATACATTTAAAGATGGATTTTAATAAACATTCTGACCCAATCTCAACAGTGATCCTCACAACAAATTTCATTTATCGATTCACTCAATAGAAGTGCTTCAATATTTAATATTACTTAATACTTTTTTTAGTACTCTCCGTACCCATAAGAACGAATTTCCAAGACTAACTCAATCCTACAGTCCAACAGTAATCTTAATTCCAAATTTCAGGAATCCAGCTCTATTCGTTTCCCCAAATCCAAATTATACCAAATTTAGCACTTTCCGTACCCATAAGTACGAATTTCCAAAACTACCTCAATCCAGCACCCCATAAGTAACCTTAATTATAAATTTCAGGATTCCAGCTCTATCTGTTCACCATAATCCAAATTGTATCAAATTTAGTACATTTAGTACTTTCCGTACCCATAAGTATTAAGTTCCAAAACTACCTCAATCCTTCCCTCCATCAGTAACCTTAATTCCAGATTTCATGATTCCAGCTCTATCCGTGCACCCAAATCCAAATTGAGTACCATTTTGTACTTTTCGAATTTCCAAAACTTGCTCAATCCTACACCCCAATAGTAATCTTAATTCAAAATTTCAGGATTCCAGCTCTATCTGTTCACCTAAATTTAAATTGTACCAAATTTAGTAACATTGTACCAAATTTAGTACTTTCCGTACCCATAGGTACGAATTTCTAAGACTAACTCAATCCAACAGTAATCTTAATTCCAAATTTTTGGATTCCAGCTCTATCCGTTCACCCAAATCTAAAGTATACCAAAGTTAGTACCATTTAGTACTTTCCGTACCCATAAGTACGAATTTCCAAAACTACACTCCAAAAGTAATCTTAATTCCAAATTTCAGGATTCCAGCTCTATCCGTTCACCCAAATCCAATTTGTACCAAATTTAGTACCGTTTAGTACTTTTCGTACCTATTATCAACACCAATTCCCAACCTTGATTCCGATAATAAATTTGAAGTTTGTAGCTATATCCGCTCAAAACACACAATTGTTATCAAATTTAGTAACTTTCAGTACTTTTCGTTCACTTATAGGGGGAATTTCCAAAAACCGTACCAAAGGGTTCTCTCTCTAACTCTCCATCAGTGACCCTCGTTCCAAACTTCAGAATTCTAGCTCTTCCCGTTTGCCTAATACTATGGGTACCATATTTAGTACGAAATAAGTACGAAATTGCTGGGTTCCAGCTCTATTCCTTCAACCAAATCCAAATTGTACCAATTTTAGTACCATTTAGTACTTTTCGTTAACATAAGTACTAAAACTACCCCATATATTAATCGTACACTTCAACAGTTATCTTAATTCGAAATTTCAAGTTTCCACCTCTATCCGTTCACCCAAATCCAAGTTGTACAAAATTTAGTACCATTTAGAACTTGTCGTACACATAAGTACAAATTTCCAAAAACTACCCCCTATCGTAATCCTATACTCCGCCAGTAATCTTAATTCCAAATTTCAGGTTTCTAGCTCTATCCGTTCACCCAAATCCAAATTGTACTAAATTTAGTACTTTTCGTACACATGAGTCAGAATTTCACAAACCATTTCCTTTTGTAAACACCACTTCCCAACCTTAATTTCCATACCAAATTCCAAGTTTCTAGCTAAGTTCTTTCAAAATATACAATTGGTACTAAATTTAGTACTTTTCGTACACTTAGAGGTCGAATTTCCCAAAACCCTGTGGTACATCTTTCTAACTCTCCATCAGTTACCATCATTCCAAATTTCAGAATTCTAGCTCTTCCCGTTTGCGTAGTACAAAGGGTACCATATTTAGTACCTTTTAGTACTTTTCGTACCCTTCTAGGTCGAATTTCCAAAAACCGAGCCTTATCTCACCCCTACACACCGACAGATACCCACAGTCAAAATTTCAGCTTTCTAGCTTCAGCGGTTTCGTCTGGGCGATGATATGTCAGTCACTCACTCAGTCACTCACTCACTCACTCACTCACTCACCAAGCTCTTTTATATATATAGATAGATGAGAAGGAGACTTAACTTTCGGAGGTTCCAATTTTTGGTCACACTTTCCTCCAGCCGAATGTTGCTTATGTATTATATATGCTTGTTACCATCATGTCGCTTCCGGGCTTGAACAGTTCAGTTGCCTTATTGTTTCTCAGCTGATTTATTGCTGTCAGGAGTTATGACCTCACTTTGCTTTGGTTGTAACAAATCAATGCCGTCGTTTGGGATTGCTTCTGCGATATCCTCATCTTCGCCAATGTTTGTTACATAAAGTTTGCTGAAATGTATATGTCCAGTACTCTGTCTCATGGGCGTAGCCAGCTATGGGCAGGGGGGGGCAGCTGCCCCGCCCCTAGAGCCGTCAAAAAAGTTTGAAAAATTATAAAAAAACTGCTGTTGTTCTGATATACTATTTTTTAAATTTAATAACGGCAAATGGACGACTAATATTTTTCGAATAAACTATATTTTTTTAAAGCGGTTAACAAATGTTTGGTTTAAAGTCATAGAAGTGTAAAAACGCATTAAAAATATGAAAATGCTATTCCTCCTGCTCTAGGCTGCTTAGAAGATACCAAACATAATTTATTATTTCTAAGTAAACTTTGAATTCTGTTGAAAAATACATGAGATATGCAATTTTTAATTTAAAACTTCTCTACAAGTGGTGTCTTAGACACGCCGTTTGGACTCGGCGATAAACAGTAGGTCCCATATCATTGAGCTAATATGAATCGGGTTGCACTCATTGATATGAAAGAAGTCTCCCTTGTCCCTTCTGGCATGTTTTTGGAACAACTATTATTATTATGCAATTTTTATACCTTCCACCATAGAATGGAGGGTATATTTTTCCGTTTGTCACGCATTAAAATACTTATTTGCAACCCTATAAAGTATACATATTTGTTATCAGGATAAAATTCTGAGTCGATATAGTCTACCAAAATTAAAAATTTGTTAAAGAAGTTTTTATTATATCGGCCCAAAATTAGTTTATGTTCGAAGAGGGCCATATCGCAATGTGGTTCCGGCCGTGGACAAAAATCGAACATTTATTGCAACAAATTTGATTTCGATTGAAATAAATATTACCTAAACACATCAAATTGTTTATATGCAGTAGAATTTTTTGCCAATTTACAGCGGTAATATGTCAAGAAAAGTCGAAAATTTTGAAAAGCATTCGCAGCTTATGAGTGAAATAAATGTACAATTTCCCGATTTAAACTTATAGTTGATAGCATTGACAATGTTTTTACGTAAAAAGATATTCATACATAGTTTTCTAACTTCCTTAAAAATAAATTCTTTGTAAATAAATTTTCTGGTACTTTTGAAATCAGTGCTATAAGTTTATGTTGAGTTGAGTAAACGTGGACCTATATTGAACATTTTTTGCGAGGATACGAAATTTCAACCAAATCAATTGGAAACTGTGACTAAATTCTTCAAAATACCAAAAAGCAGGCATTACCTTTACAAGGCGGCTATACCTAAATGTGGACCTACATCCACTCAAAATTTTTTTTATCATCTTGCCTTGTTGTGAAACTATGTTTGAAATTTCGAGGCGGCAGCTCGATTAGAACTATTTTTGGCACTCCTTTTAATACAAGTGAGACTGCCTCTTAATTTTTTGTGATGTCAAAATGTAAAGTATGTTTGGACGATCTATGTCGCGTAAAAATATTACGATGTGCAAAGTATGGACCAGAGTGAACGAAAAAATGATTAAAGAGTAGTATAGAGTCTTCTTTGGGCTTAAGCTGCATTATCATATAGAAACGGAAGTAATTCAATACATATTTAGTCTTCTTTTGGCCTACTAAACTTCCATCCAGAAATTTGTGAGCACTGGTTCAAACTCTCGAACGGAGCAATTGATTTGGTCCAAAATTTGCAAATCGTATTACAATATTTCATCAAGTCGGATATAGTCCAAATAAATCCAGTCCTTCGGGTAACTCCCATTCAAAATTTTTATTTTTATTTACATTTTCTCTCTAAATTGGGTGCAATTTAGCATTAAGTGTTCTTAGTGGTCAAAACACTTCTCCGCCAATAGTTGCAGACATAGGTCCACATTTTGGTATACCCCTAAACAACGATACCGCCAAATTTCAAGTAATAAAAAACAAAACAAAAAACATTGTTCCACAACATCCCATACGGGACAAGGGAGACTTCTCTCATATCAATGAGTGCACCCCGATTCATATTTAGCTCAATGATATGGGACCTACTGTTTATCGCCGAGTCCGAACGGCGTGTCTTAAGACACCACTTGTGGAGAAGTTTTTCAAGGCTGAAATACTCAGGAAATGTCGCCAACATCACTGAGGGGTATTTTGCCACCGTTGGAAATTTTTGATGTTGCCTGGCCGGGCAAGCGAACCCACGACCTTCTGCGTGCAAGGCGGGCGTGCATACCATTGCACCACGGTGGCACCCAATTTCAAGTAATTGGTTTACGCAATTCACCTAAAATCGTGGCCAACAGAACTTTCATAACGGAAAGAAATCTAAATATTCCACATAAATTCAGAATATTTTAATGTGGAAGCTTTTTACTTTGTTTTTCATTAGGTATGTACCTAAATAAAATGTTTAAAATTTTGTATGTAAAAACTATACACATCACCAAAAAATAAGTTGCCCCCCCCTAGATTTGATCCTGGCTACGCCCTTGCTCTGTCTGTATTAATTATTTAGATTGTCTTCATCATCTTTGCAGGAGAAAGCACCATGAGCATGTTTTCATCTTCTGGCTTTATTCTGGTTCCTATACATCTCGGGATTCCATTTCACTTACTGTTTTTTTACCGTCATAGACCTGAGAGTATTTAGCCATCCACAAAGCATACGGATTATTTACTTCTTAATTTTTGCAAAAATGTTATTGTTAAACTGTATATCTTTGGTCAATGTAATTGCCCACGCCCTCATTTAATCTCTTTCCCTCATATAAGGATTAAATCAGGAATTGTCGCATTATCTATTGTGTAATATTCGCTATCTTATTATTTTAAATTCACATTTGCTTTGTTCTGCTTGCTTCTTTGTTTCTTCATTCAATGTTTTGTTTCTCCATTCTTTTCGCTTTTGTCTACATTCCATATTAACATATGTTGACATTTTCTAAATAAACGCTAATTGGAAAAAAGTGTTTTCTGTGTCAGGATGTCAGTACTGTATTCACTGCTCGCTCATATCTATGTATGTGTGTATATTGCAATACAATTTGTAGCTTTCGTTCCGAGTGGATGTGTTGGCATTTTGAGGCAACCTAACTTGGCTGGCCTTCTGTCAATTTACCACCTCATTACCCCGCCCACCTCTCTCGCTTAAGCTATCATCCATATTCTGATGACATATTCGGGTAAAGCAGTAGAGCAGATAATGCAAAACGAAGGATATGTCTTTCAATGAGATTGTCTCGCCGTTGTATGGGGCGTGGATGTGTGTAAGTGTGTTTGTGTGCTCTTTTTTGCACATTCGTTGACATAAAGGTACGGGGTATGAGTGTGTCGTTGTAGGTTGTCGTTTTCATTCACTAATAGAAAAATATTTAATGGATTATTTATGTTGTTGTTTGTTTTTTCTTCATCATTTCAATCCGCATGTCCCTCCCGAAAATTCTTCGTTTCATTTTGCAATTTCTACCAGCGAAGTCTAAGTAAACATGTTTACCGCAAAAAAAACTGTCGCTGTTTTTCACTATAAATAAATGTTGCTAAAATATTTGTATAACAGGAAAGTTGATGTTTTTGTTGGTTTGGCATTAGCATTGGAGGGAAAATTAAAAAAAAATCTGATCTACATGAGTGTGATGAGGATGACGAACAACAGCAGCAACATATAATACTAGGGTATATTTATAAAGAGGACAACATTTTTAATAGGACTAACTTTATTTTCGCCGTATTTATTCTGTTTACTTCTTCTTTCTGTGCAATAACAATTTGCATGAAACTAGGTTGTAATCTCATCAAATTAAAATATTCTCTTAAATTTGTCCTTGAATCTTTAACGTAATTTTTAGGAAATTTGCAAATAGATTTAAATATAAAAATGGAGGGATTGCTATGTGGAAAAGTCTACATATATATAAGTTAAAGGTAATTTAAAGGAAAAGAAAAATGTAATACTGGGATTTTCTCTAATTGAAAATAACTATTTCCATGGTCCTTCAACATACGGTGACTATATTTGTTTTATTTATATCTGGCCTTTGTTGTGATTTGAAATCTTACTCTTTCGAGCGTAAACACATCACTATGATTTCTAAGAGCCTTTTGCCGCCCTCAGAAATACAGGTCCACATAAAAGTAAAATTAATTAATTATGCTTTATCTATATATATAAAAGAGCTTAGTGAGTGAGTGAGTGAGTGAGTGAGTGAGTGACTGAGTGAGTGACTGACATATCATCGCCCAGACGAAACCGCTGAAGCTAGAAAGCTGAAATTTTGACTGTGGGTTGCTGTCGGTGTGTAGGGGTGAGATAAGGCTGGGTTTTTGGAAATTCGACCTAGAAGGGTACGAAAAGTACTAAAAGGTACTAAATATGGTACCCTTTGTATTTGGCAAACGGGAAGAGCTAGAATTCTGAAATTTGGTATGAGGGTAACTAATGGAGAGTTAGAAAGATGTACCAAAGGGTTTTTGGAAATTCGACCTATAAGTGTACGAAAAGTTACTAAATTTGGTACCAATTGTATATTTTGAGCGGATATAGCTACTATCTTCATATTTGGTATGGAAATTAAGGTTGGGAAGTGGTGTTGATATAAGGAAATGATTTTGGAAGTTCGTACTAATGTGTACGAGTAGTACTAAATGGTACTAAATTTGGTACAATTTGGATTTGGGTGAACGGATAGAGCTGAAAACCTGAAACTTGGAATTTAGATTACCGTTGAAGCGTACGATTCAGATATGGGTGTACTTTTGGAAATTCATACTTATGTGTACGAAAAGTACTAAATGGTACCAAATTTGGTACAATTTGGATTTAGATAGACATGGAAACCTGAAATTTGGAATTAAGATTACTGATGGAGTAAAGGATTGAGGTAGTTTTGGAAATTCTTACTTATGGGTACGAAAAGTAGTAAACGGTACTAAATTTGGTACAAATTGTATTTGGGTGAACGGATAGAGCTGGAATTCTGAAATTTGGAATTTAGTTACTTTTGGAGTGTAGGATTAAGTTAGTCTTGGAAATTTATACTTATGGGTACGGAAAATACTAAATGGTACTAAATTTGGTACAATTTAAATTTAGTTGAACGGATAGAGTTGGAATTCTGAAATTTCGAATTAAGTTTTCTGATGGAGTGTAGGATTGAGGTAGTTTTGGAAATTCATACTTATGGGAACGGAAAGTACTAAATGTACTAAATTTGGTACAATTTATATTTGGGTGAACGGATAGAGTTGGAATCCTGAAATTTGGAATTAAGGTTACTGATGGAGTGTAGGATTAAGATAGTTTTGGAAATTCATACTTATGGGTACGGAAAGTACTAAATGTACTAAATTTGGTACAATTTATATTTGGGTGAACGGATAGAGTTGGAATCCTGAAATTTCGAATTATGGTTACTGTTGGAGTGTACGATTGAGGAAGTTTTGGAAATTCGTTCTTATGGGTACGAAAAGTACTAAATTTGGTACAATTTGGATGTGAGTGAACGCATAGAGATGGAATACTGAAATTTGGAATTAAAACTACTTTCGAAGTGTAGGATTGAGGTAATTCTGAAATTCGTACTTTTAAGTACGGAAAATACTAAATTTGGTATAAATTGCATTTGGATGGAGAGATGGCGCTGGAATCCGGAAATTATAATAAATAGTAAATAATAAATAATCTATATATATAAAAGAGCTTAGTGAGTGAGTGACTGAGTGACTGACATATCATCGCCCAGACGAAACCGCAGAAGCTAGAAAGCTGAAATTTTGACTGTAGGTTGCTATCGGTGTGTAGGGGTGAGATAAGGCTGGGTTTTTGGAAATTCGACCTAGAAGGGTACGAAAAGTACTAAAAGGTACTAAATATGGTACCCTTTGTATTAGGCAAACGGGAAGAGCTAGAATTCTGAAATTTGGAATGAGGGTAACTGATGGAGAGTTAGAAAGATGTACCAAAGGGTTTTTTGGAAATTCGACCTATAAGTGTACGAATAGTTACTAAATTTGGTACCAATTGTATATTTTGAACGGATATAGGTACAATGTTCATATTTGGTATGGAAATCAAGGTTGGGAAGTGGTGTTGATATAAGGAAATTATTTTGGAAGTTCGTACTTATGTGTACGAGTAGTACTAAATGGTACTAAATTTGGTACAATTTGAATTTGGTGACCGAATAGAGATGGAATCCTGAAAGTTGGAATTAAATTACTTTTGGAGTGTAGGATCGAGATAGTTTTGGAAATTTGTTCTTATGGGTACGGAAAGTACTAAATGGTACTAAATTTGATACAATTAAAATTTGGGTGAACGAATGGGACTGAAATCCTAAAAAGTGGAATTAAGATAAATGTTGAAGTGTAGGATTGAGGAAGTTTTGGAAATTCGTACTTATGGGTACGTAAAGTACTAAATGTCCAAATTTAGTACAATTTGTATAAGTGTACGAAAAGTTACTAAATTTGGTACCAATTGTATATTTTGAGCTGATATAGCTACAATCGTTATATTTGGTATGGGAATCAAAGTTGGGAAGTGGTGTTGATATAAGGAAATGATTTTTTTAAGTTCGTACTTATGTGTACGAGTAGTACTAAATGGTACTAAATTTGGTACAATTTGGATTTGGGTGAACGGATAGAGCTGAAAACCTGAAATTTGGAATTTAGATCACCGTTGAAGTGTACGATTGAGATATGGGGGTAGTTTTGGAAATTCATACTTATGTGTACGTACGTAGTACTAAATGGTACAAAATTTGGTACAATTTGGATTTAGATATACATGGAAACCTGAAATTTGGAATTAATATTAGTGATGGAGTGAAGGATTGAGGTAGTATTGGAAATTCTTACTTATGGGTACGAAAAGTAGTAAACGGTACTAAATTTGGTACAAATTGGATTTGGGTGAACGGATAGAGTTGGAATCCTGAAATTTCGAATTAAGGTTACTGTTGGAGTGTAGGATTGAGGAAGTTTTTTGAAATTCGTACTTATGGGTACGAAAAGTACTAAATTTGGTACAATTTGGATTTGGGGGAACGAATAGAGCTGGTATCCTGAAATTTGGAGTTAAGATTAATTGATTGTTGGACTGTAGGATTGACTTAGTCTTGGAAATTCGTACTTATGGGTACGGAATGTACTAAATGGTACTAAGTATGGTACAATTTAAATTTAGGTGGACGGATAGAGCTGGAATCCTGAAATTTGGAATTATGATTACTTATGGAGTGTAGGATTGAGGTAGTTTCGGAAATTCGTACTTATGGGTACGGAAAGTACTAAATGGTACTAAGTTTGGTACATTTTAGATTTGGGTGTACAGATAGAGCTGGAATCCTGAAATTTATAATTAAAATCACTTATGGAGTGTAGCATTGAGGTAGCTTTGGAAATTCGTACTTATGGGTACGAAAATTAATAAATGGTACTAAATTTGGTAAAATTTACAGTTGGGTGGACGGATAGAGGTGGAATCCCAAAATTCGCAATTACTGTTTGAGATAGTTATTGAAATTCGTATTTTCATACAAAAATTATTAATGGTATTATGAATAGAAGTGGAATTCGGAAATATGGTATTATAGCCGCTGTTGGTGTGTAGGGTTGAGATATGGATGTGGTTGTGGATATACGTACAATAAGTGTATGAAAATTACTAAATGGCACAGAATTTGGTCCAAATTGTTATTGTGTAAAGGGGTAGAGCTGAAATTGTGAAATTCGGTATAAGTATAGCAGTTGACGTTTAGAGTGGAGATAGAGAGGAATTTGGGAAATTCGTACTAATGTATACGAAAAATACTAAATCGCGGTTTGGATATAGTTTTGGTGATTTTTGAAACTTATACATACTATAAGTACTAAATGTGGTACCAGTTTGGTGTTGCATGATGGGATATAGGTGGAATTTCGAATTGTTGTATGAGGGATTGTATTGGTGTTTAGATACGGATTTTTCGAAATGCATACAAATTCTAAAATTAGGCTGAGGCCTGGATGATTTATTGAGAAATACGAAATGTACTAAATGCTATTAAATTTGACGTTGGGTGCAGCAACGAAGATGATGATAGCATTAGTGCGTGAAAAATACAAAATTGCAATAAATTTGGTATAGAAGTAAAATTCTGATATATTATGGATTTGTCAGGTTCATTGTTAGAGGTGGTCGTACAATAAGTGTCCTAGAAGTATTAAATAATACGAAATATTGAAGCACTGGTACTGGGTGAATCGATAAATGAAATTTGTTATGAGGATAACTGTTGAGATTGGATCAGAATGTTTATTTAAATCCGCCTTTAAATGTATGAAAGGTTTCTACATGTAATACCATTGACATTGGGTGAACAAATAGAGCTAAAACTGTAACATTTGAGCTAAGGTCCTGGATTTTAAAAATTGTACTGAATAATGTACTATTGTTAACACGAATTCGGTTTCTAAATAATGTACTGAAATCAAAAAGTCAAACGTGCCCTTTCAACAAAATTGTTTTTATCTTTGTTGTCTATTCTAAACGTTAATTAGTTCATTTGAAAAGGTAGATCTATGCGGTTAATGTTTCACAAGAAGGTTTTTACATCCTGAGAATAAAGGCATAAAATAAAATGTCTCAAAAATCAACTGTTATATAGATATACATTTTGATATGTGGATAAAATTTTAAAATACCCATACTGTTCTAATAAAACATGGACTGGAATTTAAAATGTAGGCCGCTGTTGAAGTGTAGAGGTCTTTCTTTTGAAATTCGAACAAAACGTATACAAGCAGTACTTGAAAGAAATTAAATATCAATTCAAATAGGTATTAGTACATCAAAATTTTCAGTGTTCCCCATATTAAATATTGTTTATTTGTATATTATTCTTTTCCGCTTACGAAGTAGCGGGCATTTTGTTAGTATATATATAAAAGAACAGTGAGGTGAGGTATTCACTGACTGACTGACTGACTGATTCATCAGCGCTGAAGCTAGAAAGTTGAAATTTTGGGTGTAGGTTGCTGTTGGTGTGTAGGGGTGAGATAAGGCTGGGTTTTTGGAAATTCGACCTAGAAGTGTACGAAAAGTACTAAAAGGTACTAAATATAGTACCCTTTGTATTAGGCAAACGGTAAGAGCTAGAATTCTAAAATTTGGAAAGAGGGTAACAGATGGAGAGCTAGAAAGATGTACCAAAGGGTTTTTGGAAATTCGACCTTTAAGTGTACGAAAAGTAGTAAAATTTACAAAATTTAGTACCAAGTGTATATTTTGAACGGATATAGCTAGAATCATGGAATTTGGTATGGAAATAAAGGTTGGGAAGTGGTGTCGATATAGAAAGTGTGTGTAAATGGTACTAAATTTGGTACAATTTGGATTTGGATGAACCGACGGAGGTGGAATCCTGGAATTTGGAATTAGAATTACTGGTATAGTGCGGGGTTGAGATATGGTGGGAGTTTTGGAAATTAGTACTCATGTGTACGAAAAGTACTAAATTTGGTACAATTTGAATTTGGGTGAACGGATAGGGTTGAAATCTTAAAATTTGGAATTAAAATTACTGTTAGAGAGTAGGGTTGAGATATGGAGATAGTTTTGGAACTTCGTATGTGTACGGTAATGGTACTAAATTTAGTACAATTTGTCTTTTGGGTGAATGTATAAAGCTGGAAACTTGAAATTTGGAATTAAGATTATTAGGGTTAGATATGGAGGTAGTTTTGGAAACTTGTACTTATGTGTACGAAAAGTACTAACTGGTACTAAATATGGTACAATTTGGATTTGGGTAAACAGAAAGAGCTGGAATCCTAACATCTGGAACTATGATTACTGTTGGAGTGAAGGATTGAGATAATTTTGGAAATTCGTACTTATTTATGTGTACGAAAAGTACTAAATTGTGCCAAATTTGGTAAAATTTGGATTTGGATGAACGGATAAAGCTGGAAACCTGAAAGTTGGAATTAATATTGTTTCTGGAGTGTACAATAAATGTATGCATGTTGCATGTTGGATTTGGATCAACGGATAGAGCAGGAATCCTAAAATTTGGTATTATGATTATTTAACAGGATTGACATATGAAGGTAGGTTTTGAAATTCGTACTAAATGGTACTAAATTTGGGTACAATTGGATATGGGTCAACCGTTAGAACTGGAATCCGGAAATTTGGAATTTATATTACTGTTGGAGGGTAAAATTGAAATATGAAGATAGTTTTGGAAATTCGTACTTATGTGTACAAAAAGTATTAATTAGTACTAAATGTTGGACCATTTGTATTGGGGGAACGGATAGAGGTGGAATCCTTAAATTGGATTGGAAGGATTTAGATATGGAGGCAGTTTTAGAATTTTTAGAAGTTCGTACGAAAAGTACTAAATTTGGTACAATTTGGATTTGCGAGAACGGATAGAGCTGGAATCCTTAAAATTGGAATTAAGGTTACACTTGGAGTGGAGGATTGAGATAGTTTTGGAAATTCGTACTTATGTGTACGAAAAGTACTAAATGGTACAATATTTGGTACAACTTAGATTTATTTGAATAGATAGAGGTGGAATCTTAAAATTTAGATGTAAGATTACTGTTGTAGTGTATGATTGATATAGTTTTTTTACGAAAATGACTAAATGGTACTATATTTGCTACAAGTTGGATTTTGGTGAACTGAGAGTCAGAATCCTGAAATTTAAAATTAAGATTACTGTTGAAGTGTAGGATTGAGATAGGGATGCAGTTGTGGAAATTCGTACTTATGTGTACGAAAAGTACTAAATCTAAATGTGATACAAATTGTACTTGGGTGAACGGAAGGAGCTGGAATCTTGCATTTTTTATTAAGATATCTGTTGGAGTTGAAGAATGAGTTGATTTGAGTATTCTGAATTTATTTATTTAACAATTCATTACATAATTGTACGAAAGGTTATGAATGGTACAATTTGGATTTGGGTGAATTACTTATGTTACTAAAAGCGCTAAATGGCACAAAATTTGGTACATTTTGGTATTTGCTAAAACTGGAATTATAAATTTTGGTATTAAATTTACTGTTGGTATGTAGAATGGAGATAAAAAGAAGATTCCCGAAATTACAGCTTATATATACGACAAGTACTTAAAGGCACATAATTTGGTCCAAATTGTTTTTGCGTAAAGAGTTATGAAATTCTGTAGTAGACATTTAGAGAGGAGATAAGCACTAAATACTACTTTAATTGGTTTTGGGGGAACAGATAGATCTGAAAATGAGTATCAGAGTTGGGACATAGTGTGGATATTGGAATGTAAAAATACCAAATTTAGTACAATTTTTGTGTTGCATAAAGGGATATAGTCATATTTAGAAATAAAAAGCTTCAATTTGAAATTCACAGATGAATTTGAATTTTGGATGCATAAATAGGAGCTGCAAATGTCGAAAATCGTCGCATAGCGGTTGATGTGTGAGTAGGACTTCGCTAGATATCAATTTTTCAATGTAATCTCCCTAGGTCATATAGCTCGAATAATAAAATTAATGAAGAAGTATTAAATAATACTAAACATTGAAGCACTGGTATTGAGTGAACCGATAGATGAAATGTTTATGAAAATCTGTCTTAAAAATGTATGAGATGTTTCTACATGTAATAACATTGACATTTGTTGAACAAGTAGAGCTAAAACTGGAAAGTTTTAGTTAAGTTCCTAGATTTGAAAAAATGTACTGAATAGTGTACTATTGGTATTACCTTAACGTGAAGGCGGTTTCTAAATAATGCATTTAAATCAAATTGTCAAACATATCTTTTCAACAAAATTTGTATTCCGGACGTTTTAATAAATGTCACAAGAAAATTTTCTGTTCTATAGGGGCCATGTCAAAGCGTGCACATTAAGTAACATTTGTTGAACAAAGTTTTTCTACACTTTGATATAACAAATTAATACTGGGAAAAAAACTTTAAAATACCCTTAAACGGTATAATGTTCTAATAAAACATGGAAACGGGTTTTTGGTGTGGAAACTCGAACTAAAGTAGTATGAACAGAACTTAAATTAAATTAAATATCATATAAAATAGGTATTAGTACAACAAAATTCTCAGTGTTTCCCATTGTTTATTTGTATTTTAATCCTCTTCCGCATGCGAAGTAGCGGGTATTTTGCTAGTTTTATATAATTATAGCTTCTCAACTTGTTTGTATATCAACTTTTTTGTATTATTTATCTCTAAATCCTTCATTGGCCAAACAATCCATTGATCAGTGAAGACTTTTCCCACGCTGTGTGTGCCATTAAAAAGTCATAAAAGCTTAAGTGCCATCATCCTTAAGAGATAACAGCTACCGCTGCATGTAGGATCTTAAGCATTTATCTTCTATCACGAAATATGGAAACATAATTTACCTCTAATAATACGACCTTGTTTACTTAGACTGCTGGAACAAGAGATATCAGATTTATTTTTAATTGTTAGAATTTCCAGCGCAACCGAAAGTGTGTACAAAAGTTATTTGTACAGCTACCATAGGTCAGATTATCACGTTATGTCAAATCCTAGAGAAGATTCAACAACCACAAATCGACGCATTTCCTTCGATTATAAGACCGCATACTAGAGCACAATAAGTACAATAGTTTACCAAGCCATGACTGAGTTTTTCTTCCTGCAAAATTAATACGTTAATGCAGGATAACATTAATTGACACAAGATCAACCGTTAAAATAGGAATTTATATCTCTGAGCCTTCTTAAACCATACGAGGTTTCAGACAAGCCGATAGTCTATCGTGTGATCTATTTAACATCATATTGGAAAATATCATACGTAACACAAATGTGTATGGAAAACATGGTAAACATAGCATGCTATTCAATAGAGATATCATTCTACTGGTCATAATTACAATCACAAGGACGATATAATGATGATATTTTCGAAAAAATCCTCGAAGCGCCCTTAAACTGCACTTAAGCGAATATTGTTAACTTTTGTGAAGGAAGTAACAGAGAGAATTGTCCAATATATATATAAATATATATGTTCAAGTTTGAGAGAAATATGCCGATGTGATAAATTTGTCAGTACGTTATATTGGTCACCGTGGGATTTTTAATGCTTTTGGTCCACTATGTCAGGATGCATGAACTTGCCCATGAAAAAAAATTATATAGCTGTACAGAGCACCACAAGGAGTATCTTCGGTAAAATTTTCAAAACGATCCTCGAACAACCCTTAAACTGCTCTTAAACGAACATTTTAAAGTTTTGAGAGGGAGTTACCAGTATTTGTTGTTCGATTTAGATTTTATTGAAACTTTTTGTACTTTTGGAAGAAATTTTATGATATACAAAGTTTCGGCCAAATCCTATACTCAATTCGTAAATTATCGTGGTCATCGGTCATTTTAGTTTGTGTCATGGGGCTTTTGAGCTTTTGTATCATTATCACAGAATGTGTAGATTTGCCTCCGTAATAGAAGCCGCGGGTCAATATAAAAAGTCCTTAACCCATATCGTACCGAGATAAATTTTTTATTTATTTTTTTAAAACAAAACACTTTTTTAGGGTAATTAGGACCCACTGATGTCAAAAATCAACTCAAAAAATGTGTCCGATTTTTCGTTTTTCCGGAAAGTGGTGTTCGAAATTTCGAACACTGGCGCCTAAGCTATACATATACAAGTAAAATAAAATTGATTTATTTGCCGTTTTATTGATTTATTTCAACATTTTTGTATGAAAAAATTGTTGAAGATTGGTATTGAGACTTCTTTGGACCTACAAAACTTTTCCCCGATATGTGTCAGCACTGGTCCACGTTTTGGATAGCCACCCATAGAACGGTACCGCCCGATTTTCGGGAGATTTCAAGGATTTAGCTGCATTATCCTACAGAAATGGTTGTAAATTAATACATATTTAGTCTTTTTTGAGGCTACTTAACTTTCCTCCAGAAATTTATCAGCATAGGTCCACGTTTTATATAGTCTCCGTTGAATGGTTCCTAACGATTTTAGGGTATTTCAGGATTTTAGCCGCACTATCCTTTATAAATGGCTGAAATTTAGTATTGAGTCTTATATGGTGCTATAATAACTTTTCCCCGCAATTTGTCAGTAAATTTACACGTTTTGATATACCCATCGATATGTAGGTTAAGTACCAGCGTTCGAAATTTCGAACAGTCAACTTTGCACATCTGTAAAGTCGCGCTTGCGCATGTAAATCAAGTTCTCTATATTTTGTGAAACGGCTACATATATTGGCAATAATTCCCGATGATTACTTTTTTTAATTTCATTTTTTTATAATTTTTTAAAATTAATTTAAAAAGTATCCAAAAATAGAGGTTTCAAAAATCTAACCTTAACATCGAGGGGGAGGGGGGTTTCCAAGGGAACAATTTTTTTATTTGCTGACAGATGAGACTTTATACATTTACCAAAACTTGTTTAAAATTTAACCCTTTTCATCCATAAATATTTTTTGGAAAAGAAGTGATTTTACTGTTCGAAAAATCGAACACCAAGTACGAAATGGGTTAAAATGCATATTTGCAACAAACTGGGAAAATGTGTATGGAAGGTATCTCTTGGAGTTGGCCGATATAGTACATATTCCATCCTGATCTATGCCTGGGAAAGAGAGTTGTCTTGCGCATCATTTAGCGAACAATTTTTAATTTAAAAAAAAACTTGTACCGTTGTAATAGGGTTTGTGGGGACAAGGAGTAAACCGATGCAGATGCAGATTTCTAGGAAGCTGTGTAGACTACATTCCCGAAACATATATCAAATAACTCGCGAGTTCTACAATACTATATACGAAAAACCTATTTGCGGAATCAGATTAGAAGAAAATGTCAAAAACAACTGCAAATCTGGCTTCACAATGTCAGCATCATTTAATGTTGGAAGCAGATCACATTTTAAAAAGATATACGTTAGTGAGATTATCCTTATTTAGTTGGCTTCTACTTTTACTTTGACAGAAAAATCGTGAGAAGTGTGGTTTACTTACAAATCGACAGAAAACAAAAAAAAAGACAAGTGGGCTTCAACCCATTTTTTAACATAAATATAGCCACAGCTACCAGGCAAATTATCTTTTAAGGCCAATATTTTTTGCCACGTCCAAAAACATTTCATTTTATCCAAAACTTTTTAATTTGTATAATATACAATCACAAGTCGCGTGTTCTAAAAGGGTAAACCTTGGCTTCAGCTATGTTAAATTTTCAAAAATATTGGTGATATACCTTCCGTTAGCATAAAAGCTGAGGGTATAAAAAACAGAGGGAAGTTTGAAACTTCTACCAAAGAATGAAACATCAAACTGATGTCTTTGGTACTGGTACATCCTCCAAAGTAATCTGGTTAGAGATACAGATAGTGTGCTCAGGTTAAGGAAAGAACATTTTCCAAATTGTTGTTATCCAAAAATGAAGACGATGAAGGCACCACAGATCCAATCCCAGAGTGCACACAATTAAGATTATACAGCCCTTTGTATGATAACACTAAGAAGAATAGTACCGGACAATACATGCTATTTTATACTAAGTAAGCAGGTTAAAATATACCCACATCTCGTCAAACTAAAATCAAACTTTACAAAACTCTGATACTACCCGTGCTAATTTATGGCTCCGAAACATGTGTACTTGGGCAAGCATATAAGCTAGTGCTTGATGTGTTTGAGAGAAAAATGCATGAGAAAGATCTATGGGCCAATCAGTGATGAAGGTGAATATCGACCTGTATCTGTTATATAACAACATCAGAATACTTAAACGTATCGTAGGCGTATAAGCACTATTCATATAGGGGTATACGCAGATCTGGAAGGCCAAAGCTTCGATGGAGTACAGCAGTGGATGGCGATATCAGAAAAACAATATTCGAAATTAGGAAACAAAAGCAACACATAGAGAGGGGTGGAAACATATTCTTAGTTCAAGTTATGGGACCTATGGTCTGTGCATTGGAAGATGGTATATCAAAACAGGCTTTTCAGGTTGGAAAGGAAAGAGAAAGATTTTTGAATTTGGATGTCACTTCATAAATTTGTTAGGATAATGCAAAAAATGGTGGATGGTTCTTTTAGATTACGATTCTACAATGCTTTCTGGCTTTACTTCAGACGGTGCTTTGAACCAACTTTAAATGAAAGAAGCTTACACCTGGGAAGTTTTGCGGATTCCGAAACTACAATGTTCATAGATGAGAAAAAAATCGCGGTCCACGTTCACATTTTTAGGGTTTTTTAGGTTATCACGATTTTGCTGGGAAACCGCAAGCCCTTTCAAAATGGATCTAAAATATGCAGTGAAAATTCCTAATAATATGAACTGAACTTCTATATCTCAAAAATGGTAAAACCTAGGAACAAATTTTAAATTCACTCCTCTACATATTTTTAACAGCTACAACATTTTCCTTAGCCTCATTTCGATAGGACTTGCCGTTGGCAAGCAAAATCGTGAAAACCTAAAAAACCCCTAAAAATGTGACCTTTGACCGCGATTTATTTAAACATCCCTCCATCGATTTTTTTTTTTAATTTTTGTACTTTTCTCATCTGCTGTTTCAGAATCCGCAAAAACTTCCCAGGAGTAAATAGGCGATACAGTCAGGGCACAAAAAACCTAAGAAAATATCATACAGGTCAATCTTGTAAAGAATTTTCACTGCTACAAAATATTTTTTTAGTCCCATTTCCATAGAATTTGCGGCTTCCAATCAAGATCGGGGAAACATAAAAACCCCTAAATATTTTAACTTTGACCGCGATTTATTTAAAAAGCCTTCCGGTCATTTTTATACCCTCCACCATAATATGGAGGGTATAATAAAATTTTTCATTCCGTTTGTAACACATCGAAATATTCATCGGAGACCCTATATAGTATATATGTTCTTGATCAGGGTAAAATTCTAAGTCGATATAACCATGTCCGTCTGTTGAAATCAAGATACAGCTCGCAATTTTTAAGATAGAGCTTTGTCATTTGATATAAAAGTTTATATTACTCTTAGGATGTTTGGTATTGCAAATGGGCTATATCGGTCTACGTTTTGATATAGCTCCCATAGAACGGTACCACCCGATTTTTGGTATCTTGAAGGTTTTACCCTCATTATACAACTTTTCCCCAGAAATTTGTTGGTATAGGTTCACCCCTTCATATAGCCCCCATAGAACGGTACCTTCTGATTTTCGGTATTTTGAAGGCTTTGGCCTCAACATTCTACCGAAATGGTGAAATTTGATATTTAGTCTTCGTTGTGGGTATAAAACTTTTCTCCCAGAAATTTGTTGATACAGGTCCAAGCCTCAATATAGCCCCCTTAGAACGGTATCTCCCGATCTTTCGTATTTTGAAGGTTGCGGTCAAAATAACCCATCGAAATGGCTGAAATTTGGTATTTAGTGTTTGTATATAGCCCCCATAAAACGGTACCCCCCTATTTTCTTGATTCTGAAAGTTGTGGGGTCATAAAATATTCCAGAAGAGAATTATCAGTATATGTCCACGGGTTCCTATATCCCCCATAGAAGCGTACCTCTTTATATTGCCCCAATGGAACAGTACCTCCCGAATTTCGGTATTTTAAAGGTTAGCCACATTGTTTCACAGAACTTCTTCATAAACGAAGTGAAATTTATTTTTCCATTTTACTTCAATACAACTTTTGGTGGAGGGTATAACAAGTTCGGCCTGACCGAACTTAACGCCGATCTTACTTGTTTTTTCTACCCTCAGCATTTATGCTAACTAGGGTATAATAATGGTTTTAGACCCCAAGTATGTTTGGACGAAATGTGTTTCAGACAATTTGGAGTCGATTGAGCAATGTCCGTCCGTCTGTCTGTCCGGCTGGAGCGCACCATAACTCTCGAACGGATAAACCGATTCGGTTCAAATTTTTTCCGTAATGCTTTACCCGAACTTAGTTTAAGTTCGAAGATGGGCTTTATCGGTCCACTCCTTCCGGTACCTCCCCCACAAAAATGTTCGGAAAATTTTTGCGCACGATAACTTTGAAGGGAGTAACCAATTTGGTCCATACTTCGCCCATCGTGAAACGTGTGCCAGACTTAGAAAAGGTTTCAATATGGACTCAATCGGCCACTCCTTCGGGTACCTCCCACACAAAATTTCGGAACAGTTCATTTTAAGTCCATCTCTTGAATCGCTTTGATTTTTGTTTTAGCAACTTGTATTCACTGCCCTCCATACAACGGTACAAGTTTTATCAAGGGCAAGTCCACACTTCCTGAGAAAATAGCCTGAAAGTTGCAAAAAAACCCCCCTATGGCACCGTGTGAGGTGGTTGGAGCGCAAGATAACTCTCGAACGGATCTGCAGATTCAGTCCAAAATTTGGCCATAGTAATATTTTGTCCGAACATAGTTGAAGTTTGAAGATAAGCCATATCGGTCCACTCCTTCAGGTACCACTTCCACAAAAGTTCAAGGGAAGGGAGTGGCCGAATTGGTCCATACTTTGCACATCCTAATATATCTACCAGATATAGATCAGGTTCAAATATGGACTATATTTGTCCAATCCATCCGGTACCTCCCGCACAAAATGTCGGATAAGTTCACTTTAAGACC
Source organism: Musca autumnalis (assembly GCF_047663935.1). Lineage (NCBI taxonomy): Eukaryota > Metazoa > Arthropoda > Insecta > Diptera > Muscidae > Musca > Musca autumnalis. Next base: position 10,859,979 of record NW_027412088.1, on the reverse strand, counting down.
TGATATCGAATCACTTTGGTTTTTGTTGAAGCAACTTACTTTCGCTGCCTGAATTACGATAGTAAAAGTTTTTTTCAGGGGCAAGTGCATACTTCTTGAGCAAACAGCCTGAAGGGTGTAAAAACCCCTATGGCACCAAATGTAGTGGCTGGAGATCCATTTCCATAATGGTCAATGCCGATCCATTCCTTTTAGTAATCAACGTTTTTGTCGGTTCAAACGCCCAAAATTTTTAAAACCGCCCTAAATACATACGTTTTTTGGGATAACATTTTTTCAATATATCTCTGTCGGCAAAGCCGACTGATACTTTTTTACTTGTTTTGTATAGAAGTTTATATTACTCCTATGATGTTTGGTATTGAAAATGGGCTATACCGGCCCACGTTTTGATAAGGCCCCCATAGAACGGTATCGGTATTTTTTTGAAGGTTATGACCCCAATATCCCTCGGAATGGCTAATATTTGGTATTTAGTCTGCGTTAGTGTTAATAAAGTTTAAACAAAAAAATTGTCGGTATAGATCCACGTCTTTATATTGCACCCATAGAGAAGTTTCTCATGGCTGAAAGTTTTAATGTTCGAGTCAGGGATTGAACCGCAGACCTTTTGATTGCAATGCGAACGAACTTGTCACTGCACCACGGTGGCTCCTAAGGTGAAAGATGTCTGAATTTAAATCTGTTGGAATAATGGGAAAAATACTTTCAGTGGGTAAGGGTGTTTGATCGTCATATGTACATACATATATAGAAGCTTCTGTTCACAACATGGCACAATAGGAAGGCTTACAATCAGCTGATCATCATATAAGTTGTCAACATGCTTTATGTTGAATGAAATCTCATTAAACGGTAAATAATAGTAAACGAAACGCAAACACATTTTGGCGTTTGGTTTGCATTTTAGTAATGGATGCAACACTTGTTTATTTCGCATTGGTGTAACAATGCCCCGGGAAGCAAAAGGCAAAAACTAGCATCAGGACGATTAAAGTGCAATCCATATTTATTCTTTGAAACATGTCTTTGTTTAAATATAAATTTCTTCTTTAAACTATAAAAAATGTTTAATGATATCGTTACGAATCTTATTCCTTAACCTGTCTTCTCCTATGTTTCTTAATTAATTATACGATTAGTGTCTACATTATCCATATAACCTGTTATTTTTACCTTTTTTCCGGTGGCAATCGTTTATCTACTAATACATATGATTGCTTCGCTTTGCTTGTTTTTCCTTAATTTCCTTTCCAGGCAAACGGATATTTGTAGAGAGAGCTAGAAAGCATCCACAGTTACTAAAAAATGCAGTTCTGCAACAATTACTGTTCACATGTTACAACTAATTGCAGTTTCAAGTATATTTCATTCATTCAATCGTTCATTTATTCGTTGTCCATTTATTTCTATCCATTGTTGTTGTTATTTTTGCTGTTTTATTTCATTCTGTTGTTTTCCACTTTGCATTGTATCTTCATTTTCATTTATTCTATTTGCCATTGTGAATTCTCAACAATTAGTTCCATGATGCTGCTACAGCTGGAGCTGTTTCATATTCTCCGATGCTGTTGTTGCTGATTCTGCCGCTTCTGGTTCATATGTATGTACATAACAGTAATTTTATGGAAACATACAATTAGAAAAAATGCAAGAGTAAATTGAAAAAAAAAGAATCGAGTAAGTAACTAGAAGAAAAATAAAAATGTTAAATCAAAGCAAAATGTTGTATTTTTATTGTTATACTGAGGAAATAAAATAATAGTCAAGCTTGTCTATGCTCACACATGCTAGTCGAAAAGCGATTATACCGCCAACGCAGTAGTGATTAAACCCAGATAAACATTTTACAATTTCTTTGAGTAAGATATAAGATAAAACAGAGAGTGATGTAGTTTTCTATTCCATGGTCCCATAAAATGTATCTGAAGATACGAACATATATTTGCCGTAAAATCGGCAGGTGATGTCTTATGGGAACCAACAAGTTTAGCATGGAGGCTTTTTACGTTTTAACAAGCGGAGAAATACGAAATAACAGAAAATGTGACTTGTTGTTATTGTTGTAGCAGCATATGATGCCTTGTTGGCAGCTGCTGGCCGAAACAATTGTGGTTTCGGTTGGATAGGCTAAAACCTGTAAAATACATTGACGTATATGAGTCTGCTAATCTTAACTGCGCCAATATGAATCCTGTTTGCCGAGGAAACAGTTGTTACCTTGCTATCACCCATTCAAATATTGCATCAACAGCTTCTTTTCCTCTTCAAGACGATAAAAGTGCAGTCCATATTTATTCTTTGAGAAATATCGTTGTTCTTGGGTCGTCGGATTGAGTTTAACATGTTCTTACTGAAGCCTCTAGGCTAGGTTTGTCAGAGATTGGATCGTGTGTTTACCCATGATTCGCAGTCTCCGCTTCGTGGCCATTGGATAGCGACATAATAGGTGTTTGATTGTCCCTGTTCCCTTTATAGCTCCGCATGTCCTGCAGTAGTTAGTCAACAGGACATTGATCATATTCTGCAGTGGCCCGTGAATATTCCTACCGTTAATTTAAGGTCGAATTTTTTCATTGAGTGTAAAGATGAAGTTCTTCGCTTGGGGTTCTTTGTTTCAAATCTAGCTATCATTGTCTCGAAATGACATTGTCTCGAAATGACATTGTCATGAAATGACATTGTCATGAAATGACACAATGTTGGCTTGATTGTGTTGTCGACTTCAATATAAGTTGACTCCGATCCGCAACGCGCCAGTTCAGCCGCTTTTTTATTTCCTTCGACGTTGCAATGAGCCGGAACCCAACACAAGGTAACGATTGATTTTAGCGCTTCCAAGTTGTTCTTACAATCCAAAACCGCTGCACTTGATATGGTGGGATCTAAGCGATTTTGGGACCGCTTGACTATCATATGTAGAAAATCACCGGACCAGTTATGTCCCTTTTCATGATACCTATTAATTCTTCTGTTTTTATACCTTCCACCATAATATGGAGGACATAATTAAATTTGTCATTCCGTTTGTAACACATCGAAATATTCATCGGAGACCCTGTAAAGTATATATTCTTGATCAGGGTAAAATTTTAAGTCGATATAATAATGTCCGTCCGTCTGTCTGTTGAAATCAAGATACAGCTCGCAGTTTTTAAGATGGAGCCTTGTAATTTGGTATAGAAGTTTCTTTTACTCCTAGGATGTTTGGTATTGAAAATCGGTCAACGTTTTGATATAGCCCCCATTGAACGGTACCACCCAATTTTCGTATTTTGAAAGTTGTGACCTCAATATTCCTCCGAAATGGCTGAAATATGGTACTTACTCTTCGTTGGGGATACAAAACTTTCCCCCAAAATTTGTCAATAATCCACCACAAATGGATGAAATTTCGTATTTAGCCTTTATTTCGGATATAAAACGTTCCATATAAAATTCGTCGGTATAGGTTTACGCCTTCATATAGCCCCCATAGAACGTACCTCCCAGTTTTCGGTATTTTGAAGGTTGTGACCTCAATATTCCTCCGAAATGGCTGAAATATGGCACTTAGTCTTCGTTGGGGATACAAAACTTTCCCCCAGAAATTTGTCGGTATAGGTCCACTCCTTTATATAGCCCCCATAGAACGGTACCTGTCGATTTTCGGTGTTTTGAAGGTTGTGGCCTCAATATTCCTCAGAAATGGCTGAAATTTTGTATTTAGCCTTTGGTGGGGGATATAAAACTTTCCCCCAGTAACTTGTCGGCACAGGTCCACGCCTTAATGTAACTCCCATTGAACGATAACTCCCTATTTCCGATATTTTTAAGGTTTGTTGCCACAATAATCCAACGAAATGGCTGACATTTGGTATTTGGTCTTCAATTGGGGTATTAACCGTTTCATATGAAATTTGTTCACCGAAATGACTGAAATTTGGTACTTGGTTTTCATTTAGGGTATTAAGCGTTCCATATGTAATTTTTCGGAATAGGCCCACGCCTTCATATAGCCCCCATAAAACGGTACCACCCGATTTTCGGTATTTTGAAAGTTTTAGCCTCATTATTTTGTACTTAGTCTTGATTGGGGGTATAAAACTTCCTCATAGAAATTTCTCGGTATGGGTCCGCGCCTTGATATAGCCCCCATAGAACGGTACCTCCCGATTTTTGATATTTTGAAGGTTGTGGCCACAGCAACCCACCGAAATGGCTGACATTTGGTATTTAGTCTTTGTAGGAGGTAAAAGCCTTTCTGACTGAAATTCGTCGGTAAAGTTTCACGTTTCGATATAGGCCCGCCCGATTTTCGTAATTCTGAAGGTTGTGACGTAAATATCCCACCGAAAGATTGAAATTTGTTATTGAGTACCCAATGGGTTTATAAAATATTTCAGAAGAAAATTATCAGTATAGGTCCGCGGGTTCCTATAACCCCAATAGAAGCGTACCTCTTGATTTTCGGTATTTTGAGGGTTTTGCCAAAATATCGTAAATTTGGTATTTAGTCTTCTTTGAGTGTAAAAACTTTCCGCCAGAAATTTGTAGGTATAGATCGATGTTTTGATATAGCCCCCATGGAACGTTACCTCCCGAATTTCGGTATTTTGTAGGTTAACCACATTGTTTTACCGAACTTGCTGAAATTTGGTATTTAGTCTTCTTCATAAACGAAAAGAAGTTCGGGCTGGCCAAACTTAACGCCGTTCTTATTTGCTTTAATTACAAAGATCTCAGCTTGGAAGACACTACAAATTTCAATCAGCCTGTATGAGAGCCGTAAATTGAGGGCATCGCTATAGGCCTCTGCTTCTGTTCCCGTTTCCATCTTGGAGGGTAGATGTGAAGAGTTGTGGGTCCAGACCTCTCTATGGGGTATTTGACCATTAAACTCGTCGAAGTGTAATTGTGGTGATATGTAATCACTGATTACCTCTGGTCCCAGCGATAGTACTGATCGTCGTAAGGTTAGGAGAGCAGTACATGATTCAACGGTTGAAGGTCAAGTAGTATTTTGAGGTCCGCCTATGGAGTGATTTTTATGGCACCGGCGATTAGCAATGATGCTGTTCTTTGTAGAGCTGGCAAACTATCGATAGTTGGACTATCGTTTTGATCACTGTCGTGAAGCTTTGCTTATATCGGACTCAGAAGTCCTTATATTTTAAATAATTCTCAACAGTTAAACTAAATAACTTCTTTTGGTGAACGACGAAACCTTTGTTTTATAGCAGCAATCAAAACGATAGTCGGACTATCGATATTTTGTCAGCTCTAGTTCTTTGGGAATTGTTTAATTTATAAAGGAATAATGTCTTGGTCAAAGCATTCCACCATACCAAAGAGTTATAAGTAAGAAATGGGCGTACTATGTGAAGATCCAATGGATGACCTATGGTTTCAGCCCCCAACTTTAACCAATGGAATTCTTGCACAAATAAAGGGCTATTAGACTCTCTCGTTCTCTCTCTCTTACGTTCTTCGACATTCCTTATCCACATAACTTGGTGGTCCAGGACGATGTCGAGGTGCTTGGATTCTAAAGAGAGTTCTAGGGTGACTCCCTCAAGCATTGGTAGGTTGAATGTTTTGACTTTTCTCTTGTTTCCAAATACCCAACCATATTTTCGTCGGAAACATTGTTACTGGGTTGCTGACTGGAATTAATTGCGTCAGTATATGTGGTGTATGTATCCTTTTCGCTCATCGTTGTAAGCAATTGTTGTCACTAATTAAAAAGTTTCATTCTTCAATAGTCTCAAGTGTTGCTTAGCTTGTTCGTTTATTTTGTTTCCGATTCATTGTTCCTCGTCTGCATTCATTGCTCGCTTAGCGAACGCTTAAATCCGTATGTACAATTATACAGCTTGTGAAAACAATTCTCCATAATATTTGCGAAACTAAATGAATTTCCTAGATTTGATACAGCGATTGGGTTGCGATTGCTTGCCCAGCAGACGGGAATCGTAACCATGACACACATCCATTGAAGTGTGTAATTTTGTACATAAAAACAAGTGTATGTACATATTTACGAAATACATACATACAGCAGGATGCGATTACCAGTCTAGTGCAGATGAGGTGCCTAATTAAGAGCATTTCGAAAGCCATTGAATAGAAAATGATGACTAGGAGAAAAACAATGGAAAGAGCTCTTCCCAAAAAAGAAAACTACATTTAGAATTTTATTTTTTCTCATATTATCATCATCATCATCATCTGCAATGGATGTGACACTTAGAACTTTGTCATCCACACTTCAGAAATAATTAAGAAACGAAGAGTAGTAGTGTTGAACTCTGGCAGGATATAGCACATCCTGTTTAAATCCATAGCAAGTTTGTTATGTGTCCGGTGTCCTCAAGAATTGATTTAAATTCAATTTTATTTTATACAAGTTGTTTTTTTTTTCTTGTCATATTTCTGTTGTTGTTCCTGTAGTTATCGTTGATTATCCCAAGGGTAGGTGTGTATGCTGGACAAGTGTTCGAGTCCATGTCTGGTTGTGTTATCAAAAGTTTTTTCATGCAATGAAAGTTATACAGGATATAGGATATTCCTGCTTAAGCCAATCAATATGCGAGTACACCCTACACAGGTGCAAGGGGGATAAAAATAAATTTGAAAAAATATTTTTAATCTGATAATATCGAAGATCAAAATGTGTATTGTTAAGGTACTGTCAGACTAGGCATGTAATATTCTGTGTCCTAATATGAATACTCGTGCGTAGTATCATTTAAATTCAAAAATTCGTAGTCCCTTTGAAACTACGTGATGGGCCAATTATGTCATTGATACCTTTAATAATATATATGATCACATTAACAATACAAACTCGTATATTCCCAGCAAAACAATCGTACCGACATCGTAACGAAATCGGAACAAAATTCGGACGCTACGTCCGATGTAGGATCCGAAATCGTAACCACATCTTAACGAAAGTTGTATGAAGTGGATGACATAATTTCGGAACGAAATGTCGGAAATCGGATACATTTCGGTCGGAATTCGGAACGAAATCGGAAGAAAATCCTTGGGAACTTCTGAAGTCGATTTTTTCTTCCGAATTTTCGTACAGATTTCTGAACGAAATCCTACAATAAGTCAAAGCCACCAGTCTTCCACTGATCTGTGTCGATATGGCGTGTAATCCTGTTGTCGGTGCTGATGTGGGGCAATTCGGAAACAGCTTCTTATCATGGGGAGGTGTACTGCCTCTAAAATCTTCGCTACTGGCGACAGGATGGAAGTCGGTCTGTACCATTTGCCTCTGCTGGCATCTTTACCTGGCTTAGTAGCGGGACCACCCTGCCAACTTTCCAGGCTTCTGGGTGGCTCAACTCTGGGTTCATCAAGATGCGTAAGCATTATCAATGGGACTCCGTGTGGATCCAACGCTTTGGATGACGTCTGCAATATCGCTCATCGCAAATTTAGGTGGTACCTCCTTGAATTTTATACGGCGTAGCACAATCAGATTCATCCTATCACTTCAGGGTCCTCTATAAATTGCCGGTGTAAATAACATGCGCTCCTTTTGGGATCTGTCACGGTCAAGTCGTTGAAAGTAACTGCCGCATTCGGGAGTGATTTAACAGCTGCTCTCAGTTTAATTAATCCTGTTTCATTGCTGCTGAGTTCGTACGACGAAACTCGTCATGACTGTTTTTGTTCCGCCACCGCTGCTGAGAAAATTTGGTCTAATTTCGGATATTCGGCCAGCAGGTATGTAGCGAGCGAATGCACTTGTGATTATGTCCCGGAAAATTCTCTCAGCTACCCGAGGATTGGAAGGATTGAGTAGATCTCTAAAGCAGTGATTGCTAATGTTTCTGAACCCTTACCGATCAGGTTTCCCATAGGTGTCTTGTAAACGGAGACGGTGATAGGTAGGTGGTCTGAGAGAAATTACGCATTGGCACGACACTTTTTTATCAGACCGGATGACCCAAGGGTGATGTCTGGCGACCTGTGGTAATCTCCTCTTCTCCTCATAGTAACATATTCGTCTACCGACAGACAGAATGCCAAAGTTTATGATGAACATTAACGTCCCCTAGCACCAGATGGTTATTCCCCTTCAAAGCGATTTAATATCACGCATATAACGCAGGGTACAACTCTTTATCGGCGGTGTGTTTACATTAATCCTATACTCCTAGGATAGGTCTGAAGTAGACAGACTTGTGTATAAGGAAGTTAATTTCTCTTCCTCCGCTTCTTGCACGATCTTTCAGTAAAACGTTGACTGCGACGCATTCCGATGACGACGCATTTGGAGACACGATGGAAAATGTACCGACGCAGCAATACAACCCCTATCACAGAAGTCTTGGAAACAGCTAAGATTAGATTAGAGCAGCTTCGGAAGTTCACGAAGTGTGGATCTGGCAAACAGAACAAATCCATGGTCTAGGGTTTTTCTTCTATTCGTCCACGGACAAAAATACCTCGAAGCGGGCATTTCGAGATATTTACTCCTTGATGCCGTCTGCTGTAATCACTCTAGCGTCTACAATAGTACTGTGCGACAACAACAAAAATAACAAGGAAAACTGAGTACATTATGAAAGTAGAGCTAAAAATATGAGACTCGTGTATCGGCGTTTTTAAAGTTTACATCGGAAAGTAACCAAAGACCGCCACAGTGTCACGGCCGTGGCCAAAAATGGTAAAAACTAAATACTTCGTTGAACAAATTTATTGATGGGGAGTGATAGAAAACATATTAATTAAGAAGAGTCTGAATTTTGGTACTGATGCGTGAAGTAGTTTTTGCTATATGAGGATTTAAATCCGACAGTTTTAGTTAATACGTATTTTTGTGTTTTTTTTTTTCTAAAATTAATAAATTATATTTTGCGTTAAAATTTAAAAGTAACGGTTGCTGCACAAATGGTTCCTAAGTTCTCTTGGGATGTAATAAACTTGGCTACACTTTTGTTTGCATGTAAATATTAATCATATGATGTTTACATTTACCCAAACATGTATTACTAAGTTTATTAATTTTCTGAAGCAAATTTTGCTGTATGAGTCGTAAAAAGTGAGTACTTCAAATATATAAAGGTCCCAGCTGCAGAGGTTTGCAGACGAATGTGTCATTTCTCTTTTTCAGCATGAAAACGAATGAACCGATCATCATATATTAAATATCAATTTTTAAAAAAATTGGGAACAGCGAAAATCAAAATTCGTTTTTTTACAAAAAATTTACCGTCTTTTGACCACTAATCGGTTAAAAAAAAATTTTAAAGGAAATTTCTCATATATAAAGACGAGAGTTTGATATATTCAATATGCTTACAAACAATATGAAGACTAAACACCAAATTTCAGTCATATCGGGTGGATATTGAGGCCACAACACTCAAAATACCGAAAATGAGGAGGCACGGTTCTATGGGGGCTATTGGAAGACGAGGACCTATACCGACATATTTCTGGTGGAAGGTTATAAGTCCACCAACGGAGACTTAATACCAATTTTCAGCCATTTCGGTGTGATAATCAGGCTAAAACGTCCAAAATACCGAAAATCGGGAGGTACCGTCCTATTGGGGCTATATGAAGGCGTGGACCTACGCAGACAAATTTCAAGGTGAAGGTATAATGCCCCCTACGAAGACTAAATACCAAATTTCAGCAATTTCGGCGTAATAATGAGGCTAAAATCTTCAAAATACCGATAATCGGGAGGTACCGTTGTATGGGGGCTATATCAAAACGTGGACCTAAGCCCACAATTCTCTGTTGGAATGTTTTATACCTCTGCCGAAGACTAACCACAAAATTTGAATACTTTCGGTTGGTCATTGTGTCTAAAACATTCAAAATACCGAAAATCGGGAGGTACGGTTCTATGGGGGCTATATCAAAACGTGGACCGACCAACCCAATTTTTTGTCCTGAAGATTGTAAGTCAATAATAGGTAAGTGTACCAAAATTGATGCACCTACGACAACTCCTTCTATTTTTGGCCATAGTTAATATGAACTCGCGACATTTTCGGCGGTACAAGTTCCGTCCATTTCTAATTTTTTTGAAATATTCGAGTTAAGATATCCTGGAATCCTTTCAATTTAGGTATATAGTGTATTTGGCAACTTGACAGAGGAGTATGTGGGGAATACTTTTTTATATGTGTTAACCCTCATGCGGTGCACCAAAGGGGTCTTTTTGGTCCTTTTTCGAAAATCTTTCAAAAACTCCTTTAAAATGTGACCATATCAAATCCAAATATTCTACAAATTGTTTGTCATAAAATTTTACTTCAGGTCTCAGAATTCAGGCTTCATCAGATTTCTTTTATTCAGAGACTCTCAATATCCCCAAAAAGTGAAGGATTTTGTTAGATTTTAATCCACTATGGAATTATATAAAATTAACAGTCCAAAATTAAAACAAATGATTTCATCCTAAAATGTACAAATTTGCAATCTAATTTTCTTAAGAAAATAGTATACCTAGACATATGCTTTATTCTAAAACTCATAGTGACATTTTGTGTAGAATTTTTCTTCTTTTGACACTTTTCACCTAGAACGAAGTTTTATATTACTTTCACGTATCAATCGAAAAAAGGAAAAAAATTCATAAAAAAATTGGGAAATATTTTCATGTTTTGTTCAGCAAAATTGATACTGATATTTTCATGATATGTAAATAGACATTTCATTTCTTTGGCGACCCATAGTGAAATTTGACGAAGAATATTTTAGTCTTTGACGTCATCTCTCTAAAATTTTGTTTTGATGGACAATTTTGAATAAATTCAGATGAAGTCCTTTAACCCTAAAACTCGTTTTTCATTTTTAGAGATCCCTGTCGATTAGATAAGATTTACAGATTTGGTATATTCTGAGACCTGTAGTAAAATTTTATGACGAACAATTTTGTAAAATATTTGGATGTGATATGATCACATTTTAAAGGATTCTTTGAAAGATTTTCAAAAAAAGACAAAAATATTCCCCACATCCTCTTCTGTAAAGTTGCCAAAGACACTATATACCTAAAATGTGAGGATTCCAAATATCTTAACTCGAATATTTCGAAAAAAAACTAGAAATGGGCGGAACTTGCCCCGCCTACTTCGATTTCTTTCCGATGTCAATTTTAAAAACGCCGATACACGTGTCTCATATTTTTAGCTCTACTTTCATAATATACACGTTTTTTTCATCATTTAAAAAATGAATTTTGTTGCACAATGTAATTAAGCTAGAACTCTATATTTTTGCACCGGAGAGAATTTTTCCCATTGCACAGTGGATCCACTTGTATGGAGAAAGTGGCCAAAAATATTTAGAGTGTAAAAATCAAGCCAATGCGCCGGTTACAGCTTTCTGCTGCTGCGAAGAGTGTTTTAAGAAACCACGAGCGTAACATTCTCCCCCCCTTACCCCTCTGGAGGGGTTATACGGTAAGAATTGTTTTATGCTGTTAATACAAAATGACATGAACAAAGGTCCCGATTATATTATGATGCAAAAATAGGCTTGGGGAAACAAAACAACATAAAATCCAACAAATTTAGCGGATTAAAAAAGTCAACATTTTTGTCTGAAAATTGGTAAAATTTTTAATATAGATCTTATAGCGTTCTTCCTAGAAGGCACGTACAGCCAACGTAAGACAAATTTGGAAGAAGATATCTTCATCTTGCCACTGATACCAATTATGTTAATGTACGTGGTCAGATAACAGATCTATACGCTAGAAACCCTATTCTAGGGCAGCTTTAGTCAGCGGCCCCCCATTTATAGTCTGGCACTATATGGCAGCTGATTGTAATACTGAATAATCTTAAACCCATGGACTACTTTGGAAAATTATTCCCGAGGTGGGCACTGGTGGGTATCATGACTGAAACCTTAGGTCAAATTTAAGTATGTGATCGAATTGACATTACAAAATACACTATGAAAATATGCAGCTAACTAGAATTCCACAACACGTTAAACACTATTTTTAATGTAAATTAAGCTTTTACCTCCTCCTTTAAAATCCACTATAATATTTTGCTATACTTATTAGTTTCGCGATATTTTGAATATATTTACTTGCACTTAAAATATAGGTTGTACTCACAACAAAAAATATTAGTCAAATGTTCCGACTTTTGAAGCTATTCTTAAGAAGATCGCGTTCGAATGAAACAAAAATTTATATATGTTTAAAATGGTCCATGTCATAGCTTTTTTTATTTTTGGCCAATGGGTGGATCCACTGTGCATTGGCAGGTTAAATTTGAAGATGCTTTTCGATATTTTGAGGTTTCTAGCTACTATTTTTAACCGATTCGGATTCGTTAGTGATTATGTAATCTATTACAAAGTAATGTAAACAAGCTGAAAAATATTGGGTTATTTTTTAAAAATATTACAATGCAAAACTACTTAATTTACTCCTTACTTAGTAATGAGTAAGGTGGCACAGAGCGTGTGTGTCCGACTACAAACCGGAGGGTGGTGTGGTCAACGCTCAAAGTCGGCACGCGAGTTTCTTGTTAACAAAATAAAGAACAGTTGGTGCTGCGCGTGTAAGCATTTAAACAACCTTTAATGTTCGAACGCGTGGCACAGTGTGTAGTGTGTTTTGCTACAAATCAGAAGTTCGCATGATCAAGTCCAGCAGAGAGCAATATAAAATAAAAATATGAAGTGTGTTGAAATTGAAACATAGTTTTTTAGCTGGTTCTCCAGCTTCTGGCCATAGAATAACAAGTTATTCTAGTGATTATAGAATAACTAGTTATTCAGTGAGATTCAGGTAAGTAGGGTGTTACGACCACCTGAGTGTAATTTAACATTTGAGGTTCTTTGTGGTCACAGCACTTCTCCACCAAAAATGTTCGATATATTTTAGTTTATGAAGTTTTATGGTGAAGAGAATAAAAATTCTGAACCGGCCGAACATAACACTTTTCTACTTGTTTTTTGTTCATACTGTCTTTTTGCTCAATGTTAAAACCAAGATAAATCCAGAATTTGCTATGTTTACCTTATGTCCGACCAATTTTTGATTCCAATAAGAGGACCTAATATCATTTAGATAGTTGTTTTAGTTAGTGTTGCAATATATTTGACCACAAATTCACGCCTGTGTGAGGCTCCATCAATTCGTTACGAATCGAATTTTTTTCACTATTCCCCTATTTTTATGTATCTCCGTAGATAATTTTATTATTTTTCATCATAAATAGCTTCCCACATGTGTGAACGGATAAACATAAATATGTATGTGTATAACTTTGTGTGTACATATATATGTATGCATATGTCATCAATGTTCACAACAGATATAAAGATAGGGATATTGATGTCTAAAATAGAATAAAATTGAATTGATTAAAGCAAATGTTTTGATTCTTTTTTGTTTATAACCACTTCAAAAAAAAAAAGAAGAAAAAAACAACAACATAAAAACAAAATTATATAACAATATCTACAACAACGCCCATCATGCATACAAATCATATCTTTTTAATTGCTTTTGGAATCTGCAAAGGATAACTTGTTATGGAAAAAACATTATATGTATATGTGATAAAAATATAAATAAATTTGATTACTGCTGGTATGTGGCATCAGCGTAGCTAGATAAGAAAATTACAAATATAACAATGTTTTTCAGAATATTTATGGCATAATTAGTATTGGACATTCTTTAGTTTATTACGAATGATTATTTGTCTGTGTCAAAGGCTGTAACAATTTAAATTGGAAATAAAAAAGAATATCTAAAAAAATACATTTCAAATGTTTACAAATTAACTTGTTTTCTTCATTTATTTTTATTCATATTGCAATTTACATAAATTAGAAAAAGAAAGAATTTACCATTTTTAAATGAGAAAATAAAATAAGAAATTCCTAAATAATCTTTTGAAATTTCAAGAAACAGCTATAAGACTCCTTCCTTCCTTTTCTCGCATATCCATCATATTGTTATTTATTATTTTAATTAATTTTTGTTTATAGCAATAAATGTAACATCTTGTTGAGCAATTAACGAATATTCATTATATCCGATCATTAGCTCTGTCGTAAAGTACATTAAATTAATTGGTGTTAATCATATTTTAATGTTGTTTCATTCAAGGATTTGCTGGCAATTCTTCAAGAAGTGATTGACCGGCGCTAAAGCACAGAGAAGGATTAGACCAATAGAATGTCATTAACATCTGCTTGTCAGTTGATTGATTATAGACACTGCCTTAGGCGGCAACATTTTTAATTAGCTTACGCAATCTACTTCTTAGGGACAAAAACGTGGTCAGAAATTATTAATTAAACAAGTGAAGGAGTATAAGCCGGCTTTCCCCGTCCGAAATGTACCCTCAGCCTATGACTGTAAAACAAAAACAATAACTAAAACAGTAACAGAAGTGGTGGACCTAAATGTACTATAAGCAGCTAAAATAAAGGCTCTGCGAAAAATGGCCCCAGGAAATATGGCCCCAAAAGGCATTGTGAAAAATGGCCCTAAATTTGGGGTGAAACTGTATAATGAATTTTGACCCCAATATACCTCGAACAATTTCCCCCCAAAATAATGCAATATTGCCCCAAAAATAAAATGAAAAATTGCCCCAAGTTTGGGGTAATTTTGCCTAATGAAGTTTTACCCCAAAATAAAAAATGCAATTTCGCCCCAAAAATTTTATAACTTTTATTGGTAATATAAAAACAACCAACCATAGTATCGCTTACATTTTCTATGCAGTAAGGACAAATAAAATGTTTCGATTTACCCAATGTTGAACAACACCTTAACTGTTTGCAAGGAAGCATCACAACAATTTAAAAATTGTCCTTCCATAATACATATTCACACCATTTCTTCTAATTTTCTGATAAAAATCTAAATATATCGACACAATTATTGTTTTAAAAATCGTGCGATTTTTAAAACAATTTCACCTATGCTCCTTCACAAATTTGAAATCAATTTTTAAAACAAAAATTGATATTATGAACTATTTGAAATCGACTTTTATTCGTAATACTTGTGAAGGAGCATTGGTGAGATAAATTTTTAAAACAAAAACAGATATTATGAACTGTTTGAAATCGATTTTTATCTGTAATACTTGTGAAGGAGTATTGGTGAGATTGTTTTAAAAATCGCGCGATTTTTAAAACAATCTCGCCAATGCTGATTCACAAATTTGAAATCAATTTTTAAAACAACAACAGATATTATGAACTGTTTGAAATCGATTTTTATCTGTAATACTTGTGAAGGAGTATCGCGCGATTTTTAAAACAATCTCACCAATGCTCCTTCACAAGTATTACAAATAAAAATCGATTTCAAACCGTTCATAATATCGGTTTTTTATTATAATATTTCAGTTATCTTATAAACATACTAACATCAAATGCTCTCCAATATGCACTCCTATACTTTTTCTTTCCTTTTTTAATTACAAATTCACACTTCTTACGACTTCCACAGAACATCTAAGAATAAATAGTTTGCAAAGTTGATATATTTTACAACGGAGTAAAACGTAAATTGCTATTGTACGATTATAAATATAAAATAAATTTTTGTAAAATTTAATTTTCATTTTTGAAAAATATCTCAGAAACGCAAAAGGCCCCAAACATCGACAGAAAATAATTTTGGGACCTTTTTGCATTTTTAATGTTTGGGGTCATATTTCATTTTAATTGAAATGCAATTATGCCCCAATTTTTTGGTGCAAAAATACCCCAAAAATTTGTGAAAAACTGCCCCAAATTGCGTGTTGTTGTAATGTACACAATTTTTTGGAGTCATTTTGCACTTTTGCTTTGGGGCAATTTTGCATTGGGGCCATTTTTCGCGGAGCCATAAATAGCATTTTCGCAGGTGACGAAACATAAACAATACTTACTTACTTAGCTGGCCCATTACAGAACATTTGTTCCATAGACCGAACTAAGAAAAGATCTCCAATTCTCTCCGTTTAGTGCTTCGCTTTCTGGAATACCGGGCCTTGTCATCTCTTCATCCACTTGTTTGTGCCACCTATTCTATGGCCTGCCAATTCTGCGTGCACCGCCATGTGGCTCGAATTTATACGCCTTTTTAGCGGGTTCATCATCGCTCATTCTTATTATATGTCCTAGCCAACGCAATCGCTGCATCTCGATAAGTTAACTATATTGATGTCGTTGTATAGCAGATACAGCTCGTGGTTCATACGACGTCAATATTCACCGTCAACGCAGATTGGTCTGTAGATCTTTCGAAGAATTTTTCTCTCAAACACGCCAAGCACTGCCTTATCTATTTGCTTAAGTACCCAGGCTTCGGAACCATATGTCAGCACGGGTAGTATCAGTGTTTTGTAAAGCGTTATTTTTGTTTGACAAGTTGTTGCTTTGTTTTTGAAGTGCTTACTTAAGCCAAAGTAGCATCTGTTGGCCAATACAATACTTCTTTGTATTTCACAACTGATGTCGTTTGTTGAGGTTACGGCGGTGCCGAGGTATAAGAAGTATTTTACTACCACAAAATTACAGGAACCAACTTCAACAGTTGGTCCGATCTCAATGGACGCATTGCGCGTTGACACCATCAACTTGGTCTTTTCGCCGTTTACCGCCAGACCCACTTTAGCAGATTCTACTTCGACCTTCATAAAGGCATCGGTTACTTCTTTTACTGATCGTCCCATGATGTCTTTATCATCAGCATAAGCAAGTAACATGTGGCTATTGGTTTAGATTGTGCCACTTCTTTTGTCGTTTGCCTCTCGTATAACCTTTTCTAGCAGGATGTTGAAAAGATCACAACAAAGGCTGTCTCCTTGTCTTAGTACAAAACTCTTCGGAGAGGTTCTTTCCTATTTTAACTGAAGAACTTGTGTCAGTTAGAGTCATTTTACAAAGCCGAATGAGCTTTGAGGGGATACCAAATTCAAACATAAACAATGCCCCTATTTATTCCACCGGCAGACATAATCAATACCACTTACACCAAAAAACATACTTACTTAGGTGGTCCTCTATAGAACATTTGTCCTATAAGAATATTTGATGTATTCCTTTTCCAGTTTACAATACCGTATTCCACTGCATCGAAGCATTGACATTCTACTTCTGCATGTACTGCCATGCAGCCATGTACGACCCATGATGTCAATGTCGTCTGCATAAGACGAGAAGAGAGGATAATTCCTATTTCATCTAAGTACTAGCAAAGTGCCCGCCAATTCGTATGCCGAAAGGATATAAAAACAAACAAACAATATTTAATAAGGAAATGGTGAACACTCAACATTTAGTTGTACTAATACCAATTGTGTTTTTCGTACCCATAAATACGAATTTCTAAAAATTCCTCAATCCTACACTCCAACAGTAATCTCAATTCCAAATTTGAGGGTTCCAGCTCGATCCGTTCTCCAAAATCCAAATTGTACCAAATTTAGTACTTTTTTGGTAGCCATAAGTACGCATTTCCAAAACTAACTCAATCTTAGAGTCCAACAGTAATTTTAATTCCAAATTTCAGGATTCCATCTCCATGCGTTCACCCAAATCCCAAATGCACCAAGTATATAGCACTATTAAGTACTTCCCGTACCCATAAGTACGATTTTCCAAACCTACTTCAATCCTACAGTCCAACAGCAATTTTAATTCCAAATTTCAAGATTCTAGCTCGATCCGTTGACCTAAATCCCAATTGCACCAAATTTAGTACTATTTAGTACTTCGGGTACGAATTTTCAAAACGACCTCAATCCAACAGTCCAACAGCAATCTTAATTTCAGGATTATAGATCGATCCGTTCACCAAATCCAAATTGTACCAAATTTAGTACCATTGATAACTTTTCGTACACATAAGTACGAATTTCCAAAACCATTTCCTTATACCAATACCATTTCCCAACCTTGATTCCCATACCAAATATCAAGATTCTAGCTATGTCCCTTCAAAATATACAGTTGGTACTAAATTTGATAACTTGTAGTGCTTTTCGTACTCTTATAGGTCGAATTTCAAAAATTTCGTTGGTACATCTTTCTAGCTC
Source organism: Musca autumnalis (assembly GCF_047663935.1). Taxonomy (NCBI): domain Eukaryota; kingdom Metazoa; phylum Arthropoda; class Insecta; order Diptera; family Muscidae; genus Musca; species Musca autumnalis. The sequence goes on along the minus strand of NW_027412088.1, from coordinate 10,841,941 downwards.
TCCATTGGTGACTCTCATTACACTTTTCAGAATTCTAGCTCTTGCCGTTTGCCTAATACAAAGGGTACCATATTTAGTACCATTTAGGACTTTTCGTACCCTTCTAGTTCGAATTTCCAGAAACCCATACTTATCTCACCCCTACACACCAACAGCAACCCACACTCAAAATTTCAAGCTTCTAGCTTCAGCGGTTTCGTTTGGCGATGATCTGTCACTCACTCACTCACTTATCACTAAGCTCTTTTATATAATAAGATAAGCTTTGTGGGAATACCAAAACCTATAGTGCTGTCGAAGGCTGCTTTGTAATCGACAAAAATATGTCATCGAATCTTCATCTCTTGGGTCTTTACCAGGTTTTGCTAGAAGGTAAATTTCTGGTCAACAGTGTCAGGTGTAAAACCGCATTGATATGACCCAGTTATATACAAATTGACCATACAGTCTTATATTCATTCATGTAGACGGAATATAGAATGCCCACGTTCCACCATAATAAGGTGTCGCCTCCAGTCTTCAAAAGCTCGTCTGGTAACTATCGGCTCCCGAGACTTTATAACTCTTCGCTGATTTATAGCAGTCTGCATCTCATCTTCTGGGATTGGGTCTGTAACATTTTCGTTGCAAAAAATTCTCTTCCATAACCTGAGCACACTATCTGTTTCTGTTACTTCTGCAGGAGTTTCACTCTTTAATGCAATTTACGAACTTTACACTGGTTCCTGTATATTTCAATTATTTCACAATTCCGCTTTTCTCTTTCTTTCTTCTTTCTACATTTGCCTCTCTCTTGCGCTAAGCGTTGCTACTGAATACAAAGTAGCCCTATATGTCGCATTCTTCTTTTGTAGCATCACCACACTCCTTGTCACACCATGGGTTTCTTGGTTCAGGCCTTTGGTATCCACCTTTTCTATAAAGAGTCCGAAAATTCTAAGTGCAGATAAATCATTGTCCGGGTGTCGGCAACTTTAGAGGTATTGGTTTTTCTTTGTATATTTATAGTTTAAATTTGGGTGAACTTGTTAGCTCACTACCGTTAACAAGTGTTGAAACAATTCCCTAGATGACGACAATTTTAAATGAAAGAGGAGGAAAAAAGGTCTCTCTAACACATATCCCAAACATATTTTGCAGCAAGCATATATATGTTTGCAATAGTCCCTAACATAACATATGTTTGGGTTCTGCATACAAGTATATGTTTGCGTGCAAACAAATATATGTTTGGGTGCAACCAAATATATATTTGGATGAAATATTAAAATATTTGTTTGGATGAAATATAAATACAAACCCAAAAGACATGAAAAACACATACACACATATAAAAATGGTTGTGGTTATTTATTTTATTTAAATGCATAGAAAAGCAACAACAGATGCATAGGTACATATAAAATTCCAAAAATAAATACATAACAGACTTTAATGAAACAAAGGTATAGAATAATTTATAAAAAAACTAAATAATAATGTAGTGTCAACTTTTAGAAAGAAAAAAATTATTAATTATAAAATATAGAAACGCCGTTGAACCCTTCTCGTTAGCTGTGAAATAAAACACATTCTCCTCAAAATTAAAATTATCAAAGGGAGTTCGGTATCTGGAATCAAATAAATATGCACGTCCATATTTCAAATATATGCTTGGATATGAAAACTGTATTAATATGCAATCAAATATTTCCATTCACCTTTTTGATTCAATTATAAAATATATTTGGCATTTAATTTACTGAAAAGCACCATTACTTCAAGAAAACACAAAAAACTGAATTATTTACTGGCTTAACCGTCTTCACTCAAAGATTGTCTTGATGAAACGACAAACATAAATCATAAAATTTTTTACCTTTCTTCTTCGTCTGCTAGGTTGGTTAAATGTGAGTTACAGACAAAACTGCCTGCTTGTGAAAGAATAAATCGCAACAACAACATCAAAGACCCAAGCGTTTGGCCGCCTACCGCATCCACAAATATTTCACCCTCCCATCGTCGCTTCTGCGTCTTCTATTGCACCATACACACAGTTCTTTACTCGTATTATCAAATAAGCGAGAGCCCTGTTATTATGCTGTTTGACAAAAATCCCCTCTCCACCAATAAAAAAATATGTTCTAACATAAAAATATGTTGCAATAAAATTGAGATATATTACAAAATATTGCAAGCATATATTTATTTGGACCCAAACATAATATGTTTGAATACAACCACATATTTGTTTGCAAGTAGTCCCAAACATATATTTGTTTGAATCTATACATATTTCTTACAAATTATTTTCTGCGTGTAGATAAGTCCTTAGCTTTGCCATGTTCAAATCGGTCAGGATCATTCTTTGGAATCGGTCTCAAAGGTCGCCGTAGGATTTTTTTAAATATATCATTGTAATCGGAATCGCTCAAATTTTGAAACTGCTGCGTTTTGTAGTTAGGCAGGCAAAAGAAGAAGTTGACCGAAACAGTCCATCTTCGATGTTGATTTAACATATCAATGAGTGCACGCCGATTCATATTGGTTCAATAATATGGGACCTACTTTTTATCTCCGAGATCGAACGGCACGCCGATAAAACTGATCAACGACCTAAGAAAACATCGCATATTAAATTTGAAGAATATTCAATTAAAATTGACCGATTTATTGCAAAATTTGGGAAAGATATACATATGTGAGGGCTATATCCAAATCTGAAACGATTTTTGTCAAAATCAGTAAAACTGATTAGGGGCCTAACAAAATATCAGATAATTAATTTGAAGGCTATTCTCTTAAAATTGACCGAGTAATAGAAATATCGAGGAAAGATATATATGGGGGCTGTATCCAAATCTGAACCGATATGGATCAAAGTAGGTATTCCTATGCTAAGTACTTGTACAAAAATTCATCATCCTACATCAACAAAAGTGGACGTTTATGTTTGAAGGAAATTTGAAATTGAAAATGCTATCACGTAGTGACAGTTTACGAGTGATATCACAAAATAGCATTGTATTAAATTACTATATTAAGAAATTGAAGTTAAACATTTTTGGGGAAAATTGTCTTCTAGTCACTACGAGTCTACGGTAAAATTTTCTGATCGATATCTTGACTAGAAAATTTTTGTCGCTTTCTCCCATATAAGCTAAACCACAGTGCAGTGGCTCTCAAGAGAGAAATATTACGATGGCCACTTACAGGCACAGCAGAAAATTTTAAATTTTGTTTGAGGGAGGTACCCGACGGCGGAACTTGAATTAGCAAATATGTTGAAACTGAACTTCTCAAAATATTGTAACTGGCAATGTTTGGAGCAAATCGGTTGAACCAGCCAACCAGTAGATTGACAGACATTTGGACGCACAGGGCACTTAGGGACCGACGAATTACTACGTAATAGAGATTATTTTGTGTGACAATTTCCACATGTGCCTTAAAAATAATTTCGTTATAAAGAAGTATTCGTGGCAGGTATGTTCGTTATAGAGAAGTTCGATTAGGCACCCTTTTAATGATATCAAAGTGCTTATACCCTAGTTTGCCTAAAATCTGAAAATATAAAGAATATCATTATCACAGCAGGGCCGAAGAAATGTAGTATGACACCTTTTCGGGGCTACATAGCACAGTGGGAAAAGTGCCGATCTAGCGTGCAGAAAATCAAAAAATGGACTTGAAAGAAACTATGAAACTGTGTATTTTATTTGGAGTTCTTTCGACCTTTTACTGCCAAACTGAAACTATATGCCAAATGAAACTATGAAACGTTAGTACAGTATTGAAGTAGAGTGTTGACTGTATTTAGCGGCATATATGTATAATAATTAGAAATAGTTAGTCAGAGCGGAATAACGATACATTTAAAATAGATATTTTTTAACAATGTTAACGATGATTTTTTTAGCTGTAAAATTGCGATATACTTGTGCGTTCTGTGAATATATTATTGTGAAATCTTTTTTATTTTTGATATGCTGTAATGGTATTTAATTAAATAAAATAGTTTTATAACACATATCGTCGGTGTCATGCTTAAGTGTTCCATACGCCATTTGCCTGATTCGAGAAAAACTCAACTTAATGTTTTAGTCCATACAGGCTAGATGTGGTGCAAAAATCCAATACTTTAAGAGCTCAATTATACTTAACTAAACTCAAAGAATATATTAGGAGTTTATTTTAGTCAGATATCTGTTATAGTCTATATGTTATAGCCAATTTTTATAAATGCAAAAGGTTGTAGATTTGTTCCATAGGATCTTTTTTTCGTGTTTTTGGCAATTTGTGTGACATGGAACACTTTTTGTCACATTTTAACAAACAAACTTTTGATCAATTGTGATCCACCTCCATTATGTGAAGTGCTGCTGTAGAGCTGAAAATTCGGGGGCTTCAGTAAAACAGATGCAGTAGAAAATAAATGCTTTAGGGACCATTGTTATATGCTTATTTTACATTTATTTAAGGAGTGGACACCTCCATTTTCGAAAAATATAATTTTTATTAGCTTATTCTTATTGTCTTATTTCATCGTTTAATTCATTCAAAAAATCAATAATCGTTCTTTGAACTATTGGTAGTGGCAATAGAAATATATTTTAATTAATTTTCTGACATTTTATTTACCTTACATGTCTTTTATTAAGCGGGAGTCGTTAAATTTAAGCAAAAATAAATTTTAGTTTCATGTAACAATACAGCATTTTAAAATATCTTGATTTTAAAACTATTCTTCTTCAGTTTTTAAACCTAGTCCTTTAAAACAATTTGTTCCATACGCCACATTGTTCGTAACTTGACAAAATTGGGCAATTTTTTGTTCCAAACGCCATCATTTTTTGTGAGGAACAATTCGTTTTTGTCTTTTTTTGTTCCATACGCCAAACGGTATGGATATGGAACAAAAAAGTTCAAAGCTCTTTTGTTCCATACGCCAGACTTTATGGATATGGAACAAAAAAGCAGACTTTTTTGCGTCCAAACTGGATATGGAACATATTGACATTTCTATATCTCGAAAACTATAAGAGATTGTGGAAAACCGACTAGAAATTCAGAAAGAGCAGGGTTGAAAACTTTGAAAGGTACATGTAACTCAAAATGTCAAAAATGGCGTATGGAACACTTAAGCATGACACCGACGATATGTTATTTTAATGTAGATGTTTCGGGCTAAATAAAAATTAATAGGGGTTTAGTATGGAAATACATCGAGTTCCGCTTCGATTATTTTTTAATTTTTTATGTATCTTGTCTACAATATTAAACTTTTTTCCTGCGAGTTCCTGCAACTTCCGGTTTTACAGAAATTTTTAGAAAATATGCCAATACGGGAAGGAAGATTTTTTTTTAAGTTTGGTTAAAAGAAATCTGCGATTATGGGAAAACTTTTGATAAATAAAATCGGATATCACTTGGAATTGATAAGAAAAAATGAAATGAAAAAGACCCCTTTACGGTTCCCACGGTATAGGTGGAAGTAAATTATAAATTATGTATATTCAAATCAGATTTCAGCCATTTTGGTGCGATATTGAGACCACATCTTCAAGATACCCAAAATCGGAAGGTACCGTTCTATGTGGGCTATATGAAGACGTACACGGACCTACACTGATAAATTTCAAGCGAATAGTTATACAACGAAGATTAGATACAAAATTTCAACCATTTATTATTATAACTAGTTTTTTGTAAAAGTTTACCACTTCTGACAAAGGATTTGTGTAAATTCTTAGGGTGGTTCTATCCTGGTGAACCATTAAAACATGCTAATATTTGACATACCAGTAAAAAGTACCGTTATAACGCATATGTGAAACATGTTAGGTATTGAAAATATCGGCTACTATATAGTCTACATGTCCACAAAAATTTAATTTACAATTCCTCTCCTATCGTCAGATATAACGGTATTTGTAGGCAAAATTGGTTGGTTCTATTTAGATGAACCGGAGTGTATATATATTTCCATTCCAAATAGAAGAATGAAGAAAGGCATTACCAACACCCGTTAATAAAATTAAACCTATTAAATCGAATGACTTAACAAAAACAAGCTGCAATATCACATTTGACAATTATGTGAATAACTATTATAACAATACTGTCACACAAAATACACTTTTTAAACAATAAACGGATTTTTCTTTGTTGTTCTCTTCCAAACAAATTGCAATAACCGTAAACAAACAAGAAATACAAAAACGGAATTCTTTTATGGCGGGAAGATTTGTTTTTATTTTCCCTTTGCTTTATACACTCTTCTTAGTAATTGTACAATGTACATACATACATACATATGTATGTACCTAGATTTGGTGACAATGTCGCCACTATTTCAGCCTGGCTGTCATTTCCCTTCTGGCATTTTGTTGAAGTTTTAATTTTACTAATTTATACGTACGCCATGTCACGCTTTCGCCACTAACTGACCGGACCATTTGTTCCTGACAATACGCATTAACAGAGCGTTCATGTCGATGTGGTTGGCGGTAGTGGGAGTGGGAGTGGCATAATAATCATAGCTTTAAAATATGTAGCTATAAAAATACCAACCATCCTTTCATAATAATATTTTTGTTAAACAGCAGCAATAATAACAGTTACCCAATTGGCATTGAAGCTGCTGCGGCAGATGGTTGTCATGAGATTTGTTCCAAGTGACAAGCTCGGAAATGACGTCAACATGTCATCATCAATCGTTAAATAAGGAAATTACGGACATTGTGTCATAAGTTATTATAGATAATATCATCAATGGAACGCCAAAAAAAAATATTGTCACTGAATCTGGTATCCTGTTGCAGAGTGCAAACAAAAAGTGAGAGAAATAATTTTCAATATTAAAATTCGTTGTTTGTCGCTGTCCATAATCTGTCATAAATTGAGCCATAATACAATACATGGCAATCAGCCATATATTTAATAAAATGGAATAGATAAAATGCCAAAAGAGCTTACGGACAGTAAATATGGACGAATGCTATTCGTTGGTGTTTTCCGTTTTTCTAATCATACCACAAGTAAAAAATAATTTAAAAAATTAAGTTTCAGTGTTTTATTTATAAATGCACTAGAAACTAGAAAAAAATTGGTCGCTTAGCCTCAAAAAGTATATTCTTCCTCATGATGGAACCTCCCAAATAAACGCATGCACATTTTTAATATAAATGCATGCGTTTTTTTAGAGAGATGCCATCATGAGGAAGAATATACTTATTGAGGCTAAGCGACAAATTATTTTCTAGTTTTAAGTGCAATTATAAATAAAACGCTAAAACCTAACTTTTTTTAATTACTTTTTACTTACTTACTTAGCTGGACCATTACAGAACATTTGTTCCATAGACCGAACTAAGAAAAGATCTCCAATTCTCTCTGTTTTTTGCTACGCTTTCTGGAATACCGCGCCTTGTCATCTCTTCATCAACTAGTTTGCGCCATCTATTCTTTGGCCTGCCAATTCAGCGTGCACCGCTATGTGGCATGTATTCATACGCCTTTTTAGCGGGTTCATCATCGCTCATTCTTATGATATGGCCTAGCCAACGCAATCGTTGCATCTCGATACGTTTTTATTTTTGTCTTTGTATAGCTGATATAGCTCGTGGTTCATACGACGTCGATATTCACCGTCAACGCAAATCGGCCCGTAGATCTTTCGAAGAATTTTCCTCTCAAACACACCAAGCACTGCCTTATCTGCTTGCGCAAGTACCCATGCTTCGGAGCCATACATTAGCACGGGTAGTATCAGCGTTTTGTATAGTGTTATTATTGACGAGATGTGGCCTTGTTTTTAAATTGCGTACTTAAACCATAGTAGCATCTGTTGGCCAATACAATTCTTCTTCTTATTTCACAACTGATGTTGTTTGTTGTGTTTATGGCAGTGACGAGGTAGACGAAATCTTTAACTACCTCAAAATTATAGGTACCAACTTCCACAGTTGGTCCGAGCTCTATGGACGCTTTGCGCGTCGACACCATCAATTTGGTCTTTTCGCCGTTTACCGCCAGATCCACTTTCGCAGATTTTGCTTCGACCTTCCTAAAGGTATCAGTTACTTCCTTAACTGATCATCCCACGATGTCTACGTCATCAACATAGGCAAGTAACATGTGACTATTGGTGTAAATTGGCCATTTCTTGTGACATTTGCATCTCGTATTACCTTTTCCAGCAAAATGTTGAAAGGGTCAAACGAAAGGCTGTCTCCTTGTCTGAAACCTCTTTTGGTACTGAACAGTTCGGAGAGGTTCTTTCCAATTTTAACTGAGGACCTAGTATCAGTTAAAGTCATCTTACAAAGCCGTATGAGTTTTGCGGAGATACCAAATTCAGACATTTCATGAAATACTTTTGATCGGAGGGGCCTGTCGAATGCTGCTTTATAATCGACAAAAAGGTGATATGTGTCGATCTGCACCTCTTGAGTCTTCTCCAGGATTTGCCGCAGGGTATGGTCCAATTATTTCGTTGACCATTGGCTTTAGTCGTTCGCACAATATCCCTGACACTATCTTATATGCAATAGGGAGAAGACTTACGCCCCTATAGTTGGAGCATACAGTCTTATCTCCTTTTTTGTGGACGGGACATAGGATGCTCAGGTTCCAATCGTCGGGTACGCGTTCTTCCTGCCAGATGGTGCTAACTAGCTGATGCATACACCTTATCAGCGCGTCGCCTCCGGTTTTAAACAGCTCGGCTGGTAAGCCATCGGCTCGTGCTGCTTTATTATTCTTCAGCCGGTTGATTGCTGTTTTTACCTCATCTTGGCCGGGTGGTATACATTCTATACCATCTTCTGGGACTGGATCTGTGATATCATCGTCTTCGCTACTATTGTATACCAGCAGATTGGAGAAATGTTCCTTCCATATCCTGAGCACGCTATCTGTATCTGACACCAGATTACCTTGCTGGTCTCTACAGGAGGATGTGCCTGTACCAATGCCATCTGTTTGATGTTTCACTCTTTGGTAGAATTTTCGGACTTCATTCTGGCTCCTGTACATCTCGATTCTTTCACACTCCCGCATTTCCATTTCTCTCTTTTTCTTGCGGAAAAGACGTTCCTCTTCTCTCCTTTTCTCACGATATCTCTCTCGTGCTACTGATTGTAAGGTAGCTCTATATGCCGCATTTTTCTCTTCGGTAGCAGCACGACACTCCTGGTCATACCATGAATTCCTTTGTGGAGGTCTCTGGTATCCAAATATGGATTTTGCGGCTGTTTGCATGGAGTGGGCAATACTTTGCCATTGCGCTGATATATTATCGGGATGAGGAGTGCTTTGATTAAGCAATTGGGCTAGTTGAGTTGAATATGCTGTAGCTATCTGTTGTGTTTGCAGCCTATCGATGTCCAACTTCCACGTTGTGTCTTTTTGTGCGTTATGTGTAACGTTTAGACGGGTACGTACCTTTGCTGCAACAAGGTAGTGGTCGGAATCAATGTTTGCGCCTCGGAACGATCGTACATCCAACACGCTGGATGAATGTCTTCCACCTATCACAACATGATCAATTTGATTACTTGTTCTTTGATCTGGAGACAGCCAGGTGCCCTTATGAATATCGAGATAATTAAATCTGGTACTGCTAACTACCATGTTTCTTGCAGCTGCAAAGTCTATCAGCCTCATACCATTGTCAGATGTTTCACTGTGGAGACTGAAATTCCCGACTGTTAAAATCGCCTAAAATAATTTTAATGTCATGGGCAGGGCAACGGTCATATGTTTCTTCTAAGCGCTCGTAAAATATATCTTTGGTCTGTTCGTCCTTTTCTTCAGTGGGAGCATGAGTGCAAATAAAGCTGATGTTGAAGAAATTTGCTTTTATTCGAATTGCAGCAAGTATTTCATTCACTGGAGTGAAGCTTGGCACCAGATATTTTAGTCTCCGACTAACTACATATCCGCAACCAAACTCCTGCTTTTCGCCATGGCAGCTATAATACAGTGCGTCACCTTTAGGTGTTGTTGTGACGCCTTTCGCAATCCATCGTATTTCCTGCATGGCAGCAATATCGGTCTTGTACTTTTCAAGTACATCAGCCAATGCGTAAACTGCACCTTCTCTATAAAGAGTGCGAACATTCCAGGTGCAGATTCGCAGATCATGGTCCTTAAAACGTTTGCGGGGTTCGTCAACTTTAGAGGGGTTTGTTTTTCTTTTCTTTCGTTTTTTCATAGTAGGCTGTTTTTTCTAGGGGAGGGTTATTAACCCGACGCCCAAACCCAAGTTTTTAACGTTCTTATGGGTAAACGCGCGGCACATGTTAGCTCACTACCTTTAACGGGTGTTAAAGGCAGTTCCCCAGGTGACACCACGGGGAGATCAGTGTCCACATGAGATGAAAGAGGGACCAATATAAATCCTGGGCTTTGCCATGTTAAAACCGGTCAGGACCGTTCCTTGGTATCTTCCTTGACAACTGAGAAGTCCATAACCAAAATAACAGTCAATTTAATAACGAAAATGTAGATAAAAACTTTAAATTGCCTGAAATCGAGTGGTACCGCTATATGGGGGCTACACCAAAATCTGGCCCATGTCCTTATTGGTGGGGGAGCTTTTGTACAATTGGGAACTCCAAATGCCAAGTTACAGCCGAGTCGGACTAAAAATGAAGAAAAATCCTCAAAACACCTGAAATCGGGTAGTACCGCTATATGGGCGGCTATAGGAAAAAATGGACCCATATTGGTTTTGGTTTCATATTCATGTATTGTCATTTAAATCTGAAAAATGTGAAAAATTTCAGTTCGATTGGTTAAGTGCAACTGTGTTAAAAATGAGTTACTAGATTTGAACTAAACAGACACCAAAGCAAGTTAAATAAAACACTGTAAAAATACCTTAATTATTGCTTAAGTTAGTTAAGTCATTTTGCCTTTGTCCATAGTTAACAATAATAAACGGAAATTTTCACATTAAATTATGATTGAGGAATTTACTCAGATAATACGACCATTTGTACTATCCTACCGAGGTAATAAAGTAATTGTATTTATTATGGACCTCTGAACGATTGACAAAACGAACTGGACAAATAAATGAAAGGACAATCGAGAGGAAAATACACACGGCTCATAAATTTTATTCCGGGTAGTTAATATTGCTATGATAATTTCTGCAGATAAAAAGATTAAAATTAAAACACCACGACGGGACTTTATGAACCCAGCAACACCGAAAAAATGATAAAAGAATCTACCACACGAAACCATAACGTGGTGGTTTACTGGTAACAGCTGCAAAAGGTAGGAATGTGATTCACGGCCTCTCCTCATTCTATGAAAAGCACACCACCGAACGAACACCTTCATTTAATTGAAGTTTAACTATGTATGACGGATTATAAGTTGGGTCAAGCACAAAACCAAGAAGCTTTCGCTATACATAATTTATAGTTTTGCTTCTATACGAAATACCAAAATCACAGATTTAATTTGATTAATGAAATTCACGAAGGGCGAAGAGACAACAACACCTTCCTCTGTTCTGCCATAAATTAATGAAATTAACGAAACTCAATTAAATCTACTTAAAAGCTTTATATCGATGTGTAGGAATATTTTTGTGTGTCATTTTAACAGAACCCTGCCATTCATACAAAGGTTTATTCATGATACACGATGATATAAATCTTTATTTATTTGTACTTTGACACGGAAATTATTTGATTTGTAAACAAAAGGGGACTCCGTCAAAGGGGATTACACTTCAGCAGGAAATAATCATTTTCATTATCAGTTATTTACTTGATTAATTTTCAATGCGTATTCGCGTCATTGTTATTTTAATGAATGCAAGCGTAAAATACAACTTAAATTTTATTCATATCTTTTGTTGGCAAATTTTCTTTCTGCTAATAAATACTTATGTAAGTATTCTAAAAATTTTTAATTCTCCAACTAATGCGAGCATTTGCAAATATTTCCTCTTAACAAATAATAACCGCACACGTGGCCACAATGAATTCACAATTCATGGTAAGTGGTAATCCAATTTGAAATGTTCATCAAACCAGAGATATGTGTTCCGATTCTAGAACAAAAGAAATAACAAGTGCTTCGTAAATAGGTGGGTGGTTAAATAGTTGCTTCTGTTTCAACTGTGGATATAAAATTGAGGTCAATATGAAAATACACAGAAAAAAAAAGCCACCCGGAAATTTTGATTAAAAGCTTTATCATCATATTTTTGTCAAATGGCGACAAAATATGTCGAATATATTGGGAAAATTTTTATCAAACATGAAAATGTTACTAGATCGATAAACGATTTCAAACAAATAATTTATTGAAATTTGTTTATGGTTATTAATAAATTTCAGTTGTTAAAATGGTTTTCAACGTTTGTTGCAGTTCTCGCTCTCAAGAGTGAGAGAAAAACTTGTATACGACATAGAGAGATTTTGCACTGCAACAATGTGCTGTGTTTTTTCTTGAGATGTGAGCGTAGTCGGAAAATCGATAAATTTTTTATTGAATCTTTGAATTTTTGTTATCAAATAGCAACAATTTTTTTCTGTGTATGTAAGTTAATTATTATCGAATTTACTTACCAGGGTGACCAGAGAGTAAAAACATATTTAACGATGCATCAAGATGAGAAAATTTTTTTGCTTTATTGTTGGACAACATCGTTATGTGTTTATTTCAGCTAAAGTCCATATTTTTCTATACTCAAACTGTAAGTTTAGTGTACATTTTATAATTTCTCTGGAAAATTCGGACAATTGAGGTCAAAACTTAAACTGTACTTAAGTGCATTTAAGCGATTCGATTTTGTCTAGTCCAAATAACAGTTTTGGTTAATATCCTCAGGGGGTTCGCAGTATTTTCATGGCTTAAATTTTTGATACATCTAAGCGCAAAAGGAGTGAACGTAATGTTAAAAAAAAAACAAGTAAAAAAGTATCAGTCGGCTTTGCCGACAGAGATATACCCTCAGCCTATGTGAATTGAAACTTTAATCTACAGACAGATAGAATGTATTGAGGGTCTTTTCAGAAATTTGTGGCACTTTTTGGACATTTGAACTTGCCAATAAAAATGTGGATTAGGATTATAGTTCAAAAGTTTTGCGGAGGAGGGAATGGGCCGACATTGTGCATTACGTAAGTGCATCTTATTTTGAGATTCATATCTTTTCGATAGATATTATGTCCACTAGTCATTTCAGTGGTTTATCGTACACCTGTTGGACCACTATGCCAGGAAGCATGGGCTTGTCAACGGAAAACATAATATGGCGGTACACAGTACCACAATAAACAAAAAACGGTATAAATTTCCAAAGGATCTCCGAACATACCCTAAACTACACCTGGATACAAATGTTAAACCATTGTGGGGGAGGTATCCTAAGGAGAGGAGCGATATTCGCCATTTTAGGAGTTAAACTAAGTTAGGACAAACTTTCGAGAGTTATTGTACTCTGCAGCTACTACATATGGTGCCATAGGGGTTTTTTACAACTTTCGGGCTGTTTTCCCAAGAAGTATGGACTTGCCACTGAAAAAACTTTTACCGTCGTAATTGAGACAGCGATTGCAAGTTGCTTCAACAGAAATCAAAGTTAGTCAAGAGCAAGTCTTAAAGTGAATTTATCCGAAATGTTGTGTGGGAGGTACCCGAAGGAATGGACAAATATAGTCCATATTCAAACCTGATATATAACTGGTAGATATATTAGGATGCGTAAAGTATGGATCAAGAGTTATCGTGCGCACAAATTTTCCGAACATTTCTGAACTTTTGTGGGGGAGGTACCTGAAGGAGTGAACCGATATGGCTTATTTTCGAACTTAAACTAAGTTTGGACAAAATAAAAATCTTGGACCGAATCAGCGTATCCGTTCGAGAGTTATATTGCGCTCCAACCACTACACACGGTGATATAGGGGTTTTTGAAGCTTTCAGGCTATTTTCTCAGGAAGTATGGTTTTGCCACTGATGAAACTTATACCGCCGTATGGGGTGCCGTGAATACAAGTAGTTACAACAAAAATCAAAGCGATTCGAGAGCAGGTCCTAAACTGAACTTTTCCGAAATTTTGTGCGGGAGGTACCCGATGGCGTGGACCGATTTAGTCCATATTGGAACCTCATCTAAGTTTGGTAGAAATTTCACGATGTGCAAAGTATGGAGTAAATCGGTTACACACTTCAAGAGATATCGTGCGCACAAATTTTTCGAACTTTTTTGTGGTAGGTACCGGAAGGAGTGGACCGATATAACCCATCTTCGAATAAATGCTGAGGGTATAAAAAACAAAAATAAAAGTAAACAAGTGAGTAAAGGCTATAGTTGGGACGGGGCCGACTACTCGTATGTGATACCCTACTATGTGGAAACTACTAAAGGCGAAGATATTCGCATAAGAATAAAACTTTTAATGTTTTCCACATAAGTGTTTTGCCCATTCTGGCTCTTGAATATTATCCGACCATCACCAATATCAGTAGTATTCTTCCCCTCCGGGACCCCCATTAATAACCAAAATTCGTGACGATCCCATCAAAATTGCGACCTATTGCGATCACATACGACAATCTACTTTACATCGTTTGAAAGGTGATATTTTCTACATTCATTTTGGTATATATAAGTTTGGGTCTACGACCATTATTTCGATGCGTTACAAACCTTTTGGCCGAAACCAACTTCACGGTGTGCCTTAAACAAATTTAAATGGTAGGTGCTTACACCTAAGAAGTTTTTGCAGATTCTGAAACTACAATGCTCATAGATGAGAAATATCAAGAAACAAAAAAAAATCGCTGGAGGGATTTTCAAATAAATCGCGATTTAAGTTCACATTTTTAGGGATACAGTCATTGCATTGTCTCAGTTTGAACTTTTATATCTCAAAAACGGTAAAACCTACGAAAATATCATAAAGCTCAATCTTGTGGACAATTTTCACAGCTACCACATTTTCCTTAGGCCGATTTACATAGGACTCGCGGTTTCCACGCAAAATCGTGAAAACCTAAAGAACACCTAAAAATGAACTTAAATTGCGATTTATTTGAAAATCCCTCCGGCGATTTTTTTGTTTCTTGTTATTTCTCATATATGAGCATTGTAGTTTCGGAATCTGCAAAAACTTCCCAGGTGTAAGCACCTTCCATTTAAATTTGGTTAAGGCACACCGTGACTTATTATACCCTCCCCACAAAGTGGTGTAAGTAAAGAAATTACATGGGAATGTGTGACAGAAATACTTCTAGATGATATATTGAACTGAAATTTTTATCAATTGGTCCTCTGGGGCTAAAAACACTCTAACCAAAGAATTGGAGTCCTAGGTCCGAAATTTCGCGTGGTTCCCATGTAACGAATCATTCTGAATTGAAGTATTTTACTGTTGCCGACACATTGTCTAACCGAATTCGCTGTTATCCGGTACTAGGAGTTATTATTGCATAGCAAACCTCCCCGCGAGAAACTGTCAGTATTGGTCCACGATTTGCTATACCCCCATATATGATTTCTTTATCGATTTAATTTATTTTACAGATATTTAACAAATTCCAAACGGATTAGGCTTTAATGGTGAACTCAGAGTTTAGAACAGGATTTTATAAATAAATGTGACATTGGTCCCCTTTTGGCCACAGCCTCCATAGGGTTACCATATATTTTTCTGTACTTTATAAGATTTAATCACCTTTTTTCTGCAGAATTTTCTGTAATAACGTATTTTTGGTTCTCAGTGCGGGGAAAATTTCCACATTTTGACGTGTTGCAACATTAGGGTGTCTCAAACAAGAAAAATATTTATTAAAGTGTATACTCCCAAAACTTTGTCTTTTTCTTTCACGAGTTTTCAATACGGCTCTAAGTTACCAAGACAATAGAAATCTCTAATAGTACAAAAATATTATATTAAACATAAGTGTAAGAAAGGATAATAAAAAGAATTTAAAAATTCGAAAAATATAAATTCAGCAACTAAAAAAGGGAGTTACAGTTTTGGTCATAACTGCCAAAACCGCAAATTTCCGCAAAAAGTCTGTACAGTTTTGAATTCTTCAGGCGCTAGTCTACAATTTGGTACTAGTGGCCATTCTTGCAAATTTTTGGGAAGTAACTAAAACGTTAAGGAAATCCATACATCTATACTAAATATTTTCATTTTGACCAATATTATAACCAAAATATTTGGCAACCCTTGCAATTTAGAGGAATTTTCATAACAAGAAAATTAAGATTAGACAATTTACTAAATGATTCAACTTAAGTTAAGGCGTTAAGAATAGCCCTTTGTTTCATAAATTCGCTTAGAATATAACTATTTTTTCTCATTTTTAAATACATTTTTTTCTTCAAAATTACTCATGTTTGTGAGGTTTTTTTCTCCTTAAGAAGCGCGAAAAATGGAAAAAATATGTTGAGTTTCGAAAAATTTGGAATGTTTTGAAGCGATTTTTATCTTTAAAATTTTAAAACGGTGACATGGTTTTTTGATTTTTGTCGTTGGGTGCGTCGAACTTGTGCAAATATTTTCGATAAAAAATAATTACCCACCATACCATTGCTATCGAACACGATATCGTTTTCGAATGTTTTTCGATAGTTTTGCGGATATTTTATTCGAGAACGACAAACGAGAATGAATTGAAAACGATTCATTCGTCGCTCAAGAATATTATTAGCGATTAAATTGACAAACAACATACAATTATTTTTTTAACAAAAAATTTCCAAAGTAAAAAATGTTTCTCGAAACAATTTTTCTTGTGAAGAAAAAACATTCACCAAATGTTCGAAAATGATATCGTTTTCGAACGTTTGGCATATGTTCTTTTTGTGTTTTTCGTTTATTCGCCAAAAGTACGAAAACGATATCATTTTCGAACATTTGGTGAATGTTTTTTCTTCACAAGAAAAATTGTTTCGAGAAACATTTTTTACTTTGGAAATTTTTTGTTAAAAAAATAATTGTATGTTGTTTGTATAAAATTTCCATTTGTTTTTTTCATAACTTCGATATAAATGCTACGTATAATATGAACAATTAGTGTTGATAAAGACAACATATGGGTAGGTTACCAAATACAGAACAACAATGTCTATCGCAAACATAACACAGAAATAAATACGAAAAATGTACATAACAGAAACATCAAGAAAATCCACCAAATATGTTTTTCGCCACTTCGTAAAAACTATCGTCAATTCAATCGCTAATAATATTCTAAGCGATATTCGAAATCGAAGGTTTTCCTGCCACAAACTGAGCGACGACTACAGAGAAACATTCGAAAACAATATCGTGTTCGATAGCAATGGTACGGTGGGTTGTTTTCTTGTATTTGGTAACCTACCCATATGTTGTCTTTATCAACACTAATTGTTCATATTATACGTAGCATTTATATCGAAGTTATTTAAAAAAAGGAAATATGAATTTGATACAAAAAACATACAATTATTTTTTTTAACAAAAAATTTCCAAAGTGAAAAATGTTTTTCGAAACAATTTTTCTTGTGAAGAAAAAACATTAACCAGATGTTCGAAAATGATATCGTTTTCGAACTTTTGCAGAACAAAAGAAAAAACATATGCCAAATTTTCGAAAATGATATCGCTTGCTAAACTTGTGGCGAACATTCGAAAATGTCAGCAACTAGTATGGTGGGTAGGTCTAAAATACTAGCGAAGAAAGTTGCAGGGTACTTTCTGGTACTGCACGATGGGGCCAATAGCAGGTTTTCGAGGCAAAAAATCAATTTTTGAAGTGAACAATTTGAAAAAATAATAACGGATTTCGATTGCCAACACTCTGAATCACTAAAAATAAAAAAATAAATCAATCTGGTAACATCACATAGCGACATACTGATCTGGCAATGGTGACATATTTTCTTATGCATCATTTTCCGACATTCATTATAAATAAGTAGTGAAAGCATTTTAGGCGCCAAAAAGAACATTTCAACATTTTTATATTTTTTAAACATGGAAAGCTCTTCAATGGGTATGTAAAATAAGATAGTGTTAACAAATAATAAAAATGTTATGTGTGGTAAATGTATTTTTGAGTTAAGATGTTATGTCTTTTTTGGAGTATTTTGCTTTGTTATCCATGTGTTCTCTGGAGTATAACTTTTGAGATCTAGGTAGATCTAGGATATTATATATATGTGGTGAAAGGTATTAATGTGTACTATCATTTTGTGAAAAAATAAGCTGCGCCTATCTGCGCCTTTTCATAAAAATCTGATTTCAGATGTCGTAATACTTAAAAATATTGACATTTTTATGTTTTGGTTGGCGAATAATCGGAAACCCATTAATGTTACCAATTGGATTTCGGAAAAATTTAATAGACGTATATAATAATAATATATAATTTCAAAGATATCGCAAACTTTGGCTTTCGTGGCGCAATCTTTGTCGATTTTTACTAAATTTGGAACCTTTTTTTATTAACTTATAACAAACCACAGACAAAACCATGAAATTTGAACATATGTATATAGGGGAGCTATTTCTATATCTGAACCGATTTCAATATAACTTGACAAACTTATTTGTAGTCCGAATTCCGTAACATTTTCCAAATTTTATTGTAATTTGATGGAATTTGCATGCTTGGTCAATCATTTTCCTGAAATCGGGCGAACATATATATGGGAGCTATATCCAATTCTGAACCGATTTCAATATGATTTGCCAAAAATGTTTCTAGACCAAAATCCGTCACACATTTCAAATTTCATCAAGATTGGACATACATAGCGGGATTGGTGCACCAAATACCTAAAATCGGGCGAAAATATATATGGGAGCAATATCAAAATCTGAACCGATTTCAATATAACTTGGCAAACTTATTTGTAGTCCTAATTCCGTGGTATTTTCCAAATTGCATAAAAATTGGGCAGAATTTGCGTGTTTGGTCCATCAATTGCTTGAAATCGGGCGAACATATATACGGCAGCTATATGTATATATGAACCGATATGAACCAAATTTGGCACATTAGTTTCTAAGCCCATTATAAACATCTGTACAATATTTGGAAGGTCTAGCTTGCCCCAGTGATTTGTTGCCTCGAAAACCTGTCATTGGCCCCATCGTGTACTGTTTGAAATCTTTAAAACCTGGTAGAGAGAGGGTAGGTACGCAATTTCCAGAGATAGGATAATCACTACAAAAGCCATCGAAGTGTGGCTAATGATTGCCGTAGCGGGGTTGAACAAAAGAGAAACACCAAGTAAGGTTTAAGATTATAGTTTTTATTACTTCCCTTAGAGCTGAGTTGTGGTTCCTTCGGTGGCCGTGGATAAAAGAGGCCGAATTTTATTAATTTACATTTGACGTTTTACATTTAAATGACAGAATAGATAAATAAGAAAATGATGCCAAATTTTAATGAATTTACAGGGTTGGATGTTCTAACTATAATTGTTCATATTTTAAGTTTAAACGTAGTTTAGACAACTAGTATACTATATAACATTCAAAACAATCCGAGAAAATTCCTTACTCTATTCTCCACATGGATTTAGAGAAAAAGGGCGTTATAGTTGATAATTTGTATACCGTTAAATCAAAGACGTCAATAATTCCCATAATAATCCCTTTAAATCCCTCAGATTACAAATTATCTGGATTCTACGGTATCTTTGCTAAAAATAGTCTGCTACATAAAATATAATATTAAAAAATGGTAATGTTCTTATTCTTTGTTGTGGTGTAGGGTTTTCCTTCCATTGCCAAAGATGACAATGATATCGTTCTACAGAATTTTATATCTTTTTTCACTTTATGCAAATGATCTTAGTATGGCTGATTTGTAAACATTTTCTATTTTAATTTATACGTTTTGTTATGGTTTTCATGTTCCGAGGGAGGACCTCTATTTCCAATTGTGTAAAAAATACAATTTATTTCAAAATTCTTTCATTCATAGAACTGCATGTTTTTTGTCAAAAAATTACTTACTTTTTTCTATTTTTATTTTTCATTCAATTAAATTCCATTGCCTCAGGATGGTGTCATAATTGAGCAATGATGTGAAATTTTCCAAAACCAGAATATTCGGCTACTCAGAATACTCATAATCAGCTGGAAAAAACTAGAAAATGGAAAATATCTACAAAGACACTTTGTATAAATCTCCACCAACTGTATCTATTTTTCTATTTTTACATCACTGACATTTTTTTTCGTTCCGCCTTGGAAGCTGCAAGATTTTTAATTAATATCCCCCCAAGCACATCCTATTGGTTAGGAGTTACTGACTGACTGCCGTTGTTCGAACATAAAATGGAATAAACTTCTACAGTAAAGTAAACATTACATTTCCTGGCATCGTGGTCAGGACAATCATGGTAATCGTGACGTTGATGTTGGTTATGGTTAAGCTGCCATGGCATGTTTTCGCTGTTTGACTAACTGGATAACTGTCCGCGTCAATTACTGTTACTTGCCAAGCCATGGTTATTAGCGTTAAATTAATGAGGAAAATAATTTTTCCTGACCATAAAAATGTTGTAAAAACGACGACTTGAAAAACAAATGGTACGAATGACAGAAATAAATATAAATCTGGATAAAAGAAATCATTGTAACCAATAATAAAAAGAAACAACTGAGGAACATTACCAATGTTTTTTGTTTAAAAAAAAATGTTGTGTTTCATAGAAGAAACAAACGGAAATGATAATTAAACTTAGCGGATACATTTGTGTTTAGCTTGATCTGTGGTCATGCAATTGTGGTTGTGCGTTTTTCTTAATGGAATTATATTTGAAAATTTGTTAATATCCTCAAGGTTTCTGTTAATTGGTTTAGATGGTAGCTTTGAAATTACACATTACGATGTAGTTAAATCGTAAATTGTAGATGGGTGGCTGGTTGGTATTTTTTTGTGTTAAAAAGCTCCATGATAATGGAAAATAAATTCTAAACTAAACGATATTCATTAAAGTATACCAAAGTTTAAAAGTGTTTGTCTTGCGCACGCTGAAAATAACAAATTAACATAATTTGTTCTCATAAAATACAATCACCTATTTCATGATATCACTCCATACAAAAATAAATCTTTCAATTCTTGTACTTTGCTACATTTTATTATTGAATATTCGCAATTCAATTTGTTACAATTTCTTCCTTTATATAACACTGGCTTACCGTCTCCAGCCATGCATTTGCAGTTACATGTGTGTGTGCATGTTCAACTGATTAAGATAAACGCTTGTTTTTATTTCATTTAACTACCACTATACTGCAACACCCTCAATCATCAGTACTAGACTGGGCGAATGGATGGGCTGGATCAACTTCAATTCCATTGAAATATTTCCATCGATAAATTTCTCAATTTAATGCAATTTTTATTTATTTTTTGTGGAACACAAAAAGCTCACGCAATGCAGTTAGGGGGTATTGCATTTATAACGATATGTCTGCATAGCACTCCCGATAGATTGTAGTTTGATTTGTAGTATTTGTTGCATGTGTTTGCGTAATAAACATAAGTAACTTCAATAAACTGTAATAGGATTGTAAAATGTGTTCACATTCCTGGGTATGTTACGGCTAGTTTTTTTATAGCTCTTTAAACGAATACTTCTTGATAAATGGTAATAAAATATAATCGTGGAACTTGAATGTCTCTGAATAACGATTTTGTTAGATTTAACTTAAGTGTACATAACGAATCCTTTACGAATATGTTTAAGTTTTAAGAATTTTACTTTTTTTTTTTTCATTTATACATTTCAAACTTTTAAAATGATTTTGTGTACAGTCCAGTGCACTTTCTTTGACAATGTTTTTTAAACTGAATACATACATGTGTGTTAGTAGGTTGATTTATAAGTAATTACGTCTACCAAAGAGTACTATAAAACACGATTATTATTAAATAAAAATAGTTCTATATGAAGTAATGGGTTCGTTGGATCCTTGCATGAGTTCAAAAATATAAATTTCTTTCACCTCTATATCGTCGTTGTCATGCTTAAATGTTCCATACGCCATTTTTGACTTTTTGAGATACAGGTGGTTTCCATGGTTTTCCGGTATGCTCTTTCTGAATTTCTAGTCGGCTTTCTCCCATCTGCTCTAGTTTCCGAGATATCCACGCCCCGACGGGAAAGCATAAACTTTTTTCAGTTATGAAATTAATATTTTAAAAACTTACAAGTTTAAAAACACATTTCAAAAATCAGAATTTCAATTTTCGATTTAGAAGTATTTAATTTATTGAGGCAAAGATGAAAAAATTTGTTGGCACTTAGTTCCATGTGATTTACAAAATTTCACATTTGTGTCATAAGTGCGGATATGGAACAAATCGACAAAAATTCTTTTTTTAAAAAAAATCTCTATAACTTTTATATTCCAATACATATTCCTCTAAATTTTTGCAAATATGTTCTATACACTATTATTAATATTTCAAGTCAAAAATCTAAATATTTTCTTTAGCCAGCTCCACACAGTTGTGACGCAAAACATTAAAATGCGATTATCTCAAAATAGGCAAATGGCGTATGGAACACTTAAGCATGACACCGACGATATATTGACGCCATTCCACGGGGCTTGTAAATTATCTGACATGCCGTGTCAAATCACAAACATTTTGCTAATATACGAGTATTACCTATTTTGGAGTGGTCAGGATAACGATCAGTAATATATGTATAGAACTGCTAGTGAATTTTTGTATAAAATTGATGAGAAAACAAGTAAGAAAGTATCAGTCCGCTTTGCCGACAGAGATATACCCTCAACCTATGTGAATTTAAACTTTGAACTTTTGTGGGGGAAGTACCCTAATGAGAAGAACGATTTGGAACATTTTATAACTTCAACTAAATTTGGACAAAATATTAAGCGATCCAAAGTTTGGACCAAATTGGTTGCCCCATGCATACCATTTTAGTGATATTTTTTAAATATTGGGGGAACGTACTGGAAGTTGTGGGCCGGTATTGGTCATCTTCGAACTGATACTAAGTTTGAACAAAATATGACGAAGGCCATATTTCGGACCAAATCGGTTAATCAGTTCGAGAGTTATGGTGCTCACCAGCCACTACATATCGCTCATTTACTCAAAGAGTGACACATTTCAAAAAAAAAAGTCTCGAGAAAAACGCGTTTTAAGTTGTCGATTGAAATTTTAGTTCCCAATTTAAAAAGATTATTACAAAAAAACTAAAATAACTAGTTCGACCATATTTTGTAGATAACTAGCCAGATATCAGTGCTAAATTTCTGTGCAAGATCAAGCATGACTTGAAGTGTTTTAGTGCTTCATAAACTTTTTTGATGATTTATGCCAAAATCCTAGAAAATAAGCTGTAACTCGTTGAGTTTTTGAGTTATGCCAGATCTTAAACTATGTTTGGACAAAATATTACGAATGCCAAATTTTGGATCAAATCGGTTGATCCGTTCCAAAGTTATCGTGCGCTCTAACAACTATAGGGGGTTTTTTGCAACTTTCAGGCTATTTTATCAGGAAGTATTTACTTGCCCCTGATGAAATTTGCACAGGCATAGGGGGGCAGTGAATACAAGCTGTTACAACAAAAATCAAAGTGAACTTATCCGAAATTTTGTGTGGGATGTACCCGAAGGGGTGCACCGATTGAGTCCATATTGGAACCTCATCTAAGTCTGGTAGAAATTTTAGGATGTACAAAGTATAAACTAAATCGGTTACTCCCTTCAAGAGATATCGTGCGCACAACTTTTGTGGGGAAGGTACCCGAAGGAGTGGACCGATATGGCCCATCTTCGAACTATTACTAAGTTTAGGCAAAATATTACGATACCCAAAATTTGGTTCGAATCGGTTGATCCTTTCGAGAGTTATCGTGCGCACCAGACAGACAGACGGACAGTCATTGCTAAATCGACTCCAAATTACCTGAAACACATTTCGTCCAAATATACTTGGGGTCTAAAACCATTATTTCGATAAGGCACAATGAAAAATGGGATCTATTACTGATTATTTCCTTATATCCATTCCCGGCAAAATGTTTGTAGCCAAAGAAGTAGTTGAATCATGAGTGCAAGTGATTTCGGACTACATCTTTTTACCTGAAAGAAGTCATGATTTTTACAAGGGCATGGTGCAGTGGGGATGCTGTCTAATTTGCTTCTTAAGCACACATTTTGCATTAGTTCCTTGTAGTGAATAAACATACATTCCATGGAATGTATTTGAATTGATTTTTCGATTCATTTAAAAATTGATTCGCAAGCGAGGATATAGGAAAAGTTAACATCTATTAAGCGAGGATTTTTCAATGATTTGAGATCTCAGGGCCATTTGGAAAAATTATTTAAAAGAGTTGTGGTAACTTTTAATTAATACTTATGGCCTGTTTCTCTAGGACGACTCGAATTAAAATTCGTTCAAATTACTACCAAACTTATATTTCCGTAGATAATTTTTTTTTGAAAAAAAACAGTAGTTTGATAATAGTTCGATCGGAATATAATATAATGAATAAAAATGGAATATCTCAAATAAATCATTATAAAAAGCGACTGAGTGCAAAATCAAATACTTTTATTCTAGAAAATTCGATTTTATTACTCAAAAATACCAAAAAACATCTTAAAATGTTTCTTGCATAGATTCACCTAAAATTGATTGCATTCCAACTGCACCATGTCCTTGTAAAAATCATGACTTCTTTCACGTAAAAAGACATAGTCACTTGCACTCATGATTCAACTACTTTTTTGGCCACAAACAAAGATGCAGTCTGATATTTCTTGCACCCATGATTATCTTTGGATAGTCCCAATTTACATTAGGCGAGTTTACTTGCGGCAATTGTCAGTTTGATGGAGAGAGAGGTGAGGCATATGGTAACCCTTTGCCTCTCAGCCCCCTCTCTCACCTACAAACATTTGCTGAGTAAATAAAATAAATTGTGTCTTGTGTTCTTAAGAATTTTATTTGCAAAAAGTTATTATAAATGTAAACATTGCTAAAATGTGAAAATTCTATGAAATGGATTCAAATCGGACATTGTCAAAATGTGAAGAACGGAATGCATTTTTCATGACTCTGCGTGGACTGCTTCTAAAAAAGCTATTCAATCACTACTTCACATAGAACAACTTCAAATAAATTTGCTGGGTTGTTTGACCACCTACACCAACCTAGTTTACATCATTGATAAAGTTGAGATTTTCTAATTTCAATATAACGTTTTGCTTATGGAATGTCCCCAACCAAAACTGGGATATTTGTCATTACAATTCAAATCCCAAAAATGAAAAATTGTGTTGGATTAACCTAATCTGGGATATTCAACATTACAATTCAAATAAAAAACAAAAAAATTGAAAAATGGGATGAATATCCTTCGATTATTGCGATATCTCCGTTGTTTCACCACCTACTTCAACCAAGAGATTTTTCTACTTTCATTATCAGGCCTTTTGAAATAATCTTTGTTTGCCCATTCGGACACCTGAGTATTATCCGATCCCCACCAAAATCGATAGGCTTCTTCCTCTCTGGGAACCCCATCGACCAACGAACGGACACACATACTCAACTCAGACTAAGCTCGTCGAGACATTCATTTTGGTATATATAAGTATAAGTCTACGTTGTGTAGGGTATACATATTGTTCATTTGTATTGTGAAATTGTAGTTTTCTTAGTGTATGTTTTCTTAGTGTACTTCGTAGTGTACTTCGTTTTCTTAGTGTACTTCGTAGTACCAATTCGACCCTGTACTAAAGTTTTACCTCGGGAATAAGTTTTCAAAGTAGGTCATGGGCTTAAGATGACCATTTTCACTGTAAACCGAAACTTTGGGGGGAGGGGGGAGGAATTCCTTTTCGGAGTGAAATCCCTTGATGAGTATATACAGAACCTCAAAGCGCAGATCCGCCGTGAGTCGAACTTTTGAGTTATGACGTGATGAATTTTTCACTAGAGACCCTATAAGCCATCAGAAATTAGCGTTATATCTTTGTTCGCTGTTGTTTTGGCTTATTTTTGATATGACATGTCTTCAGTCAAATATAATGAGGGTCTTTTTCGTAGAACATTTCCACCCTCTAACTCTCTTCCTTCCATGTCCTTTTGTCCTTAATTCCAAGAACCGCAATGAAACTACAAGAAGATAACATTTTTTAGCTTCGACATGTTCTGCAAAAATGTCGCTCAGAAAATTTTACGTACAGCTCTCATTGACAACTAATCGATCGCATTTTCATGGTCCTTTTTGCATTTACCCTGTTTATGTTCAGAAAATACTAAGTTATAGGTGTTCTGAACATACTCATCAAGGGCTTTCACCCCCAAAAGAAAATTTCCACCTCCCAGACCTCGACCTCCATTTTGTTGAACAGTGTTACCAATTTTTTGGTATTTTTAACCCGCTAAATGTTATCTGCTCATCATGTTAAGTCGCAAAAAAATTTTCTGTACGATAACTCCTAGAAAACCTGATGGCACATACTAAACTTTTTCAAAAATTTCTCCCAATCTAAGTTTAACGTAATTTAATATTTCGAGTTGGTATAGGTTAGTGATTTGGTATAGTCCCACATTACTACAAATTCAAAGTATTTTGAATTATTGTGTTTGATTATATTTTATTATTAGAGGCAGAGAGTATATCTATGTCACAGCTGACTGACACCTTCTTACTTGTTTTACTTACAATTCATAATAGGACAAAAAATGGTTATGGTCTATTACTGCATATTTTAGGTCATCTCCGATATCTGTAAGTCTATTCTGGTGGGAACCCAACCCCAATAAAAAATTTCGTGACTATCGGTAATAATTGCAGACTAGAGTTTGATTACCGATGGACGGAAGGACACACATGACTAAAGCATAAATAATTTTATACCGAATACCTCGTGAAGAGGGGAAAATTTGGAGAATGCTACGTTCATGGTTTCTTAAAACAATCTTGGCCGCAACACAAGGCTGTACCCAGCGCATTAGCTTTTTTAGGACACACGATTTGTGAACCCAAGACCGACTGAATGGGTTTGTATGCACAACATATTTTTTCTCAATTCCAGTCACTTTTTCATTTGCGAAACCAAGTCACAATTCGCTATTCTATAACCTCAATAATTTTATTATTTCACATTTATTATTCAAACACTTTCATACTCATACTCATAAACTACATACATGCGAACATTTGATAATATAAATATCACTAAATTGTATTATTTACAACATTGTCAAGCTGAGTTCCCTGATAAATTAAATTTCCACATTATTACACAAAGATCAAATTGGCGAGCATTACAAAACTATATTGATTTTTCTAAATCCAATTTAAAATACGTAGTCAACAAACATGGTGAGATCTCCTGATGAATGACAGTTAGCTCCCATGAACCCAATGGGGATGACATGTATATGACACATTATTTAATATGGATTCAATTACAAGGACCATATATCACAGTTTAAATATTGAATTATACAAAAACCGCATTGTACGGTGTTATGTGATGCAAACACAAGCACACACACACGCACATACATACATGGTATATTAGGCATGGTTGTGGGCTTTTGAACGCACATTTATTTGCTGTTAATAATTTACATTGTAATTAATTACGGGAGCATTTAAGGCGTAATGAAATATCATCATCGGCTGTGGTAGTAACATCAACATCAACATCCGAACAACAAATTATTCAAATGGCAATATGTGTCATTATCACCCAAACAACACTGCCAGCCAACACCAATAACAACAGCAATGCCAATGGCAATGGATTTTAACATACAAATGAATATAAAGGATAACAAGGATATGAATAAAATTCCGTTATACAAGTTTTAACAAGCGTGGGGGAATATAAAATGAAATCTACAACCACCCAACGAATAATTACAAAAATTAAATACTCTCAATTCGACAGATGAATGGACGAATAGACTGACAGACAGACATACATGTACACATATTTGCGATGTTGTCATTCACACACACACACACACATTCACACTCACACAAATCCCATCCGTAATGATTTCAATGATAACGGCCTTCAAAATAGACAACAGCGACATGACATGGCGGAAAATGTAGTTAGATCGGAATATCCTCTTCATTCGTTTATATGTCAGTACCCATGTATGCTAGCACATCCGTCCGTCCGGTCAGGCGTTGCATCGTTCGTTACCACACATTTGCAGCAAAGCGACAATGGTCTTGTGAAACGATATCGGGGTAGAGTGTACCCATGGACTTTTTAGTGGCAGGGTAATTTAAATGAATTTGAAATTCAATAAATCGACAAACTATAAAGAAAATACAAAATATTTATTAAGCTTTCCATTATCCAATTAATTAATCCTAAACTTCCCTTTTCTCTGAAAATACTATTTTAACCTTCCCCCATTCAAAATCAAACAGTTTTTTTACCTTTTCCACCACTGTCGTCCCATTCAACACATTGTGGCTATAACTGAAAAATAGTATTAACATCAGTCTTCGTTCATTTTGCGAACATCAACTTCCGAATGTTAGCACTGTTTGACACAAAAAACATTGTTCGACATTTCGGAATTGAAGTTGGTTAGTAGCTTGGTCTCGTTGTTGTCGAGCAATTTGTGTCACCAACAATTAGTTTTAAGCATGTCGGAGAGAGATTTTAATTTGATAAAACACAGCTGCAACATCATTTCCATTCACACGCTGTCAGTTGTAGACAAAGGACCTGCGAAGTGGAGAGGGAGACGAGTGTTTGCTGTTAGTGACACAATATGTGGTCATCAAGGAAAATATTAACAAACACACACACAATATAAAAGAAAAAACGTAGAAAATTGGGCACACATGTCCACTTTCACCAGTTACACAGGGGTACTCAGTATTGTATTTAAACCTTGCATATGTTTTTTTATTATTTCAAAGTTTGTTTTTAAAATTCCAAAAAATATCCACAAATGTACATAAGACTGGCACAGAAAAACAAAAAAAGCAGTTCCATTTGAGCAGTTCATTGTTGGCTAAAAAACTAATCCTAAAAAAATTACGAAAATCGCCTCGGATTTAAATATTGGGTATATTATAGAGCCCAAATTACCTATAATTGGTCATATATGAATATTGGAGCAATATCTAAATCTAGTCTGATTTTCGTACATTTTTGTAGAATTCCTTTTTTAGTCACAACAATGAACTGGCAAAGTTTTTTCATTGTTTAGAAAATAATTGTGGCCTGTAGAGCGATTTTCTGAAAATTCTCCTTTACCCCTATACAAACCAAGGTGAGCCGTGCTCTCGATAACCGATCGTCATATTTTGAGAAACCGATCGTCATTTTTGCAGAAATTGTCTTTTAGTCGCAACAATGAACTGGTAAAGTTATTTATTTTCGTGAAAATGTACCTTGTGGCACCATACAAATTACTATGGAAACAAAGATCGCTAGGTTGGTAAGGGGTAACATTAACCGATCAAATGGAAAAAATTAGGGTGAAGGAGTTCCAATTTTTATACCCTCCACATTTATGCTAACGAGTGTATATACACTAGGATTATGAATTTTTTACAACCTCATAACCCTGTATCATAGCGTGATTATTTTCTACATGATATTACATCAAAACTTAATTAAAAGGTGATGCGGTGAAAAAACGTTATGCACAAAATGAATTTAAAATTTGAATTTATCAGAATTATGGACAATTTTGTGAAGTTACTGTAAGCAGATATATAATTGAAAATAAACTGTAGAGCCACATGAGATAACCAAACCGACATAATATTTGTTTCTCAATAATTTTCTTTAATTCTTTTTTTAACAAAAAGCACTTTTCATAAATTTTTTATACCCTCCACCATAGGATGGTGGTATATTAGGTTTGTCACTACGTTAGTAACTAATCGAAAAAATCCTTGTATACCCCACAAACTATATATTCTTGATCAGAGTGCAATTCTACATCGATATAGCCATAGATCCGCCTTAGGGGAGCATAGCTGTGTGCTACCGGACGCGTCCACAGGTTGCGGATAGTGGAAATCCCCATAGATATATGGGGCAGCTGCGAATTAAATAAGCAGTCGCGGACAATATAGCGGTTTTGAGAGGAGGGTCTCAGAGGGGACACGGGCCACGCCGTATCACTAGTAAATTCTGAGTGCCAACGATACTCAAAGCGTCGTGGCGAGTCATAAATAACCTATTGTGGCTTTTACATTGACACCGTAAAAGATTGCATATCACATGACATGCTTGGAGGTCAAGTGAAATGCAAAGCATCGTGGAAAAAGCAGCGTACCTGCCACCAAGCTAGGCTCTTAGAGACTAATCACCTGTAACTGCCGAAATTTAAATGATTCGAGTATTCACAAGGAAAATAAATGAAAATAAAACCGAAAATCAGATGACGACCAGGAAATTACGGAAAAGGACACGATTTGCACATTGGAATGTTCGCACACTATACCAACTTGGCAACTTTGCTCAGCTCAGTGCCGAGTGTGAAAGATTGAAGATCGATTTGATAGGTTTGAGCGAAGTACGTTGGAATGGTAGTAGTGAATTGAGAGATGACAAAGATGGACTGCTTTTATACTCAGGTATGCCAAATGAAGATGACCCACATATACGAGGGGTTGGCATTTACTTAAGGCGGCAACTAGCTCAATCCCTTATTAAGTGGCAGCCCATTTCAGAAAGAATAATAACAGCCCAAATAAGAAATAAAAAGTTTATCATATCAATTGTGCAGTGCTATGCACCTACAGAGGATAGCGACCCTGAGCAGAAAGAGGAATTCTACAGCCTTCTAAACCGAACACTCCATGATATACCAAATAACCACATAACTATATTAATGGGAGATTTTAATGCGCAAATTGGGCCGGACAATACCGATTATGAAAATATTATGGGCAAACATGGGATAGGTGTTTTGCAATGATAATGGCGAGCTATTTATAGAAACATGCAGCAACTACGACCTTAAGATAACAGGATCAGTTTTCCCACACAAAAACTGCCATAAGTACACATGGAAATCACCAGCTGGAAACTTTCACTCGCAAATAGACCATATTTGTATATCCAGAAACTTTTTTTAATATTTGCTGCGACGTGAGAAACAGACGAAGCGCTGAAATAGGCAGTGACCACTACATGTTAGTGGCTGAACTCCGACTTGATATGTGGTTAAAAAAGAAAAGGTGCCAAACACAAAGAAGATATGACGTTGACAAACTTCAAAACGAAGAAATACGAAACACTTTTTCTGCAAAAATCGCCGCAATACATTTCGATGAAAATAGATCGCAGAGTCAAAACCAAATGTCCAGCGATTCGAAATGGAGTAACATTCGAGACAACATTCAATGTGCATGTGAAGAAATCTTAGGAGTGCAACAGAGGAAATCACGCAAGTGGATTTCACCGTCTAGCTGGAATCTCATTTCTGCTAGAAGAACAGTAAAACTCGAGCAACTAAAAGCTCCTAGGGGTGATAAAGCTGCGATACTGTCGGGCCAGTATAAATTACTTACCAAACAAATAAAGGAACAACTAAGAAAGGATAAAAATGACCACCACATTAAAATGTCAAGCGAGGCTCAGTTGGCTGCTAATATGGGCAATATGAAGGATCTATATAAAATAATGAGGAAATTAAGTAAGCCAAAAATGCAAAAAAACAAAGCCCATTTTAGATGACGATGGAATTTTGAAAACCAACAAAGAAGAACAACTCGTGGTCTGGAAAAAACATTTCGAAAAGACACTCAACATAATTCATGATGAAAATATCGATGATATCCTCATACGGAGGCAACACAATACCAATAGAGGCATAAGTGGTAGACCGCCTAGCTTGATAGAAGTAAAGAATGCAATACTAGCTCTTAAAAATGGTAAAGCACCTGGCTGCGATGGTCTGCCAGCTGAATGTTTTAAAGTCAACCCAGAGGCTACTGCAACAATACTTCACAACCTGTTTGAGCATGTTTGGGAAACAGAGGACATTCCTACGCAATGGAAAGAATCCATCATTATAAAACTACCGAAGAAGGGAAATCTAAGTTTATGTGACAACTGGCGAGGAATATCAATAACACCCACCGTCACAAAAATTTTTAATAAGATTATTTTAGATAGAATTTCGGAGCCCTTGAATAAACTTATATCTCCAACACAAGCCGGATTCATGCCTCATAGAAGCTGTATAGATCATATCAACACTATCCGTATATTGATTGAACAGTCTGTAGAGTTCAACTCAACACTCTACATAACGTTTGTCGATTTTACCAAAGCTTTTGATGCCCTTAAGAGAGATTTTATATGGAAAGCACTAGAAGCCAGAGGCATACCGAGTAAGATAATTCGACTAATTAAAAAGAATTATGAAGGAAGTGTTTGCAGAGTTCTTCATGAGGGAAACTTGACTGATCCATTTAGTACCAAAAGTGGTGTAAAACAGGGTTGTGCTTTATCTCCCCTTCTTTTCATTACTGCCCTGGATATAGTTTTCGAAGTAGTTAATGCCAAGCAACTCGGAATTCCCTGGGGAGTTACAAATAAGCTTTCAGAGCTAATATACGCGGACGACGTAGCATTAATTGCGGCCAAACATAGTGATATGCAAACCAAAGTTACGTGTTTAGCAAATGAAGCACGTAAAGTTGGACTAAAAGTCAACATAAACAAAACAAAGAATATGTCCATCAACTCTGCAGTTAACACAAGCATATTTTTAGACGACGAGACCCTACAAAATACTAGCGAATTCGAATACCTAGGAAGTCAAATTACGACGGATGGTGGGGCAAGAAAGGATATGGAGGTTAGAATACGCAAAGCCAGAAATGCTTTCGGAATGCTAAACAATGTATGGCGTAATAACAGTCTACGTCTGCACACCAAAATACTAATATTTAATAGTTGCGTCAAAACAGTACTATTGTATGGATGCGAGACATGGCTTGTGACAAAGGCAACGACGAGCAAAATGCAAGCGTTTGTGAATAGATGTCTTCGAACAATTCTCAAAATATGTTGGCCTAATACCATAACAAATGATAGATTATGGGAAGTAACAAAACAAGACATTCGAATGAGGAAATATGGCTGGCTTGGGCATACTCTGCGCAAACACACCGATGATATACCACAATCAGCTCTATCATGGAATCCGCAAGGTGCAAGAAGAAGAGGAAGACCAAAAGTTACATGGAAGCGAACAATCCAGAAAGAAACGTCCAAATCAATAAACGAACTCAGATTCATAGCCCGAAATAGGGAAGAATGGAAACAATACATCAAAGAACTAGAATAAGAAACATTCAAAACATATATTATATTGATAAATAGCTTAAAATATGTATTTTTTGTGAGTAGGCTAAGTTCAAATTGAATATGCCAATAAAAAAAAAAAAAATAGCCATGTCCGTCCGTCTGTCCGTCTGTGGAAATCACTCTAGCGTCCGAACGGATTGAAGTAGGTGGATGAAATTTTGGGACATCTATTATATGTACGTAGGACTTTTGGTATTGAAAGCGGGCTATGTAGGTCCACGCTGTCGTGTAGCCCCCATACAAAACGACGCGTCGTCGTTTTAAGGAATTTTTAAGATGTTTGTCCCACTTTACCACCGAATTGGTTGTAAATTGGTATTTTGTGTCTCCAGAGGCCAAAAAACCTTCCTACCAAAGTTGGTTTATATAGGTCCACGTTTTGGTATAGCCCCCATATAACGCCCCATATAAAGTACGCGTCATTTTAATATATTTTGAATGTATTAGTCCCATTTGACAATAGAATCGGTGTTAACTTTGTACATTGTGTTTCCAGAGGCTAAGAAACATTTCCACCGTAAAGTGTTTATATAGGTCCACGTTTTGATATAGCCCCCATAGGACGATATCTCCCGATTTTCGGTATTTTGAACGTTTTGGCCTCATTATCATTATTAGTCTTCGATGTTTAGGTATAGGTCCACGCCATCATATAGCCCCCATAGAACGGTACCTTCCGATTTTCGGTATTTTGAAGGTTGTTTTTTAATTTCATAAATTTTTTCAAAAAAAAAAAAATATTTTTTTAAAATCGATTTGTACGTGAACTTTTTTTATTTTTCAATGGATTATACGTTAGTTTAGTGAATAATAGGCAAAAGTTCATTCATTCCCGCTACAGGAAATCATTTTTGGTAAAAAAGGTCAAAAACTCATAACCCTAATATACACTTTCATACGGTCAAAATGTACCTCATCGAAATAATGGTGTTAGATCCCAAGAACATTTGGACGAAATCCGTTTCAGTTAATTTTAGTTGATTAACCATGTCCACCCGTCTGTCTAGCTGGCTGGCTGGAGCGCACGTAACTTTCGAACAGATCAATCGATTCGGTCCAAAATTTAGCTTTCGTAATATTTTGTCCAAACTTAGTTTAGTTCGAAGACGAATTATATCGGTCCACTCCTTCCGGTACCTCCCCCACAAAAGTTCGAAAATGTTCGGAAAATTTGTACGCACGACTACTCTGGAAGGAAGTAACCGATGTGGTCCATACTATGTACATCGTGAAATTTCTACCAGACTTAGATGAGGTTCCAATATGCACTCAATCTGTCCACACCTTCGGGTACCTCCTATACAAAATTTCAGTTTAGGACCTGCTCCTGAATCGCTTTGATTTTTGTTGCAACAACTAGTATTCACTGATTTCCATAAGAAAATTAATAAGTAAGAAAAGCGTTAAGCTCGGCCGTGACGAACTTTTTATACCCTCCACCACTAACTGTATTGAAGTGAATAGGAACAATTAGTTTTATTTCGTTTATGAAAGTACTAAACTCTACTTTTTATTGCAGGAGTAGTACATATATATCAACTGATAATATACCTTTCAAAACAGCTAATATGGGGCGACATTTTGGTTTTTCCAAAACATGGGCCAATATGTACAATTTTCCGAATTGAGCGAAATACATAAAATTGGGCAAAACCGACTAGACCTAAACCTGGATATTCTGGATTTGGGTAGTTAACAACATCGGGAGCTCCTTTCTATGGAGGTTGTATAAAACGTTAACCTATACGACAAATTTCTGGAGGAAAATTTCATAAATCCAGCGAAGACTAAATACCAAATTTCAGTTATTCCCATTGAATATTGTGGCTAAAACTTTCAAAATACCGAAAATTGGGAGGGATCTTTCTATGGGGGCTATATAAAAACATGGAACAATACCGGGAATTTCTAGGTGGGAAGTTTTATACCACCAACGGAGATTAAGTATTAAATTTCATCCGTTTCGCTGGGATATTGATGGCACAACCTTAAAATACCGAAAATCGGAATGTACGCTTCTATGGGGTTATTTGAAGAAAAGGGCTTATACTGATAATTCTCTTCTGCAATATTTTATACACCCATGTCAATTTAAATCAGTGTTAATCACCACTGGGCTCGCGAGCCGTGTCTGTGTGAACACACACAATCTCAATTGTGGTGAGTTTGAACGTTGCTCTCACCACCGATCATCTTCTTTGTTTTAGCAATGAATTAACGCACACGATGTTTATCTAGAGAGGGATAGATAATCTTGTGTGTGTGTCCAACACAATTGCAGCGGTTGAATTTGTTGTTGCTGATGAACACTGATTTAAATACTAAATTTCAGTCATATCGGTGGTATATTGAGGCCACAACTATGGGGGTATTTGAGGACGTCGACCTATACCGAAACATTTCGGCTGGAATGTTTCATACCTCTATCAAAAACTTAGTACCAAATATCAGCTATTTTGGTGGAGAATGAGCTATATGTAAAAAATCGGGAGGTACCGTTCTATTGGGCCTATATGAAGGCATGAACCTATACCGACACATTTCAGGTGGAAAGTTTTATCCATTTCCGTGTTATAATGAGGCTAAAACTTTCATAAACTGAAAATTGGGATATACGGTTCTATGGGGACTATATGAGGGCATGTGACCTATACCGACAAATTTCATATGGAATGTTTTATACCCCAAGTGAAGACTAACACCAAATATCAGCCATCTCGGTGGAATATTAATGCCACAACCTTCAAAATACCGAAATATCGGGAGGTACCGTTCTATGGGTGCTATATGCAGGCGTAGACTTATACCGACAAATTTCATATGGAATATTTTATACCACAAATGAAGACTAACCACCAAATTTCAGCCATCTCGGTGGAATATTGAGGCCTCAACCTTCAAAATACGGAAAATCGGGAGGTACCGTCCTATGGGGGCTATATGAAGGCGTGGACCTATACCTAAAAATTTCTGGGGGAAAGTTTTATTTATACACGAAGACTAAATACCAAATTTCAGTCATTTCGCTGCGATAATGAGGCTAAAACCTTCAAAATTTCGAAAATCGGGAGATATCGTCCTATGGGGTCTATATCAAAACCTGGACCTATATATACATTTTATGGTAGAAATATATCTAAGCCTGTGGAAACACAAAATGCAAACTTACAACCGATTCTGTGGTCAAATGGGACTAATACATACAAAATATCTTAAAATGACGCGTACTATATATGGGGCGTTATATGGGGTCTATACCAAAACGTGGACCTATGTAAACATTTTATGGCGCGTGCTATATATGGGGCCTTATAGGGTGGCTATACCAAAAGCTGGACCTATATAAACAAAATTTGGTAGAAATATTTTTTAGCATCTGGAGACACAAAATGCCAAATTGCAAATAATTCGGTGGTCAAATGGGACAAATATCCTAAAATTATTCTTAAAACGACGACGCGTCACGCGTAACTTTTTATGGGGGCTTTACGAAAACGTGGACCTTCATAACCCGCTTTCAATACCAAAAGTCCTACATACATATAATAGATTTTACCAAAATTTCATCCACCTACTTCAATCCGTTCGGAAGCTAGAGTGATTTCCACAGACGGACGGACATATCTATATCGATGTAGAATTGCACGCTGATCAAGAATATATATATATAGTTTGTGGGGTCTACAATGATTATTTCGAGTTGTTACAAACGGAATGACAAACTTAATATACCCCCCATCCTATGGTGGAGGGAATAAAAAAACTATGTTACCATGTGTAGTTGTTGGAGCGTAAATAACTCTCGAACGGATCTGCCGATTCGGTCCAAAATTTGGCCTTCGTAATATTTTGTTCGAAGTTATTTTAATTTCGAACATAAGCCATATCGGTCCACTGTGTCAGGTACTTCACCGCAAAAATTCAAAAATATTCATGAAAATTGGGCGCACGATAATTCTTGAAGGGAGTGACAGATTTGGTCCATACTTGACACATCCTAATATATCTACCAGATATAGACCAGGTTCGAATATGGACTATATTTGTCCACTCCTTCGGGTACCATAATTCCCCAAAACGTCTTCTTTTAGCAAACCAATGCCTTTCCTCATATAATTGAGTTTCTTCTATAAAATGAAGATCATCTCATAGAAGGTCCTAACTTTTCTCATAGAAATTCAGCAAAAGTCCAGTAGGTTTCCACATAGGAGATCAATATCACAGACCAGTTTTACTTCTTACTGAACACCAGTAGGATTTTTTCTAAAATGCCACAGCCTTTCACAGAAGTCCAGAAGATGATTTTTTTCGCCAGGAGTCGATTTTTTTCGCGACTCCGACTCCTGTAACTTCTTGTTAGAGTCGGACTCCAAACTCTGCTTTTAACGCAATTTTTCATTTCGGCGCAGAACATAAAACACCGATGTTTTACCCATCTTAATATCATACAACAAAAACGACTAAGTGTGTATAGTTTTAAACTTTATTGTTTAGATATTCATTAGGAAGCAACATCAATTCATTCGCATGCTGTTCCGGTTTTTATTGTTTCACGCAGACTGCTTGGAATTAAACATAATCCACGCCAATCCAATCTTGAATGGTATTCTTTTGTTTTTCAATTTGATCGCCCATTTCCTGGGTCATACGGAATTGTATTAGTATGAGGATATAATTGAAAATTTCCAAATAAACCTTAAAGCAAAAATGAAAAATATTTTAAAATTCTTTTAAAGTTCAAAAGTGGCGAAGTAATAAATTGTAGTGGAATTTAACAACTATTTGAGGACATTCATAATTAATAATTATATTCTGAATTTACCGAATATAGTTTTAGGCATAATACCATTTTTAAGTCGTTATTACTACTCACTACTTCTTAATTTCTTAACTCAAGATATCCAAAGCAAAGAAATTAACAAAAACTTACCCCAGCAATTGTTTCCATATTCAAAGCCATACTGCCGCTAGTAAATTCTATTTTGTTATCCCAGCGCCAGGTTAAAGACACGCCAACCATTTCGCGTATTTTTCGGTTGTGTTTGTAATAAAAATCCAAATCTTGAATAATTTTAAAACATTTATTTTCCTAAAAAAGAAAAGAGTTATTAAAAAGGAATCCCAATATTTTTGTTACCTCCTTTACCTCCTTAATGGCATTCTCCGAATACAACGGCGCCACAGACATTTTGTATATGGGCAGTACAAGACCCAGCAAAACAAAATATATTAGGGCATTACTACCGGAACTTGTGAGGCCACCAAATATCAAATACAGCTCACTTGTGGTCAGGGTAAAATCGTGTAGCATTATGATAATTAAACTTTTGGAGAAAATTTGATTTGTGATGCGAATGCAGTCGTGATACTGTTGCACCAAATCAATAAGCTGTTGGAAACGCTCCACAATCCTACACTCATCCATGTTTGAAGTTTTTGCTTGCAACAATTTTTGTAATAGACGAAAACGTATACCCAAAATTTCGGCGAAATTCATTTGTATGTAGAAATTGAGGGTGGGACCACCGGTAATGCAACTATACGCCACTGCTGCCAGTAGATTTAGTAAAATATTTTTCCAATCACTTGCCCGCGTAATGCCCAGCACAAGAATTACACAATATATAATACTGGTGAAACACAGCAATTGTAAATGTTTCTTAATCAACACTTTGTAATTCATGTGACAACCGAATTCACGTATCAACACCTGATCCAATTCATTTATCCGTTTATATAACTGCAAATGTGTCTCGGCCTGGGCCACCATTGTTGTGCTGGTCGTCACATACATAAACAACGACATACCAAGCTCTAAATAAATTATTGATTTAATTAAACTATCCATTTCCACTAAATATGGATCTTGGAACTTCACGTAGGCCGTAACAGCCAATGTGGCCAGGATTGTGCCCACAGCTAGTGCGGTATAGCTAAGAGATATCCAATCACAAACATATTTATTCGCACGACTTCTTACACCACTACAGCCAAGGATGAATTGTAGTTGACACAATAGCCGACAGCAATCGTAAATGGTTTGTGGTTTTTTCCTAAATCTATGCAGGACGGACATTTTAAATGACACTCACGGCTGTTTATTCGGTAACCTTTTCGATGCGACTAAATTTCAAAAGTATTATGTTTTCGTAATCACCGTCTATTATTGGCCTGTGGCCAAGATTACACAAAAATTAACAAAAGCCAATTAATTTGATTAAATGCCCATCAAAAGGGATATGGAAATCGTTTTGCCGGATCGTAATCATAATTACAAAATCTTAGATTTTTGGGGGTTTTTGCTGCTAATTCATTTTAATTATTTGATTGGTTTTTGGTTTAACCAGGAACTTGTAGAGTATTGCAGAGATGAAAATCAGCTACGGGGAATGATAAAATTGTATTTAAAAGGGAAACAAATTTATACAAATATGCATACAAAAGAGGCACAGGGAGTCCTAATCGGCTTTAATATGGAATAAAAAATAATTTTAAAAAATTAAGATACAGTGTTTTATTTATAAATGCACTAAAAATAATTTTCACTTAGTATATACTCCTTTATGATGCAATCTCTAAAATAAAACGCTTGCCGTTTAAGTTTGTCACCATTTTTAATTTAAATGCAAGCGTTTCATTTGAGAGATTCCATCATGAAGAAGAATATATGTATGTACTTACTGAGGCTAAGAGAATAATTACACTGTGCGACAACAAAAAAATAACAAGGAAAACTGAGTAGATTATGAAAGTAGATCTAAAAATATGAGATACGTGTATCGGCGTTTTTAGAGTTTACATCGGAAAGTAACCCAAATAGGCGGGGCAAGGTCCGCCCATTTCTAGTTTTTTCGAAATATTCTTGGAGTCCTTGCATTTTAGGTATATAGTGTCTTTGGCAACTTTACAGAGGAGGATGTGGGCAAGGGATCTTTTTGGTCCTTTTGTTCGAAAATCTTTCAAAAACTCCTTTAAAATGTGATCATATTAAATCCAATCATTCTACAAAATTGTTCGTCATAAAATTTTACTATAGGTCTCAGAACACACCAAATCTGTAAATCTTATCTAATTCAAAGAAATCTCCAAAAATGAAAAACACGTTTTAGGGTTAAAGTCTGACTTCATCAGAGTTTATTCAAAACTGTCCTACAAAGCATAATTTAGAGAGATGACGGCAAAGACAAAAATATTCTTTGTCAAATTTTACTATGGGTCACCAAAGAAATGAAATGTCTGTTTACATTATATATCATAAAAATAGCTGTATAAATTTTGCTGAAAAAACATGAAAATATTTCCTTTTTTTGATGAAATTTGTTTACTTCTTTTATCGATTTGATACATGAAAGTAATATAAAACTTGGTTCTAGGCGAAAAGTATCAAAAGATGAAAAATTCTACATAAAATTTCACTATGAGTTTCAGAATAAACCATATATCTAGGTATACCATTTCCATAAGAAAATTAGATTACAATTGTAAATATATTAGGATGAAATTATGTGTTTTAATTTTTGACAATTCATTATACATAATTCCATATAGGATCAAACTCTACCAAAATCCTTTACTTTTTGGGAATATTGTTAAAGAGAGAAATGTTCCAAATGAGTCTCCGAATAAAAGAAATCTGTAACCATAACGTATAGCATTCTTAGCAGCCCTTGTTTTTGATATAGGGTTTAGGGCCATATTTTACAACTTTTACCCAGATTGTCGTTGTGATTGGACACTATAAATATCTTATTGGCGGTTTTTCGTTATAAATTCATACAGAAGATGTTGTGCGCTCCATTTAAACAGCATTTGAAACATTTGTGGTGAATATATATTTGAAAAATATAGAAAACACAGATCGGAACTGCCAAAATTGTGTATTTTTAGTACTTTTAACTTAAATTACGTATGTAGTTAGGATAAGCCTCTGCACAGTGGATTCACTTGTATAGAGGAAGGGATCAAAAATATTTAGAGTGTAAAAATCAAGCCAATGGGCCGGTTACAGCTTTGTACTGCTGCGAAGAGTGTTTTAAGAAACCACGAGCGTAACATTCTCCCCCTTTCCTCTCTGGAGGGGGTATACGGTAAGAATTGTTTTATGCTGTTAATACAAAATGGCATGAACAAAGGCCCCGATAATCTTATAATTGAAAAATAGGCTTGGGGAAACAAAACAATCTCCAAAACAACATAAAATCCAACCAATTTTGCAGATTAACAAAATCAAAATTTTTGTCTGAAAATTGGGAAAATTGTTAATATAGATCTTATAGGGTTCTTCCTGGAAGGCACGTACCGCCAGCGTAAGACAAATTTGGAAGAAGATTTCTTCATCTTGCCACTGATGCCAATTACGTTAATGTACGTGGCCAGATAACAGAGTTATACGCTAATATATCCATAGCTTTAGTCAGCGACCCACGATTTAGAGTCTGGCACCAGATGGCAGCTGATTTTAATACAGAATTATCCTAAACCCATGGCCTACTTTGGAAAATTATTCCCGATGTGGGCAGTGGTGGACATCATGACTAAAACCTTAGGTCAAATTTAAGTATATGATATAAATGGCATTACAAAATACACTAAATATGCAGCTAACTAGAATTCCACAACACGCTAAAATACTATTTTTAATGAAAAACAAGTGAGCCAAGGCTATAGTCGGGTCAGGGCCGACTATGTGATACCCTACACCACTACCCCTGTTCATAAGGTTTTGACTAATAAAATTCAAAATATTAAAATTGGGATAGCTTAGCGCCTTTGCTCTGAATGCCTTCATTAACACAGGTCAATTTTTTAAGTGCATCTACAGTATAACTCAAATAAAAAATGGAAAAGTGGAATGTATGCCAACCATCAATAGGCTTCTTTCTCTGTTAGACCCCCATCAACCCCCAAAATTTCGTGAGGATCCGATCAAAATTTCGTAGTGTGATTGCACAAAAATGAAAAAAGGACTATTGCGATATCTCTGTTGTTTGACCACCTATGACAACCTACTTCACATCGTTGTAAAG
Organism: Musca autumnalis; assembly: GCF_047663935.1. NCBI lineage: Eukaryota > Metazoa > Arthropoda > Insecta > Diptera > Muscidae > Musca > Musca autumnalis. The sequence goes on along the minus strand of NW_027412088.1, from coordinate 10,799,559 downwards.
GTGATATTTTCTACTTTCCTTGCCAGGTTTTGCTTTCGATATACCTCCTACAGAAGGGAGATATTAACTTAAAAAAAAAATGTTGGTATTTTTTCCAAATATTTTTTTTGTCACATTCCGACCCCTGAATAATATCCGACCATTATCAAAAATCAAACGGTTTTTTCCTCTGTGGGACCCCCAACAACACCCAAAATTTCGTGACGATCCAATTAAAATTGCGACCTGTAGCGTGATTTCCAAAAAAGTGGAAAATGGGATGTATTACCGACTATTGCGATATCTCCGTTATTTGGATACCTACGCCAACCTGCTTTACTTCATTGTAATGATGGAATTTTTTACTTTCATTGTCAGACTTTGCTTTTGGAAGGTCCCGAACCAAAGCTGTGATATTCGTCATTATTATTAAAACCGCAAAAATGAAAATTTGTGTTCTATTAGCGGCTTTTGCGATATCTTCGTTGTTTGACCACCTACGACAACCCACGTAACATCGTTGCAAAGGTGATATTTTCTACTTTCATTAGCAGGTAGATATTTGCTTTGAAATAAGACGTTGACTTTTTCTCCAAATAAGTTTTTTGCCCATTCCGACCTCTGAATATTATCCGACCATCACCAAAATCAATAGGCTTCTTTCTCTGTAGGATCCTTATTAGACCCCAAAACTTAGTGACGATCCGATCAAAATTGCGACCTGTAGCGTGATTACAAAAAAATGAAAAAATGGGATGTATTGACGACTATTGTGATATCTCCGTTATGTGGCCACCTACGACAACCTACTTTGCATCACTGTAAAGATGGGATTTTCTAATCTCACAGTCAGACTTTGGTTTTGGAAGATCCCCAACCGAAACTGTGATATTCGTCATTATTATTAAAATCGCAAAAATAAAAAGTTGGGTTCTATTAGCGGCTATTGCGATATATTCGTTGTTGGATCACCTACGAGAACCTACTTTACATCATTAGAAAGGCGATATTTTCTACTTTCATGGTCAGATTCTGCTTTCGGTATACCCCATATTGAAGCTGAGATATTCGCTTAGGAAAAAACGTTGTCTTTTTCTCCAAATAAGTTTTTTGCCCATTACGACCCTTAAATATTATCCGACCATCACCAAAATCAATAGGCTTCTTTCTCTGTAGGATCCCCATTAACCTTCAAAATTTCGTGACGATCCGATCAAAATTGCGACCTGTAGCGTGATTTCCAAAAAAGTGGAAAAATGGGATGTATTACCGACCTAGTTTACATAATTGTAAAGATGGGGTCTTCCTCTTTCATAACCAGGCTTTGCTTTTGGAAAGTCCCAAACCAAAGCTGTGATATTCGTCATTATAATTAAAATCGCAAAAATGAAAATTTGGGTTTTATTTGCGACTATTGTGATATCTTCGTTGTTTGATCACCAACGAGAACATACTTTACATCATTAAAAAGGTGATATTTTCTACTTTTATTGTCAGGTTTTGCTTTTGGTATACCCCGTATAGAAGCTGAGATATTCGATGTGGAAAAAAAACGTTGTCTTTTTATCCACATAAGCTTTTTGCCCATTCCGACCCCTAAATATTATCCGACCATCACCAAAATCAATAGGCTTCTTCCCCTCCGGGACCCCCATCAACATCCAAAATTTCGTGACGATCCGATCAAAATTGCGACCTGTAGCGTGATTACAAGGTTTAGATGGACAGACGGACAGACGGACGGACGGACGGACGGACTGACGGACGGACACACATAGCCAGATCGACTCAGCTCGTCGAGACATTCATTTTGGTATATATAAGTATGGGTCTACGACCATTATTTCGATGCGTTACAAACTTTTTGGCCAAAACCAACTTATAATACCCTCCCCACATAGGGTATAGGGTATAATAAGCTATTACCTCCTCCTTCAAAATCCACTGTAATATTTTGCTATACGTATCAGTTTCGCGATATTTTGAATATATTTACTTGCACTTAAAATTGGGTTGTACTCACAACAAAAAAGATTAGTCAAATGTTCCGACTTTTGAAGCTATTCTTAAGAAGATTGCGTTCGAATGAAACAAAAACTTATATATTTTTAAAGGTCCATATCATAGCTGTCAGAGTTTAACATTATGTTTTGAGGGACAATTTTGAATAAACTCGGATGAAGTCCGACTTTAACCCTAAAACGTGTTTTTGATTTTTAAAGATTCCTGGCGATTAGCTAAGATTTACAGATTTGATGTATTCTGAGACCTATAGTAACATTTTATGGCGAACAATTTCGTAGAATAATTGGATTTGGTAGGATCACATTTTAAAGGAGTTTTTGAAACATTTTCAAAAAGGACCAAAAAGATGCCTTTGATGAACCGCATGAGGGATAACATTTTTAACGAAAACATTCCCCACATCCTCCTCTAGAAAGTTGCCAAAGACATAATATACCTAAAATGCAAGGATTCCAAGATATCTTAACTCGAATATTTTCAAAAAACTAGAAATGGGCGGAACTTGCCCCGCCTAAATTCTAAATTCCCTACTTTCATAATCTAAACGGTTTTTCGCATCATTTTGAAAAAAAATTGAGTTTTGTTACACATTTTTATACCCTCAGCATTTGTGCTAACGAGGGTATATACACTTTCATACGGGGAAAATGTGCCTCATCGAAATAATGGTTTTAGATCCCAAGTATGTTTGGACGAAATGTGTTTCAGACAGTTTGGAGTCGATTGGCCAAAATTTGGCCTTAGTAATATTTTGTCCAAACATAGTTTAAGTTTGAAGATAAGCTATATCGGTCCACTCCCTCAGGTACCACCCCCACAAAAGTTCAAAAATGTTCGCAAAAATTTTTCGTACTGTAACTCTTGAAGGGAGTGGCCAAATTGGTACATACTTTACACATCCAAATATATCTACCATATAAAGATCAGGTTCAAGTATGGACTGTATTTGTCCACTCCATCCGGTACCTCCCACACAAAATTTCGGATAAGTTCACTTTAAGACCTGCTATTGCATCACTTTGATTTTTGTTGAACCAACTTGCATTCGCTGCTTCAATTACGATGGTAAAATTTTTTTCATGGGCAAGTCCACACTTCTTGAGCAAACAGCTCGAAGGTTGTAAAAAACCCCCTATGACACCATATGTAGGGGCTGGAGATCCAATTCCATAATGGTCAATGTCGATCCATTCCTTTAAGTATTTCCTCCGCAACACTTTAATCCTAATCAAAATTTTTATCGGTTTATACCCCCAAAATTTTTAAAACCCCCTAAATACACAAGTTTTTTTGGGGAAAAAACGTTTCAATATATACAGGCTGAGGGTATATCCCTGTCGGCAAAGCTGACTGATACTTTTTAACTTGTTATGTGTATTTTTAAATAAAACACTGTAACTTATTTTTTATTTTGAACTTTTTAGTAAATACATTTTTTGACCACTGAGATCCCCATAACTAAATTACCTCAAATTTAGGCCGAAAATGTAAAAAAAAAAACTTTAAAATGTCTGAAATCGGGTGGTACCCTTATGTCCATAGTTTTTGATGGGGAAGTTTCGGTACCATTGGGAACTTCAAATGCCAAATTACAGCCAATTCGGGCTAAAAATGAAGATAAAATCCTCCAAATAGCAAGAATCGGGTGGTACCGCTATATGGAGGCTATACCAAAACCAATGTCCAAAATTTTTGGTGGAGAAGTTTCTGTACCATTGAGAACTTTAATTGTCAAAATAAAACAATGTAAAAACTAGGATTTCGGTTCTTCTTTTAGGACTCATTACAGCAATGGTAGTGTTGTGACACGTTGCGTGTTAAATTTTCAGCCTCAAAACCAAATGTGTACACTTTGATGACAATGAATCATCTACCTGGAATTTCCGGAATCTATGCAGATAGGATGCAGGTTACGTAGTGATTGATATTGAACATAGAAGCTGGTAATATCGGCTTGCAGGAAGCTAACACAATGTATTACAGTTAGCATAAAACAAGACACGTGTATGCCTGGGGCTTGTGTGGTTCAGCGAAAGTTAAACATCCTGTCTTCAGATTGACCCCACAGGATGAAAAATAAGCAACAATTACGCTAAAAAGTTCTACAACGTCACACTTCAAAGTGTCCATGCTCCTACCGACGGTAAAAACAAGCACATCAGTAGTGCGGTTCTAAAACTGATTTTCTGAGTTACCGACAAAAATCGGTAAAATTAAATGCAAAATTATGAATGAAAAATTCAAATAAAATTTACAGCACTTTTAATTAGTTACAAATTCAAATTAGACTTCTTTAGAGACCCTCCAATAATTTGAATAAAAACAATTAAAAAAACATTAAGTTCGGCCGTGCCGAAATTTTTATACCCTCCACCATAAAATATTCTAAACTAAAATGGAATAATTAGTTTTCTGTTAAGTGCAAAAATTGTTCGACCACGGATACCCCAAATTTCTAAATTACGTCAAACAAATATATCTAAAAATTTCTTCAAAGATGTCAACATCTCTATATTGGGGATATAAACATGTACCAATGTACACGATTTTTGGTGGAGGAGTTTAAGGAACTCCGAGAACTTCAAATGTCAAATTACAGCTAGTGAGTTAAAAATTTTACCTAAAATCTACAAAATACCGAAAACTTCGAGGTACCGCTCTATAGTGGCTATACCAACAAATTGACCTATGTAGACGATTTTTGTTGGAGAAGTTTCGGGACCACTGAGAACCTTAAATGGCATATCTCAGCTAGCTCAGCAAAAAATTGTTTTCCAATATTCCAAAACATGAACCTACAATAAGAAGTGAAAAAGTATCAGTCGGCTTTGTCGACAGAGGTATACCCTCAGCTTGTGTGAATTGAAACACCATTACCGTACCATTTTAGCGAATATTTTCAAACTTTTGACCGGAAGAAGTGGACCCATAAGCACCAACTTTTAATTTTATCTAATATTCGAACAGATATTACGATATGCAACGTGCTGACCAACGCTGTATTCGGTTCAAGGGTTGTCGTGCGCACCAGCCACGACTCTTGCGGGTCGTAGTAGTTTTTTAACAGCTTTTGGGTAATTTTCTCAAGAAGTATGGACTTGCCACTCAAAAAAGTATTACATCGTAATAGGAACTTTAAGTGCAACCTGTTTCAAGAAAAATCAAAACGATTCGAGGGGGGTTCTAAACTGCACTAATAGCCCATATTGTAACCTGATCTATGAATGTCTGTTAGAAACATTACGGTGTGCAAAGAACGGTCCAAATTGTTACTGTCTTTGAGAGTTATCGTGCGCACAATTTTTGCGAAAAGTTTTAAACTTTTGTGGGGAGGTGCCCAAAGGAGTGGACCCGTAAGGCCCATCTTAGCACTTGATTTAAGTTTCGGCAACATTTAATGACTCCCAAATTCTGCACCGAATCGGTTTATCCGTTTGAGAGTTACCGTGCGCTCCATCCACAACACAAGGTGTCATAGCCGGTTTTTACAGGTTTCTGACCATTTTCTCTGGAAGTATAGATGTGCCTCTGAAAAATCTTGTACCGTCGTAATGGGGGCAGCGAATACAAGTTCTTGCAACAAAAATTAAAACGATTCGAAAGGAGGCCTTGAACTGCACTTTTCCGATATTTTGTGTGGGAGTTACCCGAAGGAGTGTACCGACATCTTCGAACTTAAACTAAGTTTGGACAAAATATTACGAATGTCAAATTTTGGACCAAATCATTTAATCCGTTCGAGGGTAATCGTGCGTTCCAATTAGCCAAACATACAGCCTAAGTCGACACAAAATCGGCTGAAACTAATTTCGTCCAGACATTCTAGGGGTGTAAAACCATTATTTCGATCAGGCACATTTTGGTCGTTTCAAAGTGTATATACTCTTTTTATCCTAAAATTTCAAAATTTATCACAGAATGTTGTCCACACGGATGTTGCAATTTTTTCAGGTACTTCCGTACTTTCTCAGAAAATAGGCTAAAAACTTTGTGCAAAATTATGTTCACGATAAATTACGAATTGAGTATCCGATTTGGCCAGAACTTAGTACTTCGTAAATTTCTTCTAAGTTGGGCGCCACCGTGGTGAAATGTTATCCTTCAGTGACCAAAGAAAATGGTTGGCTATTGGAATCTATAATGATTGGTATTATCAAAGACTGAGCTTATCTCAGCCGCAGCCAGGGTTGACTTACAGACCCACAAACCTTAAGTGGAGTTGTAGCGTATCTTGGTTTGACCGTTGTTAGTCAGGGAACAGTCTCGGTTTTGTTGCTTACGGCTCGATAGTGATCGGGTTGTTAACATCGGCTCGATTGTGTTGGGTGTTTGCTGTCGGCTGATCGGAGTGTTATGATCACTTCGATGGCAATAGTAATGTTGCTGTTGACTCGGTGGTCGTCGGGAGTGTTATTAGGTAATCGGATGCTGTCGGCTCGTTAGCAATCGTCGGGTGTGGTGCTCGGCTCTGTGCTAATCGGATTTTGTCAGTTCGTTGGTAATCGTCTGGTGTGTTGCTAGGTTCTGTGGTATTCGGTTGGCTGCAGGTTCGGAAATATTCCGGTCAGCAATCCTCGGATCGATAACACTCGGATCGGCAATACTCGGCTCGGTGACGTTCGCGTACTGTTGCGTGATGATCGGCTGTGCTACTCTGCAAAGAAGAGAGTCGAGTATGGATAGGCAACGGAGCGAACGAATTGCAGGGAGCGAACGAATCGGCGGCAGAGAACTAATCGCTGGGATCGAACTAATCGCAGGGCCGACTGCTGTTGTTAGATTCGGGTTAAGTGACTGCGGTCAATGCTACACGTCTTAATTTGCGGGTACACAGAAAGGGGCCAACATATCGTTAGAAATCTCAAGTGAAATAGGTTTCCTCAAAGCTTCATGTTTGATAGAGTGACACAGAAAACCGTTTAGATTTTTTCTTCATTTTTTAACAGCAACCCTTTGCAGTATGATTAAGACCACACAAAAACAACAACAATTCGAATATTTAAAGAAAATGCTAACAAATATTGATACAATTTATCATTTAGAATATTCAACAAAAAGAACCACCGAAACAGCCAACAACTCGAAGAACTACAAATGACCTCATAAGTATCATTATCGTCATTAAATCATACAGTGGCCCTTATCAAAGAATCTCGTATATGGATAATAAACCCATTTGATGTGTGTGTATGTGTACGTATTTCTCTTTGGGAAATGATACACATGAATACGCTAATGTACAACATGCATGAACATGTAATCTTTAAATGCCTCCACAGTTATGCGGCCGGTCGGTTTAACTACAACAATTGCCGCTTTATCGCAAGTGATAGATGGTAGGCAGTTATGGCCAACAGTAACAAATTTCTAAACATTAATATTTGCATTGAAAATCTAGTCTCGAAAGAATGGGTAGTAGCGGAAATAATGACGAGACTAGAAACATGAGTAGTAACCGGAATGTGTAGCAACTTAAGTATGTGTGTGGTATGTATGTATGTATGTATGTACTTGTTTACATATGACCTTAATTTGTAACGAGTTAAGTAGATGAATGGCGATGATGGGTAAATGCAACATGAGTATAAGTAGCCTAATTTGCTACCGAATTTGGCTACTTGGTGATGTATTAAAGTCATTGGCATTAGGAAGTTTGTGAAATGTATTCATTTGATGGACATATAGATGTCTGAGGTTTAATTGTCCTAGGTATAATGCTGCTTTGTGGGCGTCATTATGCGAAACATCTGACATATGGCCAAGCCAACACAATCGCTGCTTCTCGATACGTTTAACTATATTGATGACGTTGTATAGCAGATACAGCTCGTGGTTCATACGACGTCGATATTCACCGTCAACGCAGATTGGTCCGTAGATCTTTCGAAGAATTGTTCTAGCAAACACGCCAAGGACTGCCTTATCTGCATGCGCAAGTACCCTGGCTTCGGAACCATACATCAGCACGGGTAGTATAAGTGTTATGTAAAGCGTTATTTTGGTTTGACGAGTTGTGGCTTTGTTTTTAAAGTGCTTACTTAAGCCAAAGTAGCATCTGTTGGCCAATACAATTCTTCTTTTTATTTCACAACTAATTTCGTTTGTTGTGCTTACGGCGTTGCCGAGGTATACGAAGTCTTTTTTTTCAAAATTTTAGGTACCAACTTCCACAGTTGGTCCGATCTCAATGGACGCATGGCGCGTCGACACCATCAACGTGGTTTTCTCGCCGTTTACCGCCAGACCCACTTTAGCTGATTCTCCTTCATAAAGGTATCGGTTACTTCTTTTACTGACCGTCCAAAGATGTCTTCATCATCAGCATAAGCAAGTAACATGTGGCTATTGGTGTAGACTGTGTCACTTCTTTTGACGTTTGCCTCTCCTATAACTTTTTTTAGCAGCATGTTGAAAAGATCACACGAAAGGCTGTCTCCTTTCCTATTGCCTATTTTATTCATTTTGCAAAGCCGAATGAGCTTTGCGGGGATACCAAATTCAGACATGGCTTGGAATACCTTTGAACGTAGCAGGCTGTCGAAGGCTGCTTTATAATCGACAAAAAGGTGGTAGGTGTCTATCTGCATCTCTTGGGTCTTCTCCAGGATTTGCCTCAAGGTAAATATCTGGTCAATGTTGGACTTCCCAGGTCTAAATACGCATTGGTATGGTCCAATTATTTCGTTGACCATGGGCTTTAGTCGTTCGCACAATATCCCTGACAATATCTTGTAAGCGATAGGAAGAAGACTTATGCCCCTATAGTTGGAGCATAAAGTCGTATCTCCTTTCTTGTGGACGGGACACAGGATGCTCAGGATCCAATCGTCAGGTACGCGTTCTTCCTGCCAGATGGAGCCAACTAGCTGAAGCATGCACCTTATCAGCGTCTCGCGTCCGTTTTAAACAGCTCGGCTTGTAGGCCATCAGCTCCTGCTGCCTTATTATTCTTCAGCAGGTTTATTGCTGTCTTTACTTCATCTTGGACGGGTGGTATACATTGAATACCATATTCTGGGAATGGATCTGTGGTATCTTCGTAGACTTCGCTACTATTGGGAACCAACAGTTTGGAAAAATGCTCTTTCCATATCCTTAGCACACTATCTGTATCAGTTACCAGATTACTTTGCTGGTCTCTACAGGAGGATGTGCCAATTCCAAAGCCATCATTTTGATGTTTCACTCTTTGGTAGCATTTTCGGACATCATTCTGTCTCCTGTACATCTCGATTTGTTCACACTACCGCTTTTCAATCTTTCTCTTTTTCCTGCGGAGAAGACGTTTCTCCTCTCTCCTTTTCTCCCGATACCTCTCTCGTGCGCTACGCGTTGCTACTGATTGTAAAGTAGCCCTCTATGCCGCATTTTTCTCTTCAGTAGCAGCACGACACTGATTTTGCGGCTGTTTGCATGGAGTGGGCAATGTTCTGCTATTGTCCTGATATGTTATCCGGACGAGGAGTGCTTTGATTAAGCAGTTGGGACAGCACTTTGTTTGCTACGTTTAATCTGGTACGTAACCTTGCTGCAACAAGGTAGTGGTCCGAGTCTCTGTTTGCACCTCGGAACGATCGTACATCCAACACCCTTGATGAATGTCTTCCATCTATCACAACTTGATCAATTTGATTTTTTGTTCTTTGATCTGGCGGCAGCCAGGTGCCCTTATGAATATCGAGATGCTTAAATCTGGTACTACTAACTACCACGTTTCTTGCAGCTGTAAAGTCTATCAGCTTCATACCATTGCTTTATGTCATGGCAGCTATAATACAGTGCGTCACCTTTAGGTGTTGTTGTGACGCCTTTCCCGTTCCATCGTATTTCCTGTATGGCAGTAATGTCGGCCTTGTACTTTTCAAGTACATCAGCCAATGCGTAAACTGCACCTTCTCTATAAAGAGTGCGAACATTCCAGGTGCAGATTCGCAGATCATGGTCCTTAAAACGTTTGCGGGGTTCATCAACTTTAGAGGGGTTTGTTTTTTCTTTTCTTTCGTTTTTTCACAGTAGGCTGTTTTTTCTAGGGGAGGGTTACTAACCCGACACCCAAACCAAAGTTTTTAACGTTCTTATGGGTGAACGAGCGACACATGTTAGCTCACTACTTTTAACGGGTGTTAAAGGCAGTTCCCCAGGTGACACCACGGGGAGGTCAGTGTCCACTTGAGATGAAAGAGGGACCAAGATAAATCCTGGTATTTGCCATGTTAAAGCCGGTAAGGACCGTTTATTGGTTTCTTCCTTCCCCTACATCACCCAGACACAATAAATAGCTGGGAAAATATTTTCTTCGATTAGAAAATAATTGTGGCTTGTAATGTGAGTTCCTGAAAATTCGCCTTTGGTCCCCGTAAAAAAGTATGACAGAAATAGAGATCGGTCACGGCACACGGGTTATCGTTAACCGATCATCATAAATTTTTGTAGAAATTAATTTTTAACCACAACAATGAACTGGTACAGGCTTTTCATCGATTGGACCCTAAATCTGACCTTTATAGAATAGTTTAACACGAAGATGAAGATGAAATGTAAACAAATTAGAGGTTGAATCTTTCACCAAAAAATTTCGTTTTTGGGACGCCGTAATGGACATACTTTTATGTCGGAGTAGGCCTTTGTCGGGTGCAGACTGATATAACATGGGAAAAGGGTTTCTTAAGTTGAAGGGTATCTTAACTTATGTGCGCTTAGTTTTACATTTGTTTGCCAAGATAACTGGACAATAGCAACGAAAATGTTCCAAATATTCAGTTTATTCTACACTTACCCAGAATACGAGTAAATCCTGAAATTTGACTTTTCCCATAATGTATAAAATCTTTCTTCCCGACTCCATTCGACTGCTGATTATAATTCAATTCTTCCTACAATGAATTTACAAATTTAAGTTTCACATACTAATCACAAATTTAAATAATTCTATGGAATGTACACAATTTGATTTGCATTCTAATCAAAAGCCTTATAGCCACAACAAGTTCGATAAAAGCAAATAATAACATAAAGGAAACTCATTGAATTCAATAACTGTAGCTTACACGCAATGCAATGAAGCATTAATAATTTCCGAACCATTGTCTATTTCAATGCTTTTGTTGAAAATCAATGCAAATATATATTTATGTATTTTTGGGAATGAAGAATATACACACATATGCATTTGCATTTATGTATTTAAATACCAAAGAGCGATGAGAGAAGAAACAATACTAAGTAGAAAAAATATATATGTTTTGAAATACCAGTAATTATTTGAAGCAAAACGAAGGCTGTTTTTGTAAAAAAAAGAACAAATGTGATAATATATGTAATAGATTAACATAAACATAACATTTTAAAACCTAACAAATTAAATTTTATGTAAAAGGTTGATGCTTTTGATGGTAATATGTAATATACAAAATTACAATATCTTATATGCGTATACGTATTGACAACTTGTATACGCCGCATTGATCGAGATCGATTTTCATGAGTACACAAACAAATTTGTTTGTAATACAGCCCAGCAAAATAAATTTGAAGTAGTGCAATGTAGACTAGTTCTTTCACGGCATGTTTTGATGCAGTTCAAACGGAGTCGTGAATTTTAACCGCAATCGGATGCGATGCAATGAATGACATCCTTTCCTCACATTTTAACAGCATCTGGATGCAGTTCACTCGGAGTCGTGAAAAAGGCACTCCAATTCCTTACATTTTAACAGCATTTGGATGCGATGCAACGATTGACATCCATTTCTCACATTTAAATTGCATCCGGATGCAGTTCAAGGGAGTCGTGAAAAAGGCAATCCGTTCGATACATTTTACAAGCAGTTGCTTAGTGAGGCCTAGCAAGCAAGTCAATTTGTAGATACCTACAACCACAGAATTTTTTCAAAGATAGAAAAAGTGTGCATCAATTTCTAAAATTTTTATATAAAATAAACAAAATACAACCAAAAGTTGGAAAAATTTTTACGGTAACTCACGAGAAGAAAATTTCCTAACGAAGTGCTGTTGGAGTACTTGCCGAAATCACAACTGGTGATGGGAAGACAATACAAGAACCCCTTTAGCAGATGAAGCGAAAACATTTCAGCTTGGATTAAATGGAGAGCGGACGAAACAAACTCAGTTGCGATTGAATTTAATGAAGACATTTTATAATCTGTGTTAATGTAATGAAGCTCTTATAATTCTTGTTTTACACAGACAATAAATTCTTTTTATTCATTTTGGGATAGTTTGCAATGGCTTGCATTTTGATTGCATCTTTGAACTGCGTAAAAACACACTCCTTAGAGTACCTTTAAATTCTATCCAAAGCACTGCATAAAACACGTGCTTTGGATGCAAATTGGACTGCATCCTATTCTACCCTAAAGGGTTAGTTAAAATGCGATTCCAAAGGGATAGTTCAAATGCAGTGCCGAAGGGTTAGTTCAAATGTAGTGCTAATGGATTGCATCTTTCAGTAGTCACGCTCTTGTAAAAATCATGAGTGAAAATGCATAATTTGATGCACTTCCAGATCACTTGTACGTATGATTTAACTGCATCTTTGGAGGCAAACATTTTGTTGGGAAGCAACAATATCCATTGCTTTTGCAATTTTATTGGCCATCCCGATCATAGCCAACCTTATAATAAATAATCAAAACAAAAAATAAGAAATACATTTCAATAATTTATTTACTTACTACTTTATTTCTCAACTGATGCCATTACCAACGAACGTCATTTGATTTTTATTTATTTATTACTTATTTATTTTTTTTAAATTAAAATATCAATTGATTTTCCTACCTAACACATTTCTCCGCTCAACGAACAGCAACATTATACGTTTAATTTTTACCCAAATGTTTAAATACCATATAAATACAGTTTATGCGTAAACTCAATAATCGGTACCTATTTTAAAGGTATTTTACTACCCTTTAAATGTTTACTTATGCAAATGTGTTGTGCCTGCGATTTTTGTTTTGTATACATCTACATAAATACAAATGTGTGTGTGTGCCTACGCATTTGTGATTGAAGAACAATAACGGCTCAGTTTGGTTGATTGATTGCATGACTGACTAACTGACTAGTCGACTTAATGATGGACTAACTAAACAGCCACAAACCAACATCAACACAACAATAATTTAGTAGAGAGTGCATTTCATAGATTACATCAATCGATGCGTAATCACAAAACTGTATAGATTAGGACATATCGCAAAACAAGTTCAAGTACATATACCCCCGAGGAATTTTAAAGAATGTCAATAAATTTTAAGAACCTCTTCCAAGTACCAATATTCTCCCAAAACATGTTTTGTAAGAACACAGCCTCACGACGTGAATTTTTAAGCATGTTTTTTTCATTTCACCAATGCACGATGGGGCCAATGGCAGGTTTTTGAGGCAAAAAGTCATTTTTTCAAGTCAGCGATTGAAATCAAATAACAACGGAATTATATTCTTAACACTTTCAAACCTACAAAACCAAAAAATTACAATCTGGCAACGACCCACGGCGACATGCCAAGCTGTCAAAGATGTCATAAATATGATTCCGTTTATTTCTGACATTCAGTCGTAATTAAACAATTTAAGTATTTTGGCGCCAAAACCTGATCTGTTGATATTATCTATTTTTTAAAAATGGAAAATACGGGTAATGGTATGTAAATTAAGATTATTATTAAAAGTGTAAATGTAATACTAGATGTGGTCAATAATTTGTTGTGTCAGTAAGTGATGGTTTTTGATGTAGTCTGTGGTATCGTCCATGTGTTTTTTGGAGTAGAGCTTTCGGCTTCAGGGTGCTTTCTCGTAAAAATATGTATCTGGTGAAAGGTGACAATATCGGCTAACAGATTTTGAAAACAATTTTTGCGTACACTTGCGAATAAAAAAATTATCAACTTCCAGATTTCGTAAAACTTAAAAATTTGGATATTTTTTATTTTTGGTTGGAAAATCAGCAATAACCTAAACACCTTATAGAATGGCTTTCTGCAAAATTTAATCGACGTGTCAAAGACAACTTCATGACGGAAGTTAAAAAGCAAATTTATAATATTTGTGCACGCCTTAACCAAAAATGGATAAAAAATTGGAGGACAAAAAGTCGTGTATTACAATTTGAAAGCTTATGGTTAGCTAGCGACACAGTATTTACGCTAGAACAAGGTAATGATAAAAAGAAGAGAGGGCGCCCTAATGTGGATTATAGTGAAGGAAGAAAACTTGCTTCGGAAGTCTGCTATGAACACGGCAACAATACCAAACCCTTGATTCATGCCGCCTCTGTTTCGGCCAATTTGTCAAAAGAAAAATATTTAAACTATGTTCTCAAGGAAGTTCGGTATCAACCAACTAAATTGAGAAACCAATTAACGTCGACAGAGAAAATTTATGATCGATATATCCAAATCTGAACCGATTTCAATATGATGTCTCAATAATGTTTTCTAGACCAAATTCCGTAACACACTTTAAATTTCATCACAATTGGACATATATAGCGTGAGTGCTGCACGAAATACCTAAAATCGGGTGAAAATATATATGGGAGCTATATCCAAATCTGAACCGATTTCGATATAATTTGGCACACTTTTTTTTCTAGACGTAATTTCGTCACACATTTTAAATTTCATCGAAATTGGACAGAATTTGCGTGTTTGTTGCACCAAATACCTAAAATCGGTTGAAAATATATATGGGAGCTATATCCAAATCTGAACCGATTTCAATATAATTTGGCAAACATATTTCTAGACTGAATCCTGTCACACGTTTCAAATTTCATTGCAATTGGACAAAAATTGCGTGTTTGTTGCACCAAATACCACAAATCGGGGGAAAATATATATGGGAGCTATATCCAAATCTGAACCGATTTCAAAATAACTTGGCAAACTTATTTCCAGTCCGAATTCCGCCACATATTCCAAATATCATCATAATTGGACAGCATTTTCGTGTTTGGTCCATTAATTACTCGAAATCGGGCGAACATATATGTGAGAGCTATATATATATACATATATGAACCGATATCAACCAAATTTGGCAGATTAGTTTCTAGGACGATTATAAACATCTGCACGAAATTTTGAAGGTCTAGCTTGGCCCTGTGATTTTTTGCCTCAAAAACCTCTCATCGGCCCCATCGTGCAATGCCAAAGTTGGATTCTTAAAGAGCATAGAAATCACAATTTATAAGGACTTTTTCAGAGACCATCGAAACCACAAACGTAGATTTTATATAAATGTATGTACATTAAATTTATGTAAATAGGTCATGATTTTGACATTGCTCCAATAGTATATTTGGCCGATTGGGGCCCTATAATATAGCCTTATATTAAAATCCTTGTTTAACCGCAGAAATGAAAATTTGTTCTTCGATTGAACAACAAATATGGCCTTTAGAGCAATTTCGTGCAAATTCACCATTGGTCTCATAAAAATTACTATGGAAACTTTGAGGCCACAGTGAGACGCGTTAACATATCCTGATTGTCCTCAAACTTTGGCAATCTTAAAATCTAACACAACTCAAAACTTTAGGGGGCTGCCGCATAAAAAAATTAGACATCGATTTTTCCCTTTGAGTCTAATGTGCAGTTTAAGGGCTGTTCGAGGATCGTATGCAATTTTTAATGAAAGTACTTCTAGAGGTGCTGTTTGTAATGATGTACAGGACAATCATGAATATTTCCCTCGAAATTTTCCGCAGGGAAAATAATTTTAATAAGTGAAATTATTGTAAAATCAATATTTTGAACGGTTGAAAACAACTAGAATCGCTGAATTATGGAATATTCTCGCCGAATCGACAAAAATATTCCCATTTTAGACATAAATACATATTGAAATACACATTTTTGAAATTGGGGAAGGGAACCAATTCCGCACAGAATTTTTATTCAAGATTGCCCTGATAATGTTATTCGTGAGCAACTCCATGCTTCCTGACATTATGATCCATAAGCTCTAAAAAATCCACGGTGATCAACTAAAGTGCTGAAGTGCACGAAAACTATCGATAGGAGTGGTTACCATTTCTGAAATAATATGGACTATATCGGTATATTCTATCGGAAAAGGAAAATGCTGATGCAGTGAAAATTCTCTACAATATTTTCTTTAGTTCCATTTCGATAGGGCTTGCGGTTTCCAAGCAAAATCGTGAAAACCTAAAGAAACCCTAAAAATATGAATTTTAACCGCGATTTATTTAAAAATATAGCCCTCCGGCGATTTTTTTTCTTTTTTTTTTTTTTTTTTTGATATGTCTCATCTATGAGCAATGTTTCAGAATCCGCAAAAGTTTCCCAGGTGTGAGCTCCTTGCATTTAAATATAGTTAAGGTGCACCGTGCATGACATTGTTTTATAAGGAGGATACAGATGGAAAACCTAGGAAAAAGTCATAGAAAATTTTCACAGCTATAATATTTTCTCTGATCCCATTTTGGTTGGTCGTGTAGTTTCCTAGCAAAATCGTGAAAACTTTAAAAACCCCTAAAAATTTGAACTTTGATCGCGATTTATTTACAAATTGCTCCGGCGATTTTTTTGTTATTTTTTTTATTTTTCTCATCTGTGAACATTGACGTTTCAGAATCCGCAAAAACTTCCCAAGTGTAAGCTCCTTTCATTGAAATATAGTTAAGGCGCACCGCGTGATTGTTTCAAAAGTAGCACGTGCTTATCCGGTATCAGTACAGATAGTCCTTGGAAGGATGACAATGCAGCATTAACGAACAAGCCGAAACATAACCCAACAAGTATTTTAATAAGCTTTTTTATACGCTCAAAGCTGTAGTCCCAGCTTTCCGCTGGGGGCATTGAATTCCCAACGCCATATCAGTCAGGAATCCAAAAGGCAAGGAAGCTCTTCGGATGAAATAGCCCTTGGTAAACACCCTTACGAATGAATCCATAGAAATTAAGTTGGCTGCGCTCATATCGAAAGATGGCAAAGCTCAAACAATCACAAAAGAACTGCAAATAATTTCAAGCTGTGGGGATCAATTGTGATGACTGTTGCCGTCGAAAATAGAGGTTTTGTAGTTAGACCGCAGAAAATGTTCAGAGAAAAAGGTCACCCTATACCCAAGTTCAACATCAAGTACTGATTTTGAAGAACTATCTGTACTGAACCAATTAGAAAAAAGGTGAATCTATAATCAGCATTGCCCGAAGCAACCAGTGCTGTGAGTGTGCGTCGAAGGTTATGTAAGACTTATACGAGGTGTGGTGAGTTACTGACCCAAATCTATGGTCTTTAACGTTCTGCGGCATTGGATGATCGAGTAGGGTCAAAGACTCGCTTCTTCATCCTAGGGACATTTACTACGAAACTCTTTACCCAGATTTGTTAGATGGTGGCAACTGTTTAAATGCTCAGCTTAAAAACAAATTAGCTGACCTCGAACTGCAAGAGCGGTCGTTAGTTTTATCGAATAATATGTACCATCTCTACTTTTCTTTCGACACATAGACGTTCATTGCATAGTCTACCTATACGAAGGCTGTACGAAAACTATCTGGTCTAGGCAACACCGCCTGTTGCCAGGCGCCATTTGAAATTTTTGTTTTTTTTTTTAAGTTTGACAGCTTCTAGCCTAAACGTACTCAGCACAGTTTGTCATACGGCCACATTTTGTGTTGGTTAAAGTGACTTGAAAAAATCACTTTGCAAACAAACAAATGGAATTTACTTGTGAGCATTTTCGTCCGATAATTTTCCACAATTTTCGACGTAGATAACCCCGGCAAGAGTCAATCGATCAAATTAAATCTTTGTATCTTTGTATAAAGTGTCATCCCATAGTACTATGAAAAACTGGTTTAATGAATTCCATCGTAGTCGACACTCGCTAAAAACGAAGGTCGCCCAAATTCGGTCGTTGTGCCAGAAAAAAATTAAGCCGCGGGTGAACGGACAATGCGAGATCGCCACGTGAGATGAAGGCATCCTTGGGAATTTCTTCCACCAACTAACACTCGATATTGCATGAACGCATTACCGCAAAAATGATTTTTTCTCGTTAGATCCAGCAAAATTGGACAATCGTTCAAAAAAGGCTCTTGGGAAATGGTGCAAAGAAATTGTAAATAAAAATGATCGCGTTACTTCAAACGACGTTTATAAGATCGTCACAGAGCTGAATCTTGGATCTATCCTCAGAAGCCCGAAACAAAACAGGAATCGAAAGTTTAGCCAAATCCTACGAAAGTTCTTCATGGAAAAAGAACTTCAAAGCAAATTGTCGACTGTTTCTTCGGCAAAAATTACTGTATGGCGACTATACGGCTAGAGAAATATAGGACGGTTAATTCTGAATTGTATACTGCAATTTGTTTGCCTGAAGTCTCCTAAGAAATTCGAAAAACGAACAAGAGAAGACGAATCATTATGCATTATGACAATACGAGCTCTTACACATCGATTCAAACCAGCGCCTGTTTGACCGGACAGGGCGTGGAATTGTTGGATCAGCTGCCGTACAGCCCTGACTGGGGATCTAATGATTTCAGTTGATTCCAGCACATCAAGAAAAAATGGCTGTAAAACCGTTAAAAACCCATGTTTTTGAGGTGTCTCAATCGGAGTGGAAAAAGTGAGTCATCAATTGGTTTGAGCGCAAGGGAAAGTATACAAATCATGCTGGAGACTACTTAAGAAAACAATAAAACTGTTTTTGATGGTAAATATTCGCGTTTTCATTGTTAGGCCAAATAGTTATCGTGCAGACCTCGTATGTTGCATTCTTCTGACTGTTGAATTCATTAACGAATGAACAAATAAAAGAAAGAGGGTGTATTGATGCGTGTGAGAGCTGATAACACTGGTCAACACGACTTTTGTTTCAACCGAAGTTGTTGTTGTTTCTAAATGAAATCGGCGAGCTATTTTCAAATCTGGTCACGGTTTTTCTCTATCAGCTCTTGTTCTTGAGATGTAGCTCAAAATCGTTTTTACGAGTTTTACCCAGAATTTCTTTATTTTCGGATACAAACAAATATTTTTTGCGGGTTTTTCGACACTAGTATATTAGGAAGATGTTGTACGCTCGATACAAAACGTTTTTTAAAATAATTATGGCGAATATTTATCAAAAAGTATAGTAAACATACGATGAATCTTGTAAAAATTGCATATTTTGAGTACTTTAAGCTGTAATTACGTCATCGGGGGAAGTCATAGAAGCTTCATATGGCCTTCCGGATATGCTCAGGGTGTCTACTATAAGTCCTCTATTCAAATATATAATATAAAGTTCATAGCGCTCCACGATCCGCCCATAACCTAAAAATCATCATGAAGACTGCCATTGAAAAGTAAATGGCATATTTGGTAATGATATCACAGGTAAATGATTTCCCTTTAGCAGTCTTCATGACGATTTTTAGGTTATGGGCGAATAGTGGGCGCTATGAACTTTATATTATATATTTGAATACAGGACTATATAGTAGACACCCTTAGCATATCCGGAATGCCATATGAAGCTCCTATGACTTCCCCCGATGAAGTAATTACAGCTTAAAGTACTCAAAATATGCAATTTTTACAAGATTCATCGTATGTTTTCTATATTTTTTGATATATATTCGCCATAAATTTTTCAAAAAGCGTTTTGTATTGAGCGTTTAACATCTTCTTAATAAATTAGTGTCGAAAACCCCACAAAAAAACATTTGTTTTTATCCGAAAATAACGAAAACTCTTAAAAACCGATTTTAGGCTATATCTCAAGAACAAGAGCTGATGGAGAAAAGGCGTGAAAAGATTTGAAAATAGCTCGCCGATTTAATTTAGAAACAACAACAACTTCGGTTGAAACATTCAACTTTTTCAATTTTGTTGAGCAGTGTAATAAATACACGCCCTCATGTGTAAGGTTCAAGTTAAAACTGTCGAAAGTAAGAAATACAATTTTATATGGGAAACTGGATTTCGTATTTGTCAAGGGACACATCTAGAGGTCCGATGTAATGTTTGCTCTTTTAAAATAATATTTGTTTTTACATATATTTAGTAAGATTTTGTGCTCAATACAGGCTTCGGATTTTTCCATAGGTGATATTTTTTAATCCCTGCAGAGAGTCCCCCCCACAATCGATATTTGAAATAACAATTAACTTCATATTTCTAATACATGCGCACCTTCCTTCTAATAGTTAACTGACTTAAACTGGACTCCAACTTTTCGATAAGTCCTATGCCTCATTAATGTATGCATAAACGAAAACGCCTGTTTGCTGTGATTTTGTGATGTTTTAGAATATAAAACAATTCAATTACAAGAGATTTGAACAAATTAACAACTCTGACCATAAAGATAATCACTGTTCCAAAGTAATGACACAATAGGAGAGAGGATGTTCAAATTATGCAAACTACAAATTTGTTATTCGAATGTCAAGTAGTCAACTGACTGGCGGAGATTTAATGCAAGCACACGCACACACGCTCACACTCACAATAGCAAGGATAACAAGCAAATATAATCACATCGTTAGTTAGCTGCAACAACAACAATAGCAACAACAAACCCGTAATAATAATAACAATAACACCAATACGAAATTTAAATACAAATGAACCGAACAAAAGAGGACACATCTGTTGTCTCTGTTGTTGCTTTAGAAATGTTTAAAGCTGCAGCTGCATCATTTCTCGAATATCCTGTCAAGCAAACAACAAATAGAAAACGACAACAACAAAGGCAACAGCAGCAACATTTGTGATTATTATATTACTAATGCTTCCTTGATGATAATGCCTCTGATGTTATTATTGTTGTTGTTGCTGCTGTTATTGTTTGACATGTTGCTTAGTGTAATTAATTACAATAATTACAATAGACAGACAACGCATTAGCGTAAATACAACTAAACACAATTACAAGAAACACACAAATTTACAATCATACACCAACAGTGGGATATCCTTAGAGACAACTGTTGCTCTAAAGTCATGTTAGGTATGAAGAGCCCATCGAACCTGTAATACTCAAGGCAATATACAAGTGGATCATAATGATCACGCAACAATCCACAGGGAAGGGAGTAAGAACGATATAGGGACTTTGTTTAGAAGAAGCAGGCGGTGAAATTTCAAAGAGCAGACCTTTAAATATATTTAGGCGCAAATCTTTTATTTTTGTTGGAGAAATATATATTTCTGAAAAGATTAAGTTCCGATTATATTTCGATATGAAAAGTTTGGCCTGCCTTCGAGGATTATTGTGCTCACAAGGCGTTTTAGTTGTTTACGTAGGGATTTTTACAGCTTTAATTTAGGATATTACCGCTAAAAGAATATGCATATCGTTGATGTTAAACAACAATTTATCCGCGTAGATATCTCAAACTGAACTTCAGCGAAACTGTAACGACTTTTTCAGCTTATGCTAGAGTAAGATAATAGGATTTGACAAACTAATTTGAGATTCATTACTAAAACTCTATCCCCAGCCAAACACAGTTGGTGCTATTCGCAGGTAGGAGTGAGTGGATGTAGGACCAAGCAATTCCGTATAGCCTATCCATTCTCACCCATAAATCGAAAATAGAGGGAGGAACGGAAACTGGTGATCTGTGAAAATCTAAACGTAGGTCACACAATCATAGCGACAACTGCACCGTTTTTCAGGAAGAGGCCTTTGCAGAAGTGAAAGCTTTTGAGTTCTTAGTGAGAATTACGGGATTTTCAGGTAGAGTGATAGCCATGCTGTTCTAAATACGCTTGGACCCTTGGACCATAAATGTAACGTGATAAAATGTCCACGTACATAACACAACAACTACTACCATTACCATACGGAACCAGCCATCTAATAAGCAACTTACACTACATCATTACTACCCACCCGCAATGAGATAACGCAAGGGAGAATTGCATTACAGTGTAACTTTACAAGAATTTTTGTTAGTGCTTATGACTAATATTCTCATTTACGTAAAGGAGTTAGCTACACTGATTGGGACAAAAGACTGTTTTGAATCCTCCATCTTACACCTCGGTGTTATAGAGTTGGGAATTCTTTTTGAGAGCTGTCCACTAAATTGTTGTGGCTAATACATAAACAGGGCTTTCGAGTCAGCTTTTCCACAGGACCCTCGGGTCAGCCTTTCCACAGAGCCTTCGGGTCAGCTATTCCACTGAGCCTTCGGGTGAGCAGTTCCACAGGGTCTTCGGGTCAGCTGTTCCACTGGGCCTTTGGGTCAGCACTTTCCACGGGCCTTCGGGTCAGCTGTTCCATGGTAAGAAACCGTAGTGCATGGTAGAAACAAGACCGCAGCTCTGGACTAATACCCGAACGCCGAACCCATCCACAACATCCACAGTCGAGAACCGAACACATCATGTCCCCAAACATCTACAGTCGAACCCATTGAATTCTCGAATATCCACATTCTAGTGTCGAACCAATCGTGTTCCCGAATACCCCTCACCGAACATCGAATACTTCGCCTCCCCGAGTATCTGTAGCCGAACACTAACTAGATCGAGTTCCCAAACGTCTACAGCCGATTACAGAATACATCGTGATCCCGATCAGTCACATCCAAACACAGAACATTCGCGCTCCCAATTATTCACGCCCGAACACCGAATACACCGTTTCCCCAATCGTAGAACGTCGATTTCACGATCGCCAGGAATACAACACGTCTGGCGACGAACTACCTAGCTTCGATTGGAAATATTCGTAGGTGATCATCGAAATAATGGTTTTAGACCCCAAGTATGTTTGGACGAAATGAGTTTCAGACAATTTGGTGTTGATTTAGCCATGTCCGTCCGTCTGTCTGTCTGGTTGGTGCGCACGATAACTCTCGAATGGATCATCCGATTTGGTCCAAAATTTGGCTTTCGTAATATTTTGCCCAAACTTAGTTTAAGTTCGAAGATGGGTTATATCGGTCCACTCCTTCAGGTACCTCCCTAACAAAAGTTCAAAAATGTTCGGAAGAATTGTACGCATGATAACTCTTGAAGGGAGTGACCGATGTAATCCATACTCTGCACATCCTATTATATCTACCAGACACAGATCAGGTTCAAATATGGACTATATTTGTCTCCTCCTTCTGGTACCTCCCACACAAAATTTCGGTTAAGTTCACTTTCAGACCTGCTGTCGAATCGCTTTGATTTTTGTTGAAGCTATTTGCATTCGCCATTACGACGGTAAAAGTTATTTCAGGGGCAAGTCCATATTTCTTGGGAAAACAACCCGAAAGGTGTTAAAAATCCTATGCCACGATAACTCTCGAACTGTTGAACTGATCTGGTCCAACATTTGGTCTTCGTCATATTTTATCCAAACTTAGTTTCATGGGGCAATACCGGACCACAACTTCCTGTACTTCTCCCCCAATAAAATGTCACTAAAATGCTAGGACGATATCACTTGAATTGATCAACCAATTTGGTCCAAACTTTGGTTCTTCTAATATTTTGTCAAAATTTAGTTTAACTTCTAAAATGACCCATATCGGTCCTCCCTAAGGGTACCTCCCCACAAAAGTTCAACATTTGTGTCTAAGTGCAGTTATTTCCTAATCCACATTTTTGTCGGCAAGTTCAAATGTTCAAAAAGGGTCAAAAAATTCTGAAGAGACCCTAAATACAGTATATTTGCCCGTAGATGAAAGTTTCCCTTCACATTGGCAGAGGGTATTGTCTGTCGGCAAAACCGACTGACACTTTTTTACTTGTTTTGTTGCTACTTTTCGATGTAAGATACAGCAGATTCTCAATGGAGCATGAGTTTTACATCATATTGCATTACAAAATACCTTAGGGAAAACAACATATAAGCACATATGGTCCAAGTGTAGGAAAAAGTTGAGAAATGGTGCACATTATATTAATTTTCAGTGGTGCAGGAAATTACACTCGGAGTCGACGTCGTAGTCGGAATCGTAAGAAAAACTGGTCTGGAGTCGGATTCGAAGGAAAAATTGCTCGACTCTGCAGCCCTGGGTTCTACTTTGAGAACACAAGAATCGACAGTACGGGCCCGGATGTAAGGTATCGAAGTCAACCAGGCCGGAACTGCAGCAAGCCAGAGATCAGCTAAAGCACGTGGGTTCGATTCCCCGGCCAGGCAACATCAAATTTTGTGAGTAATTCAACCATATAAAAACTTCTCCACAAGTGGTTTCTTAGGCTACGGATATAAGCTATAAACTGTAGGTTCCATATCATTGAGCCTAATATGAATCGGGGTGCACCCATTGATATGAGAGAAGTCTCCCTTGTCTCTTCTGGTAGAATCTATGTTAAACAAGTGTACTCCAGTCTTGGTGAAGATGTGGAAGAGACTGAAACGATCAATCATCAGTCATCTTCATTCCATTATAGTAGTCTGATGAACAAAATACAAAGGTTGTTTGTGCCTTCGAGATTGAATACCTCTATTACTTCTCTTTCACCGAGGATACTCTAGGAACGTTTAATAGCTGTGGTGCTAATCTATATATAATTCTCCTTCACGCAAGTTCGACTATCTTCTTTTCCGTGCCTATCCACTACCGTTTCCCTTTACTCTCCTTTCCTTTTCAGCTTCCCTGATCACCGAGTAGGGGAGCTGTCTACAATAATGGAAGCTGCGCATCCTATAACATAACCGAACCTAGGTTCATAAATAAATGTATTCGATGCGTTTGGATTCATTGGAATCAGAACGATTCTTTCGATTCAAGCCCTGGATAAATACTCGTGTTGTAGACCACAGGCCTGGATAATTGTTTCATTCCTTACAACGATACGAAAAAGTTTTCCACGGGATACCTCGGGCACTACTATCGCAAAATATACTTATGCAAGTGAACTTTTAACTATATGTAGTCAAACCAGCATACCACTGAAAAAAAACGTAATAAGTGCCCAAGTAAGGAATCAAGGATAAAAGCTACAGCTGCAAGAGACCATAATACGTACTGAAGTAAAGATACGGCAGGATACTACTGCACGGTACTTTAATAAGTACTCAAGCAATGATACTACTGCTAGAGACCTTAATAAGTAATATAGGTAAGGATACTTCTGCAAAATGACTTAATAAGTACTCAACGTTCTTGGTCTTGCACTGACTGTCTCTTTCCTCTATCACATATTTTGCAGCAAAACTTACTCAGCAAAATTTGAAGGAAGGGGTTTCATGCGATGACGTGATATCATGGCATCTTTTGCATTGGTTCAAACGAAATCGTGAAAGACCCAATCTTTTCATTAGCATTTGAACCAATGCAAAGGAAAGCCCTGAAAGATCCGATCTTTTCATCAGCATTTGAACCCATTGCATCGAAACAATGGAGATGAATTTTGTGTTTTTATTTAAACACATTTTTCTAAATATGTAAGATTAATTATCTACAACTGGCTTGATGTTGTCGGAGACTCTGAATCACAACCAAACTCCCGTCTTACTGATAATGTTATTGCAAAGGGTTGGTGAAAATGACATATCAAACCATTGGTGTAAATGACATGCTTTGGGCCCAAAAATGAATAGCATCTTTTGGGGTCCACGCTCATATACAATTCATCGATGAAGATGCTATAAAGATAACATGCCAGATCACTTGCACCCATGATTGAATGTCATCTTTGGCATCGAACATTTTTCTGGGTATTTACGCCAAAAAAAAACAATCCCAACAACAGCACTAGTGATAATCGCCAGATTTTGTTTTGTTGTTGTATACTAACGGATTTTAATGTTGAAAAAATTAGAGAAATTATGTACGTCAATGCAAACATTTGGAACGTTTGTGGGAGCCGCAATGTGTTAAGTGGGATCAAATAGGAGTTTCCTATAACCCTGCTCACCAGGTATTTTAGTTGATGACCGTGCGGCCAATATTTCAGGAAGGACTTCCCTAGGAAAACTACATATATACTACCAGCGGTAAAATTTCGGAAATATTCTTGATTATCCTTTAATCCTTGTGAACTTTTTAATATATGTTTCGTAAAAAAAATTCAGTACAAAGTTTGAACCAAATCAGATCCATCTGTGGAGAGTTATTGTCCACGTCAGCCAGCCAGACTAAAGTGGATGTCACTAGGACATGTTACGATTTATCGCCCCTCGATAACAAATCTAACCATCGTTAGTGTAAGACCAATGATTCGTGATTGGTTGACAAAACAAGGGTTTGATAATGTTCCACTGTAGATCATCAACTCACACGCACACAATTACATTCACATGTACAAACAAGGCATCTATTATATAACCACTCATCAAGTCGCATTCATTCACTTCTTACCACAATCACATACATACGAACGTATGTACATGCATACACTGACAGACATAAAAACGCACAAGTATTTAACCACAATGACAGTGGATTTGCAGTGGCAAAGATAGATTGGCACTGCACACCCAGATATTTTTCGAGTTTTTTGTCTTTTATATTGTCATCTCATCTAATCAACAGCAACATCAACAACATCATCGGCATTGTTATCGGTGGCAGTAACATCAGTGGGTGCAGCTCCCACTAATCACCCCACACCACCAACACCATGCATTGTTGTCGTCGTCGTCGCCGACAACGTTTGAATTGAATTCTATTCGCTTTACATTCCTGCTATAATTGTTCTTGTTTATATCCTGTCAAAGGCATGTAGAACATTATATGTACATTAGTGTTGTAACTTTTTTGCATTTTTTAAAAATATCAAAAAACAAAACACCACTCTGTCGTGTATAGCAATATAAAGAAACCCTTTTTCATTTTTCCAATTCCACTAAAAACTGTGTTTCGTTGTCAGGACTATATTTCCCACATGATACTGGTGTGGTATTTTTTGGTTATAGCCCTAATGTACATATATGGTTTGTGTATGTATGTATTTGAGCGTGCAAAATATTTACTGTGATTACCATCGAAACAAAGACAATGGCAAGATATTATCAATTCAATTTATAATTTCCTATCCAAACCATCCATCAATCATGGCTTTAATACTGTCATGTATGTAAATACTAAATGTATGTATTTGCTTCTATTTGAACAACAATTTTATTTAAATTTAAGTCATGTGAGAGCACAATTAAACACACTTCTACACATACATATAAAAGACAGCGGAAACTCAAAGAAATTGAAAATGCTTAGCAACATAAATTTGATGAAATAATTAAAATTGTTGATTAATAAATGCAATTAAATGAAGGTAGGCCAGATATTATGTACAACTACACTCCCACTCCTCTGTATAGGTTGGAAATTATTCATAGTTATATACATATTAGGGTCTCTTGTTATGTCCAGTTCAAATGAGCAAAAATACGTCGGCATAATTTTTACTAATATCGTAAATTTCAATATTTCTGTGAATACTGCTAAGATTCTTAACAACTTTATAAGTTCGAATGACACGAAATTGCGGAAAAATTTCGTATTAATAAAAATATTCGCAGGTACCGGAATGATATAGATTTCGCTCACAATTTCCTATGTAAAAGTATTACTCCTAGGATGTTTGGTATTGCAAATGGATTATAGGGGTCCACGTTTTAATATAGCCCCCATAGAACGGTACCACCCGATTTTCGGCATTTTTAAGGTTTTCGCCTCATTATCACACTAAAATGGCTGGAATTTGGTACTTAGTCTTAGTTGAGGGTATAAAACTTTTCCCCAGAAATGTGTAGGTATAGATCCACGCCATCATATAGCCCCCATAGAACGGTAACTCCCTATTTTCGGTATTTTGAAGGTTGTGGCCACAATAATCCACCGAAGTGCTTGAAATTTGGTCTTCGCTTGGGGTATTAAACGTTCCATATGGGACTTGTCGGTATAGGTCCACGCCTTCATATAGCCCCCGTATAAAGTACCTCCCGATTTTCATTGTGTTGAAGGTTATGGCCTCAATATTCCTCAGAAATGGCTGAAATTTTGTATTTATTCTTTGTTGGGGGGTATAAAATTTCCCCCCAGAAACTTGTCGGTACAGGTCCACGCTTTAGTATAGCCCCATAGAACGGTAACTCCTTGTTTCCGATATTTTAAAGGTTGTGGTCTCACGTAGGTCCACGCCTTAGTATAGCCCCCATAGAACGGTACCTCCCTAATTCCGGTATTTTGAAGGTTGTGGCCTCATTATCACACCGAAATTGCTGAAATTTCATACTTAGTCATTGGGGGTATAAAACTTTCTTCCAAAAATTCGTCGACATAGGTCCAGACGTTTATATAGTCCCCATTGAACGGTACCTCCCGATTTTCGGTATTTTGAAGTTTGTGGCCACAGCAACCCACCAAAATGGTTGAAATTTTGTATTTAGTCTTTGTTTGGGGGTAAAAGCCTTTCTGACTGAAATTCGTCGGTATAGGTCCACGTTTCGATATAGCCCCCATAGAACGGTACCTCCCGATTTTCGTAATTCTTAATGTTGTGACGTCAATATCCCACCAATAGACTGAAATTTGTTTTTAGTCTTCCATGGGGTTACAAAATATTCCAGAAGAGAATTATCAGTATAGGTCCGCGGGTTCCTATATCCCCCAATAGAAGCGTACGTCTTGATTTTCGGTATTTTGAAGGTATCGGAAATTTGGTATTTAGTCGTGTTTGAGTCTAAAAACTATCCGCCAGAAATTTGTAGGTATAGATCGATGTTTTTATATGTCCACCATGTAACGGTACCTATAGAATTTCGGTATTATGTTAATTGTTTGGTATTTAGTCTTCTTCATAAACGAACTAATTGTTCCATTTCACTTCAATACAACTCATGGTGGAGGGTATAACAATTTCGGCCTGGCCGAACTTAACGCCTTTCTTACTTGTTTAATACTAGCATACGAGCATTTCTGACACAAACAGGAAATTGTGATGACATTTTGAGCATGATAACACTTTAATTCATCCTGTAAGAGTTCGAGTATGGTTTTGCAGTTAACAAGATGATTAAACATATAGTCTTCAGTTTCAAAGCGAAGATTGAAGAACTAGCGACAATTCGGATAAAAGCTAGATTTTGCAATATCAGCGGCAATGGCTCGATCGAAGACAAGCCCGAACATACAGGCTTGTTACAGGCTATTTAAACTCCAAGGTCGAAATGGAGAATACCTTGAGCCCAACCGCCGATTTGACAACGGCACAATCACATGGTAGTTATCAGCAACGTACTGAATCACCTCGATATAGTTAATGCACCCAGGTGGTAAACTGATAACGTTGCAAGATACAGAATCGAGATGTCGTGATTAATAGAAGGTACTGATCATGTGTTTTAGACGGACGAACCACACGAGGAGCAACAATTGAGATTGACTAAAATAGCAATAACAAAAGACGTTTGTTGTAGCTGCGGCTACACGTTTCTTTTTCTCAATCGAGTTGTGTTTCCAGTTTCAGGATCGTGTGGTCCGTTGGTACACACTAAACACTCGTTTTTGTCTCTGGACCTCTCTCTCTCTCTCCAGATCCTGAAGATCTCGTCATACTTGCCTGGGCGGAGTGTCCCTATCCATAAGTTGGTGGTATGAATGAGCAGGTCGATAACATTCAAGCTAGTACTGCATCGGCAGCCGACGCACGGAAACTACCTCCCCATGTAGATCATCATTTGGCGACTTGAAAAGAGACCCTGTTGCAGGGGCAGGACAGCATTTTACCAAATTTGGAGTTTCTTCTTCTGAGTATTGCCAACTATAGCAGACCGAAACTATGTCGCATAGTTTACCACATCGCAAGTGATGCAAGGTAACGACTTGAGAATCTTGTTCCAACTCCTTAGGTTAACGTAGAATGTGACCCCTAAAATCTATGAGCAATTTGGGGTCGGAATTCTTGCTCCATCTACCTGTACATTCAAAAATGTCCATGTGGCTGTGCATTTACTATTGTCGGCTATTCCGGCAACCATGTTGGTTATCGTCAATTTGATAACTTCTAAGACTCGGGAGGAGTAAGACCTCAAGAGTCTTTGATACTGGGAAAAAATATGTATATTCCCACCTGCTCACATGTCAGCGGGATTCAGTAGCGGTACCAACCTGAACATTTTCTAGGCTTCGAAAACTATGTGAATGGCTAAAAACAAATTGAATACCTAAATTAAATACTCTATTCCAGGTTCACCTAGTTGATTTAACATGACCATGGAGATCCGGTCTGGGCCAGTTATTTTGAATGATTTTTGCTTCCCGAATGATTTCTGCACTGTGACGCAAAACTCTTCCCTTCGCCTTATCACTTTCCGTGTGCTCTACAAAATGCCTGTTGAATGCACAGGCGCACCTTCGCGGATCTACCACAACATTGTCGCCAAATATGACACTTGTCCGGTCGTTCCTCCTACCGGGGTTGGAAAGTAAATTAACCATTGACCACAATTTCCCAGCAGCCGTGTTTAGGTTGGAACTCTTTAGGTGTTTTAGCATTTGTTTTTTGTCTTTTACTCCCGTCTACGAACCTATTGATCTCGAGAGTCAATTCTTTAACTCTGTTCAAATATAGAGATCATATATTTGAACAGCCATTTATGCAGCCTCTGCTAGTAACATACGTCTTATTTCGGACAGGAGTAGACCCGCCAACTGCAGGTTTGATGATTTCTCAGCGACCCGGGAATAGACAGTTTCCATAGCGAATTCCCAGAATTCTTGTCAATTATGAAATTACGTCATTCAGAGGCTATAATCTCGACTGATCAAGTAGTCTGATCCATGTGACTTAATGCATTGCCACGAGATAGGACTCGGGAACTCGCGGAGAACTGCAGTAGTCATCCATAATCCGTGTGGGGGTCCTCGTTCTGCGTTCTAAAGGGAGAATCATAAATCTGCTCAGTCAGCGCTATGCCTGGTCATTATGTAGTGCCAAAACCTTGAGCCCCCTAGTCCCAGATGGTTATTTCAACAGAACAGAAAACCTCGTAAGGGGCCTTCTATGGTATAGAAGACCTCGTTAGGGGTCTTCTATAGAATAGAAGGCCTCGTTAGGGGTCTTCTATAGAATAATAGACCTCGTTACGGGTCTTCTATAGAATAGTAGACCTCGTTAGGGTCTTCTATAGAATAAAATACCTCGTTAGGGGTCTTCTATAGAATAGAAGACATCATTAGGGGTTTTTTATAGAATAGAAGACCTTGTTAGGGGTCTGTTATAGAATAAAATACCTCGTTAGGGGTCTTCTATAGAATAGAAGACCTGCTTAAGGGTCTTCTATATAGAATATAAGACCTCGTTAGAGGTCTTCTATATAGAATATAAGACCTCGTTAGGGGTCTTCTATATAGAATAAAAGACCTCGTTAGGGGTCTTCTATAGAATAAAATACCTCGTTAGGGGTATGCTATAGAATAAAATACCTCGTTAGGGGTCTTCTATAGAATAGAAAACCTCGTTAGGTTTCTTCTATATAGAATAGAAAACCTCGTTAGGGGTCTTCTATATAGAATAGAAGACCTCGTTAGTAGTCTTCTATAGAATAAAAGACCTCGTTAGGGGTCTTCTATAGAATAAAATACCTCGTTAGGGGTCCGCTATAAAATATAATACCTCGTTAGGGGTCTTCTATAGAATAGAAGACCTCGTTAAGGGTCTTCTATATAGAATAGAAGACCTCGTTAGGGGTCTTCTATATAGAATATAAGACCTCGTTAGGGGTCTTCTATATAGAATAGAAGAATTCGTTAGTGGTCTTCTATAGAATATAAGACCTCGTTAGGGGTCTTCTATAGAATAGAAGACCTCGTTAGGGGTCTTTAATAGAATAGAAGACCTCGTTAGGGGTCTTCTATAGAATAAAAGAACTCGTTAGGGGTCTTCTATAGAATAAAAGAACTCGTTAGGGGTCTTCTATAGAATAGAAAACCTCGTAAAGGGTCTTCTATAGAATAAAAGACCTCGTTAGGGGTCTTCTATAGAATAGAAAACTTCGTTAGGAGTCTTCTATAGAACAGAAGACCTCGTTAAGGGTCTTCTATAGAATAGAAGACCTCGTTAGGGGTCTATGGAATATAAGTCCTCGTTAAGGGTCTTCTATAGAATAGAATTCTATAGAATGGTGCAAGTGCTTTGTGAAACCCTGTGTCTCGGCGAGTGAATACCGCCCACAACTATGTATTCCACCATAGTTACACACGTCATGAGAGGCTGGAAAGGAGGTGACAACTCAGTGGTTTTCCCCAGTCAAAACTTATACAAAGAAGAAAATGAAATCCTGCCGAAAGACATCAAGATCATT
Organism: Musca autumnalis; assembly: GCF_047663935.1. NCBI lineage: Eukaryota > Metazoa > Arthropoda > Insecta > Diptera > Muscidae > Musca > Musca autumnalis. The sequence goes on along the minus strand of NW_027412088.1, from coordinate 10,767,305 downwards.
CCAGCACGATCTTGATTATGACATTACTGGACTACGATTGATGAACCCTGGGCTGACGGCTGCGGTATTCTGGAACCTGAGTATGGGGTGGAACCTTATAAAAATGGCTTTCAGGCTAATGCCACAGCTGCCTCCGTCCCGTAAAAAACCTGCAAATCTCAAAGTACGTTCTTTGCTTGTCCCAATAATTTGGCAGTGTAGGTTCGGATGCACATTCCCGATTAACACGGATTTGGTTTTGAACGGCAGATCTCATATTGGTCTCCCGTCAACCCTTGCATGGACCTAGAAATAGGGACCCATGGGATCTTTACGTGACTGCACGAAACATAATTGACGATCTGAGTAAAAATGATGATATACTTCAAATGGGTCAGGCAGCCAATAAGCAGACCCACACAGAAACATGGCTTAAACCTAAACAACCAGAAGCCCCAACTACACCTGCGTTGAAAAGAAGCCCTAAAACATAAAGTCCGAAAGAGAATATGACAAAAAAGAAGAAAGATATCGCACCTTAAACAAGGAGTGACAATCAGTAAGCACAATGGAAGAGACCACCAATGAAAATGGTGAAAGATCTGTTACTGTACACAAGGTCTAAAAGGAAAAGGAGAGCCAATAAACCGAATGCTTTAATAATTAAAGCACGTGGATATTCCTGATATTCAGACATTCTGAAGCAAGTGAAAAGTGAAGCAAAGGTGGCTGTTCTAGGAAAAATAATGTGAAAACAATTAGGACCTCGTTAGGGGTCTTCTGTATAAGGGGTCTTCGATGTAATACCTAGTTAGCATCATCAGGCATTAGGAACACATACCTCGTTTCGGGCTACCTGAGTCAGTAAAGTCACCCTCCTATTCCATATCTGCAAGGCTGACAATTTTGTTTCTCATTCAACATTAGCTTTGTTATTCTTACAATGATATCCTTGTTATTTGAAAGACGTGCTAATGATTTCAGCATTTTTAGAATCCATTACAATACATCTGTAAATATGTATTATAACTGTAATTACATCAAATAAAATTTGTCATAACTAAAACACTATTAAGAATGCCACAGTACTTAACTGCAAATGGGGTCCATTAAAAATTATGTGGCCCTTGAGCTGCAATTATGCCAAATAACAAACTAACAAAAGCATTTTGAGTAATAAAATGCAAAAGCTTTAAGAAATTTAATGATTTTCCGAGATTTGAACATGAAATGTCAACACAATCACACACATATGTATGTATGTTCATATGTATATATCTGCATTGAGACTAATAAAACGTATCTTATTTCCTAAAACCAAAAATGGAACACAGCAACATAAAGACAACATAAAGTGTCACAAAAGTCCTGGGTTAGTTTTCAATTTACCTAATTTCGTAACATAAACACCTGCATGCGTAGGTGTATCCAATGCAAGCTTTAGGTTTGTTTACTTCCCAGTCATGTAGCTGTTTGTGTATTAATGCACACGTCGTTTGAAATGGTGTTAATTGTCTTCTAAAATCCTTCAGCAAAAAATAACTGTTTCACCTACATCTTCTTCCAAACATCTTCGAAAATTGTCTAACAAATCATATTAGTTAAGACTCGGTCTCTCGGTTTCACTTTGTGACTGTAAATGACATTTTCATGGTAATTTCAGTTGCAAAAAAGCCACATAATTGCTTCTAACATCGTTATGTTAGTAAAAGTGTGTGTATGTGTGTGTGAGTGGGAGTATATATTTAGTACCACTGAGTGTTTGCCTTTATCCATCGTACTATCATTCGAATCGAAAATATACCAAACCAAAACAACAAAACCAACATCATAACGCATTTTATGAAGGTAACGAACGGTGTTTAGAAATCGGAATATTTGTGGCCTAAAATATGTATCACAGTGACGTTGGCAATTTCATTTTTTACTTTTTTTAAATTAATTTTGTTTACTATTTCGCTCTTGGGCTATTTAAAAGTATTTAAAAATCCAAAGTTACACACTCTTAAAATTATTTCAAAATTTTCATCTATTAATTTCGAATTCCCAACCATTTTGACTTCCTGAGACCCTCATAGATAATAACGTTTGTTGACCTTTTTTATACCCCATAAAAATCTTTAACAGATTTAAAAATGTTGGTGAAAGAATTGAAGCCGTTTTCCAAACACTGTGACCATCATTGCACTAAATCTGTCTGCTGCATCATAATTGTGTAATTTTAGTGAATGTCAGAATAGTTACTTTTCCAAATTGCTTGGCATGGCTTCCTCAACTCGAAGAACATAAACACACACACACAAAACGGCAAACATGGCAGATCACAAATCGTTCTCTTTCACTCTATTACCGGTATGTTTATGAAGTCAATATTGGCTTAACAAAAACTGTGCCAGGTATTGCTGTTCCCAATGATGATGATGATGATATTTTTGTTGTTGTTCTTTTGAATGAGAAAGTTATAAACATTTGGTTTCATATTTCTTCTGTTGCTGCTGCTTCAATTGTCGGTTGCTGTGAAATTTTGCAGAAAATTGTCTTAAATAGAATTGTGGATAACCGAGTACTTCATTTGAATTTCACCATAATAATATAATTGACCCAAAAGAGATATGTGATTGAGACCGAATAAATACATAAGCCCCACAGGGCAAATCAATGACTTAAATCAGAAATACAATTAAATAGTTTGTTTACACAATAGTGTGGAGTTATATATATTAACACAATAAATTAAATTTCTATACATAAAGGGAGAATATTAATAGACAAAAGAATAATGGGAATTGTTGTTATGGTAATTTGCCTAAATTAAATGTAAAATTAGAAAAAGTTTGAAAGTGGTAATCGCCAGTAACTCCAAATAGAATATTTTAAAAACTTTGCACTTAGTAAAAGTTGCTAAGAAGTGAAGTTTAGGCACTGATGGATATACATGCATACTTGTACATATATAAATTCGATGTATTGGAAAAGCCGTTGAAACCACTTGAAACACAATTCGGATGAAAGTTAAATTCGCCAACAGTGGTCGCTGCCATTAGCCAAAATTAAAAAAAAAAACGAAATTTTAATTTTTGGTACCAAATGTGTTCATATCTACTCCTAGAATGTTAAATTTCTCAAACATAAATTTGTTATGAATTACTTCTTACTGTACTCTTTGAGAATAGCACCATAAAAGAGAAATTTTAGCAGGTTGGATTTCTGAATTCAGTGCAAAAGTTTGGTGAAAGTGAAATTCCAATATCAAACTAAATGTACCCTATAATGCCCGAACTTAATTCAAATATTGAAAAACAATGTATCAACTTGATTTGTATGCAGTTTTGTGTTTGTTAATTTTTGGGATTCATTATTGAATACATGTGTTGACTGAAGGACTTTTGTAATATCATTTCTTCAGTATAACTAAATTTCATGTAAAGTTTTGGTTATGTTCCCCCTTTTTCCCCCAACGATTTTTTAAAAGATAGTAGTTTAATTATTCTATTTTCCAAATATCAGTTACATCTTTTCGCATCTTTGGAACTTGTTCCCAAAATACCAAGGATACCTTTCAGGGTTTTTTTGTCATTTTTTTAAAATGTGCAGGTGATACCTTTCAGCTTTTTAAATATATAGAAGAGACATTGTGCGGTTCAGTTATATGAAGGATACGTCAAAATATGATCATCAATGTAAAATTTGGAAAATTCAACCAATTAGATTGATTATTACGGCTAGAACCCCAAAAATACCTATTATTGGGCGGTATCGATTTATGGGGACAGCATCAAAGGGTGGACCTACATTAGTCTACAATTTTCTGGGGGTAGCCTACCTCCAGGAAAGATTAAGTGGCATTTCGGCAATTTCGAATTAATAACACTATGCAACACTGAAAATGCAAACAACTTCTCGTATGTATTTTTTGAAAGTACATATTTAGACTATAAAAACCCTAGTAGGGTTTTGTCCTGTCGGATCCAGTTCGGATTTTATGGCCTCATCTAAACCGGGCTAAATCTACACTTCTTTGCATTTATCAGGCCTTTATCTCAGAAACGAATAGGAATTTGGCCTTGCTGTCTTTAGCAATATTGTAGCCATAAACTAGTAGAACTTATCTTTTGAGAAAACCACATAACAAAAACTCCATCTAGGGCATCAAAATCTATAAAATATAGAAAAATTTACATAATTATTGAAATTCTGGTCAGTATCGGCTAAACTATTGGGAGTTGAACCAAGTAACCTTTTGCGAAAATCTTTCAAATAACGTTCTCAACAATTCTTTAGAACATTCTGAAACTCTAAAATGCTTACTTCCTGTTGTTTAAGCGGTATTTTTCATCATATCTTTTACAACACGTATTTCAAACACAGTTCACATCAACAGTTTTTTCTCGCATTTCGGATTTCACTACGTTATTGACATTTTTATTAAATCGTCGTTGAAAAATGTACTGAAAACAACGGCATAGAGGCATTTTACAACAATGACATGTTCTGAAGAGTTGTGTATAACATTCCAGGGAATATTTTTTCAAAAGAAAATATTCAGAAAAAATTAACGGTTTTGGAGATACTGTGCGAAATGTATTTTTTGCATATATTTTGAAATTTGAGGCAATAAATGTAGTTTTTTGAGTTTATTATTTCTCCAAATATTTTATTCTTGTCCTTATCTACAAATTTGCCTCAGAGGTCAGAAGAAGATTCGCATTGGTTTCAGAGATATAGCCCCGAATTTCTTTAAAAACTCAATATTTAACCATGTTTAGATGGGGCCATAAAAACCGAGCTGGATCTGACACAACAAAACCAAACTAGGGTTTCTTGTCGTTTGGGTCTGTACTTTCAAAAAATCCTGAGTTCGAATTGTTTGCACAAGATCACATCAAAAATGTTGCACAGTGTAATTTACATAAAACTTTCAAAATTCCGAAAATCGGGCGGTACCATTATATGGGGACACTATCAAAACGTGAGCCCAATTCAAAATAATTTTTGCAAGAAGGTTTTCTAACACTAGGGAATACCAAATTTTAGCCAATTTTAATGAAAGATTTGGTTAAGACCCCCAAAATGGCAGAAATAAGGGGGTACCGTTCTATGGGGGCTATATCTAAAGTTGGACCTGTGTTAAATTACTAGCCTTCACTGAAATTTTCGTATTGATATCTGCACAGGAAATATTTCTGGCAGCACTTTCCATACAAGTTCGACCACAGTGCATGCCCCAGCAGAAAACTAGGACGAGCATACCGTGCCACAGTGGTCGAAATCACTGATCTAGCGGCGCGAAATTAATAACTCGCAAACGAATGTAGGTATGTTTCTGAAATTTTGCACAAACGTAGTATGTGTCCGAGGCACAGTGCGAAATATGAGCACTTTAGCGGAACTTTGCTAATAACTTTTAAAGGAAAGGGCGTAGATTCCTAAAATTTTGCAAAAATGTCTCTTATATTAGTGGATAGTGTTTGGCTCAAATTGGGCCACATAGGCCCGCGGTTTCCCGTAGCGTTCATGTAACTCCTGCTGCCGTTTTTACGTTTTACATTAATTTTTCAATCGATTTTGCTGCAAATTAATATATTCAGTTTTCATAGATAGATTTTCATAGATAGAAAGCTTATGTACAAAATATTATCAATATGGGTTCGCGTTTATGTATAGCCCCTATTGAACGGTACCGGTAGATGGGACCTATTTTAAATGTTACAGAGACATTTTCCAATGTATTTGGTTGTATTTTAGCATTTTATGTTCTTCGTAGATAGAAAACCACTGTGCGAAACATTAGCATCGTAAATACGCGTGTTTGGTATAGCCCCCATATGACGGGTTCCTTCATGTTAGGTATTTTAAATGTTGAAGACAAAAATTGCAACCGATTTTGATGCAAATGTGCATTTTAAGATATTAGCGAATAAACATCCTCCTCACATAAAATCTGTCAACATTGGTCCACTTCTGGGTGAAGCCCCACAACCCTACACATCTATTAAGGAGTACAATGTCAATTTTTTGGTTTTCATTTGTATCTATAATGTTTATTGGTCCATTCAGCTGGTCTGTACCATTAATTAATTCTGCACTGCATTACAATTTTAACGTATTTTGGTATTTCTACCGAAGCATCTAAAAGTATTGCACTATATGTAAATCACCAACATTTAGAGGTAAAAACTATGAAAAATTGCGAGAGGTTTCTCAATTTTACAGAAATTATCACTGTTAGAATTAGTGAGTCCATTTCTTCAAAACACAGTCAACAATGGCGTTCATTGTTGCGTTTACCTTCCACTTTTGGGAAATGCAACAGAATAAAATTCCCGAAGTCTTTTTAGAAAATCTTGAATATCTCCAAAGACCGCGCGATACCGCAACAGTTTTATAGCTTTGCGAACAGAGGAGAATCCAATCTTTCAGATTATATATATATATATATATATATATATATATATATATATATATATATATATATATATATATATATATATATATATATATATATATATATATATATATATCTTAATACGTGAATGTACGTAATTCACTTTTGAAATGACTACGGAAAATAAAAAATTACAATTTGGAAAACTTCAAAAAATCACTTCTTTCCGACAAAAATTGCACGAAAACAATAATGGTTTTTTTGCATTTTTTTAAAGTGTAAAATATCATAATTGTTTTGTAAAATATTAAGAAAAATTAATCATGGCATACTGAGTTACCATATGTCCGCACCACGCTATTTTTTAATGAATCCAAAATTCAAATATTTCTTAGAAAAGCAATTATGAAACAAAAGTGCAACTTTAAGTGCATTTTTAAGTCGTTTCGCGGAGTAAATCGCAAAACTGAGTATAGGTCATTTGCAGTGGAGTACTTAGCTAACGAATTCAATTAAAATTTAATTAATTTTATGTACTTCAAAATTCCTTAAAGTTCCATATTTCGCACTGTGCGAGGGCAACAGTGGACTATTTATGAACAACATCGACTAATATTTTGGTATAGCCCCCATATAACAGTACCTCCTGATATTCGGTATGTTGAGGATTTAAACAATCATTCCTTTCCTTCCGCCCAAATTAGGTGAAATTTGGTGTTTGAAGTTTCCAGTGACCGCAAACATTCGCCACCAAAAGTTGACGACATAGGTATACTTTTTGATATTGGCCCCATATAACGGTACCTCCCAATATTTGGTAATTTTATGATTATACCCTCAGCCTTTAGGCTAGAAAGGGTATATATCCATTTTCATACGGACAAAATGTGCCTCATCGAAATAATGGTTTAAGACCCCAAGTATGTTTGGACGAAATGTGTTTCAGACAATTTGGAGTCGATTTAGCAACGTCCGTCTGTCTGTCTGGCTGGCTGGTGCGCACGATAACTCTCAAACGGATGAGCCGATTTGGTCCAAAATGTGGCTAGCGTAATATTTTGTCCAAACTTAGTTTAAGTTTGAAGATGGGTCATATCGGTACTCCTTCAGGTACCTCCCCCGCAAAAGTTCAAAAATGTTCCGAAAATTTGTGTGCACGATAACTCTTGAAGGGAGTAACCAATTTGGTCCCTACTTTGCACATCATGAAATTTCTACCAAATTTAGATGAGGTTCCAATATGGACTCAATCGGTCCACTCCTTTGGGTACCTCCCACACAAAATTTCGGAAAAGTTCGGTTTAGGACCTGGTCTCGAATTAGTTTGATTTTTGTTGCAACATCTTGTATTCACCGCCCATACTTCCCAAGATAATAGCCTGAAAGGTGCAAAAAACCCCTATGCCACCGTACGTAGTGGCTTGAACTCACGACAACTCTCGAACGGTTCTGCCGATTCGGTCCAAAATTTGGTTTTCGTAGTATTTTTTCCAAACTTAGTTTAGGTTCGAAGATAATCCATATCGCTCCACTCCTTCAGGTACCTCCCCCACAAAAGCTGAAAAATGTTCAGAATAATTGTCCGCACGATAAATCTTGAAGGGAGTGACCGATTTGGTCCATAACGTCATAATATATCTACCATATATAGATCGGGTTTGAATATGGACTATATTTGTCCACTCCCACGGGTACCTCCCACACGAAATTTCGTATAAGTTCTCATCAAGACCTGCTCCCGAAACATTTTGATTTCCTTTGAATCAACTTGCATTCGATGCTTCAATTACGACGGTAAATGGTTTTTCAGGGCCAAGTCCGTACTTCTTGAGGAAACAGCCTGAAAGATGTAAAAACCCCTATGATACCATATGTGGTCGCTGGAGAGCACGAAAACTCTTGAATTGATCAACCGATTTGATCCAAACTGGCCGATATTGATGTTCTCTTTAGGGTACCTCCCCCACAAAAGTTCAACATTTGTGTATATGCAGTTTAGGGTCTGTTCGAAGATCCTTTGGAAATGAATACCGATACTGTTCGTTGTGGTTCTGTCCATGCTTCCTGGCATACTGTTCCAAAAGTTATAGGATGACCCACTAAAATGACTAGTGAGCCCAATATACATACATATATCAAAAATATATGACTCTCAAATTAAGATCAACTTCCATAATGGAATGTTGGTCCATTCCTTTAAGCACCCTCTCCGCAACACTTTAATCCTAATCCTCATTGTTGTCGGCAAGTTCAAATGTCCAAAATGGCCACAGATTAATGTTTCAGTTCACATATGCTGAGGGTATATCTCTGTCGGCGAAGCCGACTGATACTTTTTTACTTGTTTTTATTTAATTTACACCCTATTCTATTAATTAAAAATAAACTTTGTTTAGTTTTATTAAGAATTTATTTAACAACTAAAAAATATGAAATTAGATATTTTGCAACAATTTTCTTAAGATCTGATGGAGCAAAGTTTCTTGCATTGGATAGTGAATAGCTGAGAGAATATTTACAACAACAACAAAGTAAAAAAAATATTAGTCACCAGAGTGTCTTTAATGGATACAATGGAAAACATTTCTCAGTTTTATATTATGATTTTCTGACTTTCACGCCGCTAGATCAGTGTGAAGCGGTAAGAGAAATGTTCATCAAAAGTGCGTATAAATGTTGTTTTATGTATACACATCTATAAACCACGAATCAATTTTGTATTCCCTGTATTGAAGTATTTTTCCCCTGTAATGGGTTTCTCTAACCCATATTTTTTTGTTACTTACAAATTCGGTAACTTTAAAATGCTTCACATTTCGGTAATTACCGACCAAAAATAAAGTTATACCGATACCAAAAGTGTTTCCAACTTTTCATTCATAATGTTGCGTTAAAAAATAGATACAAAATTCCACTACTGAGATACACACAGTGCCATTGCAGATTCACTGTATTTCAAATATTTCCAGGTGTCCTCACAAATAATCACTTTTTTGTACAAATTCCTCTTAAACAATTATTTTTGAATAACAATGATATCAAAAAAAGTAATTTCTACGAAACAATTAACGAAAGCACGCCAAAAATTGTTGAATAGTTTTGCAAATTTAAAAGCTAAACGTACACGTTAATTCTTGGAATTTTCTTCCTTTTATTGCCATGAAATAAGAAAATCTACACAAATGTTCGCTATAAATGGTGACCTTCAGTGTTCATAACAGTATTATTGAATTAATTCACCATTTGAAAACTTTTTCATAAGAATTTAATATAGTCGCAATTCGCAGCGCAAAAAAAAATAATATGAAAAGTTTTGGTTTTTTGTTGCAATTTTACTCATTTTTATTCCCGCTTATTTTTCCCATCATATTTAAACAGTTCATTGTTTTTCGGGCAAACTAAGTTTTCGATTAATTTTATCAATGCATTAAAAACACTTATTTTCAATGTCCTTTGGATGTTTGCAAAAAAATTTTCAATTCATTTGGATGTGTTTTTTATATTTTCGAAGTTCATTTAATGCGGAATGACGCCATCAGCTGCTGCAGTTTCAGTGCGTTTTAGATTGACTTTTACTTGTACCAAGTTAAGTTTAAAAACAAACTCGTGCAGTTTCTTTACTCGTTCTCTTCGTTAAGTTTATTATAAATACTTGACATTAACAAATTATTTAAAAATGTAATTGCTTACTCTTGTGCGTATGAGTGTTAACGTAACGCATACGCATATGTAATTTAATTATTTTGCTATAGCAGAAGAAGTACATTACCATTCTGTGTAGAAAGAAGTATAATGTTCTTTAATTTTCTGTTTTTACTTATATGTTATTTTTAAACAAAGTACATAGTCCTACAAACTGCATTCTGAGTGCTCCAAGACGTTCCAATTAAATCAAACACCGACACATAATCCATCGGGGACTTCTCTATATTCTCTCTTCTCAAAAATGACAATTTTTATTTAAATATTTCACATGTCAATTCTAATTTCTTCCAAATGTCAGGAAGAGCCATACAAGTTTCTAAAGTAAAACCAGGCCCCGTTTTCAAATTTACATTTTTATATTTGAAATACCATTTATGGTCAGTTAAGGGACGTTTCACCGTATTTTTCCATTGAATATAGACATTTATTTTCCCATAAACCTGTGGACATTAATTATTTAGAAATTCTTGTATGCCAATGATGATACGATGGTTACCCAGGACATTAATGGCCAGCATTTTGTACAGGAAAGCCACTAAAAATCCCTGAAATCCAAATGGACTGACTGCCATTCAAATCAAAACAACAAAAAGTGACATGCTCTCTCATATGCACCGTATTTACGAAAAGAATAATGCTTGCATTTCATACATTTGCATATACCTACACATGTATTTATGTATATTTGTGTGCATGAGAAGAAATCGAAATCGTCAAATCACTTGACTAGAAAATTGCTACGAATTGAGTGTTTTAGTAACAGGTAAATAGGTTATACTCGAGTACACACTTCACAGCAATATTGATTGATGTACACAATGACAGTTATCTGTAAATATGTATATAGAGGAACAATTTAAAACAATGACAAAAACAACAGCTGCATTAAATCGAAATTAATGTAAAAAATTTATTGAGCAGAAGAACATGTAAAAAGTAATTATTTACATTAATTGTTTGTCTGTGGCTGGATGGGTGTGTAATGTGGGAAGAAAAGAGAATAGTTTTGACTAAACACTTTAAGCTTCAACAAATGACCAAAGGACTTTATTCGTTTCATTTGTTTGCATTTGAATTTAACAAATATCTTTATGTAACAGTGGGAGAAAGGTGATGACAATTTTAAAATTTTTAAATTAAGCAACGGGGCTTATAATTGATGTCATAATGTATACGCACCAATAAACCATACATAGCCTCAAAAGTATGCAACACCTCGAAATAATGAATCCCTGTCCACATTTTTATAATAGCAAAATACTGTTACGAAATTAGGGTTTGAACTTAATCCCGTGCAGACGTTGTTTTATTGCCCGATACGATTTGTACCAAATAAAATAGGGTTTGTTTTAGATTACGATTCTACAATGCTTTATTGAATTTACTTCAGTTATTCACACAAGTTTTCACTTTAAGTTTCACTTTCGGCTTAAGATCGCGTTCAATTCATAACTAAACTCCCAGCTTCTCATTTTCCGTATTTATATGTGCCCTCTGCAACATAGACCGTTCTAGTCCCCTTGATCTGAGAGCTTCTACAATGTTCAGACGAACTGCTAACCAATTGACAAATACACACATACAAACAGACTGGTGAGTGTTTACACCCCGTTATAATGGGACTGTTCTAGTAGTTAAGGGCGAGGAGAAGGGGTTACAATGGAGAAGCATAATCAAATAGTCAAAGTAACTAGAAAGAAAGAATACAACAACAATAGCTAAGTAAACAATGTAAATTAAGACTAAGCGATAATTTCATAATTGCATTGAACTTCATACAGTTGTTGTTGTAAAAATAAATAAGATAGAGAAAGAACTGAAAGCGTACAACAAGACCAAAGCAAACATAAAAATTGTTATTGGAATACTTATAGAATAATTGTCGTTGTAAATTTTATTTAAATTAACTAAATACTTAATAATAATTTACGTTACAATTCAGATTTATAAATTAACAGAAATTCGTCTAAATTAACTTGAATCTATCAATTATTTTCATAACAATACATATTTTACCAAGCAGTGTCGTTTTTGCTACTTTTTTGTACAAACTATCTATTATTTGACATTTGAGGTTCCCAGTGGTCACCACACTTCTTCACCAAGAAAGTGTAAATATAGGTTCCTGTTTTGGCATAGTCCCCATATAACGGTATTTCCCGATTTTAAGAATTTTGAAAATCTTGGCTACATTTTCTGATGGAAGTACCTGTATTTAAACATTTCAAATTCCCAATGGCCGCAAAACTTCTACTCTTAAAATTGTCAACGTGGGTTCCCGTATTGGTATAGCCACATAAAACGGCACATCCCGATTCAAGGTATCTTGAGGGGCTTCGCTTTATTTTGTGACCAATCTATCTATTTTTTACATTTGAGGTTCCCAGTGGTCAGAAAACTCATTCAACAAAAAGTGTCATATGACGTCACTTCCCGACTTTGGTTATTAAAGGATTTTAGCTAGATTTTTGACAACTAGCTGTAATTTGACATTTGAGATTCTCAGTAGTCACAAAAGGTCTCCTACAAAAATTGTCCATAGTTTGTTTATGGCCTATAAAACGGTACCACCGATTTCAGGTTTTCTAGTTCTTTCTATATTTCTACATTAAGAACGTCTCAATTAAAAATTGTGAATATAAATCGCGTTACTGTATAGCCGCCCGATTTCAGCTAGTTTGGAGTTTTTAGCTGATCGGATTCGTTACAATTATGTATACTCAGGGTTAAAAAAACATGTCCAACTAAAATTGTGGACATTGGTACTTTCCTAACAGAAACAGAAATTAATTTCTCCATATATGTTCAGAATATGTCAGAGTTCTTATTAACTAAGCTGGAACATTACAGAAGATTTGTTTCATAAGCCGAACTAAGAAAATATTTCCAATTCTCTCTGTTTGTTGCTTCGCTTTCTGGAATACAGCGGCTTTTTATCTCCTCATCCACTTGTTTTTCTGGTAATTCTTCGTAGAACGCCATGTGGCCCGTATTTATACGACTTTTTAGCTGGTTCATATATTTCAATATTTCAGAGTGGAGGGCATAAAAAGTTCAACCCGACCGAACATAACGCTTTTTGTATGTTATTTATTATTTCTTATTAGAATAATGGTCGGCGTAGGTCATCTATCTAAGGGTAGAAATATGACCCACGTCCAACTGTTGAACTTTATTTATTTTGAAAAAAAATATATATTTTAAGGTCAAAATAGAAAAACATGTTTCTGAGGTTGTATAATGCGCTACATTTATCTTAATATCATGGGGCAGAAAATTCACAGATATATTTATATATATAAAGAGGAAATATACCCGTTGATAAGATCAAAAATGTGCCTCATCGAAATAATCTGTTTAGACCTCAAGTCTGTTTGAACGAAATCTGTTTCACAAAATTCGGAATCGATTGAGCAATGTCAGTCCGTCTATCTATCTGGCTGGCCGGAATGCACGATAACTCTCGAACGGATCAACCAATTAGAACCAAATGTTGCACTTCGTAATATTTTGCCCAAACTTACTTTGAGTTCGAAGATCGGGGTTCATTATGGACTCTATCGGTCCACTCCTTTGGGTACTTTCCACACAGAATTTCGAACAAGTGCAGTTTAAGACCTCCTATCGAATCCCTTTGGTTTTTGTTGTATCAATTTGTATTCACTGCCCCCATTACGACGGTACACGGTTTTTCAGGGGCAAGTATATACTTCCTGAGAAAATGGCACGAATGCTGTAAAAACCCCATACGATTACCATGTGTAGCGGCTGGAGTGCCCGATAACTCTTGAACGAATCAGCCGTTTAGGATCAAAATTTGACCTTCGCAATATTTTTTCCAAAATTAGTTTGAGTTCGAAGATGAGCACTCCTTCAGGTACCTCTCCCAAAAAAGTTCAAAATTGTTCCCTACAATGGGACGCACGATAACTCTCGAAGGCAGTAACTGAGTTTGCACATTGTAATATCTCTATGAGGCATAGATCAGGTTCGAATATTATCATTATAGGTCCACTCCAGGTACCTCCCACACTACATCCGGTACTCTGGTACCTCCCACACTTACTTACTTACTTAGTTGGCCCATTACAGAACATTTGTTCCATAGACCGAACTAAGAAAAGATCTCCATTCCTCTCTGTTTTTCGCTTGACTTTTTGGAATACCGCGCCTTTCATCCACTTGTTTGCTCCATCGAAGCTTAGGCCTGCCGATTCTGCGTGCACCGCCATGTGGCATGTATTGATACGCCTTTTTAGCGGGTTCATCATCGCTCATTCTCATGATATGGCCTAGCCAACGCAATCGTTGCATCTCGACACGTTTAACTATATTCATGTCTTTGTATAGCTGATAGAGCTCGTGGTTCATACGACGTCGATATTCACCGTCAACGCAAATCGGCCCGTAGATCTTTCGAAGAATTTTCCTCTCAAACACACCAAGCACTGCCTTATCTGCTTGCGCAAGTACCCATGCTTCGGAGCCATACATTAGCACGGGTAGTATCAGCGTTTTGTATAGTGTTATTTTTGTTTGACGAGATGTGGCTTTGTTTTTAAATTGCTTACTTAGACCATAGTAGCATCTGTTGGCCAATACAATTCTTCTTCTTATTTCACAACTGATGTTGTTTGTTGTGTTTATGGCAGTGCCGAGGTAGACGAAGTCTTTTACTACCTCAATATTAGGAACAAACTTCCACAGTTGGTCCGAGCTCTATGGACGCTTTGCGCGTCGACACCATCAATTTGGTCTTTTCGCCGTTTACCGCCAGACCCACTTTCGCAGATTCTGCTTCCACCTTCCTAAAGGTATCAGTTACTTCCTTTACTGATCGTCCCATGATGTCTATGTCATCAGCATAGGCAAGTAACATGTGGCTATTGGTGTAAATTGTGCCATTTCTTTTGACATTTGCATCTCGTATTACCTTTTCCAGCAAAATGTTGAATAGGTCACACGAAAGGCTGTCTCCTTGTCTGAAACCTCTTTTGGGGCAAAATTCTTCGGAGAGGTTCTTTCCAATTTTAACTCAGGACCTAGTATCAGTTAAAGTCATCTTACAAAGCCGGATGATCTTTGCGGGGATACCAAATTCAGACATTGCGTGGAATACCTTTGATCGGAGGGGACTGTCGAATGCTGCTTTATAATCGACAAAAAGGTGAAATATGTCGATCTGCATCTCTTGGGTCTTCTCTAGGATTTGCCGCAGGGTAAATATCTGGTCAATGGTGGACTTGCCAGGTCTAAAGCCGCATTGGTATGGTCCAATTATTTCGTTGACCATTGGCTTTAGTCGTTCGCACAATATCCCTGACACTATCTTATAGGCAATAGGGAGAAGACTTATGCCCCTATAGTTTGAGCATACAGTCTTATCTCCTTTCTTGTGGACGGGACATAGGATGCTCAGGTTCCAATCGTCGGGTACGCGTTCTTCCTGCCAGATGGTGCTAACTAGCTGATTCATACACCTTATCAGCGCGTCGCCTCCGGTTTTAAACAGCTCGGCTGGTAAGCCATCGGCTCCTGCTGCTTTATTATTCTTCAGCCGGTTGATTGCTGTTTTTACCTCATCTTGGCCGGGCGGTATACATTCTATACCATCTTCTGCGATTGGATCTGTGGTATCATCGTCTTCGCTACTATTGGATACCAGCAGATTGGAGAAATGTTCCTTCCATATCCTGAGCACGCTATCTGTATCTGTTACCAGATTACCTTGCTGGTCTCTACAGGAGGATGTGCCTGTACCAAAGCCATATGTTTGATGTTTCACTCTTTGGTAGAATTTTCGGACTTCATTCTGGCTCCTGTACATCTCGATTTTTTCACACTCCCGATTTTCCATTTCTCTCTTTTTCTTGCGGAAAAGACGTTTCTCTTCCCTCCTTTTCACCCGATATCTCTCTCGCGCGCTACGCGTTGCTACTGATTGCAAAGTAGCTCTATATGCCGCATTTTTCTCTTCGGTAGCAGCACGACACTCCTGGTCATACAATGAATTCCTTTGTGGAGGTCTCTGGAATCCAAGTGTGGATTTTGCGGCTGTTTGCATGGAGTGGGCAATATGTTGCCATTGTGTTGTTATGTTATCGGGACAAGGAGTGCTCGCGTTAAGCAATTGGGCTAGTTGAGTGGAATATGCTGTGGCTATCTGTTGTGTATGCAGCCTATCGATGTCCAACTTCCGCGTTGAGTCTGTTCGTGCTTTATTTGCAACGTTTAGACGGGTACGTACCTTTGCTGCAACAAGGTAGTGGTCCGAATCAATGTTTGCGCCTCGAAACGATCGTACATCCAACACGCTGGATGAATGTCTTCCATCTATTACAACATGATCAATTTGATTACTTGTTCTTTGATCTGGAGACAGCCAGGTGCCCTTATGAATATCGAGATGATTAAATCTGGTACTGCTAACTGCTATGTTTTTTGCAGCTGCAAAGTCTATCAGCCTCATACCATTGTCAGATGTTTCACTGTGGAGGCTGAATTTCCCGACTGTTGGGCTAAAGATATTCTTCTCCTTTCCAATTTTGGCATTAAAATCGCTTAGAATGATTTTAATGTCATGGGCAGGGCAACGGTCATATGTTTCTTCTAAGCGCTCGTAAAATATATCTTTGGTCTGTTCGTCCTTTTCTTCAGTGGGAGCATGAGCGCAAATAAAGCTGATGTTGAAGAATTTAGCTTTTATTCGAATTGCAGCAAGTCTTTCATTCACTGGGGTGAAGCAGGATTCCAGATGTTTTAGTCTCCGACTAACTACAAATCCGCAACCAAACTCATGCTTTACGTCATGGCAGCTATAATACAGTGCGTCACCTTTAGGTGTTGTTGTGACGCCTTTCCCAATCCATCGTATTTCCTGTATGGCAGTAATATCGGTCTTGTACTTTTCAAGTACGTCTGCCAATGCGAAGACTGCACCTTCTCTATGAAGAGTGCGAACATTCCAAGTGTAGATTCGCAGATCATGGTCCTTACAACGTTTGCGGGGTTCGTCAACTTTAGAGGGGTTTGTTTTCCTTTTCTTTCGTTTTTTCATAGTAGGATGTTTTTTCTAGGGGAGGGTTACTAACCCGACGACCAAACCCAAGTTTTTAACGTTCTTATGGGTGAACGCGCGGCACATGTTAGCTCACTACCTTTAACGGGTGTTAAAAGCAGTTCCCCAGGTGACACCACGGGGAGGTCAGTGTCCACTTGAGATGAAAGAGGGACCAAGATAAATCCTGGGCTTTGCCATGTTAAAGCCGGTCAAGACCGTTGCTTGGTATCATTCACCCCCTACGTCACCCCACACCTACGTCACCTCCCACACCACATTTCGGAAAAGTGCAGTTCAAGACTTCCTATCGAATCTCTTTGATTTTTATACCCTCAGCATTTATTTTAACGAAGGTATATACACTTTCATAAGGGCAAAATGTGCCTCATCGAAATAATGGTTTTAGACCCCAAGTATGTTTGGACGAAATCAGTTTCAGACTATTGAAGGGAGTAACCGATTTGATCCATACATTGCACATCGTGGGATTTATACCAGACAAAGACGATGTTCCAATAGAGACCACACCTTCGGGTACCTCCCACACAAAATTTTGGAAAAGTTCAGTTTAGGACCTCCTCTCGAATCGCTTTGATTTTTGTAGTAACAACTTGTATTCGCTACTCCATTATAATCGTCCCACAAACATCCCAGATGGGACATGGGAGACTTTTCTCATATCAATAAGTGCACCCCGATTCATATTAGCTCAATGATATGAGACCTACAGTTTAACGCCGAGTCCGAACGGCTTGTCTTAAGACACCACTTGTAGAGAAGTTTTACATGGCTGAAATTCTCAGGAAAAGTCACCAACATTACTGAGGGGTATTTTGCCACCGTGGAAAATTGTTTGATGTTGCTTGGCCGGGGAATCGAACCCACGACCTTCAGCAAGCAAGGCGGGTGTGTATACCATTGCACCACGGTCGTACCAGCTACCCCATTACGACGGTACAAATGTTATCAAGGGCAAGTCCATACTTCCTGAGAAAATAGCCCGAAAGCTGTAAAAATCCTATGGCACCATGCGTACACTAACTCTCGAACGGACTAGCCGATTCGGTCCCGAATTTGGCCTTCGTAATATTCTGTCCAAACTAAGTTTAAGTTTGAAGATGGGCACTATCGGTGCCCAATTTCCGGTACCTCCCCCACAAAAGTTCAACAATTTTGTTGAAGTGCAGTTTAGGATCTGTTCGAAGATCCTTTGGAAAATTATACCGATGACCATTTCAGTTGGTGGGCACAACATCAATCGAATGGAATGAGTCCCAAAATAAGATGCACTTCCATAATGGATTTTGTCGGTCCATTCCTTTCAGTACATCATCCGGAACAATTTGAGCTTCAAACCAAATACATTTTTTGTCGGCAAGTTCAAACTTCCAAAAAGGGCAACAAAATCTGTTTGGCCGGTATTAGATTCGATATTGTCAATAGATGAAAGTTTCAATTCACCCAGGCTGAGGGTATATCTCTGTCGGCAATGCAGTCAGATACTTTTTTTACTTGTTGTTGTAAGAATTTGTATTCACAGACGGTACAAGTTTCTTCAGGTGCTAGTAAATACTTCCTGAGAAAAGTGCTCCCCATACGGCCACCATGTGTAGTTGCTTGAAAGCAGGATAATTCTCGAACTGATCAGCCGATTCTGTTCAAAATTTGACGTTCATAATATTTTGTTCAAATTTATTTTAACTTCCTCCCCCACAAAAGTTCAACATATTTGTTTAAGCGCATTTTAAGATCTGTTAGAAGATCCATTGAAAATGTATACCGAAGCTACTCCTTGTGGTCCTGTTTTCACCAACTGAAATAACTGGTGAGCACGATATCTATCAAAAAGGAATCACTCCTAAAAATAAGATCCACTTCCAAAATGGTACCTCCTCCGCAACGATTTTGATTTTTAATTCAAATCCATATTTTTGTCCCCAAGTTCATATGCACGTCCAAAACAGGCCACAAAATTTAGAAACCCCTCTAAAGTTGTTTTTAGGGAAAAGGATCTTGGTTGTGTGGCCGCTTTTCGATCTGTCCGTAGATGAAAGTTTAAACTCAAACAGACTGCATATCTGGCGACAAAGCCGACTCATACTTTTTTACACGTTTTTCTACATATTAGGACAAGATGGAATGTCCTGTGACATTTATGGTTCCAGTGGTTAAAAATTTCTCCATTAAAAGTTGTAGACATAGGTCCCGTTGTGGTATAGCCGCCCAATTTCAGGTATTTGGAAGTTTTTGCTGATCGAAGTAGTTCAAATTAGGTATTAGGGATTTCCAGGGATTAAAAAACTTCTACACCTAAAATTTGGGACATTGGTACTTTTGTAACAGAAAAATTAGAAAATTAATTAATCCATATATGTAAGTTCAGAATATTTCATGGTGAAGGTTTAAAAATTAGGCCCGGCCAAACTTAACGCTTTTTACATGTTATTTTTTATTTCTTATTGGGGTAATGAACGGTGGAGGCCATGTATCTAATAGTAGAAATATGGGCATTACCTTGTCCCCACCTCCAACTATCTTAATCTCAAGGGTCAGAAAGTGCACAGATATATTTGTACCAGAAAATTGGTTTTAACCATTCAAACCATGGAATTGCATTGTCTCCCATTGTTCGATGTAGCAATTGTCTTTCTAAAGCAAACAATTCTCCACAAATACACACACGTATGTGAGAGTGTGCACATGGACCGTACTTTGTTTACCTATCTACGACTATATCAAATCCCCAAAGAACAACGACCAAAGTGAAACTAAAATACACTCCACATGTGTGTGTGAGGTGAGTGAGAAACCAGTATCAAACACCAGGAAAAAAGAGAGATGACCATTTTTACCTCACACTTTGTCTCGCATTGTCACTTTTAGTGTCATTGTTAATTCAAACCCAATGTGTGACAAACTTTTTTAAATGTAAACACACACCTCAACTGCTGCAACAACAACACAAACAAAACAGTTACAACAAAATGTCATTTGGTGTTTGTGTATACATGCATACTCATATGTGGACCCGACCACTCACACAAGAATATCAAACATCTATAGTACTAGATGTGACAATATGGGCAATTGTGGTTAAACATTGTTAGTTCAAGTGTAAAGTTGGTCAAACATGACCGGGAACCTGGAAAAAGGGAGCAAAGTTAAAAGCATCTACACACCATTACACACATTCAACTCTGGAGTAATTAAACATCCTGCAGTTCTTCGTACACAGACACACACACACGAGTTGACCACCTCAAAAACTTTAGCAGCACTCAATACATTCAAAACTTTCCTCCTCAGTGAATTCAATAAATTATTAATGTTTTGTGCCAAGGTGCAGAATGCAATTTCTTTAAATTGAATTTATCTCTCAATTGCACAATTGTCATATGGAAAGATGTCAATAAGCAAATGGATAAATATCTTAGAAAATTTACAAGATTTCAGCGATGGTGTGAAAAGAGTTGTTAGTTAAAGAGGATGGAATATTTTCATTAAATATTTTCCGGTAACAAACTAATTTTTTACAACGATACAATCTATGGGGCTACCTCTCTTTAGAGCTGTAGAAGTTTATATGAAGTTTGAAAATTAATGGAAAGATTGTTGGAAAAATGTATGGGCCCAATTGATAGGTCGAAAATAGTACAACAGGATTCATATAAAAGTTGAACATTTTTGTACTAATGTCTTTAGGCAATGCTCGGCAATCTGAGTCACTTTTGTAATTGTGCGCGAGAAATGTCTCACACACACAAAATTCAACTAATTGAAAAAACAAGTCATCCCAGCAAACCAAGCGTACCGACATGCTAACGAAATCGAAACAAAATTCGAACGCTACGTCCGATGTCGGATCCTAAATCGTAACGATATCTTAACGAAAGTTGTATAAGGTGGTTGACATAATTCGGCAACGAAATGTCGGAGCGAAATCAGATCGATTTCGGAACGAAATCTGAAGAAAATCCTTGTGAAATTCGGAATCGAAATTTATTTGCGTCATTCGCTCTGATATCGGAACGAAATCGGTACAAAGTCTGAACTTTTTCCCCTACGAAAAATTGTTTAGAAATCGGAAGGAAAACTAAACAATTTTGCTTCCGAAATTGTATGCAATAGAAAAATATGTTGCCTACCATTGCCTTTAGTCTAACGAGGCTATATATACTTTGATACGATCATATGATGATGATTATAAACCCCAATTATTACTTACTTAGCTGGCCCATTACAGAACATTTGTTCCATAGACCGAACTAAGAAAAGATCTCCAATTCTCTCTGTTTAGTGCTTCGCTTTTTGGAATACCGCGCCTTGTCATCTCTTCATCCACTTGTTTACGCCATGTATTCTTCGGCCTGCCAATTCTGTGTGCACCGCCATGTGGCTCGAATTTATACGCCTTTTTAGCGGGTTCATCATCACTCATTCTTATTATATAGTCTAGCCAACGCAATCGCTGCATCTCGATACGTGGTTCATGCGACGTCGATATTTACCGTCAACGCAGATCGGTCCGTAGATCTTTCGAGAATTTTTCTCTCAAACACGCCAAGCACTGCCTTATCTGCTTGCGCAAGTACCCAGGCTTCGGAACCATACATCACCACGGGTAGTACCAGTGTTTTGTAAAGCGTTATTTTAGTTTGACGAGTGGTGGCTTTATTTTTTAAGTGCTTACTTAAGCCAAAGTAGCATCTGTTGGCCAATACAATTCTTCTTTATATTTCACAACTGATATCGTTAGTTGTGTTTACGGCGGTGCCGAGGTATACGAAGACTTTCACTACCTCAAAATTATAGAAACCAACTTCAACAGTTGGTCTCTATGAACGCATTGCGCGGCGACACCATTAACTTTGTCTTATGGCCGTTTACCGCCAGACCTACTTTAGCAGATTCTCCTTCGACCTTCATAAAGGTATCGGTTACTTCTTTTACTGATCGTCTCATGATGTCTATATCATCAGCATAAGCAAGTAACATGTGGCTATTGGTGTAGATTGTGCCACTTCTTTTGACGTTTGCCTCTCATATAACCTTTTCTAGCAGGATGTTGAAAAGATCACACGAAAGGCTGTCTCCTTGCCTCTCTTGGTACAAAACTCTTCGGAGAGGTCCTTTCCTATTTTAAGTGAAGATTTTCTGTCAGTTAGAGTCATTTAACAAAGCCGATTGAGCTTTGCCGGGATACCAAATTCAGACATTGCTTGGAATACTTTGAACGTAGCGGGCTGCCGAAGGCTGCCTTATAATCGACAAAAAGGTGGTAGGTGTCGATCTGCATCTCTTGAGTCTTCTCCAGGATTTGCCGTAGTGTAAATATCCTGTCAATGGTGGACTTGCCAGGTCTAAAGTCGCATTGGTATGGTCCAGTTATTTCGTTGACCATGGGCTTTAGTCGTTCGCACAATATCCCTGACATTATCTTGTAGGCGATAGGGGCGATAGACTTATGCCCCTATAGTTGGAGCATAAAGCCTTATCTCCTTTCTTATGGACGGGACACAGGATGCTCAGGTTCTATCAGCTCCTGCTGCCTTATTATTCTTCAGCCGGTTTATTGCTGTCTTTACCTCATCTTGCTGTCTTTACCATCTTCTGGGATGGGATCTGTGGTATCTTCGTCGACTTCGCTACTATTGGATACCAACAGTTTGGAAAAATGCTCTTTCCATATCCTTAGCACACTATCTGTATCAGCTTTTCCATATATCTCTTTTTCCTGCGGAAAAGACGTTTTTCCTCTCTCCTTTTCTCCCGATACCTCTCTCGTGCGCTATGCGTTGCCACTGATTGTAAAGTAGCCCTATATGCCGCATTTTTCTCTCTGTAGCAGCACGACACTCCTGGTCATACCATGGATTCCTTGGTAGAGGTGCCTGATATCCAAGTGCTGATATTGCGGCTGTTTGTATGGAGTGGGCAATGTTTTGCCATTGTCCTGATATGTTATCGGGACGAGGAGTGCTTTGATTAAGCAATTGTTGTGATTGCAGCTTACCGATGTCCAACTTCCGTGTTGTGTCTGTTCGCACTTTGTTTGCTACGTTTAATCTAGTACATACTTTTGCTGCAACAAGGTAGTGGTCCGAGTCTATGTTTGCACCTCGGAACGATCGTACATCCAACACGCTTGATGCATGTCTTCCATCCATCATAACGTGATCAATTTGATTTCTTGTTCTTTGATCTGCAGACAGCCAGGTGCCCTTATGAATGTCGAGATGCTTAAATCTGGCATTGCTAACTACCATGTTTCTTGCAGCTGCAAAGTCTATCAGCCTCATACCATTGTCAGATGTTTCACTGTGGAGACTGAATTTCCCGACTGTTGGGCAAAAGATATTCTCCTTTCCAATTTTGGCATTAAAATCGCCTAGTATAATTTTAATGTCATGGGCAGGGCAACGGTCATAAGTTTCTAAGCGCTCGTTAATTATATCTTTGGTCTGTTCGTCCTTGTCTTCATTGGGAGCATGAGCGCAAATAAAGCTGATGTTGAAGAATTTTGCTTTTAATCGAGTTGCAGCGAATCTTTCATTCACTGGTATGAAGCTGGAGACCAGATTTTTTAACCTCCGACCAACTACAAATCGGTTTGACATGCTTTGTGTCATGGCAGCTATAATACAGTGCGCCACCTACCATCGTATTTCCTGTATGGCAGTAATGTCGGCCTTTTACTTTTCAAGTACATCTGCCAATGCGTAAGCTGCACCTTCTCTATAAAGAGTGCGAACATTCCAGGTGCACATTCACAGGTCATGGTCCTTAAAACGTTTTCGGGATTTGTCAACTTTAGAGGGGTTTGTTTTTCTTTTCTTTCGTTTTTTTCATAGTATGCTGCTTTTTTCTAGGGAAGGGTTACTAACCCGTCGCCCAAACCCAAGTTTTTACCTTTATTATGGGTGAACGCGCGGCACATGTTAGCTCACTACCTTTAACGGGTGTTAAAGGCAGTTCCCCAGGTGACACCACGGGGAAGTCAGTGTCCACTTGAGATGAAAGAGGGACAAAGATAAATCCTGGGTTTTGCCATGTTAGGGCGGTCAGGACCGTTCCTTGGTATCTTCCATCCCCTACGTCACCCCAAGTATGTTTATAGAAAATCCGCATCAGACAATTTGGAATCGATTTAACGCTGTCGGTTAGTTTGTCTGGCTGGCTGGTGTGCACGATAACTATCGAATGATCCACCGATTTGGACTAATCTTAGATCAAGATTGGTCATACCGAACTACTCCTTCAGGTACATTCCCAACAAAAGTTCAGAATCGCTGAAACGGTGTTCACGACAACTCTCCAAGAGAATAATCGAGTTGGTCCATGGTTTGCATGCACAGAAAAAAACTTGCCCCAGCCAAAAACAACAACATTATATCACATTAAGTAAGAAGATATACACTTTTGGACAACTCATCCTTCCATCTCCCTTAACAAATGTTAAAAATTTTTTAATTAAGTGGACTTAATTTAGGGTAGTTCGAGGATTGTTTTGAAATTATCAGACTACAAATGCGAGAGTTATGCATTCAAGGCTCACCGGCACGAGAGTTTTTTGTTAACAGAATCAGGAACAGTTGGTGGTACACATGTAAGTGTTTAAACAACCCTTGATATTCGTATGCGTGGTACAGTGTGTAGTATATTTGGCAAATAACAGAAGTTTGCATGAGAGAGCAAAATAAATATATGGAGTATGTCGAAATTTAAAACAAATTTAACTCGACTGTTCTAAACTCTAATATATGTTTTATTATACCCTCAGCACTTATGCTAACGAGAGTATATGTACTATGATACGGGCAAAATGTGCAAAGCCCAGGATTTATCTTAGTCCCTCTTTAATTTCAAGTGGACACTGACATCCCTGTGATGTCACCTGGGAAGTTGTCATTAACACCCGTTAAAGGTAGCGAACTAACATGTGCCGCGCGTTCACGCATAAGAATGTTAAAAAACTTGGGTTTGGGCGTCGGGTTAGTAAACCCTTCCATAGAAAGATCAGCCTATTACGAATAAACGAAAGAAAATAAAACCAAACCCTTTTAAAGTTGACGAAACCCGCAAACGTTTTTAAGACCATGATCTGCGAATCTGCACCTGGAATGTTCGCACACTTTATAGAGAAGGTGCAGTTTACGCATTGGCAGATGTACTTGAAAAGTACAAGGCCGACATTACTACCATACAGGAAATACGATGGAACGGGAAAAGCGTCACAACAACACCTAAAGGTGGATGGATTTGGTTGCCGATTTGTAGTTGGTCGGAGGTTAAAACATATCCAGCGTCAACCCAGTGAATGAAAGACTCGCTACAATTCGATTAAAACCAAAATTCTTCAACATCCGCTTTATTTGCGCTTCTGCTCCCACTGAAGACAAGGACGAACAGACCAAAAATATATTTTACAAGGCTGATAGACTTTGCAACTGTTGCATGGTAATTAGCAGTACCAAATTTAAGCTTCTCGATATTCATAAGGGCACCTGGCTGCCTCCAGATCAAAGAACAAGTAATCAAATTGATCATGTTGTAATAGATGGAAGATATTCATCATACGTGTTGGAAGTACGATCGTTCCGAGGAGCAAACATAGATTCGGACCACTACCTTGTTGCAGCAAAGGTACGTACCCGTCTAAACGTTGCAAATAAAGCACGAACAGATACTACGCGGAAGTTGGACATCGGTAAGCTGCAAACACAACAGATAGCCAGAGCATATTCCACTCAACTAACCCAATTGCTTAATGAAAGTATTCCTCGTCCCGATAACATATCCGCACAATGGCAAAATATTGCCCACTCCAGCCGCAAAACCGTACTTGGGTACCAGAGACCTCCACCAAGGAATCTATGGCAGGGATAGGCGATGTGCGCTTATTGAGAGCAAGTTTGCATACATTTCAATGCATTTTACATTGAAGTTTTCGCTCACTTGCTCTCGGTAAGCGCATATCGCCTATCCCTGATCTATGGTACGACCAGGAGTGTCGTGCTGCTACCGGCAGGGTTATTCTACAACAATGGTGAGCAAAATAGGAAAAGAGAAAATTTAAAAGAGAATAATTATTTAATTTTTCTTATTGTTTCATTAGACATTTTTAAGCACTAATGTTACCTAAAATCTTGCTACAAATGAATTATTAAAGAATTATTACAAAAAATATCAACGCGCAGCGTACCAGAGAAGTATCGGGAGAAAAGGAGAGAAATGAAACGTCTTTTCCGCAGGAAGGAGAGAGAAATGGAAAGCCGGGAGTGTGCAAAAATCGAGATGTACAGGAAACAGAATGAAGTAAGAAAGTTCTACCAAAGAGTGAAACATCAAACAGATGGCTTTGGTACAGGAACATCCTCCTGTGGAGCCCAGCCATGTAATTTCGTAGCTGATACAGATAGTGTGCTCAGGATATGGAAAGAACATTTTTCCAAACTGTTAGTATCCGATAGTAGCGAAGACGGCGTAGATACCACAGATCCAATCCAAGAAGATGGTATAGAATGGCAGTCAAGATGAGGTAAAGACAGCAATAAACCGGCTAAAGAATAATAGGGCAGCAAGAGCCGATGGCTTATCAGCCGAGCTGTTCAAAACCGGAGGCGACACGCTGGTGTACTCATCAGCTAGTTGGCACTATCTGGCAGTAAGAACGGGTACTCGACGATTGGAGCCTGAGCACCCTGTGCCCTGTCCACAAGAAAGGAGATAAGACTGTATTCTCTAACTATAAGGCCATAAGTCTTCTGCCTATTGCCTATAAGATAGTGTCAGGGATATTGTGCGAACGACTAAAGCCTGTGGTCAACGAAATGATTGGGTCATACCAATGCGGCTTTAACCTGGCAAATCCACCATTGACCAGATATTTACCCTGCGGAAAATCTTGGAGAAGACCCATGAGATGCAGATCGACACCTACCACCTTTTTGTCATTATAAAGCAGCCTTCGAAAGTCCCCTACGTTCAAAGGTATTCCACGCCATGTCTGAATTTGGTATCCCCGCAAAGCTCATTCGGCTTTGTAGAATGACATTAGCTGATATTCGGTCCTCAGTTAAAATAGAAAAGAACCTCTGCGAAGAATTTAGTACAAAAAGAGGTTTCAGACAAGGTGATGGCCTCTCGTGTGATCTTTTCAACATTCTGCTGGAAAAGGTTATACGAAATGCGAAGGTCAAAAGAAGTGGCACAATATATACAAACAGCCACATGTTACTTGCTTATGCCGATGACTTTGACATCATGGGTCGATCGGTAAAGATAGTAACTGATACCTATGCAAAAGTCGAAAGGGAATCTGCTAAAGTGGGTCTAGCGGTAAACGGCGAGAAAAGCAAGTTGATGGCGTCGATTCGCAATGCGTCCATAAAGATCGGACCAACTGTCGACGTTGGTTCCTATAATTATGAGGTACTAAAAGACTTCGTCTACCTCGGCACCGCCGTAAACACAGCAGACAACATCAGTTGTGAAATAAAATAAGAATTATATTGGCCAACAGATGCTACTATGGTTTAAGTAAGCAGTTTAAGAACAAAGCCACATCTCGTCAAAGAAAAACAACGCTTTACAAAACACTGATACTACCCGTACTGATGTATGGTTCCGAAGCCTGGGTACTTGCGCAAGCAGATAAGGCAGTGCTTGGCGTGTTTGAGAGAAAAAATCTTCAAAAGATCTACGGACCGATGTGCATTGACGGTGCATATTGACGTCGTATGAACCACGAGCTGTATCTGCTATACAACGACATCAGTATAAATAAACGTATTGAGATGCAACGATTGCGTTGGCTAGGCCATAGCATAAGAATGAGCGATAATGAACCCGCTAAAAAGGCGTATAAATACGTGCCACATGGCGGTGTACGCAGAATTGACAGGCCTAAGCCTAGATGGAGCAAACAAGTGGATAAAGGGATGAAAAGGCGCGGTATTGCAGAAAGCGAAGCCACAAACAGAGAGAATTGGAGATATTTTCTTAGTTCGGCATATGGAACAAATGTTCTGTAATGGGCCAGCAAAGTAAGTAAATAAGTCCCAGTTATCCAAACGAATAGTTCGATCGCCGTTTAGTTATAACCTTACAATAAAGGTGCCTCCCCATTTTAAATATTTGAATGTTCCCACATATCTATTGAATCGGCTATGACATAATTTGTCGGAAAGCTAGGGCGGAAATGCTCCCTGCAAACAATTTTGCACAAAGGAGTAATCTTTTGTATAGTCCTCATACAACAGCACTTCCCCGTTGATGAAATGTGAAAATTTCAAGAACATTTTACAACCGTTTTAGAAAAAAGGACGCTTTGGTGCTTGCGGTGGTTTTAGAACAGAAACTTAATCGGTAAGAACATTCCTACAACTTATCAACAAGTTCGTATCTTTTACATAAATATTTCCGTAATTGAAGATACGATCAATTTGAAGTATTTAGGTAAAATGTATGTGTTGAGACTCAACTGAAAGTATAGGAAAAAGTTCATCACCATTAAATTTAACTAAATGTCACTGTT
Organism: Musca autumnalis; assembly: GCF_047663935.1. Taxonomy (NCBI): domain Eukaryota; kingdom Metazoa; phylum Arthropoda; class Insecta; order Diptera; family Muscidae; genus Musca; species Musca autumnalis. Next base: position 10,738,640 of record NW_027412088.1, on the reverse strand, counting down.
TGCCATAAAGCTCAACGTAAAGACAGCTATCAATTTCAACATAACAATTTATTCCATTCAGACATACACCTCAATCTCCGTCGCATACCTGAGGGTACTCAGTCAATGGAAAACAAAATGATAAGAAGAATGTCGTTGTAATAAACGGAAATAGATTTTCCTTAATTTCCTCATCATACCATTACAAATAGCCATTTGCAAAAATGTTTCGGATGAAAAAATAACTCCGAGACACAAACCTATGTATTTCCACTAACACACACACAAACACCTACACCAAACCATTTACAGAGTTATGTAATTAAAACTGCCTACCACCTGCCATTTATTTCCATTCTGTCTGCAAAGAATAACGAAATATTTATATATTTTCATTTGTTATAAGGAAATTACCTTAACATTATCATTAACAATCGCAAAAATTGATTGAACTCACTCCCAGTCAGGCACACACACACATAAAAACATGCATATAAGTTACTGTACTAAAAGCTATGAGGTAAAGGCTCTTTTGTATGTTTCCGCAAAAAAGTCGAAATATGAATGGGAATTCAGTGTTTTCAATGTAAGCACTCGCCATACGGGTTATTGTTTTTCATTGTCTGTTTGGACGACACACATACACAGTTACGCCTCACTCTGGAAAGTGTGTACAAAAAGTACAGGTAAAAGATTTGTAACTGTCGTTATTATCATTGCTTATTGACAAAAGTCCTCCAATGATTGGTTGTTTTACAGGCTGGAATCGATATAAATGTTTATCCTCAATATGTTAACTTTTTGAACAATGTATACACATACATATATGTATGTATGTTTGTATGTTGCAGTGGGTAACTGGGTGTGTAAACAAAAAGTAACAAGTCATTCTCTAGTGGGGGGATGGAGGCACCGCCAGTTGTATTTAAACGGAAAAAGTAATTTTTTGTTGGCGCTTAACATTAATAAATAAATATTGTCGTATAAACAAAGAACGAACAGAAACAATATTGTGGGAAGGGGAAATAAAAATTATTAATGTAATTATTGGTATACTGTTATATAAGCAAAATAAACGGTGCGCCACTGTGGTACTAGAAACAATGAAACAATAGCGAAAATTACACTGTGATACAAAAGTGGACAAAATTTGTTTGCAGGATTTCTGATGCACAAATTCGGTTTTGTGGGAGTCCATAGAAGACGAAAATTTGCAGGGGTTCTAATGCATAAATTCGGTTTTGTGGGAGTCCACAGAAGATGAAAATACCTTTGGCATCTTTGGTTCACTTCGGGTTTTCATCTTATAACGGTAAATGTAGTGAAAAATGGGCTTTCTTGGATTTTCAATTTTAAACGGACATTACTTCTTTTTTCCACAACCGATTTGCACACAATGTTTTTCATTATAAAGGGGAGAGTAATGCCTTTCGAACAAGCCATAGATTTTTAAAATTGGTTAACAAATGGCTAATTAATAGTGGTTTAAGTGACAAAAACGCATTAAAAACAGTAAAATGTTTTTCCTTGTGCTCTAGGCTGCGTAAACGACACCTAACAGTACAATTATTTACTGTTAGCAAGAAGGAAATTTAGTTGGCTTTCCAAAATGGGAAAACCCAACGAAATCGGTTGAAACGAATTGATCATGACTTTGCATATGGTAAACCGCTCACTTCGGATCGTTTTATAATTTTTTGCAACAAGTGTTTGTTGTTGTCCCCGTTGCGACGACGCAATTTCGGTGATAATGGACCAATTGGGTGCCACCGTGCAATGATATACACACCCGCTGTAACGTGGTTTTCTCGTCGGCTGGGGTAACTTTAGTCGCGTCCAGGGTCTCCATAAGGACCCACTAAATCTTACGAAATGAAAAGACTAGTATTTCCCCTTTCCTGGGCGCTTAATCGGGGATTTATCGATTAAATACTAATTTACAATCTACTTGTGTTTAAATGCGATTAGAACAAGTAAAAAAGTGTCAGCAATACGAAGTGAAACTTTCATCTACGGACAGATCGAATTTATTTAAGGTCTCTTCAGAATTTTGTGGACCTTTTTGGACATTTGAACTTGTAGACAAAAATGAAGATTAGGAATTAACTACACTTAGACACAAATGTTGAACTTTTGTGGAGGTATCCTAAGGAGAGGACCGATTTGGGCAGTTTTAGAAGTTTAACTAAATTTTGACAAAATATTAGGAGATCCAAAGTTTGGACCAAATTGGTTGTCTCATTCAAGTGATATCGTCCTAGCATTTTAGTTGTGGACCGGCATTGCCCCATGAAACTTAGTTTGGATATAATATGACGAAGACCAAATGTTGGACCAAATCGATTGAACAGTTCGAGAGTTATCGTGCTCTCCGACCGCCAAATATGGTGACATCGGGGTTTTTTACACCTTTCGGGCTGTTTTCCCAAGAAATGTGGATTTACCCCTGAAAAAACTTTTACCGTCGTAATGGAGGAAGCGAATGTAAATCTCTTCAACAAAAATCAAAGTGATTCCAGAACAGGTCTAAAAGTGAACTTATCCGAAATTTAGTGTGAGAGGTATCCGAAGGAATAGACAAATATAGTCCATATTCGAAACTGATCTATATCTGGCAGATATATTAGTATGTACAAAGTATGGACAACATCTGTCACTCCCTTCAAGAGTTATCTTGCGCAAAATTTGTCCAAACATTTTTGAACTTTTGTGGGGGAGGTACCTGAAGGAGTGGACCGATATGGCCTATCTTCGAATTTTAACTATGTTTGGACAAAATATTACGAAGGCCAAATTTTGGACCGAATCGGCAGATCCGTTCGAGAGTTATCTTGCGCTCCAACCACTACTCGCGGCGTCATAGGGGCTTTTTGCATCTTTCAGGCTATTTTCTCAGGAAGTATGGACTTGCCCCTGATGAAGCTTGTACTGTCGTATGGGGGCACTGAATACAAGTTTTTGCAACAAAAACCAATGCGATTCGAGAGCAGGTCCTAAACTGAACTTTTCCGAAATTTTGTGTGAGAGGTACCCGAAGGCGTGGACTGATTGAGTCCATATTGAAACCTTATCTAAGTCTAGTACACATTTCAGGATGTGCAAAGTATGGACCAAATCGGTTACTCCCTTCAAGTGTTATCGTGCGCACAAATTTTCCGAACATTGCGAAAGCCAAATTTGGACCAAATCGGTTCATCCGTTCGAGAGTTGTCGTGCGCACCAGCCAGCCAGACAGTCAGACGGACTGTCATTGCTCAATCGACTCCAAATTGTCTGAAACACATTTCGTCCAAACATACTTGGGGTCTAAACCCATTATTTCGATGAGGCACATTTTGCCCGTAGCGTATATATCCTCGTTAGCATAAATGCCGAGGGGATAATGAATTCAATGAGTATATATTTGGATTAATATTTGGCGTAAGTATTAGCAGACTCGCTGGGGTTTGGCAGCTGAGGAGCTCGTGTTGATTTGGCGTGTTGAATTGTTGAATTCGGGGGAAACGGTGTTGTTTGTGTTCGGTTGTGAATGATCGGGAATACTATGTATTAGGTGTTCGGCTGTAGATGATAGGGAACACGATGTATTCGGTGTTCGGATGCAGATGTTCGGAAGACGATGAATTCGGTGTTCGGCTGATGATGATAGGGAAGACGATGTACTTAGTGTTCGGCTGTAGATGATCGGGCGACGATGCATTCGGTGTTCGGCTGCAGGTGATAGGGAAGAAGATGTATTTGGTGTTCGGCTGCAGATGATCGGGAAGGCGATGTATTCTGTGTTCGGCTGCAGGCGATCGGGAAGAAGATATGTTCAGCTGTTGATGTTCGGGAACCCGATGGGTTCGGCGTTCGGCTGTTGATACTCGGGAATACGGCTTCGGGTGTTGATGCATGGGTATCGGTGTTTGGGAAGACATATCGTACGGTGTTCGCATATTGACGCGATAAATTCGTCGCTCGGGTGTTAGTCTAGGACTACGGTCTAGTTTCTACAGTGTAATACTATTACTCAAACAGTGAAACAGATGCCCCGAAGGCCCTGTAAAACTGAAAAACCCAAAGGTACAGTGCCGAATGGAACAGATGACCCGAAGGCCCTGTAGAACTGAAAAACTCGAAGGTAATGTGCCGAATGGAACAGATGACCCGAAGCCCCTGTAGAACTGAAAAACCCGAAGGTCCAGTGCAGAATGAAACAGATGACCCGATGGCCCTGTAGAACTGAAACCCCCGAAGGTCCAGTGCCGAATGGAACAGATGACCCGAAGGCCCTGTAGAACTGAAAAACCTGAAGGTCCAGTGCCGAATGGAACAGATGACCCGAAGGCCCTGTAGTACTGAAAACCCGAAGGTGCAGTGCAATTTGTTAGCTACAACAAATTTAATGGGTAGCTTCCAAACTCGTTAACACCAAGGTGTACGTTGGCGGATTTACAGTCTTGAGTTCCAACCCGTGTAGCTTACTCCCTGCAGCAGCCAGCTTGCCATCAGCAACCAACTCTGATATATATGAGTGACTCGAGGCATGAAGTGAATGCGAATTATTCGCCCTAAGCACTGACTATGATGGTTGCAAAAATACGCTGGAGTTAAATTTACCAGTTTGTGGCCTGTTATACCACTAGTGTCAGGTAGAGACAATGTTTGGTGGAGTGTTGTCAAAGCTCTGTTTACCCATGACTGTAAGGGGTTTCGTGGTATTAGTTGTTGTGTTATGTACGTAATCATATTGTCGCGTTACACCGGTTTGCTTGCTAAAGGTCGTGGGTTCATTACCCGGCCAGGCAACATCACATGTTCAACGGTGGCTAAATACTCCTCAGTAATGTAGGAAATGTCCTGAGTATGTCACCCATGTAAAATTTCTCTGCAGGTGGTGTCTTAACGCACCGTTCGGACTCGGCGATAAACAGTAGGTCCCATATCATTGAGCTAATATGAATCAGGGTACACTGACTGTTATGAGAGAAGTCCTCCTTGTCGCGTCTTGGATGTTTGTGGATCGCCGTTTACGGAAAGACACACTCTGGCAGACCTTTTTCAATTTTTTCCAAAGAGGGCTGCATCTTTAGGATATCCGCATTTCTTCTGAAAAATTTATGTTTGACGACTCGATGTTTATAAAAGTTTATAATACATGATGAAATTTTCACTCCGGACATCCGAAAATGTTACTCACTACTGTTTCGGAACTCCTTTATAAGTCGTCGTGCGCATTTAGGGCGAAGTAAATTGACGCCCAAGTCCTTCATAATCCAATTTCAATGGTAATTTTTTTATGGCAATACTTCCGAAAATAATGTTATAAAAACTAAAAAATCCCTGCACAACGTACAATTTTTCCAAACATCCATGAAGTTCCTAGAAGGCCTATAAAATTCGGTTTAAAATACCTACTCTACTGCTACTCATTTGCTACTGCTACTGGTACTGATCACCTTATTAACATTTCTGGGCAATTACTGTTATTTCTGTTGCTAAAAGTATTTAAAATATGTTCCACTGTGTCGTAAGATTACAATTTACAATAACATATGAATATTGGTAGAGTAATAAATGAAAATGAGTTGAAAGAGAAGGAATTTTCTGTGTTTTTCCGTTTCATATTCGTCGTGTACATTGGTAGTTATAAAATTAATAACAAGCGTAAACTGAAGTTTTGTTACAGTGACCGATATAAACACGTACGAGTACATAGCCATGGGTCTGTGTTCTCATTGTACTTTTGTATTTACATCGATTACGAAATACATTCATATTTACTGTGAAATAACAACAATAACATTAATATCCTGAGTGGATACTCGTTGTTTTTGAAACACCAATTCCAGGTGTGTGTAGTCGCGAAACTTCGAATCCAATAATAATAATAATACTATCCTAATCGGACCGACATGACTAAATCATCAAAATTTTTCCAAATAAATTGTATATTCTGTAGTCTGATTATTTCGAGAGCATGATATTGAAAGACTCCATTTCGGGAAAGTATAAATTTTTGAAAAAAGGTCATAAAAACTAACTTTCAAAAAAATATTAAGATTTCTCCCAATAAAAATTGCTGGCGCTATGTGGGTTAATTAAAGAGTGGAGGTTTTAACAAACTCGACTTTGCCTATAATAAAAAATGTCAACTCCAATTCCGACACCGCAGCCCTGGATATTCCTCGCACATTTTTCTACCATTTATTTGGCAATGAAAGTTTTTTTGTTCTTGTTTTTATTGTCCATATTTTATTGTACTTTTCCTGCTTGTGTTGTAGATTATTGTAACACTCAATACTGATTGCCAGACAAAGTTTTGTTTGTAGTGGTTTTCAAAATAATAAATGATAACAATAACAACGAAATGAAACATAAATACAAACAGACAGTCAGCCAGGTAGGCCGTTAAGCGCAATGACGTTATTTTCAAAATGAAAAAAAAACATAATAAATAATTGGGAATAATACAAAGCTATGTTATCAATTACGTGGAAATCAATGGGGACTAAAGAGTGGGTAACAAATCTCTAGCAATGACACGGACGATAGGTCACGATTTTGTAGGCACGACATTTATTAAATGCATGTCGGACAACATTATTGTATCAATATTTGTACAAAAGTGTCAGTCAGTTTTGTCGAAAGCAATATAACTTCAGCCTACGACAGCATGTAATAAAAACCGTTAATCAATTATTAATCCAAAACAAAGTGATTTCCAACTCTGATATTTAGCCACTTTTGAACAAAATCTGTGCTTAGTTTGTAACCTAGATTTTGAGACCAGCCACACTGGTTCCGTATTTATCTGAAATCACAAATTTTTTGCTGACGGGTCTTCTTCATATTAAAAGTGGAAGAAAATTATGATTTTCTAAAAATTATTTTAATAAAATCTCATCTTAAGATGACGGTTGTAAGAAGTTAGCTGATATATTTCTCATTGCAATATTGATAATAAATATTGAGATGAACAACATTAGCATAAAATCGCGTACTTCATACGGACATAAAAAACGGACGATTGCTTTAAGTATGGAGTATTCTTCCATTGGCTTACCCCTCATACCAATTGCGGATATTATTCGAATGTTCGACACAACTTTCGAAAACGATATCACATTCGAAGAATTGGCAATTGTTTTTCGGGTGTACACAAGCACGTTGTTCTTTTGTTCGTCAAAAGTTTAAAAACGATATCGTTTTCGAACATTTGGCGAATGTTTTTCTTCACAAGAAAAATTGTTTCGAGAAACATTTTTTACTTTGAAAATTTTTTTGTTTCAAAAAAAAATTTTACGTTGTTTGTAAAAAATTCCCATTTGCTTTTTTCAAATAATTTCGATATAAATGCTACGTATAATATAGACAATAAGTGTTGATAAAGACAACATATGGGTAGGTTGCCAAACACAAGACAACAATGTTTATCAACAGTTAAATATCGCGTCGCAAACATAAACCCCTCATACCAATTGCGGATATTATTCGAATGTTCGACACAACTTTCGAAAACGATATCACATTCGAAGAATTGGCAATTGTTTTTCGGGTGTACACAAGCACGTTGTTCTTTTGTTCGTCAAAAGTTTAAAAACGATATCGTTTTCGAACATTTGGCGAATGTTTTTCTTCACAAGAAAAATTGTTTCGAGAAACATTTTTTACTTTGAAAATTTTTTTGTTTCAAAAAAAAATTTTACGTTGTTTGTAAAAAATTCCCATTTGCTTTTTTCAAATAATTTCGATATAAATGCTACGTATAATATAGACAATAAGTGTTGATAAAGACAACATATGGGTAGGTTGCCAAACACAAGACAACAATGTTTATCAACAGTTAAATATCGCGTCGCAAACATAAACCCCTCATACCAATTGCGGATATTATTCGAATGTTCGACACAACTTTCGAAAACGATATCACATTCGAAGAATTGGCAATTGTTTTTCGGGTGTACACAAGCACGTTGTTCTTTTGTTCGTCAAAAGTTTAAAAACGATATCGTTTTCGAACATTTGGCGAATGTTTTTCTTCACAAGAAAAATTGTTTCGAGAAACATTTTTTACTTTGAAAATTTTTTTGTTTCAAAAAAAAATTTTACGTTGTTTGTAAAAAATTCCCATTTGCTTTTTTCAAATAATTTCGATATAAATGCTACGTATAATATAGACAATAAGTGTTGATAAAGACAACATATGGGTAGGTTGCCAAACACAAGACAACAATGTTTATCAACAGTTAAATATCGCGTCGCAAACATAAAGAAATAAAAACGGAAAAGGTACATAACAGAAACATCAAGAAACTCCACAAAAAATGTTTTTCGCCACTATCGTAAAACTATCGTCAATCATTCGCTAATAATATTATTAACGATATTCGAAATCGAAGGATTTCCTGCCACAAACTGAGCGACGAGTGAATCGTTTTTAATTCATTCTCGTGTGTCGTTCTCGAACAAAATATCCGCAAAACTCTCGAGAAACATTCGAAAACGATATCGTTTTCGATAGCAATGGTATGGGGGGTAACTTCATCATTATTCTATATTACAGAGAGTAATGTTTACAAAACGCACTGACAGCCTTGCAAAATTTACCAAACACTTGTAAATCCTCAAAAAAGACTTAATACCAAATATTTCGGTAAGAGAATGTGGCTAAAACTTAAAAAATACTGCAAATCAAGAAGTACGCTTCTATGGGGATATAGGAAGACCCGGGCCTATACTGATAATACTGTTCTGGAATATTTTATAACCTCTTGGAAGACTAAATAACGAATTTCAGTCATTTCGGTGGGTTATTGATCGAAACGTGGACCTATACCGTCGGATTTTGGACGGGAATGGGGGCAATATGAAGGCGTGGACCTGTACCGACATATAACTGTGGAACAGTTTTATATCACCATTTCGGTGGAATATTGAGGCCACAACGTTCAAAATACCGAAAATCGAGAGGTACCGTTCTATGGGGGCTACATGAAGGCGTGCACCTATACCGACAAATTTAGAGGGTGAAGTTTTATACTCCCAAAAAAGGTTTTATATCAAATTTCAGCCATTTCAGTGGAATATTGTGACCACAACCTTCAAAATACCGAAAACCGCGAGGTACCCTTCTATGGGGGCTGCATGTAGGCGTGGACCGAAACCGACAAAATTCTGGAAGAAAATTATATACCCCCCACGAAGACTAAGTACCAAATTTCAGCTATTTCGGTGTGATAATGAAGTTAAAACCATCAAAATACCGAAAATCCGGAGGTACCGTTCCATTGAGGCTATACGAAGGCGTGGACCAATACCGACAAAATTCTGGGGGAAAGTTTTATACTCCCAAACAAGACTAAATACCAAATTTCAGCCATTTTGGTGGGATAATGAAGCTAAACCCTCCAAAATACCGAATATCGGGAGGTACCGTTCTATGGGGGCTATATGAAGGCGTGAACCTATACCAACAATTTGCAGGTGGAAAGTTTTATACACCCAACGATAACTAAATACCAAATTTCAGCCATTTTGGTAGGATAATGAAGCTAAAACCTTAAAAATACCGAAAATCGGGAGGTACCGTTCTATGGGGGCTATATCAAAACGTGGACCATATATCCCATTTTCAATCCTGCAAGTAATAAGAACTTCTGTACCAAATATTTACTCTCTATCTTTAAAATTGCGAGCTGTACCTTGATTTCAACAGACAGTCAGACGGACGGACGGACATAGTTAAATCGACATAGAATTTTATGCTGATCAATAATATATATACTTTATAGGGTCTCCGACGAATATTTCGATGTGTTACAAACGGAATGACAAATTAATTATACCCTCATATGGTGGAGGGTATAAAAACACAATCCTTTGTACATTGGAAGAATATGACCTAAGCAGGGTTTTTGAAATATTCGGACCTTTACAAAAGACGTAGGAGATGAATGATAACATGCAAGGGTCCTGACAGGCTTTAACATTATAAAGCCCAGGACTTATCTTGGTCCCTCCATCATGTCAAGTGGACACTGATCTCCCCGTGGTGTCACATGGGGAGCTGCCTTTAACATCCGTGGTATCAAGCTGATGAATGAAAGACATGCTACAATACAGATAAAAGAAAATTCTTCAAAATCAGCTTTATTTACGCCTATGCTATAACCGAAAACAATGACGAATAGATCAATGATATATTCTACGAGCGCTTATAAGAAACATAAATCCGTTGTCCTGCCCATGACAATTACATTATTCTAGGCGATTTTAATGCCAAAATTGGAAAGGAGAATACCTTTGACTTAAGAGTCGAGAAATTCTGTTTCCACAGTGAAATATCTGACAATGGAATGAGGCTGATAGACTTCGCAGCGACAAAAAAAAAAGGTAGTTAGCAGTACCAGATTTAAGCATATCACCAGAGCAAAGGACAAGAAATCGAATTGATCACGTTGTGATACATAGATGGAAAACTTTCATCGATCGTGTTGGATGTGTGATCGTTCCGAGGAGCAAACATAGACTCGGATCCGCACCTTGTTGCAGCAAAGTTACGTACCAGACTAAATCTAGCAAATAAAGTACGAACAGACACAACACGGAAGTTGGACATTGGTAAGCTGCAATCCCAACAGATAGCCACAGCATATCCCACTTAACTGCTTAATCAAAGCACTCCTAGTCCACTCCATGCAAACAGACGCACAATCCATACTTGGATACCAAAGACCTCCACCAAGGAACCTATGGTATGACCAGGATTGTCGTGCTGCTACCGAAGAGAAAAATCAGTAGCACAAGAGAGAGATATTGAGAGAAAAGGAGGGAGGCACCATTCTTCTCCGCAAGAAAAATAGAGAAATGGAAAAACGGGAGCGCTAGGGGAGACAATGATGATACTACAGATACAATTCCAGAAGATGATATTGCATGTATATCGCCCAGACAAGATGAGGTAAAGACAGTAATAAACGGGATTAAGAATAATAAGGCAGCAGGAGATGAAGGCTTACCAGGCGAGCTGTTCAAAAGCGAATGCAACACGCTTATAATGTGTATTTATCTGCTAATTAGCACCATTTGGCAGGAAGAACGAGTACCCGATAGATTGAAACCTAAGCTGCCTGACCACAAGAAAGAAGATAAAAGTGTACTCTAACTATAGGGGCATTAGTCTTCTCCCTATTCCCTACAAGATAGTGTCAGGGATATTGTGCGAACAAAATAATTGGGCCATACCAAAGCGGCTTTAGACCTGGCAAGTCCAACATTGACCAGATATTTACCCTGCAGCAAATCCTGGAGAAGACCCATGATATGCAGATCGATACATTTTTGTCGACTATATAGCAGCCTGCGACAGTCCACTACGCTCAAAGGTATTCCAAGTGGTGTCTGAACTTAGTATTCCCTCAAAGCTCATTCGGCTTTTTAAGATGACTGATACCATGTCCTCAGTTAAAACAGGAAAGAACCTTTGCGAAGAGTTTAGTATCAAAAGATGTTTCAGACAAGGAGACAGCCACCAGTGGGTCTGGCGGTAAACGGCGACAAGACTAAGTTGCTTGTGTAATCGCGCAATGGGTCCATAGAACTCGGACCAACTGTTGAAGTTTGTTCCTATAATTTAAAGACCTCGGCATCGACATAAACACAACTAACAACATCAGTTTTATTGACCAACAGAGGCTACTTTGGCTTAAGTAATCATTTCAAAAACAAATCCACATCTCGACAAACAAAAATAACACTATACAAAACGCTGATACTACCCGTGCTAATGTATGGCTCCGAAGCATGGTGTATAAGTATGGACCACGTGGCGGTACACGCAGAACTGGAAGACCAAGGCTTCGACGCAGTCAACATGTGGAATACGAAATCAGAAAACACGATATCCCGAATTGGCAAAATAAAGCGACACATAGAGAAGAATGGAGATCTTTTCTTATTTCGATTTATGGAATAAATATATTTTGTAGATGGTCAACTAAGCAAGTAAATAATATTTTCCCTAAATAAGAAAGAAATCCCTTACTTATTCCGTAAGAAAAAGTGTAAAACAGGTATGAACGGCGTTAAGTTAGGCCGGGCCGAACTTGTTATACCCTCAACCACGAGTTGTATTGAAGTAAACTGGAACAATTTCCCTTCGTTTATGAAGAAGACTAAATTCCAAATTTCAGCAATTTCGCTAAAACAATGTGGCTAACTTTTAAAATAACGAAATTCGGGAGGTACCGCTCTATGGGGGCTATATTAACCCATGGACCTGTACAAATTTCTGGGGGAAAGTTTTATACCTCCAACGAAGACTAAGTACCAAATTTCAGCCATTTTGGTGGTGGTACCGTTCTATGGGGGATATATCAAAACTTGGACCGATATAGCCCATTTGCAATACCAAACATCCCAGGAGCAATAGAAACTTCCATACCAAATTACAAAGCTGTATCTTTAAGATTGCGAGCTGTATCTTGATTTCAACAGACGGACATGGTTATATCGACTTATGCTTGGTTTACATTACGAAATTCACTCGATTTCAAATGTCAATTCCTTTGCGTATACGTCAAATGAAAACTCATCTGAAATCCATTGGATTTCGTTTGACGTTTAATGAATGGAATTGACAGATGAAATCGAGTGGATTTCGTTAATGTAAACCAAGAATTAGAATTTTACCCACCATATTATGGTGGAAGGTATAAAAAGAAAATTATAAATTCAACAAGTACGAAAATATCAGTCGGCTTTGCAGACAGAGATATACCCTCAGCCTATATTAATTAAAACTTTGAACTTTTGCGGGGGAGATACCCTAAGGAGAGGACCGATATTTTATAAGTTAAACTAAATTTTGACCAAATTGGTTGCCCCGTTCAAGAGATATCGTGCATATCATTTTGTTAAATATGGTGTACCCCCCTGAGTTGGGACAAAATATGACGAAGCCCAAATTTTGGATCAAATCGGTTGATCAGTTCGAGAGTCATCGTACTCTCCAACCACTACATATGGTGCCATAGGGGTTTTAGCATCTTTCAGACTTAAGAAACAAAGTGGCCCTGAAAAAAAATTTTACCGTCGTAATGGAAGCAGCAAATGTAAGTTGCTTCTACAAAAATCAAAGGGATTCCAGAGCAGGTATTAAAGTGAACTTATCCGAAATTTCATGTGGGAGGTACGCCGAATGAGTGGACAAATATAATAAATATTAGAACCTGATCTATATATGGTAGATACATTAGGATGTGCAAAGTATGGACCATATCGGTCACTCCCTTCAAGACCTTTCGTGCGCACAGTTTTTCCGAACATTTTTAAACTTTTGTGGGGGAGGTACCTGAAGGAGTGGACCGATATGGCTTATCTTCGAACATAAACTAAGTTTGGACAAAATATTACGAAGGCCAAATTTTGGATCGAATCGGCAGATCCACTACACACGGTTTCATAGGAGTTTTTTGCACATTTCGGGCTATTTTCTCAGGAAGTATGGACTTGACCCTGATGAAACGTTTACGGTCGTATGGGGGGCAGTGAGTACAAGTTGTTACAACTAAAATCAAACGATTCGAGAGCTGGTACTAAACTGAACTCTTCCGAAATTTTGTGTGGGAGTTACCCGAAGAACTTGACCGAGTGATTCAATATTAGAACCTTGTCTATGGACCAAATCGGTTACTCCCTTCAAGAGTTATCGTGCTCAGAAATTTTCCGAACATTTTCGAACTTTTGTGGTGGAGGTACCGGAGGTAGTGGACCGATATAACCCATCTTCGAACTTAAACTAAGTTTGAACAAAATATTGCGAAAGACAAATTTTGGACCGAATCGGTTGATCCGTTCGAGAGTTATCGTGCGCTCCAGCCAGCCAGACAGATGGACGGACATAGCTAAATCAACTCCAAATTGACTGAAACAGATTTCGTTTAAACATACTTGGGGTCTAAAACCATTATTTCGATGAGGCACATTTTGCCCGTATGAAAGTGTATATGGCAAAAACCAAAAATGTTTTACAATCGATGAATCCAAGTTTCACCCATTCAGCATTCGCGAACTGTTAACATATTATATATAGGAAGCTGTGTTGGCATCAATGTAGAAAAATAGATAAAAATGGTTTGAAGCCAACAAGTTGTTTTATGCTCCCTTCCGATTTCTGGCTTAACCTTACATTTTATAGACATATGTCCAAGAAAAGACTCAAAGAATACTTCATGGGCAATAAGATACTAGTGTATCATTTTTCGATATATCCACTGCATCCACCTAAAATTGATGCTGACATTTTCAAGCCGGAATTTCGGGGTTTTTTGATTTTTTTAATAATTCGGACGCGCAAAAAGATAATATTTAAAACTCATAATAGGATTATAGAACTCGTTATTTTACGTCATTTAATGCATGTCTCATGAGTGTGCTCCTTACAGCATCCTAGTAATTGGAGTCTAAAGGCCAATATGTGATGCGTGAATTTTTTTTAAAAAACCTATTTTTTGCGTTTAAACCCCGCGTGAATTTAGTTTTTTTACGCGACGGATCTTACCTTCCGCGATCGAAACCATTCACTAAAACCGCGGATTTAGATACCTTGGAAATACGAAATTCGGCAAAAATGTATTTTGACAAATCGGCGTATTAAACCGCGATTTTCTTTAACATTTTTTACATAATTGGGATCCTTTATACGCGATTATAATATGTGCAAAAACGCGTATCATAAATTACAGAGATACGCGAGTAATATGGGTATCTTACGCAAAATAGAATGTGAAGGCACATCCGCGGTTCTCGAAGAATCTATTTGAAATATGTGTATAAAGACGTATTTTTGATGGGTGCTACTGAAACCGGACGCGCATCAAAATCGTATGCACATTACGCGATTTTTACCCACTTTAAGGTTTTTTGCATTGTGTGATGCAACTGGCGGCACAATTTGACCGCTGAGTGAAACATCGAAGTATGCATTAATATTGAAAGAGATTGATTCGCTGTATCCAAAAACGGATGCGCATCAACTGATTTTAACTAATTCGCGAATAATAGGCTTTTTTAATTTCCACATTTTTTGAATGATTGTAATTTCAATATTACTCTTAATTTCCTATCCTTATAAGTTATTACAGTAAGCAAATAAACTTTCACGATGGTAAACCATATTTCTTGATGAAGTTTTAGCAGTACACATTAATTATTGTATTGAATTTTAGCGAAATAGTTGGAGAACTCCCAAATATTTTTTTCTAATTTTTCGAATCAAACCAAAAATTATATTTGCAACAATATTTTCCAACAAAAAGTTTTTCTCTTTTGTTGTTGCTATAATAATATGCAATTTATGTACCCAACCCCTATAATTTTTTTTTTTTTTTTTTTTTTTTTGCCTTATTAAGGCGAAGGCCATTTATAGTGATATTTAATTAATTCTCTTTCGAGTTGAGCTGTTAGGCCTCTATAAATTTGGTATCATATTTTTCTACGCATTGTCTAGATTCCGTATATATTTTTTAATTTATTTTTTGAGGGTTTGTACGGACTCTGGTAAGGATAATTTGGATTTACTTCAAAATTTTTTTATTATTTATTGATTTTCCGCGAAAATAATAATAAATTTAATAACTATTTAAACATCTACGAATAGATATGGAATGCTGTTAACGATTTATGCATATATTTTCTCATAACAACAAATAAGATATTTTTAAATATTTTTGGTTTATATGAGAATAAAAACCGTTATAACTTTTGCGCGCATCGTCCAATTTTGTGAACGCGAACAGATTTGAAACCAGAATTGTTTTCTTAACCTCTACGCCAAAATTTGTAGATGTGTTCGCAAAAAAAAAATTTTAATTTTTTTTCAAATAGAATGCAAAGGATTTTTGGTTTTTGCCATATACCCTCGTTAGCATAAATGCTGAGGGTATAATGAAAATAAATTTTTTTATTTCGCCGTTGAGCGAAAACACTGTGCAAAGAAACCATACCAATATAAGTTCCAGTCCTCACTATATGTGTTACAAATCGTGGTTGCCCATGTCTAGTTACTCTAAGCAAACATTTAGTAACAACAATATCGATGCTGCTGAAAATGAGCCCGTTACTAGTTTTGAAGCTTTAATCGAATACCTGTCAAAATTTTCAGTTTATGTTTTTCGCATACATTTTTCCACTTTGTCGAATCTGTATTGTAACATTGTTCTCCATAAACCTGTTCTGTTCAATTTTTATTCTGGAAAACTGATATATTGTTCGCACAAAACGTAATTAGTTAATAAAAACACATGTCGCTTATTGTGCAATTTTCACACGATATGACCACAAGGACTTCCCACCACATGTCATGTATTTATTTAACACTTTTGTTTTCATCCTTGTTTTGGTGATATGCATAAAAGTCACTGTCACTCATTAGTGTGATTATCCATCCATTCATGAATGTAAAAAACATAAAATAATCAGAAGTCATGATTATTTCATCACCATTTCATTCATTCATTACTTTATTCATATCGGCTAACTAAATAACTGGTTGACTAACTGAATGAATGACAAACGAAATGGGTTTATTGTGACATCATGTTACACTTTAATCACTTTAATGAGATTGCTGCTTATTAATGCTGAAAATTGTTTGCTTCCAGGCCCTCGACCCCGCCCATTACCTTGCTCTCGTACATTTAATTATGCAAACTTACACAGTTAACACATTAACTTGAATCAATTAAACACTTTTGGGGCATTGGGGGGAGTGGGTTGTGACAGACCATGTGTGTGCGGTAATTTACTAATTGGAAGCTATTTATGCGTAAAATGATATGGAAATTATGAATTCCAATGTATGGATGATTGCTGCGAGTCAAGGATATGTGTTTACGAACAAACCAAAAATAAATGGGGACAAAGTTTGAAATTTAAATTTTGAGTTGCAGGAATGATGAATGGGAGAGAAATTTGAGTAAAGAAACATATAAGTTTCAAACATAAAGGAAGAGCTTTTGCATCTTTAAATGGAGAAACACTTCGCATATTGACTCACTTTCCTAGGCAACAGTTAATGTTGTTAAAACATTAGAAGCAATTATGTCTCATACACAAGAAAGAAGGCAGGTTAATGTTGGCCAACGAGCATTATGGGAACGACTATGAATCTCAAATCCTGGAAACAGCCATGCTAAAAGATAGACCTATTCCTTTTATTGACAGAACGCAGTCACATCATCGCCAGCCCTATCAGATGAAATTGTAAAATAATATGTTTCAGTTTGGTTTGCGAAATGGAAACGCCAAAGTTGGATAAACTTCCGACAAGCTGGCATTCGATCACCTATCCTGACATAGTACAGTCGGACCTCAATTATCCGAAATCAACGAAACCGGAGGCATCGATTTTCCCGGATAATGAAATATATTTTTATGGAGTTCTTTAATATATTTTTAAGTAAAAATGGCATAGTATAGTACAAAAATATTCTACTGTGCTCTTTTTATAACCTACACCACTATATGGGGAGGGTATTACAAGTTGGTTTTGGCCAAAAAGTTTGTAACGCATCGAAATAATGGTCGTAAAGCCATACTTATATATATAAAAATGAATGTCTCGACGAGCTGAGTCGATCTGGCTATGTGTGTCCGTCCGTCCATCTGTATGTCTATCTAAACCTTGTAATCACGCTACAGGTCGCAATTTTGATCGAACCGGGGGGAAGAAGCCTATTGATTTTGGTGATGATCGGATAATATTTAGGGGTCGGAATGGGCAAAAAACTTATGAGGATAAAAAATACAACGTTTTCTTCCAAAGCGAATATCTCAGCTTCTGTATGGGGTATACCAAAAGTACAACAACGAAGATATTGCAATAGTCGCAAATAAAACCCAAAATTTCAGTTTTGCGATTTTAATTATAATGACGAATATCAAAGCTTTGGTTGTGGACTTTCCAAAAGCAAAGCCATTCAATGCAGCAATTCATTTACAATGATGCAAAGTAGGTCGGCGTAGGTGACCAAATAACAGAGATATCGCAATAGTCGGTAATACATCCCATTTATCTATTTTTTAGAAATCACACTACATACAGATCGCAATTTTGATCGGATAGTCACGAAATTATGAGGTTAATGGGGGTCTCACAGAGAAAGAAGCCTATTCATTTTGGTGATGGTCGGATAATATTTAGGGGCCGGAATGGACAAAAAACTTATTTGGATAAAAAGACAACGTTTTGTTCAAAGCGAATATCTCAGCTTCTATAAGGGGTATACAAAAAGCAAAACCTGACAATGAAAGTAAAAATATCACTTTCTAATGATGTAAAATAGGTTCCCGTAGGTGATCAAACAACCAAGATATCACAATAGTCGCAAATAAAACCCAACTTTTAATTTTTGCGATTTTAATAATAATGACGGATATCACACCTTTGGTTGGGGACCATCTAAGAGCAAAGTCTGACTGAGAAAGTAGAAAATCAAATCTTTAAATTATGCAAAATAGGTTGACGTAGGTGGTAAAATGACTACAGGTCGGAATTTTGATCGGATCATCACGAAATTTTCTCACAGAGATAGAAGCATAATGATGTTGGTGATGTGGATAGTAGTCAAATATAAAATTAAATATTAATTATTTTGGTTCAGTTCGCCTTAAGTCATTTGGTATAAAAGCCAGATAGGTGAAGACTTTCGTATCTCCCTAAAAGAAATATTTTCGAGTGAAAAGATAATGCACAGAGGTAGTGGTGTAGGGTATCGCATAGTCGGACCCATACCGACCATAGCCTTTTCTCACTTGTTTATATTTGTAAAAGGACATCCACAAATTTTAGAAGGATACATAATATCATCGTCAACATCTTTACGTGGCAAAATGATTACGTACATACTAGGAACATCATTACGGGCCACCACCTAACAAAGCAATGCAATCCACACTGTTAAAACCCATACCTATACAACCAGTACACATTCAGTACTATGGGGATGGTGCGTTACAATGCATTTTGATTAATCACCAACATGAGAACAAAGGAGTAATTCTCAATCGCTTTGTGCGATCGTTCATTTAAGTGGGACTGGGAGGCTTGCTACTGCAGGGAGCCAGCCATACAGGCTTGAGTACAGTTGTTGTGTTCGTTTAGAGTTTGGGAAGTGAACACCGAGTCATCCAGCTCCACACTTGGGGTCCAAAACCAAAATTTCAGTAAGGCAAATTTTTGATCGTGTCAAATGGTCCCATGTCTATGCAAGATCTCATGAGGTCTTCTGCCTATATAAGACCTCAGAAGGTTTTTAGTCTATAGAAGACCTCAAGAGGTCTTCTGTCTGTAGAAGACCTCAAGAGGTCTTCTGTCTGTAAAAGACCATAAGAGGTCTTCTGTCTATAGAAGACCTCAAGAGGTCTTCCTCCTATCGAAAACCTCAAGAGGTATTCTGTCTATAGAATACCTCAAGAGGTCTTCTGTCTATAGGAGACCTCAAGAGGTCTACTGTCTATAGAAGACCTCAAGAGGACTTCTGTCTATAGAAGGCCTCAAGAGGTCTTTTGTCTATAGAAGACCTCAAGAGGTCTTCCGTCTATAGAATACCTCAAGAGGTCTTCCGTCTATAGAAGACTGCAAGAGGTCTTCTGTCTATAGAAGACCTCAGGAGGTCATCTGTCCATAGAATACCTCAAGAGGTCTTCTGTCTACAGAAGACCTCTAGAGGCCTTCTGTCTATAGAAGACCTCTAGAGGCCTTCTGTCTATAGAAGACCTCAAGAGATCTTTTGTCTATAGAAGACCTCAAGAGGTCTTTTGTCTATAGAAGACCTCAAGAGGTCTTCTGCCTATAGAAGACCTCAAGAGGTCTTCCGTCTATAGAATACCTCAAGAGGTCTTCCGTCTATAGAATACCTCAAGAGGTCTTCCGTCTATAGAAGACCTCAAGAGATCTTCTGTCTATAGAAGACCACAAGAGGTCTTCTGTCTATAGAAGACCTCAAGAAGTCTTCTGTCTATAGAAGGCCTCAGGAGGTCATCTGTTCATAGAATACCTCAAGAGGTATTCTGTCTATAGAATACCTCAAGAGGCCTTCTGTCTATAGAAGACCTCAAGAGGTTTTCTGTCTATAGAAGACCTCAAGAAGTCATCTGTCTATAGAAGACCTCAAGAGGTCTTCTGTCTATAAAACACCTTAAGAGGTCTTCTGTCTATAGAAGACCTCAATAGGTCTTTTGTCTATTGAAGACCTCAAGAGGTCTTCTGTCTATAGAACTTCTCAGGAGGTCTTCTATCTATAGAACACCGCAAGAGGTCTTCTGTCTAAAGAACACCGCAAGAGGTCTTCTGTCTAAAGAACACCTCAAGAAGTCTTCTGTCTATAGAACACCTCAAGAGGTCTTCTGTGTATAGAAGACCTCAATAGGTCTTCTGTCTATAGAAGACCTCAAGAGGACTTCTCTCTATAGAAAACCTCAAGAGGTCTTCTGTCTATAGAAGACCTCAAGAGGTCTTCTGTCTATAGAAGACCTCAAGAGGTCTTCTGTCTATAGAAGACCTCAAGAGGTCTTCTGTCTATAGAAGACCTCAAGAGGTCTTCTGTCTATAGAAGACCTCAAGAGGTCTTCTGTCTATAGAAGACCTCAAGAGGTCTTCTGTCTATAGAAGACCTCAAGAGGTCTTCTGTCTATAGAACACCTCAAGAGGTCTTCTATCTAAGGAACACCTCAAGAGGTCTTCTGTCTATAGAACACCTCAAGAGGTCTTCTGCCTATAGAACACCTCAAGAGGTCTTCTGTTTATAGAACACCTCAAGAGGTCTTCTGTCTATAGAACACCTCAAGAGGTCTTCTGCCTATAGAACACCTCAAGAGGTCTTCTGTTTATAGAACACCTCAAGAGGTCTTCTGTCTATAGAAAACCTCAAAAGGTCTTCTGTCTATAGAAGACCTCAAGAGGTCTTCTGTCTATAGAAGACCTCAAGAGGTCTTCTGTCTATAGAAGACCTCAAGAGGTCTTCTGTCTATAGAAGACCACAAGAGGTCTTCTGTCTATAGAACTCCTCAAGAGGTCTTCTGTCTATAGAAGATCTGAAGAGGTCTTCTGTCTATAGAACACCTCAAGAGGTCCTCTATCTATAGAAGACTTCAAACGGTCTTCTGTCTATAGAGCACCTCAATAGGTCTTCTATCTATTGAAGACCTCAAGAGGTCTTCTGTCTATAGAAGACCTCAAGGGGTCTTCTGTCTATAGAAGACCTCAAGAGGTCTTCTGTCTATAGCAGACCTCAAGAGGTCTTCTGTCTATAGAAGACCTCAAGAGGTCTTCTGTCTATAGAACACCTCAAGAGGTCTTCTGTCAATAGAACACCTCAAGAGGTCTTCTATCTAAGGAACACCTCAAGAGGTCTTCTATCTAAGGAACACCTCAAGAGGTCTTCTGTCTATAGAAGACATCAAGAGGTCTGCTGTTAATAGAACACCTCAAGGAGTCTTCTGTCTATAGAACACCTCAAGGGGTCTTCTGTCTATAGAACACCTCAAGAGGTCTTCTGTCAATAGAACACCTCAAGAGGTCTTCTATCTAAGGAACACCTCAATGGGTCTTCTATCTAAGGAACACCTCAAGAGGTCTTCTGTCTATAGAAGACATCAAGAGGTCTGCTGTTAATAGAACACCTCAAGAAGTCTTCTGTCTATAGAACACCTCAAGAGGTCTTCTGTGTATAGAAGACCTCAAGAGGTCTTCTGTGTATAGAAGACCTCAATAGGTCTTCTGTCTATAGAAGACCTCAAGAGGACCTCTCTCTATAGAAAACCTCAAGAGGTCTTCTGTCTATAGAAGACCTCAAGAGGTCTTCTGTCTATAGCAGACCTTAAGAGGTCTTCTGTCTATAGAAGACCTCAAGAGGTCTTCTGTCTATAGAAGACCTCAAGAGGTCTTCTGTCTATAGAAGACCTCAAGAGGTCTTCTGTCTATAGAAGACCTGAAGAGGTCTTCTGTCTATAGAACAACTGAAGAGGTCTTCTGTCTATAGAACACCTCAAGAGGTCTTCTGTCAATAGAACACCTCAAGAGGTCTTCTATCTAAGGAACACCTCAAGAGGTCTTCTATCTAAGGAACACCTCAAGAGGTCTTCTGTCTATAGAACACCTCAAGAGGTCTTCTGCCTATAGAACACCTCAAGAGGTCTTCTGTTTATAGAACACCTCAAGAGGTCTTCTGTCTATAGAAAACCTCAAAAGGTCTTCTGTCTATAGAAGACCTCAAGAGGTCTTCTGTCTATAGAAGACCTCGAGAGGTCTTCTGTCTATAGAAGACCACAAGAGGTCTTCTGTCTATAGAAGACCACAAGAGGTCTTCTGTCTATAGAACTCCTCAAGAGGTCTTCTGTCTATAGAAGATCTGAAGAGGTCTTCTGTCTATAGAACACCTCAAGAGGTCCTCTATCTATAGAAGACTTCAAACGGTCTTCTGTCTATAGAGCACCTCAATAGGTCTTCTATCTATTGAAGACATCAAGAGGTCTTCTGTCTATAGAAGACCTCAAGAGGTCTTCTGTCTATAGAAGACCTCAAGAGGTCTTCTGTCTATAGAAGACCTCAAGAGGTCTTCTGTCTATAGAAGACCTCAAGAGGTCTTCTGTCTATAGAAGACCTCAAGAGGTCTTCTGTCTATAGCAGACCTCAAGAGGTCTTCTGTCTATAGAAGACCTCAAGAGGTCTTCTGTCTATAGAACACCTCAAGAGGTCTTCTGTCAATAGAACACCTCAAGAGGTCTTCTATCTAAGGAACACCTCAAGAGGTCTTCTATCTAAGGAACACCTCAAGAGGTCTTCTGTCTATAGAAGACATCAAGAGGTCTGCTGTTAATAGAACACCTCAAGGAGTCTTCTGTCTATAGAACACCTCAAGGGGTCTTCTGTCTGTAGAACACCTCAAGAGGTCTTCTGTCAATAGAACACCTCAAGAGGTCTTCTATCTAAGGAACACCTCAATGGGTCTTCTATCTAAGGAACACCTCAAGAGGTCTTCTGTCTATAGAAGACATCAAGAGGTCTGCTGTTAATAGAACACCTCAAGAAGTCTTATGTCAATAGAACACCTCAAGAGGTCTTCTGTCTATAGAACACCTCAAGAGGTCTTCTGTCTTTAGAACACATCAAGAAGTCTTCTGTCTATAGAAAACCTCAAGAGGTCTTTTGTCTATAGAAAACCTCAAGAGGTCTTCTGTCTATAGAACACCTCAAGAGGTCTTCTGTCTATAGAAGACCTCAAGAGGTCTTCCGTCTATAGAAGACTTAAAGGGTCATCTGTATATAGAAGACTTCAAGAGACCATCTGTCTATAGAACACCTTAAGAGGTCTTCTGTCTATAAAACTCCTCAAGAGGTCTTCTGTTTGTAGAACACTTCAAGAGGTCTTCTGTCTATAGAAGACCTCAAGAGGTCTTCTGTCTATAGTGAACCTCAAGAGGTCTTCTGTCTATAGTGAACCTCAAGAGCTCTTCAGTCTATATAAAACCTCAAGAGCTCTTCTGTCTATAGAAAAACTCAAGATGTCTTCTACCTATAGGAGACCTCAAGACGTCTGCAGTAAAATTTCGAATAATTGGAGCAATGCCTTGGACTACATCTTTTGTAAATATGTGCCCCGAAAAGGTGACCATATAGGTCGCCTGCGAACTTGATCTCAATTTGAAAAATATCAATTTGTAATATAAAGCGAACTATTTTCAGTTGTTTTGGAAAAGATGCAAAAATGGATGAACCAACGTAGCATATAATCGAACTCTATGTTATATGCTGTTTATATTAGAGCTTTTTGCAGGGTTAACCTTCTTTGAGAGGATTTGTTTGAAATATAAGCAATGGAATTGACATTTAAAACCCGGTCGGTTTGTTAAATCCGGTTATATATAAACGGGGTATAAGTTTGGAAAAAATTAGGCTGCACAAAGTTTGAACCAAATCTTCAAGAGCCATTGCTAAAAAGATTTTAAATTACCCGACATGGATTTAGCTATGATGCACATTTTCGTTCATATCATTATGCAGATGATTAGCCTAAAGATATAAAACCATCTTAGTCAATGATTACATTGATGTAAATTACTTATTGAATCGAATAAAAAGCACAAACCTAAGAATGATTAGTTTCTCCTCCATCATCCCCCTATAAACAATGTTGGAAAACAGAGCCCCTATTTCTATTCATGGTCAATTGTGTGCGGAAATTAGAAAACACACCAAAATCCTCTTGCCATTTATTTCAAGAAAAAGAAAAAAACAAATTTATCTTAACGGATCACTCGCAGTGAAAACAAAATGGTTATGTCAACTTCAAGTGAATACAAGAGCTGTGCACGCTTAACAC
The DNA here is from genome assembly GCF_047663935.1 of Musca autumnalis. Lineage (NCBI taxonomy): Eukaryota > Metazoa > Arthropoda > Insecta > Diptera > Muscidae > Musca > Musca autumnalis. Next base: position 10,714,296 of record NW_027412088.1, on the reverse strand, counting down.
AGCAATCATAACAAGCAGCACTTGTCACAACGTGACGTATGCCATATGCTGCTGTTAAGCAATGCATACGTATCGTTTTGAGAGTGCAACTCTTCTAAATGATATTTATATTTAAATACTTGACAACAACAAGAGTTGTTGTATACGGCAAGCGTTGTATCATCTGCTGACATAGTCACATGAAAAATGTATGAGCGCCACCGACACATACACCAACAGGATTTTGCGTAATGTCATGCAATTCAAAAAAAAAACAACAACAAACCTTAGAAACTGAAGACAAATCTCAAACACTCAACAAAGCGCACAAAGAGTGTCGGACATAGAGTTAAGCATTGTAACGACATGATTCACTCACAGTCTTCCTCTATCCTATCATCATACACTCACGTTCCGGCCAAAGAACGCACGCATTACTTTAGCCACTCAGACCCCTGGAACGTACGTTTGCGTATATGTATGTGTGAAGTTCACATACGAAAGTGCAAGGTAATGCAAAGTAAACACCTTGGGTGCCACTGAGCCACCAACCGACCAGCCAAACAGTCAAGGTGAAAAATTACAAACCATTAACAACAGCTAAAAATCCCTAACCACGTGTTTTGTAACAGTAGGGATCATTGAAACGGTACACATAAATTGATATAAGTTTAAAAATCCTGTATTTAAAATTCCATTTACGAGAGTGTATCCTATAATTCCCTTCCTTTAACTGTACACGGTGGATAGATTAGTCTATTGTAGGAGTGGCTGTTTAGTTACCGAGGTTGCTCTATATTTTAGACGGGACGTATTGTTCCATAAGCAAGACTAAGAATGGATTTCCAAACACTCCGTTCCTCTGCTTCTACAATTCTGGATTTCAGGATTCGAGATATGTATGGGAGTCTTGGCAATCCCTTGGGTCGTATACAGTCATATATTTCTTCCTGGCGAGGCATTTGTATGCCCTCCACCTTATGGGTATATTGAGTTTGTTTTCCATTTGTAACGCATCGAAATAATCATTCGCGATCCTATAAAGAATATATTAGGGCGGCCCAAAAATAGACAAAATGACGCCGACGTCCTATTTTTTCGATTTGATCCAAAAACCTTATATATGAAATTTTCCGGAACGAACTAGTTCCAAGGAACTATTCCGGACAAGGAACTATTGGAACTATATCCAGCTCTTGCGTTTATATAGTTCCTTTAGTTCCTTTCGTTTCTCTGGTTTCTTCACGTTGATCTTACGTTGCTGGCTGTTTGTTCGCTGCAATTTATTTATTTTTATGTCCATTCATCCACCAAACCATGAAAACATTTCGGTCTCTGAACTATTTGGGAACGAAGGAAACAAAAAGAGCGACGAAAGAGAAAGATTCGTTGAACTATTTCGATCTCGGAACTATTTGGAACGAAAAGAACGATGAAAGAGAAAAATTCGTTGAACCATTTCGGTCTCGGAACTATTTGGAATGAAAGGAACGATAAAAGAGAAAGATTCGTTGAACTATATCGGTCTCGGAACTATTTGGAACTATGGAACTATATTAAGGAACTAGTTCCTATTGGGAAAAGGAACTAGAAAGATCGATCCGCTCCGGGAACTAGAACTCTATTTTTTAACATTTGAACTTGCCTGCAAAAATGTGGATTAGGAATTAACACAAATGTTGAACTTTTGTGGATTAGGTACTCTTAGGGAGGACCGATATGGGCGCTTTTTAGAAGTTAAACTTAATTTTGACAAAATATTAGGAGATCCAAAGTTTGGACCAAATTCGTTGCACCATTCAAGTGATATCGTCCTAACATTTTAGTGACATTTTTTAGAAATTGGGGAGAACTACCGGAAGTTGGGGACCAGTATTGCCCCATGAAACTAAGTTTGGATAAAATGTGACGAAGACCAAATGTTGCACCAAATCGGTAGAACAGTTCGAGAGCCACATATGGTGACAAGGGGGTTTTTACACCTTTCGGGATGTTTTCCCAAGAAATATGAACTTGCCCCTGAAAAAACTTTTCCCGTCGTAATGGAGGTAGCGGATGCAAATCGCTTCAACAACAATCAAAGTGATTCGAGAGCAGGTCTTAAAGTGAACTTATCCGAAATTTTGAGTGGGAGGTACCAAAAGGAGTTGACAAATATAGTCCATATTCGAACGTGATTTATATCTGGTAGATATATTAGGATGTGCAGAGTGTGGACACTCCCTTCAAGAGTTATCGTGCGCATAATTTTTTCGAACATTTTTGAACTTTTGTGAGGGAGGTACCTGAAGGAGTGGACCGATATGGTTTATCTTCGAACTTAAACTATGTTTGGACAAAATATTACGAAGGCCATATTTTGGACCGAATTGGCAGATCCGTTCGAGATTTATCTTGCACTCCAACCACTACACACGGTGTCATAGGGGTTCTTTTGCACCTTTCAGGCTATTTTCTCAGGAAGTATGAACTTGCTCCTGATAAAACTTGTACCGTCGTATGAAGGACAGCGAATACAAGTTGTTACAACAAAAATCAAAGCGATTCGAGAGCAGGTCCTAACTGAACATTTCCGCAATTTTGTGTGGGAGGTAACCGAAGGAGTGGACAGATTGAGTCCATATTGGAACTTCCTCTAAGTCTGGTAGAACTTTTACGATGTACAAAGTGTGGGTTGCCTCTTTCAAGAGTGACCGTGCGCACCAGCCAGACAGACGGACGGACATTGCTAAATCAACTCCAAATTGTCTGAAACACATTTCGTCCAAACACACGGTTCTCTTGAAACAATTTTAAATAGAAGGTGCTTACACCTTGGAAGTTTTTGCGGATTTTGAAACTACAATGTTCATAGATGGGAAAAATCCAAAAACAAAAAAAATCGCCGGAGCGCTTTTTAAATAAATCGCGATTTTAGTTAGCATTTTTAAGGGTTGTTTAGGTTTTCACGATTTTGTTTAGAAACCGCAAGTCCTATCAAAATGGGACTAAAGAAAATGTTGTAGCTATGCAAATTCGCTACAAGATCGACCTTTATGGTATTTTCATAGTTTTTACCATTTTTGAGTTATAGAAGTTCAAATTGGGACAATGCACTGACTGTATCGCCCCCTTACAAAACAATGTCATGAAGGGTGCGCCTTAAGTAACTTTTGATGAAAACCGCTTACACAGGGCAAGTTTTTGTGAATTCTAAAACAGCAGTGTTTATAGATGAGAAAAATCCAAAAACAAGAAAAAATTGCTGTAGGGATTTTTGAATAAATCACGGTCAAAATTCACATTTTTAGTTGGTTTTTAGGTTTTCACGATTTTGCTTGGAAAACGCAAGTCCATTCGAAATGGAGCTAAAGAAAATGTTGTAGCTGTGAAAATTCTCTATAGGATTGACGTTTATCATTTGTTCCCAGCCTGTACCATTTTTGAGATAATGAAGCTCAGTTTACATTTTTAAGTTTTTTTGTTAGGGTTTCGCGATTTTGCTTGAATACGGTAAGTCTTATCGATATAGGACCTGAGAAAATCTTAAAGCTGTGAAAATTCTCTACAAGACTGCCTTAAGTAACTTATCCTAAGTTGTAACATGTTTTTATATATATAAGTTTAAGTTGGGAATTTGCAGTCATGACATTGTTTTATAAGGGGACGATACAGAATTGAATTGAATTTGAATTGTCCCAATTTGAACTTCTATATCTCAAAAACGGTAAAACCGCCGAGAATACCCTAAAGGTCAATCTTGTAGAGAATTTTCGTAGCTACAACATTTTCTTTAGTCCCCTTTTGATAGAAATTGCGGTTTCTAAGCAAAATCGTGAAAACCTAAACAACCCCTAAAAATGTCAACTTAAATCGCGATTTATTTAAAAAGCGCTCCGGCGATTTTTTTTGTTTTTTGATTTTTCTCATCTATAAACATTGTAGTTTCAGAATCCGCAAAAACTTCCGAGGTGAAAGCACCTTCCATTTAAAATTGTTTCAAGAGCGCCGTGTAACATACTTGGGGTCTAAAACCATTATTTCGATGAGGCATATTTTGCCCGTATGAAAGTGTGTATACCCTCGTTAGCATAAATGCTGAGGGTATAAAATTCCAACACATGGTCGTACGTCAAACCGTATTGAGTACGTTTAGGCTACAATATATCAAACTTCCAAATGGAAATGTCAAGTGGTATTGCCTAGGCCAGAGACTTATTTATTTGCCCTCGTATCAATGTCGGTCGATTGATGTAACTGCTGGTTTATTCAAAATTAAATTAATTTGTAAAGTCCAAAATTTTTGTAATGTTCCAAAGTTGCGTCTTTTCTACTCCTAGCTTAATATTGATAATAGAGATATGCCACTAAATCGGTTTAAAATATATGTATATTTACATGTTTTAAAGGATTTTAATACAATATATTTAATATTGAAAATGTAAGCTACCTTCTGTTTTAATATACTGACCAATAACGCCACGGTCCCCACTGTACACATTTGGATTCACACCGATTTTCAAATATACCCTCCACACACACATGCAGTTATGTACAACAGCATTGCATTGCTTTATAACCAGTTTTACTTTTGGCGTAATGAATGAATGAATGAACGAATGGCTGAAACACTATATTGCTAAGCATCTTGCACTTGAGCCGCAGGCCCAAAAGATGTGCATGCCCATACTCAGATACCCAGTCATGCCAAAGCTGTAACACCTTCAAGTGGATGGATGCTACATTTTTAAGTGTTGCAGTGTGAAGACCAACGACAGAAGACAAGGATAAGAACATGATAATGATACAAAAGCTGCTTAACTTTTCAGTAAATACGTTTAAAGATTCCTCAATGGCCCTGCCTTCCCTTCACTTAGCCATTGCAGTGTTATTGTGAAGTGGCCTGCCCCACTCTTTCTCTATCTCTGGCGAATCATTTGGTTCTTGGCATTGTCGCCATGAAACAGTTTAACATTAAATGACGCAAATATGTACCTGTAATTGTTCAACAACAACAACGAAAAAAAGACGAAAGCCATTTAATTATTTAACGCCAACGGTATGGTGGCGGCACTGTATTCAAGGTGACAATTGTCATGCAAAATCCCCAATGGGAGATGACAGAACAACGAAATTTTAAATTGTTACAAATTAAATTGATGTGTGTTTTAAAATGGAAAATCATGATGTTCAACCTCGAGTGTGAGTCGTGGGAATGTGTTTTGGTAACACTTAATATGTGTGAATGTATGTTTGTGTTTTGTATCCCCATCCAATGGAATGATCAACATTCAACAGGACCTAAGTTACCAGTCAAGCATAACAATATATCACACAAGTGGCCAAACAATATGGCAAAGTCCCTTTTTTAGTTAGAACGGAAACCGGAAATGGAACGAACACCTATCACATAGCAATATCGAATAAACACTTCTGCATGAATGACCACCACAGCTAGAGGACATATCATCAAATTTGTTGTATCTATAATGAAATGCCATTTTGTGTTCGCCTCACCTGCTGTCACCTTCTTCTTGTCATATTTATTTTTTCTCAGAAATTCGTATATTTTTCTCATCTTTAGCCATACACAATGCTCCATTATATAAGTGTGTGCGTTTGTGTGAAGATTTTTGTTTCCGGTTGATGTGCCTGTGGGTGTCACAAATATGATTTTCTGTGCTTCAGTTAATTTCGACAACAATTGTTATCACCTTTTTCCCTTATGATTCCTTCACCGAATGAATTCATATCGTATGTAGTAGTGGGTGAATTTGTTACAACCACGTTTTCCGTTGAACTATACCTCCCACGACTTCCTATTCATTAAATCATAAATGTTATTACTCTTCAAGGGCCTCCGTTAAGTGTAGGGAATTTATGAATGTAAATATAAATTTCACCCAGATTGCAATAAATGTTTCAATGAATTGCAAAAGTATGCGGTGGGAAAGAGATTACAATTAGGAAATAATTTTCTTTATCTCGAAAGCAGATCTAATTCTTGTTGTATTTCCATTCGGTATTACCCCTTTAACAGGATCACCTCATGCAGATAGCACGTTTGCTTGTTTCTTCTTTAGATATTCGACATCCAAACGAAAATATGTGATATATATTTTTGTTTTGGCGTGGTGAGTTCTATGGCGGCTAGACAAAGGCATTAATCTTCTTCAACAAAGAAATTGGAACAAAAGAAATTGGAACAAATGTAGGCACATATAATAGGTCTTCTTTAATCTCTGGTGGAAAAATGAACCCATTATTGTAGATCCAGTGTCACTAGTCTAGAGTTATTGCATTGTAATTTCACTCCGGAAAATACTAACTATGGTTTTGTGATCTTTAACTTGAGAAACGTAGCAGTTTTTTTTTCTCCCTCTGAAGACTCGCTAAGCTTGCCGAAGACTTTTGCTAAGCTTTCTTGATTTCACTCTTGTACTTAGTCCATATTTACATTAGGCAATTTTCCTTGCTGCAATTGTCAGTTTGAAGAAGAGAGAGGTGAGGTATATGGTAACCCCTTGCCTCTCAACACCCTCTCTCAGCGACAAACTGACAATTGCCGCCAGGAAAATTGCCGAATGTAAATATGGACTTATTACTACTTATTTAAATTAATGTTATAGTTATCTCGATCCGTACTGAGTTTTCGTAAGTTTCCTTAAGACTAAGATTGGGCAGGGCATCCACAGTTCTCTCCACTTCCTCCACTGTGAGAAAATTATTGTTTAGACACAATTTTGAAGCCGTCAGCGTTCTGAATTTACCCCAATTAGATTTCTGTGGGAACTCAGCTTGACTCCAAGGATGATCCTGTGATCCCGTGAGAGAAGGCACAGTTTTCAGATACCCTTCAAGTTTTTTTTTATATCGAAGTTGTTGTTGTTGTAGCAGCTTCTACAAGTACATGTAAATCTTTATTTTATTAATTCTGCCTCTCTCTGCCTCCAGCTCCAAATTCAGAAAGGACGCCACCTGAATTAGATTAGTCCAAAGAGAGAGAGAATGGAGTTAAGTCAGTCGGGTTGGCTGGGCAGTTAAACAGGTGCTGCGTAGTATGCGGACCGGTGCCACATGCTGGGCAAATATTCCGCGTGCCATCAATCCTGGCCCAGTAAGAATTAAGGCGGCTGCACCAACCAGATCTAAGTTGTGCCGACACGACTGTCGTTTGTCGTGGCAGCTGTTGTTCGTCCGCTGCCACGGGTGGTTGATGATCTTCGAGGACGATATTCACACTGTATGCTGCCAGAGCCTCTGCAACCGCATCAGTATGAATGTCTTTTAAACCTTCCTGGTATGCACGTTGATCCAGAGGTTCTCTTTTATATCTTTGGACCTCTCTCTCTAGATCTCTATAATCCTCCCTAACTCGCCTGTGGGGTTCAGGCATATCCACCAGATGGTGATTTGGGTGGTCTTGTCTATAGCATTCGAGCAAGTACATCCTGTTGTGACGACGCACAGGAAGGATCTTTGTCTGACACTCTGTAGCTGTTCTCAGGGCAGCATTCTGACAGATTTGTAGTTTATCCCATTGCGTATCACTTACGTTAGCAAACCACGCTGGCGCCGCATAGCTTACCTCAGACCGACCTATCGCGTTGTATGTGGTTATCAAGGTTTCTCTATCCGCACCCCAAGTGCTGCCCGCTAGGGACTTGAGGACCTTGTTCCTGTTTCTCAACTTTTCGCAGATAACTGCGGAGAGGTAGAGGAATTGCAGAGAGGTAGAGGAATTGCAGAGAGGTAGAGGTTAAACAGTTCCGGAGATATCACCCCTCCTTGGGGAGCTCCCTGCTTCACTCTACGAAGTTTGGACTTCCGGTCTCTGAACTCCACGTATGACTGGCGACCACACAAATAGTTGATGACCCAGCGTTTCAGACAAGGCCGGAGGGTAGTATTCTCGATATCCTCGAACAACCTAGCATGGCTGACCGTATCAAACGCTTTAGTCAGATCCAGTGCTACCATCACTGTTCTGTGACACGATTTGTCCTGGTTGAGTCCTTGTCCAATATATGTGGAAATGGCGTGCAGTGCTGTTATGGTACTGTGCTGCTTCCGGAACACGTGTTGATGATCTGCAACTGGATAACACGTTCTGATGCTGGGGAGGAGTAATGCCTCAAGTATCTTTGCTACTGGTGATAGAACGAAATCGGCCTGTACGACTCACCTTTACTGGCATCTTTGCCAGGTTTCAGCACCGGACCAACCTGCCCATCAGGCATCGGGTACTATAAGGGTGGCAAGCGATAAATTGAGGACCTTACTTAAATACTCGACTCCTGGGCCATCCAGCTGTTTTAGCATCACCAAAGAAATTCCGTCAGGTCCAAGCGCTTTGGATGACTTTGCGCCTCGGATAACATCTTCACCATAATCCATCGTAAATTGTGGCGGTTCTTCCTCGGCTGGAAGAGATCGCAAACCACGCAAAACACTTCTCTTCGTCCGGTCGCTATCGGGGTGCTCGATAAATTGTCGTCAGAAATAGCCAGCACACCTCTTCGGATCTGTCACAGCCACGCCGTTAAACGTGACAGATGTCCGATCGACTCTCTTACCAGAGTTCGATAGCGCCTTAACCGTTGTCCACAATTTATTACAGCCGGCTCCAATGTTGCAGCACTTCAGATGTTCTAGCCACTTTTTCCGCTAGTGTTCACTGACTAATCTATTGACTTCCATTGTCAGTTCCCTGACTCTGGGGTCGTTAGGGTTCGTTCGGCGAAGCTCATCACACTCATTAGCTCCCGTCGCCTCTGCTGGGAAATTTGGTCTTATTTCAGGTATTCGACCAGCAGGGATAAAGCGAGCGGCTGCAGAAGTGATGATGTCTCGGAACTTCCTCTCAGCTACCCGAACATCAGAGGGACTGGGCAGTTCTCTGAAGCGATGTTGATGATGAATACTCACTGGGTTTCATATTGGCGCAGCACGAGGCTATATAAACCCTGTCGTAATAATCCCTCAGTTAGGTCAGGCCTGAACAGTCTCTGAAATGTACCCATCCTTGGCATCCGTTGCATCTCATTGACACCGACCTATGGTGGATGAGACGATGACAAACGGAGCAGAACCATGGCCCGGGGTCACTCTCAATCCCGGCACGGACCAAAAGAATCCGAAGCAGGCATTCCGGGAAATGCCGCTCCCAAGATAAAAATAAAGACGAACACGAACAAGTAGTTGCTGAGGTGACGGCCCTGGCCGAGAAGATGGTTCCTCGGGTCAATCCGGTACATAGAACCGGCCGTCGTGGGATTGTTATATCGAAGTTGTCCATGTTGGTGAGAGTTATATCAATTTCTTAACGCCACCCCCACCCAAATTATATTTTGAACAGTTTACCGTTATCCCTTTTGCATATTCTAAAATTATACCTTAGAATTATGTGAAATGTGAACCCGCCTCTGGCATTTGTGTAACTGTTTCCGAATGGTAGTGCTGAGCATTCCTGTCGCATCCACGGCATAACGCACTTATGCTCCCCAGCCCATCCAACAGCTCCTGTGAGACCTTCCTGTATTGGGACCGGCAAGATTAAAGAAGAAAAAGAATTATTTGAATGTTCTCTTTAGGAACTTTACACGATCTCGCCTAGTCCCCTTGTGATGCTGAGAACACAGTATAGGTCTTGCCGCTTAGTCAACTCACCTTATTTTTTTACAAATATGATAACGGGATTAGGGCGATACCTGAGGTCGAAAGAAGCAGCGATGCAAATTTATCTGGATAAAGCTAAGCTCTCGCTGCAACCGTCCTACTGATTCTTCAAAAAGATTAGCACTACTTTCTTCCAGTACAAACGGCGGCAAACTTTATGACAAATCATTCATTCTTTGGAAAGTAATTTAAATCTCCAATTCCAAAGAGGAGAAGTCCACATACTGAGGTTATCATCCTCTACGGTATATCAGCAACAGTTGCGACCGATAGGTTATTGCTGTCTGCATAAATAAATCCGCTGATTACTTATTCTCGCAGCCAATGACCTTGACTGCTTTGTACAGTGCTGACTGGCCGAGCCGTAAGTTGCTCTGGTACACAGCTTCTGAGATGAGGATGTCCCTCGATCCAGCAACCAATGACTATCACTGAAGCACCCAATGGAAGCAGTCCTGTCAATCATCGCCACCATCAGATACTTAGGGACAAACCATCGCACAGCAGACGAGCAAAGCTTCTGCGAAGAACTATGCTTCACACTGACCTTGCTCGCCTTAGCAGACATATAATGTTTCTGCACAGATGCACCTACTAAAGAGATTTTGGTATTTTCAGTAGTGATCATCTCACTGGCCTTCATTGTCGAATCAGACGAGTGGACCGGCTATGACAGTCTCAACTTCTTCCCGGAAGGCTGTTGTTTCTTAGACGAGCTCATTCTCTTCGAAACCACGGGTCGTGATTTCGGATTGGCCGCCTGCGTACTAGCGTCCTTTGAAGTGGTTGACGTCGTCACAAACTCATCATAACTGCGTTTGCTCGCGTTAGGTTTATCTTTGCTCACCAGGTGAGGGAAGTGGGGCAGATGAGGAGTCTTGCGTTTTTTGTTTTTTTGTTTGTATATTTTACAAGAAGGCTGTGACTTAGCCGTCATGGTTAAGGACTTAATAATTATTCCAAAAACATACCAGTAGGACATTTAGCCTTACATAATAACTCAATGATATGGAACGTACTTTTGATCGCCGAGTCCGACACCAATTGTACAGATGATTCACATAACAGAAATACTCAGGAAATGTCGCCAACATTGCACAGAGGAGTATTTTGATGTTGCCATGGTCTGGGAATCAAAAAGCCATTTAGCGTGTAAGGCGGGTGTGCATACCGTTGCTCCAGAGTTGCATCCTGGTCGAGGACTTATATTTTCAATAATTGGGAGATCCAGAAGTTTCCGCACGTTCTCAACCTTCACTGGTTGAGACTAAGTTGTCACTTTAGGATTTCCCTCTGAGATGAATGAGATATCCGACGGGTTTGGCACCTCCCCAATCATCCCAGGTTGCGACTTTGCCAAAGGCAGTACTGCCACCACACGTGGGGGATGGAAGATACCAAAGAACGGTCCTGACCGGCTTTAACATGGTCCCTCTTTCATCTCAAGTGGACACTGACCTCCCCGTAGTGTCACCTGGGGAACTGCCTGTACTTGTAAAGTACAAGGCCGACATTACTGCCATACAGGAAATACGATGGAATGGGAAAGGCGTCACAACAACACCTTAAGGTGACTCACTGTATTATAGCTGCCATGACACAAAGCATAAGTTTGATTGGGGATTTGTAGTTGGTCGGAGGTTAACACATCTGGTCTCCAGCTTCACCCCAGTGAATGAAAGACTCGCTGCAATTCGCCTAAAAGCAAAATTCTTCAACATCAGCCTTATTTGCGCTCATGCTCCCACTGAAGACAAGGACGAACAGACCAAAGATATATTTTACGAGCGCTTAGAAGAAACTTATGACCGTTGCCCTGCCCATGACATTAAGAAAATTGTCATGGTGAAACATCTGACAATCGTATGAGGCTGATAGACTTTGCAGATGCAAGAAACATGGTAGTCAGCAGTACCAGATTTAAGCATCTCGATATTCATAAGGGCACCTGGCTGTCGCCAGATCAAAGAACAAGAAATCAAATTGATCACGTTGTGATAGATGGAAGACATGCATCAAGCGTGTTGGATGTACGATCGTTCCGAGGTGCAAACATAGACTCGGACCACTACCTTGTTGCAGCAAAGGTACATACCAGATTAAACGTATCAAACAAAGTGCGAGCAGTCACAACACGGAAGTTGTACATCGGTAAGCTGCAATCACAACAAATAGGCACAGCATATTCCACTCAACTGGCCGAAGCAGTCCTCGTCCCGATAACATATCGGAACAATGGCAAAACATTGCTCACTCCACGCAAACAGCCGCAAAATCAGTACTTGGATACCAGAGACCTCCACCAAGGAATCCATGGTATGAGCAGGAGTGTCGTGCTGCTACCGAAGAGAAAAATGCGGCATATAGAGCTACTTTACAATCTGTAGCAACGCGTAGCGCATGAGAGAGGTATCGGGAGAAAAGGATAGAGGAGAAACGTATTTTCCTCAGGTGAAATGGAAAAGCGGGAGTGTGAACAAATCGAGATGTACAGGAGACAGAATGAAGTCAGTAAATTCTACCAAAGAGTGAAACATCAAACTGATGGCTTGGAACTGGCACATCCTCCTGTAGAGACCAGCAAGGTAATCTGGTAACTGATACAGATAGTGTGCTAAGGATATGGAAAGAGTATTTTTCCAAACTGTTGGTATCCAATAGTAGCGAAGTCGACTAAGATACCACATATCCAATCCCAGAAGATGGTATTGAATGTATACCACCCGGCCAAGATGAGGTAAAGACAGCAATAAACCGGCTGAAGAATAATAAGGCAGCAGGAGCTGATGGCCTACCAGCCGAGCTGTTTAAAGCCGGAGGCGACACGCTGAAAAGTTGTATGCATCAGCTAGTTAGCTCCATCTGGCAGGACGAACGCGTACCCGACGATTGGAACCCAGCTTCACTGAATGAAAGTGAATGAAACACTCGCTACAATCCGATTAAAAGCAAAATTCTTCAACATCAGCTTTATTTGCGCTCATGCTCCCACAGAAGACAAGGACGAACAGACCAAAGATATATTTTAAGAAACTTATGACCGTTGCCCTGCCCATGACATTAAAATTATTCTAGGCGATTTTAAAGCCAAAATTGGAAAGGAGAATATCTCTGGCCGAACAGTCGGGAAATTCAGTATCCACAGTGAAATATCTGACAATGGTATGAGGCTGATAGACTTTGCAGCTGCAACGTCTTTTCCGCAGGCAAAAAAAGGGAGAGATGGAAAAGCGGGAGTGTGAACAAATCGAGATGTACAGGAGGAGATGGAAAGAACATTTTTCCAAACTGTTGGTATCCAATAGTAGCGAAGTAGACGTAGATACCACAGATCCAATCCCTCAAGATAGTAATGAATGTATACCACCCGGCCAAGATGAGGTAAAGGCAGCAATAAACCGCCTGAAGAATAATAAGGCAGCATGAGCTGATGGCCTACCAGCCGAGCTGTTTAAAGCCGGAGGCGACACGCTGAAAAGTTGTATGCATCAGCTAGTTAGCTCCATCTGGCAGGACGAACGCGTACCCGACGATTGGAACCCGAGCATCCTGTGTCCCGTCCATAAGAAAGGAGATAAGACTCTATGTTCCAACTATAGGGGCATAAGTCTTCTCCCTATCGCCTACAAGATAGTGCAGGGATTTTGTGCGAACGACTAAAGGTCATGGTCAACGAAATAATTGGACCATACCAATGCGGCTTTAGACCAGGCAAGTCCACCATTGATCAGATATATACCCTGCGGCAAATCCTGGAGAAGACCCAAGAGATGCAGATCGACACCTACCACCTTTTTGTCGATTATAAAGCAGCCTTCGACAGCCCGCTACGTTCAAAGGTATTCCAAGCCATGTCTGAATTTGGTATCCCCGCAAAGCTCATTCGGCTCTGCAAAATGACTTTTACTGACACAAGATCTTTAGTTAAAATAGGAAAAAACCTCTCCGAAGATTTTTGTACCAAAAGAGGTTTCAGGCAAGGAGACAGCCTTTCGTGTGATCTTTTTAACATCCTGCTAGAAAATGTTATACGAGAGGAAAACGTCAAAAGAAGTGGCACAATCTACACCAATAGCCACATGTTACTTGCTTATGCTGATGATATAGACATCATGGGAAGATCAGTAAAAGAAGTAACCGATACCTTTATGAAGGTCGAAGGAGAATCTGCTAAAGTGTGTCTGGCGGTAAACGGCGAGAAGGCCAAGTTGATGGTGTCGACGCGCAATGCGTCCATTGAGATCGGACCAACTGTTGAAGTTGGAGGCTATAATTTTGAGGTAGTAAAAGACTTCGTATACCTCGTCACCGTCGTAAACACGACAAACGACATCAGTTGTGAAATAAAAAGAAGAATTGTATTGGCCAACAGATGCTACTTTGGCTTATGTAAGCACTTCAAAAACAAAGCCGCAACTTGTCAAACAAAAATAACGCTTTACAAAACGCTGATACTACCCGTTCTGATGTATGGTTCCGAAGCCTGGGTACTTGCGCAGCAGTTAAGGCAGTGCTTGGCGGGTTTGAGACAAAAATTCTTCGAAAGCTCTACGGACCGATCTGCGTTGACGGTGAATATCGACGTCGCATAAACCACGAGCTGTATCTGGTATACAACTACATCAATATTGTTAAACGTATCGAGATGCAGCGATTGCGTTGGCTAGGCCATATAATAAGAATGAGCGATAATGAACCCGCTAAAAAGGCGTATAAATTCGAGCCACATGGCGGTGCACGCAGAATTGGCAGGCCAAAGAATAGATGACGCAAACAAGTGGATGAAGAGATGACAAGGCGCGGTATACCAAAAAGCGAAGCACGAAACAGAGAGAATTGGAGATCTTTTCTTAGTACGGTTTCTGGCACAAATGTTCTGTAATGGGCCAGCTAAGTAAGTAAGTACTGTCACCAGAAAAAGAGGTCATCTATTAGCTAGGTGAGAATAGTTCCTTTTGAACTTCCCTACACAATTGAGGTTCGTTCTTATCAGCTGAAAGACCTATTTCTTGTTAACGTACCGACAACGGTTTGTAAGGGAACATGGGGCATGTTCGCCACTCGTGAGCTTTCGCCAGAGCCGATTATAACATGAGATTTTTCAATATCCAATCGATATTGTCACGTTATCATTGCACTTCTTGACTTTTACCCGAATCTTGTTCCGAAAAGTCCAATGCTTTGTTTTCCTGTATATTCGTTATTAGTTATGTAGACATACTCGTTGAATCTGAATTTTAACGTGGCATCAATGCGATCGGCACTGGCGAAGGGCAGCAGTTGCGATTTTTGGTGCATTGCTTCCTTATCCTCGTTAGCCTAAATGATAATCTTCCTAATGTTGATAACCCCGCAAACGTTTTAAAACCCATCATATGTGTAGATTAGACACATAAAAGTTTAAGTTTCAAAAATGTTGAAATATTTAGAAACGATATGCATCTTTACAATCTTTGAATGAAGACATGGATTTCTTGATTTTTTGGCGTAACAATTGTACATTGTATGCCACGGTGCGCCTGAAGCAACTTTAAATGGAAGGTTATTACACCTTGAAAATTCTTGCGTCTCCTTATATATCTCAAAAACAGTACAACCTAGGAAAATTGCGGTTTCCAATCAAAATCGTGAAAACCTAAAAAACCTATAAAAATGACAACTTATTTAAAAAGCGCTCCGGCGATTTTTTTGTTTTTTGATTTTTCTCATCTATGAACATTGTAGTTTCAGAATCCGCAAAAATTTCCCAGGTGTAATAAATAAACCTAAAAATGTGAACTATGACCGCGATTTATTTAAAAATCACTCCAGCGATTTTTTTGTTTTTTTGATTTTCCCATCCATCAACATTTTAGTTTCATAATCCACAAAAACTTTGCAGGTGTAAGCACCTTCCATTTAAAGTTGGTTCAGACGCACCGTGATTCATGCTGATCACAATTTCGGCTCATTCTATCTATTTATTTAGATATTGGTGGCGTTTTTTAACCGCTGTATGATCGTGTTGAAACCTACCTGCACTTAAGACAACTGCATATTTGTCTAATAAAATCGACATTTTAATTCTCTTATTGCCATCCCTACCATCCGTGTTGACTAAATGAAAATGGAATAGTTAAACAACTTTTAAGTGGTTTTATGTGTAAACAAGTGAGAGTTAGTAAGTAAATACTCGCATACCGAGTTGTAACATTATTATATTTTCTAAGTATATTCAGATTACAGTTGTGGTTGTAATACAGCGCTGAGTTGTAAACACAAGCTTGATTTATTTTTCTTCTATACCAATAATGAATAATAGTGTTAAATAAACACAAGTCATCATTATTGATGGACAATTATTTTTATAACACTTCAATGCGACCGACCACTCAATTGTTAAGACGCCAACAAATATCAAATCAGGAATTTATTGTTTGTTTATTACTTAAACTACTACACACATACGTGTACATCCAGTGATTGTCATAAAGTGTGTAATTTTTTCATGCATCCATTCTCAACTCAATTAGCAATGTATTTCATTACAGAAATTCTCTTAATTACGTTATTAGGCAATTAGCTGGGGATTAATTCAATTAAATTTACATTCGTGTTAATCTCCGACTAACACGCATTTAGACAAAACAACAACAACCATAATAATGTATGTAATTACAAGTTAACTGGATTTACATATTTACACATACATGCATATTTTAAATACATTTTAATGCAGTAAAAACAACAAAACCATTATAAAAATGTTGTTACAATTTTGATTTGTGGTTAATAGAAATATGTATTGTAGGCGTTAAGAGAGATGTGTATTGAAAAATTCATCTCCAGTTTATGTATTTCGAAACGAAAATGTGTGCGCATGAAACACACCCAAACTTTGTTTTTGAAATATTATTGCCTTTGCTTTTACTTCAAAACAAAAAACAAATTTGAAAAACACACTCAAATTTGGTAGTCTTTCTTGCGCATTCATTTTCTTATCGACATACATGAACAGGCTGTCAATTTATGTAGTAGAGTTGCCATGCTGAGGAGCAAAATTTTAACAGCAATTATACCTAGTTCTGCAAGTAGCAGCTTATATGGGCTTATTCAGAAACAATTTTAGACGATTTTTCTACTTTGGAATTTCTTGTAACTCGCGTTTTAGTAGATGGATTTTCACGGATTTTCCAATAAATGATCAGGAAAGTAAAAAACTAAAATGTGCAATCAAGTACGAAGAAATCGAATAACAATTGTTAAAATTAGGCCGAAAAATATGATTTTTAGAAAAATGTTCGCACAAAATTTTCGCATTTGGATGCAGATTTCTATGAAGCTGTGCAGACTACATTCATAATATTCCTATCAAATAATTCAAAATCGCCAGTACTACAATCCTATATATGGTTTTTATAAAAACCTGTTTGCGGAATGAAATTAGAAGAGATTTTCAAAAAACACTGTAAATCTGGCTTCAAAATGTCAGCATCATTTAATGGTAGAAGCAGACGAAATTTTGAAAAGTAATACATTGGTGAGATGATCCTTATTTAGTTTGCTTCTGCTTTTACTTTGACAGGAAACTCGAGAGAAGTGTGGTTTATCCACAAATAGAGAGATAACAAAAAAAGACATGGTGGCTTCAACCCATTTTCACCAATTTTTAAACATAAATATAGCCACAGCTTCCTCGTAAATTATCTTTTAAGGCCAATATTTTTTGCCACGTCCAAAAACATTTAATTTTATCCAAAAGTATTTAATTTGTATAACATACAATCACGAGTCGCGTGTTCTAAAAGGGTAAACCTTGGCTTCAGCTATGTTAAATTTTCAAAAATATTGGTGATATACACTTTCATGCGGGCAAAATGTGCCTCATCGAAATAATTGTTTTAGACCCCAAGTATGTTTGGACGAAATGTGTTTCAGACAATTTGGAGTCGATTTAGCAATGTCCGTCCGTCTGTCTGTCAGGCTGGTGCGCACGACAAGTCTCGAACGGATGAACCGATTTCGTCTATAATTTGGCATTCGTAATATTTTTTCCAACTTAGTTTAAGTTCGAAGATGGGTTATATCGCTCCACTCCTTCAGATTCCTCCCCCACAAAAGTTCGAAAATGTTCGGAAAATTTGTACGTACGATAACTCTTGAAGAGAGTAACAGATTTGGTCCATACTTTGCACATCGTGACATTTCTACCAGACTTAGATGAGGTTCCAATATGGACTATATCGGTCCACTCCTTCGGGTATCTCCAACACAAAATTTCTGAAAAGTTCAGTTTAGGACCTGCTCTCAAATCGCGTTGTTTTTTGTTGTAGCAACTTGTATTAACTGCCCGCAATACGATGGTACAAGTTCTATCAGGGGCAAGTTCTTTTTTCCTGAGCAAATAGCCTGAATGTTGCAAAAAAACCGTATGACACCGTGTGTAGCGGTTGGAGCTCAAGATAACTCTCGAACGGATCTGCCGATTCGGTCCAAAATTTGGCCTTCGTAATATTTTGTCCAGACTTATTTTAAGTTCGAAGATGGGTTATATCTGTTCACTCCTTCCGGTACCTCCCAAAATTTCGGATAAGTTCATATTAAGATCTGCTCTCAAATCACTTTGATTTTTATACCCTCAGCCTTTAGGCTAAAGAGGGTATTTACACTTTGATACGACCAAAAATGTGCCTCATCGAAATAATGGTTTTAGACCCCAAGTATGTTTGTACGATATCCGTTTCAGACAATTTTGAGTACATCTAGCAATGTCCGTCCGTCTGTGTGTCTGTCTGTCTGTCCGTCTGTCTGGCTGGCTGGTGCGCACGATAACTCTCGAACGGATCAATGGATTCGGTTCAAATTTTGGGTATTGAAATATTTTTTCTAGATTTGATTTAAGTTCGAAGATAGGCCATATAGGACCATAGGCCATATAGGAGTGTACCTCCCCCACAAATGTTCAAAAATTGTCGCAAAATTTGTGCGCACGATAACTCTTGTAGGGAATAACCGATTTGGTCCATACTTTGCACATCGTGTAATTTCTAGCAAACTTAGATGAGGTTCCAATATGGACTCAATCGGTCTACTCCTTCGGGTACCTCCCACACAACATTTCGGAAAAGTTCGGTTTAGGACCTGGTCTCGAATCTCTTTGATTTTTGTTTACGCAAGTTGTATTCGCTGTCCTCTATACGACGCTGTAAGCTTCATTAGGGGCAAGTCCATACTTTCTGAGAAAATAGCCTGAAAGTTACAAAAAACCCTATGACACCGTGTGTAGTGGTTGGAGCGCAAGATAACTCTCGAACGGATCTGACGATCCGGTCCAAACTTTGGCTTTCGTAATATTTTGCCCAAACTTAGTTCAAGTTCAAAGATGGATTATATCGGTCCACTCCTTCCGGTACCTCCTACACAAAAGTTCGAAAATGTTCGGAAAATTTGTGCGAACGATAACTCTTGAAGGAAGTAACCGATTTGGTCCATGCTTTGCACATTATGAAATTTCTACCAGACTTAGATGAGGTTCCAATATGGACTCAATCGGTAAACTCCTTCGAGTACCTCCCACACAAAATTTCGGAAAAGTTCAGTTTAGGAGCTGCTCTCGAATCGCATTGGTTTTTGTTGTAACATCTTGTATTCACTGTCCCCTATACGAAGGTACAAGTTGCTCAGGGGCAAGTCCATACTTCCTGAAAAAATAGCCTGAAAGTTGAAAAACAAACCCTATGACACCATGCTTATGGGTGGAAAAGCAAGATAATTCTCGAACGGAAATGCCGACTCCGTCCAAAATTTGGCTTTCTTAAAATTGTTTATAAACTTAGTTTAAGTTCGTAGATAACCCATATCGGTCCACTCCTTCAGGTACCTACCCCACAAAAGTTCAAAAATATTCGGAAAAATTGTGCGCACGATAACTCTTGATGGGAGTGACCGATTTGGTCCATACTTTACACATTCTCATAATGTCGACCAGATATAGATAAGGTTCGAATATGGACTATATTTGTCCACTCCATCCCGTACCTCCCACACACAATTTTGGATATGTTCACTTTAAGACTTGCTATTGAATCACTTTGATGTTTGTTGAAGCAACTCACATTCGCTGCATCAATTACGATGGTAAAAGTTATTTCAGGGGCAAGTCCATACTTCTTGAGCAAACAGCCCGAATGGTGTAAAAACCCCCTATGGCACCCCCATAGTCTATGACGGTCCATACCTTCTCCGCAAAATTTTTGAACTTTAATCCTAATCAACAGTTTTGTCGGTTCATACGACCAAAATTTTGAAACCCCCAAATACATAAGTTTTTTGTGAAAAAAGTTATTAAAGCAACTTGTATTTCCTGTCTCAATTACGACAGTAAAAGTTTTTTCAGAAGCAGGTCCATACTTCTTGAGAAAACAGCCTGAATGGCGTAAAAACTCATATGGCACCATATGTAGGGACTGGAGAGCACGATAACTCTCGAATTGATCAACAGACTTGGTCCAAAATGTGCCTTCGTCATATTTTGTCCAAACAAATTCCGGTACTTCCCTCCAATATATAGAAGTTTTTACTAAAATGGTATGCACAATATCTCTTGAACGCGGTAACCAATTTGTTCCAAACTTTGGATTTCCTAATACTTTGTCCAACTGTAGTTTAACTTTGAAAATGGTCCATATAGGTCCTCTCCTTAGGGGGCCTCCCCCACGAAAGTTCAACATTTTTATTTAAATGCAGATCAGGATCTGTTCGAAGATCATTCGGACAATTATATGATGCTACTCTTTGTTTTTGTTTTTCTTGGGCAAGTTCATGCTTCCTGACATACTGCTCAAAACGTTTAAGTTATGCAGTGACCAACAGAAATGACTCCTATAATAAGATCTACTTCCAAAATGGGGTATGTCCATCCATTCCTCCAGGTACCTCCTCAGAATTATTTGCGAGCTTTATAAGATCAACTTAAAAAATGGAGTATGTCGATCCATTCCTTCATGTACCTTTTCCGCATTATTAGTGAGCTTTAGTTCATACGCCAAAAAGGGTGACAATATCTAAAAACTCCCTAATACATAATTATTACTGAAAAGGATTTTGGTTACGTAGCCGGTATTCGATTCTGTATGGTCCATAGATGAAGGTTTGAACTCGCACAGGCTGACGGTATATCTCTGTCGGCAAAGCCGACTGATACTTTTTTATTTGTTCTATCTGATGTTTATATGAGACGGTGGTGCAGTGGTAAGCATACTCGCTTTGCACTCTGAAGGTACGGGTTCACTTCCCAAGTCAGGCAACAAAACAACATCACATTTTTAAAATGACAATATTAATGTATGCGGAAATACCAAAGAATAAATTCTCTAAAAGAGCGTACTTAAAAAAATAAAAATATAAATATAAATAAAAAAAATATTAATTTTTTTAAATTCCAAGAAATGATTCCAAGGAGTGTCGATGTCTTCACAACTGAGGTCACTTCAGGGTGACTTCCACGACTATCGCCGTGACTGTTTTAATCACCTAGGCGGCACGCCTATGTCACTTCCCCCATAGTTTTTACTTGCAGGGATCTTATATATAACAGACAATGTGTGTATGTTGGTATGTTCCGTATAGACTAAAAAACGGCGATGTGGTGAAAATAGTCTGTATAGTTTGTTGAATTTCGGAGGGGAGGGGTACCTCCTCTTCGCTACTAAACGGATTTTCTTGAACATTTCAGAGAATGTAGAGAGATGACCCCTGGTGAACATATGCTATATATTTTGTTTAATTACCGAGGTGCGGGGTACCTCCCCTATGCCTTATTTATTAAAAACGCTATTTTAGCACACTCACTTTTTAAATATTGTTTATACCCAAAACTACTGAACCGATTTTCCTAAAAAAATTCAGAGGACCCGTGATGAAAATAAGTTATACAGTGTCGGTCAAAACTAAAGCGTCCCCTCAGTGCATTTTTTTTAAATGATAATTATTTTTATTTTTATTTATTTATATCTTTATTATTGCAAAACACAAACATAAGGAATTCAGAATTTAATAAACAAAAGTTAAAATTTAATAAACATTTTAGGTCGCAAATATAAGCGGACAAAACTAAAGCAACCCCCAATTAGAGGTACAACAAAAACTATGGAAATCAATATTTCGTTGCTTAACATCTATTCTGGATGACACCAGCACATCTTTTAGGCAGAGAGGATACTAAATTATCAATTATTGCAGGCAAAATAATTAAATATAAAAAAATATATGTGCACCATACCCAAACGTAAACCCAGGTCTACAACTTTTGGTGGAAAAGTTTTGGGACCACTAGGAATCCTAAGTACCAAATTACAGCGAATTCAATTGTAAAATGTGGTATAAATACTCAAATCCGGAGTTACCGCAATAAAGGGGATATACCAAATATCCAAAAATAATGATACCGCATCTTCTGGTCCAGTACAAAATATCTTAGATTTAAAACTTAGCAAAAGAGCGATTCACAGAAGAGCGGCAGAGGCCGGCTTATTCAGTCGACGACCAGCAAAAAAATTCATATCGACTTTTACTTTTGTCCGCTTATATTTCCGACCTAAAATGTTTTTTTTTTTAATTTTAACTTTTGTTCATTAAATTCTAAATTCCTTATTTTTGTGTTTTCCTATAACAGAAATATAAATAAATAAAATAAAAAATAAATGTATAACTTTGTTTTCTTAAAAAAAATATAAGTTTATGTTTTGACCGACACTGTATATTTCGTTGAAATTTGGAAGGGGCAGGGGAACCTCCCCTATATTTTTTAAAAACGCTATTTTAGCAAACCTGACGAACGTGCCGGTGAGAAAATTGATTTCCGAGGACATAGTGGTTGTGTATCCGACCCTAGGTACTCATTTGGGGTCTAAAGACCCGACCACGCCCACTTTTATATTCAAAACTACATAACCGATTTTCTTGAAAATTTCAGAGAATGTATAGGGATGTATAGGACATATATTTTTTTCAAGGCTCAATTTCTCTGGAACCTTTAGTCAAAATAATCTGAAATACATATACTAAAATGTTTTTCTGATGAGCAGCATTACCACAGAAAAAAATAAAGGAAATAAAATGGCGAAAATTGTCTAGCAACAACAACAACATCTAATATGCCTGATGATGTTAGCCTAACCAGCTAACGAAACGATCGTCGCATAGTGGTTGATGTGTGTGTGTAGGACTTCGCTAGATATCAATTTTTCAATGTAATCTCCTTAGGTCATAAAAAGCTCGATTAATTAAATTAAAAGAAACACTGTTTGAAAAAATTTCCGATTTCACTAAGAAATCCCCATGTCCCCGGCATAATTTCTGATTAGGTAGGCGCATGTTTAAATAGAGAGGCAAAAGCAAAACGACATAATTATTTTGACACGTCACATTTGAACTAATAAAATTTATTACTAATTTTAAGTACTGTAATAAACGATTAGCCAGAATATTTTTTCATATTTTTGCAGCAGACTAATCCGGTAAAAAACCAAACACATCATTTTTTCATACTTGTCAAAATAATTATGCCAGGTACTGTATATATTGTATACAGAACTTATCCCATTTTTTAATTATTTTCAATAGCACATACCGTGACAAAGACATTGTGATCCCATCCAGTAAAATCACTTCACTTGCTTTTATTACGAAGTTTCTGTTATAAAATTAAGAACTTTTTAAACTTTACAATTTGTACAATTAACACAAGTTAAACTACAAACCAACAACATTAAAATTTTGTCCTTACTTTCAGTTACCATTTGATTGTGTTAACACTGAACTACTCTGTGTATTTTAACCCCAAGCAATTATGGGAAACTTCGTTCGCTGCAATACTATGTAACCCCCCAATTATGCACACAGCTTATTGTAATTTCAGTACTGTTCGCTTTCAAAAACGAAATTGCCACAATGATCTGCTCTCCTGCATGGAATTAATTACACAGCGATGAAATGATCCAGCCAATCATTATCATTATGACTATTGTTCAGCAGCACAGAATCAATGACATCGATTGAAATAACTACAAAAAAAGATGTTCATATTGGTCGATACAAGAAATGCTGATTAAATGTTTTAAAATAAAAGTTGCGAGAAAAAAACTTCTGTTTTATTGTTATTGTGGTGCCATCATAAATTTATTAATTACAAGCCGTACAATATTGCATTCATTCATTATAGAGATGCCCGTTGATATAAACATGTATTTATTATTTTGTTATTATTATTGTTTTTACTTTGCACACATACTCACGTAAGAGTGCAAATTCTTTAAAGCGGGCAAAATAATATTCAACACATATTTGTGTGTGTGTTTTTAATTATAAATATTTGTTTTTTCAAAATACTCTGGCTTAATCCCATTGTTGTTGTTTTAATATTTTAAAACAACTATTTTATTAGTGGAAAAGATTTGGCATTGTTCGCCAAGGGGTAAGGCAGGGAATACTATAGTTTCGATCCACGCCACTGGATCTCATCAGTTCCCTTGTTTCTTGTTTGTGGATATTCTCCACCGAAGTTATTTTTCAATAACTTCTTCAACAAGAAACTTTTTATACCCAAACATCAATCGTCAGCTCGAAGTATAAAGTTAAGCAAAGAAAAAAGTTCAATGAGAAGTTTTTCCTTGGCAACCTCATACAACTCCGACGACTTCTCATTGAACCTTTTTCTTTGCTTACCTTTATACTTCGAGCTGACGATTGATGTTTGGGTATAAAAAGTTTCTTGTTGAAGAAGTTATTGAAAAATAACTTCGGTGGAGAATATCCACAAACAAGAAACAAGGGAACTGATGAGATCCAGTGGCGTGGATCGAAACTATAGTATTCCCTGCCTTACCCCTTGGCGAACAATGCCAAATCTTTTCCACTAATAAAATAGTTGTTTTAAAATATTAAAACAACAACAATGGGATTAAGCCAGACTATTTTGAAAAAACAAAATTGCAAACGCTATCCCAATAAAAAAACGCCACAATGCTTCAAATATAAATATTTTATTTAATGTAAGCCCATAATTTCGTCAGTGGCAAAATATTGTGCAAGTTATTTACAGATTATCTCAGCGCCAGGGATTTTGAAATATTCAAAAGTGAAACACAATAACGTCCTTGTGTTTAAAAACATCGGATGTCAAGAAATGCTAATATAATGTATGTTTCACACACAGAAAAAAATGGCTTTTCTAACATATGTCCCAAACATATTTTGCAGCAAACATATATTTGTTTGCAAGCAGTCCCAAACACAACGCCTTTCGTAAAGCAAAAAAATCAACTTTAAATGGAAGGTGCTTACACCTCGAAAGTTTTTGCGGATTCTAAAACTACAATGCTTTAACATGGCAATGCCTAGGATTAATCTTGGTCCCTCTTTCATCTCAAGTGGACACTGACCTACCCGTGGTGTCACCTGGGGAACTGCCTTTAACACCCGTTAAAGGTAATGAGCTAACATGTGCCGCGCGTTCACCTATAAGAACGTTAAAAACTTGGGTTTGGGCGTCGGGTTACTAACCCCCCTAGAAAAAACATCCTACAATGAAAAAACGAAAGAAAATAAAAACAAACCCCTCTAAAGTTGACGAACCCCGCAAACGTTTTAAGGACCATGATCTGCGAATCTGCGCCTGGAATGTTCGCACTCTTTATAGAGAAGGTGCAGTCTTCGCATTGGCAGACGTACTTGAAAATTACAAGGCCGATATTACTGCCATACAGGAAATACGATGGATTGGGAAAGGCGTCACAACAACACCTAAAGGTGACGCACTGTATTATAGCTGCCATGACGTAAAGCATGAGTTTGGTTGCGGATTTATAGTTAGTCGGAGACTAAAACATCTGGTATCAAGCTTCACCCCAGTGAATGCAAGACTTGCTGCAATTCGAATAAAAGCTAAATTCTTCAACATCAGCATTATTTGTGCTCATGCTCCCACTGAAGAAAAGGACGAACAGACCAAAGATATATTTTACGAGCGCTTAGAAGAAACATATGACCGTTGCCCTGCATATGACATTAAAATCATTCTAGGCGATTTTAATGCCAAAATTGGAAAGGAGAATATCTTTGGCCCAACAGTCGGGAAATTCAGTCTCCACAGTGAAACATCTGACAATGGTATGAGGCTGATAGGCTTTGCAGCTGCAAAAAACATGGTAGTTAGCAGTACCAGATTTAATCATCTCGATATTCGTAAGGGCACCTGGCTCTCTCCAGATCAAAGAACAAGTAATCAAATTGATCATGTTGTAGTAGATGGAAGACATTCATCCAGCGTGTTGGATGTACGATCGTTCCGAGGCGCAAACATTGATTCGGACCACTACCTTGTTGCAGCAAAGGTACGTACCCGTCTAAACGTTGCACATAAAGCACGAACAGACTCAACGCGGAAGTTGGACATCGATAGGCTGCAAACACAACAGATAGCCACAGCATATTCCACTCAACTAGCCCAATTGCTTAATCAAAGCACTCCTCATCCCGATAACATATCAGCGCAATGGCAAAGCATTGCCCACTCCATGCAAACAGCCGCAAAATCCATACTTGGATACCAGAGGCCTCCACCAAGGAATCCATGGTATGATCAGGAGTGTCGTGCTGCCACCGAAGAGAAAAATGCGGCATATAGGGCTACTTTACAATCCGTAGCAATGCGTAGCGCACGAGAGAGTTACAGGGAGAAAAGGAGAGAGGAGAAACGTCTTTTCCGCAGAAAAAAGAGAGAGATGGAAAAGCGGGAGTGTGTAAAAATCGAGATGTACAGGAGCCAGAATGAAGTCCGAAAATTCTACCAAAGAGTCAAGCATCAAACTGATGGCTTTGGTACAGGCACATCCTCCTGTAGAGACCAGCAAGGTAATTTGGTAACAGATACGGATAGTGTACTCAGGATATGGAAAGAACATTTTTCAAAACTGTTGGTATCCAATAGCAGCGAAGACGACGAAGATACCACAGTCCCAATCCCAGAAGATGGTATTGAATGTATACCACCCAGCCAAGATGAGGTAAAGACAGCAATAAATCGGCTGAAGAATAATAAGGCAGCAGGAGCCGATGGCTTACCAGCCGAGCTGTTCAAAACCGGAGGCGACACGCCGGTAAGGTGTATTCATCAGCTAGTTAGCACCATCTGACAGGAAGAACGAGTACCCGACGATTGGAACCTGAGTATCCTGTGCCCCGTCCACAAGAAGGGAGATAAGGCTGTATGCTCTAACTATAGGGGCATAAGTCTACTCCCTATTTCCTACAAGATCGTGTCAGGGATATTGTGCGAACGACTAAAGCCTGGGTACTTGCGCAAGCAGACATGGGAGTGCTTGGTGTGTTTGAGAGAAAAATTCTTCGAAAGATGTACGGACCAATCTGCGTTGACGGTGAATATCGACGTCGCATGAACCACGAGCTGTATCTGCTGTACAACGAAATCAATATTGTTAAACGTATCGAGATGCAGCGATTGCGTTGGCTAGGCCATATCATAAGAATGAGCGATGATGACTCCGCTAAAAAGGTGTATAAACAAGGACCGCTTGGCGGTGCACGCGGAATTGGCAGGCCAAGGAATAGATGACGCAAACAAGTTGATGATGAGATGAAAAGGCGCGGAATTCCAGAAAGCGAAGCAACAAATAGAGAGAAATGGAGATCTTTTCTTAGCTCGGCCTATGAAACAAATGTTCTGTAATGGGCCAGCTAAGTAAGTAAGTAAGTAAGTAAACTCCAGGAGTTATTGGTGATTCTCTTTCACGTTTCACATGCTATAATTGGAAGTATACTAGGCGTACTAGTCGGTTTAACCTGGTTGATGCTATTCATCCTGAATGCACATATTCCGAGGTGGTAGTTGGGTTGGTGTTTCTTGGTGGGCGACTGCTACGATAGTATTTGAAGCTAGTAGCGCTTGGACTCAACTTCAGTAGAAGAGCTGATGATACTCGGAGGTGTAGTTGGCTTGATGTTACTCGGCTTCGATATATTTGGGTGTAACAACAATCGGATGATGTTACGCGGCTTGTGGTATGGATCTGTGCAGTCGAGTTTATGGCTCTCGGTTTGTGGTTGTTGTCTCAAAGATACTCTGCTGTAGATGTCTAATTGATTTTACTTGGCTATAATTAAGTTGGCTAATAAAAAGAAATAAGAAGAACCACTACTTCATATTAATTCAAGGTGTGTGAGTGGTATTGTGGACAGTGGTCACGTTACATCCCATCAAACAGTCGAAAAACCTATACATGGACACGAAAAATTAACACTATTAAAATCCATGGTTGTGATCAAGAATGTCGCAAAGAAAGGGACTATCGGGGAAACGATGCAGGCAGTAGCAACACTAAGTGGCCAATAATAATAATAATAATAACAACAAGAAAAAAGTATCAGTCGGCTTTGCAGACAGAGATATACCCTCAGCCTAATGAAATGAAACTTTCACATCAAAAGTATTTAGGGTTTTTTCAGAATTTTGTAAAACATTAGAACTTGCCGTCAAAAATGTCGATCAGTGCTAAAGTTCAAAAGTGTTGCGGAGGAGGTACTTAAAGGAATGTACCTACATAGTCCATTATGGAAATGGATCTTATTTTGGGAGTCATATCTTTTCGATAGATATCGCACCCACTAGTTATTTCAGTGGGTCATCGTATAACTTTTGGACCATTATGGATCATTTTAGAAGTTAAACTAAATTTGGACAAAATATTAGAAGATCCAAAGTTTGGACAGAATTGGTTGCCCCGTTCAAAATATATCGTGCATACCATTTTAGTGACATTTTTTAAATATTAGGGGGAAGTACCGGAAATTGTTGATAGGACTTGCACATCTTTGAACTAAAACTAAGTTTGGACAAAATATGACGGAGGTCAAATTTTGGACCACATCGGTTGTTTAGTTCGAGAGTTATCGTGCTCTCCAGCCTACACATGGTACCATAGCGGGTTTTTACACCTTTCGGGATGTTTTCTCAAGAAGTATGAAAAAAATTTTACCGTCGTAATTGAGACAGCGAATGCAAGTAGCTTCAAAAAATCAAAGAGATTCGAGAGCACTTCTTAAAGTGAACTTATCCGAAATTTTGTGTAGGAGGTAAAAAAAGTGGACAAATATAGTCCATATTCGAACCTGATCTATATCTGGTACATATACTGGCATGTGTAAAGTATGGACCAAATCGGTCACTCCCTTCAAGAGTTATACCGAAGGTACCCGAAGGAGTGGACCGATATGGCTTATCTTCGAACTTAATCTAAGTTTAAATAAAATATTATATTCTGCGGTTCGTTTCCACTGCAATGAAAGAACCGCAAGTTGTTGCAACAAAAATCACAGCGATTCGAGAGCAGGTCCTAATCTGAACTTATCCGAAATTTTGTGTGGGAGGAACCCGAAGGGGAAACCTGGTTGAGTCCATATTGGAACCTCATCTTAGTCTAGTAGAAATTTCACAATGTGCTAAGTATGGATCAAATCGGGTACTTCATTCAAGAGTTATCGTGCGCACAAATTTTCCGAACTTTTGTGGGAGAGGTACCGGAAGGAGTGGACCGATATAAACCATCTTCGAACATAAACTAAGTTTGGACAAAATATTACGAAGGCCAAATTTTGGACCGAATCGGCACGTCCGTTCGAGAGATATCTAGCGCTCCAACCACTACACACGGTGCCCTAGGGGTTTTTTGCAACTTTCAGGCTATTTTCTCAGGAAGTATGGGCTTGCCCCTGATGAAACTTATACCGTCGTATGGGGGGTAGTGAATGCAAGTTGCTACAATACAAATCAAAGCGCTTCGAGAGCAGGTCCTAAACTAAACTTTTCCGAAATTTTGCGCGGGAGGTATCCGGAGGAGTGGACCGATTGAGTACATATTGGAATCATCATCTAAGTCTGGTAGAAATTTCAAGATGTGCAAAGTATGGACCAAATTGGTTATTTCCTTCAAGAGTTATCGTGCTCACAAATTTTCCGAACGTTTCCGAACTTTTGTGGGGGAGTTACCGGAAGGAGTATACCGATATAACCCATCTTCGAACTTAAACTAAGTTTGGACAAACTATTACGAAAGGCAAATTTTGGAACGATTAGGTTCATCCGTTCGAGAGTTATCGTTCGCTCCAGCCAGACAGACAGACGGACGGACATGGCTAAATCAACTCCAAATTTTCTGAAACACATTTCATCCAAACATACTTGGGATCTAAAACCATTATTTCGATGAGGCACATTTTGCCCGTATGAAAGTGTATATACCCTTGTTAGCATAAATGCTGAGGGTATAAAAAATATTTTCTAAACTGCACTTGTGCCAAATTTTTTGAAATTTTGTGTGGGAGGCACAAAAACCTTATTTTGGACCAAATCGGTTGATCCGCTTAAGAGTAATTGTGCGCTCCAGCCAGCCATACAGGTATACAGGCGCGCGGACATGTCTAAACGGACTCCAAATTGTCTGAAACGGATTTCGTCCAAACATACTTTGGGTCTAAACCATTATTTCGGTGAGCCACATTTTCATCTTATTAAAGTGTGACCTGAAGAATGAGGGTTTAATAAAACAAAATTCCGCAAAATTAATCACATCCCCTTCTACCATACCCCCTAATTTACACTTGACGATAAAACATTTTCTAGTTAAAAAAATATTAGTTTTGGTTTTAATTCTAAACAACTTGTGATTAAGCCATCTGTATAAAATTTGCACCAAAGCCCACACAAACTCGGTCACTGCTAGCTCACACACCCCAAATTAAATTAAATTGAATTAAGAGATTGTTTTCCCGACAGAAAAATACAATTTCGTAAAATAAATGTAAAAGTTGTTTTAAAATATTATGTTTCCGTTAAAGGAAATACTGTTTCTGAGTTTGAGACACAATGTGTGTGTGTTGTGTGTACGAGTATGTGCAATAATATTTAAATATGAATTGCTTTTAACATTTGTTTGCAACATAAGTGTGTTAACATTGATGAGAGTGTTTACATGTGTACAACCTTGGCAAGTATTAATGCCTGTGGGTTGGATATAATTCTCTGCTTTTCTCTAGTCGTTGATTTATAAAAAAGATATCGATATTTCTTTAAGCTTATTGTGTGAGTTTTAATGTGTGATTAAGACTTCATAACGAAGGATTACCATTGCCACAGAATATACATTTCAAAATTGTTTCAAGGTGAAATAGTATCTATGCTAATAAATTGTTATACTGCCTATTGTGTACTTTTATTAAACAAAAAAAACATTTAAAAGCAATCGATGGATGTCAGCAGAAAACATTCCATTAACTTCTTCTTGGAAACCATCATCATATTGTTAGATAGTACTGAAGGGGAAGGTTGCTGGCTTTTTAAAAGTTCTTCGCAGATATGAAAGAATAAGGAATAAGAATAAGAAAGAATAAGGCGCCCGTTATACCTTTATCAGCGTCAGGCGAGAGAGCGCCCACGTGCGCTCATTTAACGTTGCTCTCTCCACACACACAATTCAACCCATTGAAAAAGCATGCACTCACACAATGACGCCCCGTAAAGTATGCAATAGAAAAGTATGGTGCCTGGCGCTGGTTTAAATCCATACCGCTCGTTGGTATTGTTGAGGTTACGAAGTTTTTCGGCAAATCACACACACACGACCCAAACCCAAAGAAAGAGCGTGTAAATGTTTTGATTTGTTTTTGTTTTGTAGCTAGCATGCATACAAACTTACTAACACATTGTCATAAATAGAGAGCGGAATTTTATGCAAACCCTATTTTTGATCCGATTTATGTCAAATTTTGGGACTCGGCATATTTTTGGCTTCTGATTCAATTGCAATCGAAACATATGACATATGCAAAATTATGCAAATTGCATATGCAAAATTTATGTATAGTTGTTACTATGCAACAAATATTTTGAATAAAAGGTACAAAAATGTTTGTATGTACATTTTTTCTGTTTAAAATTCTTTTCAGACAAGTCAATAATATAGAGAAATGAATAACCGCAGCCTCAACCTTCCAAATACCGAAAATCGGGAGGTATCGTTCTATGGGGACTATATGAAGGCCTGAACCTAAACCGAAAATTTGTATGTGGAAAGTTGTTTACCCCAAGGAAGACTTAATACCAAATTTCAGCCATTTTGGCGGGATATTGAGGTCACAACCTTCAAAGTACCGGAAATCGGGAGGTACCGTACTATGGGGGCTATATGAAGACGTGGACCTATACCGACAAATTTCAGGTGGAATGTTTTATACCCCCAAGGAAGAATTAATACACCTATTTTCACTCATTTCGGAGGGACATTGAGGCCACAACTTTCTAAATACCAGAAATCCGGAGGTACCGTTCTATGGGGGCTATATGAACACGTAGACCTATACCGACAAATTTCAGGTAGAAAGTTTTATACCCCCAAGGAAGAATTAATACACCTATTTTCACTCATTTCGGAGGGACATTGAGGCCACAACTTTCTAAATACCAGAAATCCGGAGGTACCGTTCTATGGGGGCTATATGAAGACGTAGACCTATACCGACAAATTTCAGGTAGAAAGTTTTATACCCCCAAGGAAGACTTAATACCAAATTTCAGCAATTTTGAAGGGATATTGAGGCCACAACCTTCAAAATACCAGAAATCCGGTGGTACTGTTATATGGGGGCTATATGAAGAGGTGGACCCATATAGAAAAATTTCGGGTGGAATGTTTTATACCCCCAAGGAAGACTTAATACCAAATTTCAGCCATTTCGGAAGGATATTGAGGCCACAACCTTCAAAATACCAGAAATCCGTAGGTACCGTTCTATGGGAGCTATATGAAGACGTAAACCTATACCGAGAAATTTCAGGTGGAAAGTTTTATACCCCCAACGAAGACTAAATACCAAATTTCAGTCATTTCGGTGGGAGGCTACAACTTTTAAAATACCAAAAATCGGGAGGTACCGTTCTATGGGTGCTATATGAAGACGTGGAACTATACTGACAAATTTCAGGTGGGAAGTTTTATACTCCCAACGAAGACTTTGTACAAAATGTCAGCCATTTAAGTGTGATGTTGAGGCTGCAACCTTCAAAATATCGGGAATCGGGAGGTACCGTTCTATGGGGGCTATACGAAGACGTGGACCCATGCGGACATATTTCAGGTGTAAAGTTTCATTGCCCTAACGAAGACTTAATACCACATTTCAGCCATTTCGTTGGGATTTTTAGACCACAAATCCTTGTATATATTTTTGCATATGCTCATTTTACGCAAATATGTAAAAATATGTCAAAATATGCAAAAATTTCTGGGCCTAATTCGTTTTGTTTTGTGATAAAACGAGTTTCTGTCTAATCAATCAGATTTTCTCTACGACCATCCTAACCATATATGCATTTGCATAGGATTCCGCTGTCTAGTCTTCCCTTTTCTTGGGCGGTTTAAATCAACATATATTTAACGAGCGTCTTAAAAGAGCACATGACCGATGCCATAACCATGGAAAATTTGATAGGACAATATCTTTAGCAAAATTATCACATAATTTAGCCTCTACTTCGGTTAACCGACAGTCAACTTACCTATCCCTACATTCGTTTCGCTGGTGGTTAGGAAAAATTCATCAGGTATATTAGCTGTGAGTGTATAGACAAATATTGATTTCGAATAGCTTTTATTTATATGAACATTATTGTATATTTATTTACATGTGCGAAATAACGTCAATTTAGTGCGTCTCTGAAATAAATTTCAATTACACAAGCGAAGAAATTTTCCTTCATCAATTGTTCCTTCATACGGTAAGATGTCCTCAAAACTTTTTGTATATTCGTGAGGGCTTCGATTCGAACCTCCGCTGGGTCCATGGTGAACTTTTACGTATTTTAATCGTGTTTTTAAGGCAAAGGTAATTATTTGTGATATTTAAATTAATTTAATAATTTGCGCTATTGGTTTTTCTTTATTTCTTATTTCTTCTCTCCCAAAACTTTCCCAACACTCAACATTATTTACATGGAACAAATTGTCCCTTTATATGTATTATTCCATACCCAAACCTATTTTTACTTTTCTTCTATCTACATACATATATATATTCAGCAAATTACCTATATATTTCACCACCCAATAAAATAGCCACACCTATAACCATCTTTGTTGTCCACCAAGTAGCCGATAATCACCTACCCAACATTGAACAATGACTTGGTATCTAAAACCAATACCAATGTAATTACTCTGCAAGCTAAGCTAAGCCAAAAGAGAATAGTGGCAAATGTGTGAAATAAATAAACAATGGAATGGAAATGCCAAGAAAATGCCAAAAATACAAATGAAAGCGATATGTTTTCGGTTAGAATGAAATCCTTAAGGAAAACAAAAACAATGCTCCTCCACCTAGCATGGATGGCAGGCAGGCAGCATATGTCGGCATGTGTATGCAACTAAGCATCAAATATATCAAACAATGGTTGAATGTGTGTCAGAGCAATGATATGGCTTTAGCGAAAGCTATATTCCCAAAAGACAACAGACGCACTTTTGGTTTCCATTGTCTTATTTTAGGATTTCTATTTCCTTTAGGAGGGGATACGATCTGGTGAATAAGCAGCGTTATTGTGTCCATTTGAGTATTAGGATGATTGTTTTTGGGTTGGCAGTGTATGCTGGGCTACTTAGGAATAGAAATTCCAAGTATGGAAAACAATTACGAAGATACACTACAACAACAAACGCAAGAATAAGCGAGCAATGACGCTTTGTATAAACTAAACTTTAATAAAAATCGACTTTGCATTGACAATTATAAACAGTATCATCTGAAATGTTACAGAACCATTAAAAAATCACCAAGAATTTTGAAGAAATGATCTATCCAAGAAAGAAACAAGGACAGGGATCGCTAGTTTAATAGTGCGCACGATCCGACAATTAGGCCGTACTCTGAAAGTATGACAAAATATCAGGAAGGCAAAATGTTGGACCAAATCGGTTAGTTCGAGAGTTATCGTGCTCTCCAGCCACTACATATGGTGGCATAGGGTATTTTTACAGCTTTCGGGCTGTTTTCTCAAGAAGTATGGACTTGCCCCTGAAAAAACTTTTTCCGTTGCTTCAAAAAAATCAAAGTGATTCGAGAGCAGGTCTTAAAGTGAACTTATCCGTAATTTTTTGTGATGGGTACCCGAAGCAGTGGACAAACATAATCCATATTCGACTCTGATCTATATCTGGCAGACATATTAGGATGTGTAAAGTATGGACTAAATCGGTCACTCCCTTCAAGAGTTATCGTGCGAATATTTTCCCAACCATTTTTGAACTTTTGTGGGGGAGGTACCCGAAGGAGTGGACCGATATGGCTTATGATAGAACTAAAACTATGTTTGGACAAAATATTACAAAGGCCAAATTTTGGACCAAATCGGTTGATCCGTTCGAGAGTTGTCTTGCGCTCCTACCACTACACACGTTGTCATAGGGGTTTTTGCATCTTTCAGGCTATTTTCTCAGGATTTATGGACTTGCCCTAAATGAGACATTTAAACATTTAAAAAATTGACATTAAAAATCAAAGAGATTCGAGAAAAGGTCCTAAACTGAACTTTTCCGAAATTTTGTGTGGGAGATACCCGAAGGAGTGGACCGATTGAGTCCATACTAGAACCTCATCTAAGTCTGGTAAAAATTTCACGATGTGCAAAGTATGGACCTAATCGGTTACTCTCTTCTAAAGTTATAGTGCGCACAAATTTTTCGAACATTTCCGAACTTTTGTGAAGGAGGTACCGGAATGAGTGGACCGATATAACCCATCTTCGAACTTAAACTAAGTTTGGACAAAATATTACGAAAGCCACATTTTAGACCAAATCGGTTCATCCGTTCGAGAGTTATCGTGCGCACCAGCCAGCCAGACAGACGGACGGACATTGCTAAATCGACTCCAAATTGTCTGAAACACATTTCGTCCAAACATACTTGGGGTCTAAAACCATTATTTCGATGAGGCACATTTTGCCCGTATGAAAGTGTATATACCCTCGTTAGCATTAATGCTGAGGGTAGAAAAAATTCACGTCTGATTGGTACTCAATCCACCTCTGGTTGGTACTTGAAAGATATTCTTTAAAAAATCTACGTCTGATTTTTACTTGAAAAATATTCTTTAAAAAATCCACGTCTGATTTTTACATGAAAAATATTCTTTAAAAAATCCAAGTCTGATTTTTACATGAAAAATATTCTGAGGTTAAAAATGTACCAGTCAAAGCAATTCGACAGCAGGCCTTAAGTAGAATTTTTCCGAGATTTTGTGTGGGAGGTACTCGAATGAGTTGGCGTATATAGCCCACATTTGAACCTGATCTATGTCTCGTAGAAATATTACGATGTACATAGTATGGACCAAATCGGTTACTGCCTTCGAGAGTTATCGTGCGCACCACTTTAGTGAAGAGTTTTGAACTTTTGTGGAGGAGGTACCTAAAGGAGTGGTCCAATATGGCTCATATTTGAACTTAAAATAAGTTCGGACAAAATATTACGAAGGCCAAATTTTGGACCGAGTCAGCAGTGCGCTCCAACTACTACACATGGCGGGGTATTTTATACCTTTCGGGGGCTATTTTCTCAGGAAGTATGGACTTACCCTTGCTAAAACTTATACCATCGTAGTGCTGTGAATACAAGTTTTTACAACAAAAATCAAAGCGATTCGAGAACAGGTTTTAAGCTGAACTTTTTCCAAATTTTGTGTGGGAGGTACCCAAAGGAGTGGACCAATAGAGTCCATATGGGTACCTCGCCTATGCCTACAAGAAATTTCACGATGTGCCAAATCGGTTACTCCCTTCAAAAGTTTCGAACTTTTGTGGACCATCTTCGAACTTAAACTAAGTTTGGGCAAAATACTACGAAGTGCAAAATTTGGTTCGAATCAGCCAGCCAGACACACTATTATGAATCGGGGTGCACTCATTGATATAATAGAAATCTCCCTTGCCACTTTGTCAAGAGCTAAATACTATCATCCCTAAAATCTTGACTGGAGTAGTAAGAATTAGTGGCACTAAATATTTTCTCAGTTACCCGAGGATCTTTGGGATTGGGCAGCTCTTTAAAGCGGTGATTGCTAAATTATCTGAACCCTTGCCAATCAGCTTTTCCACTGTTCAGAAAATGTTATGAAGTCGGTGCCACAATGTTGATCTCTTCCGAGCTGTTGCAATCTGCTCATAGGAGTATCTTCATTGCCTAGGACGGAATACCAAAGCTTATGATAACCATTGAAATAATATCAGGTATATAACACAGAGCAGAGCTATTTATCAGCGGTATGTATACAATAAGCTCATCTACAACGGCAGTCCCACATTAGAATCGAACTCAATGGAAAATGGAACAGATCCATGGTCCGGGTTTCTTAACTATTCCGGCGCAGCCAAGTGAGTTCGGAGCATGGTTTCCTGGATATACTGGATTCCGGGATATACTCCAACTAAAATAAAAATACAGGAAAACAAACACATAATTGTCAGTAGGGCATTTTTATACCCTCCACCATAGTATGGAGGGTATATTAAGTTTGTTTTTCTGTTTGTAACGCATTGAAATATCTACTTCCGACCCTATAAAGTATATATATTCTTGATCAGGAGTCGATATAGCCATGTCCGTCCGTCTGTTGAACTCACTAGCGTCCCCATTAATTGAACTAGGGCCCTGCATTTTGCACCCGAGTGTTTTTATACCCTCCACCATAAGATGGGGGGTATATTTAGTTTGTCTTTCCGTTTGTAACTACTCGAAATAAACATTGCAGACCCCACAAACTATATATATTCTTGATCAGCGTACAATTCTACATCGATATAGCCATGTCCGTCCTTCTGTCTGTGTGTCCGTCTGTCCGTCTGTGGAAATAACTCTAGCGTCCGAAAGGATTGAAGTAGGTGGATGAAATTTTGGTAAAATCTATTATATGTACGTAGGCCTTTTGGTATTGAAAGCGGACAATGTAGGTCCACGTTTTCGTATAGCCCCCATACAAAGTGACGCGTGACGCGTCGTCGTTTTAAGGAATTTTTAAGATATTTGTCCCAGTTGACCACCGAATCGGTTGTAATTTAGTATTATCTGTTTTCAGAGGCTAAAAAACATTTCTACCAAAGTTTGTTTATATAGGTCCACTTTTTGGTATAGTCCCCATATAACACCCCGTATATGTATAGTACTCGTCACTTTACGATATTTTGAATGTATTAGTCCCATTTGACCACAGAATCGGTTGTAACTTTGTATTTTGTGTTTCCAGAGGCTAAGAAACATTTCTACCATAAGATGTTTACATAGGTCCACGTTTTGATATAGTCCCCATAGGACGATACCTCCCGATTTTCGTTATTTTGAAGGTTTTAGCCTCATTATCGCACCAAAATGGCTGAAATTTGGTATTTAGTCTTCGTTGGAGGTACAAAACTTTCCCCCAGAAATTTGCAGGTATAGGTCCACGCCCTCATATAGAACGATTCCTCCAGATTTTCGGTATTTTGAATGTTGTGGTCACATTAATCCACCGAAATGGCTGAAATTTGGTATTTGGTCTTCATTTGGGGTATAAAACTTTCCATATGAAATTTATCGGTATAGGTCCGCGTCTTCATATAGCCCCCATAGAAGGTACCTCCTGATTTTCGGTATTTAGTAGCTTGTGACCTCAATATCCCACTGAAGTGACTGAAATTTGGTAGTAAGTCATCGTTAAGTGTATACAACTTTCCACCTGAAACTTATCGGTATAGGTCCGCGTCTTCATGTAGCCCCCATAGAACGGAACCTATTGATTTTCGGTATTTTGAAGGTTGTGAGCTCAATATCCCACCGAAATTACTGAAATTTGGTAGTTAGTCTACGTTAAGGGTATACAACTTTCCACCTGAAATTTGTCGGTGTAGGTCAACTACCCCATATAGCCCCCATAGGACGATATCTCCCAATTTTCGGACTTTTTGGAATTCAATTCAATACAGTTCGTGGTGGAGGGTATAAAAAGTTCGGCCCGGCCGAAAATTACGCTTTTCTTACTTGTTTTCCATATAACGGTACCAAGCGATTTCGGTAATTTGGAGATTTTAGCTATATTTTTTGAACGAACTACCTTCAATTTGACGTTTGGGGTTCCCAGTGGCCAAAAAACTACTTCATTAAAAATGTTAATGATAGGTCCAGGTTTTGGTATAGCCCACATATAACGGTTCCTCCCGATTTTTGTTTTTTTGAGGATTTTAGCTAACATTTTTAAGCGAACTATCTGCAAAGTTCTCTGTGGCCACGAAACTTCTCCACCAAATATGTTTTGGTATAGCCCCCATATAACGGCTCCTCCCGATTTTCGGTATTTGGAGGACTTTATCTAAATGTTTTAAGCGAACTATCTGTAATTTGGCATTTAAGGTCCTCGGTGGCCACGAAACTATAGCCCCCATATGACGGTACTTCCGGAATTTCGGTGTTTTGAGTATTTAAGCTACAAGTTTTAATCGAACTACCATTGATTTGACAGTTAAGGTTACCAGTGGTCACAAAACATCTCCTCCAATAATTGGCAACATAGGTTCTCGTTTTGTTGTAGCCTCCATATAATGGTGCCTCCCGAGTTTTGGTATTTTGACAATTTTAATCATAATTTTTAACCGAACTATCCGTAATTTGGCATTTAAGGTTCTCGGTGGTTACGAAATTTCTCCACTAAAAATCGTCAATATAGGTCCACTTTTTGGTATAGCCCCCATATAACGGTTCCTCCCGATTTTTGGTGTTTTGAGGATTTTAGCTAACATTTTTAAGCGAACTATCTGCAATTTGGCTTTTAAGGTTCTCGGTGGCCACGAAACTTCTCCACTAAAAATCGTCAATATAGGTCCATGGTTTGGTATAGCCCCCATATAATGGTTCCTCCCGATGTTTGGTTTTTTGAGAATTGTAGCTACAATTTTTAA
This sequence comes from Musca autumnalis, assembly GCF_047663935.1. Lineage (NCBI taxonomy): Eukaryota > Metazoa > Arthropoda > Insecta > Diptera > Muscidae > Musca > Musca autumnalis. The sequence goes on along the minus strand of NW_027412088.1, from coordinate 10,674,635 downwards.
CCGGACTAGCTGTAATTTGACACTTGAGGTTCTCTGTGGTCAGGAAATTTAGCACCAAAAATCGAACTAGCTGTAATTTGACATTGAATTTTCAGTAGTCACGAAACTTCTTCACTACAAATAATCAGCCTAGGTCCATGTTTTGGTATAGTTACCATATTACGGTACCTCCCGATTTTCGGTATTTTGAGGGTCTAAGCTACATTGTGTGACGGAACTACCAGTAAAGGTTTAAGGTTCCCTGCAGTTATAAACCTTTCACCTGGCTGTACACATTTTTTATACCCTCCGCATTTATGCTAACGAGGGTATACCACTTTCATACGGCAAAATGTGCCTCATCGAAATAATGGTTTTAGACCCCAAGTATGTTTGGACGAAATGGGTGTCAAACAAATTGGAGTTGATTTAGCAATGTCCGTCCGTCTGTCTGCCTGGAGCGCACGATAACTCTCGAACGGATCAATATTGGCTTTCGTAATATTTTGTCCAAACTTAGTTTAAGTTCGAAGATGAGTTATATAGGTCCACTCCTTCCGGTACCTTCCCCACAAAAGTTCGGAAATGTTCGGAAAATTTGTGCACACGATAACTCTGGAAGGAAATAACCGATTTGGTATAGTATGGATACTTTGCACATGGTAAAATTTCTACCAGACTTAGATAAGGTTAGAATATGGACACAATCGGTCCACTCCTGCAGGTACCTCCCACACAAAATCTCGGAAAAGTTCAGTTTGTCCATTCCTTCGGTACCTCCCACACAAAAATTTGGACAATTTCACTTTAAGACCTGCTCTCGAATCACTTTGATTCTTGTTGAAGCAACATGGATTCGCTGCCTCAATTACGGCAGTAAAAGTTTTTTTAGGGACAAGTCCATACTTCTTGAGAAAACAGCCCGAAAGTTGTAAAAACCACTATGGCACCATATGTAGTGGCTGGAGGGCTTGAACCGAATACTGAGTTCGTCCACACTTTGGATATTATAATATTTCTTCGAATATTAAATGAAATTCAAATTTGGGCCATATCTGTCCAATCCTTGTAGTACCACCCACACAAATGTTCAACATTTTTGTGTTGTTCGAGGATCCTTTAGAGATTTTTACCGAAGATTTTCCTAGTGTGATAAAAAAAGCCCTATCTATTGATATCCCCACAAATTGTTGAGCTTTAATCCTTTCCTTGCTTTTGTGCACACGAAAATAAGTGAATACAAAAGTTTTTTTGGAAAAAAGTATTTCAATCCACACAGGCTATGGGTATATCTCTGTCGGCAAAGCCGACTGATACTTTTTTTACTTGTTTTAGATAAGTTTAGATAATTTAGGCATTTGGGGTATCCTTGGTCGAAAAATTTTTCCACCTAAAATTCTGAAAGGAAATTCCATTTTATTTATTTATTAACATTTATATTTATAAGTAAATTACAAATATAAGGAAATAGCTCTGGTTATTGAGGCCTTAAGCTAGAAATTCCATTTTAATAAAGACTATTTTATGGTGGAGGGTATATAAAGTTCGGCCCGGCCGAACTTAACGTTTTACTTGTTTTTGTTCCCCCTTTTTTTTTTTTGATTTCGACGGTCAAACAGTTGTAAACGTCGAAAACGTCACAATAAGCTTCGTACGTTTGTACAGTTTGGGGGACTCAAATTAGTTAGTCTCACGCGCAAAAGGTTTATTTCAATCCTACCACACTATATCTGATGCCTAGAAAATATAGACAAATATACTAAAGCTGTATCTGGGATAGACATGAGCTGTTGCCATCTAAACAAAGTTTTAAAAAGAAATGGACTTTGAATTCGGCATTGAACGAATGATTCGAAGTACAGGGAATGAACCCTCAATTTCTGTCCGCCATTGTTCACTTTAATGGTGAGACCTGTAGGACGATTTACAGGGTTCTGAGGTATTAACACTGACGAACACGACACATTTTTTCTCTTCCGGATAGCCTCGTACATCAAATACCAACAGGTGTTGTGATTATTTGAGAGCTTCGAGGCCGAGAATATCGGGGAACAAACTTCAATCACAACAATTATGATTGATTGTTGTACAAGCTTCTCTCCCAATCGACCTTGGACTCAATGTAGTTGAGTTTCAGTCCGATCTTCCCTTTAATATGTCCTTTTATGGTTATTTTTGCGAGACTCTTAATTTTCCTGTCAGCGGTGGGTAATAAATTTTCATCCTATTGGTTTAGCGTCATTGGAGACGCCTTAGCCTCCATGTCTCCATAAATTTGCATTATCTAAGAGACCTTCCGAGGTAAAAGTTCCAAAAAGATTTTCGAAAAAACCTAATCAACTTTCAGCTTTTGTAGGGAGATACCCGAACGAGTGGACCAATGTAGTCCATTTCCAAAAGTTTTACCTAATCGGCTGTTTCCTTCGAGAGTTATTTTGTTAACCAGCCATCCAAACTGAAAGATGGACGTGACCAGATCGGCTCTAAATAGGTGGGTTCTAAAACCATAAGTAACGATATGAATTTTACCTCTGCGATTAACATTTTATTTGACATAATTTAATAACCCACCACTGTATTTAAAATAGTCCTTATGAAAGCAAAGCAGAATGCACTTAAGGTACAACTGCAAAACAAAACTCCATTAAAAAACTAGGTGTTAAAGCCGCCGCTATACAAACAGCGCAAAAACAACATAATGCGTACGCATAGGTGGCTGGCCACCTAACTTTAAGCGATCATTGTGCTTACTACCACATATGGTTTGGTTTTTACTCGCGCTTTTAGTCCGTTGAGCTTTGAGTACCACAACCGAACACAAGATTTATGATGTTTTTTTCAACATGCATTGAAAGGTTTTGTTTTCGTTTTTTCGCTATCAGTCCATCCCCTTCATTTGTCTGACCACTTGTTTTTAGGAGGGATTCAGGATTCAAATCGATATATCCATATAAATGAGAAGTACTATGTCTGCAATATAAATGTAAGCCAAGGATCAAACGTGTTTATGCGTGCAGATAGTCGGGCAACATCTAACCAAGCTGTCAGACCGAACATAACACACACAGACATACACAGATCCAATAAAGCCCTCCAATAATCGTCACTCAGTTGGCTCCATAAACTATTACAACGATCTAAAGTATTGAAATGGGGATACATGAGGAACACGCACACACACACCATAACACATTGCAACCAACATATTGCCATGAAATGTTCGACACTTTATCTGGATATAAACACACAAATGTGCCTGCCTTAAGTTATGTTTTGCAATAAAAATCATTTAAACTCAACCACAAAGGTATGCAATATTCTATGTTCTCGATTTTTTACTTCTTTTTGTAAAACCCTTTTAACCAAATTCTAAACAATTGTTTTGTGTTGCATTACTTGTGTGTACTTGTGTAACTTTTGTTGATATAAAATCTGCATTCCATTGCACACTGGTCCCAACCTGCGACAAAAATCGAAAAATCTATATCAGCAAATCTCTTCGACAATTCAGCAAATTTTCTCTAAACATATTATATTTTAATATTCCAGCACTGTTTTTGTAATTTATAACGGTATTTAACAAAACAATGCAGAAGAAATTGACATTTACGTATGATCTCTTAAAAACTTTAAAAACATCAGTAAGGTTGTGACTTCTTACAAGGCAAGTAACTCAAAATTGAAAGGATAAAATTATTTTTTTCGAAATGGAAGTTTTAGTGCAAGTGTTTCTAATTACTTTTACATAAAAATGTGTACACATTATTCGCATAAAGTGTGCTGGAAATCGCATTTTTTATAATACTTTTTTTGTGGATGTTTTTTCCAAGTCCTAAAAATTGAAGTAGAGTTTTACTAACTTCGCCATCCTTCGCCACTCTCCAAATTTTTTGAGGAATGTTCGAAATAGTATCAAGTTTACAAAAAATTTGGTTTCAGCTGCATATATTTGCGCTTCCGTGTGTGGCATTAAAAATACTGACGATGCCTCTGGTCGTTTCAGTGAATATGCCGTATTACTGTATTCTCAGTTTCTTCTTTGTTTTGTGTTTTAATTGTTTGTTTCGGTTTTTTTCTTTAAAGATTTAGATGTTTTTGTTTTGGCATCTACTTATGAGTGTATTTTTGTACATTTGTATATTTTTGATATATGTATGATGCTACATATAATATGAAAAACAAGTAAAAATGTAAAGTTCGGTCGCACCGAACTTTATTATGAAATATTCTGACCTCAAATGGAATAATTTGTTTCCTTTCCTGTCCACGATACCAGTCGGATACGTTTTTTGACCAGTAAGAACTCCAAATAGCAAATTACAACCAATTCGAACCGAAAATGCAGATAAAAACCTCAAAATAACTGAAATAGGGAGGTACCGTAATATGAGGGCTATACCGAAACCTGGACCTAAGCCCACAAGTTTTGGGGCAGAAGGTTTTTGATCATTGAGAACCCCAAATGGCAAATTACAACCAATTCGGGCCAAAAATGTTGATAAAATCTTCAAAATACCTGAAATCGGGAGGTATCGTAATATGAGAGCTATACCGAAACCTGGACCTAAGACCACAATTTTTGGCGCAGAAGGTTTCTGACCATTGAGAACCCCAAATAACAAAGTACAGCCAATTAGGGCCGAAAATGTAGATAAAAGCTTCAAAATACCTGAAATCGGGTGATACGGCTACATGGGGGCTATAGGAAAAACTGGACCCATATGGATGATTTTTTGGCTAAAGTATTTTTGACTTATTTTTAGTATATGCTGAAAAAATCAGATTGATCCGACGATTATAAATATTTTTGTCGCACCTTCCCACACAAGTGGGACCACTGTGCATTGTTGTTGTTATTATTTAGATGGTGCAAACATGAAAAATTAAACCATTTTCATATTTATTGTTATTTGTAGAGCAATCGAGAAAATGACATAGAAAACCAAAAACAACAACAACAACTGGACTAAAAAGTCCAACAACAACCATCAACGGACGACAAAACGATTTGCTCTAAATATGAAACAATAAATTTTCATTGCACATATTTTTGTAATGTTTGTGTGTATGTGGCAATGTTTGTTTGATGTCACACACACAGTGGAAGATTAGTGTTCACTAGTAAATAGGATATAACTTAATAAAATATAGACTTCTTACATATATAGGGACATTTTGAGTTTTTGGGTCAATTTCTCAGGTTGTATGGACTGCCCCCAAAAAATGTTGCCAAAAATTTAAAAACATTTTGTGTGTGATGTTCCCGTAAGAATGGTCCAATTTAGTCAATATTTGGCCATAATCCGAGCCTGTAAAAAATAATACGTTTGGAACAAATCAGTTTCTCTTATGTTCTATCCAATTTAGTTGGTTCCGGCAGGTTTTTTTTTTTTGAGATTTAGAGACATTATTTCAGGAAGTATGGACTTGCAAAAAAATTCAAAATGGTTGTGTGGACGTACACAAAAGAAAATACCGATTTACTCCATATTCAAACCTGATCTGTGCCTGGAACTAATATTACCATATGCAAAGTTATTACCAATTCGGTTACTCCTTCCAAGATTTATCATGCGCACAATTTTAGGGATTTTTTATACCCTCAGCATTTATGCTAACGAGGCTATATACACTTTCGTACGGGCAAAATGTGCCTCATCGAAATAATGGTTTTAGACCCCAAGTATATTTGGACGAAATGTGTTTCCGTCCATCTGCCTGTCTGTCTGGCTGGCTGGAGCGCACGATAACTCTCGAACGGATGAACCGATAAGGTCCAAAATTTGGATATCGCAATAATTAGTTTAAGTTCTAAGATGGGTTATATCGGTGCACTCCTTCGGGTACCTCCCCCACAAAATTTCGAAAATGTTCGGAAAATTTGTGCGCACGATAGCTCTTGAAGGGAGTAAGCTAATTGGTCCATTCCTTTCACATCGTGAAATTTCTACCAGACATAGATGAGGTTCCAATATAGACTCTATCGGTCCACTCCTTCGGGTACCTCCCACGCAAAATTTCGGATAAGTTCAGTTTAAGACCTGCTCTCGAATCGTTTTGTTGCAACAACTTGTATTCGCTGCCTCCAGTACGACGATACCAGCTTTTTAAGGCGCAAGTCCATACTTCCCAAGAAAATAGTTCGAAAGTTGTAAACAACCCCTATGTTTAGTGGCTGGAGCGAACGATCACTCTCAAACGCATAAGTCGATTTAGCTCACAATTTGGCATTCGTAATATTTTGTTCAAAACTAGTTTAAGTTTGACGATGAGCCATATCGGTTCACCACTCATTCATGTACCTCTCCCACAAAAGTTCAAAAATTCGGAAAAATTGTGCGCCCGATAACTCTTAAAGGGAGTAACCGAATTGACCCATACTTTGCGCATCCTAAAATTTCTACCAGACATAGACGAGGTTCCAATATAGACTCTATCGGTCCACTCCTTCGGATACCTCCCACACAAAATTTCGAATAAGTTCAGTTTAAGACCTGCTCTGAATCGTTTTGATTTTTGTTGTAACAACTTATACTAGCTCCCTTAATTACGACGATACCTGTTGTTTCAGGGGCAAGTTCATACTTCCTGAGAAAATGGCCAAAAGTTGTAAAAAAAACCCTATGTGTAGTTCGAAGATGAGCCATATCTGTTCACTCCTTCAGGCACCTCCCCCAACAAAAGTTCAACAATTTTCGGAAAAATAATGCTCACGATAACTCTTCAATCTTCCCCACAAAGTTCAACATTTTTGTTTAAAAGTAGTTTAGTGTCTGTTCGAAGATCTTTTGGAAATTTATACCGATGCTACTGGTTGTCGTCCTATTTACAGCGATGTTATATTTTCAGTGGGCAAGTCCTGATATAGTAGTACAAAAGCTCTAAGTTATACGGCGACCAACTGAAATGACTAATGGACGCGATATCTACCGCACACTTTTGAATCCTAATCCGTATTTTTGTCGGCAAGTTCAAATGTCCAAAAAGAACCAATTCCGAAAACCCCCTAAATAGCCGGTATTTCATCTGTCCGTTGATGAAAGGTTCAATTCCCATAGTCTGAGGGTATATCTCTGTCGGCAAAGCCGACTGACACTTCGTCCGACAGACGGACGGATATATCTAAATGATCTCTAAATTTTCTGAAACGTATTTCCTCCAAACATATATGGGGTCTAAAACCATTATTTCGTGTCTAAAGACTGAGGGTATAAAAAATAAACCCCAAAAACAAGACCCCTTGATTGCAACTAGCTAGCCAACTAAGTGCAGTTAGTACTGGAAACAGTTCTGATATACTTTATACAATAACATACTAAAAAATCATCTATGTTCATCCACAAGATGGACAAACTAAGGACTCCAACAAAAAAAAAAGAAACGGTACGCCCGACATTCAGATAGCTCTGTACCAAAAGGCAAAGTTCATTCTCAGAAAAATCGCCAAAATGCTGAAAGCTCACATATACTAAAATTCTCGACGATAACGAAAGAGGCAACATCTCTCAAAACAATGATCGACCATTTACCTCCAAGCGAGAACGTTCCCGTACAGAGGTGAGAACCTTTGAAGCTAAAGCACAACTCAACTGCTCCTTCACCGAAGTCGTTATGGGCAACCTGATGGTTGCTGTGGCTAACGACAAGAAGGAAAGCTGTCCAATATCACCAAAGAATGGAGTTAAGAAGAAACTAAGTGTTCCAAACAAGTTATGCAACATGTTTTTACAAACAACGATTCACATGATCCCCACTTCGACTCTAGCGGGGTGCATCGAGCGAGGTCGTTACAAGGTCATCAACTACATGAACGAGTTCCCAAAGGTATTTCCGGAAAAATGCTTAGAACGACATCAGCCTGAAGCTAACCCCAGCTCAGGAAATCCCAATGAGTCCTCGTTCTAGGGTTTGGTTGCCCAAAATATAAATCGAATGCCCAAAGCTGCTGAGAGGTCTGGCAAAGATTAAATAGGATGTTCCAATAGACGACTGATTCGTAATCGCTACTGAGCATCCCAACATCAACAGCAGGAGTGCAGTTCTCGTTTTAACAGACACTGTGATGGATGCACTGGAGAGAATAGGAAACAATCTGTTATTTGGCATAGTGGAGGCCAAAGTTAACACCCGCATGACAGGAATGAAGAAGACGAGATAGTTGAACGCGACGATGCCAAAAAGCTGCTGGACTACATGCAGCTAGACGGGGCGCACAGTGTTGTCGCTTCCATACAAAAGTGGACAAAAACAAGTAAAAAAAAACTATCAGTCGGCTCTGCCGACAGAGATATACCCTAATCCTATGTGAATTGAAACTTTCATTCACGGACAGATCGAATGTATTTAGGGTCTTTTCAGAATTTTGTGGCCCTTTTTGGACATTTGAACTTGCCGACAAAAATGTGGGTTATGATTCGTGTTGCGGAGGAGGTACTTAAAGGAATGGACCGACATAGTAAATTATGGCAGTGGATCTTATTTTAGAGTCATGTATTTTGATAGATATCGCGCTCACTAGTCATTTCAGTGGGTCATCGTATAATTTTTGGAAGCATGGACTTGTCCACGGAAAACATAATATCCCTGTAAACTGAACGCCAACGAACAGCATCGGTATACATTTCCATAGGACCCTAAACTGTACTTAGATACAAATGTTGAACTTTTGTGGGGGAGGTACCAAATTGGAGGACTAAATTGGTTGCCCCGTTCAAGGGATGTCGTGCACACCATTTTAGGGACATTTTTACTTATTGGAGGGGTGGGGGGAATTGCCGGAAGTTGTGGAACGAAGGCCAAATTTTGGACCCAATCGGTTGATAAGTTCGAGAGTAATCGTGCTCTCCAGCCACTACATATAGTGCTACTGGGGTTTTTACACATTTCGGGCTGTTTTCTCAAGAAGTATGGGCTTGCCCCTGAAAAACTTTTACCGTCGTATTTGAGGCAGCGATTATAACTCGCTTCAACAAATATCAAATTGATTCGAGAGCAGGTCTTAAAGTGAACTTATCCGAAATTTTGTGTGGGACGTACCCGAGGGGGTGCACAAATATAGTCCATATTCGAATCTGATCTATATCTGTTAAATATATTAGGATTTGTAATATATGGACCAAATCTATCACTCTCTTCAAGAGTTATCGTGCGCACAATTTTTCCGAACATATTTGAACTTTTGTGGGAGAGGTACCTGAAGGAGTGGACCGATATGGCTTATCTTCAAACTTAAACTAAGTTTGGACAAAATATTACGAAGATCAAATTTTTGGATCGGTTCGGCAGATCCGTTGGAGAGTTATCTTCCGCTCCAACCACTACACACGGTGTCATAGAAATTTTTTTGCAACTTTCAGTCTATTTTCTCAGGAAGTATGGACTTGCCCCTGATAAAACTTGTATTGCCGTAATGGAAGCAGCAAATACAACTTGGTACAACAAAAATCAAAGCGATTCCAGAGCAGGCCCTAAACTGAACTTTCCCGGAAGTCCATATTGGAACCTCATATATGCCGGATAGAAATTTCACGATGTGTAAAGTGTGCACCAAATTGGTTACTACCTTTAAGAGTTATCTTTCGCACAATTTTTCCGAACATTTTCGAACTTTTGTGAGGGAGGTACCTGAAGGAGTGGACCCATATGGCCCATTTTCGAACTTAAACTAAGTTTGGACAAAATACAGTGCCCGGCATAATTATTTTGACAAGTTTGAAAAAATTATGTGTTTGGTTTTTTACCGGATTAGTCTTCTACAAAAATATGAAAAAATATTCTGGCTAATCCTTTACTAGAGTACTTATAATTAGTAATAAATTTTATCAATTTAAATTTACGCTTCCACTTTTGTGATGTAAATAAAATTTCACTGCGTGGCATAAGTATTTTGACAAAATTGTTTTATTGATTTTTAGACCTCAACAATTAAAAATGTTTTATTTATACTTATGATTATTATTAGTTACGGTAAAAATAATATGCTTCACACACATCTGTACCGCTATGGACCCATTTACGGATCGATGTTTCAAGGATTTAGGGATTTATCAGTAAACAACATTTTCGATCATTTTCTCCCATTATTTTCCACATTTCCACTTTTTAATGAGAGTAAGAACATTTTTCTCTTACAAATGTGATATTTGAAGGAGACTACTTTAAGTTTGAACCCGAAATACGCTCCAAACTTGCTCCACAAAATTCAGGCTTACCATAGTAGCAGTGTTCTGCAAATGAATACATAACATTTCGATCGGTTTAATACCATGTTGTTATGAAATATTGTTTAAAATGCCAAAATATTCATTATAGTCCACAGCATTATCGATAAAAATTAAATATCACAGTATTTTAAATGGTCGATCAACATATTCTGATGCCTGGAAATATTTGGGCATGGCAATAGCATCAGAAGGACATTTATTTCACAAAGATATCAAACTTTTTGGCGGTTTTTTGACTCAAGCATACTAAAAAGGTTATTTTAAGATGAATTATGTCCAAATTTATTTTTATCAGTCCACAATATGCTCTATCACAATGATTGGTGGTGCAAGTGATTTTTATTGAAAATCTAATTGAAAATTGTTGTGGCTATGATTTATAAATCGAGTGGAATAGCAAAAAATGACTTCAAATTGATTTTTTTTCTAATGTTTAGAGGTTCTAGTCTTAATAGAGAGTTTGCTATGACATCGAAATTATTCAGAATATGAGGATTTGTGTGCTTAAGTAAGATTAGATTTGCAATTCTGCTCTATTTACCGGAGAGCAACTTCTGTAATTTCACATTTTCTGCCTAGATCGATCATATTTACAGCGTTTTCAGTATTTTGAGATTTATTCGTTTCAAAATAAATAGATAACTGCAGCAATGTCTAAACAATAGCTACATTTATCACCGAAACTGTAATTTTAAATTTCACTACAATTTTTGACACCAACATTCCCTATTTGAATTAAAAATCTATGACTGTCAAGAACATTTTTTCTTAAATGTTAATAATTTAGCTAAATCAATTAATTTTGTTACCAAAAAGTTCGATTAAGTACCAAAAGTAACATAATTAAAGCATGTCAAAATACTTATGCCATTTTGCGTTTGCCTCCCTTTTTAAACATTCGCCTACCTAATCACAAATAAAGCTGGAATATTTTTGAACCACTAATTTTTATTTAGCTGAGAGGACAAAGAAAACCCCTAAGCTGTTAATATCCCGTTATATGAATGCTGACAATAATTATATGCCTTTTAAGACAAATGTAAATTTTGTCAAAATAATTATGCCGGGCACTGTATTACGAAGGGCAAATTTTGGACCAAATCAGTTTATCCGTTCGAGAGTTATCGTGCGCACCAGCCAGGCAGACAGATAGACAGACGGACGGACGGGCATTGCTAAGTCGACTCCAAATTGTCTGAAACAGATTTCGTCCAAACATAGTTGGGCTCTAAACCACTATTTCGATGAGGCACATGTTGCCTGTATGAAAGTGTATATACCCTCGTTAGCATAAATGCTGAGGGTATAAAAAGAAGGAGTTGACCTAATATAATAATATAATTGTTCCACAAACATCCCATACGGGACAAGGGAGACTTCTCTTATATCAATGAGTGCACCCCGAGTCATATTAGGTCAATGATATGGGACCTACTGTTTATTGCCGAATCCGAAAGGCGTGTATTAAGACACCACTTGTAGAAGGAGTTCACCTAGGTCGATGCATTTTTGCACAACTACTTATGATGCCGTAAAGCGAAAATGTGTTGTTGAATCTATAATCCCCTTCAGCTGCGTCTTATTGATGCGTCTTATTGAATTTCAGCTAATAAAATGTTAAGGCAAATCACAATAATGTATTTTAACACCAAACATAATAGTCAGCTGGGTTTATATATGTAGATCTGGATATGACTCAACCATTTCACTGTAACCCATTGTGCTCTTTTCATTTACAGAATTTTTCATTATTTTTTTCCCTACTTTTCATTTTAGATTCCCGATATTGCTTTTGCCTCCAAGTAAACACAAAATAAAACAAAATATTTCTAAAATGCCCTAAAAATGATTTACAGGTTTACATTTTGTGAATAGAAGTGCACCTTTTGGGGAGGGCGGGAGCCCCGAATATGCTTTGTTTCCATGTTCTAAGCTTTATGTTGCGGCAATAAAATGTCCAATACCCCCGAAAAAAATAACAAAACAACGAAACAATAACCGGTATGTTCCTCACAGAACAATGCAGGAAAAAACATTGCAAATAACAACAAAAGCAAAATTAAATGTATGCAACATGAAAGAGCCACCATGTGTTGCAACAAACATGGCTTATCCCCAAAACAAGAAAAAATATGTAAAATTTTAGGTGGATTATTTTGTTTGTTTATTTTACAAAATAGAAGTAGAATGGAGAAAAAACAATAACACCAACAACTGAGGCAATAACACATATGCTACGCTACTGCCATGGTTGGGAACATAACAACTTGTGTATTACCAGCCATTACCTTTCATGTACACACATATGTATGCATGTATGTGTGATTGTTGGCAATTTTCAAATGGTGATGGTGTTGTAGTAACAGATGATCCTCTGACAATGTTGTTGTTGTTTGTTTGCGAAAATAAAGTCTTGTAGTTAACACTAACCCCTATGCAAATTTTGGCAATGCACACACACCCACTTTCAAAATTTGCATTAGTGTGTTTGTTGGTGTTGACCGGTCATGTTACTGCTGTTAGCCACTCACCGATGGTTATCCGGCTGCATACTTCGTTTACTTCCTTTTTGCGTATTGCTGTGTGTTTGTTTGTTCGCCTGGCCCATTTGTCATCCATTTTCAAAAGGCATTGTCCAGCAAAAACCATAAAATTTAAAAGTTCTAAACCGGAAAGTGAATGCACCGATGGTCATTTGTTGATGTTGTTGTTGCTGCCGCTTCTGCTGTTATCCAACTCACAATTTTTAAGTCATTTTTAAAGTTGTCGTTTTTTGTTCCCGTTCTCTTTTACTAATACAATTCGGATGAATGTACGATACTCGGTGCTCAATGCTCGGTTGTAGGAGCTTTCAAGATAACACCGAACATACCAAGTGGAGGGACATCAAATGTTTATGGTTGTTATAAATTTGAATTCATTTTTCGTTCGTTTTTGTTGTTATTTTGTATTCTTTTATTTATCCAAACAAAGAAATGGATAGAATGTTTATTGAGGATGATGCCAGGACATCGTTTGGAAATATGCATATCCTTTTTTCTACAAATCTTATGAATTTTAAATTGTTTGAGAATAGTTTCTGATTAGAAAAATCATAAAAAAGAAGAAGAAGAAAAGAATAATTTATCAAGAATTTCTTTTCGATACGTTATGTGTGTCAACCCTAGGGATATGCTTGAAGGAGAAGAAGAAGAATTAATCTTCGAAGGTTTTGCATTTTATCTATTTCCTAGAACTTTAATTTAGAGAATTCTACTTTGACATAAGTAAGGTTTTTAGGATATGAAATTGGCTTCAGAAGAAAGAAATATGTCATGGATAGATTGGGGATTGAATATTAGGATTTTGCAGTGAATATCAAGATCTCAGTTTTCTCTGTGTTCACCCCTAGGCCACTTCTTGTGGCCCAACTATCCATTTATTTCAGGGCTATGCCAAGTTTGCGAAGGATTTTGTTAAGGAGACGAAGAAGTGGCGAGATCACCCCTTCCAGTGGAGTTCTTTGATTTACGTGCTTTGACAACATTCAATCTCCCTGCGTGGTATTGATGATACTACACTGCAGACGTGGATTTTTTAAAGAATATTTTTCAAGTACCAACCAGACGTGGACTTTTTAAAAAATATTTTTCAAGTACCAACCAGACGTGGATTTTTTAAAGAATATTTTCAAGTACCAAGCACACGTGGATTTTTTAAAGAATATTTTTCAAGTACCAACCAGACAGACGTGGATTTTTTAAAGAATATTTTTCAAGTACCAACCAGACAGACGTGGATTTTTTAAAGAATATTTTTCAAGTACCAACCAGACAGACGTGGATTTTTTAAAGAATATTTTTCAAGTACCAACCAGACAGACGTGGATTTTTTAAAGAATATTTTTCAAGTACCAACCAGACAGACGTGGATTTTTTAAAGAATATTTTTCAAGTACCAACCAGACAGACGTGGATTTTTTAAAGAATATTTTTCAAGTACCAACCAGACAGACGTGGATTTTTTAAAGAATATTTTTCAAGTACCAACCAGACAGACGTGGATTTTTTAAAGAATATTTTTCAAGTACCAACCAGACAGACGTGGATTTTTTAAAGAATATTTTTCAAGTACCAACCAGACAGACGTGGATTTTTTAAAGAATATTTTTCAAGTACCAACCAGACAGACGTGGATTTTTTAAAGAATATTTTTCAAGTACCAACCAGACAGACGTGGATTTTTTAAAGAATATTTTTCAAGTACCAACCAGACAGACGTGGATTTTTTAAAGAATATTTTTCAAGTACCAACCAGACAGACGTGGATTTTTTAAAGAATATTTTTCAAGTACCAACCAGACAGACGTGGATTTTTTAAAGAATATTTTTCAAGTACCAACCAGACAGACGTGGATTTTTTAAAGAATATTTTTCAAGTACCAACCAGACAGACGTGGATTTTTTAAAGAATATTTTTCAAGTACCAACCAGACAGACGTGGATTTTTTAAAGAATATTTTTCAAGTACCAACCAGACAGACGTGGATTTTTTAAAGAATATTTTTCAAGTACCAACCAGACAGACGTGGATTTTTTAAAGAATATTTTTCAAGTACCAACCAGACAGACGTGGATTTTTTAAAGAATATTTTTCAAGTACCAACCAGACAGACGTGGATTTTTTAAAGAATATTTTTCAAGTACCAACCAGACAGACGTGGATTTTTTAAAGAATATTTTTCAAGTACCAACCAGACAGACGTGGATTTTTTAAAGAATATTTTTCAAGTACCAACCAGACAGACGTGGATTTTTTAAAGAATATTTTTCAAGTACCAACCAGACAGACGTGGATTTTTTAAAGAATATTTTTCAAGTACCAACCAGACAGACGTGGATTTTTTAAAGAATATTTTTCAAGTACCAACCAGACAGACGTGGATTTTTTAAAGAATATTTTTCAAGTACCAACCAGACAGACGTGGATTTTTTAAAGAATTGAATATCGGCAAAGCAACAAAAATCCTTTTCCTCAATAATTATGTAATTCAGGGATATTTCGGAGGTGAGACCTGAAGAAATGGATTTAGGGAATCATTCCTCTTCTATAGATATCGCGCAAACCAGTCATCTTATAACTTAGAGCTTTTCGACCACTATGTTAGAAATTTATCGCCGTCAACCACGAATATTCATCAAAATTAATGCTATACACGATTGAGATTATCGCATAGCTGCTTAACGCATTCACACCTTTTCAAGAAAGAATCACCACCAATATGTAGTTATTGCAGAATTTCCCCCTTATCGACCCATCATATAATCGTCGAATGTTCAGCCCTTCATAACCTTCGATCAAGGTGCTTTTCACCTGTCAATGCATTGGAAACACTGAAAAATCCATCACACCAGAACATCACCAACATCTACAATTTCCTCAGCCTTTTAAATCTCCAATATAAAATCTAGTTTTTTTTTATATATCATGATTATGTATATTAAACGTCTAATTTAATCCACTTAATTTAAATCTACTTAAAGCCGATAGCCGTAGTCGCTAGTGCTTTTAGCTATAAGTTTATTATAATTTTTAATTGTAATAAATATTTAAATAAATTAATAAAAAGAAATTTATCGCGCTCTCCATTCACTACACATGATAGCATTAAAGGTTTTAAAGTTTTAGGGTCATTTCTTCACGAAGTATGGATTGGCACATGAATAAAACTTGTACCGTCTTAATGGAGGCAGCGATTACAAGCTGTTGCAATAATTTAGTATGAGAAGACCGATGTAGTCAATGATGATCTACGTATGTTCAAAGTATAAACTAAGTGGGTTAGTGCCGACGAGAGTTATTCTGCCCACCATTTTAGCGGAAAGTTTAAAATTTCGGCAGGTACCCGAAAGAGTAGACCAATATGACCCATCTTCGAACTTAAATGAAATTTGGACAAAATACTAAGAAGACCGAATTTTGGATCTAATCGATTGATCCGTTCAAGGGTTATTGTGTGCTGAAGCCCACGATACAGACGGACGGATATTGCTAAATCGATTTCCAACGGTCTAAAACAGATTTCTTCCAAACATCATTGTGGTCTAAACTTATATTGGCCGTATGTAAGTGTATATCCCCTCGTTAGCCTAAAGGCTGAGGGTATAAATAAACTTTGAAAATCAAAATCGCAAAAAAACTTGAAAATTTTTTTTAATATTCTTGATTTTTATATAAATTAAAAAACAAAATTTCTATCATGCAATATTAAAGCGGTACCTGCGTCCTTTTTGTCCAGTGCTAGGTTTACTACATTAGCAGCAATGCAGTGGTAGCTCTGTGATCTTTCTCCTATCTTAAAAATTTAATCCACCTTAAGTTTTCAATAAAAATAACAGCAAAAACTTTCAATTATAACTCCCCTTTTGCTCTACGACAAAAACAAAGAAACCATAAAACCGGACAAAGTTTGTTTTAATGTCCAAGAATTATTACCTAAATGAAAAGTTTTGTTATTTTCATTTTGTTTCTGTGTGTGTCTACGAGCTCGGTGATGAAGTGCTGCAATGTGCAACAGCTGTTTTATATTCATGTTGCACAACGAAGCAGTAACAAAACAAAACAATGCAACAAAATATGTTCAAGTGTCAAATTTAGCATGAACACAAAAAGAGGACGAGGAGACAAAGACCCATCTCACCTACACATTCGCACAATGCAAATGCAAAACAATAACATTACTCTCGACATTGTTATTTTAGGGCATGGAGCACAGTGGCTGTGTCACCATCATGGGTCCAAAAAAATGCAACTTCAGAGGGGGAGCCGCCAACAACAACAGCATGGTGACAACATGAAAAATGCCTACAGCCACATTTCGTTCTGCAAATAATGAAGCCAGCAACTGTGACAAACATGTGTCAGCCAGCCATTCAGTCTTCCAAGTAGACAGTCAGCCAGCCTGGCAGCCACCTAGCAAGCATTTGATAACTTATTTTTTTCTGACAACAGATGTCAGTCCTGGTTGCATTTGCATTTACTGATGACGTCGGGGTCCTTTACGAAACTGAAGTTGTTTCTATGGTGCATTGTTTGTCAGTTTTTTCCTTCGTTTGTTTGTTTGTTGGAGTTGTAAATTTCCTCTGAGGTGATACTTTTGTTGCTGTTTTTTTTTTTTTTTTTTTGTCCCATTCTGGTAATTGTTGTTACTCTTGGCAACTTTTGTCATTTGGTGACTGTTATTGTTGCAGAAAGTAAAGGCTTTTAAGATTTTTTAATTGAGGTTGTGCTCTTTAAACGCTCACTTCAAGAGCTATTATGCAATGCATGTGACTCTATGTCTGTCGGTATATTTGTCTTTTGAAGTTATGTCAAAATATACAAACTCAGAAAAGTTACAACTAAGATTCACACTTTGGATAGTTTGTTGTTGTTTTTGGTAAACTGCAAGAATTGTAACTTAATCGTCCTAGAAATAGACATTATTTTCCAAAAAGAATAAGTGGTCTTTAGAAAAACACTTTTGGACAGCACTTGACAATGAATGGACTGACATAAATTCATGGTTATTTATTCAATTAAAATAAATACATTTATTAATCAAGTAAAGTGTTTTTGGGTGAGGTAGGGGATGAAAGATACCAAGCAGCAGTCCTGACCGGCTTTAACATGACAAAGCCCAGGACTTATCTTGGTACCTCTCTCATCTCAAGTGGACACTGACTTTCCAGGGGTGTCACCTGGGGAGCTGACTTAAACACCCGTTAAAGGTAGTGAGCTAAACTTGGGTATGGTCGTCGGGTTAGTACCCCACCCCTAGAAAAAAACATCTTACTATGAAAAACTAAAGGAAAAAAACAAACCCCTCTAAAGTTAATGACGTTTTAAGGACCATTATCTGCGAATTTGCATCTGGAATGTTCGCACTCTTTACAGAGAAGGTGCAGGTTACGCCTTGGCACATGTACTTGAAAAGTATAAAGCCGATATAAAAGCCATACAGGAAATACGTTGTATTGGGAAAGGACTTACAAAAACACCTAAAAGTGACACTATGTATTATTGCTACACATGACACAAAGCATGAGTTTGGATGCGGATTTGTAGTTGGTCGGAAGTTAAAACATCTGCTTTCCAGCTTTACCCCAGTGAATGAAAGACTTGCTACAATACAGATAAAAGCAAAAGTCTTTAACATCAGCTTTATTCGCGCTCATGTTCCCTTTGAAGAGAAGAACGAACAGACCAAAGATATATTCTACGAGCACTTAATAGAAACATATCACCGTTGCTCGATCATGACATTAAAATTATTCTAGGCGAATTTAATGCCAAAATTGAAAAGGAGAATATCTTTGGCCCAACAGTGAAACATCCGACAATGGAATGAGGCTGATAGACTTCACAGCTGCAAAAACATAGTAGTTAGCAGTACCAGATTTGAGCATCTCGATATTCATAAGGGCACCTGGCTGTTTCCAGACCAAAGAACAAGAAATAAAATTGATCACGTTTTGATAGATGAAAGATATACATCGATCATGTTAGATGTACATATGATCATTCCTAGGAGCCAACATAGACTCGGACCACCGTCTTGTTGCAGCAAAGGTACGTAACAGATTAAACGTAGCAAATAAATTACGAACAGACACAACACGAAAGTTAGACATCGGTAAGCTACAATCACAACAGATGGCCACATATTCCATATTCCACTCAACTGGTCCAATTGCTTAATGAAAGCACTTCTCGTCCCGATAACATATCATCAAAATCGCGAAGTACTGCCATTCCATGCAAACAGACGCAAGATCCATATTTGGTTTCCAGAGACCTCCACCAACGAACCCATGCACTATAGGTAATTTGGCCTCTTTTTGAGGTAAAAATTAATAGCGGTGGACATATAGGCTTTTTATATATTTTTAATGATTTAGATGCAAAAGTAAGATAAACAAAGAATTACACCGTAAAATTCGGATATAGCGAACATCGTTTATAGTGAACAAAGTTTTGTGTTTCCAAAGAATTTTTTTAATATTTGCACACACATTCAACTTCTTAACAAGACCACGATTATAACGAACAAAAACTTTTACCCCGCGAATGTATTTTTTACAATTTATAGGATTTTCAGGCATGTTTTAAGCACTGGCGGATAGCGACGAATTTAAGCACTGCTTCAAATATTTTAACATATGATATTTAAAAGTACGCCTTAATAAGAATTTTACAGACGAACCCGTTTATAACGAACGCCGGATATAACAAACAATTTTTTTCCTACCCCCTATTCTCATTTTACCTATTTTATTCGTTCCAACCCAATGAACGCGGTTAAAACAAAAGAAAAACGGTTGAATGAAATAAAGTACTGAACCGCCAAAAGATTTTTATAAAACATTGATATGTTTAAAATATTGATTCGCGAAAAGATATTTATAAATGTTATTTTTTTAAAATGACCAATTAAATCACGCAATCACGATCCCATATCCGATCCCCACGATAACATATTACGGCTATAATTAACAAACATGTTGACCACAACACGTCTGTACATTTTTAGAACACATGGTGAATATTTCTTTAAAGAAAATGTCTTTTTAGTTCAAATCGGATGCTTTTTTGTGTTTAATAGTTCCTTCACCAAACAAAAAATTAAAAAAATATATTTTTTTCTGCATGGAGGGCACCTTCAAAATAGTGATATAACTAAAAAAAACGCAAAAAATCGCACCTTGGTAATTATGTAGTTAATTCAGAACACTATGCTGAAGATATTCCCGGTGGCAGAATTTTAGACAAAGTTGGACAATTTTGTAAAAGTCTATAATATAACACTATAATTTTGTAAAAAATAATTCTTAGGTTGTATCCTATATGACGAAAGTATCCTATATGAAGAAAGTACACACCGCACAGTGGTTCCGCCCGTGGACAAACATCGAAAAATTTATGGCGACAAATTTTATTGCGATTGAAATAAATATTCTCTAAACATATCAATTTTTTAACATCCAGCCTTATTTTTGTAAATTTACAGCGGTTATACGCCAAGTTAAGTCGAAGAAGTTGTGATTTGTATGTGAGGCCTTAAAAACGAAAAAACATCCGAAAAGCATTCGTAGGTTACATATGTGTAAAATTTTAAAAAATTGGAGTGGTAAATGGGCAATTTTCAAAATGAAACTTATAGGTGATGGCATTGGCAATGTTTTTACGAAAAAACAATTTCATAATTCGTTTTTTAACTTCATTAACTGACTTTTTCTGCTATTTTTAATATAATTACTATTAACTTATGTTGAGTTTTACTAAAGTTGTGAGCATTTGTGAGTCTCGAAATTTTTTTGAATGCAGGGGAATGTCTATACTTCACAGTTAAAAAAGTCCAGCTGCCCCCATCTGCCACCCGCTAAGTCATTCCTCATACACCAAGCCCGTAAAATCGTCAAAATTCTGAAAATCGGAAGGTACGTTTATATGGGAGCTATACCTATACTGAACATTTTTGGCAATGAAGAATTTTGCTCACTCAGAACTCAAAATGCAAAATTACAGCCAAATCGGTTGGAAAATGTGGGTAAAATCGTCAAAATTTCGAAAATCGGGAGGTACGTTTATATTGGGGGCTATACCTAAACGTAAACCGATATTGACCATTTTTTGCATGGAAGTATTTGGTTCACTCAGAACTCAAAATGCCAAATTACAGCCAAATCAGTTGGAAAATTTCGCTAAAATTTTCAAAATACCAAAAATCTGAGGGTACATTTATATGGCGGATATACCTAAACGTGGACATATATTTAATATTTTTTGCAAGGAGGTAGTTTATTCACTCAGAACTCAAAATGCAAAATAACATCCAAACCGGCGGGTTAATTTGGCCAAAATCGTCAAAATACCACTAATCGGGCGGTACCTTTCTATGGGAGATATACCCAAATATGGACCTACATCCACTAAAAATGATTTTCTATCTTTTCGGCTTGTTATAAACCTACGTTTAAAATTTGGAGGCGGTAGCTCGATTAGAACTATTTTTGGCACTCTTTTTCATACAAGTGGGACCACTGTGCACCGCCACCATTCCATTCCACTGTATATCATATCTATGTATTTTATTATTACCAAACTCTTACAAATTGCGTTCTAATTCTGCTTTGAGTTTAAATATTTTTTAAAATTTTTTATTTTGTTGTCGAAATTTTGATTTTAACATCGAATTATACCGCGAGTTTTGAATATTTTTGAAAACAAATTGCACATCCATAGAATTTGACATGCTCTTTCTTTGAATCATATTAGAAAACTTGCGTTATTAAATTGCAAAAATCGGTTTTTTGCCTAAAAACCTGTCCAAATTACTTGTAGTGCCATGGTATGACCAGAAGTGTCGTGCTTCCACCGAAGAGAAAAATGAGGCATATAGGGTTACTTTTCAATCAGTAGCAGCGCGAGAGAAAGGAAGAGAGAGGAGAAACTTCTTTTCCGCAGGAAAAAGAGAGATGTACAGGAGCCAGAATGAAGTCCGAAAATTCTACCAAAGAGTGAAACATCAAATTGATGGCTTTGGTACAGGCACATCTTTCTGTAGAGACAAACAAGGTAATTCAGTAGCTGATACTGATAGTGTGTTCAGGATATGGAAAGATGATTTTTCCAAACTATTGGTATCCGGTACCAACATAGACGACAAAGATACCACAGCACAGTGTTCGATTTTCGAAAAAACCTGGCCAAAACTCTAAAAATGGATGGATCACGGCCAAACCTTGGGTTTTTATGTTTTTCGGCTCGCTGGTTTCATTATACCCTCAGCCTTTAGGCTAAGGAGGGTGTTGGGCTCCAAAACTAATGCGGTGGAAACCCAAAGGGGGGTAAAAGCCTTTATTAAGAAAATGAAAGACTTGAGTTATTGTTGTCTATGAGCTTAAGTCTCCTTGACTGGCTCCTTTAATGATCGAAACTTAACTGAACTTAAAAATTATAAATGTTTTACATTTCAATTCGGTAATATATAGGAACGGGTTTTATGTATATGTTTTACATATATAAATTATTAAGGGAGCAGGTGGCTCGATATGCTCTTCTAGAGCTTTATGAAAAAAAATATGATTTTATGAAAATAGAAAGAGAAAGCTTATACTATATATGAATAGATCTGCGCTCTTCGTATGCGACTTATTGAGATGCTGATAATTAGGGAAGGTATCCTTTGTGTCATCGGTTGAACTCGCTTCAACATACTCCCGCCCTATTTTGGGAGACGAATTGGAGATTGGGCTTCGTGACGGGAGCAGGAACAGCCTCCCCATGGTCCGTGAATCACCCAGCCGAAGGTCGTAGATTGTACGACGGGGGTAGAACTGCTGCCGGTGATAACCTTTGTTGTCTTGATGATGTCCCAAGATTTCTTACCAAAGACGATGTCGACGGTTTCGACCTTGTGAAAATCTTCGTGGGCTAATGGGATATAGCGATTGAAGTGCGCACGTAGCTGAGTATCGCCGATGGGTTCGGGTGTCACTATATTCTCTGTTAATTTTAACACGTAGTCGTATCGTGGTCCTAGGCTTTTTATGAGAAAGCGCCCGTATGGAGCTCCAGTAGGGTTCAAGTGATGTTGAAACTCGGGGAATCTCTTGGCCGATGCCCACGACATTTGGGAATGGCGCGCCTTTTCATCTACCATTATGTTCATAGTCAGTTCGTAGCCCTTATAGCATACGGTGGCTCGGATCATTGGAGTCACGTAGATAGGGGCGGATTTGGGTATTGTGCCGGTTGACGTCCACTGGGGTGGAACCTTTTGTGTCGCTGTTATATCTAGATGTTTTGGTGGAGCTCGTCGAGGCAGAAGTTGAGATAGATGTGGCAAATTTGGCGAAAGTTGTGGAGATGGCCAATCTTTGAGAGTTGGAAGAGTTAACATCAGAGATTGAATGTTGAATTCGGTCAGATTGGAGGCTTCCGGAAGGCTGGTGGCTGCAGGGGCTATATCGGAGCCATGGAGCATTGAGTGATGATATCCACCGCAATGGCGGCATCGGGTTGGGCTATAGCAATGTTCAAGTTTATGAGTGTGCGCGAGACAGTTAGTACACAGATTATGTTTTTCCACCGTACGAAGGCGAAGTTGGGGACTTAACATCAAGAAGAATTTGCAGAATACCAGCTGGTGGCTGATGTGGCACAGGTGACACTGGACCATTATGCTCTGGAAAGAAAGAAGAAAAAAGTGTATACGAATGATTATATGGAATTTTTTTTATTAATGAAGTTGTGGAAGCGTCGTGTTGCATGGGTAATAGACATAATTTGACGATTGGTCTGGTAATTGTGCCGTTTTTAGTTAATAGTTCGACTACTCGGACATTGTTATCGTTGCCATGATATATTTTCGTTATGCGACCGAGGCGCCACTCGGTCGGGGGTAAGAGATCGTCTTTGGCGATTACAAAATCGTTCACTTTTATATTGTTTTGCGTCGATTTCCATTTAGTGCGACGTTGTAATTCCGTAACGTATTCGGTTTTCCATCGTTTGGCGAAGATGTGAATGAGAGCTTTCAACCGCTCCCATCGGTTAAGCAGAGAAATTTGCTCATCTCGAACATTTGGTGAGGCTTCCGGGTATGCAATGATGGGGGCTCCTCGTAGGAAATGACCTGGAGTGATGGGGTTTAATTCGTTGGGGTTTTCGGAAATTGCAGATAGAGGTCTCGAATTGAGAATTGATTCTATTTTGACTAAGAGTGTGGTGAACTCTTCAAACGTAAAGTGATGGTTGGCAGAAACCTTTTTTAGATGAAGTTTCATGCTTTTGACTGCCGCCTCCCAGAGACCACCCATGTGGGGCGCATATGGAGGTATGAAAGACCAATTAAACCCATGTGTTGCGTATTTCTCTACTATGGCTTTCTCCGCATTCATGAGGAATTGATTATGTTCTTTCAAGAGCTTGTAGCTTGCGCCAACGAAATTTCGACCATTGTCGGAAAACATGATTTTGGGGAGCCCGCGTCGGCCAGTAAATCGATTAAAACATGCAATGAATGCCTCAGTGGATAGTTCGGAACACGTCTCCAAATGAACTGCCTTTGTGCAGAAGCATACAAATACGGCTGCGTACCCCTTGATTATTTTTGCATTTCGGATGTTAGAGGTACGTAGATTAAATGGACCCGCGAAGTCGATGCCGGTGTATGTGAAGGGCAAGGAAAATTGGACCCTTTCTGCCGGAAGTGCTGACATAATTTGATGTTGATATTTATGTTTGACAATAGTGCATGTTCGACAACCTCTTATACATTTTCGAATCGCATTTTTTATTCTAGGTATATAGAATCCTTGTCGAATAGCACGTAGCATTATATGGTGTTCTGAATGCAGCAATATTTTATGGGTAAACTGTACTAGAAGTTCGGCAAATTTGGATTTTTCGGGTATAATGATAGGATGTTTTTCATCAAATTTCAGACCAGAGTTATTTAGTCTGCCTCCGACACGAAGTATCTTATTGTCGTCCAAGAAGGGGTTAACCGCCAGAATGCTACTTGTTTTGCTTAGACAGCGTTTTTCTTCGAGGTACTTTCTTTCTTTCCCGAAGGATTTCTGCTGTGTAAGAGAGATTAAGCGACATTTTACGAATTCAATTTCTTCATTCCGGAGAGTATGATCTGAATATGTTCTTTCTTTTCGGCATGACTTGAAAAACCGAAAAACGTAACATATTGTTCGTAAGCACCTATTTAAAGAGGAGAATCGCTCAATGATGTCTTCGACATCCCCTACTGTGTGAAATGTTACTACTTTTTTAGTCTCCAAATCAGTTGGTTCAAAGGTTCGCGGTTCCGGCCAAAATTGGATATCTTGAAGAAGCCAAGAGGGCCCATTCCACCAAAGTTTGTTGGTTGATAGTTCCTGTGGAAAACAACCCCGTGAGCCAAAATCGGCGGGATTATCGTTACTTTTGACATATTTCCACTGAGTGGTGCTGACGACGCTTAAAATGTCACTTACTTTGTTTGCCACGAAGGTCTTAAGCGTTTGGGGCGGTTTTTGTAGCCATCCGAGAACAATTGATGAATCTGTCCATAGGAACAAGTCATAATTGAATTTGAAATCTTTTGTGGTGGCTTTGACTAACTTTGCAAGTAGAAGAGCTCCACATAGTTCTAATTTTGGGATTGTCAACTTTTTTATGGGAGCTACTTTTGTTTTTGCCACGAGCAGGTGTGACTGGATTTCTTGACTAGGACTGACTGTTCGGATGTAAATTGTGGCACAGTAGGCCTTTTCGGATGCGTCGCTGAATCCGTGTATTTGGACGACTGTCTGCGGAGAGTAATGAACCCATCTAGATATATTTATACTTGAAACGAGTGGTAAATTTTTGGGGAACTCCTGCCATTTTAATAAGATTGGTTGTGGGACGCAATCATCCCATCCGGATTTTTCTTCCCATAAGTCCTGCATGAGCATTTTTGCTATTATTATTGTGGGCCCTAGCCATCCAAGCGGATCAAACAATTTTGCAATTGCTGATAATATTATCCTTTTAGTTACCATTGACGTATCTATGTGCTCGACCGTGTAGTAGAAGGAATCAGTTAGGGCATTCCACTTTATACCCAATGTCTTCATTAAACTATGATCTTTAATTTTTAGGAAATCTTCATCTAGAAGATCTTCCCGGGGCCAATTATCAAGGAGATCTTTATGGTTTGCCGTTAATTTCTTGAGGGGGAATCCTGCGGAGGAAAGCGCTTTAAGAAGATGAGTTTGTTTAATCTTCGTTTCTGCTACAGAGTGACCACCGGACAGAATATCGTCAACGTAGACTTCGTTTTCTAGAATATTTGAAGCTTTTGGATAAAGGGTTTTGCAGTCTTTGCTGAGTTGCAATAGAGTTCTGATTGCAAGAAACGGAGCAGCGTTTACTCCAAATGTTACGGTTTTTAACTGAAATGTTTGGATAGACTCTGCGGAAGAGGGGCGGAATAAAATCTTTTGGAAAGGCTGGTCGTCTTCGTGCAACCATATCTGGCGATACATTTTTTGTATGTCGCCGTTGAAGACAAACTGGTAAAGTCGCCAATTTAATAATACCTTAACAATGTCTTGTTGCAATACCGGTCCAGAGTGCAATACATCATTCAAGGAGAAACCACTTTTTGATTTTTTTGACGCGTTGAAGACAACTCGTATCTTAGTGGTTGTACTTTCGGGACGAACTACTGCATGATGTGGCAGGAAAAAGCTGGACTGCTTCGAATTTTCGTTTTCCAGATTGGAAACTGGAATCATATGACCGAGTTGAATATATTCACGAAGAACTTCATCGTATTTGTTTTTTAAGTCGGGGGTTTTGTTTAAAGTCTTTTCCATCCTGCAGTATTGAGCGATTGCCATAGGCTTTGAAGGGCCTAAGAAAATGTCCGTGGGATATTCTTTTTTGAATGGTAGACGTACTACATAGCGACCGTCTGATTGGCGGAACGTTGTCTTCGTATAATGTTCTTCGCACCAAATGTCACTTTCTAATTGTATTGAAGGAATATCCGCTTCTTCTAATTCCCAAAACTTTTTTAGTTGTGCTTGGAGAGCAATGGTGTTCGAGGTAGACACTAATGTTGAAAATGTGTTAATGGACTGGGTTTCTGCACGGCCTGACAAATACCAACCAAATTGAGACTGACGTGCTTCGATTCCTTTCCCGAGATTTTCTAGAACACCTTTTTGGTTTATTATGGGGAGATAGTCACTACCGATGACCATGTCTATTGGACCAGGTTTATAAAAATGTGGGTCGGCCAATTTCAAATGCTGAACTTCCTCGAGAATTTTGGTTTTTATCGGTCGGGAGGGCAAAAGGTGCGCTAGATTTGACACCACCAAAGTTTCAATATTGATTTGGAATTTGGAAATTTTTGATTGTAAAAGTACGTGACATTTCCCTTTGGAATTGCTAACAACTGTTCCTCCAAGACCGGAAATTTGCGAGTTGTGATATTCAAGGGGAATGGAAAGCCTTTGTTGTATTTTCTTAGTTATAAAACTTTTTTCGGAACCGGCATCCAGGAGGGTGCGAACCGAAAAGCGTTCACCGCCATGAAGAATATCAACAATAGCCGTTGGGAGAATTGTGGTTTCGTTAGTTTTGGCAAACAAAGTATATATTTTCTCAGAAGGGTTCGTCGTGCTCATGAAAGAATTTGGGGTGGGTGGTTCCTCATCGTGTTGATCTGAATTGTCACTATTTGTAAAATAGGAGTTTTTTGCGACTTCGTTTTTCTCTACGTGTAGCATAGTATGATGTTTGCGATTACATATGTTGCATTTTTTATTACTGCCACATTTGGGCTTAAAATGCTTTTGTGAGAGACAATTTAGGCACCTCTTGTTCGCCATTACGTACTCGATCCTATCTTGCGGAGATAGCGATTGAAAGTATTTGCACTGTGTCAAAATATGGCTTTGGTTGCATTGTTGACAGAAATTGGAATTTTTATCATATTCGAATTGGTTGTAAAATGATTGCGATTTCGAAGCATGATTTTCTCTTGAAATTGGTTTTCGAAAGTCTAAAATTGTCTCCAATTTTTCTATTCTCTTCGATAAAAAACTATCCATTTCTTTCCAAGTAGGTAGGTCTTTATGATTGATTAATGAATCTTCCCACGCTCGTAAAGTATCATCGGAGATTTTTGAGGAAACCAAGTGGATTAAAATTGGGTCCCAATTCTCTACAGGAATATTGTAGGATTTGAGGATTTCTAAGCTGTCGCTCACCGAACTCAAAACTAGCCGAATTGATTTTGGGGTCTCGTTCTGCACAGATGGAATGCTAAACAGTTTTTTCATTTGTTGGTTTACTAGAATTCGCAGGTTTTTCATACCGGTTCTTAAGGGCGTCCCAGGCCAACTGAAAATTCGCGTCTACCAGTTCAAATTTCTTTACGATGTCATATGCTTCTCCTCTGGTTTTTCCGCGGAGGTGATAAAGCTTATGAGCAGGAGATAAATTTGGATGCTTTGAGAAGATAGCTATGAAAAGGTCTCTAAATGCAGGCCATTGAGAATAACCTCCCGCGAAGGGTTGAATATCGCAAGGGGGTAATTTTAACGAAGGCATATATTGCTTGCTTTCTGCTTCTACGCTAGGTTCCTTGGGAGTTTTCGCGCAGATCAATTTCATTATCTTCCCTTTACATATTTGGTAAGTTGAACTAGCTTCTTCATATTTCTGCCCGTTGGCATCATCGAAGTTATGTTCTTCCGCCTCATCTTCTAAAACCAAAGCTTCATAGCTTGAAAGCAAGAGATTCCATCTGCGCTCGAGTTCTAAATGTTTGACTTCTAATCCTTGAACGTCTAATTCCTCGCCATTCAGTTTTTCAAACTGTTTACCAAAGTAGATTACGTGATGGTAATCGAAAAGAAATTTCCTTCGTAAAGCCATTGGCTTTTGACTACTTATTTTTTTTGTTTTCGCGTGGAGTAACCCTGTTGTAAAATCCCTACTATACTGGTAGCTACCGATGTATGCTCACGCTTTAATGAATTCAGCTTCCCAATTATTTAATATTAAATGTCTCACAAGTAGTTTTTCAGTATAATCGTTTTGATGAAAAATTTGTTTTTCTTTTTTTTAAAAGGAATTTTAATTTTGTTACTCAAGGCGATTATTATTTGAACGTTCAATAAATTTTTTTTCACGTAGAATTCTTGGAGGACTTCCTAATAAATGTCTTTCAATTGTTATTAATATTGTCTACCTTCGGCCTTAAATAGCAGTTTTCCGTTTACAAATGCAATTTTAATTAGAATAATCAGACATGTGGTAATTGCCTTTTAATTTATATGTGGTTTTCATTCGTTCGTTCGATTGTTCAGTTATTATTTCCCGTTTGGGCGTTTTTTAATATTATTTTTGCTCTGTAAATTTTATGCATGTGGCAACCCTGTTTAGTTAGTGTTCATGTATGTGAAAAGTTAGCGGATCACAAATGTAATCTTTCTTGTCGATATTTCTTTGCACTTTAGCAAACCACCTAATGAAGCATTTGATGCTTGTTAGAATTTACAGTTCTTCCACAAAAGCACTATTGTTGTTGTAAAATTAATTATGGAATCAAAAGAGGCACTCACCACTATTTCTTTATAATTTTGTTTGCAAATTTGTTTGACCGTATGCCGCCGTCTGATTTTTGTTGTTATTTAAGTATTCTGCTAGTTTATTTATGCCTGACTCGAGTAGAGAATCACACTTTACACAGCGATTAACAATAGCTTTATGCTCGACTCTAGTGGAGAAGAGCGCTTTACACACCGACGAACTGGTTTTTATTTATTTTTTACTTCACCTTCCGATTATTTTATTTCGCGTAATACTCGATTGTTTGATTTTTTTTTTGTATTTTTATTTTCCTTTTACCGCACACCGATGGCTAACTCGCTTTTGACTGACTTGCCGGTGTATTTGTGTTAGTGGCTGTCAATTTGTTAAACCGCAATATATACGAAAGCAGGATGCTATGAATATCTTTGCTTCTTTGCTGAAGCTGATTGCTGTGAAAGCTTGTTTGTTGTGAAAAAGTCCGTTAAACTTGATTTTTTTTATTATAAAAAGTGGTTTAAATCGATGATTTTGAGTTTTGTTTTTTTTATGTTGCGGGTGGAAAGCGTAAATTCAACGTTTAATGCTGGCTAATGTAAATTTGATTTTCTTCTTTTTTTTTACTTTTCTTTAATGTTGGAATTTGCCGTCGCGATTGTGTTACGTCGCTAGGAGACTATTGACGCTTTTGCTTTTTGGAGATTGTGAGAAAATATGTTAGAGATTTTGTTGTCAGTGAATCTTGAGTAGCTTTGTTGTTATCTCCCGTATGCACTTTGAAATCACAAAAGAGAAAAAAAATACCAAACAATACATTCGTACATACCAAATTCTTCTTATATTTTGCACAAACGTTTGCTGATTATTCTTTTGGGTAGGTGGGGTTCTTCTGTTTTTCCTTTTTGGAAGTTAATGGCATTGACTGCTTCTTGCCTTTTGATGCAAATTGATTGATTGTTTTCTACGCTTGTTACCTTTCTCTCCCTCTTGGAGACCGACGATGAAATTTGTAGTTTTTCTTTTAATGTATGGTTGATTTATGGGGAAACTTGTCGAATATTTTTGCCTTCGATGTTGTTCCTAGTGTGGACTGTATACATATTCTTACTCCTATCTCGATGTAGGAGGCTCGTTGGTGCACCTACTCCTAATTAAGTTTAGGAGGCTCGAAGGACCATATGTTGGGCTCCAAAACTAATGCGGTGGAAACCCAAAGGGGGGTAAAAGCCTTTATTAAGAAAATGAAAGACTTGAGTTATTGTTGTCTATGAGCTTAAGTCTCCTTGACTGGCTCCTTTAATGATCGAAACTTAACTGAACTTAAAAATTATAAATGTTTTACATTTCAATTCGGTAATATATAGGAACGGGTTTTATGTATATGTTTTACATATATAAATTATTAAGGGAGCAGGTGGCTCGATATGCTCTTCTAGAGCTTTATGAAAAAAAATATGATTTTATGAAAATAGAAAGAGAAAGCTTATACTATATATGAATAGATCTGCGCTCTTCGTATGCGACTTATTGAGATGCTGATAATTAGGGAAGGTATCCTTTGTGTCATCGGTTGAACTCGCTTCAACAGAGGGTATATACACTTTGATACGATGAAAATGTGCCTCATCGAAATAATGGTTTTAGACCCCAAGTATGTTTGGACAAAATGTGTTTCAGACAATTTGGAGTCGATCTAGCCATGTCCGTCCGTCTGTCTGTCTGTCCTGCTGGCTGGAGCGCACGATAACTCTCGAACGGATGAACCGATTCGGTTCAAATTTTGGCTTTCGTAATATTTTGCCCAAACTTAGTTTAAGTTCGAAGATGAGCTACATCGGTCCACTCCTTCCGGTACCTCCCCCACAAAAGTTCGAAAATGTTAGGAAAGTTTGTGCGCACGATAACTCTTGAAGGGAGTGACCGATGTGGTCCATACTTTGTATAGCGTAAACTTTCTACCAGAGTTATATGAGGTTTCAATATGGTCTCAATAGGTCCACTCCTTCGGGTATCTCCCACACAACATTTCGGAAAAGTTCAGTTTAGGGCCATCTCTCGAATCGCTTTGGTTTTTGTTTTAGCAAGTAGTATTCACTGCACTCCATACGACGGTACAAGTTTAATCGGGGGCATGTCCATACTTCCTGAGAAAATAGCATGAAAGTTGCAAAAACCCCCTATGACACCGTGTGAGGTGGTTGGAGCGTAAGATAACTCTCGAACGGTCTGCCGATTCTGTCCAAAATACGGCCTTAGTAATATTTTGTCCAAACATAGTTTAAGTTTGAAGATAAGCCATATCGGTCCACTCCTTCAGGTACCTCCCCCACAAAAGTTCAAAAATGTTCGGAACAATTTTTCGTACGGTAACTCTTGAAGGGAGTGGCCGAATTAGTCTATACTTTACATATCCTAATATATCTACCAGATATAGATCAGGTTCAAGTATGGACTATATTTGTCCACTCCATCCGGTACCTCCCACACACAATTTCGGATAAGTTCACTTTAAGACCTAATATCGAATCACTTTGATTTTTGTTGAAGCAAATTGCATTCGCTGCCTCAATTACGATGGTAAAATTTTTTTTTAGGGGCAAGTCCATACTTCTTGAGCAAACAGTCCGAAGAGTGTAAAAATCCCCTATGGCACCATATGTTGTGGCTGGAGATCCACTTCCATAACGGTCAATGTCGATCCATTCCTTTTAGTAGCTCTTCCGCAAAACTTTTGATCTTTAATCCCAATCAAAATTTTTGTCGGTTCAAACGCCCAACATTTTTAAAAGCCCCTAAAAAATTGTTTCAATATACACAGGCTGAGGGTATATCTCTGTCGGCAAAGCCGACTGATACTTTTTTACTTGTTTTTCATATCATTTAACCCTCAAGTGGTCATTTAAGGGGTCATTTTGGTCCCTCATCCTATAAAATGTGATCTTATCGGATCAAAATATTGTACAAATTTGTTCGCCATCAATTTTTAGTATAGGTCCTAGAATACACCAAAACTCTATATCTTACCGTTGCTCCAGAAATATGAAAATTAGGGTTAATGTCGTACTTCATCAAAGTTTTGGCCAAATTGTCATACAAAACATGAGTATAGCAGAATGGTGTCAAAGCCACAAATTTCTCCCGCTAAATTTCATTATGAGTCATCAATGAAATGAAATTTGTAAGGTACTAAATAATTAAGAAAACAATTTTTTTTTAAATGTTACAACCAAATTTTCAAATATTTTTTCATATTATTTTTGATCATTTAAAAAAGTTTAAATTAATATGATTATAAATAGGGTGAAAAGGACCATTTTATATACATACATGATATATATGTAATTGCTTCGTTTACTATTAAAATACACACAATAGGTCAATACTACTCGCTGTCAGACTCGTACTCGTCTGATGATCCAGAATCTATATTGGGGTTTACAGGTACTACCTCGAACAGATTTGAGAAAGGGAATGTTTTCTCAATCCATGTACAAAAAAATTTTCATGTAGCTTAAAAAAAATTTTTAAATTTTTTTTCGATGGAAAACTAAAAAATTTTATCTTTTCTTCATGTACCTGAAAGACAAAATATCACATAAAAACGAAAAGTGCAAAAATGTGCAGGATGTTTCGATGGAAATTGGTAAAAAACTCTTCCCTTTTTATGAAATGATAAGTTACACAGCCCAACTCGATCTTACTCATAACTATTTTCATTATTTTTTGTGAAAATGTATCTTAAAAAAATTAACAAGTACGGACATCAATTATTAAAGAACGCACAATTCATTGGCGACACTGAACATCATAAATACGTTTCACATACCTTTCATTACAATTACGAAAAGAAAATTTTTGTTTATTTCGCATATTATCATAGATTTATAAACATCTTAAATATTAAAAAAAATTCCAAATAGGATCATTTTGACCTTGTTTTATACCCACTTATTAAACAAGAAATGTATATATTTTTTTATAACTACACGCACTGGGATCCTATTAATAATATCTGACACTTTTTAGTGCAAATTGATAAAAAAAAATTTTCGATTTTTGGCCAGGTTTTTTCGAAAATCGAACACTGTGAACAGATGCAATCCCAGAAGACGGTATTGAATGTATACCTCGCGGCCAAGATGAGGTAAAGTCAGGAAGAACTCGTACCCGACGATTGAAACCTGAGCATCCTGTGTCACGTCCACAAGAAAGGAGATACGATTGTATGCTCTAACTATAGGGGCATAAGTCTGCTCCCTATTGTCTAGATAATAGTGTCAGGGATACTGTACAAACGATTAAACCCTATGGTCAGCGAAATAATTGGGTCATACCAATGCGAGTTTAGACCTCGCAAATCCACAATTGACCAGATATTCACCGTGCGACAAATCATGGATAAGACTTAAGAGAAGCAGATCGACACCTATCACCTTTTCGTTGATTATAAAGCAGCCCTCGACAGCTCCCTACGTTCAAAGGTATTCCAAACCATATCGGAATTTGGTATCCACGCAAAGCTCATTCGGTTTTGTAAGATGGCAATAACTGTTACTCGGTCCTCAGTTAAAATAGGAAAGAACCGAAGAGTTCAGTACCAAAAGAGGTTTCAGACAAGGAGACAGCCTTTCGTGTGACTTATTCAACATACTGCTGGAAGAGGTTATACGAGATGCAGATGTTAAAAGAAATGGCACAATTTACACCAATAGCCAGTTGTTACATGCTTACGCTGACGAAATAGGGCCGATCAGTAAAATAAGTTACTAATACCTTTTAGAAGGTCGAAGGAGAATCTGCTAAAATGGGTCTGGCGGTAAAGGGCGAAACGACAAAGCTAATGGTGTCGATGCGCAATGCGTTCATAAAATTCGGACCAACTGTGGAAGTTGGTTCCTATACTTTCGAGGTATTAAGGACTTCGTATACCTCGGCACCGCCATAACCACAACAAACAACATCGGTTGTGAAATAAGAAGAAGAATTTTATTGGCCAGCAGATGCTACATTGGCTTAAGTAAGCAGTTTAAAAAAAAGCCACATGCCGTCAAGCAAAAACAACGCTTTACAAAACACTGATACTACCTGTGCTAATGTATGGTTGCAAAGCCGGCGTACTTGCGCAAGCAGATAAGGCCGTGCTTGGTGTATTTGAGAGAACAATTCCTCGAAAGATATACTGGCCAATCTGCGTTTACAGTGAATATCGACGTCGTATGAACCACAAGCTGTACGAGGGCTGCACTATCTGACCCATTTGATTTTTTTAAGTATGACAATTTTTAGTCTGCATGTACTCCAGGACAGTCATACGACCCTTGTTGTGTTGTTTACAGTGAGTTGAAAATATCACTTTGCCAAAAAAATGGAATTTACTTGTGAACATTTTCATCCGATGATTTTTCACAATTTTCGACGTGGATAATCACGGCAAGAGTGCATCGATCAAATTAAGTCCTTGTATGTCAATAAAGGACCATCCTATATCACTACTAGTGATCCAATGACTTCATTTGATTCCACCATATCTAGAAAAAAGGCGTGTCCAACGATTTTCTTCGCCAGAAGATGCTGTTGAAGCGTCCAAAAACCATGTTTTGGAGTTGTCTCAATCGGAGTGGAAAAAGTGCTTCAACAATTGGTTTGAGAACATGAAAAAGTATATAAATCATGCGGGAGACTACTTAAGAAAACAATAAAACTATAAAACTATTGGTGTACAATGACATCAGTATAGTTAAACGTATCAAAATACAACGATAGCGTTGGCTAGGCCATGTCATAGGAATGAGTGATGATAAACCCACTAAAAAGATGTATAAATACGGGCCACATGGCAGTACACGCAGAGTTAGCAGACCAAGGCTTCGATGGAGCAAACAAGTGGAAGACGAGCTCGAAAAACGCGGTATTCCAAAAAGCAAAGCAACAAGCAGACAGAAATTGTAGTTCGGTAGTAAGTAAAGTGTTGTAAAATTGCAATTTTTAAATAAACCCTATTCCACAATTTTAACCCCATTTTCTAGAGAATCCTCAAGCCATGAAAAAAATCGTCAATAAAAGGGCATTGCCAACACTGGCTACATAAAAATATATGTAAGTATACAATAAGCGCAACAGTATTACCCTATACAATATCAAATTTATCAAGAATTTTTGAAATCTTATGCTTTTCCCAGAAAATTTCTTTTGATATTAAATTGCAGCTATTATAAGCATTTCATTCACCGTGCTGATTAAAAAACCATAAGTTTCAATTAAAATATATATTTACAAATTAATTGAATTTTCCCATCCACAATAATATGCCACATAACCCCAATGCCTTAAATTATTTTTGTTCGTTTCAGATTCCAACCTAGCATCCTCATTAACCTTTGAAATATTTTGTGGTCTAAATAGTTGGCGAGCAAATGCTTTCCTTGTGGCTGCCTAACTACCTGAGTTACCCAGCAAAAAAAATCAGCTTCTACTGCTGCCTGCTGTGAATGGCAACTTAACAAAGAAATTAAACTGTAGAAAATTGCTCAATTAAAAGGAAGCTGTTTGTAAGTTTAATGAACTTAGAAAGTAATTTCTAGCATAGTTTTTAATTACCTCCTAAGAGGCAAACAACAACCAAACATCATCAGCCAAACACACATATCCACCTGGAGATTTACACACATGCCGGTCTGAACGTACACCCACAATCTGAAAGAATATTCTCTCCTCAACGATGGAACTGTAACTAAGGTAAGACAAATTTCCATATAAAAACTTTGTAATTAAAATTCTTACATGAACACTAAAACATGCTATGAATATCAAATGGCTTAAAGTGGAAGGACGGAAGATAGGAAGATTGAGGCTAGGTGTCATGGAAAAACTAAGTAACTAATACAACAACAACAGTAACAATATTCACTTAACATGTAGCAACATTTAAAACTGTTATCTGGAAAATTGATCAAATTCTCTGTGTTGTAGTTTACCTCTAAGCATCATTGGTAAGTGATGGAAATCGATTGAAGCTATTTTTAAATCAGGTAGACCAAAAAGACACACATACATACATAAATGTGCACTAGGGCGAATCAAAAAAAATCGGAATTTGATATACATTGCTATATAGGGCCCCAAATACCTAAAATCGGCCATATAAGCATACTGGAGCTTTATCAAAAACCGATCCGATGGTCACAATTTTTTGTAGGATTCGTTTTTAGTCACAACGCTCGATTGGCAGGGGTAAATAAACCATAAAATGTCATAAATAAGGTTCTTAGATCAAATGGAAACAATAAGGTAGGAGTTAAAAAAAATGTTTTTTGGTCCGCCCTAATGTACAAAAAAAGTTCAAAGAGGAATAATCGAAATTTTCCTTGTTATACTTAAAAGGAACACTATAAATTTAAAATGTCATTTCCAGAAGTGAGGAGCTACAATCATAGAAGCCTTACTGATTTGTAATAAAGAGTCGGTTCCTTCTAGAGGACTCTTTCCCATTTTATGTCTGATAAATCGAAAACTTCTGAAATTTATTGAAAAAATTGTTTTCCCATGGATTACGAATTATCGGTATTGTACTTTATATAATTTTTACTTGATGACAAATATTCGATTTTCACCATCTTTTAATAACACTGAGCAACCAACCAGCCACTCTGGAGAGTGGAAAATACCAAATGGGGTTAATAGCATTCGGTTAGTAAATCAAAACCCCAAAATGCTTTTTAAATTCTGAGGCCAACGTTTTTTTAGTGTTCCTTATATATAAGCTCAACGAAAAGCAATGAGTGTTGAGATGAGTAAAACATTTGTAAAAAAATTGTCAATAAAGGCCTACGTTTCTCAGAAAATGTTCAATCTAGTTCAATGTTTCAGAGTAGCGTCTATATATAGCTCCTGATTTTAACTATTTTAAGAGTTTTGGCCACATTTCCCAAAAGATTTGACTGAAATTTTGTATTTGGTTTCTTTGGGAGGAGAAGACCTTCCTGCAGAATATTTGCAATATTGGTACATATATATTTTGGTATATAATGGTACCACCCAGGTCTACATTTCCAACCGATTTGGTATGGGGTGTGGTAAATTCCAAATGGAGGTGATGGAATTAGGACAGAAGAGCAAAACCCCAAAAGGGTTTTGAATTCTTAGGCCAGGTTTTCATTTTATAATAAAATCCCCAAATAAAGATATCTCCCAGATTCAGGTTCGGAACCAATTTGGTACGAGGTGTAGTAAATTACAAATGGAAGTGATGGTACGAGGGTCACTAAAAAACCTTCTGGCCTAGACAACACGCAGTGTCGCCAGGCATCATTTGACATTTTTTGGAAAGTTTGACAGTTTTTAGCCCAAGAGTACTAAGGGCAGTTTGACCTACGACCATGTGTTGGGTTGTTTACAGTGGCTTGATTGAGACAACTCCAAAACACGGTTTTTGAACTTTTTTATAGCATCTTCTGGTGATTGCTGTTATTTTTCGGGTTCATACGCATATTTCCATGATTCGTCACCAGGATCCATCTTATAAACGGATTTTGAAGCACCGCGAAATTTCATGCACTTATCGACAGGGGATCCAACGAAAAAGACTCTATTTTTGCCACCAAGTGGTCATGTAATATAAAATGTTAGTTGGTGGAATAAATACCCAAGGATGCCTCTATATCACGGTATGTATATAGCACTGCCTTCTTGCATTATCCGTTCACATACGTCTGGCACAACGGCCGTTTTGGACTACCCCCACGAACTTAGTTTTTTGGCGAGTGTCGGCCATAATTGAATTCATTAAACCAGTTTTTCATAGTGCTATAGGATGGTCCTCTATCGACATGCAATGATTTATTTTGATCGATGCACTCTTCCCGTTATTATTCACGTCGAAAGTTGTGAAAAATAACACTGTGTGTCATTTTTTGAGTCATGGTTTATTAACCATATTCTGACACCGCAGCGTGATAGAAGACCAAAAATAAAAAGATACGAGTCCCGACGATTTTTCCTATCACTTCAACTTTAGCGGTTTTGGGTCCCCAAAGAACTGAGGCGTTGGTGTCAAAAGGGATCATATGGTCAGGCACATATCTTCCAAATCGCTGAGAATTTGGGCTTACTCGTGGAAGCAAAGTTGTATCTCTCGTCTTAAAGAATGATAATTGTGAACACATAAAATCCATTCAACCTCAGCTTCAAGGTCAAAATCATCAAGGTAAAATTTCCCTAATAATTTGTATACCCTCAGCCTTTAGGCTAAAGAGGGTATATACACTTTGATACGACCAAAAATGTGCCTCATCGAAATAATGGATTTAGACCCCTAGTATGTTTGTACGATATCCGTTTCAGACAATTTTGAGGCGATCTAACAACGTCCGTCCATATGTCTGTCTGTCTGCCTGTCTGGTATCGAAATATTTTGTCTAGATTTGATTTAAGTTCGAAGATGGGCCTTCAGGTACCTCCGCCACAAAAGTTCAAAAATGTTCGGAAAAATTGTCCGCACGATAACTCTTGAAGGGAGTAACCGAATTAGTCCATACTTTGCACATCGTGACATTTCTACCAGACATAGATGAGGTTTCAATATGGACCCTATTGGTCCACTCCTTCGGGTACCTCCCACACAAAATTTTGCTTAAGTGCAGTTTAAGGCCTGCTCTCGAATCGCTTTGATTTTTGTTGCGGCCACTTGTAATCACTACCCCCATTACGACGACATATTTTTTTCAGGAGCAAGTCCATACTTTCTCAGAAATCAGCACGAAAACTGCAAACAACCCATATAATACCATGTGTGGTAGTTGCAGCGCACGATAACTCTCGAAGGGATCAAAATATTTGGTCTTTCAATATTTTGTCGAAACTTAGTTTAAGTTCGAAGATAGACCATATCGGTCCACTCCTTCCGGTACCTCCCCCACAAAGGTTCAAAATTTTTCGCCAAGATTGTGGGCATGATAACTCTAAGAGGGAGTAACCGAATTGAGCCAAACTTAGCTATTGGTAATATTACTTTCAGGCATAGATCGGGTTCTAATATGGACTATATCGATCCACTCATTTGGGTACCTCCCACACAAAATTTGGAAAAAGTATAGTTGAACAACTCCTTTCTGATCTTATTAATGTGTGATGCGAAAGGTTGCACTTGCGGCCCCTGTTACGACGTTGTAATTTTTTTTCGTGGGCAAGTCCTAAGATGATGACCCAAAATGGTCCACAAAATTCTACCGGCACCACCTAAACTGGCTAATGCGTAAAATTACTCTTTAAGAGAGGAATCGATTTAGCTCATACTTTGTAAATCGTATTATTTCCTACAGTTTTGTATTAGGTCCAAATATGTACTACATCGGATCACTCCTACGGGTACACCCTACCCAAAATTTGGAAAAAATGTAGTTTAAGGACTCGTCTCATTCTAATTTTGTTGCAACATGTAGTTTTTTGCGGCCATTTCCATCCTCGAAAATTTTCTCAACAGCTAAAAAACCTACAGAAGCATTGTGTTAACTTTTTTCTTCGGGTACGTAGCTGAGGGTATATCTCTGTCGGCTCAGTTGACTGATACTTTCTTACTTTTTTTCTTGGATTTTAGGTTACAGATATCAAACCATTCAGAATTGAAGGAAACAACCATCCACAAAAATGTTCAAAATATCAGTATTCAAAATAAAGGTGAAAATAGCAATACAATTTCGATTTTTATCCTCCTTTCTTGGTTTCTGATCCATAGATACTAAACCGTTCAAAATTCAAGAAAAGAATTAACCACAATAATGTTTCAAAAATATCAGTATACAAATTTCTGGAACACGCGAATTATCTATGAACGCTCTTTTATGGCGAAAGTAGCTAAAAACTTTTGAAAATATTTTTTTCTCCGATTCTGGTCCATAGATACCAAACCGTCCAAGATTTAAGGATACCGTCAACTACAAAAATGTAAAATTGAGATAAAATTTCCAATAGATTTGGCTGTAATTTTGCAGTTTGTATTCTGAGGGAACAACATACCTCCATGCAAAAATGTTAAACATAGGTCCACTTTTAGGTATATAGGTCCAAATTTTTTAGTGACAAGTCCATACCTTAGAAAATGACCCGAAAACTGTAAAATGCCCCTGCATCCAGCATGTGTAGTGGCTGGTGCGCACGACAACTCTCGAATCGAATACTGCGTTGGTCCACACGAAGGTGGTGCTTATAGTTCCACTCCTTCCGGTACCTCCCCCACAAACTTTGAATTTCGAAATATTTTGTCCAAACTGTGGTTATGTTCAAAAGTGGGCCCTAACGGTCTACTTCTTGGGGTACCACAATGTTCAACATTTTTCTTTAAGTGTGGTTAAGGGTCTGTTCGGAGATCCTTTCGAAATTGTTACCGAAGGTGCTCCTAGTGGTCCTGTTTACAGCGATATAATGTTTTTCGTGGGAAAGTCCATGTTTCCTGAACTGACTGATGGGCGCGATATCTATCACGAGGAATGACTCCCAAAATAAGACTATGTCGATCCATTCCGTTAGGTACCTCCCCCGCAAAACTTTTTAGATTTAATATACAGTCTGTCGCAAAAGTTAGTATACACCGTTGAAACCAAAATGTATTGTGGATAAAAAGCACAATAACTTATTGAAAACTACAAACAATTAGTTTGATTTGAGAGACAAGAAGGTTGTCTTCCGTAATAACAATTAAAAGTGCGCAATATTTGCATACATTAGGAAATGTACGGTTCGAATCCCAAAAAGACCAAAATTTATGTCGCAAAAGTTAGTATACAACGGAGAATCCTCGTGGAACTGTGTAAAAAATTCTTGATATTTTTGAACAAAATGAAACTAAATCTGTACTTAAGATCATAAAGAGTATATTAATTGGGTTTAATGGCAGTTATAGTACTTATAGTGACAAGTCCAACGTACACTGGATCGTAAAATCCACAAAAATTGATCATCTCAAATACAACAACTGTAGCGACAAAATTCCGGGTGTTATGTCCTGTTTATGAATTTTAAATCCATGAAATGCTCA
This sequence comes from Musca autumnalis, assembly GCF_047663935.1. Lineage (NCBI taxonomy): Eukaryota > Metazoa > Arthropoda > Insecta > Diptera > Muscidae > Musca > Musca autumnalis. The sequence goes on along the minus strand of NW_027412088.1, from coordinate 10,633,295 downwards.
GAAAAGCTCTAAAGTTTCAATATGGGGTGATCTTGATTGAGTTTCGACTTGTCCTTTTTGAAGAAACGGGAATTTCCTGAAGGAAAACCATACGTTTGAGGCCGTTCTCCTTTTGAAACATGTAATAATCCTTAATCCTTACACATAAGGACTTTCCTTTTCAGTTAATTTTCTCACAAATTATGTCCCTTTTCACATTCCTACCAAAAATAAATAGTAGGAGAACCTCAAGTTCTGGTGTAAGCCCTACAGTGATACTCCACCACCACAGAAGGATATGATAGCTAATTTAAAATTTTAATACACAGCTTTCTCGGCTGCTATAACGCATGGATTGTGCAAAAACGTTCTGAAAAGCTGTGTTCGCTTCACTTAGGACCAAAATACAACTAAATGGATCAGTTAGAAGTAGTTCATTAGACATTAGTAGTACATTAGACACTAGGGACACGAGAAGAATGTCCGATACTGCTAAAAGGCCGGTAGGGCAATATAACTGTAGGGCTTACAACGGACCTTGAGGTTCTCCTACTATTTACTTTTGATGGGAATATGAAAAGGGGCAACATTTGTGAGAAAATTAACTCAAAATGGAAGTCCTTATGTGTAAGGATTAAGGATTATTATATGTTTCAAAAGGACAATGGCCTCAAAAGTATAGGTTTCTTTAAAAAAAATTCCCGTTTTTCAAACAGGACAAGTCGAAACTCGATCACGATCACCCCATATTGAAACTTTAGAGCTTTTCTGAGCATTTCATGTCTTTAGAATTCATAAACAGGACATAACACTCGGAATTTATAAATTACCAATTTTTGTGGATTTTACGATCCAGTGTACGTTGGACTTGTCACTATAAGTACTATAACTGTCATTAAAACCAATTAATATACTCTTTATGATCTTAAGTACAGATTTAGTTTCATTTTGTTCAAATATATCAAGAATTTTTTACACAGTTCCACGAGGATTCTCCGTTGTATACTAACTTTTGCGACATAAATTTTGGTCTTTTTGGGATTCGAACCGTACATTTGCTAATGTATGCAAATATTGCGCACTTTTAATTGTTATTACGGAAGACAACCTTCTTGTCTATCAAATAAAACTACTTGTTTGTTGTTTTCAATAAGTTATAGTGATATTTATCCCTAATACATTTTGGTTTCAACGGTGTATACTAACTTTTGCGACAGACTGTAAATTCATATTTTTGTCGCCAAGTTCATATGGTAAATTTCAAATTTCCTTTACAATTACATAGAGAAAAAATAAAAACTTTTTGGCGAGCACATCCGCCATTTTTGGTACATGGGTTACGAAAAAAATTGTGGTTTCAAATCTGTTCGCGTTCACAAAATTGGATGCTGCACTCAAAAGTTATATGCGGTTTTACTCTCTTGTAAAGAAAAAATATTTAAAAATTCCTATTGTGTTGTAATATGAACTTGTATATACGAATCGTTAGCAGCATTTGATATCTATCCGTAGATGCTAAAATAGTTGCTAAATTTATTTTTATTTTAGCGAAAAATCAAAAAATATTGAAGAAATCTTGGAATAAATTTTATTTATTCTAAATCAGAGTCCAAAAAATCTCTAAAAAATAATTTAAAAATACGTACAGAATCTAGACAACTCGTAGAAAAATGTGAGACCAAAATTATAAAGATTATAAATGTTGGGAGTTATTCTATTATTTCGTTAAATTTCTACCCAAATTCTGAAGTATTTTGCTTAAACTTCTACAAGAAAAGTAATTAGTCATCGTGAAAGTATATTTGATTTCTGTGATAAGCAATAGAAATAAGAAGTAGACAGTAATATTGAAATTACAATCAAAGAAAAAACATAGAATTTAAAAACCGAATAATTCGCGAATTGGTTTAAATCGGTTGAAGTGCATGCGCTTTTCGGATACAGAGAGTCCATGTCTATCAATATGCATGGATTTTCCCATGTTTCATTCAGCGGCCAAAGTGTGCCATCAGTTGCATCTTACTATTCAAAAAACCTTCAAGTGGGCAAAACTTACTCGATATGCATATGACGATAAGGTGCATCCGATTTCAATGGCCCCCTATTAAAAATACGTCAATATAAATTATTTTAAACAGATTCGTCAAGAACTGCGGATGTGCCAGCGCATTCTATTTTGGGATAAATAGGGATATTACTCCTGAATCTTTGTAATTTGTGACACACCTTTTTGGCAAATATTATAATCGCGTATAAAGGATTACATTTATGCAAAAATAATCGAAGAAAATCGTGGTTCAATTCGCGGAATTGCCAAAATATATTTTTGCAGATTTTCCTACTTTCATTAGATCCGGCACGTAAAAAAACTAAAATCACGCGGGGTTCAGGGCTACCTGTACGACAGTTGTAAATTTTAAAGCCAAAAAATAGGCTTTTCAGAAAATTTACGCACCAAATTTTCGCCTTTGGACCCCTATTACTAGGAAGCTGTACGGAGCACACTCATGAGATATACATCGAACGACGTGGAATCGCGAGTTCTACAATCCTATAAACTAGTTTGGATTATTATCTAGTTGCACCCACTATTTATAAGAAAAATTCGAAAAACCCAATTTTCAAAACTTCAAAATGTCAACATCGATTTTAGGGGGATGCAGTGTATATATATCGAAAAGTCATACATTAAAACCATGTTGCCCAAGGGGTATTCTTCAATTCTTTCTTTGAGCTTTTGTCTGAATTTTTCGTGGTTTGACCAGAAATCAAGAAAGAACACAAAAAACTTGTAAACTTCAACACATTTTTACCCATTTTTTAACATTACCACCAACGCAGCTTCCACGAAAATTATTTGTTATGGTCCATATTATGAGATCGTGGCTAAAACACTTCAATTAATATAAATATATTCATGTTTTATAAAATATATTAACAGTTCGCGACTTATTAAATGGTGAACCTCGACTTCAACGATTGAAAAACTTTTTTTGAATATTACCATATGCCCAAAATTCTGAAAACCCTCTAAATATACACTCCACGTCAGTAGAATAGAACACCTACATTTTTGTTAATGTTAGCTTATTTATCCCAAAACGAATGAATCTGCGTTTTTAATCTTGTGGGGTTTTAAAGTCTATGATGTTACGTATCAAACACAGAAAAAATTATGTTTCTAGCTCTTCGCGAAATGATTTTCTGATCAACTTTCCGATAGTACTATGAAAAATAGGCATTTATTTTTGGTCATCAGGATAGAACAGTCACTTTATTTTCGCGAATTTTTGAGATATTAACGCCGAATTTTCTTTCAGTCGATAAAGCAAGGCTTTCTAATAATTTTTCACCAAAGAAAACTTATAAATTATTCCGCGGACACCGAAATAACAGCGTTAAAGGGTTTAAATTGGCAGATATTTGAAACATCTCGGAATATCAATAGGAGTCGCGCAGTTTTGTAATAATTTCTTCACAATGAGATAGAATATGACACAGACAACCTCGACGGATACAATCGAGTGCTTCGGATGCTGATAAGATGGAACGTTTTCAAAATAATTATGAAAAACGTAGAAATTTATTATAAAACCCTTGATGTTTTGTTAAATAAAATGGTTTTTCCGCGAACAAGTTCGCCGTTTAAAGGTTTGAAAATATGCTCCAGATTTGGGGGAAGATAATCTGATACGAAAACAACCGTTATTTTTATGCACTGAGGGAAATTTTAGTACTTTGTAAAACAATATACGAAACCTAAAACCTCAATTTCCATGCCTGTGTTTTCCCGCGAAAACGGGGCTTTTGCATTTGCGAGCTCAGTTAAAAAAACTACTAGTTCGTAAAATCCGGCATAGAGAGCATAACCTGGTCCATTTATATTGGAGCATAATACTGTTGAGAACAGTCGCGGACACCGAAAAAAGAACACGTATAAAACTCGAAGTCCAAAGGGTGTGTTCAATTTAAAAAATGTGCTAAAATTTCCCTCAGTGCATAAAAATAACGGTTGTTTTCGTATCAGATTATCTTCCTCCAAATCTGGAGCATATTTCCAAACCTTTAAACGGCGAAATTGTTCGCGGAAAAACCATTTTATTTAACAAAACATCAAGGGTTTTATAATAAATTTCGACGTTTTTCATAATTATTTTGAAAACGTTCCATCTTATCAGCATCCGAAGCACTCGATTGTATCCGTCGAGGTTGTCTGTGTCATATTCTATCTCATTGTGAAGAAATATGACAAAACTGCGCGACTCCTATTGATATTCCGAGATGTTTCAAATATCTGTCAATTTAAACCCCTTAACGCTGTTATTTCGGTGTCCGCGGAATAATTTATAAGTTTTCTTTGGTGAAAAATTATTAGAAAGCCTTGCTTTATCGACTGAAAGAAAATTCGGCGTTAATATCTCAAAAATTCGCGAAAATAAAGTGACTGTTCTATCCTGATGACCAAAAATAAATGCCTATTTTTCATAGTACTATCGGAAAATTGATTAGAAAATCATTTCGCGAAGAGCTAGAAACATAATTATACCCTCAGCCTTTAGGCTAAGGAGGGTATATACACTTTGATACGATGAAAATGTGCCTCATCGAAATAATGGTTTTAGACCCCAAGTATGTTTGGACGAAATGTGTTTCAGACAATTTGGAGTCGATCTAGCTATGTCCGTCCGTCTGTCTGTCTGTCTGTCTGTCCTGCTGGCTGGAGCGCACGATAACTCTCGAACCGATGAACCGATTCAGTTCAAATTTTGGCTTTCGTAATATTTTGCCCAAACTTAGTTTAAGTTCGAAGATGGGCTATATCGGTCCACTCCTTCCGGTACCTCCCCCACAAAAGTTCGAAAAAGTTCGGAAAATTTGTGCGCACGATAACTCTTTAAGGGGGTAACCGATTTGGTTCATACTTTGCTCATCGTCAAATATGTACCAGACTTAGATGAGGTTCCAACATGGGCTCAATAGGTCTACTCCTTCGGGTACCTCCCACACAAAATTTCGGATAAGTTCAGTTTAGGACCTGCTCTCGAATCGCTTTGGTTTTTATTTTAGCAACTTGTATTCACTGGCCCCCATACGACGGTACAAGTTTCAGCAGGGACAAGTCCAAACTTCCTGAGAAAATAGCTTGAAAGTTTCACAAAACCCCTATGACACCGTGTGGGGTGGTTGGAGCGCAAGATAACTCTCCAACGGATCTGCTGATTGGGTCCAAATTTTGGCCTTAGTAATATTTTGTCCAAACATAGTTTAAGTTCGAAGTTAAGTTCGGAAAAATTATTAGTACGGTAACTTTTGAAGGGAGTGGCCGAATTGGTCCATACTTAACACATCTTAATATATCTACGAGATATAGATTAGGTCCAAATATGGACTATATTTGTCCACTTCATCCAGTACCTCCCAAACAAAATTTCGGATAAGTTCACTTTAAGACCTGCTATCGAATCACTTTTATTTTTGTTGAAGCAACTTGCATTCGCTGCCTCAATTATGATGGTAAAAGTTTTTTCTGGGGCAAAACCGCACTTCTTAAGCAGACAGCCCAAAGGGAGTAACCCCCCCCCCCCCCCCTATGGCAACGTATGTAGTGGCTGGAGATCGACTTCCATAATGGTCAATGTCGATCCATTCTTTTAAGTAATACCCCCGCAAAACTTCTGCTCTTTAATCTAATCAACATATTTGTCGGTTCATGCGTTCAAAATTTTTAAAACCCTCCAAATACCTACGTTTTATGGGAAAAAATTGTTTCAATATACACAGGCTGAGGGTATATCTCTGTCGGCCAAGCCGACTGATACTTTTTTTACTTGTTTTTTCTGTGTTTGATACGTAACATCATAGACTTTAAAACCCCACAAGATTAAAAACGCAGATTCATTCGTTTTGGGATAAATAAGCTAACATTAACAAAAATGTAGGTGTTCTATTCTACTGACGTGGAGTGTATAAAGAGTGTATCATTTCACACAGGCTGAGGGTGGTACTGATACTTTCTACTTGTGATTTCGCAGCTGGATTGACCTCATTTAGGCAATTTGTCGTAAATTAAATACCCATGCGATTGGTTCCACAGAGTCGTAGTCATCCCTACCACTGGATTTTGTCAGCTCTTTCCATTTCCTTGATCACTTATTATCTCCCTCCAAATTACCTTGCACACCATAAGATTGATGATCCATTTCTGTTCTTCTCTTGCTAAGTGGGCTGATTGTAAAGTGCTAGCACACCACTCCATTCTGCATATCTCATATATTGACAGGAGGTGCTTACATGAATAAATTTCGTGAGTTGAATGGATAGCCTGATAGCAGAACCAACGCCAATCCGAGGAAGATTTTTATTGAAGATGTTGATTCTCGCAAACCCCCCTACTCATGTCTTATTCCATGGTTTCTATTAGCACATGCATAATATTTAGATGTTGTTGTGACGTTCTTTCTGTGACTGCATAAATTACACCTTCTCTACAAAGAATGTGGATAATTCTTGGGCAGTTTTTTTGGGCGTTTTTCCTAATAGTTTCTAAGAAAGGTCCCATGCGCGAACTTTTCAATCGGCACGTGTATTGTTAATTTTGAAATGTAGCTCCCTAGATCACACCAGAGCAAATACATATCATCCACTTGTGAGAAAAGCCAAGCTCTACGTCAGTTTCATGAGATGAGAGATTAATTTATTGATCATTAAAAAGGTCCGTTTTATCTCAGTTTATTTATTAGTTTTTGTCATGCATAATAAACAATTTTATGAAAAATGTCTTTCTTGAAAATTGACAAATTTCATTGTAGTTCTTAAATGGTCTTATTTAAAATACTTCCATCATATTTGAAACCATTAAGCCCAAAAGCAATAGTAATAAATTCAAATTCATAAACCTCCAACTGAAGTTCTGCAGCTGCCAAGTTAAGCCCAAAAACCATCCATTTGTTCTTCTGCAACATTGTGTGTCTTTCAATTCCCACTAATGGGCTACCATTGCAATTTCCACTGTCATTCGTTTGACAATCTATAATATCATGTCATTTCAAGTCAATAAACGAAAACGATGGAAATAAAACAACAGAATTGTCATTACACCTGGTCAGTCAAAGAGCACTTCCGGAACGGCCATGCAACAATCTAGCAACAAATGTGGCAGTGCATTAGTTTATCTCTTTGCAACAATGACAGCCAATAAGAGATGAGATGACACTAATGCGATTGTCATTTGATATCGTCTCTCACGGTAGCACGATGTCTTGCTTTAGGCAATGACCGGGTATTAGTCATTTGTGAATGCTCCGCAGAGACCGAAAGACTATTTGACACGTCCTTGGTATTATGCGACAGGATATATGAAGTGTGATGACAATCTATTGCAACAAAGGAAAAATGTCTTCTAATTAGTGAATAGTTTTCAGTGGTGAAGAAAGGAGGCGGAAAGAGTGTGGTGTGGATGGGAATGGCTTCTTTGTCATGCATTGTACAGAATGTTGAAGTTAATATGGAGCCGTAAACAACAAATAAAAATGTTTAGTCCTGCCCGAATTAAATTAAATTTTAAGTCAAATAAATGTCAATAAATTTTTAACACCCTCCACTATGAGGAACGCTAAACTTTAATTAAATAATTATTTCAATTTCTGTTACGAAAGTACGAAATTTCTGTGTGCTAACAAAAGACGCATCATTGTATAAAAATTCAACTGGCATATATATTTGATTAATTAGCTTATTTACGGGTAGTCCACATGTGGGGGTGTATACATTACAGCACACTCTTTATTCAAAAAAAGTATACGCTACGATAGTCGTTCTTCTGTGATTGGTTTGGTAATAGTTTCATGTTTGCTCCTCCGTTTTCCTGGTCATCAATTGCAATGTTATTGTGATATCGCTTCTATGTAGAATATTACAACCATTACAGATTCATTTTCAGATTTCAATTCCGTATTCGAAAAACGTGATTCTATGAAGATATGCATTGCTGATAACACTATGCAACATTTTTAAACTTCTGAGAGCAAACAAATTTACTTTCAATTACACTGTGCGACAACAACAAAAATGACGAGGAAAATCGAGTAGATTATGAAAGTAGAGCTAAAAATATGAGACACGTGTATCGGCGTTTTAAAAATTTACGTCGGAAAGTAACCAAAATAGGCGGGTCAAATTCCGCCCATTTTTAATTTTTTCGAAATATTCGTGTTAAGATATCTTGGAATCCTTGCATTTCAGGTATATAGTGTATTTAGCAACTTTACAAAGGAGTATGTGGGCAATATTTTTGTTAAAAATTTTAACCCTCATGCGGTTCATCAAAGGGGTCTTCTTTGTCCTTTTTTCAAAAATCTTTCAAAAACTACTTAAATATGTGATTGTATCAGATCCAAATATTCTACAAAATTGTTCGCCATAAAATTTTACTATAGGCCTCAGAATACACCAAATCTGTAACTCTTGTCTAATCACCAGGAATCTCTAACTATGAAAAACACGTTTTAGGGTTAAAGTCGGACTTCATCTGAGTTTATTCAAAATTGTCCCACAAAACATAATTTTAGAGAGATGATGTCAGAGACAAAAATATTCTTCGTCAAATTTCACTATGGGTCACCAAAGAAATGAAATGTCTATTTACATTCTATAGCATGAAAATATCAGTATCAATTTTGCTGAAAAAAACATGAAAATATTTCCCATTTTTTATGAAAAATTTTTCCTTCTTTTTTCGAGTTTGTACATGGAAGTAATATGAAACTTGGTTATAGGTGAAAAGTGTCAAAGGATGAAAAATTCTACACAAAATTTCACTATGAGTATCAAAATAAACTATATATCTATGAATACTATTTCCCTAAAAAATTAGATTACAAACTTATATATATTAGGATGAAATTATATGTTTTAATTTTGGACTGTTAATTTTACATAATTCCATACTGGATCACAATCTAGCAAAATCCTTTACTTTTTGGGAATATTGTTAAAGAAAGAAATGTTGCAAATGAAATTTCATTATGGGTCTCTGAATAAAAGAAATCTGTAACCATAGCATATAACATTCTTAGCAGCACTTGTTTTTTATATTTATGTTTTAGGGAAAAAATTTTCATAAAAAAAAAATGGGAAATATTTTCATGTTTTTTCAGCAAAATTGATACTGATATTTTCATGCTATAGAATGTAAATAGACATTAAATTTCTTTGGTGACCCATAGTGAAATTTGACGAAGAATATTTTTTTGTTTGTTTTTAACATCATCTCTCTAAAATTATGTTTTGTGGGACAATTTTGAATAAACTCAGATGAAGTCGGACTTTAACCCTAAAACGTGTTTTTCGTTTTTAGGGATTCCTGGCGATTAGACTAGAGTTCAGATTTGGTGTATTCTGAGACCTCTAATAAAATTTTATGGCGAACAATTTTGTAGAATATTCGGATTTGATACAATCACATTTTTAAGGTGTTTTTGAAAGATTTTTGAAAAAAGGACAAAACAGACCCCTTTGATGAACCGCATGAGGGTTAAAATTTTTAACAAAAAAATTTCCCACATACTCCTCTGTAAAGTTGCCAAAGACACTATATACCTGAAATGCAAGGATTCAAAGATATCTTAACTCGAATATTTCGAAAAAATTAAAAATAGGCGGAACTTGCCCCGCCTATTTGGTAACTGTCCGAAGTAGACTTTTAAAACGCCGATACACGTGTCTCATATTTTTAGCTCTACTTTCATAATCCACTCGATTTTTCCCATCATTTTGAAAAAAAAAAAATAATTTTGTTGCACAGTGTTATTTGAATTATTTGAATTCAAACATGAAAAAGTCTACAGTATCACTACTTCAACTTTTTGTTTTTAGGACAGATTCAAATAATAAAAGATAAAACGAATTTTACTTTAAAAAACGTTATCGCAAAATACACACCAACAAACAATCATTTAAATAAACCCAGAGACAAATGGTGACATAAAAAATAATATATGGCTGTGACAATCGGCATTTCTGGCAAATAGTTCCTTTAAATTTTTAATTAAAAGTTCATTCTGCTATTCCTTTCGTGGTATTTCCTTATTTTTACAGCCCTCCTGCCGAAGATAAGTTTTTAGTTTTTCATCAACTCTTTTTCTAATAAAAATCAAAACAAAATATCCCTGCCAGCAGGATATTTAATGTGGTGTAAAATCGAAGTAATGCAGATTGGACTTTAATCTCCCAAACTATTGACAAACTGTATTGAGTTGTTTTTGGGATTACTATCAAAATCTCCTGTGAAACATATATTTTTAATTAAGGGAAATAGTGGTCCAATTTAAAAAGAAACTACAATACGAGTATATAGCTAAAGTTATGTTACTCCAGTTAAGGGACACAAATTCTTTTAGTAACACTCGTCACTTTAAATTGTCCAACCATCACATAAAGGAGAACTCCAACTAGCAGAGAGTTATAAACGATATACATACATATACATACAAAGGCCATTGTTTGCTAGGACAACAAGAACAGTTTACAAAAACAAACTGCTTAACAGATTTAAAATAAACCAAACCAAAAATCAAGCAATGATTTTTGTTGACTGCAATAAATTCAACACCCGTCAGTGGGAAATCTACAATATAAAACCAAAATACAACAACACACTCATTCATATGTAGATATGTGTGTATGTAAGTTGACATACTGATATTGGCAACATTAATAAAATAGCATAAAGAAATAACACTTTTCAGAATATATTAATGGTTCATGGAATATGTGTATGTGTGAGAGTTTGTGTTCTCGAAAGAACGTAAATATTACTTAATGATGACCTATATACGTAAGTATGTGCATATGTGTGAGAGCACAAATTCAGACTAAATACAAAACATAAATATGGTTGACATGAAAAGAAAAAAGCGTTGTTTTCAAGTAAAAATAAAAGTCTAACAGTTCTTCTTATAGAAAACCAAAACTTTTTCTTATAGAAGACCAACAAGTCATCTCCTAAAAGGACAACATGTCTTCTCTTCTAGAAGACCAACCGAACTCATTTCTACATCCTCAGCATTTATGCTACCGAGGGTATATACACTTTCATACGGGCAAAATGTGCCTCATCGAAATAGTGGTTTTAGACCCTAAGTATGTTTGGACGAAATCCTTTTCAGACAATTTAGAGTTGATTTAGCCATGACCGTCCGTCTGTATGTCTGCCTGGCTGGAGCGCACGATAACTCTCGAACGTATGAACCGATTTGGTTCAAAATTTTACTTTCGTAATGTATTGCCCAAACTTAGTTTAATTTCGAAGATGGGTTATATCGGTCCGCTCCTTCCGGTACCTCCCCCACAAAAGTTCGAAAATGTTCGGAAAGTTTGTGCGCACGATATCTCTTGAAGGGAGTAACCGATTTGGTCAATACTTAGCACAGCGTGAAATTTCTACCAGACTTAGATGAGGTTCTGGATTCAATCGGTCCACTCCTTCGGTATTTTGAAGGTTGTGGTATTCAGTCTTCATTGGGGGTATACAAGTTTCAACCTTAAATTATTCGATTCGATTATATCGACGCCTCCAAACTTTGACTTAAATTCTACCAAATTTTGGTAATAATCGGACAATCCGAACAGAAGTTATAAACAAATATTTACTTAGCATAGTACTGAAGGTCAAAGAAATTTCCAAACTTTTAGAGCTTGTCCTGCAAAACTCACTGTTCACAATTAGCAAACTATTATTTGGAGATGTCGAAGTCCTTTAACTTAAATTCAGTCAAATTTTGGTAATGATCGGTCAATCCGAACAGAAGTTATAAACAAATATTGACTTAGCATAGTACTGAAGTTCAAAAAAATTTCCACACTTTGAGAGCTTCTCCTGCAAAACTCACTTTTTAGACCTAGCATACTATTATTTGGAGGTGTCGATATAGCCTTCATAGAGCAGTGCCTCCCGACTTTCGGTATTTTGAAGGTTGTAGCCTCAATATTCCACCGAAATAGCTGAAACTTGGTATTTAGTCTTCGTTGGGGGTACAAAACTTTCCACCTGAACTTTGTTGGTATAGGTCAACCTCTTTATATAGCCCCATAGAATAGCACCCCTGATTTTCGGTATTTTGAAAGTTATGGCATCAATATCCCATCGAAATGGATAAAACTTGGTTTTTAGTAACCGATTTTAGGTATTTTGAAGGTTGTGGTATTTAGTATTCATTGGGGGTATACAACTTTCAACCTTAAATTAGTCGGTGTAGGTCCACACCTTCATATAGCCTTCATAGAGCAGTACCTCCCGATTTTCGGTATTTTGAAAGTTGTGGCCTCAATATCCCACCGAAATAGCTGATAGTTGGTATTTAGTCTTCGTTGGGGGAACAAAACTTTCCACCTGAAATTTGTCGGTATGGGTCAACCTCTTTATATAGCCCCATAGAATAGAACCCCCGATTTTCGGTATTTTGAAGGTTATGGCATCAATATCCCATCGAAATAGATGAAACTTGGTTTTTAGTAATCGGATACCTCCCACACAAAGTTGCGGAGAACTTCAGTTTAGGGCCTGCTCTCGAATAGCTTTGGTTTTTGTTGTAACAACTTGTATACACTGCTCCATATACGACGGTACAAGTTTCATCTGGGATAAGTCCATAGTTCCTGAGAAAATAGCCCCTATGGCACTGTGTGTATTCGTTGGAGCGCAAAATAACTCTCAAACGGATCTGCCGATTCGGCCCGAAATTTGACCTTCGTAATATTTTGTCCAACCTTAGTTTAAGTTCGAAGATAAGCCATATAGGACCACTCTTTCAGGTACCTCACTCTTGATGGGAGTGACCAATTTGGTACATATTTCACACATATTATATATACCAGATATAGATCAGGTTCGGATAAGAACTAAATTTGTCCACTCCTTCGGGTACCTCACACACAAAATTTCGGATAAGTTCATTTGGAGAACATTTGGTGGGGGAACACAATAACTCTCGAACTGATCAACCGATTTGATCCAAAATGTTGACCTTCGTCACGTGTTGTCCAAACTTAGTTTCAATTCGAAGGTGGCAATACCGGCCTTCAACTTCCGGTAATTCCCCCCAATATTTAAAAATGTCACTAAAATGGTATGCATGATATCTCTTGAACAGGGCAACAATTTTGTCCAAACTTTGGAACTCCTAATATTTTGTCCAAATTTAGATAAACTTCCTAAATGGCCCATATCGGTACTCTCCTTAGGGTACCTCCCCCACAAAAGTTCAACATTTGTGACTATGTGCATTTGGAAATATATACCAATGTTGTTCGTTGTGGCGCTGTTTACAGCGATATTATGTTTTCCGTGAACAAGTTCGTGCATCCTGGCATACTGGTCCAAACGTTATACGATGACCCAGTGAACGATATCTATCGAAAAGACTTTGTCGGCAAGTTCAAATGTTCAAAAAGGGCCACAAAATTCTGAAAAGACCCTAAATACATTCGATCTGTCCGTAGATGAAAGTTTCAATTCACACAGGCTGAGGGTATATCTCTGTCGACTGATACTCTTTTACTTGTCTAGTATACCATCCGGTCATTTTTTAGAAAACTAACCTGTCTTCTGTATATACCGAAATTTCTATAAGAAGTCAAATATGCCTTCTTATAGCATACCAAGAGGCCTTCTTACAATAGTCAAACGGGTCTTGTTTTAGAAGACAGACAGGTATGCTCTTCATATTTGTTGCCAGCAGACAAACCTATGCATACTTATAGTCGTCGTATGTCTTTACTCGTGATTACAACGGACTGAACCCAAAATTACTTACTTAGTTGGCCCATTACAGAACATTTGTTCCATAGACCGAACTAAGAAAAGATCTCCATTCCTCTCTGTTTTTCACTTGACTTTTTGGAATACCGCGCCTTTCCATTTCTTCATCCACTTGTATGCTCCATCGAAGCTTAGGCCTGCCGATTCTGCGTGCACCGCGATGTGGCATGTATTCATACGCCTTTTAAGCGGGTTCATCATCGCTCATTCTTATGATATGGCCTAGCCAACGCAATCGTTGCATCTCGATACGTTTAACTATATTCATGTGTTTGTATAGCTTATATAGCTCGGGGTTCATACGACGTCGATATTCGCCGTCAACGCAGATTGGTCCGTAGATCTTTCGAAGAATTTTCCTCTCAAACACACCAAGCACTGCCATGTCTGCTTGCGCAAGTACCCAGGCTTCGGAGCCATACATCAGCATGGGTAGTATCAGTGTTTTGTAGAGCGTTATTTTTGTTTGACGAGATGTGGCTTTGCTTTTAAACTGCTTACTTAAACCAAAGAAGAATCTGTTGGCCAATGCAATTCTTCTCTTTATTTCACAACTGATGTCGTTTGTTGTGCCGAGGTAGACGAAGTCTTTTACTACCTCAAAATTATAGGAACCAACTTCCACAGTTGGTCCGAGCTCAACGGACGCATTGCGCGTCGACACCATTAACATTGTCTTCTCACCGTTTACCACCAGACCCACTTTATCAGATTCTCCTTCGACCTTCATAAAGGTATCAGTTACTTCTTTTACTGATCGTCCCATGATGTCTATATCATCAGCATAAGCAAGTAACATGTGGCTATTGGCGTAGATTGTGCCACTTCTTTTGACGCTTGCCTCTTGTATAACCTATTCCAGCAGGATGTTGAAGAGACCACACGAAAGGCTGTCTCTTTGTCTGAAACCTCCTTTGGTACCAAACTCTTCGGAGAGGTTCTTTCCTATTTTAACTAAGGACCTCGTGTCAGTTAAAGTAATTTTACAAAGCCGGATGAGCTTTGCGGGGATACGAAATTCAGACATGGCTTGGAATACCTTTGAACGCAGCGGGCTGTCGAAGACTGCTTTATAATCGACAAAAAGGTGGTAGGTGTCGATCTGCATCTCTTGGGTCTTTTCCAGGATTTGCCGCAGGGTAAATATCTGGTTAATGGTGGACTTGTCAGGTCTAAAGCCGAATTGGAATGGTCCAATTATCTCGTTGACCATAGGCTTTAGTCGTTCGCACAATATCCCTGACACGATCTTGTAGGCAATAGGTAGTAGACTTATGTCCCTATAGTTAGAGCATACAGTCTTATCTATCTTCTTGTGGACGGGGCACAGGATACCCAGGTTTCAATCGTCGGGTACTCATTCTTCCTGCCAGATGGTGCTAACTAGCTGACGAATACACCTTATCAGCGTGTCACCTCCGGTTTTGAACAGCTCGGCTGGTAAGCCATCGGCTCCTTCTGCCTTATTATTCTTCAGCCGATTTATTGCTGTCTTTACCTCATCTTGGCTGGGCGGTATACATTCAATACCATCTTCTGGGATTGGGGCTGTGGTATCTTCGTCGTCTTCGCTGCTATTGGATACCAACAGCTTTGAACAATTTTCTTTCCATTTCCAGAGCACTCTATCTGAATCAGTTACCAAATTACCTTGCTGGTCACTACAGGAGAATGTGCTTGTACCAAAGCCATCTGTTTGATGTTTCACTCTTTGGTTGAATTTTCGGACTTCATTCTGGCTCCTGTACATCTCGAATTTTTCACACTCCTGCTTTTCCATCTCCCTCTTTTTCCTGCGGAAAAGACGTTTATCCTCTCTCCTTTTCTCCCGATATCTCTCTCGTGCGCTACGCGTTGCTACGGATTGTAAAGTAGCCCTATATGCCGCATTTTTCTCTTCGGTAGCAGCACGACACTACTGATCATACCATGGACTCCTTTCTGGAGGTCTCTGGTATCCAAGTATGGATTTTGCGGCTGTTTGCATGGAGTGGGCAATGCTTTGCCATTGCGCTGATATGTTATCGGGATGAGGAGTGCTTTGATTAAGCAATTGGGCTAGTTGAGTGGAATATGCTGTGGCTATCTGTTGTGATTGCAGCTTACCGATGTCTAACTTTCGTGTAGTGTCTGTTCGTACTTTGTTTGCCACGTTTAACCGGGTGCGTACCTTTGCTGCAACTATGTAATTGTCCGAGTCTATGTTTGCTCCTCGGAACGAACGCACATCCAACACGCTCGATGAATGTGTTCCATATATCACAACGTGATCAATTTGATTTCTTGCTTTCTGATCTGGAGACAGCCAGGTACCCTTATGGATGTCGAGATGTTGAAATCTGGAGCTGCTAACTACCATGTTTTTTGCCGCTGTGAGGTCTATCAGCCTCATACCATTGTCAGATGTTTCACTGTGGAGACTGAATTTTCCGACTGTTGGGCCAAAGACATTTTCCTTTCCAATTTTGGCATTAAAATCGCCTAGAATAATTTTAAAGTCATGGGCAGGACAACGGTCATATGTTTCTTCTAAGCGCTCATAAAATATATCTTTGGTCAGTTCGTCCTTGTCTTCAGTGGGTGCATGAGCGCAAATAAAGCTGATGTTGAAGAATTTTGCTTTTATTCGAATTGTAGGAAGCCTTTCATTCACTGGTGTGAAGCTGGAGACTAGATGTTTTAACCTCCGACCAACAACAAATCCGCAACCAAACTCATGCTTTATGTCATGGCAGATATAATACAGTGCGTCACCTTCTGGTGTTGTTGTGAAGCCTTTCCCTTTCCATCGTATTTCCTGTATGGCAGTAATGTCGGCCTTGTACTTTTCCAGTACATCTGCCAATGCGTAATCTGCAACTTCTCTATAAAAAGAGCGAACATTCCAAGTGCAGATTCGCAGATAATGGTCCTTAAAACGTTTTTTTCTTCTTTTTTGTTTTTGTTTTTTTTTTTTTCATAGTAGGTCGCTTTTTCTAGGGGAAAGTTACTAACCCTGCGCCCAAACCCAAGTTTTTAACGTTCTTATGGGTGAACGCGCGGCACATTTTAGCTCACTACCTTTAACGGGTGTTAAAGGCAGCTATCCCAGGTGACACCACGGTGAGGTCAGTGTCCACTTGAGATGAAAGAGGGACCAAGATAAATCCTGGACTTTGCCATGTTAAAGCCGGTCAGGAGCGTTCCTTTGTATCGTTCATCCCCTACGTCACCCATAAGTAACAAACTGAATACCACACATAATATATCTTCATTACATAGTAAATATTGAAGAAACCCCTTGACTCATATCGTACATAGAGACCTAGTTTCCTTAGAAGTAAAAAAAAACAATCCCAACAACTTATCGTAGCAAAAAGTGAAAAGTGCATTCTTTTTTTCGCTCAAGTTTTTCCCTTTGACGCTCTGAGGTTTGATACAATTTATAAAAAGCCAAAGTGTTTAATATGGACCAGGAGAATACTTGTTTGCTTACTTATGTATATGTGTCCTTACTTCGCACACATCAAAAAAAAGGTATTCGAGCAATCAACTTTTGGTTTTTGAAACAAATTTATTGTAGGGTCTAACACAAAACAACATTTCCCAAAGTGAGCATATCCTTGTCGACATGGCTATTAATAGACGAACAGACCTCTCGTAAAAAATATACAAATTTTTATTTCACTCCAATTAAAATTGTTGTTTTTTGTTGTTACTATTGTAAACAAATATCTGACAACTAGCACGCACATCCACAGACTAAGAGATATTTTATTTATTAACACAACACACCTTATAGATAACCAACAGATAAAAACACACACACTCGTTCAGGTGTATACTCGTACACTTTGTATGATAGCTGTTGCCTGTAACAGCGGAAACGGAAACCAATTCCTCTAACAACAGCAACAACAACAACACACATTGATAACAAAGTTTGCACATAGTGCCACAAAAAGACTGACTAGTAAAATTTCCAACCACAACTAAAGCAATTGAAACTTTGGGATTTTTTAAAATAATCCAAAAAGCATACATGTACCATTACATGTATGTAAGTATGTATGTATCTGATGTCAGTGTTTCTGACAATATACATATGTATGTGCATGTGCGTATGCAATGGCCTAGTGCACAATAGTTGTCCCTTCCAGGAGGCCTTGTAATTTTATTTTAACCAGATATATGGTAAATTTCAAATTTCCTTTACAATTACATAGAAAAAAAATTAAAAACTTTTTTGGCGAGCACATCCGCCATTTTTGGTACATGGGTTACGAAAAAAATCGTGGTTTCAAATCTGTTCGCGTTCACAAAATTGGATGCTGCACTCAAAAGTTATATGCGATTTTACTCTCCTGTAAAGAAAAAATATTTAAAAATTCCTATTGTGTTGTAATAAGAACATGTATATATGAATCGTTAGCAGCATTTGATATCTATCCGTAGATGCTAAAATATTTGCTAAATTTATTTTTATTTTCGCGGAAAATCAAAAAATATTGAAGAAATCTTGGAATAAATTTTATTTATTCTAAATCGGAGGCCAAAAAATCTCTAAAAAAATAATTTAAAAATACGTACAGAATCTAGACAACGCGTAGAAAAATGTGAGACCAAAATTATAAAGATCGCGTTTATAACTTGCATATTACAGCAACAACAAAGAACGGAAACATATTGTTGGAAATCATTTCAAAAATATATTTTTGGCTAAATACGAAAAATCTGAAAAATAAATTTTGGGAGTTATTCTATTATTTCGCTAAATTTCGATCCAAATCCTGAAGTATTTTGCTTAAACTTCTACGAGAAAAGTAATTAGTCATCGTGAAAGTATATTTGCTTTCTGTGATAAGCAATAGAAATAAGAAGTACAGAGTAATATTGAAATCACAATCAAAGAAAAAACACAAAAGTTAAAAAGCATGTAATTCGCGAATCCGTTTAAATCAGTTGAGGTGCATGTGCTTTTCGGATACAGGGAGTCCATGTCTATCAATATGCATGGATTTTCCCATGTTTCATTCAGCGGCCAAAGTGTGCCATCAGTTGCATCTTACTATTCAAAAAACATTCAAGTGGGCAAAAATTGCGCGATGTGCATATGATTATAAGGTGCATCCGATTTCAATGTCCGCCTATTAAAAATACGTCAATATAAATTATTTTAGACAGATTCGTCAAGAACTGCGGATGTGCCACCACATTCTATTTTGGGATAAATAGGGATATTACTCCTGAATCTTTGTAATTTGTGACACCTCTTTTTGGCAAATATTATAATCGCGTATAAAGGATTACATTTATGTAAAAATAATCAAAGAAAATCGCGGTTCAATTCGCGGAATTGTCAAAATATATTTTTGCAGAATTTCCTACTTTCAAGGTATATATATCCGGCGTTTTAGTGGATGGATTCGAACGCGAAAGGTCTTATTAGATCCGGCACGTACAAAAACTAAAATCACGCGGGGTTCAGGGGTACCTGTACGACAGTTGTAAATTTTAAAGCCAAAAAATAGCTTTTTTCAGAAAATTTACGCACCAAATTTTGGCCTTTGGGCTCCTATTACTAGGAAGCTGTAGGGAGCACACTCATGAGATATACATCGAACGACGTGGAATCGCGAGTTCTACAGTCCTGTAACTAGTTTGAAAATATTATCCAGTTGCACCATATAATTATAAGAAAAATTCGAAAAACACTGAAATCAAAACTTCAAAATGTCAGCATCGATTTTAGTGGGATGTAGTGTATATATCGAAAAGTCATGCACTAGAACCATGTTTCCCAAGGGGTATTCTTTAGTTCTTTCTTTGAGCACAGGTTTGAATTTTGCGTGGTTTGTCCAGAAATCAAGAAAGAACACAAAAAAACTTGATTACTTCAACACATTTTTCCCATTTTTATACCCTACACCACTATGTGGGGAGGGTATTATAAGTTGGTTTTGGCCAAAAAGTTTGTAACGCATCGAAATAATGGTCGTAGACCCATACTTATATATACCAAAATGAATGTCTCGACGAGCTGAGTCGATCTGGCTATGTGTGTCCGTCCGTCAGTCCGTCCGTCCGTCCGTCTGTCCGTCTGTCCGTCTGTCCATCTAAACCTTGTAATCACGCTACAGGTCGCAATTTTGATCGGATCGTCACGAAATTTTGGATGTTGATGGGGGTCCCGGAGGGGAAGAAGCCTATTGATTTTGGTGATGGTCGTATAATATTTAGGGGTCGAAAAGGGCAAAAAACTTAGGTGGATAAAAAGACAACGTTTTTTTGCAAAGCGAATATCTCAGCTTCTACATGGGGTATACCAAAAACAAAACCTGACAATGAAAGTAGAAAATATCACCTTTCTACTGATGTAAAGTAGGTACTCGTAGGTGATCAAACAACGAAGATATCACAATAGTAGCAAATAAAACCCCAATTTTCATTTTTGCGATTTTAATTATATTGACGAATATCACAGCTTTGGTTGGAAACTTTCCAAATGCAAAGCCTGACTATGAAAGTAGAAGATCCTGTCTTTACAATGACGAAAACTAGGTCGGCGTAGGTAACCAAATAACGGAGATATCGCAATAGTCGGTAATACATCCCATTTACCCATTTTTTGGAAATCACGCTATAGGTCCCAATTTTGATCGAATCGTCACGAAATTTTGAGGGTTAATGGGGGTCTCACAGGGGAAGAAGCCTATTGATTTTGGCGATGGTCAGATAATATTTAGGGGTCGGAATGGGCAATAACCTTATTTGGAGAAAAGTCAACATTTTATTTCAAAGCCAATATCTCTGTTTCTTTTAGAGGTATATCAAAAGCAAAACCTGGCAAGGAAAGTGGAAAATATCACCTTTACAACGATGTAAAGTAAGTTGTCGTAGGTGGTTAAATAGCAGAGATATGGCAATAGTCGATAATGCATCCCATTTTCCGATATTTTTGTAATCACGCTACAGGCCGCAATTTTGATCGGATCGTCACGAAATTTTGGGGGTTAATGGGGGTCCCAAAGAGAAAGAAGCCTATTGATTTTGATGATGGTCGGATAATGTTCAGGGGTCGGAATGGGCAAACACTTATTTGGAGAAAGGTCAACGTTTTATTTCAAAGCCAATATCTCTGTTTCTTTAAGAGGTATATCAAAAGCAAAACCTGGAAAGTAGAAAATATCACCTTTACAATGATGTAAAGTAGGTTGTCGTAGGTGGTAAAATAGCAGAGATATGGCAATAGCTGATAATGCATCCCATTTTCCGATTTTTTTTGTAATCACGCCACAGGTCGCAATTTTGATCGGATCGTCACGAAGTTTTGGGGGTTAATGGGGGACCCACAGAGGAAGAAGCCTACTGATTTTAATGATGGTCGGATAATATTAAGGGGTCGGAATGGGCAAAATCTTATTTGGAGAATGGTCAATGTTTTATTTCAAAGCCAATATCTCTGTTTATTTAAGAGGTGTATCAAAAGCAAAACCTGGCAAGGAAAGTAGAAAATATCACCTGTAAAATGATGTAAAGTAGGTTGTCGTAGCTGCTCAAACAACAGAGATATCGCAATAGTCGTTAATGCATCACATTTTCCGATTTTTTGTAACCACGCTACAGGTCGCAATTTTGATCGGATCGTCACGAAGTTTTTGGAATTTTATGCGGGTCCCACGTAGGAAGAAGCCTATTTATTTTGGTGATGGTCGGATAATAGTCAGGAGTCGGAATAAGCGAAAAGCTTATGTGGAGAAAAGTCAACGTTTTTTTTTCTTATGAGAATATTTCCGCTTCTAGTAGGAGTATTCCAAAAGGAAAGCCCGCCAATGGAAGAAGAAAATATGTCCTTTACATTGACGCAAAGTATGTTGGAGTAAGTGGGCAAACAACCGAGATATCGCAAAATATATTATAAAATATAATATATCCAATTTTTCCATTTTTTGTAATCACGCTACAGTTTGGAATTTAGATTGGAGAGTCACGAATTTTTGGGGTTGATGGGGGCCCCACAGAGGAAGATGCCTATTGATTTTGGTGATAGTCGGATAATATTTAAGGATCGGAATGGGGAAAAACTCATGTAGAGATAAATTCAAAATTGTATTCTTTGTGAATATATCGATTTCTAGTAGGGTTATTTCAACGGCAAAACCTGTCAATGGAAGAAGAAAATATTACCTGTACATTGGTGTAAAGTAGGTTGGCGAAGGTGGGTCCCAGAGAGAAAGAGGCATATTTTTTTTTATTAAAAACCAAAATATGTTTGGTGGTAGTCGGATTATGTTCCCTAAAATAAATGTTTACCAGTGAAAAGCTTTTGCACAGGGGTAGTGGTGTAGGGTATCACATGGTCGGCCCTGTCCCGACTATAGCCTTTGCTCACTTGTTTTATATTACCACCAACGCAGCTTCCACGAAAATTAATTGTTATGGTCCATATTATGAGATCTTGGCTAAAACACTTCAATTAATATAAATGTATCCATATTTTATAAAATATATCAACAGTTTGCGACTTATTAAATGGTGAACCTCAACTTCAACGATTGTAAAACTTTTTTGAATATTACCATATACTTTATTAATTCAGGATTTTTATATGATGAATAGAAAATTTAACTAGCTGGGCTAAAATTGACTTAAAACATAAAAAGTATAAACAAAATAAAATACAAATATTACCCCAGCCTTTAGGCTAAAAAGGGTATATACACTTTGCTACGGCAAAAAATGTGCCTCATCAAAACAATGGTTCCAGACCCCAAGTATGTTTGGACGAAATTCGTTTCATGCAATTTGGAGTTGATTAAGGCATGTCCATCAATCCGTCTGTCTGCTGCGCCCGATAATTCTCGAACGAATCAATTGGTTGAATTTTACACTTTGTAATATTTTGCCTAAATGTAGTTTAAGTTCGAAGATGGGCCACATCGGTCCACTCCCACATTTAGTCCACATTAAGTTTAACTTCTTAAATGGCCCATATCAACCTTCTCCTTAGAGTACCTCCGCCACAAAAGTTCAAAAATTTTGTTTAAATGCGATATTATGTTTTTCGTGTGCAAGTTCATGCAACCTGATGTAGTGATCCTCTAAATTATACGTAGACCAACTGAAATGACTGGTGGGCGCGATATCCATCGAAAAGAAGTGGCTCCCAGAAATAAGATCCACTTCCAAAATGGCACCCCCTCTGCAACAATTTTTAATTTTAATTCAAATCCATATTTTTGTCGGCAAGTTCATATGTACGTCTAAGAAAGGCCACCACATTCGGAAAATCCCCTAACACATCATTTTTAGGAAAAATTATGTTGGTTGTGTGGCCGTTTTTTGATCTGTTCGTAGATAAAAGTTTCAACTCATACAGACTGAGGGTATGTACATATATCTTTTATATTTTTTACTTGTTTTTATTTAATTGTTTCATTAAGTGGTACCAAATCTTTGAACCAGGAATTCTTGAGGCTGTCGATCTGTTTTTCGTGAATTTTCCCTACGATTGTCTGCCTTATTGTTCTTCATCCAATTAATTCCTGACAAGACCTTACTCTATTTAGCTTCCACTCTCTCTTCTTTTCATTAAACTTTGTTCCAGACACATAGTGATGCTAATGACTTAAGGATTATGACACTCCTGATCGTACCATGGATTTTAAGTGGTACTATTTGACGAAAAAGAAAAATCATAAAGCAACACCGAAGGATACAACCAATTATACTCGATATGTAGTAAACTATGCGGCATTGGAGTAGTCCCCAAGTATAAGTGAGAGTGTGGGAGAAGACTTATGACCCTATACTTAGAGCATGTAGTCTTATCTCATTTCTTGTGGACGAAACACAAGATGCTCATGTTCACAACTAATGCTAACTAGATGATGCATATACCTCATTAGCGTGTCGGCTCCAGTTTTGAACAGCTCGGTTGCTAAGCAACTACCAGCTGTCATATTATTCTTCAGCCGGTTTATTGCTGCCTTTACCTCTCTTTGCCAAGCCGTATACATTCAATACAATCTTCTGGGATTGAATCCTTGGTATCTTCGTCGTTTTCGCTAGTATTGTATACCAATATTTTGTCAAAATGCTCTTTCCATATTCCGAACACACTATCTGTATCAGTTACCAAACTACCATGCTGGTCTCTACAGAAGAATGTGTCTGTACTAAAGCCATCAGTTTGATGTTTCACCCTTTGGCCGAATTTTCGGACTTCATTCTGGCTCTTGTATATCTCGCGTTTTTCACACACCCGCTTTTCCACCTTTCTCTTTTTCCTGCTTAAAAGACGTTTCTCCTCTCTCTCCTTTTCTCGGTACCTGCCTCATGCGTAACACGTTGCTACTGATTGTAGAGTAGCCATATATGCCGCATTTTTCTCTTCGGTAGCAGCTCGAAACTCCTGGTCATAACATAGGTTCCTTGGTGGAGGTCTCTGTTACCCATGTATGGATTTTGCAGCTGTTTGCATGGAGTGGCAATATTTTGGCATTGTGCTGACATATTATCGGGACGAGAAGTGCTTTGACTAAGCAATTGGGCCAGTTGAGTGGAATATGCTGTGCCTTACCGATGTCCAACTTTCGTGTTGTGTCTGTTCGTACTTTATTTGCTACGTAGTCCGAGTCTATGTTGGCACCTCAGAACGATCGTACATCCAACACGCTCGATAAGTGTCTTCCATCTATCATAACGTGATCAATTTGATTTGTTGTTCTTTATTCTGGAGACAGCTAGGTGCCGTTAGGAATGTCGGGATGATTAAATCTTGTACTGCTAACTACCATATTTTTTGCTCTGCTCCTATAGCCAATACCAAATTTAGACCGATTTGGTACTTTTCGTAAATTTATGGTACGTATTTCTTTTTAGTGGGTTCATCATCGTTCATTCTTATGATATGGCCTAGCCAACGCATTCGTTGCATCGTTTAACTATATTCATGTATAGCTTATATAGCTCGTGGTTCATACGACGTCGATATTCACCGTGAACGCAAATCGGCCCGTAGATCTTTCAAAGAATTTTCCTCTCAAACACACCAAGCACTGCCTTATCTGCTTGTGTTCTGTTTGACGAGATGTGGCTTTGTTTTTAAATTGCTTAGCATCTGTTGGCCAATACAATTCTTCTTCTTATTTCACAGCTGATGTTGTTTGTTGTGTTTATGGCAGTGCCGAGGTAGACGAACTCTTTAATTACTTCAAAATTTTAGGTACCAACTTCCACAGTTGGTCCGAGCTCTTTGGACGCTTTGGACGTCGACACCATCAATTTGGTCTTTTCGCCGTTTACCGCCAGACCCACTTTCGCAGATTCTCCTTTGACCTTCCTAAAGATATCAGTTACTTCCTTTACTGATCGTCCTATGATGTCCATGTCATCAGCATAAGCAAGTAAAATGTGACTATTGCTGTAAATTGTGCCATTTCTTTTGACATTTGCATCTCGTATTACCTTTTCCAGCAAAATGTTGAATAGTTCACATGAAAGGCTGTCTCTTTGTCTGAAACCTCTTTTGGTACTGAACTGTTCGGAGAGGTTCCTTCCAATGTTAACTGATGACCTAGTGTCGGTTAAGGTCATCTTACAAAGCCGGATGAGCTTTGCGGGTTTACCAAATTCAGACATTGCATGGAATACCTTTGATCGGAGGGGACTGTCGAAAGCAGCTTTATAATCGACAAAAAAGTGATATGTGTCGATCTGCATCTCTTGGGTCTTCTCAAGGATTTGCCGCAGGGTAAATATCTGGTCAATGGTGGACTTGCCAGGTCTAAAGCCACATTGGTATGGTCCAATTATTTCGTTGACCATTGGCTTTAGTGGTTCGCACAATATCCCTGACACTATCTTAGAGGCAATAGGGAGAAGACTTATGCCCTTATAGTTGGAGCATACGGTCTTATCTCCTTTCTTGTGAACGGGACACAGGATGCTCAGGTTCCAAGCGTCGGGTACGCGTTCTTCCTGCCAGATGGTGCTAACTAGCTGATGCATACACCTTATCAGCGCGTCGCCTCCGGTTTTAAATAGCTCGGCTGGTAAGCCATCGACTCCTGCTGATTTATTATTCTTCAGCCGGTTGATTGCTGTTTTTACCTCATCTTGGCCGGGTGGTATACATTCTATACCATCTTCTGGGATTGGATATGTGGTATCTTCGTCGACTTCGCTACTATTCTCTTCTCTTCTTTTCTTCCGATATCTCTCTCGTGCACTACGCGTTGCTACTTATTGTAAAGTAGCTCTATATGCTGCATTTTCTCTTCGGTAGCAGCACGACACTCCTGGTCATACCATGAATTCCCTTGTAGAAGTCTCTGGAATCCAAGTATGGATTTTGCGGCTGTTTGCATGGAGTGGGCAATATTGTGCCATTGTGTTGTTATGTTATCGGGACAAGGAGTGCTCTCATTAAATAATTGGGCTAGTTAAGTGGAATATGCTGTGGCTATCTGTTGTGATTGCAGCTTACCGATGTCTAACTTTCGCGTTGTATCTGTTCGTGCTTTTTTTGCAACGTTTAGATGGGTACGTACCTTCATTGCAGCAAGGTAGTGGTCCGAATCAATGTTTCCGCCTCGGAACGATCGTACATCCAACACGCTCGATGAATGTCTTCCATCTATCACAACATGATCAATTTGATTACTTGTTCTTTGATCTGGAGACAGCCAGGTGCCCTTATGAATATCGAAATGATTAAATCTGGTACTGCTAACTACCATGTTTTTAAAGCTGCAAACTCTATCAGCCTCATACCATTGTCAGATGTTTCACTGTGGAGACTGAATTTCCCAACTGTTGGGCCAAAGATATTCTCCTTTCCAATTTTGGCATTAAAATCGCCTAGAATAATTTTAATGTCATGGGCAGGAAAACGGTCATATGTTTCTACTAAGCGCTCGTAATATATATCTTTGGTCTGTTCGTCTTTTTCTTCAGTGGGAGCATGAGCGCAAATAAAGCTGATGTTGAAGAATTTAGCTTTTATTCGAATTGCAGCAAGTATTTCTTTCACTGGGATAAAGCTAGATACCAGATGTTTTAGTCTCCGACTAACTACGAATCCACAACCAAACTCATGCTTTACGTCATGGCAGCTATAATACAGTGCGTCACCTTTAGGTGTTGTTGTGACGCCTTTCCCAATCCATCGTATTTCCTGTATGGCAGTAATATCGGTCTTTTACTTTTCAAGTACGTCTGCCAATGTGAAGACTGAACCTTCAGTCGAACATTGCAGATTCACAGATCATGGTCCTTAAAACGTTTGCGGGGTTCGTCAACTTTAGAGGGGTTTGTTGTTCTTTTCTTTCGTTTTTTCATAGTAGGCTGTTTTTTCTAGGGTAGGGTTACTAACCCGACCCCCAACCCAAGTTTTTAATGTTCTTATGGGTGGACGCGCGGCAGGTCAGTGTCCACTTGAGGTGAAAGAGGAACCAAGATAAATCCTGGGCTTTGCCATGTTAAAACCGGTCAGGACCGTTCCTTGGTATCTGCCATCCCCTACGTCACTCACTTTTCATATACATAAGTACGAATTTCCAAAACCATTTCCTTATATCAACACCACTTCCCAACCTCGATCCCCATACCAAATTTCAATATTCTAGCTATATCCGTTCAAAATATACAATTGGTACAAAATTTAGTATACCTTGGATATTTTGGTACTTTTCGTACACTTATAGTTCGAATTTCCAAAAACCCTTTGGTATATCTTTCTAACTCTTCCCGTTAGGGTAATATATTTAGTACCTTTAAGTACTTTCCGTAACCTTCTAGGAAGAATTTCCAAAAACCAAGTCCTATCTCACCCCTACACACCAACAGCAACCCACAGTCAAAATTTCAACTTTCTAGCTCCGATAATATGCCAGTCACTCACTCATTTATCACTAAGCTCTTTTATATATTAAGATTAAGAAGTAGAACATAGTTCTTTTTTTCAAATCAGGGGCCCCTACTTTTATCTTCTCCATCTATTTTCTTTGAGCAAACAACTTCTATTACCCCTTCTGTTTGCCTAAAGTGTAAAGTAATTTCTTGTCTAGTTGACGTAGATGTTGTAACGTAAAAATACTGCCAAAGTTTTTAGTAATGTTACAGTAAATACTTTGTGCATGACGGTATATGTGTGTGTCTGTGTGTGTGTGTGTGTGTATTGTCAGTCAATTTTAAGCTGAACAAGTTTTTCCTCTTAACAACAAAATGTAAAAGACAAATAACAAATTGCAGACTATGTCTTCCTAACAATTTGATTTCCTTTCTATTCTCGTTGAGATAGTTTAGATTCGTAGGTAATTATAGTTTTATTTAGAAGAACAATTCATTTTCTTTGTAACTAGGATTCCGTAAATGTTGTGTATTTATCCCGTTAGGCTGCTGGAGAAGAATGTTGGGGTCATTCCAAAGTAATATTGGAAATTAATAATTATGAAAAAATATATTTGATGGAAAATAGTTCATTAATTTTTCGAGGAAGATTTAAAGATTGGAGTTGGCAACAATTTTTGGTTTTCATCAGTAAAATCGAAATATGAAGCTTTGTACAACGTCAAAATATGTGGTATTGCCCTGTGAAGCATCACGTTCTATTGTTTGCAAGATGGATATGCTAATCACTTATCCACGGTAACTTGAAAATATCAACCTACAAAATTAAACTTCTTATAAAAAATATCATCCCACCCTAGTGTATAAAATACAACCACATGGCAGTTGTATGGCAGTGTAAATGAAAGGCGAAATTACAAAAATGTTTGTCAAAATCAAATTCAAATTACAAAACAATTTTCGTTGGATTCATAAGCACAATGTACACAGACTTTGAAGTAAAAAGTTTTATAATCGCAGTAAAAACATTGGACAGTGGATTTTAAATAATAAATTTAAGAAAATAATTTTAATTCTTATGGACATTATCATAACCATCATTATGACAATGATTCAGTCAAGGCATATTGACCAGGTATTGGCATCGAAATGTAATATGTTATTTCAAAATTTTCCTTATGTTGTTGGGGAAATTATAACAAAAATATTTTTGTTACAAAGGGGTTTGACATTTCATATTCGAACAGCTGTTGTGACACCACTACCTGGTCAATATGCCTTGGATTCAGTGACACACAATTGTGGCAATATTTTAAGCTACTCCAAATTATTTAAAAACGTTGTTCCCCTTTGGAACCACTATACATCTGTTTTAAAACTTTTACAAACAGCCATAGTCAGTAGACCGAAATATTTTTCGCTGTTCTCGATTTAACAGCAAAACGGGGTTTATCTTTCTTCGTACACCATTCGAAATTTCATTAACACCCACTGATTGCTCTCTGCACTCTAACACGCATAAAAATTAAATTTCTTTTCAATTTAAATCCTTTTAATGGAATCCGGCCTTGTTTTGGCGCTTCATGGTACAACTACAATGTATTTTATTGCTGTTGCTGTTGTTGTTCTTGTGTTAATTAAAAACGGAAAAAGGGGAGAATTTTTAGTTAAATGTTCATTTCATTTATCGATAAACGACGATGACTGTAAACTGCTGACACCCACACACGCACACATACAAGGATACAAAAAGGATGTGGTGTTAGTAAAAAGGCAATCAAATATCGCCAGTGTCTGAAGGTTTAAAGGTTACAACAACAATCTGCGCAATTAATTCTGTGGATTTGTTTCTTCCATATTTTTTCCTTGTTGTTTCTTCTTCTTCTTTTTCTTCAATTACATTTCCGTTTCCTTGAATGGTTTTGGTGGAAATTATGATGGTGGCGCAAACGTACGAACGAACACCAGCAATGCTCTGTCATGCCACACGGTTAATTTAATAATTAAACATTTCATTTCAATTAAAATCACCTGAATTAAAAGCATTTGCAGTTGCTGTTCGCTGCTCCCATTTGCCCGCTCCGACAATTATCATTGCACTGAGAAATATAATGAAATAAATGTATGTGAAATGCAGCAACCGCAGAAAGATAACACAACGACTTTCAAGGTATGCCATGACTCGGAAACGGAAATTAAAATTGCAAAATGAATTATGAACAAAATTGCACAGAGCAAAGCAAAAAAGAAACTCAACCGACAATTCAAAGGTGTACGAAAGAGAGCGGCATAACATCATCATCATGAAATTGCATGAAGAGTTGTATATCCACATGTACAAACGTACAGGAAGTGTGTGCGTGGGTGCATGTTGTGGGTCATCATTACTAATTATCCAAATTATTGAAAATTCCAATTGAAAGGAAGCTTTTTTCTCACATGCGTGACAAAAACTTCAATGAATTTTAAGTAATCAAGAATCATTGTTGATGAAAGGACGAAAATTGCGAACTTCCTAATTAATTAAAGAAAAATATTAATTCGAAAATTAGAAGAAAGATTTTTTTATTATTTTGAAGGATGTTTTGGGAGACCCATAGAGACCAACAGGCGTGGATTTATTTAAAAATTTGCGGGGGACCCTTACAGGCCAACAGGCGTGGATTTATTTAAAAATTTGTGGGGGACCCTTACAGGCCAACAGGCGTGGATTTATTTAAAAATTTTTGGGGACACTTACTGGCCAACTGGCGTGGATTTATTTAAGAATTTTTTGGGGGACCCTTACAGGCCAACATGCGTGGATTTATTTAAAATTTTTTGGGGACCCTTACAGGCCAACAGGCGTGGATTTATTTAAGAATTTTTGGGCGACCCATAGAGGCCAACAGGCGTGGATTTATTAAAGAATTTTTGGGCGACCCATAGAGGCCAACAGGCGTGGATTTATTTAAGAATTTTTGGGCGACCCATAGAGGCCAACAGGCGTGGATTTATTTAAGAATTTTTGGGCGACCCATAGAGGCCAACAGGCGTGGATTTATTTAAGAATTTTTGGGCGACACATAGAGGCCAACAGGCGTGTATTTATTTAAGAATTTTTGGGCGACCCATAAAGGCCAACAGGCGTGGATTTATTTAAGAATTTTTGGGGGACCCATAGAGGCCAAAAGACGTCCATAAAAGCCAACAGGCTTGGATTAATTTAAGAATTTTTGGGGTATCCATAAAAGCCAACAGGCTTGGATTAATTTAAGAATTTTTGGGCAACCCATAGAGGCCAACAGGCGTGGATTTATTTAAGAATTTTTGGGCGAACCATAGAGGCCAACAGGCGTGGATTTATTTAAGAATTTTTGGGCGAACCATAGAGGCCAACAGGCGTGGATTTATTTAAGAATTTTTGGGCGACCCATAGAGGCCAACAGGCGTGGATTTATTTAAGAATTTTTGGGCGACCCATAGAGGCCAACAGGCGTGGATTTATTTAAGAATTTTTGGGCGACCCATAGAGGCCAACAGGCGTGGATTTATTTAAGAATTTTTGGGCGACCCATAGAGGCCAACAGGCGTGGATTTATTTAAGAATTTTTGGGCGACCCATAGAGGCCAACAGGCGTGGATTTATTTAAGAATTTTTGGGCGACCCATAGAGGCCAACAGGCGTGGATTTATTTAAGAATTTTTGGGCGACCCATAGAGGCCAACAGGCGTGGATTTATTTAAGAATTTTTGGGCGACCCATAGAGGCCAACAGGCGTGGATTTATTTAAGAATTTTTGGGCGACCCACAGAGGCCAACAGGCGTGGATTTATTTAAGAATTTTTGGGCGACCCATAGAGGCCAACAGGCGTGGATTTATTTAAGAATTTTTGGGCGACCCATAGAGGCCAACAGGCGTGGATTTATTTAAGAATTTTTAACGGACCCATAGAGGCCAACAGAGTTGGATTTATTTAAGAATTTTTAACGGACCCATAGAGGCCAACAGGCGTGGATTTATTTAAGAATTTTTGGGCAACCCATAGAGGCCAACAGGCGTGGATTTATTTAAGAATTTTTGGGCAACCCATAGAGGCCAACAGGCGTGGATTTATTTAAGAATTTTTAACGGACCCATAGAGGCCAACAGGCGTGGATTTATTTAAGAATTTTTAACGGACCCATAGAGGCCAACAGGCGTGGATTTATTTAAGAATTTTTGGGCAACCCATAGAGGCCAACAGGCGTGGATTTATTTAAGAATTTTTAACGGACCCATAGAGGCCAACAGGCGTGGATTTATTTAAGAATTTTTGGGCAACCCATAGAGGCCAACAGGCGTGGATTTATTTAAGAATTTTTGGGCGACCCACAGAGGCCAACAGGCGTGGATTTATTTAAGAATTTTTGGGCGACCCATAGAGGCCAACAGGCGTGGATTTATTTAAGAATTTTTGGGCGACCCACAGAGGCCAACAGGCGTGGATTTATTTAAGAATTTTTGGGCGACCCATAGAGGCCAACAGGCGTGGATTTATTTAAGAATTTTTGGGCGACCCATAGAGGCCAACAGGCGTGGATTTATTTAAGAATTTTTGGGCGACCCATAGAGGCCAACAGGCGTGGATTTATTTAAGAATTTTTGGGCGACCCATAGAGGCCAACAGGCGTGGATTTATTTAAGAATTTTTGGGCGACCCACAGAGGCCAACAGGCGTGGATTTATTTAAGAATTTTTGGGGGACCCATAGAGGCCAAAAGACGTGCATTTATTTAAGAATTTTTGGGGGACCCATAGAGGCCAAAAGACGTGCATTTATTTAAGAATTTTTGGGGTATCCATAAAAGCCAACAGGCTTGGATTAATTTAAGAATTTTTGGGGTATCCATAAAAGCCAACAGGCTTGGATTAATTTAAGAATTTTTGGGCAACCCATAGAGGCCAACAGGCGTGGATTTATTTAAGAATTTTTGGGCGAACCATAGAGGCCAACAGGCGTGGATTTATTTAAGAATTTTTGGGCGAACCATAGAGGCCAACAGGCGTGGATTTATTTAAGAATTTTTGGGCGACCCATAGAGGCCAACAGGCGTGGATTTATTTAAGAATTTTTGGGCGACCCATAGAGGCCAACAGGCGTGGATTTATTTAAGAATTTTTGGGCGACCCATAGAGGCCAACAGGCGTGGATTTATTTAAGAATTTTTGGGCGACCCATAGAGGCCAACAGGCGTGGATTTATTTAAGAATTTTTGGGCGACCCATAGAGGCCAACAGGCGTGGATTTATTTAAGAATTTTTGGGCGACCCATAGAGGCCAACAGGCGTGGATTTATTTAAGAATTTTTGGGCGACCCACAGAGGCCAACAGGCGTGGATTTATTTAAGAATTTTTGGGCGACCCATAGAGGCCAACAGGCGTGGATTTATTTAAGAATTTTTGGGCGACCCATAGAGGCCAACAGGCGTGGATTTATTTAAGAATTTTTGGGCGACCCATAGAGGCCAACAGGCGTGGATTTATTTAAGAATTTTTAACGGACCCATAGAGGCCAACAGAGTTGGATTTATTTAAGAATTTTTAACGGACCCATAGAGGCCAACAGGCGTGGATTTATTTAAGAATTTTTGGGCAACCCATAGAGGCCAACAGGCGTGGATTTATTTAAGAATTTTTGGGCAACCCATAGAGGCCAACAGGCGTGGATTTATTTAAGAATTTTTGGGCAACCCATAGAGGCCAACAGGCGTGGATTTATTTAAGAATTTTTAACGGACCCATAGAGGCCAACAGGCGTGGATTTATTTAAGAATTTTTAACGGACCCATAGAGGCCAACAGGCGTGGATTTATTTAAGAATTTTTGGGCAACCCATAGAGGCCAACAGGCGTGGATTTATTTAAGAATTTTTAACGGACCCATAGAGGCCAACAGGCGTGGATTTATTTAAGAATTTTTGGGCAACCCATAGAGGCCAACAGGCGTGGATTTATTTAAGAATTTTTAACGGACCCATAGAGGCCAACAGGCGTGGATTTATTTAAGAATTTTTGGGCGACCCATAGAGGCCAACAGGCGTGGATTTATTTAAGAATTTTTGGGCGACCCACAGAGGCCAACAGGCGTGGATTTATTTAAGAATTTTTGGGCGACCCATAGAGGCCAACAGGCGTGGATTTATTTAAGAATTTTTGGGCGACCCATAGAGGCCAACAGGCGTGGATTTATTTAAGAATTTTTGGGCGACCCATAGAGGCCAACAGGCGTGGATTTATTTAAGAATTTTTGGGCGACCCACAGAGGCCAACAGGCGTGGATTTATTTAAGAATTTTTGGGCGACCCACAGAGGCCAACAGGCGTGGATTTATTTAAGAATTTTTGGGCGACCCATAGAGGCCAACAGGCGTGGATTTATTTAAGAATTTTTGGGCGACCCATAGAGGCCAACAGGCGTGGATTTATTTAAGAATTTTTGGGCGACCCATAGAGGCCAACAGGCGTGGATTTATTTAAGAATTTTTGGGCGACCCATAGAGGCCAACAGGCGTGGATTTATTTAAGAATTTTTGGGCGACCCATAGAGGCCAACAGGCGTGGATTTATTTAAGAATTTTTGGGCGACCCATAGAGGCCAACAGGCGTGGATTTATTTAAGAATTTTTGGGCGACCCATAGAGGCCAACAGGCGTGGATTTATTTAAGAATTTTTGGGCGACCCATAGAGGCCAACAGGCGTGGATTTATTTAAGAATTTTTGGGCGACCCATAGAGGCCAACAGGCGTGGATTTATTTAAGAATTTTTGGGCGACCCACAGAGGCCAACAGGCGTGGATTTATTTAAGAATTTTTGGGCGACCCATAGAGGCCAACAGGCGTGGATTTATTTAAGAATTTTTGGGCGACCCCTAGAGGCCAACAGGCGTGGATTTATTTAAGAATTTTTGGGCGACCCACAGAGGCCAACAGGCGTGGATTTATTTAAGAATTTTTGGGCGACCCATAGAGGCCAACAGGCGTGGATTTATTTAAGAATTTTTGGGCGACCCATAGAGGCCAACAGGCGTGGATTTATTTAAGAATTTTTGGGCGACCCACAGAGGCCAACAGGCGTGGATTTATTTAAGAATTTTTGGGCGACCCACAGAGGCCAACAGGCGTGGATTTATTTAAGAATTTTTGGGCGACCCATAGAGGCCAACAGGCGTGGATTTATTTAAGAATTTTTGGGCGACCCATAGAGGCCAACAGGCGTGGATTTATTTAAGAATTTTTGGGCGACCCATAGAGGCCAACAGGCGTGGATTTATTTAAGAATTTTTGGGCGACCCATAGAGGCCAACAGGCGTGGATTTATTTAAGAATTTTTGGGCGACCCACAGAGGCCAACAGGCGTGGATTTATTTAAGAATTTTTGGGCGACCCATAGAGGCCAACAGGCGTGGATTTATTTAAGAATTTTTGGGCGACCCATAGAGGCCAACAGGCGTGGATTTATTTAAGAATTTTTGGGCGACCCATAGAGGCCAACAGGCGTGGATTTATTTAAGAATTTTTGGGCGACCCATAGAGGCCAACAGGCGTGGATTTATTTAAGAATTTTTGGGCGACCCATAGAGGCCAACAGGCGTGGATTTATTTAAGAATTTTTGGGCGACCCACAGAGGCCAACAGGCGTGGATTTATTTAAGAATTTTTGGGCGACCCATAGAGGCCAACAGGCGTGGATTTATTTAAGAATTTTTGGGCGACCCATAGAGGCCAACAGGCGTGGATTTATTTAAGAATTTTTGGGCGAACCATAGAGGCCAACAGGCGTGGATTTATTTAAGAATTTTTGGGCGAACCATAGAGGCCAACAGGCGTGGATTTATTTAAGAATTTTTGGGCGACCTATAGAGGCCAACAGGCGTGGATTTATTTAAGAATTTTTGGGGGACCCATAGAGGCCAAAAGACGTGCATTTATTTAAGAATTTTTGGGGTATCCATAAAAGCCAACAGGCTTGGATTAATTTAAGAATTTTTGGGGTATCCATAAAAGCCAACAGGCTTGGATTAATTTAAGAATTTTTGGGCAACCCATAGAGGCCAACAGGCGTGGATTTATTTAAGAATTTTTGGGCGAACCATAGAGGCCAACAGGCGTGGATTTATTTAAGAATTTTTGGAACAGGCGTGGATTTATTTAAGAATTTTTGGGCGACCCACAGAGGCCAACAGGCGTGGATTTATTTAAGAATTTTTGGGCGACCCACAGAGGCCAACAGGCGTGGATTTATTTAAGAATTTTTGGGCGACCCATAGAGGCCAACAGGCGTGGATTTATTTAAGAATTTTTGGGCGACCCATAGAGGCCAACAGGCGTGGATTTATTTAAGAATTTTTGGGCGACCCCTAGAGGCCAACAGGCGTGGATTTATTTAAGAATTTTTGGGCGACCCATAGAGGCCAACAGGCGTGGATTTATTTAAGAATTTTTGGGCGACCCACAGAGGCCAACAGGCGTGGATTTATTTAAGAATTTTTGGGCGACCCATAGAGGCCAACAGGCGTGGATTTATTTAAGAATTTTTGGGCGACCCATAGAGGCCAACAGGCGTGGATTTATTTAAGAATTTTTGGGCGACCCATAGAGGCCAACAGGCGTGGATTTATTTAAGAATTTTTGGGCGACCCATAGAGGCCAACAGGCGTGGATTTATTTAAGAATTTTTGGGCGACCCATAGAGGCCAACAGGCGTGGATTTATTTAAGAATTTTTGGGCGACCCACAGAGGCCAACAGGCGTGGATTTATTTAAGAATTTTTGGGCGACCCATAGAGGCCAACAGGCGTGGATTTATTTAAGAATTTTTGGGCGACCCATAGAGGCCAACAGGCGTGGATTTATTTAAGAATTTTTGGGCGAACCATAGAGGCCAACAGGCGTGGATTTATTTAAGAATTTTTGGGCGAACCATAGAGGCCAACAGGCGTGGATTTATTTAAGAATTTTTGGGCGACCTATAGAGGCCAACAGGCGTGGATTTATTTAAGAATTTTTGGGGGACCCATAGAGGCCAAAAGACGTGCATTTATTTAAGAATTTTTGGGGTATCCATAAAAGCCAACAGGCTTGGATTAATTTAAGAATTTTTGGGGTATCCATAAAAGCCAACAGGCTTGGATTAATTTAAGAATTTTTGGGCGACCCATAGAGGCCAACAGGCGTGGATTTATTTAAGAATTTTTGGGCGACCCATAGAGGCCAACAGGCGTGGATTTATTTAAGAATTTTTGGGCGACCCACAGAGGCCAACAGGCGTGGATTTATTTAAGAATTTTTGGGCGACCCACAGAGGCCAACAGGCGTGGATTTATTTAAGAATTTTTGGGCGACCCATAGAGGCCAACAGGCGTGGATTTATTTAAGAATTTTTGGGCGACCCATAGAGGCCAACAGGCGTGGATTTATTTAAGAATTTTTGGGCGACCCATAGAGGCCAACAGGCGTGGATTTATTTAAGAATTTTTGGGCGACCCATAGAGGCCAACAGGCGTGGATTTATTTAAGAATTTTTGGGCGACCCATAGAGGCCAACAGGCGTGGATTTATTTAAGAATTTTTGGGCGACCCATAGAGGCCAACAGGCGTGGATTTATTTAAGAATT
This sequence comes from Musca autumnalis, assembly GCF_047663935.1. NCBI lineage: Eukaryota > Metazoa > Arthropoda > Insecta > Diptera > Muscidae > Musca > Musca autumnalis. Next base: position 10,596,030 of record NW_027412088.1, on the reverse strand, counting down.
TTTGGGCGACCCATAGAGGCCAACAGGCGTGGATTTATTTAAGAATTTTTGGGCGACCCATAGAGGCCAACAGGCGTGGATTTATTTAAGAATTTTTGGGCGACCCATAGAGGCCAACAGGCGTGGATTTATTTAAGAATTTTTGGGCGACCCATAGAGGCCAACAGGCGTGGATTTATTTAAGAATTTTTAACGGACCCATAGAGGCCAACAGAGTTGGATTTATTTAAGAATTTTTAACGGACCCATAGAGGCCAACAGGCGTGGATTTATTTAAGAATTTTTGGGCAACCCATAGAGGCCAACAGGCGTGGATTTATTTAAGAATTTTTGGGCAACCCATAGAGGCCAACAGGCGTGGATTTATTTAAGAATTTTTAACGGACCCATAGAGGCCAACAGGCGTGGATTTATTTAAGAATTTTTGGGCAACCCATAGAGGCCAACAGGCGTGGATTTATTTAAGAATTTTTAACGGACCCATAGAGGCCAACAGGCGTGGATTTATTTAAGAATTTTTGGGCAACCCATAGAGGCCAACAGGCGTGGATTTATTTAAGAATTTTTAACGGACCCATAGAGGCCAACAGGCGTGGATTTATTTAAGAATTTTTGGGCGACCCACAGAGGCCAACAGGCGTGGATTTATTTAAGAATTTTTGGGCGACCCATAGAGGCCAACAGGCGTGGATTTATTTAAGAATTTTTGGGCGACCCCTAGAGGCCAACAGGCGTGGATTTATTTAAGAATTTTTGGGCGACCCACAGAGGCCAACAGGCGTGGATTTATTTAAGAATTTTTGGGCGACCCATAGAGGCCAACAGGCGTGGATTTATTTAAGAATTTTTGGGCGACCCATAGAGGCCAACAGGCGTGGATTTATTTAAGAATTTTTGGGCGACCCACAGAGGCCAACAGGCGTGGATTTATTTAAGAATTTTTGGGCGACCCACAGAGGCCAACAGGCGTGGATTTATTTAAGAATTTTTGGGCGACCCATAGAGGCCAACAGGCGTGGATTTATTTAAGAATTTTTGGGCGACCCATAGAGGCCAACAGGCGTGGATTTATTTAAGAATTTTTGGGCGACCCATAGAGGCCAACAGGCGTGGATTTATTTAAGAATTTTTGGGCGACCCATAGAGGCCAACAGGCGTGGATTTATTTAAGAATTTTTGGGCGACCCATAGAGGCCAACAGGCGTGGATTTATTTAAGAATTTTTGGGCGACCCACAGAGGCCAACAGGCGTGGATTTATTTAAGAATTTTTGGGCGACCCATAGAGGCCAACAGGCGTGGATTTATTTAAGAATTTTTGGGCGACCCCTAGAGGCCAACAGGCGTGGATTTATTTAAGAATTTTTGGGCGACCCACAGAGGCCAACAGGCGTGGATTTATTTAAGAATTTTTGGGCGACCCATAGAGGCCAACAGGCGTGGATTTATTTAAGAATTTTTGGGCGACCCATAGAGGCCAACAGGCGTGGATTTATTTAAGAATTTTTGGGCGACCCACAGAGGCCAACAGGCGTGGATTTATTTAAGAATTTTTGGGCGACCCACAGAGGCCAACAGGCGTGGATTTATTTAAGAATTTTTGGGCGACCCATAGAGGCCAACAGGCGTGGATTTATTTAAGAATTTTTGGGCGACCCATAGAGGCCAACAGGCGTGGATTTATTTAAGAATTTTTGGGCGACCCATAGAGGCCAACAGGCGTGGATTTATTTAAGAATTTTTGGGCGACCCACAGAGGCCAACAGGCGTGGATTTATTTAAGAATTTTTGGGCGACCCATAGAGGCCAACAGGCGTGGATTTATTTAAGAATTTTTGGGCGACCCATAGAGGCCAACAGGCGTGGATTTATTTAAGAATTTTTGGGCGACCCATAGAGGCCAACAGGCGTGGATTTATTTAAGAATTTTTGGGCGACCCATAGAGGCCAACAGGCGTGGATTTATTTAAGAATTTTTGGGCGACCCATAGAGGCCAACAGGCGTGGATTTATTTAAGAATTTTTGGGCGACCCATAGAGGCCAACAGGCGTGGATTTATTTAAGAATTTTTGGGCGACCCATAGAGGCCAACAGGCGTGGATTTATTTAAGAATTTTTGGGCGACCCATAGAGGCCAACAGGCGTGGATTTATTTAAGAATTTTTGGGCGACCCACAGAGGCCAACAGGCGTGGATTTATTTAAGAATTTTTGGGCGACCCACAGAGGCCAACAGGCGTGGATTTATTTAAGAATTTTTGGGCGACCCATAGAGGCCAACAGGCGTGGATTTATTTAAGAATTTTTGGGCGACCCATAGAGGCCAACAGGCGTGGATTTATTTAAGAATTTTTGGGCGACCCATAGAGGCCAACAGGCGTGGATTTATTTAAGAATTTTTGGGCGACCCATAGAGGCCAACAGGCGTGGATTTATTTAAGAATTTTTGGGCGACCCATAGAGGCCAACAGGCGTGGATTTATTTAAGAATTTTTGGGCGACCCACAGAGGCCAACAGGCGTGGATTTATTTAAGAATTTTTGGGCGACCCACAGAGGCCAACAGGCGTGGATTTATTTAAGAATTTTTGGGCGACCCCTAGAGGCCAACAGGCGTGGATTTATTTAAGAATTTTTGGGCGACCCACAGAGGCCAACAGGCGTGGATTTATTTAAGAATTTTTGGGCGACCCATAGAGGCCAACAGGCGTGGATTTATTTAAGAATTTTTGGGCGACCCATAGAGGCCAACAGGCGTGGATTTATTTAAGAATTTTTGGGCGACCCATAGAGGCCAACAGGCGTGGATTTATTTAAGAATTTTTGGGCGACCCATAGAGGCCAACAGGCGTGGATTTATTTAAGAATTTTTGGGCGACCCACAGAGGCCAACAGGCGTGGATTTATTTAAGAATTTTTGGGCGACCCATAGAGGCCAACAGGCGTGGATTTATTTAAGAATTTTTGGGCGACCCCTAGAGGCCAACAGGCGTGGATTTATTTAAGAATTTTTGGGCGACCCACAGAGGCCAACAGGCGTGGATTTATTTAAGAATTTTTGGGCGACCCATAGAGGCCAACAGGCGTGGATTTATTTAAGAATTTTTGGGCGACCCATAGAGGCCAACAGGCGTGGATTTATTTAAGAATTTTTGGGCGACCCATAGAGGCCAACAGGCGTGGATTTATTTAAGAATTTTTGGGCGACCCATAGAGGCCAACAGGCGTGGATTTATTTAAGAATTTTTGGGCGACCCACAGAGGCCAACAGGCGTGGATTTATTTAAGAATTTTTGGGCGACCCACAGAGGCCAACAGGCGTGGATTTATTTAAGAATTTTTGGGCGACCCATAGAGGCCAACAGGCGTGGATTTATTTAAGAATTTTTGGGCGACCCATAGAGGCCAACAGGCGTGGATTTATTTAAGAATTTTTGGGCGACCCATAGAGGCCAACAGGCGTGGATTTATTTAAGAATTTTTGGGCGACCCATAGAGGCCAACAGGCGTGGATTTATTTAAGAATTTTTGGGCGACCCATAGAGGCCAACAGGCGTGGATTTATTTAAGAATTTTTGGGCGACCCACAGAGGCCAACAGGCGTGGATTTATTTAAGAATTTTTGGGCGACCCATAGAGGCCAACAGGCGTGGATTTATTTAAGAATTTTTGGGCGACCCCTAGAGGCCAACAGGCGTGGATTTATTTAAGAATTTTTGGGCGACCCACAGAGGCCAACAGGCGTGGATTTATTTAAGAATTTTTGGGCGACCCATAGAGGCCAACAGGCGTGGATTTATTTAAGAATTTTTGGGCGACCCATAGAGGCCAACAGGCGTGGATTTATTTAAGAATTTTTGGGCGACCCACAGAGGCCAACAGGCGTGGATTTATTTAAGAATTTTTGGGCGACCCACAGAGGCCAACAGGCGTGGATTTATTTAAGAATTTTTGGGCGACCCATAGAGGCCAACAGGCGTGGATTTATTTAAGAATTTTTGGGCGACCCATAGAGGCCAACAGGCGTGGATTTATTTAAGAATTTTTGGGCGACCCATAGAGGCCAACAGGCGTGGATTTATTTAAGAATTTTTGGGCGACCCACAGAGGCCAACAGGCGTGGATTTATTTAAGAATTTTTGGGCGACCCATAGAGGCCAACAGGCGTGGATTTATTTAAGAATTTTTGGGCGACCCATAGAGGCCAACAGGCGTGGATTTATTTAAGAATTTTTGGGCGACCCATAGAGGCCAACAGGCGTGGATTTATTTAAGAATTTTTGGGCGACCCATAGAGGCCAACAGGCGTGGATTTATTTAAGAATTTTTGGGCGACCCATAGAGGCCAACAGGCGTGGATTTATTTAAGAATTTTTGGGCGACCCATAGAGGCCAACAGGCGTGGATTTATTTAAGAATTTTTGGGCGACCCATAGAGGCCAACAGGCGTGGATTTATTTAAGAATTTTTGGGCGACCCACAGAGGCCAACAGGCGTGGATTTATTTAAGAATTTTTGGGCGACCCATAGAGGCCAACAGGCGTGGATTTATTTAAGAATTTTTGGGCGACCCATAGAGGCCAACAGGCGTGGATTTATTTAAGAATTTTTGGGCGACCCATAGAGGCCAACAGGCGTGGATTTATTTAAGAATTTTTGGGCGACCCATAGAGGCCAACAGGCGTGGATTTATTTAAGAATTTTTGGGCGACCCACAGAGGCCAACAGGCGTGGATTTATTTAAGAATTTTTGGGCGACCCATAGAGGCCAACAGGCGTGGATTTATTTAAGAATTTTTGGGCGACCCCTAGAGGCCAACAGGCGTGGATTTATTTAAGAATTTTTGGGCGACCCACAGAGGCCAACAGGCGTGGATTTATTTAAGAATTTTTGGGCGACCCATAGAGGCCAACAGGCGTGGATTTATTTAAGAATTTTTGGGCGACCCATAGAGGCCAACAGGCGTGGATTTATTTAAGAATTTTTGGGCGACCCACAGAGGCCAACAGGCGTGGATTTATTTAAGAATTTTTGGGCGACCCACAGAGGCCAACAGGCGTGGATTTATTTAAGAATTTTTGGGCGACCCATAGAGGCCAACAGGCGTGGATTTATTTAAGAATTTTTGGGCGACCCATAGAGGCCAACAGGCGTGGATTTATTTAAGAATTTTTGGGCGACCCATAGAGGCCAACAGGCGTGGATTTATTTAAGAATTTTTGGGCGACCCATAGAGGCCAACAGGCGTGGATTTATTTAAGAATTTTTGGGCGACCCATAGAGGCCAACAGGCGTGGATTTATTTAAGAATTTTTGGGCGACCCATAGAGGCCAACAGGCGTGGATTTATTTAAGAATTTTTGGGCGACCCACAGAGGCCAACAGGCGTGGATTTATTTAAGAATTTTTGGGCGACCCACAGAGGCCAACAGGCGTGGATTTATTTAAGAATTTTTGGGCGACCCATAGAGGCCAACAGGCGTGGTTTTTTTTAAGAATTTTTGGGCGACCCATAGAGGCCAACAGGCGTGGATTTATTTAAGAATTTTTAACGGACCCATAGAGGCCAACAGAGTTGGATTTATTTAAGAATTTTTAACGGACCCATAGAGGCCAACAGGCGTGGATTTATTTAAGAATTTTTGGGCAACCCATAGAGGCCAACAGGCGTGGATTTATTTAAGAATTTTTGGGCAACCCATAGAGGCCAACAGGCGTGGATTTATTTAAGAATTTTAACCGGACCCATAGAGGCTAACAGGCGTGGATTTATTTAAGAATGTTTACACGCTAACAGGTTGGATTTATTTAAGAATTTTTGGGGGGACCCTTATAGACCTACAGGCGTGGATTTATTTAAGAATTTTTGGGGGGACCCTTATAGACCTACAGGCGTGGATTTATTTAAGAATTTTTGGGGGGACCCTTATAGACCTACAGGCGTGGATTTATTTAAGAATTTTTGGCGGAACCCTTACAGGCCAACAGGCGTGGATTTATTTAAGAATTTTTGGGGTGTAAATTTATTTAAGATTTTTTAGGGCGTGGATTTATTTAATTCTTTTTTTGGATCGTAGATTTATTAAAGATTTTTATTTAAGAATTTATGAATAGTTTTTAAAATCTTTACAACATTTCATCAAATAAATTCTTCAAATCCTGCTGCACTGTACAACTTTAGGCAACAATACTCAGTCACGCCATACCAAAATATTTATTTTGCACAATTTGAAATATCATCATTTAATTTCCATTTGTATCTCTTTTCTCGAGGGTGGCACAACAACAAAAAAGCAATGCATTTGTTGGACAAATGTTTGCACTTCCTTGTCGTGAAAGGAACCACAGCATCAGCTCGCTGCTAAGCATGAAATGTTAACTCATCACGTAAAATTAATATTTGCACTTAAATTGCAATATTTGGTAAAGATGTTTGTTGCTGTTGTTGTTTTTGTTACACAACTATTTCTCGAAGACAACATCCTTGCGAAGGAGGAAAAACAGGGACATATTTTGAGGTTATGTCCTTACAAAGCAGGAATGCAACATAAGAAATCTTGCAATGCAATTTGTTTCTACAACTTTCAGAAAATTGCTTTCCTTCAAAAATTCGCCACAAAATGATTTGTTTCCTGGCCTTTTCGTTTGTCCCGGTTTCGTTGGGAGAATGATGTCGTAAAAGTGGGATATTTTTCAATTTTCTGCTGTGACTTGACACGAATGCTGTTGGGGTTTGTTTGTCAAAACAAAACAACATCAGTGATGTTTTTTGTTGGGAGATGACATTTTAAATGTTTTAGAGAAGATGCAAGCCCTGCATCATCACACACATAACCGTATCAAATCACACAGTTGCCGGGAAGAGTATTTCTTTTTAAAGTTTATATTTCTATTTCCCGTTTCCGTGTTGGTTTCCTTGGTGGTATTTGAACGCTGACGGGGAGACATTATTTTGTGCTTTATGCATTGGCCTCATACAAATTGTCGCATTCTTGCACTAAAGTAAAATACATTAATTTTACCGCTTGCTGAATTATTCGAAAGGTGGTGTTAGGTAAGTCGAATTGCAATCATGCTAATCTTGGAAAAATCTGCGTTATCTATTGGCAGGATTGAAACGACTTATTATCTCAAGCCCCCTTATTCACTCTCACAACATTTCCTTTTAAGCATATGCGTTGTAATTTTATATATTTGACTATGTCATTGTGAAGTCACAGTTTTATGCATTGATTCTTGGAACGAATTTTCTCTGAAGCACACCAAGACTCGAATATAGCGTTGTTTACAATTTGTTACAAACCAAAGACCCAACTGAAGATAACCCCCTCACAACTCCACCGCACATAAACACAAAAACAATTCTCAATTTCATCTGACATTACTTTGCTGCCACTCGAAAAATAGTTGCAGTTTTCCATCATTTCCCTTAGAAAAGCATTGCCATTCATAAGCAACACAAATATAAATTTCACTTGAATCTCTAAGGGGAGGAAACATGATGGGAAACCAGAAAAAAACGAGGAACAAGTACCGTGAAGAAGTGTTAAATACAATGGTTGCACTTCAGCGCATTGCAAGTAACCTGTAAACCTTTCACCCCCAACCACCTAACCCGGGCAGCAAGATGACGAAACACTCACTCACATTTTCTTTTCTTTGCAAACTAAGCATGAAAGAGGAAATCATCAAAATTTGTTAATGTAATGCATTTTGAGACCCCTTTGGCGTTAAATTGTGATAAGGGGATACAGTGGTTGTGGTTACTACCTTGGCTTTGACATTTGTTTCGGGGCTTTTGGGGGTGGAGGTTGCTACTTTTTGTTGCTTACCCTTAGAATAATCCCAAAAAAAACAGATGCTTTACATATTTTCTGTTTGCATTGTGAATTTGTTTTTCTTTCACATCGTTTTTTGGATTTCTTCATTCACCATAAGCATTTGTTATTTGTTTAATAGTGGTACTGGTTGTTGATGTTGTTGTTGTTGATCCTTGCGGGACATATCTTGGTAAAAATCTTGAAATATTTTCTCTAGAATTCTCGTGACATTTTTTGTTTTGCTACTCAGCTGGTTTCATTTCCTGTTAAGGATAGCTGTTTTTTTTAATATTGTGAGTGTATGTGTTTGTTGTGCAAAAAGTTTTGGTTTTTGTTGTTCTTCTCCTCAGGAAAACTGTTTCACACACACACAAACTACTCTCAAAACTCTAGGCAACGCAGCAACTAATTAATCATCATTTTGTTGTTGATCTTATAGTTGTTTGTTATTTTAATTGTTGTTGGGTTTTTAATTCCACATTCCTTTTGCAAAAGGTTGACATAGTAGTCGTGACTAATGGTAATGTTCATAGGATTCTAATACCCTACAACGGTCTTAGACAATAAGAAGAAGACTTTTGCATCCTGCATCATTTACTCCAACAGTGACACATCTCAAAATAAATCTAGTTTCAAGAAAAACGCGTTTTACTTTGGCGATTGTAATTTTAATTCCCAACTAAAAAAGATTATTACACAAAAACTAAATAAACTATGTAGAACATATTTTGTAAAAAGCTAGCCAGATATCGCTGCTAAATTTCTGTGCAAGATCAAGCATGATCAATGACGTGCAAATGGGAAGAAGGTTACTCGGCTGATCACTGCAGGCTATGCGATGATGAGGAAGAAATAGAAACCATCGAGCACCTATTATGTCGCTGTCCTATGCTAATTTCCAGAAGACTGCGCACCATGGGTGAACACACAATCCAGCATTCTGCCAAACAGAGCCTTTGCAAAGGAACTGATATGGCTCCAACAAACTGGAAACATGATACACACCAACTCCACACAGAACAACAGACTTCAATCTTTAACCAGAAATCTTCAAAAACTCAAAACTCCAAACATACATACATATATGTATATGCACTACTACTACATATATATTCTCTCTACCAGCTATCAACATTTCTTTCATTCTCCCTTCAGCACTCGACCAGGATGAGTGGAGCAGCTGTCCACTATGACAGCTGCGCTTCCTTTAACCTAACCCTAAGCGTGATTTGAAGTGCTTTAGTGCTTTATAAACTCAAGAAACATATTTGTTGAATTATGCAAAACTCGTAGTAAATAAGCTGCAACTCGTTGAGTTTTAGAGATATCAATATGAAAATTTGACACAAGATAAAATAGAAGTCGTGGAAAAATATACCAAGCAACGGTCCTGACCAGCTTTAATATGGCAAAGCCCAGGACTTTTCTTGTTTCCTCTTTAATCTGAAGTGGACACTGACCATCCCTTGCTGTCACCTTGGATAAAAACTTGGGTTTGGGCGGCGGATTAGTAACCCTCCCATAGAAAAAAGCATCCTATTATAAAAAATCAAAGGAAAAGAAAAACAAACCCATCCAAAATAGACGACCCCGCAAGCGTTTTAAAGACGATGATCTGCGAATCAGATACAGATTGTTCGCAATCTTTATAGAGAAGGTGCAGTTTACGCATTGCCAGATGTACTTGCAAAATAAAAGTAAGAACGGCGTTAAGTTCGGCAAGGCCGTACTTGTTATACCCTCCACCACGAGTTGTATTGAAGTAAAATGGAATAATTAGTTTCCCTTGGTTTATGAAGAAGACTAAATACCAAATTTCAATAAGTTCAGTAAACCAACACGGCCAACCTTCAAAAAAAACCGAGATTCGGGAGGTGGCGTTGCATGGGGGCTATATCAAAACGTCGATATATACCTACACACTTCTGTCGGAGAGAAGACTAAATACCAAATTTCTGATATTTCGGTAAAACCTTCAAAATACCACAAACCAAGAGGTACGCTTTTATGAGGGGATATAAGATAATTCTCTTCTGGAATATTTTATAACCTCACGGAAGACCAAACAACAAGTGTCATTGTTTCGGTGGGATATTGACGTCACAACCTACAGAATTACGAAAATCGGGAAGTACTGTTCTATGGGGGCTATATGGAAACGTGGACCTACACCGACGAATTTCAGTCAGAAAGGCTTTTACCTCCAACAAAGACTAAATACCACATTTCAGCCATTTCGGTGAGTTGCTGTGGCCACAACCTTGAAAATACTGAAAATCGGGATGTACCGTTCTATGGGGGCTATATGAAGGCGTGGCCCTATACCGAGAAATTTCTGGGAGAAAGTTTTATACCCGCAACGAAAACTAAGTACCAAATTTCAGCCAAATTGGTATGATAATGAGGCTAACACGTTCAAAATACCGAAAATCGGGTAGTACCGTTCTATGGGGGATATATGAAGGCTTGAACCTATACCGACAAATTTCATATGGAACGTTTAATAATCCAAATGAAGACCAAGTACTAAATTAGCGCCATTTCGGTGGAATATTGAGGCCACAACCTTCAAAATACTGGAAATAGGTTCTATAAAGCTATTCTACGGCGTATCGTCAAGTTTCTGGGGGAAAGTTTTATTCCACCAACGAAGACTAAATACCAAATTTAAGCCATTTCTAAGGAATATTGAGGCCACAACCTTTAAAACACGGAAAATCGGGAGGTACGTTTTATGGGGGCTATATGAATGCGTGTACCTATACCGACAAATTTGGTATGGAACGTTTAATACCCCAAATGAAGACCAAATACCAAATTTCAGTCATTTCGGTGGATTATTGTGGCCACAGCCTTCAAAATACTAAAAATCGGGAGGTACCGTTTAATGGGGGCTATATGAAGGCATGGACCTATACCGACAAATTTTTGGGAGACTAAGTACCATTTCGGTGTGCTAATGAGGCTAAAACCTTCAATATACTGAAAATCGGGTGGTACCATTCTATGGGGGTCACATCAAAACGTGGACCGATATAGCCCATTTGCAATACCAATCATCCTATGAGTTATACCAAATTACATAGCTCTATCTTGAATGATATCTTGATATCAACAGACGGACGGCCGGACAGACGGACATGATTATATCGACTTAGAATTTTACCCTGATCAAGAAGATATATACTTTATAGGGTATCCGATGAATATTTCGATGAGTTACAAACGGAACGACAAATTTTATTATACCCTCCATATTATGGTGGAGGGTACAACAAGGTCGATATTACTGCCATACAAGAAATACGATGGAATGGGAAAGGCGTCACAACAACACCTAAAGGTGACGCATTGTATTATAGCTGATAGGACATAAAGCATGAAATTGGAAGCGGATTTGTAGTTGGCCGGAGGTTAAAATATTTGGTCTCCAGCTTCACCCCAGCTACAATTCGAATAAAAGCAAAATTCTTCATTCTTCTCCAACCGAAAACAAGGACGAACAGACCAAAGATATATTTTACGTGCGCTTAGAAGAAACATATGACCCTTTGCCCTGCCTATGACATTAAAATTTTATTTTAGGCGATTTTTATGCCAAACCTGCAATCACAACAGTTAGTCGCAGCATATTCCACTCAAGTGACCCAACTGCTAAATCAAAGCACTCCTCGTTCCGATAACATATCAGCACAATGACCAAGTATTGTCCACTCAATGCACACAGCCGCAAAATCCATACTTAGATACCAGAGCCCTTCACCAATTAACCCATAGTATGACCAGGAGTGTCGTACTGCTACTAGAGCTGGCATACTATCGATATTCCCAACATTAGATATTTTCGATATTTCATTTCAAAAAATCGATTGCCATCGATATTATCGTTAAGTTATCATAACCATTAATTTTGAGATGAAAATGGTGGAAATGTCAATGCTTTTCTTGAAATTTTGCACAAGTAGTTCACAGAAATGTAAAGGAGAATAATCAATTGCTTTTATTTTATAAAAATATAAAAAATACATTTTACTTTTCGGAAAAATGTGTACGTGTGACTACCGACTTACTTTCTCACACACACAAAACCGAATAGCAGCGAAAATGTCTATTTATTTCAATGAATTTTAGGTTAGGGTTTTTTATTCCGATAATATCGATAGGAAAACTATCTGTCGATATTGAAATTTTAAAAAAATAATCGATATTATCGATAGTGCCATCGATTTTTTGCCAGCTCTAACTGCTACCGAAGAGAAAAATGCGGCACAAAGGGTTACTCTACAATCAGTAGAAACGCGTAGCTCACGAGAGAGATATCGGGAGAAAATGAGGGAAGAAAAACGTCTTTTCCGCATTAAAAAGAGAGATATGGAAAAACGGGATTGTTGAAAAATCGAGATGTACAAGAGCCAGAATGAAGTGCGAAAATTCTACCAAAGAGTGAAACATCAAAATGATGGCTTTGGTGCAGGCACATCCTCCTGTAGAGACCAGCAAGGTAATTTGGTAACTGAAACAGATAGTGTGCTCACGATATTGAAAGAGCATTTCTCCAAACTGTTGGTATCCAATAGTAGCGAAGACGACGAAGATACCACAGATCCAAGCCCAGAAATACTGCCCAGCCACGATGAAGTAAAGACAGCAATAAACCGGTCGAAGAATAATAAGGCAGCAGGAGCCGATGGCTTACCAGCCGAGTTGTTCAAAACCGGAGGCCACACTCTGATAAGGTGTATTTAGCAGCTAGTTAGCACCATCTGGCAGGAACAACGAGTACCCGACGATTGGCCTGCCCTCAAAAAAGGACATAAGACTGCTCCCCATTGCCTTTTTGTCGATTATAATGCAGCCTTCGACAGCCCCTACGTGGATTGCAATGGGAACCAAGGAAGTTTTATCCGAGGAAGTTGGATCCTATATATTTGAGGTACTAAAAAACTTCATCTACATCGGCACCTCCATTAACACAACAAACAACATCAGTTGTAAAATAAGAAGCATTGTATTTGCTAACACATACAACTTTGGCTTAAATAAGCAGTTTAAAAACAAAGCGACTTCTCGTCAAAAAAAATAACACTTTACAAAACACGGATACTGGATACTTGCGCAAGTTGATAAGGCGTGTTAGAGAGACAAATATCTTCGAAAGATCTACGGGCCAGTATGCGTTGCCGGTGAATAACGACGTCGCACAGTGGATCAGAATCATGTTTTTCTGGTCAAAACTCTGTAACCTTTGAACGGATATAGATATTTTAACAATTATTTTTTTGTTCGAAAGATAATACTTTCAGCTTTCCAATACATTTAAATCCACCAAATTCTAGCGGTCTAGCGGTTGCGAAGAAATTCAAGGTCAATGTTAAAAATTTGAGTTTTTTCATATTTTGCATCAAAATATGAGTGTTTTTGAGTTTTTCATATGTTCTAACTATTTAAAAAAGGTCAAACCCCAATAAACAAACAATAAAAATACAAAAAAATTAAAAAAATATTTTTTCCAAAATTGAAAAAAAAAACACGCCTTGGGTTTTTATAAAACTCTTATAACTCTTATAAAAACTCATATCTTAAAGAAGGCAATTTGTATGAATATGCTATACATAATTTATATGGGAAACGGTATGGAAAAACACACATTTTTACCCATGTAATTTCTAAAAATTTAAAAAAGTGTTAAACGGAGGGAACGGGACGTTTACAAAAGTATATATGGACTGAAAGAGTTCAATTCCGCACACGACCTTCGGGTTTTTCAGTTCTACCGGTCTCTTGAGTCATCTATTCCATTCGCCACCGGGCCTTCGGGTTTTTCTGTTCCATTCGGCACTGGACCTTCGGGTTTTTCAGTTCTACAGGACCTTCGGGACATATTTTCCATTCGGCACTGGACCTTCGGGGTTTTCAGTTCTACAGGGCTCTTGATTCATCTGTTCAATTCCTCACTCGACCTTCAGGGTTTTCAGTTCTACAGGGTCTTCGGGTCATCTGTTCCAATGGACCTTCGGGGTTTTCAGTTGTATAGGACCTTCTGGTCATCTGTTCCATTCGGCACTGGACCTTCGGGTTTTTCATTTCTACAGGGCTCTTAAGTCACCCATTCCATTCGGTCTGGATCTTCGGGTTTTTTAGTTCTACAGGGACTTCGGGTCAGCTGAACCACGGGTTGGGTAATAGTAGTGCATTGTAGAAACTAGACTGTAGCCATAGACTAACACCCGAGCGACGAATCCATAGTGTTCCCGAGTATCAACAGCCGAACGTCGAATCCATAGTGTTCCCAAACATCAACAGCGGAACGTTGAATCCATCGGCTCGCCATGCACCATCAGCCGAACGCCGAATCCACCATGTACCTTTATCGCCCGGTTTCCGAATCCAACATAGCAGGTCCCCGACATCACTCCGTCTTCAATACACCAATTTCCCGAATATCCACGAACCACCACCGAAACCACCGGGTCCCGATACCCAGCAAACCTTTCAACCAGTATAACTCTCGAACGACTCAACCGTTTGGGCCCTAATTTGGGTCAAGTAATATTGTCCAAATTTAGGACATCGGCCATCATTCTGTTAAAACGGAACTTTGTTCCAAGCTAAAGTTTCTAGTCCACTAAACTTGGAATTTCTCTAAAATGTAGTACCTGGGGAAAAATAAAATAGCTCACTTCGTGTAAACGCCGCGGTAATTTATTAAACTACTCTTTAAGGCAACAATCGTACCTTCCTAACAAAAAATGTCTGTTATAGTTTCTGAGAAATAGCTGTGTCTGTCTCCAGATATTTGGAAAATTACGTATTTTCCAAAATTGGGAAACATTTTTCGTCTTTAGGAGCACACCACGCTCACACCTTCCAATATTTTTATCTAATTTTTTGCTTTCCTTAGTTTCAGTACGTTTACTATCGAATCCCATATAGAAATTAACAATCGGTGACGATAAAAAATGGGGGTTTTGGCCAGGAAAATCGATTTCTGAACCACTGTGCGTCGTATGAACCACAAGCTGTTTCTACTATACAACGATATCAGTAGAGTTAAACGTATCGACATACATACAATGATTGCGTTGGTTAGGCCATGTCATAAGAATGAGCAATGATGAACCCGCTAAAAAGGCATATAAATACGGGCCACATGACGTTACATGCAGAGCTGGCCAAGGCTTCGATGGAGCAAACAAGTGGAAGAAGAGATGGAAAGACGCGGTATTCCAAAAGGCAAAGCCACAAACAGAGAAGATTGGACATCGTTCTTAGTTCCGATTACAGGAAAAATGTTCCGTAATAGGCCAACTATGTAAGTAAGAAACAAGTGAGCCAAGGCTATAGCCGGGTCGGGCCGACAAAGTGATACCCTACACCACTACCACTGTGCATAAGCTTTTAAGTGGTAAAATCCAAATATTAAAAATGGGATAGCTTAGCGACTTTGCTCTGAATGTCTTCATTAATACAGGTCAATTTTGTTGAAATGCATTTAGGTGCATCGTCAGTACAACTCAAAAAAAAAAAAAATGGGACAAGTGGGATGTACGACAACCATCAATAGGCTTCTTTCTTTCTTTTCTGTGAGACCCCCATCAACCCCCGAAATTTCGTGAGGATCCGATCATATATACCTCTTACAGAAGAGAGATATTCGTTTTGACATAAAACGTTGGCCTTTTCTCCAAACAACTTCTTTTCTCATTCCGACCCCTGAATAATATCCGACTATTACCAAAATCAATACATTTTTTCCTCTGTGGGATCACCCTTAACACCCAAAATTTCGTGACGATCCAATCAAAATTGATACGTGTAGCGTGATTACAAAAAAAATAAAAATGGGATGTATTACCGACTATTGCGATATCTCAGTTATTTGGCCACCTACGGCAACTTGCTTTACATCATTGTTAAGATGGGATTTTCTACTTTCATAGTCACACTTTGCTTTTGGAAGGTCCTCAACCAAAGCTGTGATATTCGTCATTATTATTAAAATCGCAAAAATGAAAAGTTGGGTTCTATTAGCGGCTATTGCGATATCTTCCTTGTTTGACCACCTACGTTACATCGTTGCAAATGTGATATTTTCTACTTTCATTGGCAGGTTTTGCTTTTGTTATATCCCTTATGGGAGCTGAGATATTTGCTTTGAAAAAAAACGTTGACTTTTTCTCCAAATAAGTTTTTTGCCCTTTCCGACCCCTAAATATTATCCGACCATCACCAAAATCAATAGGCTTCTTCTCTCCAGGACCCTCATCAACACCTAAAATTTGGTGACGATCCGATCAAAATTGCGACCTGTAGCGTGATTACAAGGTTTAGGTGGACAGACGGACGGACGGACGGACGGACGGACACACAGATCGACTCAGCTCGTCGAGACAATCATTTTGGTATATATAAGTATGGGTCTACGACCATTATTTCGATGTGTTACATACTTTTTGGGCAAAACCAACATATAATACCCTCCCCACATAGTGGTGTGGGGTATAAAAATAGATATTGCTAACTCATAAAACGCATTTTTGAGTTATGCCACTCTTTGGATAAATTAGCGATATATTGTGCTTGCATAAGTAGAATGACAACAGTGTACAGTTTGGCCAAAATGGGGTTTTCCAATTTCGAAAATGGGCCATCGTGTTCCACTCCTTTGGATATCTCCCACACAAAAGTTCTAAAATTTTCCCTAAAATTGTAACCGATTTTGAAAAGGTATTATAAATTTGTTTAACAATACACATGTATAGGGTACCACATTGACGACCACACATTTGAGCCAGTTTGCTTCTTCCGTATTCATTTAAGTTTTTCTTCAATTACTGCAGCATTTCATTCCATCTCCTCCTGTGCAGAAAAATGAAACTTCAAAAATAAAATTATTATGCACAACATTTCAATTAAGGCGCCGATGTTTATGCAACTACAGTTCACGCAGGGGAATTGGCGACATTTGTGCTGCCTGTCCGTTTACATTTGTGAGTAGTTGTTAGATTAGCAAAAGAAAAGTTGTTTTTCCTGTCATTCTCTGTTCGTTCCCATTTTAATTTGAGAAAAATCGTATTTAATGACATTTTTCTTTGTAATTCAATACAAAACACATTCGTGAGTGATTTCACAAAATAAACAACAACAGCTTTGTAGGTGAGTTTGATGGGGCAAATAGTTTAGGTCAGGTAGAAATTTAGGTGGAGGTAGAATTCTGATAATTGGAGTGAGGCTCACAGATGTATATATGTACCAAAGGGATTTAGAAACTTTGAACTATAAGTGTACGAAAGGTACTAAAAACCTACTACATTTGTTAACATTTGGTATAAGAGCTTAAATTTTGAAATTTGTAATGAGAGTCAAGTTTGAGAAGTATGGTTGATATAAAAAGGTGTTTTGGAAATATGCAGTTATGAGAACGAAAAGTATTAAATTTGGTAGTAGGATTATTGTTGGTGTGTAGATAGATACGAACGTGTTTAAAGAAATTCTCTAAAAATTTGTTTTTCAATTATTTAAAAAAGATACTTCATAAAACTCATATACTTAAAAAATTTCGATTTGTGTAAATAAATCTGTAATTAATATCGACGGTTTGTAAAAACACACATTTTTACGCATGTAATTACAATAAATTTAAAAAAGTGGTAAACGGACGGAACTGGTACAAAAGTATATATGGGCTGAATGAGGACACTCTCGGGTATCTCCCTGTAAATAACAAACCTTGTTCCATATTGTTCACCAAAAGTTCTACTAAAATTTAGTACCTGACGAAAAATAAAATATATATAATAAATGGTAATTTATTGAAACCAACCTAACAAAAAAAAACAACCAATACAATACTACTTTCTCCAGAATTTTCAAAAAATTACGTCTTTTCAAAATTAGGAAAGAATTGTCGCCTTTAAAAGTAAAACACGCCAACTTCTTTCAATATTTTAACCTAATTTGTGATTTAGTTTCAATTTGTTTACTATCGGAAAAATTGGGATTTTAGCCTGGAAAATCGATTCCTGAACCACTGTCCGACGCCCTGTAAATAGAATCTATCGAGTTACAAAGGTACTAAATTTGATATTGGGTAAAGGATATATTATGCATTAAAGTAACTGTCCGTGGATAGAGTTGAGAAGGGGAGGAGGTCGCATTGGAAAAGCGTGCTATGAGTGTACGAAAAGTACTAAATTTGATCCAATTTGTTACTAAATGAGGATGTAGGGCTGAAAATTTCAAATTTAGTATTAGGTGTGGGTTATAAGTGTTGGCATGTAAGGTTGCGATGAAAAGGTGATTTTATATAAGCGTACTAAAAATACTAAATTTTCTACAATTTCGAATGTTGATCACTGTTGATTCAATGGTACTAGCTGGTTCATCATCACTCATTCTTATGAAATGGCCTAGCCAACGCAATCGTTGTATCTTAACCCAATCCCTGCCAAGAATTTTTTTTTTCGATTTTTTTCGTGAAGATTCTCTCATTAACTAATTTTGACCTCCTGAGTCCGAAAATCACAATGAAAATGCTGTATTGTTATCCCTTTACCCGTTACCGCAGGGACTCCTTATAAAAAGATTCAAATAAAATGTATGTTTATTTTGTTTGCGTAAATCAAAGAGTTTTGTTGATAAAATAACAAAATAATATATGGTCTGTTCCAGTACTGCAAGAATCTACTAATTTTTACTATTTTTTCCGATAACATAAAGAAAAAATTGTTATCGTAGTAAAAAATAGTAGATTCTTGCAAGTTCTGGAAGAGAGCAATAGTTTATGTAAAAGTGTTTGACTTCAAAGATTTTTTAAATTAAGCAAAGAGGAAAAAAACGAATTTTACGTTTTTCAATCAAATATGAAATGTGATATGTGAAATGTGAATACGGAAAATGTGATATTTTTCGAAACATGGATAAATTCATAAGACCACATCGCATTTTTGGCACTTTGTACGTGAACGACGTATGCAGTTTTAGTTTTGACATCTTTTTGTTCAAATAGTTTTTGTTTAAATAAGAAATGACGTTCTTTGCTGCAATCCCTAAGCTTGCGTCTGGAAAAAAGGCTTCGAGGCATGAAATGCAGACTTGGACCATTTGAATTGGTCCTTCAAGTTTGGCACATTTGAAGGAATATTTATTTATTTCTTTATTCTGATGGAACCTGCGATATATTGGAATTGTCGACATTGACATTCCCTCTTCCAACATCGATTGGGCTATAAATACGGCCTTCAGAAAATTTTTGTAAAAATGCACGTTTGGCCCCATACAAATTACTATAGAAACAAAGATCGCGCTGGCACGGGTTAGCAATACTCGATCGCCATAAAATTTCATATATAAGGGTTTCGGATCAAATAAAAAAAATTTTATAATTTTTTTTGGCTGGCCTACTGTACATAAACGTCAACGATCTCTTCCTCTTTACAATCCTCGTCACTCAAAGTGTCAAAAAAGTCTTATATATCATATAGTGTCATACTTAAATAAACCATAATAAATAAAAATGAAATAAAATCTTTATAAGTATCCAAAAAATATATCAAGCTTTTTGTAGAAAATTAACTTATGTTGAAACTGAGGTATGGGGTATTGTAACTCGCGATCAGTTTTACTATACCATAACTTTTGACCACATTTCGGTAAAATAAACTGTTTTAGCCCGATTCACCGAGGGGTTTCGTAAAATAATAATTTGAGCGGAAGCTGTGGGGTCGTACTAATGTAAAAAAATCGGAAAAATCGTTGAAGGAAACGAGTGTCATTATGTTATTTTCCAATTAGTGGTTTTACAACACAATGTAGAGTTTAATGCTCAAAGGAGAAGTTAAAGAGTACACTTCAGAGTTGAAGTTTCTAATGTATGATTTTTTAATATATCCACTGTATCTACCTCAAACGGATGCTGACATTTGAAACCTGAATAATGTTTTTTTTTTAATTTTTGCTCTAATCGGGACGCGCAGCTGGATTTCTCTAAAAGCTTATTATTTGATTGTAGTACTCGCGATTTCGCATTTTTTAGTGTATAATATGAGGGTGTAGCCCTCACAGGATCACAGTAATCTGCGCCCAAACACGAAATTTTTTGTGTGTAAATTTTTCTCAAAAACCTATTTTTTTGGTTTAAAATTTACAAACGTCATTCGACTTCCGTGGAAACCCGCGTAAATTTAGTTTTTTTACGTTCTGAATCTAACAAGCCACGACGCGTAAAAATCCACCAACTAGATCGGCGGATATGATACCCCTCAAATTTCGAAAATTTCCAAAAAATTATTTTGAAAATATCGCATATTAAAACGCTTTTTGGATGTGTCAGTTCTACTTAAATAAATAGATCGATACGCGTGTTTAAACTGCGCGAAAACAGATATTTAAAAACTCTCGTAAATCCAGAGATATAATAGATTTTTTCTAAAAATTGAGTGCGATGCTACATCCACGGTTCTTGATGGATCGCATTGAAACGGCGTAGAATGATGTATTTTTTAATGGTGATTATTGAAATCGGATGCGCATAAAATGTAAATGAACTTCGCGGAAATTATGACCATTTTACTGTATTTTGCACCCTAATATGCAGCCGATGCTACATCGTGGCCGCCAAATATAATTTGACAAACTGTACATCAAATAAAAGGGATTGATTCGCTGTGTCGGATGCGCATCATGTCATTTTCATAATTACGCGGTTTATATGCGTCTCAAATTTTGTAATATTCAATAATACATTATTTTAACTTTATTCCACAATTGTGATTTAATATAAGTATCTAATAATATTATCCAATAGGAAAACTATAAGCGAAACATTTGTTACAACGGAATATCATCATTATTGAGTGAAATTTTGACGAAAATGCCGAAGAACTCAAACATTTTTTCTCCAAATTTTCCTATAAAACCATAAAAAAATAAAATAAAAAGAATATGATTTTAATTTTTTCGTAATATTTTCTTCGTATTTTTGCAAATAACATGAACCTTCACAACTTATGTTTCATTTTATTCCTCAAAATGTCTGGATGCTGTTATATTTTTTTTATATATTTTTCGTAAGTAGGAGCGCTATTGTTTCAAAAATATGTTTGTAAATACGTGAAATTATTTAACAAATTTGATTTTTCGCGAATCCATTGAGACTTTGCGATTATTTTTGCATCATCTTTGACATCTGCATCTTACATAAGATTTTCCAGCAATATTTTAACTGACGACCTAGTATCATATAGTTTTACCTTACAATGCCGAATGAGCTTTGCGGGGATACCAAATTCAAACATGGCGTGAAATAACTTTGAACGTAGGGAACTGTCGAAGGCTGCTTTATAATCGACAAAAAGGTGGTAGGTGTCGATATGTATCTCTTGGGTCGTCTCCAGGATATGTCGCAGGGTAAATATCTGCTCAATGGTGGATTTGTCAGTTCTAAAGCCGCCCAATTATTTCCTTCACCATAGACCTTAGTCTTTCGCATAATATCCCTGACACTATCTTGTAAGCAAAAGGGAGAAGACTTATGTCCCTGTAGTTAGAGCATACAGTCATATCTCCTTTCTTGTGAACGGAGCACAGAATGCTCTGGTTCCAATCGCCGGGTAAGCGTTCTTCCTAACTAGCTGATGCATATACCTTATTATCGTGTCTACTCCGGCTTTGAACAGCTCGGCTGGTAGGCCATCGGCTCCTGCTGTCTTATTATTCTTCAGCCGGTTTATTGCTATCTTTACCTCTTCTTGGCCGGGTGGTATACATTCAATACCATCTTCTGGGATTAGATCTGTGGTATCTTCGTCGTCTTCGCTAGTATTGGACACCAACAGTTTGAAAAAGTATTCTTTCAATATCCCGAGCACACTATTTGTATCAGTTACTAAATTACCTTGCTGGTGTTCACAAGAGGATGTCCAAGTACCAAAGCCATGACTTTGATGTTTCACTCTTAGGTAGAATCTTCGGACTTCATTCTGCTCCTGTACAACTCGATATTTTCACACTCCCGCCTTTCCATTTCTCTCTTTTTCCTGCAGAAAAGACTCGTCTCCTCTCTCCTTTTTTCCCGATACCTCCTTTTTCCCGATACCTTACCTTGTGCTACGCTTTTCTTCTGATTGTAAAGTAGCCCTATGTGCCACATTTTTCTCTTCGGTAGCAGCACGACATTCCTGGTCATACCTTGGGTTCCTTGTGGAGGTCTCTGGTATTCAATATTTTGGCTTTGTGCTGATATGTTATCGGGACGAAGGGAGTATTGATTAAGCAATTGAGGCAGTTGAGTGGAATATGCTGTGGCTATCTTTGTAATTACAGCTTACCGATGTCCAACTTCCGTGTTGTGTCTGTTCGTACTTTATTTTCTACGTTTAAACTGGTGTGTACCTTTGCCGCAACATGGTGGTGGTCCGAGTCCATGTTTACTCCTCGGAACGATCGCACATCCAACATGCTCGATGTATGTCTTCCATCTATCTCAAAGTGATCAATTTGGAGACCGCCAGGTGACCTTATGACTATATTATTTGCTGTTGCGAAGCCTATCAACCTCATTCCATTGTCAGATGTTTCACTGTTGAGACTGAAATTTCCGAGTGTTTGGCCAAAGATTCGTTCCAATTTTGGCATTTAACCACCTAAAATAATTTTAAAGTCATGGGCAGGACAACATTCATATGTTTTCATGTGATATTCTTTTCTATTTTAACTGAGGACCGGGTAACACACATTTTACAAAGCCGAACGAACTCTGCGGGGATACCAAATTCAAACATGGCTTGAAATACATTTGAGAGTATGAGGCTGTCGAAGGCTGTTCCTTTCCTTTTTCTGGATTGGATTTGTGGTATCTTCGTCGTCTTCGGTAGTATTGGATACCTATCTTTTGGAAAAATAGTCTTTTCATAAGCTGAACACACTATCTGTATCTGTTACCATATTAACTCACTATCCATTTTAATTGCAATTTTCCCATGTCCAACAACAGTGTTGTGTCTATTCGTACTTTACTTGCTACGTTCAATCGGGTACATAGCTTTATTGCAGAAAGGTGATAAGCTCGATGAATGTCATCAATCTATCACAACGTGATCAATATGATTTCTGTAGAGATGCTTAAATCTGGTACTGCTAACTACCATATTTTTTACCGTTGCGAAGTCTATCAGCCTCACACCATTGCCAGATGTTTCACTGTGGAGACTTAATTTCCAGACAGTTGGGGCAAAGATATTCTCTATTCCCTTTTTTACACTAAAATCGCCTAGAATAATTTTAATGACTGTTATAGGTTTCTTCTAAGCTCTCGTAGAATATAGATTTGGTCTGTCCGTCCTTGTCTTCGATTGGAGCATGAGCGCAAATAATGCTAATGTTGAAGAAATTTGCTTTTATCCGCATTGTAGCAAGTCTTTAATTGACTGGAGTGAAGCTGGAGACCAGATGTTTTAACCTCCGACGAACTACAAATGCTTTGTGTCATGGCGGCCATAATAGAATGCGTCACCGTTAGGTGTTATTGTGACGTCAGTTATATCGACCTTGAACTTTCAAGTACATCTACCAGTGTGTAAATTGCACCTTCTCTATAAAGAGTATGAACATTGCAGGTGCAGATTCGCAGATCATGGTCCTTAAATCGTTTGCGGGGTCGTCAACTTTAAAGGGTTTTTCTTTTCCTTTGTTTTTATAGCCTCAGCCTAACGAGGGTATATACATTTTGATACGACCAAAAATGTGCTTCATCAAAATAATGGTTATAGACCCCAAGTATGTCTGCACGAAATCTGTTTCAGACAATTTGGAGTCGATTTAGCCATGTCAGTCCGTCTCTCTGGCTGGTGCGCACGATAACTCTCAAACGGATTAACCGATTCAAACCCAATTTTACACTTCGCAATATGTTGCTCAAACTTATTTTAAGTTCGAAGATAGGCCATATCGGTCCACTCCCCCAAAAATATTCAAAATGTTTATGTAAAATACTGTGAACAGCAACTCTCGAAGGGAGCAATTGATTTGGTCCAAACTTTGCACATCGTATTATACCTACCATATATAGATCGCATTCGAATATGGACTATGGAGGTCTATTCCTTTAGGAACCTCCCACACAAATTTTGGGAAAAGTGCAGTTTAAGAGCTCCTCTCCGATCGAGTTAAAATTTTATAGAAGTTTTTTTTCGGGGGCAAGTCAATACATTCTGAGATAATGGCCAAAAAGATCAAAGACACCGTGACGGCACCAACTAAAATAGTAAATCCGCAAGATAACTATTGCAGGGAGTTTCTGATTGGTCCAATTTTATATATCGTGTCATTTCATCCAGCTAGGTTAAAATGTGGACTACATCGGTCCACTCCATAGGGTACCTCCCCCAACAAATTCGGAAAAAGTGAAGCATAGGAGCTCCTCTCTGATCTTTTTGAAATTTTTTTCAGCAAGTTGTTCAGGCGGCCCTTTATGCCGGTACAATTATTTTCTGTGGCAAGTCCATACTTCCTGAGAAAATGGCTTAAGGGTTCCAAGAAACCCTGACGACACCTAAACTAAAATGGTGTCCAACTAAAATGGCAAATCCACGAGTTACATCTCGCAGGGAGTTTCTGATTGGTCCAAACTGTGCGCATCGAATTATTTGATCCCGTCATGTATCAGGTTGAAATATGGACTATATCGGTCTCGTCCTTCGGGTGCCTCCCACACAAAATTCGGAAAAAGTGAAGTTTAAGAGCTTGTCCCGGACAGTCTTAAAATTTTTCAGCAGGTTGTGGCCTCTATTAAAGCGTTACAATTTTTTCCGGAGTAAGTCCATGTTTCCTCAGATATTGACACAAAAGCTCAAGAAAACCCTGCCGGTACACACTAAAATACCAGCCATTTTACAAGATAACTCACCAACTTTTTTTCAAAAACTTCTTCCAATCTTCTTCCAAACGAAATCCGGAACTGATCTGTCTTTAATGAACTCATTCCTACCGGGGATTATTACCTCAGCTGTATCAAAGTATAAAGTTGACCCAACCTGGCTATCTATCCGTTGCAGAACGTTTAGCTATCTGAGCCTCAAAACAAAAACCAAACAAGAATTACTTAGGTTAAGATAGGACAGACCAATAAATGTGGTTGGAGACATCAGCTTTTGCCTCTTCTGTTCTATATACAGCGCAATCAAGCCTGTCCTCGTGCGTTCCTCAGTGTTTCTTTTCCATCTCAGTCGATGGCCGAGCATCACACTGAGGTACTTCCAGTATTGGCGGTATGAAGTCAGCAATATTTATTTTTTTTCTGTTACTCTTCTTGGGGCCAAAGGGCTTCCACAAAGCATCGCCATCTTCCAAGACTAGTTCCCGTTATTTTGTCTTAGTTCTTAGGTTATTGTTCGTGAGAATGAATGTTGTGAGAATGACTTACTGTGCTAACATTGTCGGCCGGCACATGCAGAAAGGAAAGCTAAAAATTCTGCGGAGAACTGAAATGCAGGCTTCCATATCAAAAGTTGGAGTCTGATGGAGTAGCGTTAAAAACGAGAAGCTTGGAAGCCAATTCTACGTTGGGTTTCAAGAACAGACGAACATCCCTTTCCAGTAACATTTCAACATTTTATATACATATTAAACATATTTTACATATTAAAATGATTTTTTTTATCAACAAAAAAACCTCGTCATTCAAAAAGCATACGAGTATACACATGTGGTTCAGTAACATGAAAACTTTATCAAAGTAATGTAATGTAAACAGCGGGTGGTTATGGTCATATGACGATGAATGGCCTCGAATGGCCAGTGTATCGGTTTGCTGATGAAATGAATGAATTTGTTTGGTTAGGGCAAAATGTTTGAAATAAAAAAACTAAAATTACAAAACTTTTTCTTCATTCGCAAAACCATTCTCGTTAATCAAAGCCCTCGACAAATATCCATTGCAACTTTGTAATCCCATCACATTAATGAAATAAATTGAAATTGATATTTAAATTTCACATCATTGATTGATTATAAATTGTGGGCTTTAAACCATCATTTTCTGTTTAATCTTACGATTTATAATTAAAACACATTTTCTTGTTCTTCGTCGTGTTTGAGTTTTTAATGGATGGCGGCGACAAAGTTGTATTTTTTTTTAAGTATTAATCTGTACAGCGCCAAGCAACCGCCAGCTATTAACAATCACCGGCCGCCATTGATGTCGTCGTCGCCATCGCCATCAACAACGGAATAAACAAAAATTCAGAAAATAATAAATTGAATTTTGTTCAGCACGTTAAGCCTTTACCACATTTTAACATAAATATTTATTAAACGAAGTTTTGAGCACGAAGAGACATGTCTTTCATTGTTTGCTATGGTACTTTGCTCTTCTTCTTTAAATCGACACATACACATACAGACAGACATACACAAATGGTCCCAGCCAGCAATTGGGAGTGAGTGAGTCACTTCCTCTATCAAAAGTAATCGCTTTCTGAACTTCTATTCTAGAAAATAGCGATCCTTTATCATTTTACAATAACAATTGCATTGCTGTCCCTTTTTTAACTTCTTGAATAACTACCTAGTGTCAGAAAAGGAGATCGAAATTCTATTATTGCTCTTTTACACTAACAATGCTACTACTTACGACTATCGCATGGGCAGACACTTTCTCTGGTCAATGCAGACACTTCGATTGTTTACGTTCATTTGAGGCGTGTACAACCTTAAACTAATATAAGACTTTAGCCTATCTGGTGTTTATAAGCTACGGTGGTGCAGTGGTAAGCATGTTCGCTTTGCATTCTTAAGGTCAGGGGTTTGATTCCCAGGCCAGGCAACATAACATTTTTAAAAGTACAAAAATTAATGAAGATGGCAATTTCATCTAAGGATAGTGTTCTTTAAAAACGTATGTAATTTGAAACATTAATTAGAATAGTAAAAAAATAAAAATTAAAAGAATAACAACAGATAAAATGAAAACAAATGTTTTTTTTTTCGTCACAACCAATTTTATCGCTAAAAGTACTTCTAGGAAGTCTCGAAAGCGGCATTCACAAGTAGTGTCGTGGACGTGGTTCATTTCTTCCCGAACGGTGTGCCTACTTCAATTAGAATGCGAGATCGCGGATGTGTATTTCTATCGCCTGGGAGTGACTGCTTCGGGTAATGGGCGATAATAAATGCTTGCTGGGGTTTGATAAACGTTTTTACTTATTTTCTACAAAGCCACTGATGAGACAGTACGACTGGAGATTAAAAGATTTATATTAACACTCCCACTTAAACGACGGGCAGATGAACATTCGATTCCAATATTATTTAATTTTAAATAAAGGAATTGCATTAACACAAAGATCTGGTGATGGCAATAAAAAACAATGGAAGATTTTTGTAGAAATGTGTGTTAATCACACATCACATCCCAGAAGGGACAAGGAATCTTCTCGCAACTCAATAAGTACAACCCGATCCATATTTAGCTCAATGATATGGGACCCAATTTTAATAGCAGAGTCTAAACTTTTTATAGCAGAGCCCAATTTTCCTGGCCAAACCCCCAATTTTTTGTCGTCACCGATTTTTAATTCCTATATTCGATATACATATTGAAAATAAGGAATCCACAAAAATTAGGTTAATCTATTGGAAGGTGGGCGTGCGTGACTTGCTCCCAAAGACGAAAATGTTTCCTAATTTTAGAAAATACGTAATTTTTTGCAAGTTTCTGCAGAAAGAAATTGCAATTTCTCGAAAACTATAACGGATATTGGTTTCATTGTTTTTTGTTAGGTGGGTTGGATTGTTGTGTAGAACTAACGTTTTAATAAATTACCGTAGTATTTACACAAAATAGCTATTTTATTTTCTCTCAGGTACTAAATTTTAGAGAAATTCCATGTTTAGTGGACTAGAATTTTTAAGGAACAGTAGAGAACAATGGTTCTCCCGAGAGTGTCATCTTGAAATCCACATACCTATAACCGAACCGACCGTTTAAAACTTTTCTTAAATTTTGTTTTTTCAAAAACGCTATCCCAAAAAAAAAACGCCACAATGTTTCTTTTCTTAAATTTATTGAAATTACACGGGTAAAATGGTTTCTCTTACCGTTCCAAATTTTTTTCTACACAAATGAACGTTTTTTTTAATATAGTTTTTATATGAAAAAAAACCAAGGGGATATTTTCTAATTCTTAAAAAATAAAGATTTCTGAAAAAAAAATATTTTCTTGAGAAAAAAATGAATATTTTGAAAAAATTTAAATTTTTCATAAAAAAATATATTTTAATTTTTTGAAAAAAAAAAATAAATTTTAATTTTTTGAAAGAAAATTTTAATTTCTTGGAATAAATTTTTAACAATTTAAAAAAATGAAAGCCGAAAACTGATTGTGATTCTCATTTGTTTGAAAATACTCGACACTTAAAGAGTTCGGGTTTTCGCTAAAAAAGGCATCATTTCAAAAAGCTGAAGAGCTAATTGATAATTCCCTTCGCCGGGATGAAATCATGATATTGGTAGCGATCAGTAAAATTTGGCAACACTGTCAGTTCGTTTTGAAAAATATTACTCTCTGTAACAGGAAGTAATCATTAGACAGCGGAATCCTATGCAAATGCATATATGGTTAGGATATTCGTAGAGACAATCTGATTAGACAGAAACTCGTTTTATTACAAAATAAAACGAATTAGGCCCAGAATTTTTTGCATATTTTGACATATTTTTACATATCTGCATAAAATGAGCATATGCAAAACCATATGCAAAAATATATTCAAGATTTCTGGTCTAAATATCCCACCGAAATGGCAGAAATTTGGTACTAAGTCTTCGTTAGGGGTATGCAACTTTACAACTGAAATCTGTCGCATACGTCCACGTCTTCTTATAGCCCACATAGAATGGTATCTCCCGATTTTCGGTATTTTGAAGGTTGTGGCCTCAATATCCCACCGAAATGACTGAAATTTGGCATTTTGTATTCGTTGTAGGTATAAAACTTTCCACCTGAAAATTGTCGGTATAGGTCCACGTCTTCATGTAGCCCCCATAGAACGGTACCTCTGGATTTCTGGTATTTTGAAGGTTGTGCCCTCAATAACCCTCCGAAATGGCTGAAATTTGGTATTAAGTCTTCGTTGGTGGTATAAAACTTTCCACCTGATACTTATCGGTATAGGTCCAAGTCTTCATATAGTCCCCATAGAATGGTACCTCCCGATTTTCGGTATTTTGAAGTTTGTGGCCTCAATATCCCACCGAAATGACTGAAATTTGGCATTTTGTCTTCGTTGTAGGTATAAAACTTTCCACCTGAAATTTGTCGGTATAGGTGCACGTCTTCATATAGCCCCCATAGAACGGTACCTCCGAATTTCTGGTATTTTGAAGGTTGTGCCCTCAGTATCCCTCCGAAATGGTTGAAATTTGGTATTAAGTCTTCCTTGGGGGTAAAAAACTTTCAACCTAAAATTTTTCGGTTTAGGTTCAGGCATTCATATAGCCCCCATAGAACGGTACCTCCCGATTTTAGGTATTTTGAAGGTTGTGGCTTCTCTATTTTATTGACTTGTCTGAAGCGAATTTTAAACAGAACAAGTAAAAAAGTATCAGTCGGCTTTGCCGACAGAGATATACCCTCAGCCTGTGCAAATTGAAACACTTTTTTCACAAAAAACTTATGTAGTTAGGTGGTTTCAAAATTTTGGTCTCGTATGAACCGACAAAAATGTTGATTAGGATTAAAGTTCAAAAATTTTGCTGAAAAGGTACTTAAAGGTATGGACCGACATAGACCATGGGGGTGCCATAGGGGATTTTTACACCCTTCGGGCTGTTTTCTTAAGAAGTATGGACTTGCCCCTGAAACAACTTTTACCATCGTAATTGAGGCAGCGAATGTAAGTTGCTTCAACAAAAATCAAAGTGATTCAATAGCAGGTCTTAAAGTGAACTTATCCAAAATTTTGTGTGGGAGGTACGGGATGGAGTGGACAAATATAGTCAATATTCGAACCTGATCTATATCTGGTAGATGTTATGAGAATGTGTAAAGTATGGACCAAATCGGTTACTCCCATTAAGAGTTATCGTGCCCACAATTTTTTCGAATATTTTTGAACCTTTGTGGGGTAGGTACCTGAAGGAGTGGATCGATATGGCTTATCTACCAACTTAAACTAAGTTTGGAAACAATATTACGAAGGCCAAATTTTGGCCGGAACCGGCATTTCCGTTCGATAATTATCTTGCGCTTCCACCCATAAACATGGTGTCATAGGGTTTGTTTTTCAACTTTCAGGCTATTTTTTCAGGAAGTATGGACTTGCCCCTGAGGAAACTTGTACCTTCGAATAGGGGACAGTAAATACAAGATGGTACAACAAACACCAAGGCGATTCGAAAGCAGGTCCTAAACTGAACTTTTCCGAAATTTTGTGTGGGAGGTACTCGAAGGAGTCTACCGATTGAGTCCATATTGGAACCTCATCTAAGTCTGGTAGAAATTTCATAATGTGCAAAGTATGAACCAAATCGTTTACTCCCTTCACGAGTTATCGTACGCACAAATTTTCCGAACATTTTCGAACTTCTGTGGGGGAGGTACCGGAAGGAGTGGACCGATGTAATCCATCTTTGAACTTGAAATAAGTTTGGACAAAATATTACGAAAGCCAAATTTTGGACCGAATCGGCAGATCCGTTCGAGAGTTATCTTGCGCTCCAACCACTACACACGGTGTCATAGGGTTTTTTGTAACTTTCAGGCTATTTTCTCAGGAAGTATGGACTTGCCCCTAATGAAACTTACAGCGTCGTATAGAGGACAGCGAATACAACTTGCGTAAACAAAAATCAAAGCGATTCGAGACCAGGTCCTAAACTGAACTTTTCCGAAATTTTCTGTGGGAGGTACCCGAAGGAGTGGACCGATTGAGTCCATATTGGAACCTAATCTAAGTTTGGTAGAAATTACACGATGTGCAAAGTATGGACCAAATCGGTTATTCCCTACAAGAGTTATCGTGCGCACAAGTTTTGCGACAATTTTTGAACATTTGTGGGGGAGGTACCTGAAGGAGTGGACCTATATGGCCCATCTTCGAACTTAAATCGAATCTGGACAAAATATTTCGATACCCAAAATTTGAACCGAATCGATTGATCCGTTCGAGAGTTATCGTGCGCACCAGCCAGCCAGACAGACCGACAGACAGACAGACGGACGGACATTGCTAGATCTACTCAAAATTGTGTGAAACGGATATCGTACAAACATACTTGGGGTCTAAAACCATTATTTCGATGAGGCACATTTTTGGTCGTATCAAAGTGTAAATACCCTCTTTAGCCTAAAGGCTGAGGGTATAAAAATTTTACACACAAACATTTTTGTACTTATTATTGAAATATTTGTAGCATAAGAAAATATGTAAAATGCATAAATTTTGCATATGCTTATGAAAAAACTTTTACCATCGCAATTGAGGCAATTTTCTCAACAAAAATCAAAGTGATTCCATGTCAGGTCTTAAAGTGAACTTATCCGAAATTTTGTGTGGGAGGTACCGGATGAAGTGGGCAAATGTAGTCCATATTTGAACCTGATCCATATCTGGTAGATATATTAGGATGTGTAAAGTATGGACCAATTCGGCCACTCCCTTCAAGAGTTACCGTACGAACAATTTACCGAACATTTTTGAACTTTTGTGGGGAAGGCACCTGAAGGAGTGTGTGTGAGTGGAGTATGGGGGGCAGTGAATACAAGTCGTTGCAACAAAAATCAAAGCGATTCGAGAGCAGGTCCTAATCTGAACTTATCCGAAATTTTGTGTGGGAGGTACCCGAATGAGTGAAGCGATTGAGTCCATATTAGAACCTCATCTAAGTCTGGTAGAAATTTTACGATGTGCAAAGTGTGGACCAAATCAGTTACTGCCTTCGAGAGTTATCGAACGCAACATTTTAGCAAACAGTTTTGAACTGTTGTGGGGGAGGTATCCAAAGTAGTGGACCGATATGCCCCTTTTTGTTGATTTATGTTTGCGCAAAATATTACGATTGCCAAAAGTTGGATCGAATTGGTTTATCCGTTTGAGAGTTGTCGTGCGCTGCATCCACTACACATGGTGCCTTAGCGGGTTTTTACAGCTTCGGGGTAGGTCCATGGCCCATCTTCGAACTTACACTAAGTTTGGACAAATTATTACAAATGCCAAATTTTGGACCAAATTTATTAATTATTATTATTATTTTTTTTTTGAAAAAAAATAATTTTTTAAAAAGCAAAATTTTAATTTTCCGAAAAAAAAATTAATTGAAACAAAAACAAGTTTAATTTTTTTAAATTAAAATTTTTTAAAAATAAAATTTTACTTTTTTGAAAAAAAATTAATTTTATTTTTTGAAATTTTGCCTTTTAGGGCGAAGATCATTTTTAATGATTTTTTATTAA
The DNA here is from genome assembly GCF_047663935.1 of Musca autumnalis. Taxonomy (NCBI): domain Eukaryota; kingdom Metazoa; phylum Arthropoda; class Insecta; order Diptera; family Muscidae; genus Musca; species Musca autumnalis. The sequence continues at coordinate 10,563,762 of NW_027412088.1, read as the reverse complement.
TTTTCTCGTTTAGAGTTAAGCTTGATGATCGGAAATTATTTGCAAGTGAAAAAGGTAAGCGAAGGACTCGAACCCACATAGTCACCAAATTACGTTACCTGGTTTCACTGATGGTAAAGCAGATCTTCGGACGTATCGACTATGTAGTGGCTTCTCTGTCATAGAACTTTTCGTTTTTCAAATGCAAATGTGTTTTATACATTTACGCGGATATTTGGCCGCTGAAATGTATTTTTCTTCACGACAAACGCTTTTTTGCGCTGCCTTTGAAGTTATGAGTTTTGGCTTTGAACGCTAACACGCCGTGACAACATTTTTTGATATGTTTTCAAGGACGTGGGTTCAAATCCAAGCCGGGCTCAGCCTGTTTTTTTTTTTGAAATTTTGCCTTTTAGGGCGAAGATCATTTTTAATGATTTTTTATTAATTTTCTCGTTTAGAGTTAAGCTTGATGATCGGAAATTATTTGCTAGTGAAAAAGGAAAGCTAAACGAGAAAATTAATAAAAAATTAATTTTAATTTTTAGAAACTTTGAAACAATTTAAAAAACAATTAATTTTTTTTATTTTTATAGTTTTTTTTTGGGATTTGATTTTTTGGATTAATAGAATATATATATATTAGGGTTATGACTTTTCGACATTTTTTTCTCACAAAATTTTTCCTGTAGTGAGAATGAATGAACTTTTGTCTACTAATGCCTAAAATAACATTCATTCCATTTTATTATAAAAAAAGGTTCTACACAAACCACTTTGAACATTTTTTTTAGAAAATACTATGAAATGAAAAAAAAAATTCTCAAAAAATTATTTCCTGTTGCACGAATGAATGGCCTTTTGCCTATTAATGACTAAAACAAGCTTTATTTCACATAAATATTGAAAAGGTCCCGCACAAACCACTTTTAATTTTTATAAATATTTTTTTTTTTAATTTTTCGGAAAAAACTAAATTTTAAGTTTTCGAAAAAAAAATATTTTATTTTTTGAGAAAAAATTTTAAGTTTTCTCATTGAAGTTTGACCTTAAATTCCCCTGCAACTACTGGACCATATTTGAGTCACCGGGAAGATTGCGTTACATGTTGAACAACAAAAATATGAAAATATCTGTATCCGTTCAAATGTGACCAGAAAAAAAAACGATTCTATTACAGATATGTACACAGGAAATGTCGACAACATTTTAATCTTTAAAAAAAAAAATAATTTTTTGAAAAAAATAATTTGAGAAAGAAAATTAGTTTTTTGAAATAACATTTTTATACCCTACACCACTATGTGGTAAGGGGTATTATGTGTTAGTGCATTTGTATGTAACATACAAAAGGAAGCGAGATAGACCCATAGTTCCTTCTAGGGATATACATAGAATCACTTTCTGAGTCGATTTATGCATGTCCGTCCGTCCGTCCGTTCGCAACATACAGGTCGCATTTGTTGACCGATTTCGCTGAAAATTGGGGAATACCATTTTTTTAGCCGTCGGAAGATCAAGTTCGAAGATGGGCTATATCGGTCCAAGTTTTGGTATAGCCCCCATATAACGGTACCTCCCGATTTAAGGTATTTTAAGGATCTTAGCCGCATTTGTTGCCAAACCAGCTGAAATTTTACATTTGAGGTTCCCAATGGCCGCGAAATTGCTCCACTAAAAATTGTCAAGATAGGTCCACGGTTCGGTATAGTCCCCATATAACGATACCTCCCGATTTAAGGTATTTTATGGATCTTAGCCACATTTTTTGCCCAAACTAGCTGATATTTTACATTTGAGGTTCTCAATGGCCGCGAAATTGCTCCACTAAAAATTGTCAAGATAGGTCCACGGTTCGGTATAGTCCCCATATAACGATACCTCCCGATTTAAGGTATTTTAGGGATCTTAGCCACATTTTTTGTTTGAACTAGCTGAAATTTTACATATGTGGTTCCCAGTGGCCACGAAATTTTGCCACTTAACATTGTTAAGATAGGTCCATGTTTTTTTGTAGCCCCCATATAACGGTACCTCCCGATTTTAGGTATTTTAACGATTTTCCCCAAATATGGCTCCAATTTGCCATTTGGAGTTTAATGAGTTCAAAAAATTTACTTTAATGTTTGTTTTGGGTTATTAAAAAACTTCTCCACCAAGAATTATGGACATACATATGTCCACGTTTTGATATAGCCCCGAATTTTGGTATAGCTTCCATATTAAAGTACCGCTAGATTTTAGGCACTCTGCATTTTTACATATTTCGACTGGTGTAGGGTATTACATAGTCGGCCCCGCCCGACTTTGGTCTTTTCCTACTGTTTAATTTTAAAAACTTGTTTATGAAAATGAAAAATTTTGTATAGTTTTTTTTATTGGGGTTTCTTTCACCTTTTGGATAAACCGAATATAAATATTTGTTTTTTTTTTTTTTTTTTGAAAAAAAAAATTATTTTGAAAAAAAAAAATTTAAGTTTTCTCATTGAAGTTTGACCTTAAATTCCCCTGTAACTACTGGACCATATTTGATTCACCGGGAAGATTGCGTTACATGTTGAAGAAAACAAATTATAAAAATATCTGTATCCGTTTAAAATTTACATATTTTTGACCAGAAAACAAGTAAAAAAGTATCAGTCGGCTTTGCCGACAGAGATATACTATCAGCCTGTGTATATTGAAACAATTTTTTCCCCAAAATACGTAGGTGTTTAGGGGGTTTTAAAAATTTTGGGCGTTTTAACCGACAAAAATGTTGATTAGGATTAAAGATCAAAAGTTTTGCGGAGGAGATACTAAAAGGAATGAATCGACATTGACCGTTATGCCATAGGATGTTTTTACACGCTTCGGGCTTTTTGCTCAAGAAGTATGGACTTGCCCCTAAAAAAACTTTTACCATCGTAATTGAGGCAGCGAATGCAAGTTGCTTTAACAAAAATCTAAATGATTCGATATCAGGTCTTAAAGTGAACTTATCCGATATTTTGTGTGTGAGGTACCGGATGGAGTGGACAAATATAGTCCATATTTGAACCTGATCTATATCTGGTAGATATATTAGGATGTGTAAAGTATAGACCAATTCGGCAACTCCCTTCAAGAGTTACCGTACAAACAATTTTTCCGAATATTTTTGAACTTTTGTGGGGGAGGTACCTGAAGGAGTGGACCGATATGGCTTATCTTCAAACTTAAACTATGTTTGGAAAAAATATTACTAAGGCTAAATCGGCAAATCGGCAGATCCGTTCGAGAGTTATCTTTTGCTCCAACCACCTCACAAGGTGTCATAGGGGTTTTTTGCAAATTTCAGGCTACTTTCTCGGCTATTTTTCGAAAAAAAAAAATAATTTTATTTAAAAAAAAATTGTTTTTGTTTTTGAACTTTGGCATTAAATTCCTCTGCAACTACTGGGTCTAATTTGATTCACCGGGAAGATTGCGTTACGTGTTGAACATAAAAATTATGAACCACTGTGCGGCGCGTCTTAAGACACCACGAGCATATCAGGAAATATTGCCATCACTACGCCGATGGGTATTTTTGCCATTTTTTGTGATTTTGTCTAGGAATTGAGCATTCCGTGTGCTAGGCGGGTCTGCTGGCCCCCATTTTGCCATACCACGAGGGGAGCTAGAAAAGTTTCTGGCCTAATAATGAAAACGCGAATATTTATCATTGGATTCAAAGTATATTCCAGCATGATTTCATGCACTCAGACCAATTGTTGAAGCACATTTTTCACTGCGATTGGGACACCTCCAAAACATGGACCATGCCTTCTTATTATGTGCGGGAATCAAATAAAGTCATTGGTTGCCAAGTCAGGGCTGTACGGCGGATGACCCATCAATTCCAAGTTTTGTACGGTCAAATAGGCGCTGGTTAGAATCGATGTTTGAGAGCTCACATTGTCATGGTGCAAAATGATTCGTCTTCTCTTGTTCGTTTTTCCAATTTCTCAGGAGACTTCAGGCAAACAAATTATAGTGTACCACTCAGAATTAACCGTCCTACGTTCCTCAAGACGTATAGTCGACACACGGTCAGTTTAGCCGAACAAACATATGACCATTTGCTTCGAAGTGCTTCTTCCATGAACAACTTTCGTTGGATTTGGCTCGCCTTCGAAGACCCCCACTGTCGATTGCTGTTTTGTTTCGGGCTCATACGCATAGATCCATGATTCGTAGTCTATGACGATCTTATAAACGTCGTTTGAAGTACCGTGATCTTATTTATTCACAATTTCTTTGCACAAATCGACAAGAGCCTCTTTTGAGCGATTGTCAAATTGTGCTGAATACACGGGTTATTTTTTTATCTAGCACAAAGGCCGTTTTTGAACGACCCTAACGACCTTCGTTTTTTGGCTATAATGCTATAAGATGGCATTTAACGACATACAAAGACTTAATTTGATCAATGTACTATTGCCGTGCTTATCCAAAAATGGTCGGACGAAAATGTTCACAAGTAAATTCCATTTTTTGCAAAGTGATTGTTTTAAGTCACTATTTTTGTTTTAAGTCACTATTGTATTTCAAACTTTCCAAAAAAAGATCAAATGGCGTCTGGTAACACTACGTGTTGCCTAGGCAAAAAAACTTTTTAGTTCCCCTCGTACACTTACAAATTTCCCATGCAACGATACTCCTCCCCCACTGTTAATAAGGATATGGACACTTTCGCAACAAATGTCTCTTCAGAATTTCGCAATTAATTTCACACAAATTAAGCCACATTTGGTTTGTCTGCGATAAAATGCGCCGGCATGGTGTGCAAATGCCGCAATGTAATGCTAATTGTATTGAAATTCGTGTTAATCATATCACCATTTCAGGTCATTATGTTATGAATGCTGCTGTACGGAGCTATGCGCGCGATATGTGAAGAAACGCAAGATATTTGTTACAAAATGTCAATGAAATGATGTGGAAATTGATTTCACACATGGTGGGGCATGGTTTGACAGGTTTTGTAATTTGATAAGTTAAGAGAAGGCGACAGGTTACGCATTACCCAAATCATTGGAAACTGTGAGCAATACAACTATTGTCTATTAAGTGTGAATGTAATTTCACATTAATATTTTCAAGGCATGTATAACCCCAATAATGGCGACATGCATGCTTCTATGAAATCATACATTGACCTTCTGTTTCTGCATGAAATGTGGACCCTGGTCCATACTTACGTAAACTTCATAACAATAAATAACACAAATACTAACGCTCGAGTACAAACCCATTTTTAAATAGCTTTACATACACACAAACATATTTATACATACATACATACATATGTATGTATGTATGAAAACGCAATACAAACTATTTTGTTTTTCTTCTTTTATAAAAACGCATTTATTGCAATTGGCATTTAAGCACTTTTCCATGGCATTCAATATTGTCCTGGGTAGTAAGTACGTACGTGAAATTTTCCTACTCATTTGTTCTCTTTAGTTGAATGCATACATTTGCATAATTACTTATACACACAACGCGCCCTGATAGCTAACAGGCGCACACCCCACATCACATTATCCATTTATACAAAGAGCGCAAGAGAAAGTACCATATATGGGCTTGAACATCAGCATTACCACACAATCCTTTTGCCCACCATGTTGGAATATCCAAGCAGCATATCCAGTGGCAAAGCAACAGCAATAGTCAATGACGTCGTCATCATGAAATTACCAGACTACAGCAATGTTATTTACAAAAATCCCGAACCATAAACTGCTACAGTTGCCAGCGACTTTTTGCAGTACTTATTGTGCCGCCATAATCACTGTAAAGCCACCACCAACGCCACTGTAAAATGACCTTCGATTGGTAATTTTTGCATTTTCAATATCAGCAACCACAACGACGATGCAATGCAACATTTCTTTTCAATACTTTTAAAGATACGAGTATGTGTGTTCAGAGTATTTAAAGTTGGTTAAGAACGTTAAATTAAACAGGATTTAAAATGGTGTAGATTGGAAAAACATGCTTTTTTGGTTGATATTAGAATGTCGTTTTAATCCTCTCTAAAATTTTCCAAACAGGCATACATGGGAGGTTATTTAAGAACATTAATATTCTTGGTTGCTAAACGCAGCAAAAATTTCCAACCAATTTAAATCGCAAAGTAAAAAATAATAACAACTTGTTTGAAAAAATGAAATGAATGAAATGTTATTCTAATACAGACTACACAACACAAATCCTTATACCCTCAGCCTTTAGAGTAACGAGTTTAGACCACATATAACGGTATAGCGGTTTTAGACCACAAGTATGTCGTTTCAGACAATTTGGAGTCGACTTAGCAATGTTCGTCCGTCTGTCTGTTTGGCTGGCTGTTACGCACGACAACTCTCGAGCGCATCAACCGATATGAACCAAATTTTGCACTTCGTAATATTTTGCCCAAACACGGTGCTCTTAACCAACTTTAAATGAAAGGAGCTTCCCAGGTGTAAGGGAAGTTTTTTGCAGATTCTGAAATTACAATGATCATAGATGAGAAAAATCAAAAAACAAAAAAAAATCGCAGGAGCGCTTTTTAAATAAATCGGGGTCAAAGTTTACACTTTTAGGGATTTTTTAGGTTTTCACAATTTTGCTGGGCCCTATCAAAATGGAGCTAAAGAAAATGTTGTAGCAGTGAAAATTCTCTACATGATTGTCCGTTATGATATTTTCGGAGGTTTAACCATTTTTGATCAGGTCAATCATGTAGAGAATTTTCACAGCTTTTCGCTCCGGCGATTTTTTTTTTTTGTTTTTTTTTTTTTTTTGTTCTTTGATTTTTTTACGATTTGTCCAAACTTGGCACATCATGTTATTCCTTCCTGATATATGTAGATCGGGTTGTAATATGGACTATATCGGTCCACTCCTTCTGGTACATCCCACACAAAATTCGCAAAAAGTGAAATTTAAGAGCTCCTTTCGGATCGTTTTGAAATTTTTTCAGCAGATTGTCCTTGCATCCTCCTTTACCAGGGTACAATTGTTTTCGGCCGCAAGTCCATAATTCCTGAGATAATTCCCTACAACCTCCAAGAAACGCGGACGGCACCAACTAAAATGGAAAATCCGCAAGGTAACTCTCGCAGAGAGTTTCTGATTGGTCCAATCTGTACACATCGTATTACTTCATCCACTCGCCTCCTTAGGGTACCTAACACACAAAATTTGGGAAAATCGGAGTTTAAGGACTCGTCTCGGATCTATTTGACATTTTTTGAAGAAGGTTCTTTTCACGGTCCCTATTACCCTGCATGCACATATTAAAATGGATAGTTTCCATTCCATTCTTCCAAACTTAGTTCAACGTAATTTAACACTGTGTGCAATTTTTTGAGTCATGTTTTATTAATCACATTTTGATACCGCAGTGTGAAAGAAGACCAAAAAAGAGAAGACGCGTGTCTCGCCGTCTTTCCCTATATCATCAATTTTCGCGGTTATAGGCCTTCAAAGGTTTCAGGCTTTGATGTCAAAAGGCATCATTTTGTCAGAAGCAAATCATCCAAACCGTTAAGAAATTTGATTTACTCGCAGAGGCAAAGTGGTAGCCCATGTCTTAGAGAACAAAAATTGTGAACACATACAATCCATAAAACATCATCTGCAAGGTCAAAATCGGCAGGGTCAAATTTCATTTCAGGAGGCACCCTGTTGTAGTTCTCAGGGCTGCATTCTGACAGGTTTGAATATTTTTCAATCGCGTTGCACTTGTATTGGCGGACCAAACTGGCGACGCATAGTGTTTAGTTGGGCAACAACAGTTCGATTGGATGAAATGTTTAGGTGAGGGAGGGGTGATCCATGGGTTATGTTTCTCAGTTACCGTATATTATTAGCAGTGGACGGAGAAAAGAACAAGTGAAATAAAAGCAACCAGTATTAATTCTTAATATAAATACGATTGCTGTTTATCTATGTATTTCTGTTTCTTACTACAAAAAAGATTACCTTTTGTAATCTTGGGTTGGCGCAGAGGCCTTGATGTTTTCGCTTCTAGAGATAAACCAAAAGTACACGCAGAGGTTCACGTGGATCGCAGAGGATCTTAGTGATCGCAGAGGATCTTCGTTTATTACTACTACAACTACAATTATTTCAGTGAGAGAACCGTCTCTCCTATGTATCAAAATGCGCAAACCAACAACAACCGTCGCCCGTTGGTATCTACACTTTCCAGTCTCCGCAGAGGGAACTTGTAGAGGTGATACCCGAGCTGTCAACGGAAACCGTGATCGACTGGGCTCGGGAAGTTGAAGGCCAACGTATCTAACTTATACACATAGCTCACTGCAAACCGACATGTATTTGGTCAACGAGGTTTCATTATCTGCACATCAAGTATTGCCGGCTAGGGACTTGAGGGCCTTGTTCCTACACCTCAGCTAGTCGCAAAAAGCTGTAGCATGCGCCGACAGCATGAATATATTGTCGAATGGTACTCCTGGAATTTTGGGGTAGTTTGTGGTCGAAATTCTGCTACCAACGACCATGATATTTCACTCTGTTCACGCGGTCCATTTGTGAACGGAGTGGCCGTGGATTTAGTGGCGAAAATTTACATATTCCTCGAGTGGAAAAGGTATTAAGATCGGTCAAATAGCAGTTCAATCTTGACCTGACGCCAAGATCGTACAATCATACGTTACGATCTAAATGTCGTCTATAGGGGTGGTATACGGGAAAGGTAGATGTTAAACAGTTCCGTAGATATCAACCCACATTAAGAACTCCCTGTTGCACTCTACGGGGCTTGGTCTTCTTGTTCCTGAACTTCACATACGACTGGCGTCTAGACATATAATTGATTATCCAACGTTTCAAACTTGGCCGGAGGGTTGTCTGCTCGATTACCTCAAACAGCGTGGAGTGCGTGACAGTATCAAAGGCTTTTGACAAGTCAAGCGCCACCATCACTGTTTTATCACACGGCTTGCTTGGGTTGAGTCCGCTACTAATATGTGTGGAGATGGCGTGCAGCGCTGTTGTCTTGCTGTACTGCTTGCGGAAATCATGCTGATGATAGGCAACTAGATAGCTATTTCTGACGCTGGAGAGTACTAAACCCCAAGGTCTTTGCTAAGGGTGACAAAAGCAAAATCGGTCTGTACGATTCACCTTTGCTGGCATCCTTGCTGGCTTCAGTAGCGGAACCACCCTGCCCATTTTCAGGCTTCGGGAACGATATGGTTGATAACTTTACTTAGATTGTTGACTCCTAGCACATCCAGCTGTTTCAGCAATACCATTGTGATTCCATCATGGCCCAACGCTTTGGATGATTTAGCGTTCTTGAGGATAATCGCAACATCATCCATTGTGAATTGTGGTAATGTGACGTAGTACTCTTCGCCCTGCCACTCGAGAGTGACTTAAAGTTTGCCCACAATTCGTTAATTCCGGCTCCAATTTGGCAATGTTGTTGAAGTTCTCAGACTCTGGGGTCATTGGGGTTGGTACGACGAATCTCATTACGTTCATTTGCGAATCGCGTCGGCTCTACTGGGATGTTTGGTCTCGTTTCGGGTATTCGACCAGCAGGTATATGGCTACCCGAACAGAAAGTCATGGTGCCCGATTCTTCTCTATATCTATGTATTTTATACCCTCAGCATTTATGCTAATGGCCAAACTGTGCCTCATCGAAATAATGGTTTTAGACCCCAAGTATGTTTGGACGAAATCGGGTCTCAGACCGTCCTTCTGTCTGTTTGGCTGGTTGGAGCGCTCGATAACTCTCGAACGGTTGAACCGATTTGGTCCAAAATTTTACATTCGTAATATTTTGTCCAAATTTACTTTATGTTCGAAGATGATCCATATCGGTCCACTTCTTCGGGTACCTCCCCCACAAAAGTTCGAAAATGTCCGAAAATTGTACGCACGATAACTCTTGAAGGTAATAACCGTTTTGATCCATACTTTGCACATCGTGAAATTTCTTCCAGAAATAGGTGAGGTTCCAATACGGACACTATCGGTCCACTTCTTCGGTAGGTACCCAATCCTCCCTCACAAAATTTCGGGAAAGTTCACTTTAGGACCTGCTCCCGAATCGTTTTGATTTTTGTTATAACAACTTGTATTCACTGACTGCATTACAACGGTACAAGTTTTATAAGGGGCAAGTCCATACTTCCTAAGAAAAATAGCCCGAAAGTACCCTATGTGTTGTGTTTGGAGCGCACAATAACGTTCCAACGGATCTGCTGGTTCGGTCCAAAATTTGGTCATCGCATATCGCCCCACTACATTAGGTACCTCCCCCACAAAAGTTCAAAACTTTTCACCGAAATGGTACGTACGATAACTCCCAAAGGCAGTAACCGATTTAGTCCATACTTTGTATATCGTAATATTTCTACTAGACATAGGTCAAGTTCGAATATGGACTATATACGCTAACTTCTTCGGGTACCTACAACACAAAATCGCGGAAAAATGCTTTGTTGTAGCAACTTGTATTCGCTGCCCCCATTACGGCCGTACAAGTTTTTCAGCGGCGGTACAAGTATCCTTAGAAAATAGCCCGAAAGCTTTAAAAACCTCTATGGCACTATGTTTAGTGTCTGGAGCGCATGATAACTCTCGAACGCATCTGCCGATTCGGCCCAAAATTTGGCCTTCGCAATATTTTGTCCAAACTTAGTTTAAGTTCGAAGTTGGGCACTAACGTGAGCACCTGCAATTCACACTGGCTGAGGGTATATTTCTGTCGGCAAAACTGACTGACGTTTTACTTGTTCTTTCATGCATAAACTAAAATTTAATTTCATATATTAAAAGAACATTTAGCACAACATGAGTGTTCTCGGCTGAGAATGTGTAAAATATTTATAAGACAGAAAAAAAAACTACATATCAGGGTTTCAAATATCATCTGTACGAATTTTTAAATAGCAGAAAACCCGAAACGATGCATTTGTCAGAAATGTACTTAAATGTGAAATTGCTCCGGACGCTGGACATAAAGTGGATAAACACAACAGCAAGTAAATACCTAATAACAACAATAGTTTGTGGCAATGAACCGGCACCAGAGTTTCTAACACCAACAACAAGAACAACCACAACTGCAATGTTTGTAATACCACTTTAAATGATTTCCATTTTTAATAATATTTTGCCCACAAACATGCAGTGCAGTTTGAGAAGCTCCAACCCATGCCTTTACTCCGGCCCAGCTTTACTCATTGCAATTGGATCCTGGTGTGTGGGCTAAAATTTCAATGGATGTTTATGATCATGTGTGTGCATGTGTGTTTTGGTGTGAAAGGTCATAAATATCTCTTGTTAAAGTGTGAGATTTTCATTACGCCTGCAACAGCCACGGCTGAGTACGAACGAACCACTTGTCACACCACACTTGTTGTAGTTAAATGTGGCCATTATCTCACCATCCCCGCTTCAAGGCAGGCTGGCAGACAAGCAATTTTGCTACCACAGTGGCTCATATATCAACACATCCTTTGCGTGTAATTTATGTCCATAGAGGACATGACCTTGAATATACTGCAATTCGTTCGTTGCTGCTCCATAAAGAGATGTTACAGTGGTGCCTTAGCTGCTGCTCTTTTAGTTATTTTGTTTTGCTGTCGTGTGTGTTCTTATTTTATTTTTTGTATATATTTTCCACCAAATCACAAATGACACAAGGGTTATTCCACTACCACCCAATCCACTTTACCTAACCACATATCACAGCACCACTAAATGCAACAGCCAAGAATTCGGTCGAGTGTGCATTAAGGGCATTTAATTAAAATAATTTGTTGTGTGTTGAAATAACACAAAAAAAAAACAAAAATAAAGTAAATGAAATAGGGAATGAAGATAAAACATTGGTCAACATAGACAACGCAAAAATGCCAACAAAAACAATCACGAAGAAAAAATCGGTTTTGCGATACGCTAGTTTGCTTCAAAAGTCATGGGAATTTAATTACATTAAAGTTTCGAATTGTTTTTTTTTTTTTTTTTTTTTTTTTTGCTACTCATTCGTCTTTTTTCCGGTCAATGAAATGTTTATCTCCCTCGTGTCAGCTTTAATTACGAGAAATGTGAAACGAAGTTAACATCAGTTTAACAGCGAATTCGGATTATAATTGAAAAGTTCAAGGAGAATGAAAGAAATTTTGGGTTATATTATTAAATCGAGTTGTTTTGTTAATTAAATAAGACGAGTTTTGATTTGCGTTGATAAACAATCCTTTAGAGGTCCAAGATAGTGACATATTTTGTAAAGCTTCATAACATTAGTAAAATCCTACGTTCCTAGTTCCATTGGATTAATGTAACAGGTTTCTAGACACTCATGGAAGAAAAGTTATGAAACTATTTCATTAATGATATGAAACATGTTAATATTATGCATATTTTCATCAATGTTAGTTTAGGTTAGGTTAAGGTTGATAAGAGGGGTGATACTAGATCACCACATGCCCATGTGGACATACACTTAAGCCATAAGTAGGCCTGTTGTGCGCTCTAATTTTGGGTTATGGAAGATTATCTTTTTTGACTTAGTCTAGGATCTCTGTCCTATTTACATAGTCTCTGATCTTTTTGAACTCGATTGTCCTAATTTGGTCGAGTCCTGGTATAATGTCATTCCCTAGTAACTGGGTTCTCAGATTTGTGAATGCTTGACAATGACAGAGGTAATGTTCCAACGTTTCGTCGTCCTCTCCGCATGCTCTGCATTCACTGTTTTCTGCACAACCTATTTTGTGCAGGTGCGCTTTTAGACCTAGTTGACCTGTAAGGATTTCTGTCAGTTTACTAATATCTTTTCTACTTAGTAAAAGTAATTCTTTTGTTTTGTCCTCGTCTGGGTTTCCCCATAGGATTTTTGTGTTTTTCCCCTTCTCTTCACTACTCCAGAGGGATATATGTGCATTTTTTGCCCATGTTAAACGGCTTAGCGTTTTCTAGACTTACCGTGGGTTGCTCCTTGGCTTGTTTTGCCAATGAGTTTGCTATTTCATTACCCCTAATCCCGGTATGCCCTGGTACTCATATAATGTTTACCTTACCGTGTTGAGAGTAATTATTTATAGATTTAATATATTCCAAGACAGTTCTAGATTTCACTGTCTTGGTTGATAAGCTCTAATGGCTGCTTTGGGTGCCACCGTGGTGCAATGGTATGCACACCCGCCTTGCACGCTGAAGGTCGTGGGTTCGATTCCCCGGCCAGCCAACATCAAAATTTTCAACGGTGGCAAAATACCCCTCAGTAATGTTGGCGACATTTCCTGAGTATTTCAGCCTTGAAAAACTTCTCTATAAGTGGTGTCTTAGGACACGCCGTTCGGACTCGGCGATAAACAGTAGGTCCCATATCATTGAGCTAATATGAATCGGGGTGCACTCATTGATATGAGAGAAGTCCCCCTTGTCCCGTATGGGATGTTTGTGGAACAATTATAATGGCTGCTTTGCTATCCGTAAGGATATTTACAGTGGTAGGCCTTGTGTGAGTATCAAACCAAAGCAGACACTCTGTTATCGCCCGGAGTTCCGTCCGCAGGATCGTGTTATGATCCGGCAGACGGAGGGAGATTTCCGTTTCCGGTTCCATTATATAAAGACCCAGTCCGGTTCTCCCCCCTAGCACAGCCCCATCCGTAAACCCACAGCTTCCAGCTGGAATCTGTGCTAGAGCTCCCCCGATCCACATGTCTCTGTCAGGTATTGACACTTCACACAAGGCTACTTCACTAGTTTCAGGTATACGGTCCGATACTACCTGATTTATAGATTCACCCGTTGTGACCTTTAATATGTTTTGATGGTATGTTTGGTGGCTCTTTTCGATCCACTCGCTCATCGACTTCAGCCTTGCAGCTGCGATGGCTGCCTCATACCTTACCTGAATATCTATTGGGTGTACAAACAAAATTGTTTCTAAAGCCCTAGTCGGTGTGGTCCTCATTGCTCCGCTAATGCTTAGGCAGCATGTTCTTTGGACCTTTTGCAATATTTCCACATTGCATTTTTTGTCCATGGCTGCCCACCATACCACAGACGCGTACGTTAGAATTGGTCTAATTACGCTTCTGTATAGCCAGTGTATCATCCTAGGATTGAACCCCCATTTTGAGCCTATCGCCCTTCTGCAGGTTGACCAACATATTTGGGCCTTGTTGGCCCTTTCTTGTATATGGTCTTTCCATTTAAGTTTCCTATCCAGAATTACTCCTAGATATTTAACTGTACAAGAGATATTTATTGCCTTATCTAGAAAAACTGGTTCCTCGTAGTGTCGTTTTCCTAGTGAATAGACATAATTTCGTTTTTTCCGGGTTGACGTTCAGACCTCTCGGCCTGGCCCAGTTAAAAGCAATTTTTAGAGCCGTTTCTGCTCTTCGACAGAGTTGATTCGGATTCTTTCCCCTCAGAAGTATTATAACGTCGTCTGCGTAGCAGACTGGGTCAAATCCTTCTTCGGTTAGGGTCCTCAAGAGACTGTTTATGGTGGTAACCCACAACAGAGGTGGAAGTATCCCTACCTGTGGCGTTCCTTGTCCAACTTTGTCTCTTATTTTCACGTCGTATAGCCCGCAGCTTATCCATATATTCCTTAGCATGTGGTTTATCCAGTTCCTTAAGGCCCTGTCTACCTGAAACTCGTCTAAGGAGTGGATAAGTGTCTCGGTGCTTACGTTATTGAAAGCGCCTTCGATGTCGATGCATACAGCAAGTGTGTACATTTTCATTTCGAAGGTTCTTTCTATGTGGTGTACTACATCATGCAATGCGGTTTCCACTGATCTGTCTTTAACGTATGCATGTTGTTTGAATTTAAGCATATCGTTGGGGATCTTACTCTTTATCATGGTGTCGACTGTCCGTTCCATTGTTTTGAGTAAGAATGAAGTTAAACTTATCGGTCAATGTTACGAAGCACTTTCAATAATGATATGAAATAGTTTCATTAATGTTTGACATTATTTCATTAACGTAATGAAAAACTTAATTGAAACAGTGATCACGGTTTCCGACATCAAAAATAAATAATCAATGTAATTACTGTTGTAGCTGTATATGAAATGATCGTGACTGAGTTTTTCTGTTAATCTGCATTTAGGCTAAAGAGGTTATATACACTTTGATACGACCAGAATTGTGCCTCAACGAAATTATGATTTTACACCCCAAGTATGTTTGGACGAACACCGTTGATTTAGACATGCCCGTCCGACCAGCCGATTTGGTGCAAGCGTTGGGTATCGTAATATATTTTTCTAGCTTTCAAACGGAGACTTCGAAAGCTTCCGATTTCCGTTCCACATGGAAACTTCGGTATTCAGTGCCTCACAGGGAAGTCGTTTCCTTGTTAATAGCTGTACCTAGAAGTTTGTACGAGATCAAAGCTGTAACTATAATTATAGTAGTATTAGCACTGAAGACAAGGACAAAAATACCAACGATATATATTCTACGAGCGCTTAGAAGAAACATATGACCGTTGCCCTGCCCATGACATTAAAATTATACTAGGCGATTTTAATGCCAAAATTGGAAAGGAGAATATCTTTGGCCCAACAGTCGGGAAATTCAGTCTCCACAGTGAAACATCTGACAATGGTATGAGGCTGATAGTCTTTGCAGCTGCAAAAAACATGGTAGTTAGCAGTACCAGATTTAAGCATCTCGATATTCATAAGAGCACCTGGCTGTCTCCAGATCAAAGAACCAGTAATCAAATTGATCAAGTTGTGATAGATGGAAGACATTCATGGAGCGTGTTGGATGTACGATCGTTCCGAGGAGCAAACATAGATTCGGACCACTACCTTGTTGCAGCAAAGGTACGTACCCGTCTAAACGTTGCAAATAAAGCACGAACAGGAGAAAAGGAGAGAGGAAAAACGTCTTTTCCGCAGCAAAAAGAGAGAAATGGAAAGACGGGAGTGTGAAAAAATCGAGATGTACAGGAGCCAGAATGAAGTCCGAAAGTTCTACCAAAGAGTGAAACATTAAACTGATGGCTTTGGTACAGGCACATACTCCTGTAGAGACCAGCAAGGTAATTTGGTAACTGATACAGATAGCGTACTCAGGATATGGAAAGAACATTTCTCCAAACTGTTGGTATCCGATAGCGGCGAAGACGGCGAAGATACCACAGATCCAATCCCAGAAGATGATATTGAATGTATACCGCCCAGCAAAGATGAGGTAATAATATAGTTGTTCCACAAACATCCCAGATGGGACAAGAGAGACTTCTCTCATATCAATGAGTGCACCCCGATTCATATTAGCTCAATGATATGAGACCCACAGTTTATCGCCGAATCCGAACGGCGTGTCTTAAGACACTACTTGTGGAGAAGTTTTACATGGCTCAAATACTCAGGAAATGTCGTCAACATTACTGAGGGGTATTTTGCCTCCGTTGAAAATTATTTAATGTTGCTTGGCCTGGGAATCGAACCTTCAGCGTGCAAGGTGGGTGTGCATACCATTGCACCACGGTGGCACCCGTGGTGCAATAAATCGCCTGAAGAATAATAAGGCAGCAGGAGCCGATGGCTTAACAGCCGAGCTGTTCAAAACCGGAGGCGACACGCTGATAAGGTGTATTCATCAGCTAGTTAGCACCATTTGGCAGGAAGAAGACCAAAGAGATGCAGATCGACACCTACCACCTTTTTGTCGATTATAAAGCAACCATCGACAGCCCGCTGCGTTCAAAGGTATTCCAAGCCATGTCTGAATTTGGTATCCCCGCAAAGCTCATCCGGCTTTGTAAAATGACTTTAACTGACACAAGGTTAAAATAGGAAAGAACCTCTCCGAAGAGTTTGGTACCAAAAGAGGTTTCAGACAAGGAGACAGCCTTTCGTGTGATCTCTTCAACATCCTGCTGGAAAAGGTTATACGAGAGGCAAACGTCAAAAGAAGTGGCACAATCTACATCAATAGTCACATGTTACTTGCTTATGCTGATGATATAGACATCATCGAAGGAGAATCAGCTAAATTGGGCCTGGCGGTAAACGGTGGGAAGACCAAGTTGATGGTGTCGACGCGCAATGCGTCCATTGAGCTCGGACCGACTGTGGAAGTTGGTTCCTATAATATTGAGGTAGTAAAAGACTTCGTCTACCTCGGCACCGCCGTAAACACAACAAACGACATCAGTTGTGAAATAAAAAGAAGAATTGTATTGGCCAACAGATGCTACTTTGGTTTAAGTAAGCAGTTTAAAAACAAAGCCACATCTCGTCAAACAAAAATAACGCTCTAAAAAACACTGATACTACCCGTGCTGATGTATGGTTCCGAAGCCTTGGTACTTGCGCAAGCAGACATGGCAGTGCTTGGTGTGTTTGGGAGAAAAATGCTTCGAAAGATCTACGGACCAATCTGCGTTGACGGTGAAGAACAACAGAATAAAGAGCGTATCCCGCATCCTTAACAAAAATCAAAATTATGAGAAAAAAGCACTATAATGTATTTAATGCGTGCAAACGTGGTACAATAATAATCACGACCACCTTAAATACTATACACCCGGGTTCGATTTCAGACGAGACAACATCACATTTTCAAAGGTGGCAAAAAAACCTTCAGCGTAATTTAGCCATGTAAACATTTTCTTCAAATGGGAACTTAATACACTCCGTTCGGACTCGCTGATAAAAGAGGTTCCATATATTACTAAGGGAAAAGTCTCCCTTGTCCCTCCTAGGATTACGACTATTAAAAGTTTCAAATCCACAACAAAGTCATTTAATGAAATAATAAAAGCAAAACAAATACCGCATACATACATATATATTTCACATCCATAGCAAAGCAAATATAAATAAACAAAAAATAGAATGAAACAATTAATCAAACCATCGGTCATTACGCCGGATGAAATGTTAAAGTCATTGTTGTAAAGTTGCTGACCTTAGCAAAAAGGTAAAAGTTTCCCATTGTAAAACGTTTACTGTGAAAACTTGAAACTATTAATTACACGTATCGTATTACAACATGGAGGCCGGTATGTAGGTGGTTATTTGTTTACATAAAACAATTTAATTGTTTGTGGCATTCCGCTAAATTAATTCTTCCCATATGTATGTATAGTGAGTGTGTAGTTGCATGTGGGTTATTTACTTCGTTAGCTTTTCAGATTTACATTTATTGCATTTATTTAAATTATAGGTCGTGTTGGGGCCACACAAAGAACTATCAATGCACAATGCAAAATTTTAACATATCTAATATATAAAAGGCAATGTGTGTATGTTAGTATGTTTGTTTGTTTGTATGTTTGTATGTTCCGAATAGACTCAAAAACGGCTGAACAGATTTTCTTGAGAATTTCAGATAATGTACTGGGAACACCGGTGGTGAAAATAGGCTATATATTTTTTTGAATGGTCGTCGCGGAAGTGAAATATCGCGGTCATCCCAAATTATTCAAAAATTTATTATTTCAGATAATATACCTAATTTTTGTAAGCGTATAACACTGGCTTCAATATGTGGGATAACGCGGTCAACGCCATAGTTTGGAATACAGTAAAATCCCGATAACATGAGATGTCACTATATAGAAATTCCGAAAAATCGATTGGAAAATCTTATGAAATTTTGTATGTGGAGTTTTTAGGTCTGAGAATAAGTCGTAATCTATTTTTTATCCAGCTAAGTGTAGTGACCAGTGGTCCTCCCCACAAATTGTTTAAGAAAACCGCGAAATTCAATATACTTTTTAATATATTGTTTACAAATTGTTTGCATTGCTATGGTAATCACTGTCTTGACCCTGAATGGTCGTTGCGGAAGTGAAATATCGCGTTCATCCCAAAATTTTCAAAAAATGTATTATTTCAATTAATTAGAACGGTCTTAAGCTGTTTTTTACTGCTAAGAGTAGTGACCGGTGGTCCTCCCCACAATGTTTTTAAGAAAATCAGAAATCTTTGATATCTTTGAACGTATTGTTTACAGATTGTTTTCCCTGAATGATCGCGGTCATCACAAAGTTTTCAAAAATGTATTATTTCAATTAATATACATAATTTTAGTAAGCGTGACACAAAAATGATATAAACACTAGGTTGAACAAGTGGGATAGCGCAGTCGTGAGCTATTTTAATACGGCTAAGTGTAGTGACCGGAGGTTCTCCTTCAATTTTTTTAAAGTCCATGATATTTTTGAACGTATTGTTTACAGATTGTTTGCAATACTACTGTAATTACCGTCTTGACCCTGAATGGTCTTCGCGGAAGTGAAATATCGCGGTCATCACAAAATGTTCAAACATTTATTATTTCAGATAATATACATAATTTTGCGTGCCTAAAAATGCTATAAACGCTGAACACTAAATACTGGAATACAGTAAAATCCCGATAACTTGAGATATCACTATCCAGAGGTTAAATCCACCAAAAATAGCGAAAATCAGGCGCCACCCTTCTATGGGAGCTATATCAAAACTAGGACGTATACTGAAAATTCTCTGCAAGACTGTTTACGACCCCCAAAAGTGACTATATCTCCAAACTATCGAAAATCGGGAGGTACTGCTTTATGGGAGCTATATCAAAACGTGAACCTATAACTGTTGTATACCGAGCGCAAATAAAAAGGCGTGTCTTTCGGTCGATCCGAATATTTATTCTCTCCTTATTAAATTACATTAAAACCAAATTTTAGCCATTTGGGTGTGATAATGATGTTAAATCCTCAAAAATAGCGAAAATCAACGGTACCGTTCTATGGGAGCCATATCAAAACGTGGACCTATACTGACAAATCTCTGCAGTAATAATTACGACACCAACCGAGACCAACAATCCAATATATAGCAATGTTAATTGACGTGCACCCATCATTATATGTGGGTCACAAAGTGCTTTAAACTGTCAATTTATGGTGAAGGGTATAATAAAAGAGATTTTATATCTTAAATTTGGGGGATACCATTACATGGAATTTATGTCATAACATTGATTTATATTATGAAGTTTCTAGAGGGATGCCTAATTATGACTGTATCAATACTGGATAGATAACTAAAGTTTACACGGAGAACCCAAACAACGGGCCAGCAACGCGGACCGGGTCAGCTAGTTATTTATATAAGGTTGGGGAAATGCGAAAAAGGATAAGAAATACTTCATTAGGTTTTACGAAATAAATGCACTCAAATACTTACATTCGCGAGGCTTTAAAGTCTCTTATAGCGCCTTCCAAAACTCCTAATTAAGGATAGTTTTAAAAATATGCAGCTCTTGTAGTCTCAGCCCTAAACTTGTCTCCTTCATTCCTTCCATATATCAAGACATTCCTTCCATAATTAAAATTTAAGGAAACTGCGGCATTAACAAAATGTGCCGTTAAAATATTTAAACCCACAGAGTTATTTGTATTTAGTATTTATAGCTTTAATTTATTTGTGTAAATGTATTTTGACCGGACTAAAGACTACGTGCGTGATGGGTGGTCTGGCTATGCTATGATGATGACTAACAGAATATTTTAGCATTGGCTTTAGCACAAATATTTTACGACTTATGCAAACCATTAATTTATATGTTCTCTCCCTCTTTCCCACTCTCTTTCACTGAACCATTTGAAAACAACAAACCGCCCAATCATAATTCCAAAATTACTATTCACATTTAAGTGGCCACAACAATTGTTGCGGTCTCGAATATAAATAATAAACTATCAACCGACCATCGTCACATTTTATTCGCGTTCGTTTAATTTTATCTCTGCATTTTCACGTTGTGGAATTGCAACATTTCTCTTGCATTTAGTTAGGAATTTATAAAATATTTAAAATCAAAATAAAATTTAAATGCATTTATAAGAATGCCAGTACATTATTTTATATAACAGAAATATGCTTTTAGGCCATTTTTGGTGTCAGTTTCTTTGTTGTTTATTTATGTGGTTTGGCATGTTCATGCATGCATATGTGTGTTTGAGTGGGGGTTATAGAGGAGGGGGGTATAGCAATTACAATTGCAATCTAAAAATTACTAGTTTTAATTGTACTCTCGCTTATACATATTTTAATATTTTAATTTTCGATGCCAATGCCACCACAAATGCTCACAAAATACATACACACATAATACACATCTTCGTTAGTAAATATTTGAGGTTAACATATAAACAAGTTCCAAGTGTCCAAGGCAAATTGTAAACTTATTATAAGAAATATAATTATTAAAATGGGATACGCATTCCAAGTCTTGGCGTTTTTCCTTAGATGAACTATACTTACTTACTTAGCAGGCCCATTACAGAACATTTGTTCCATAGACCGAACTAAGAAAAGATCTCCATCGCTCATTCTTATGATATGGCCTAGCCAACGCAATCGCTGCATCTCGATACGTTTAACTATATTCATGTCTTTATATACATAGCTGATATAGCTCGTGGTTCATACGACGTCGATATTCACCTTCAACGCAAATAGGCCCGTAGATCTTTCGAAGAATTTTCCTCTCAAACACACCAAGCACTGCCTTATCTGCTTGCGCAAGTACCCATGCTTCGGAGCCATACATTAGCACGGATAGTATCAGCGTTTTGTATAGTGTTATTTTTGTTTGAAGAGATGTGGCTTTGGTTTTAATTGCTTACTTAAACCATAGTAGCATCTGTTGACCAATAAAATTCTTCTTCTTATTTCACAACTGATGTTGTTTGTTGTGTTTATGGCAGTGCCGAGGTAAACAAATTCTTTAACTACCTCAAAATAATAGGTACCAACTTTCCGAGCTCTATGGACGCTTTGCGCGTCGACACCATGCCGTTTACCGCCAGACGCACTTTCGCAGATTCTGCTTCGACCTTCCTAAAGGTATCAGTCACTTCCTTTACTGATCGTCCCACGATGTCTATGTCATCAGTATAAGCAAGTAACATGTGGCTATTGGTGTAAATTGGCCATTTCTTTTGACATTTGCATCTCGAATTACCTTTTCCAGCAAAATGTTGAATAGGTCACACGAAATGATGTCTCCTTGTCTGAAACCTCTTTTGGTACTGAACTGTTCGGAGAGGTTCTTTCCAATTTTAACTGAGGACCTAGTATCAGTTAGAGTCATCATACAAAGCCGGATGAGCTTTGCGGGGATACCAAATTCAGACATTGCATGGAATACCTTTGATCGGAGGGACTGCCGAAAGGTGATATGTGTCGATCTGCATCTCTTGGGTCTTCTCAAGGATTTGCAGGAGGGTAAATATCTGGTCAATGGTGGACTTGCCAGGCCTAAAGCCACATTGGTATGGTCCAATTATTTCGTTGACCATTGGCTTTAGTCGTTCGCACAATATCCCTGACACTATCTAATAGGCAATAAGGAAAAAACTTACGCGCCTATAGTTGGAGCATACAGTCTTATCCCCTTTCTTTTGGAAGGGACACAGTACGCTCCGGTTCCAATCGTCGGATACGCGTTCTTCCTGCCAGATGGTGCTAACTAGCTGATGCATGCACCTTACCAGCGCGTCGCCTCCTCTTTTAAACAGCTCGGCTGGTAAGCCATCGGCTCCTGCTGTTTTATTATTCTTCAGCCGGTTGATTGCTGTTTTTACCTTATCTTGGCCGGGTGTTAAACATTCTAGACCATCTTCTGGGATTGGATCTGTGGTATCATCGTCTTCGCTACTATTGAATACAAGCAGATTGGAAAAATGTTCCTTCCATTACCTGAGTATGCTATCTGTATCTGTTACCAGATTACCTTGCTGGTCTCTACAGGAGGATGTGCCTGTACCAAAGCCATCTGTTTGATGTTTCACTCTTTGGTAGAATTTTCGTACTTCATTCTGGCTCCTGTACATCTCGATTTTTGCACACTCCCGCTTTTCCATCTCTCTCTCTTCTTTCTGCGGAAAATACGTTTCTCTTCTCTCCTGTTCTCCCGATATCTCTCTCGTGCGCTACGCTTTGCTACTGATTGTAAAGTAGCTCCATATGCCGCATTTTTCTCTTCAGTAGCAGCACGACACTCCTGGTCATACCATGAATTCCTTTGTGAAGTTATCTGGAATCCATGTATGGATTTTGCGGCTGTTTGCATGGAGTGGGCAATATTTTGCCATTGTGTTGTTATGTTATCGGGACAAGGAGTGCTCTCATTAAGCAATTGGGCTAGTTGAGTGTCAATGTCCAACTTCCCGTTTTGTCTGTTCGTGCTTTATTTGCAAAGTTTGGACGGGTGCGTACCTTTGCTGCAACAAGGTAGTGGTCCGAATCAATGTTTGCGCCTCGGAACGATCGTACATCCAACACGCTCGATGAATGTCTTCCATCTATCACAACATGATCAATTTGGTTACTTGTTTTCTGATCTGGATACAGTCAGGTGCCCTTATGAATATCGAGATGATTAAATCTGGTACTGCTAACTACTATTTTTTTGCAGCTGCAAAGTCTATCAGTCTCATACCATTGTCAGATGTTTCACTGTGGAGACTGAATTTCCCGACTGTTGGGCCAAAAATATTCTCCTTTCCAATTTTGGCATTAAAATCGCCTAGAACAATACTAGCCCGACGCCTACACCCAAGTTTTTAACGTTCTTATGGGTGAACGCGCGGCACATGTTAGCTCACTACCTTTAACGGGTGTTAAAGGCAGCTCCCCAGGTTACACCACGGGGAGGTCAGTGTCCACTTGAGATGAGAGAGGGACCAAGATAAATCCTAGACTTTACCATGTTAAAACCGGTCAGGACCGTTCCTTGGTATCTTTCATCCCCTACGTCAATATGTACTTTCAAAAAATGCATACTAGAAGTTGTTTGCATTTTCAGTGTTGCATAGTGATATACCTGATAATCGGACTTAACTACCTAATTTTTCAATGTACCTCTTATTCCCTAGACAGACGGCAGCGTTAATTTGCAGTAACTGCCCTAATTCAAATTTATTCGTGCATTATCCACATTCTTAATGCACAAAATCAAAGGGAATTTAAACTGAATTTAGGTATTTCAATATGGCATTGCTGTAAAAGAGAGCCCATATTCATGTAGGAGAGAGAGCATATTCATGCTCTGAGACACAATTTGCATTGCAAACAACAACAAAACAGTTGTTTACCAGCAAACAGCTGCTTCGTAAATGCAGAAACTGTCGTCTGTCAGGTTAAAATTAAATGCACACCATAACGTAAATTAACGTTGCCGGCTGTCTAGGGTATTAGGTCATAACAGCTCAACTCGAAAGAGAAATAATTCAAATATCAGGTTTTTCGTGGACAAGTTTATATACCCTGAGATAGCAGCCGCGAAGCTCTAAAAACCACTTCCGGTACCAACCAAAATGACAAAATTCCACCGCGGCCGGTTCTTTGCACCGGATTAATTCGGAGAAATATTCGACCAGGGGCCGTCACTTCAACAACTAAGTATTTGTGCTCGTATACTTTTTTCAACCTGGGAGCTCCAATATATCCCTGAATGATTGCTCCGAGCTCTTTTGATCCGTGCGGGAAAGAAAAGAACCACAAGCCATGAATCTGTTCCGTTTGCCAGATCCGCATCCACAATATGTCAACTGCGATAGGAGCTAAGCTGAAAACGCATCCAACGTTTGAGTAAAGTTTTGTGTTGGGCGTTGAGAAAAAACAACAACAACAGGGCGACGCCGACAGCAAAGTCCAGCGTTGGTCTGTTTGCCGGCATATATTTCAAATGAATTTGAATTTTTCGTCATCATGACCAACAGTGTAAAAACGGCCGAAACGACACAAAACTTTACCCAAACGTTGGATGTGTTTTCAGCTTTATGTTGCTACGCTAGAGCATCTCCCAATGTGTATCCAACTTCTTCGTCGGAGTACGGGACACCTCACAGTCTCTCCAACAATAAAACACACAGCATCTAACACCCCAAATTGTTGTTCAGCGCCCCGGAAATGCATAATTCCTGCATTCGGAGGAACATCATGGTCGCCCCGATTTAGGAAACAAAGCTCACCGTTACCTTTAGCTTGCAACGTTGGGGAAGGATCGTACAAGAAGCGGAGGAAACGGACTTGCCTGCCTTATACACCAGTCTGTCCGGTAGATACTTATCTCGCTTGAATGTAAGGGGGTATCGGTAAAGTGTGGGACTGCCGCGGTAGAGTTGCTGAAGGTGTACATTAGGGAGGCCCAAAAAAAGACAACGTTTTTTTATTTTGAGACACCTATCCCCTAATTTTTTCCATTTGATCCAAAAACCTTATATATGAAATTTTATGACACTCGGCTAACGTTAATCCGTGCCATCAGAGGGATCTTGGTTTCCATAGTAATTTGTATGGGATCAAAGGTAAATTTTTCTGAAAACTATCTAAAATCCGCATTAGGGTCAAATCGATGACCATTGTTGTGGCTAAAAAATCCTACAACAATTTTTGAAAATTGGATCGGATTTTGGTATAGCTACGATAGGCCGATTTTATACACCTATACCAAAATCAGATCCGATTTTCAAAATTTTTTTCTAAGCTACAACAATCTACTGAAAGAAAATGTTTATCGATTGGGCCACAAATATGGGCTTTAGAGAATTTTCGTGAAAACGCACCTTTGGCCCCATACAAATTACTATGGAAACCAAGATCCCTCTTCCGATCGCCATAAAATTTAATATATATGAGGCTAGGGGGTAGAAAATCCCAAAAAAAATTGTTTTTTTTTTTTGCGTCACCCTAGTGTACATGCCACCGATGAATAGCTGTGCCTTGCGTTATATGTGCGACATTAGTTCGCTATTGGAGAACAACAACCGTCTAGTGCTAAGAGACTTCAATGCTCACCATGAGCTTTCGCATTCCGTTCCAGTCAATGACAAGAGGGATGAATAAAAACGCTTCTACGAAGATAAGAGGAGATTGCTACAACTCGCCAGACATCATCATTGACCAGGTGCCAGGTCTGATAAATGACGTATTCTGGCAATACGTAATTTCCCTTAGCGCAGTCCATCCATCCAATCATCTTCTCCTTAAACAAACCAATTGTGACCACTACACATTTCGGAACCATGAAAAAGCTGGTTGGCAAGAATTTAGAGAATTTATCAATTACCGCTTCAGAGAACTGTTCATTCCCTCAGATCTTCGGGTAGCCTTTTTCGGCACATCATCACTGTTGCAGCCGCTCGCTACGCACCTGCTGGTCGAATACCTGAAATCAGACCAAATTTACCAGCAGAGGCAACGGACTAGAAAATGATCGTAAGGAGCTTCGTCGTAGTTAGCGAACTTATTTTTGAAGTCAACACGCTAGGAAGCGAGCATAAGCGGAAAAGTGGCTAGACCACCTGAGGCAAATTACAACATTAAACAAATTGTGGGCAACGGTTAAATCGATCTCGAATCCTGGAAAGAAGGATGATAGAACTGTTACTTTCAACTGTTAAATGATTCAAAGAAGTACGCGTGTTATTTTAACCAGCAATTTATAGAGCACCCCGTGATTGTTAGGGCGAAGAGTTAACACAACAATTTACGATGGGCGATGTTGCAGACGTCATCCAAAATGCGAAATCATCCAAAGCGTTGGTTACACCCGGAACCTCAGTGGTAATGCTTAAGCAACTGGATGAACCCGTGGTTAAGTACATAACAAGTGTCCTCAATCTATTGTTAGCCACTCATGTTGTGCCAGAAGCCTGGAATGTTGGCAGGGTAGTCCCGCTACTGAAACCAGGCAAGAATGCCAGCAGAGGTGAATCGTACAGCCCAATTTATTCATGTTGCCAGTAACAAAGATTCTAGAGTCACAACTTCTCCCCACGATGAAAAGCCATTACCCAGTTGCCTTTGCGCGGATTCCGAAAAATGCACATCACCGAACAGTTATTGTGGCTCTTGACCTATAGAAAACTTTCGATACCGTGAACCATGCATAGCTGTTCGAGGATATAGAGAAGAAGAAGAAGCTGTGTCTGAAACTTTGGATAATCAACTACATATGTGGACGCCAGTCGTTTGTAGAATTCAGAAATAAGAAGTCCAAAATTTGTAGTGTGAAATGTCCAAAATCCCTAAGGTGGGGTGATATCTCCGGAACTGTTCTACCTTACTGAAATTCCACACCTTCCAAACGATATAAGGATCGTAATATACCTGCCATGATCTATTGGACAGGCTTCCCCCACCGACTCTTGTCAGGAGAGATCTTCATGATCTAGAGAGATACAGGTCGAAAGGTATAAACGAAAACCTTTAGACACACAAGCCTATCAGGCCGGCTTGGATAGCATTCACACTGATGTAGTCGAGCAGGCGGTGCAGAAATACAGTATGAATGCAGTCATCGCAGCAGAAGAACGCCAGCTGCCAAGGCAAACACGAGTAGTTTTAGTCCAGTTAAGATCCGGACGATGCAGCCGCCTCAATTCGTATTGGGCTCAAATTGATGCCACGATACCCAACACATACCCGTCAGAGGTAGGCATATAATCGCTTATGCAACCATTGTCACCTAAGTCAAGTCGACTATCAAGTAGTTTTAGGACATTCGAGTGTCCAAGGTGTGAACCACGCCAACACCCTGACTCCCGGCGTCTAAAAGCAGTTCTCGCCGCCTGAAACTGGATTAGGATATCCAGAGGTGGGAGATCCAGGATGACATTTAAAGCAGCTTGAGGAGTGCTTTTAATCGATCCGGTATTCAGCAGTGACGCGGTTCTTTGTACACTTGATAATTTGGAGAGTAACGCTTTGTTCCCAAGAGCTTGCCTCCGGACCAGTCCACCATAGGTAAGTATGGGCAGGACCACGATTACATACAGTCAGTGTATGATCTGTGGTCTCAATCCCCAGCTTTTCCCAATGGAGTTCTTACAGAAATAGAGTGCCATGAGTCCTTTCTTAGTTCGCTCCTCTACATTTCTTTTCCATGACAAGCGATGGTCCAGAATAGTGCCGAGGTATTTAGCTTCCGTAGAAAGTTCCAGGGCTGGAGGCTCGAAATTGGGAATGTTGCGTTTCTTAGTGAATAGTACAAGCTCTGTTTTTCCGGGTTTACTTCCATACCGTTGCTCTGGGCCCAGTTTGCAAGTTGTATTAAGGCTCTTTGCATGAGTTCAGACAGGGTTGGCAGAAATTTGCCACTTATCAGCACAACCACATCATCAGCATAAGCAACCACCTTGATCTTCAGCCGGTTGAAGCACACAAGTATTTCATTTATTACCAGAAGCCACAGCAGGGGTGAGAGAACTCCTCCCTGTGGAGTGCCTCCGTTAACAGATTTCATCACGGAACTCTCTCCTATGCATGAGTTGATGATTCTACTTTTCAGTATCTCATCAATCTTTTCCACAAAGATGGAGGAAATATGTGTGTTGCTGAGAGCATTGTGAATTGATTCAGGCTTCACGTTATTGAAAGCCCCCCCACCAGCGTGAAGCCTGAATTTTCCATATGCTTCTCAACATGCCCGACCACCTCATGCAGGGCAGTCTCCCCTGATTTGCTTTTAGTGTAGGCATGTTGATTTGCTGATGTTATTGAGGTTTAATTGTGTTCTAATTTTAAGATCCAGTAACCTTTCAAACTTTTTTAAAAGAAAGGAAGAAAGACTAATTGGTCTGTAGTCCTTTGGTAGAGTGTGACTTGGCTTCCCCGCTTTGGGGATGTAGGTCACCTTTACCTCCTTCCACAGACCAGGTATGTACGATAACAATAAACAAGCCTTGAACATTTCTACCAGGATTGATAGCGCCGGCTCAGCCACATTCTGTAGCATTGCCGGTATTATACCATCCGGTCCCGGTGATTTATAAGGCTGGAAACTGTTGATTAGTGTGTGATTAGTTATTCTGTCAATCAGCTGTTCATCTTCGAGAGTTCAGACTCGACTATAACTTGCTGTTGGCAAGGCTCCGTCGAAGTCAACACAACTGGGAAAATGAACCCCTGAAAGCAGATCCAAAGTCTCTAGACCGGAGTTAGTCCAGGTACCATCGCTCCGTTTGATACTACCTATGGATTTTGGGTCCTTAGATAGAATCTTACGGAATCAGGCAGATTCACTAACTCCTTCTATCGACTCACTGTAACTAACACAAGAATTTCGCTTATCTTTCTTGATTTCACGCTTGTACTTATTGAAATTGACCTTGTAGGCATCCCAATTCATACTGAGTTTCGTCTTACTGGCTTTATTGTAGGATTGCCTTGCTGCTTTACGCAGCTTGGCTAGTTGTTTTGTCCACCACACCGATTAAGACTTCTTCCTCGGATAGGTGATTGGACAAGAGTCCTCATAGCTCGTCAGAAGGGTTTTGGTTAGGGAATCCACAGCTCTCTCTACCTCCTCGACAGTGTGGAGAGTGTTACTTCCACATAATTTTGAGGCCGTCAGAGCTTCGAATTTACCCCGATCCGTTCTCCTGGGATTTCGATGAAGGTTCTGTGTTACCCCGAGTATAGATATTTGAAATAGTATCATTTTGTGATCCGAAAAGGAGAACTTTTCCGATACTTTGCAATTCTCTACATCGGAGTCGTCCATGTTGGTCAGGATTATGTCAATGACTTCCCCCCTTAATCTATTTTGAAACGTGGGAGTGTTACCCCTATTACAAATTCTTAAATTATTTTTTAAAATAAAATTGAAAATGTACTCACCTCTGGCGTTTGTGTCACTGCTTCCCCAGTGGAAGTGGTGGGCATTGGCATCACATCCAAGGACGACCCAGCCTATGCTCCCTAGTTCATCCACTAAATCCTGAGTGACCTTGCCTGGTGGTCGGGGTCTTCATAAGGCAGGTAAATCGAAGACAAAACTAAGGGTTTGCTCCGATCTTCTTCCATCCGTACCGTGGTTATATCACCTCTACTGTAATTGGACAGAAGGATTAGATTCTTTTTAGCAACTATTCATGTCCTCTCCTTGTCCCCATTCGAGGCCGCGAAAACAGAATAGTTCTTGCCACTAGGGCGATATCGATATCTTGAGTCGAGAGATTTTTCAGTAGTTCAGCAGCAGCAGATTTGCAGTGATGCAGGTTTATCTGCACAAAGCTAAGCTTTTGCCGCTTCCTACCTACTGGTGCTTTAGTGGGATTCGGAAATATAATCGTCCTAATCCAAAGTTCAGCACCCCTCCTCGACTCCTTAAAAAGTCCCCTCAGGACTTGTCAGTGGCGAATTTGATTACCAGTCCGTCGTTCTTCTTAAAGAACGTTGGCGACATTTCCTGAGTATTTCAGCCATGTAAAACTTCTCTACAAGTGGTGTCTTAGAACACGCTATTCGGACTCGACGATAAACAGTAGGTTCTATGCCATTTCGGGATGCTTGTGGAACAATTATTATAACCTCCCTCACCAAAGCGTATATCCAGAGTCGCCTTCTAGTCAATTATGCAAACAATTTCTCTTTATAATTATAACAACAAAAATAGTTGTATTTAAAATATTAACTTTGGACAATTCAGAAAATATTCTTCCTAGTACATCCATGTGTGTGTATTTAAAGTATGTATATATGTGTGTGTGTAAATTAGTGTTTGAATAATACAGATTGCCTTACATATGCAGAGCTTAATTTAAAATAATTTCGTTATGTTATTCATATTTGTTGATGATATTCAAGTTGCCTCGGCATCGGATGCTGTTGCTACTGCTGTTGCTGCTGTTATTTTCAACAACCTTGTTGTTGCTGCTGTAAACAAATAATCTTGTTAACCTAATTTAAAATTTAACAACATTATTATGAATGTCGAGTAGTAACCACTTACACATGACTAAGCAATCAACATCACGCTGAAGCTGATCACAGAGGCTGACATTAACAACAGAACATCCGAACTTCAACAACAACAACCAATTTTGAAACATGTGTTACGAATATTATTTCGTATTCATTTATTAGTACTCATCTAAAAACTGAAAGCATAAAGAAAGACATCACAACAAAAGTAGTGAGAATAATAATT
The DNA here is from genome assembly GCF_047663935.1 of Musca autumnalis. NCBI lineage: Eukaryota > Metazoa > Arthropoda > Insecta > Diptera > Muscidae > Musca > Musca autumnalis. Next base: position 10,532,817 of record NW_027412088.1, on the reverse strand, counting down.
TTCATAGAATATTGAGGAAATAAGGAAATCTCTAATTTGGGGTAAATTAAAATTGTGATACAATTAAATTTGCAGAATTTCCATAATTTTTGTGGTCATATTTAAACCAAAGACTCATTTACTCCATGATACATGTTCTTGAATATGTAAATATGTTTGTACAGTTGGTAGGTAATCACTGAACAAGTCAAATGCCGCATAAATTTTAAGGTAAAACGAAAACGGAACCACACATACAAATGCGTTAACAGTTAAAATGACGCAAGTGTGTATTGGTGTAAAAAACGCACAAGCTTAAGGGGTTTTCCTCAACACCAATGCAAATGAAACAAGACACCAATAAAAACAAACCACAAGAAGCCAAGTCGCAATACCAGAATTGTATTAAACCGTCGTCGGCATTTAATTGGCCCCCATGCGATAATTGTAAAATATTTAAACAGACATTTCCACAAAATATGTTCCTTCGTGACTAAAAGCAGCAGCAGCAGATACATGCAGCATGTGTCGTAGTCGTCGTCCATAGCCGTTGGAAATGGTGAAGATGGTGAAAATGCCACTGCCAACCGTTACATCCGTGAAAAGGTTATTGCGAGTACTTTTGTAAAGTAAGAATAAGTAACTCCGTTATGCGAGGGAATAAGTAAAATATTTTCTTTCGGGATATTAGGGTTTCCCATATTTGACAGATAAGTTTTATGGAGATTTTTAAGTTTTTAGGGAATGTTAAGAAAAACAAGGTCACTTAAGTTGAAGACCCCGAAAACGCTTAATGGACTATGATTTGAGGATCTACATCTGGAGAATATATAGAAAATATCTGGATTCTCTACAGAGAAGTTTTAGTTCTGTGAGAGTGTCAGACGAAAGAACAGCCGGGATGAAACACACATGAATTGGAACAAGTAATAAAGTATCAGTCGAGTGAGATATACCCTCAGCCTATGTGAATTGAAACTGTCATCTACGGACAGATCGAAACCAAAATCCTTTTTCCCAAAACTTACGTATTTAGGGTGTTTTCAGAATTCTGTGGCCCTTTTTGGAGATGTGAACTTGCGATTTTTGGACCACTATGTCAGTAAGAATGGACTTGCCCACGAAACACATAATATCGCTTTAAAGAAACATTGGGAGAAGTATCAGTATCCTTTTCCAAAGGATCTTCGTTCGAGCATATCCTAAAACTTCACTTGAAGAAAAATGTTGAACTTTTGCACGGGAGATAAGATAAGTCCGATATGAACCATATTCAAAGTTAAACTACATTTGGAAAAAATATTAGAAGATCCAAATTTTAACCAAATCAGTTCTCGGTTCAACTGATATAGCATGTAGCATTTTAGTGATATTTTTTGTTTCATTTTTTACACCCTACACCACTATGTGGGGAGGGTATTATAAGTTGGTTTTGGCCAAAAAGTTTGTAACGCATCGAAATAATGGTCGTAGACCCATACTTATATATACCAAAATGAATGTCTCGACGAGCTGAGTCGATCTGGCTATGTGTGTCCGTCTGCCCGTCTGTCCATCTAAACCTTGTAATCACGCTACAGGTCGCAATTTTGATCGGATCGTCACGAAATTTTGCACGTTGATGGGGGTCCCGGAGGGGAAGAAGCCTATTGATTTTGGTGATGGTCGGATAATAAATAGGGGTCGGAAAGGGCAAAAAACTCATTTGGATAAAAAGACAACGTTTTTTTCCAAAGCGTATATCTCAGCTTCTATATAGGGTATACCAAAAGCAAAACCTGACAATTAAAGTAGAAAATATCACCTTTCTAATGATGTAAAGTAGGTGCTCGTAGGTGATCAAACAACGAAGACATCACAATAGTAGCAAATAAAACCCAATTTTAATTTTTGCGATTTTAATTATATTGACGAATATCACAGCTTTAGTTGTAAACTTTCCAAAAGCAAAGCCTGACTATAAAAGTAGAAGATCCCGTCTTTACAATGATGCAAACTAGGTCGGCGTAGGTTACCAAATGACGGAGATATCGCAATAGTCGGTAATACATCCCATTTTTCTATTTTTTTTTTGGAAATCACGCAACAGGTCGCAATTTTGATCGGATCGTCACGAAAATTTGAGGGTTAATGGGGGTCTCACAGATGAAGAAGCCTATTGATGTTGGTGATGGTCCGACAATATTTAGGGGTCGGAATGGTCAAACACTTATTTGGAGAAAAGTCAACATTTTATTTCAAAGCCAATATCTCTGTTTCTTTAAAAGGTATATCAAAAGCAAAACCTTGTAAGGAAAGTAGAAAATATCGCCTTTACAACGATGTAAAGTAGGTTGTCGTAGGTGGTCAAATAGCAGAGATATGGCAATAGTCGGTAATGCATCCTATTTTCCGATTTTTTTGTAATCACGTTACAGGTCGCAGGTCGTCACGAAATTTTGCGGGTTAATGGGGTCCCACAGAGGAAGAAGCCTACTGATTTTAATGGTGGTCGGATAATATTCAGGGGTCGGAATGGGCAAAAACTTATTTGGAGAAAAGGTCTACGTTTTATTTCAAAGCCAATATCTCTGTTTCTTTAAGAGGTATATCAAAAGCAAAACCTGGCAAGGAAAGTAGAAAATATCACCTTTACAACGATGTAAAGGAGGTTGTCGTAGCTGCTCAAACAACAGAGATATCGCAATAGTCGGTAATGCATCCCATTTCCCGATTTGTTTGTAATCATGCTACAGGTCGCAATTTTGATCGGATCGTCACGAATTTTTTGGGAGTTGATGCTGGTCCCACTTAGGAAGAAGCCTATTGATTTTGGTGATAGTCGGATAATATTTAGGGGTCGGAATGGGGAAAACCCATTTGGAGACAAATTCAAAGTTTTATTCTTTGTGAATATATCGGGTTCTAGTAGTGGTATTCCAACGGCAAAACCTGCCAATGGAAGAAGAAAATATTACCTTTACATTAGTGTAAAGCAGGTTGGCGAAGGTGGTCAAACAAGGGAGATACCACAATAGTCGGTAATGCATCCAATTCTTCCATTTTCTGCAATCAAGCTACAGGTCGTAATTTTGATCGGATGGTCACGAAATTTTGGTTGCTTATGGGGGTCCCAGAGAGAAAGAGGCATACTATTTTTGGTGGTAGTCGGATTATATTCCCTAAAAGAAATGTTTACCAGTGAAAAGCTTATGCACAGGGGTAGTGGTGTAGGGTATCACATGGTCGGCCTCATCCCGACTATAGCCTTTGCTCACTTGTTTTTTATTATTTTGGGGGGTGTTACCGGACGTTGTTGGCCGATATTGCTCATCTTCGAACTTAAACTAAGTTTGGACAAAATACAAGTTGTTACAACAAAAATCAAAGCAATTCGAGAGGAGGTCTTAAACTAAACTTATCCGAAATTTAGTGTGGGAGGTACCGGAAGGAGTGAACCGATAGAGCTCCTATTGAAACCTCATTTATGTCCCGCAAAATGTTTAAACTTTTGAAGGGGAGGTACCCGAAGGAGTGAACCAATATGTCTATCAACTAAGTTTGGACAAAGTAATACGAAGGCCAAGTTTTGGCCACACTCGATTGATCTTTTCGAAAGTTATCGTGTGATCCAGCAAGCCAGATAGACAAACGGACATGGCTAAATCGGCTTCAAATTGTCTGTAATGGATTTCGTCTAAACGTACTTGGGTTCTAAAACCATTATTTCGAATACCCTAGTTAGCATAAATGCTGAGGGTATAAAAAGCATAGCAATAAAACATAAACAAAAACATTATATGTAATGTCATGAAAGAAGGCATGAATGTGGCTATGGTTTGGAGTTATATAGGGGCTAAAGCATCTCGTCTCCAAATCCACCCCACCCCACTATCCGCAATCAGGACAAAACCAAACAACTTCAACGCGACCCTTACTCTCACCGAAGAAAGGAACTAGAAGACCGTCAACGGCGACGCGTTCTTCGATACCGGATTGACCCGGAACCGCACAGCCCCCATATTTCGGCCAGCGGCTGCCATCTCAGGGTACACATTTTTGTATTTGTATCGTTTTGTTAGGAACAGATATCCTCGAGGTAAAATTGCTGAACATAAACATCCCGCCCATAAATAGTTGCACTCCAGGTTATAGGCTCAACATTAGCCCTATTATAAAAGGTCATGACCGTCTGGTCTTGGGGGACTTTAATACTCATAATTTGGCATTCATTGTGGCATTCGGTTCTTATAAACGACCAGAGAGATATAGTAATGTCTGAGCAGATTGATAGCTCTACGTTTTGCACAAACAATAATGATGCTCCTACCAGAATTAGTGGAGAGTGTCACAGTTCGTCAGATATAACCATCGTGTCACATAGTCTGACAAATGACGTCACTCGGTAATTCGTCGTTTCTCTTTGGTTGGACCATCTCCCCATAATTGTCTCCATCAGCAGACATATTTAATCACCTTTAAACGAAGCACTTTCATCAATCATGGGAAAGCTAAAGGACCTAGTTTCACAGAGTTCAGCACTTTATAGAGTTCACCGTTTCAGAGATCTGGCCAACCCTTTTGATGTTCGGGTAGCAGAAAGGACGTTCCGACCGATATAGAAAGTTTTAAAGTAAAACTATATTTGTACAAAATATGAAGAGATCCAAAGTTTGGGTCAAATCGGATGCTCCATTCAACGTATATAGCGCATACCATTTTAGGGAAATGTTTTGCACTTTTGTAGGGGAAATACCTGAGGGAAGGGACCGATATGGCTCACCTTCGAGCTTAAACTAAGTTTGTAGAAAATATTACGAAGGCCAAATTAAAATTTTAATAATAGGCTCACGCACAAAGTCATTTAGAAATTCTATATATGAGCTTTTTTGACTAACTTTTCAAGTCACTCGCAATGTATATCGAAGTGAAGCATGTATCCGAAGTGAGGTAAACCTCCGAGAAGAGGTGACGGGATTAACAAATGAGCACGGTGAGCTTCGTCATGCCAACCCTAGTGACCACACAGCCGGGGAGCTGACACTATAAGTTAAAAGGTTGGTGGGTGAGCATATTCGGAACAAGTGGTTAAGCCACTCTCGAACCCTGGAAAGAAGGAAGATAGGACATCAGTCACGTTTGGCGACGTCATGCTAACTGATCCGAAGAGGTGCGTAAGTTATTTCAATCGACAGTATGTCGAGCTCCCCGGGAGTGACAGGGGGAAGAGAAGAGTACCTCGTCGCATTAGGTATCTTCCTGCCGAGGATGAACCATCAGAATTTACAATGGATGACGTTGTGAATATCATGAGGCACGCTAAATGATCCAAAGAGGTGGGTCTGGGTAGAATCTTCAATCTGGAAATAGCTGAATGGTGGGAGTCGAGTTTATCACTAAAGTTTTCAACCTGTCGCTAGCAACCCACATGGTTCCCGACGTCTGGAAAATGGACAGGGTGGTCCCGCTACTAAAGCCTGGCAAGGATGCCAGTAAAGGTGAATCGTACAGACCGATTTCGCTTTTGTAGCCCATAGCAAAGACGCCTAGGACTTTAGTCCTCTCCTGCGTCAGAAATAGTACAGTTACCGATCAAGCAGCACAACACAAGTACAGGCCTCTTCAAGCCCCTTCACATACATATATTAGTCAGGGGCTCAACCAGAGCAAGCTGTGTGATAGAACTGTGACGGTGGCGCCTGACTTATCAAAAGCCTTTGAAACTGTCAAGCACTCACCACTGTTTGAGGACATTGAGCAGACAACCCTCCAACCAAGTTGGAAACGTTGGATAATTAATTATATGTGAGGACACCATTTGTACGTGGAATTCAGGAAGGTTGAGGTTCAAGCCCCTTAGAGAGAAACAGGGAGCTCCACAAGGTGGATTGTAATTTACGGAACTGTTTAGCCTCTATTTTTCCTGTATTCCATCCCCTCCAGACAACATTGAGATCGTAACGTATACGGATGATTGTACAATCTTGGCGTCAGGTACTTTCCCTGATATCATTTGTGAAAGGCTAAACTCCTCTTTCCCTGATCTTACCATTTTTTTGAGAAATATGCAAATATCCACCGCTAAATCTGCGGCCACTCTGTTCACTAGATGGACGATAGACGTGAGGACTGAATTGAATATCATGATCGATGGTAGCAGAATTCCGATCACTAACTACCCCACGATACCAGGGGTCATATTCGACAGCTATCTGCCACAGGCTGAGATGTAGGAACAATTTCCTCAAGTCCCTAGCCGGCATTACTTGTGGTGCAGATAAAGAAACCTTGTTGAAGTTATTCACCTTCAAAATTGGAATGTTTGCCGGTATTTGGCCTAGAAATAAGTGTGATAAATTATATCGAAATCGGTTCAGATTTGGATATAGCTCTCATATATATTTTAGGCAGATTTGAGGTATTTGATGCACGAAACACGCTGTATACATATGTCCAATTTTGATGAAATTTGGAGTATGTGACGGAATTTGGTCTACAAATAAATGTGAAAAATTATATCAAAATCTGTTCTGATTTGGATTTAGCTCCCATATATATTTCACATATTCACAGTGGTGTAGGGTATTATATAGTCGACCCCGCCCGACTTTGATCCTTTCCTTACTGGTTTTGAGATTGTTGTTGTAGGAACACTTATGGTTCCTCTATATCCAGAATTAAAAAATTCTGCAACCTGGAGTGGCTGCGTCCATAAAAAAATCAGCAGATATGTAAGTGGGATTAGGTGGGCAGCTAAACAACTGCAGCGTGTCGTGTGGTCCCAATCCACATACTGGGCAAGTGTTGGGTATCGTGGTATGAACCCGAGTCCGTTACGAATTGAGGCGGCAGCATCGTCCGAACGTTAACTGGGCTAAAACCACTCGTGTTTGCCTTGGCAGCTGGCGTTCTTCTGCTGCGATGAATGGGCGGTGGTCCTCAAGTACAGCATTCACACTGTATCTCTGTACTGCATGCGCGACTGCATCAGTGTGAATGGTATCCAAGCCTGCCTGATAGCCTCGTTGGCCTAGATGTTTTCGTTTACACCTTTGGTCCTGTCTCTCTGAATCATGAAGATCTCTCCTGACGTGCCTGGGGTGAAGCATGTCCATTAAATCGTGACAGGGATGCTTACGGTGATAACACCCAAGCAGGGCACTGCATCGACAACATCCTGGTGTGCTGATGTACCGTTCAAATCTTCGTCACCTCATGAAGATGGTCCACTGTGCGCCTCCTCATGCACCCTGTTGCAGTCCTCAGGCCGGCATTCTGGCGGGTTTGAATATTCTCTACAGATCATTTATCCTATAAGCCGAACTATGAAAACATTTCCATTCCTCTCTATTTGTTGCTTTTTCCTCCAATTTGAAATACCGCGCTTTTCTCGTCTTCTACTTGTTTCCTGCATCAAAGCCCTGCCTTCCAGTTCTGCGTGTACCGCCATGCGGTCTGTATTGATACGCCTGTTAAGCTGGTGCATTACCGCTCATTCTTATGACATGACCTAGCCAAAGCAATTTTGAGATAATCATACCAATTACACTGTTCAACAAAATGGAGGTGAAAGTATGGGGCACGGAAAATTCCTCTTGGGGAAGAAAGGCCTTGGTGAGTATATGAAGAACCCCGAAGAACAGATCCGCCCTGAGTCAAACTTCCGCGTTATGGCGTGATGAAGTTTTTGCTAGAGACCCTGTTCACTGTTGTTTTAGCTTATTTTTGAGATGACATGTCTGCAGTCAAATCGAATGAGGATTATTTTCGTAGAGCACTTCGACCTTCTAACTCGCTTCCTTCAATGTCCTTTTCGTCCTTTATTTAAAGAGTCGCTATAAAAGTGCCACAAGATGACGCTTTTCAGCTTCGAAATGTTCTGCAAAAATGTCGCTCAGAATATTTTAGGTACGGCTCTCATTGACAACTAATCGATTTTGTCACAAAATCGGTTAGTTTTCAATAATTCCTGACGGCTTACAGGGTTCCCAGTAAAAACTTCATCACGCCATAACGCGGAAGTTCGATTCACGGCGTAACTGTCCTTCAGGGTTCTTAATATACTCACCAAGACCTTTCTTCCCCAAGAGGAATTTTCCGTACACCAGACATTCACCTCCATTTTGTTGCACAGTGTTATTAGTTATGTGAATATAATATTTTTGACCTGAAAAAAAATGTTGAAACAAAAAAATTTGTTCTATAAATATTTTTTTAAGTAATCGATAGCTAAAGATTTTTTACATATTCCGCAAAAATTCTAAATATTTTTTTTTTGGAGTCGACTACAAATCCCTTTTTCCAACTATACTAATGTTGTTATACGGTCGTCGGTACAGTTCGTAGATCGTACAACGTCAACACAGATTCGTCCGTAAATCTTTCGAATGGGATTTTTCTCCAACACACCAATCAAGCCTTATTTGAAAATTGTAGACACACAATTATTATACGATAAGTCATTTTTTCTTTTGCCAAAACCCTGCTTCCGCCCAGCAAAATTTGAAGGAAGGGGTTCCATGCGATGACGTGATTTCATGGTATCTTTTGGATTGGTTCAAACGAAGTCTGGGAGATAATAATAATAAATTTCGCCGAAAGTATTAATCAAACTATAAATATAAAACTCAATTTTTAAAATAATTGAAATTTATCGACTATTTTATTAAACCGCTAGCAAGCTAATGGAATAGAATCTGATAAAATATAATTGCTTATAAAAAATTTGAAAGTTTCGAACCTAACCTCCTTTCTTTTGTGGAGAATATAAAACACAACTTTATATATTGGTCTACAATATTGTTTTAAAATTAACTAACTTCATTCGTATAAATTTCCATTTATTACCCTCTTCTTCTTCTCGTCCCCATTTTCTCCATCTGGGGAATTTCAAATAGTCAAATCACAGACCAAAGCCTTTAAAGATTTGCACATTTTGCAAATTCACTACAAAATCAATTTCCCATTAAAATCCGTTTCTTATTTGCCTTTTGATTTCCCATTCCCTTAAAAGGCGAACAAACCCCCGACAACATTGCCAACCAGACCAGAGAAATGAGGTGGGGAGGGGGGCAACAATTGGTTGCGTAAACCCTTTTTCTTTAAAATCCAATCGAATGGCCCAAATCATATATAAAAATCTCAACGCATTGCTGCTTATACACACACACACAACCAAACATATTTACTTGGCAAATGTATTCTCTTACATTTCATAGTTTAAGCGATTTAACTTGTCTCTGTGTGTGTGTGTTTTCCCCAGTTGTAAGTGTGTACGTGAGTATTGATGTTTGCAGTATACATTTACGCATTCACTTGTGTACGCTTACACAAAAAACGAACACACACACACATTCACGCACATAAAAGCTCGCAACAGCAAGTGTCATTGAGGGCAATTTCCGGTGATAATTTAAAACGACAATGACGACAACAACAGCAACTACAATATCAGCAATTCAAGTAAAACCAGTAAAGAACAAGAATAATAATTGTCGCAATAAATGCCTACGTGTTTGTATGCCATTTACGCGTCCTCTCCTCGTACACAGGCAAGCAGATGCATGGATGAATTGTACGTGTACAAGGGATCAACAATACAAAATGATTGCGATTGTGTAAATAAAATGCAGCACATATTTACCCATAGGCACGCACACAGTGACGCACATACACACACTCAGCGCGGCATATTATTGAAAGCAAAAGTATTTATTGCTCTTTTTTATGTTGCGACTCCAAAAGGAACTACAAAGGCAAACACCAAATTGACGATAGTGTTGAATACGCCGAGTAACAAGAAAAGAGAAACAGATGGATGGAGGGACAGACGGATGAACAGACAGACATTGATTTATAAATAAGTAAATAAAGACATTTATTTTTATTTATGCTGCGGCGCAATTGTTATATGCCGAAAGGACAACTGTTTGCCATTATTTTAACATTGAATTTTGATCACTTACATGTACATATACACATGTAGTTATGTTCGTTGGCGTGTGTGTATGAGGTCACAAAAGCCTTGTGATTTATGTGACCGTTTTATTGGTGTTAATGATGCAGATGTCTTTGTTCACAAATAATTTCAAATACATTTCAAATTCATTGGCTTGGCAAATGTGGCCGCCAAAACAATTACTTTTAAATGCCAAATAATAAGTCTCAATATCGTTATCTTCCAGCAAGGAAGCTTATCCCTTAGATTCTGAAAATATCTTTCTCTGAAATATGGCTCTCGCATATACTATTGGATCATTGTTATCAAATCCAATTCAATTCGATTAAACTGGTTAAAACCACAGATCGCATCGCAGATATTGATCGAAATCAATTGTAAATATATTAAAAAAAGATTACCCAGAAACTTACATAACGACTGTTAAAGTTCAAATGGGCTTTCTATTACCTCAGCCTTTGGTGACGTAGGGGATGGAAGATACCAAGGAACGATCCTGACCGGCTTTAACATGACAAAGCCCAGGATTTGGTCCCTCTTTTATCTCAAGTGGACACTGACCTCCCCGTGGTGTCACCTGGGAAACTGTGTTTAACACCCGTTAAATGTGCCGCGCGTTCACCCATGAGAACGTTAAAAACTTGGGTAACCCTCCCCTAGAAAAAAAGCCTACTATGAAAAACCAAAGAAAAGAAAAACAAATCCCTCAAAACTTTACGACCCTCGCAAACGTTTTAAGGACCATGATCGGCGAATCTGCACCTAGAATGTTCGCACTCATTATAGGGAAGGTGCAGTTTACGCATTACCAGATGTACTTGAAAAGTACAAGGCCGACATTACTGCCATACAGGAAATACGATGAAACGGGAAAGGCGTCACAACAACACCTAAAGGTGACACACTGTATTATAGCTGCCACGACACAAAGCATGAGTTTGGTTACGGATTTGTAGTTGGTCGGAGGTTAAAACATCTTGTCTCCACCTTCACCCCAGTTAATGATAGACTCGCTGCAATTCGATTAAAAGCAAAAATCTTCAAGATCAGCTTTAATTGCGCTCATGCTCCAACTGAAGACAAGGACGAACAGACCAAAGATATATTTTACGAGCGCTTAGAAGAAACTTATGACCGTTGCCCTGCCCATGACATTAAAATTATACTAGGCGATTTTAATGCCAAAATTGGAAAGGAGAATATCTTTGGCCCAACAGTCGGGAAATTCAGTCTCCACAGTGTAACATCTGACAATGGTATGAGACTGATAGACTTTGCAGCTGCAAGAAACATGGTAGTTAGCAGTACCAGATTTAAGCATCTCGATATTCATAAGGGCACCTGGCTGTCGCCAGATCAAAGAACAACAAATCAAATTGATCACATTGTGATAGATGGAAGACATGCATCAAGCGTTTTGGATGTGAGATCGTTCCGAGGTGCAAACATAGACTCGGACCACTACCTTGTTGCAGCAAAGGTACGTACCAGATTAAACGTAGCAAACGGAAGTTGGACATCGGTAAGCTGCGATCACAATAGATATCCACAGCATATTCCACTCAACTAGCCCAATTGCTTAATCAAAGCACTCATCATCCCGATAACATCTCAGGACAATGGAAAAACATTGTCCACTCCATGCAAACACCCGCAAAATAAGTACTTGGATACCAGAGACCTCCACCAAGGAACCCATGGTATGACCAGGAGTGTCGTACTGCTACCGAAGAGAAAAATGCGTCATATTAACAATCAGTAGCGCACGAGAGAGGTATCGGGAGAAAAGAAGAGAGGAGAAACGTCTTTTCCGCAGGTAAAAAAGAGAGATGAAAAAACGGGAGTGTGAACAAATCGAGATGTACAGGAGACAGAATGAAGTCAGAAAATTCTACCAAAGAGTCAAACATCAAACTGATGGCTTTGGTACAGACACATCCTCCTGTAGAGACCAGCAAGGTAATTTGGTAACTGATACAGATAGTGTGCTAAGGATATGGAAAGAACATTTTTCCAAACTGTTGGTAACCAATAGTAGCGAAGTCGACGAAGATACCACATATCCAATCCCAGAAGATGGTATTAAATGTACACCACCCGGCCAAAATGAGGTAAAGACAGCAATAAACCGGCTGAAGAATAATAAGGTAGCAGGAGCTCATGGCCTACCAGCCGAGCTGTTTAAAACCGGAGGCGACACGCTGATAAGGTGTATGCATCAGCTAGTTAGCTTCATCTGGCAGGAAGAACGCGTACCCGACGATTAGAACCTTAGCATTTTGTGCCCGTCCATAAGAAAGGAGATAAGACTTTATGCTCCAACTATAGAGGCATAAGTCTTCTCCCTATCACATACAAGATAGTGTCAGGGATATTGTGCGAACGACTAAAGCCCATGGGCAACGAAATAATTGTACCATACCAATACGGCTTTAGACCTGGCAAGTCCACCATTGAACAGATATTTACCCTACGGTAAATCCTGGAGAAGACCCAAGAGATGCAGATCGACACCTACCACCTTTTTGTCGATTATAAAGCAGCCTTCGACAACCCGCTGCGTTCAAAGGTATTCCAAGCCATGTCTGAATTTGGTATACCCGCAAAGCTCATCTGGCTTTGTAAAATGACTTTAACTGACACGAGGTCCTCAGTTAAAATAGGAATGAACCTCTCCGAAGAGTTTAATACCAAAAGAGGCTTCAGACAAGGAGACAGCCTTTCGTGTGATCTATTCAACATCCTGCTGGAAAAGGTTATACGAGAGGCAAACGTCAAAAGAAGTGGCACAATCTACAACAATAGCCACATGTTACTTGATTATGCTGATGATATAAACATCATGGGACGATCAGTAAAAGAAGTAACCGATACCTTTATGAAGGTCGAAGGAGAATCTGCTAAAGTGGGTCTGGCGGTAAAAAGCGAGAAGACCAAGCTGATGGTGTCGACGCGCAATGCGTCCATTGAGATCGGACCAACTGTTGAAGTTGGTTCCTATAATTTGGAGGTAATAAAAGTATACCTCGGCACCGCCGTAAACACAACAAACGACATCAGTTGTGAAATAAAAAGACGAATTGTATTGGCCAAGAGATGCTACTTTGGCTTAAGTAAGCACTTTAAAACAAAGCCACAACTCGTCGAACAAAAATAACGCTTTAGAAAACACTGATACTACCCGTGCTGATGTATGGTTCCGAAGCCTGGGTACTTGCGCAAGCAGATAAGACAGTGCTTGGCGGTGAATATCGACGTCGTATGAACCACGAGCTGTATCTGCTATACAACGACATCAATATAGTTTAACGTATCGAGATGCAGCGACTGCGTTGGCTAGGCGATATAATAAGAATGAGCGATGATGAACCCGCTAAAAAAGCCACATGGCGGTGCACGCATAATTGGCGGGCCAAAGAATAGATGGCGCAAACAAATGGATGAAGAGATGACAAGGCGCGGTATTCCAAAAAGCGAAGCACGAAACAGAGAGAATTGGAGATATTTTCTTAGTTCAGTCTATGGAACAAATGTTCTGTAATGGGCCAGATAAGTAAGTAAGTAAGCCTATAGGCTACAGAGGGTATATACACTTTCATACGGCCAAAATGTGCCTCATCAAAATAATGGCTTTAGACAAAATCCGTTTAGACAATTCGAAGTCGATTTAGGCCTGCCCGGATCAACGGATTTTGCCGAAACTTAGATTAGATTCAACGATGGGAAGTATCACACCACTCCTTCGGGTACCTCCAACACAAAAGTCCAAATTGTCACAATCGGGATAATATATGGACTATATCGGCCCACACCTTAGGGTAAATGCCACACAAAATTCAGTGCAGTTCAAAAACCTCCTCTTGATTTTTTTGTAACAAACTGTGCTCGAGGCCTGTATTACGAAGGTTCATCATGTATAGTGGCTGGAGCGAACGACAACTTTCGAACCGGTTGGTCTAAACATAGCATATCGTAACATTTCTGCGGATCTCAGATAAAGATGGTGCTTATCGGTCCATTCCGGTAGCTACCCCACAACGGTTAAAAAATATTCCTTAAAATGGTATTGTGCGACATCTCCTAAACGGAGCAACCGATTTGGTGCACACTTTGGATCTCGTAATTTTTAGAAACTTATAAAATAAAATAACACCAAACATTGTTTTAAGACCGAACTCATTTCAGAAAATTTGGAGTCAATTAAGATATGTACTTCTCACCATAACTCTCGAGTGGATCAGCAGATTTAGTCCAAACAATGTTCAAAACTTAAATCAAATTCGAATATCGACTCATTCCTTCGGGTACCTACCTTCCTTACAGAAGTTCAGCATTTTTGGCATGAAAACTCTCGAAGTGTGTTACTGACTTCTTCCAAACTTTATACATCGTAATATTTTTAAAGGCATAGATCAGGTTTGAATATACACTATATCGGTCCACCCCTTGGGGTACAGTCCACACAACATTGTTCACACAAATGCAGTATAAAGACATGTCTCTGATCGTTTTGTAATTTTTTGCAGCAGGTAGGCTCTAGGGCCCTATTTCAATGGTATAATTATTTTCAGGTATAATATATTTCAAGGCCATACGTCCTGTGATAATGAACCAAAAGCTGTTAAAACACCCCCGCCGGCAACACCTAAATTTATTGATGAGGACAATTTCTTCCGTTAAGTATCCAATTTCCGTGAAATTTTGAAAATCGTAATATTTTTTTCCAAACGTACATCAAGTTCCATAAAGTTTTTATTGGACACCACCTTCGGATATCTTACTCACAAAAGTTCAAAATCTTAGCTTACTAACAGTTTCATTTTGAAATTTTTACAGAAAAATCGTTCACAAGTTCTACAAAAATCCTACAGTGACCAACAAAAATGGCAGGAGAGCACGATAACAATGGGCCAAGATTTGCACATCGTAATATCTCCCCCAAACTTAAATCAAGTTCGATGATGAGCTATATCGAACAACCTCTTATGGTAACTCCGCCAAAAAAAGTGCAGTTTCAGATCTGTTCGAGAATTGCTTTGAAATTTTTTACCAAAGATAGCTCTTGTGATTCTGATTACAATTTTTCCTGGGCAAGTTTATGCTTCCCGACATAAAGGCCCAATAGTTCTACAAAAATCCTACAGTGGGTAGCTAAAATGGCTGATTAACAATTAGATTCAACGGATATCGTGAATGATTCCATTTCAGGAATTATTCAGGCCTAATCTATATGATGAAGTATAGTAATAGGGATTATGTTGCATCGTGTTGCGCCTGGGCAAGCTTATGCTTCCCGACATAAAGACCCAAAAGTTCTAAAAGTTGTGTATCCTAGAATGACATAGCTTTTTGCGATAAGAAGGAAAGGAGGAACAGGGTCCTCGAATTCTTAGTAGGCAGCAACTGGGGGGTCAGATAAAGAGGCCTTGTTTAACAACATATCACTATATAGGTGCGTATGTGGGTAAGCAATGCGGCGTCAGTGTGATTAAGCAACACAAGTGATACGCAGTCAAAGAACATACGAAATTGCCAGAAAACAGCCCGAGATCTACAAAAGTGTGTCGGCTATTTTTCCGGTACATAAGCACAACAGGATGTTGTCGAGGGGGTACCGTGTCACGATTTAATGGACAGGCTTGATCTAGAGAGAGGTCCAAAGTTATAAACGAGAACATCTACATCGGCGAGTCTATCAGGCAGGCTTGGATAGCATTCACACTGACGCAATCCGGACGATACAGCAGCTTCTGTTTATATTGGGCACATACTAATGCCAAGATACCCAGCACGACACGCTATATTTGTTTAGCTGTCCAGCTCACCTCTCTCATCTACATATGTATCTTCTGATTCTTTATGGACGCAACCAGTCCATGTTGCAGAATTTTTGAGTCTGGATACGGAGGAACCGGAACCTGATAACGAAAAAAAACACGAACGAACATATTTGCGTTGCTACAACAACAATTAATACATACAAATCACCATCACCACGCACGTCAGGAAAAATGTTCATGATATCGAGAGAGAAGTCCAAAGATACAAAAGAGAACCTTTAGATGAGGCATACATATATGTACAAATGTTCCCACAACATCCCCGAAGGAATCGAAATTATTAGGTCCTTAATAAGCCCACAAAAATATATGAGAAACCGAGATACTTGGTTTTGATCATTTTGGGCCGCTCTCTATGCGGCGCTTCGTCAGTGTCTTTTGCCAACGTAAGCGATACTCAATGGAAGAACATACAAACATCTCTTCGGTGGACCACTTGCATGGAGAGGCTAAGTTTTTGTCGGATCTGCTTGGATGATCTAAACTAAGCTATTCGAATCACCCTCTAGTGGGTGATGTCAGGAAAAATTTTTGTGATGTCCAATGATACAGAAAAGAACCTCTAGATCAAGCAGATTTGAGTAATATTCCTACTGATGCTGCAGTGGAACCTATAAGAATGAATCGTATGAATACCGTCTTCGCAGATCACACAGCATCTGTAGCAGCGTATAAACAACAGATACCTCGACAAATGAGAATCGTTTTGGTGGAACTAAGATCCGGTTGGTGCAGCCACCTCAATTTCTATCCAATATCCATCCAGCATTGATGGCGTAACGCAGAACAACTGTCCAACATGCAATAACAGTTCGCATGATATGCTGTACCTGTTCAATTGCCCAGCCCAACTAACTCAAATAACTCCTATTTCATTATGGACTATCCTATACAGTTGGCGTCATTTCTTAACTTGGAGATGGAAGCAGAGATGAATAAATAAAAATATGCACGTGTTGCTACAACAACAATACTAAGAGATCATGAGTTAATGTTGGAGGGAAAATTAAAGACACGTAGTTATGATATAAATATTGTTGGAATCAATACTAAACAACTTTTTCACCAAAGGAGAGAGAAAATGAAACAATTAGTATTTCAATTTTTTTACTTTAAAAGTGACATAGACATATCACAGTTCTCTTATTATCATTGCTTAGTTCTACTCTAAAGTACACAATTTATGTCACATGTATAGCAAAAAGCAAGCGAATTCATATTCTCATTGACGAAAGCACAAAAGGTGTTTCTCTCAACCTTTTCGTGGAAAACTATGTAGAAGGAAATATCACACTCCAACAATATCCCATTCCATAAAAAAGTATCGGGTTCCATGTGTTAAGCCTTAAAAAAATATTCACTTCGTGGCTAATAATGCACATTGTATTGCTGCACTATACCAACCTGGCCATGCTGCTGACAAATAGCAGGATGCACATTACACCAGCAATTGTCTTAAGTTACAATGTTAAGCCTACGGGCTTTCTTATTTTTTTACTCTTTTTTGCTGCTCATGATTGTCATGAAATTAACCTCTATTTCATTGCAAAAAAAATACCGGATAACGGATATACGAGTAGGCATTGACAATACAAGTTTTGTAACCTAGCAAAACATCGTCTGTAAACGTGTTTATGAGTGTGCGTACGAGCATTGTTTTAGTTGTCACAGTAAATCGTTTATAAGCAAACACTAACTTACGCACGCACTCACACCAACACACAGCAACAACAAAAGCATTTACAACACAGCAGAAGTGTATTTGTCTGTGGACAACACACCAGGATTTATTGTTGTTGACATTAGCTGCTGCTGCTCATATTGTTGCTAATAATGTGAAATTGTCACATTCGGTATTCTTTTTTTTTTTCGTTATGCTTCAACGCTAGGCAACGTTGTTTCCGTATCCCTTTTCCAGTTTTGCGAACACAACACGTTGTTAGGTGGAGTGCAACAACAGTGCCGAGACCTTTCAAAAGGGATTGCTTGCTATTTTAATTGATGTAAAATGAAATGATCTGACTTAAGCCATGACATTTGGTAGCCAGTACTATTCTTTTTATACCCTCCACCATAGGATGGGGGTATATTAAGTTTGTCACTACGTTTGTAACTACTCGAAATAATCATTGTAGACCCCACAAAGTATATATATTCTTGATCAGCGTGCAATTCTACATCGATATAGCCATGTCAGTCCGTCTGTCCGTCTGTCCGTCTGTGGAAATCACTCTAGCGTCCGAACGGATTGACGTAGGTTGATGAAATTTTGGGAAAATATGTTATATTTACGTAGGACTTTTGGTATTGAAAGCGGGCTATGTAGGTCCACGCTTTCGTATAGCCCCCATACAAAATGACGCGTGACGCGTCGTCGTTTTAAGGAATTTTTAAGATATTTGGCCCATTTTACCACCAAATTGGTTGTAATTTGGTACTTTGTGTCTCCAGGGGCCACAAAATATTCCTACCAAAGTTGGGTTATATAGGTCCACGTTTTGGTATAGCCCCCATATAAGGCCCCATATAAAGTACGCGTCATTTTAATATATTTTGAATGTATTAGACCCATTTGACCACAGAATCGGTTGTAACTTTGTATTTTGTGTCTCCAGAGGCCACAAAATATTCCTACCAAAGTTGGGTTATATAGGTCCACGTTTTGGTATAGCCCCCATATAAGGCCCCATATAAAGTACGCGTCATTTTAATATATTTTGAATGTATTAGGCCCATTTGACCAAAGAATCGGTTGTAACTTTGTATTTTGTGTTTCCAGAGGTTAAGAAACATTTCTACCATAAAATGTTTATATAGGTCCACGTGTTAATATAGCCCCCATAATACAATATATCCCGATTTTCGATATTTTGAACGTTTTAGCCTCATTATCACACCGATATGGCTGAAATTTGGTATTTAGTCTTCTTTAGGCGTATAAAACTTTCCCCCAGAAATTTGTAGGTATAGGTCCACGCCATCATATAGCCCCCATGGAACGGTACCTTCCGAATTTCGGTATTTTGAAGGTTGTGGCCACATTAATCCACCAAAACGGCTGAAATTTGTGGTGGAGGGTATAAAAAGTTCGGCCCGACCGAACTTAATGCTTTTCTTACTTGTTCTTATTTCACAAATGATGTTGTTGGTTGTGTTTAAGGCGGTACCAAGGTAGACGAAGTCTTTAACAACCTCACAATTATATGAACCGACTTCCACAGTTAGTCCGAGTTCTGTGGACGCAATTCGCGTCGATACGTCAGCTTGGTCTGATCGCCGTTTACTGCCAGACTCATTTAAGCAGATTCTTCTTCAACCTTCTTTATGGTATCAATTACTTCCCTTACTGATCGTCCCGTGAAGTATACTTCCTCAGCAGAAGCAAGTAACATGTAACATAAGTAACATAAGCTTTTGCTGTAAATTGTATCATTTCTTTCGACGTTTTCATCTCGTATAACCTTTTCCAGCAGAATGTTGAATAAAACACATGAAAGGCTGTTTTCTTGTCTGAAACTTCTTTTGGAGAGGTTCTTTCCTACTTAAACTGAGGACCGGGTATCCGTTAAAGTAATTTTATAAAGACGAATGAGTTTTACGAGGATACCAAATTCAGACATGGCTTGGAATAACTTTGAACGTAAAAGGCTGTCGAAGGCTGCTTTATAATCGACAAAAGGGCGTACAGGTCGATCTGCAACCAGGATTTGCCGCAGTGTAAATATCTGGTCAATCGTGGATTTACCAGGTCTAAAGCTGCATAGGTATGACCCAATTATTTCGTTAACCATAGGCTTTAGTCGTTCGTAGGCAATAGGGAGTAGACTTATGCCCCTATAGTTAGAGTATACAGTCTTATCTCCTTTCTTTGTGGACGGGACACCGGATGCTCAGATTCCAATTTTCGGGTGCACATTCCTTGTGCCTGATGGTGGTAACTAGCTGATACTCACACCTTATCAGCATGTTGCCTGTGGGTTTGAACAGCTCGGCTGGTGAGCCATAGGCTCCTGTTGCCTTATTATTCTTCAGTCGATTTATTGCTGTCTTTACCTCATTTTGGACGGGCGGTATACATTCGATATCATCTTTTGGGATTGGATCAGTGGTTTATTCAGCGTTTTCGCTTGTATGACACACTATCTGTATCAGTTACCTGGCTAGTCCCTACAGGAGGATGTGCCTGTACCAAAGCCAATAGTTGGATGTTTCACTCTTTGGTAAAAATTTGCAGTCTTCATTCTGGCTCCTGTACATCTCAATATATTCACACTCCCGCTTTTCCAATTCTCTCTTTTTCCTGCGGAAAAGACGTTTCTCCTCTCTCCTTTTCTCCCGATACCTCTCTTGCGCTACTCGTTGCTACTGATTGTAAAGTAACCCTATATGCCACATTTTTCTCTTCGGTCGCAGCACGACACTCTTGGTCATACCATGGATTGCTTGGTGGAGATATCTGCTTAGCAGAGTCTGCTATCCAAGTATGGATTTTGCTGCTGTTTGCGTGAAGTGGGCAATAACACTGTGCAACAAAATCGAGGTGAAAGTCTGGGGCACGGAAAATTCCTCTTGGGGAAGAAAGGCCTTGTTGAGTATATTAAGAACCTCAAAGGACAGATCCGCCGTGAGTCGAACTTCCGCGTTATGGCGTGATAAAGTTTTTACTAGAGACCCTGTAAGCCATCAGGAATTAGCGTTATATCTTCGTTCAATGTTGATTTATCTTATTTTTGAGATGACATGTCTTCAGTCAAATCGAATCAGGATTATTTTCGTACAGCACTTGGACCTTCTAACTCGCTTCCTTCAATGTCCTTTTCGTCCTTTATTTTAAGAGCCGCTATAAAAGTACCACAAGATAACGTTTTTCAGCTTCGAAATGTTTTGCAAAAATCTGGCTCACAAAATTTTAGGTACGGCTCCCTTCGGGGTTCTTAATATACTCACCAAGGGCTTTCATCTCCAAATGGAATTATCTATGCCCCAAAATTTGTATTCACAGTGTAATTTGCCATTGTGTTGATATGTTATCAAGACGAGGAGTGCTTTGTTTAACCAATTTGGCCAGTTGAGTGGAATACCATGCTGTGACTATCTGTTGTGATTGCAGCTTACTGATGTCCAACTTCCGTGGTGTGTCTGCTCTACTTTATTTGCTACGTTTAATCGGGTACGTACTTTTCCTGCAAAACTCCCATCAGAAATGTTGGCGACATTTCCTGAGTATTTCAGCCACGAAAACTTCTTTACAATTGGTGTTGTAAGACCGTTCGGACTTAGCGATTAACAGTAGGTCCCGTATCAATGATCTGATATGAATCGGGGTGCACTCATTGATATGAGAGAAGTCTCCCTTGGCCCTTCTGGGATGTTTGTGGAACAATTATTATTACCTTTCTTGCAACAAGGTGGTGATGCGAGTTCATGTTTCCTCCTAGGAACGACAGTACATAGTGAATTTTATTTTTTGTTTTGTTTTTTTTTTTCTTTATCTGGAGACAGCCTGCTGCCCTTATGAATATCAAGATGCTTAAATCTGGTGCTGTTAACTACCACGTTTTTTTTTTTGCCTCTGTGAATTCTATCAACAGTTACATTATGGAGACCGAATTTCCTGACTGTTGGGCTAAATATATTATCCCTTCCCATGTTGGCATTAAAACGGCCTACGATAATTTTAATGTCATGGAGAGGACAACGTTCATAAGTTTCTTCTAAACGCCTTGTATTTTCATGTACAGCTGCTAGTGCGTTAACTGCACCTTCCCCATAAAGAATGCCAAAATTCTAGGTACAGGTTCGCATATCATGGTCACTAAAACGTTTGCGGAGGTCGTCAACTTTAGAGAGGTTTTTTCCTCTTTTTCTTTTTCTTTGTTTTTTCATAGTATGTTGCATTTTCTAAAAATTAGACAGCTCGGAACGAAAAAATTCCAAGTTCCCCTACAAAATTTCCCTCAACGAGGCAAAAAACTGACCATCATTGCATTTTCGATAAGAGCCTGTTCCAGTTGATCTTAATTCACACAGATGTCGCATAATCACGAGCATGTTACATGTCCACTTACATGAACTCAAACAAACACACACACATGCACAGACACAGACACCAACAGACATGAAAATTCATCATTTTATAATAGTCTTTTGTATTGGTGCGGGTGTGTGTGTGCGTGCCTGAGGATGTGTGCGTATGAACATAACATCAAATAGGTCAGCGGTTACAAGCAAGCCCCACATCCATTGTCCTTCTCCCAAAAAAGGAAGTGTTGAAAGGAAACTGCTGTTGCTGCATTACTTTTACATGTCCTTTGGTGGTCCTTTGTTAATGTGCGTGTGTTTGCATGTGTGTGTGTGTGTGTGTTTTGTGTCATTCCTTTCAAGTGTACATGAATACAGAATGCACCATCTGTTTATGTATTTGTGGAAATTAAAAACATAACCAAAATACAACAAACTTAACAAACACCATCGCACGAACACACACACACACCCATATACTCGGAGAAATGTTCTTTTGTTAAATTAGAAAAAAAAAATATTTTACAACACATATGCACACAGACAAATTTTCATGTAATTGAATGTAATTTATTATCAAGAAAAAGAAAATTACAAGCTACAAATTAAACATGTTTCTAAATATCATTCTCCCTGAGCAATTTTGTTCTTTTTTTTTTGTAAAAAGGACATTGCAATTGATTTATGACCTTTGATGGATGATTGTCTTAATTTCATAGAATAGTTGTAATGAATGACAACAATCATCTGACACTTGTCAATGGGACAATAATTAATACAGAGGTTTTGATAAAAGAAAAAACGCAAATTTGTCCATGCCTTGATGAGAAAGTTTAAAAAAAGTTTAGTCATAAGAAGTAAAAAATAATAACAATACAAATGCGTTAGAATGTATATTCAAATTGCTGAATCAGGATATACACAGAGCAAACAGTATGACATCAACTTCTATGCAGTCCTCTGTAAATTTAGACATGTGGTGATCTGGTTTTTCTTTGTTTCCTCATGATTTAAGGTCATGTAGGATGGGATAAGTACAACATAAAACAAGTTTATTTTTTATCTGTTGAACATTGATAATTATTGCCTTTTAGAGCTTTTGCCAGGCAAGTCTCTGTTTTGGAGTATTCATATGACATAGACGAAATCGAATTAACAACTTAACAACTTATACGAAATGATGGTCTTTAGTGGCTTTAACATGGCAAAGCCCAGGACTTATCTTGGTCCCTCTTTCATCTCAAGTGGACACCGACCTCACCATGGTGTTACTTGGGAAGCTGCCTTTAACACCCGCTAAAGTTAGTGAGCTAACATGTGCCGCGCGTTCACCCATAAGAACGTTAAAAACTTGGGATTGGACGTCGGGTTAGTAAACATCCCCTTGAAAAAGCATCCTACTATGAAAAAAAAAAAACAAAGATAAAGAAAAACAAACCCATCTAAAGTTGACGATCCACACAAACGTTTTAAGCACCATGCGTCACAACAAAACCTAAAGGCGACGCTCTGTATTATAGCTGCCATGACATAATGCATGTGTCTGGCTGCGGATTTAAACAGAAGGTTAAAACATCTGGTCTCCAGCTTCACCCCAGTAAATGAAAGACTAGCTACAACTCTAATAAAAGCAAAATTCTTCAACCAACAGACCAAAGATATATTTAACGAGCGCCTAGAAGAAACATATGACCGTTGCCAGGCCACGACATTACAATTATTGTAGGCGATTATAGTGCCAAAATTGGAAAGCAGAATATCTTTGGCCAACAGTCGTGAAATTCAGTCTCCATAGTGAATCATACGACAATGGTATGAGACTGATAGACTTCGCAGCGCCAAGAAATCACGGTAGTTAGCAGCACCAGATTTAAGAATCTCGACATTCATAGGAGAACCTGGCGGTCTCCAGATCAGAAAACAAGAAATCGAATTGATCACGGTGTGATAGATGGAAGACATTCATCAAGCGTGTTGGATGCACGTTCGTTCTGAGGAGCAAACATAGACTTGGACCACCACCTTGTTGCAGCAAAGGTACGTACCCGGTTAAACGTAGCAAATAAAGTACGAACATACACAACACGAAAGTTAGACATCGGTAAGCTGCAATCACAACAGATAGCCACATATTCCGCATTCCACTCAACTAACCCAATTGCTTTATCAAAACACTCATTCCGATAACATATCAGCACAATGGCAAAGTATTGCCCACTCCATGTAACAAGCAAAAAAGTATGAGTCGGCTTTGCCGACAGAGATGTAGCCACAGTAGGCCGGGGCGATTTGTATGGAAGGGAAAAACCTTAATGGGCCCTGAGCCAAAATGTCTAAAAACGTGGATAAAAAACTTAAAGTCAAAATCGGGAGGCTCGATTTTCACCGTAGACCTATGCTCTAGTGGACTTTTTTGCTCAGTTCAATCCCAGAAATCAGAAACGCGAAGGGCCCATTAAGGTATTCAAATCGCCCCGGCCTAACCCTCAGCCTATGTGAATTTAAACCTTCATCTACGGACACATCGAAATCATTTAGGGTCTCTTCAGAACTTTGTGGCCTTTTTTTGGACATTCGAGCTTGCCGACAAAAATGTGGATTAGGATTAAAGTTCAAAAGTGTTGCGGATGAGGTACTTAAAGGAACGGACCGACTTGGTCCATTATGGAAGTGGACATTATTTTGGAAGTCATATCTTTTCGATATATTTCGCGTGGGTCATCGTATAACTTTTGGACCAGTATGCCAGGAAGCATGGAATTGTTCACCGAAGACATAATATCGCGTTAAACAGGACCAAAACAAACAGCATCGGTATACATTTCCAAAGGATCTTCGAACAGACTCTACATTGCACTAAGACACAAATGTTGAACTTTTGTGAGAGAGGTATCCTAAGGAGAGAACCGATATGGGCAATTTTAGAAGTTAAACCAAATTTGGACAAAATATTAGGAGATCCAAAGTTTGGACCAAATTGGTAGCACAGTTCAAGAGATATCATGCATACCATTTTAGAGACATTTTTATACCCTACACCACTATGTGGGGTAAAAAATATCACCTTTCTAATGATGTAAAGTAAGTTCTGGTAGGTGATCAAACAACGAAGATATCGCAATAGTAGCAAATAAAACCCAAATTTTTATTTTTGCGATTTTAATTATAATGACGAATATCACAGCTTTTGTTGAAAACTTTCCAAAAACAAAGCCTGACTATGAAAGTAGAAGATCCCATCTTTACAATGATGTAAACTAGGTCGGCGTAGGTAACCAAATAACGGAGATATCGCAATAGTCGGTAATACATCCCATTTTTCTATTTTTTTGGAAATCACGCTACAGGTCGCAATTTTGATCGGATCGTCACGAAAATTTGAGGGTTAATGGGGGTCTCACAGATGAAGAAGCCTATTGATTTTGGTGATGGTCGGATAATATTTAGGGGTCGTAATGGGCAAAAAACCTATTTGCATAAAAACACAACGTTTTTTTCCAAAGCGAATGTCTCAGCTTCTATATGGGGTTTACCAAAAACAAAACATGTCAATGAAAGTAGAAATTATAACCTTTCTAATGATGTAAAGCTGGTGCTCGTAGGTGATCAAACAACGAAGATATCGCAAAAGTAGCAAATAAAACCCAAATTTTCATTTTTGAGATTTTAATTATTTTGACGAATATCACAGCTTTGGTTGGAAACTTTCCAGAGACAAAGCCTGACTATGAAAGTAGAAGATCCCGTCTTTACAATGATGTAAACTAGGTCGGCGTAGGTAACCAAATAACGGAGATATCGCAATAGTCGGTAATACATCCCATTTATCCATTTTTTTGGATATCACGCTACAGGTCCCAATTTTGATCGAATCGTCACGAAATTTTGAAGGTTAATGGGGGTCTCACAGAGGAAGAAGCCTATTGATTTTGGTGATGGCCGGATAATATTTAGGGGTCGGAATGGGCAAAAAACTTATTTGGAGAAAAGTCAACATTTTATTTCAAAGCCAACATCTTTGTTTCTTTAGCAGTTATATCAAAAGCAAAACCTGGCAAGGAAAGTAGAAAATATCACCTTTACAACCATGTAAAGTAGGTTGTCGTAGGTGGTCAAATAGCAGAGATATGGCAATAGCCGATAATGCATCCCATTTTCCGATTTTTTTGTAATCACGCTACAGGTCGCAATTTTGATCGGATCGTCACGAAATTTTGGGGGTTAATGGGGGTC
Organism: Musca autumnalis; assembly: GCF_047663935.1. Classification (NCBI taxonomy): domain Eukaryota; kingdom Metazoa; phylum Arthropoda; class Insecta; order Diptera; family Muscidae; genus Musca; species Musca autumnalis. The sequence continues at coordinate 10,506,807 of NW_027412088.1, read as the reverse complement.
CCACAGAGGAAGAAGCCTACTGATTTTAATGATGGTCGGATAATATTCATGGGTCGGAATGGGGAAAAACTCATGTGGAGACAAATTCAAAATTTTATTCTTTGTGAATATATCGATTTCTAGTAGGGTTATTTCAACGGCAAAGCCTGTCAATGGCAGAAGAAAATATTACCTGTACATTGGTGTAAAGTAGGTTGGCGAAGGTGGTCAAACAACGGATATACCACAATAGTCGGTAATGCATCCAATTCTTCCATTCTACAGGTCGAAATTTTGATCGGATGGTCACAAAATTTTGTTTGCTGATGGGGGTTCCAGAGAGAAAGAGGCATATATTTTTGATTAAAAACCAAAATATATTTGGTGGTATTCGGATTATGTTCCCTAAAATAAAAATACCAGTGAAAAGCTTATGTACAGGGGTAGTGGTGTAGGGTATAACATGGTCGGCCCCGTCCCGACTATAGCCTTTGCTCACTTGTTTAAATATAAGGGGGAAATACCGGAAGTTGTGGACCGATACTTCCCATCTTCGAATTGATATTAAGTTTGAACAAAATATGACTAAGGCCAAATTGTATTGAAACGGTTTATCAGTTCGAGTGTTATAGTGCTCTCCAGCCACTACATATGGTGTCATAGGGGTTTTTTCAAGAAGTATGAACTTGCCCCTGAAAAAAATTTTACCGTCGTAATTGGGTGACGTAGGGGATGGAAGATACCAAGGAACGGTCCTGACCGGCTTTAGCATGGCAATGCCCAGAATTTATCTTGGTCCCTCTTTCATCTCAAGTGGACACGGACCTCCCCGTGGTGTCACCTGGGGAACTATCTTTAACACCGGTTAAATGTAGTGAACTAACATATGCCGCGCGTTCAGCCATAAGAACGTTAAAAAATTGGGTTTGGGCGTCGGGTTAGTAATCCTCCCCTAAAAAAACAGCCTACTATGAAAAAACTAAAGAAAATAAAAGCAAACCCCTCTAAAGTTGACGAACCCCGCAAACGTTTTAAGGACCATGATCTGCGAATCTGCACCTGGAATGTTCACACTCTTTATAGAGAAGGTGCAGTCTTCGCATTGGCAGACCTACTTGAGTACAAGGCGGATATTACTGCCATACAGGAAATACGATGGATTGGGAAAGGCGTCACAACAACACCTAAAGGTGACGCACTGTATTATAGCTGCCATGACACAAAGCATGAGTTTGGTTGCGGATTTGTAGTTGGTCGGAGGTTAAAACATCTGGTCTCCAGCTTCACCCCAGTGAATGAAAGACTCGCTGCAATTCGATTAAAAGCCAAATTCTTCAACATCAGCTTTATTTGCGCTTTTTTAGTGAAAACCTGAACTCTTTAAGCATCGAGTATTCTCATGTTAATTAGAATTGGGAAAGCCGAAAAGTGAGCATCATTAAAGAGTTCAGGTTTTCACTAAAAAAATCATCATCTCAAAAACTGAAAAGCCAATTGATAATTCCCTTCGCCGGGATGAAATCATGATATTGGTAGCGATCAATAAATTTTGCAAGCTGTCAGTGCGCTTTGTAAACATTACTCTCTGCAAAGAGGGTAGTGATGAAGTTAAGGCAATGAGAGAATACTCCAGACTTAAGCAATCGTATGATTGAATCGTCAACTAAAACAGAACAAACTTAAAATTATTATACGCGATTTTAATGCCAAAATTGGAAAAGAGAATATCTTTGGCCCAACAGTCGGGAAATTCAGTCTCCACAGTGAAATATCTGACAATGGTATGAGGCTGATAGACTTCGCAGCGCAAAAAACATGGTAGTTAGCAGCACCAGATTTAAGCATCTCGATATTCATAAGGGCACCTGGCTGTCGCCAGATCAAAGAACAGGAAACCAAATTTATCACGTTGTGATAGATGGAATACATGCATCAATCGTGTTGTTGCAGCAAAGGTACGTACCAGATTAAACGTAGAAAACAAAGGCGAACAGACACAACACGGAAGTTGGACATGGGTAAGCTGCAATCACAACAGATAGCCACAGCATATTCCACTCAACTGGCTCAACTGCTTAATCAAACCACTCCTCGTCCCGATAACATATCAGGACAATGGCAAAACATTGCCCACTCCATGTTAACAACCGCAAAATCAGTACTTGGATAACAGAGACTTCCACTAAGGAATCCATGGTATGACCAGGAGTGTCGTGCTGCTACCGAAGAGAAAAATGCGGCATATAGGGCTACTTTACAATTATTAGCAAAGCGTAGCGCACGAGAGAGGTATCGGGAGAAAAGAAAAGAGGTAGTATAGTATCGAAGTCGACGAAGATACCACAGATCTAATCCCAGAAGATGGTATTGAATGTAAACCGACCAAGATGAGGTAAAGACAGCAATAAACCGGCTGAGGAATTATAAGGCCGCAGAAGCCGATGGCTTAGCGGAGCTATTCATATGGCAGAAGAACGAGTAACCGTCGATTGAAACCTGAGCATCCGGTGTTCCGTCCGCAAGAAAAGAAATAAGACTGTATATGACATACAAATAGAGGCACAAGTATTTTCCCTATTGCCTACAAGATAGTGCCAGTCATATTATGTGAACGACTAAAGCCTATGGCCAATGAGATAATTGAACCATACCAATGCAGCTTTAGACCAGGCTATTCCACTATTGACCAGATATTTACCCTGCGGCAAATCCTGGAGAAGACCAAAGAGATACAGATCGACACTTACCACCTTTTTGTCGATTTTACTGGTCAACAGGACTTTTGTTTCAACCGAAGTTGCAGTTGTTTCTAGATGAAATCGGCGAATTATTTTCAAATCCGGTCCCGGGTTTTCTCCATCGGCTCTTGTTTTTGAGATATACCTCAAAATCGGTTTTTACGAGTTCAACCCAGACTTTCGTTATTTTCGGTTACAAACAAATATTTTTTGTGGGTTTTTCGACATTAATATATTAAGGAGATGTTTTACGCTCGATACAAATCGTTTTTGAAATAGTTATGGTGAGTATATATCAAAAAAATATAGAAAATATACGACGGACCTAGTAAAAATTGCATATTTTGAGTACTTTAAGCTGTAATTACGTCCTGGGGGGAAGTCATAGGATCTTCATATGGTACTCCGGATTGCTTAGGGTGTTTACTATATAATAGCCCCCATGATTCGGCCATAACCTAAAAATCGCCATGAAGACTGCTAAAGGGAAATAATTTACCAGTGATATCATTACCACATACGCCATTTACTTTTCAATGGCAGTCTTCATGATGATTTTTAGGTTATGGCCGAATCATGGACTTTATATTATATATTTGAATACTGGACTATATAGTAGACACCCTAAGCATATCCGCATTGCCATATCAAGATCATATGACTTCCCCCGATGACGTAATTACAGCTTAAAGTACTCAAAATAAGCAATTTTTACAAGGTTCGTCGTATATTTTCTATATTTTTTGATATATTCTCACCATAACTATCTAAAAAACGATTTGTATCGAGCGTACAACATCTCCTTAATATATTAATGTCGAAAAACCCACAAAAAATATTTGTTCGTATCCGAAAATAAGGTAAAGTAAAAGGCGACAATATCAAGCTGATAGTGTCTACATGAATTACTTCCATAGAACTCGGACCAACTCACAGTGGATCCACTTGTATGGAGAAAGTAGCCAAAAATATTTAGAGTGTGACAATAAAGGTTACAGCTTTGTGCTGCCGCGAAGAGTGTTTTGTGAAACCACGAGCGTAACATTCTCCCCCGTTTCCCCTCTGGTGGGGGTATACGGTAAGAATTGTTTTATGCTGTTAATACAAAATGACATGAACAAATGTCCCGATTATCTTATGATGCAAAAATAGGCGTCGGGAAACAAAACAATCCCTAAAATAACATAAAATCCAACCAATTTAGCGGATTAAAAAAATTAACATTTTTGTCTGAAAATTGCTAAAATTTTTAATATAAATCTTATAGCGTTCTTCTTGGAAGGCACGTACCGCCAACGTGAGACAAATTTGGAAGAAGATTTCTTCATATTGCCACTGATGCCAGTTATGTTAATGTACGTGGTCAGATAACAGAGTTATACGCTAATATATCCATAGAAACCCTATTCTAGGGCAGCTTTAGTCAGCGACGCACTATTTATAGTCTGGCACTAGATGGCAGCTGATTTTAGTACTGAATATTCTTAAACCCATGACCTACTTTGGAAAATTATTCCCGAGGTGGGCACTGGTGGGCATCATGACTAAAACCTTAGGATAAATTTAAGTATATGATGGAATTGGCATTACAAAAGACACTATGAAAATATGCAGCTAACCAGAATTCTACAACACGCTAAAACACTATTTTTAATGAAAATTAAGTTATTACCTCCTCCTTCAAAATCCACTATAATATTTTGCGATACGTATTAGTTTTGCGATATTTTGAATATATTTACTTGCACTTAAAATATAGGTTGTACTCACAACAAAAAATATTAGTCAAATGTTCCGACTTTTGAAGATATTCTTAAGAAGATCGCGTGCGAATGAAACGAAAATTAATATATTTTTAAAAAGGTCCATGTCATAGGTGTCAGAATTGCCACATATTGTACCAAAATTTTGACATTCATTTTTTTATTTTTGGCCAATTTGTGGATCCACTGTGCAACTGTGGAAATTGGCAATTATAATTTTGAGGTAGTTAAAGACTTTGCCTACCTGGGTACTGCCGTAAACTCAACAAACAACTTCAACTGCGTGATAAGAAGAAGAAGAATAACATTGGCCAACAGATGCTATTTTCGCTTAAGTAAGCAGTTTAAAAACAAAGCCACATCTTGTTAAACAAAAATAACACTTTACAAAACGCTGATACTACCCGACCTAATGTATGACTCCGAAGCATGGCGAAGCAGATAAGGCAGTGCTTGGTGTGTATGAACAACGAGCTGTATCTGATATACAACGACATCAGTATAAACAAGTAAAAAGTCGTTAAGTTCGGCCGGGCCGAACTTTTTATACCCTCCACCATAAAAAAGTATTAATTAAAATGGAATAATTGGGGTCCTTTCACAATTTTAGGTGTAACAACTTTTCGACAATGGTGAGTTTATTAAAAACCCAGAAGGACAGATTCGCCGTGAGTCGAACTTCCGCGTTATGGCGTGATGAAGTTTTTGCCAGAGACCCTGTAAGCCATCATTAATTAGCATTATATCTTTGTTTGTTGTTTTAGTAGAGCACTTAAGCAACAGTGAACAAATATATAACGCTCATTCCTGACGGACCACAGGGTCTCTAACAAAAATTTCATCACGCCATAACGCGGAAGTTCGACTCACGGTGGATCTGTCCTTCGGGGTTCATAATATACTCACCAAGGCCTTTCTTCCCCAAAAGGAATTTTTCGTGCCCCAGACTTTCACCTCCATTTTGTTGCACAGTGTTATCTAATCTAAAAAATGTGTTCAGCTAGGTGAAAGGTACCACCTACGGAGCTATATCAAAGAGTCAACCTATCTTTACATTTTTGACGATTATTTTTGAATAGACAAAATTTGCAGCTAAAATTCTCAAAATACCGAAAATCGGGAGATACCGTTATATGGGGGCTATACCAAAACATGGACCTATGTTGACGATGTTTCGTTGGAGATGTTTTATGTCCACTGAGAACTTTGAATGTCAAATTACAGCTATTTCGGTTAAAAACTGTAGCTAAAATTCTCAAAATACCGAAACTCGGGAGGAACCGTTATATGGGGGCTATACCAAAACATGGACCTATATTGACGATGTATCGTTGGAGATGTTTTATGACCACTGAGAACCTCAAATGGCAAATTACAGCTAGTTCGGTGAAAAATTTTAGCTAAAATTCTCAAAATACCGAAAATCGGGAGGTACCGATATATGGGGGCTATACCAAAACATGGACATATATTGACGATGTTTCGTGGAGATGTTTCATGACCACTAAGAACCTCAAATGTCAAATTACAGCTAGTTCGGTTAAAAATTGTAACTAAAATGCTCAAAATACCGAAAATCGGGAGGTACGGTTATAAGGGGGCCATACCAAAATATGGACCCATGTTGACGATGTTTGGTAGAGATGTTTCATGACCACTGTGAACCTCAAATGTCAAATTGCAGATAGTTCTGTTACAAATTGTGGCTAAAATTCTCAAAATACCGACAATTGGGAGGTACCGTTATATGGGGGCTATACCAAAACATGGACCTATGTTGACGATGTTTCGTGACCACTGAGAACCTCAAATGTCAAATTGCAGATAGTTCGGTTAAAAATTGTGGCTAAAATTCACAAAATACCGAAAATCGGGAGGTACCGTTATATGGGGACTATACCAAAACATGGACCTATGCCCATATCCTTTGGGATATAAGTTTCTTGATCACTAGGAACCCTAAGTGCCAAATTATAGCTAATTCGGTCTGCAAATGTGCCGAAGAACGTCAAAATACCTCAAATCCGGAGGTACCGTTATATGGGGGCTATACCAAAAAGTGGACCGATATAGCCCATCTTCGAACTTGACCTGCCTATGGAAAAAAGACCCTCGGGTGCAAAATTTCAGCACTCTATCTCAATTATTGCGGACGCTAGAGTGATTACAACATACGGACAGACAGACGGACATGGCTAGATCGTCTTAGAATTTATACTTTATAAAATATATATACTTTATAGGGTCGCAAATGATTAGTTCGATGTGTTACAAACAGAATGACAAACTTAATATACCCTCCATACTATGGTGGAGGGTATAAAAAGGAACGAAATACAACGATTGCGTTGGCTATTCCACGTCATAAGAATGAGCGATGATGAACCCGTTAAAAAGATGTATAAATGTCGAACTGGAAGGCCAAGGCTTCGATGGAGTCAGCAAGTGAAATACGAAATCTGAAAACACGATATCCAGGATTGGCAAGATAAAGCAACAAATACAGAGTAATGGAGATCATTTCGTAGTACGGCTTATGAAACAAAGGTTCTGTAAAGACCCAGTAAGTATGAAATCGAATTAACATTTAAATCCACTTCTTCTTCTTCTTCTTCTTCTTTATTTGCCTATTTTATTTTCGAATGTTGGCGGCCAATGTGCAAATACAATAATACTATTACAGTAGTATGAATTAATATATATTGTTTATAATATCGCAAAAAGTCTCTCTGTTTCTAGCTTTGCAGATTTATGACATCACGCATACCGGTCCATTCCTGGATGTTGTTGATCCACAGAAGTTGTTTTTTCCCTCTGGAAGACCTTCCTTCAATGTTTGCACAGATAATACTTTACAGCAGTTTGTATTTCTGATTTCTCATAATGTGGCCCAAATATGATGTTTTTTGTCCCTTTATGTTATTCAACAGCTCTTTTTCTTTGTGCAAACTTCATTATTTGATATGCAGTGTGTCCATGATATCTTTAAGATGCGTCGATATGTCCACGTCTCAAAGGCTGAAAGTTTTTTAAAATTTGTTTAAGGTCTATGTTTCCACGCCATAAAATAGGACAGACCATACATACTTACGTAATGAAAATGTATGTAAATCTAAAAACCAAAATAAGATATAAGAATATTTCGGTTTTTAGATTTACATTGTGGCTTGTAAAAGCCTTTTTAAATCCGCTAGATTTACTAAATAAAGTACAATGTCCATGAAATTTTATTTCATATAAAATACGCCATTAAAGTTCATTTAGAAAACCATTATCAATTTTTAATGCAATGATTTGTTTCGAAGTCAATATCTATTATGGCAGTTTTGCAATTGATAATTACCTAAATATTTTCTCAATTATGGCAATTATGTATGTACAAAAATCTATGTCACTTTTAATGACTGTGCAGCAACAACAAAATACCCATTGCCACAAATGCAGTACCGCAGTGCGTATTAGTCATCAACGTCCTGGAGACACTCAGAAATACCAATAATTATACGTCACCTTGGCCAGCAAATGAAGAGAGAAAACTTTGTCAAAAACTAAGCTAATTAAACTAATTGGCAATAAAATAACAAATTAAAAAAGTATTAACAAAATACGGCAGAAAAAAAAACGAAAAACTACAAAATGAAAAGAAATTTAAAGCAAAGTACATTATGGGAGCCACTACAAGGCAGTGTGAGAACAAAACACAAATACAGCATGGACATTTTTTTAAATCCCTTACCAGGTAAACACTTATTCCATGGAATTATAAAGAGCATTTCTACATTCCTGATGTTCATTTCTCTTTGGTTGAAATAAAAACAAAATATTTCTTTTTAACGTCACATACTAAGTACTTGCTTTGTTTTCCACGTTAAAGGATGAAAAAATGAAAATGAAAAGTGGAAAAAACATTAACTGGAAAGGAAAGAAATAACAGGAATAGTGTATAAGTTACAAAAACCTTAGGCCGATAGCCCTAGTTGCTAGTGCTTTTTATATTTTTTTATTATGATTTTTAATTGTAATAAATATTTCGAAAATAAAAATAAAAAAATAATACAAAAACCTTACTAAATACTTAGTTGAGTCTTAACAAAAAGCGGCTTCAATAAATGAAGCAATGCCAGCAAAGACCTTTTTCTGTCGAAGATAAAACTGCTGTTGGAGAATATGCAAAACAAAAAAAATCATACTTATAATGAAGAGAACAGCCATCCAGACAAAGAAGAACAGGCAAGGATAACATTAAACGACAAGAATACAAACAGCAACCTAGAGTTGAGCATTTAACTGTAATGGCAATTTGTAGCAGCTACAAAGCTGTACTCCAATTAAACAGGCGAGAAGGAACAAAAACAAATTGTGACCAAAGTACCATTTACCACAGCAGTAGTGATGATTGAGAAAGAGAAAAAGAGAGATAGCAAGAGGGTTTCGGCAGCAAACATAATCAGCATTATAGAGTTTTGTTTTTCGATTTTTTTGTATGATGAACAAAAATATTTAAATGTTCTTTTCTTTGTGTTGTTATTACTGCATACATTCTTTCTGATCGAAAAGGTAGAATTGGGCACAGTGTCTAAAATATGAATAAGGTATTTACAACAGCCTGGTCATGCATAAGAATTTGATTATCGCCCTTTTATAAAACATAGTTTAATTTTTCTTTATTCTTTAATCAGAAATGAAGCCCAACTTTACTCAAACGTTGGATGTTTTTAGGGCTTAACATATTAATGGACAGGCGAAACCGCTGAAACTAGAACCTTGAAATTTGAAATTTTAGTCGATGTTGGTATTTTGGTGGTTTGATACTGTTTGATTTTTGTAAATTCGAACTAAAAGACTGCAAAAAGTACTAAGAGACGTTATCTGTTGTGTCATGGTAACCAAAGTTCTCCACCAAAAATCGTCAACATAGGCCCCATAAAACGATACCTCCCGATTTTCGGCATTTTGAGGATTATAGCTACGATTTTTGACGGATTATAGTAGTCACAAAACTTCTTCACTAAAATCGTCAAGATAAGTTTATGTTTCGTTTCTTCGTGGTCACGAAACTTATACACCAAAAATCGTTAATCGTGTTTTAATACAGCCCTCATATAACAGTTACTCCCGATTTTCGGTATTTTAAGGATTTTAGCTATAATAAAAGGTTCGCAACGTCCGAACTAAACGTTTTTTTGCGTGTTTAATATAATTCTTTTCGTTGTCCTCTTGTTTAATCCAGCCATGGCCTACCAGATCTGCGTGTACCGCCATGTAGCCATATATATATATATGGTTTTTGGTGGCCTAGCCCCCTCCATAGCCCATACGACGTCGATAGTCTTCGTCAAAGCAGATTGCTTCGTAGATTTTTCGAACAATTTTTCTCTCAAACACAACCAAGGACTGCCTTATAAGCTTGCATCAGTACCCAGGCTTCGGAACCCCACTTTAACACGGCTGGTATCACTGTTTTGTATAGTATTATTTTTGTTTGGCGATATATTACATTAAATTGCTACTTAGACCAAAGTAACACCTATTGGCTAGTACTATTATTCTTCTAATTTTACAATATCAATTTGGTTGCTTGTCGTATTTGTGCCGAGGTAGACGAAGTCTTTAACTACCTCAAAATTGATGTAACCAAGTTCCACAGTTGGTCCGAGTTCTATGGATCATCAACTTGGTCTAGTCGCCGTTTACTGTCAAACCCATATTAACAGATTCTCTTGCAACTTTTTGAAAAGCTATCAGTTACTTCTGTTACTGATCGACGCATGAGGTCAATGTCGTCGGCATAAGCAAAAAACGTGTGGTTACTTACTTACTTAGCTGGCCCATTACAGAACATTTGTTCTATAGGCCGAACTAAGAAGAGATCTCCATTCCTCTCTATTTGTTGCTTTGCACTCTGGAATATCGCGCCTTTTCATCTCAACATCCACTTGTTTGCGCCATCTATTCCTTGGCCTGCCAATTCTGCGTGCACCGCCATGTGGCATGTATTCATACGCCTTTTTAGCGGGTTCATCATCGCTCATTCTTATGATATGGCCTAGCCAACGCAATCGCTGCATCTCGGTACGTTTAACTATATTGATGTCGTTGTATAGCAGATACATGCGACGTCGATATTCACCGTCAACGCAGATTGGTCCGTAGATCTTTCGAAGAATTTTTCTCTCAAACACACCAAGCACTGCCATGTCTGCTTGCGCAAGTACCCAGGCTTCGGAGCCATACATCAGCACGGGTAGTATCAGTGTTTTGTAGAGCGTTATTTTTGTTTGACGAGATGTGGCTTTGTTTTTAAACTGCTTACTTAAACCAAAGTAGCATCTGTTGGCCAATACAATTCTTCTTTTTATTTCACAACTGATGTCGTTTGTTGTGTTTACGGAGGTGCCGAGGTAGACGAAGTCTTTAACTACCTCATTATTATGGAACCAACTTCCACAGTCGGTCCGAGCTCAATGGACGCATTGCGCGTCGACACCATCAACTTGGTCTTCTCACCGTTTACCGCCAGACCCACTATAGCAGATTCTCCTTCGACCTTCATAAAGGTATCAGATACTTCTTTTACTGATCGGCCCATGATGTCTATATCATCAGCATAAGCAAGTAACATGTGACTATTGGTGTAGATTGTGCCACTTCTTTTGACGTTTGCCTCTCGTATAACCTTTTCCAGCAGGATGTTGAAGAGATCACACGAAAGGCTGTCTCCTTGTTTGAAACCTCTTTTGGTAGCAAACTCTTCGGAGAGGTTCTTTCCTATTTTAATTGAGTCATTTTACAAAGCCGAATGAGCTTTGCGGGGATACCAAATTCAGACATGGCTTGGAATACCTTTTAACGCAGCGGGCTGTCGAAAGCTGCTTTATAATCGACAAAAAGGTGGTAGGCCTTGTTATTCTTCAGCCGATTTATTGCTGTCTTTACCTCATCTTGGCTGGGCGGTATACATTCAATACCATCTTCTGGGATTGGGACTGTGGTATCTTCGTCGACTTCGCTACTTTGGATACCAGCAGTTTGGAAAAATGCTCTTTCCATATCCTGAGTACAGTCAGTTACCAAATTACCTTGCTGGTCTCTACAGGAGGATGTGCCTGTACCAAAGCCATCAGTTTGATGCTTGACTCTTTGGTAGAATTTTCGGACTTCATTCTGGCTCCTGTACAACTCGATTTTTTCACACTCCCGCTTTTCCATCTCTCTCTTTTTCCTGCGGAAAAGACGAGAGGAACTCTCTCCTTTTTTCCCCGTATCTCTCTCATGCGCTACGCGTTGCTACGGATTGTAAAGTAGCCTTATAGGCCGCATTTTTCTCTTCGGTGGCAGCACGACACTCCTCATCATACCATGGATTCCTTGGTGGAGGTCTCTGGTATCGAAGTATGGATTTTGCGGCTGTTTGCATGGAGTGGGCAATGCTTTGCCATTGCGCTGATATGTTATCGGGATGAGGAGTGCTTTGATTAAGCAATTGGGCTAGTTGAGTGGAATATGCTGTGGCTATCTGTTGTGATTGCAGCTTACCGATGTCTAACTTTCGTGTTGTGTCTGTTCGCACTTTGTTTGCTACGTTTAAGCGGGTGCGTACCTTTGCTGCAACAAGGTAGTGGTCCGAATCAATGGTTGCGCCTCGGAACGATCGTACATCCAACACGCTCGATGAATGTCTTCCATCTGTCACAACATGATCAATTTGGTTTCTTGTTTTCTGATCTGGAGACAGCCAGGTGCCCTTATGAATATCGAGATGATTAAATCTGGTACTGCTAACTACCATGTTTTTTGCAGCTGCAAAGTCTATCAGCCTCATACCATTGTCAGATGTTTCACTGTGGAGACTGAATTTCTCGACTGTTGGGCCAAAGATATTATCCTTTCCAATTTTGGCATTAAAATCGCCTAGAATGATTTTAATGTCATGGGCAGGGCAACGGTCATATGTTTCTTCTAAGCGCTCGTAAAATATATCTGTGGTATGTTCGTCCTTTTCTTCAGTGGGAGCATGAGCGCAAATAAAGCTGATGTTGAAGAATTTAGCTTTTATTCGAATTGCAGCAAGTCTTTCATTCACTGGGGTGAAGCTGGATACCAGATGTTTTAGTATCCGACTAACTACGAATCCACAACCAAACTCATGCTTTACGTCATGGCAGCTATAATACAGTGCGTCACCTTTAGGTGTTGTTGTGACGCCTTTCCCAATCCATCGTATTTCCTGTATGGCAGTAATATCGGTCTTGTACTTTTCAAGTACGTCTGCCAATGCGAAGACTGCACCTTCTCTATAGAGAGTGCGAACATTCCAGGTGCTGATTCGCAGATCATGGTCCTTAAAACGTTTGCGGGGTTCGTCAACTTTAGAGGGGTTTGTTTTTCTTTTCTTTCGTTTTTTCATAGTAGGCTGTTTTTTCTAGGGGAGGGTTACTAACCCGACGCCCAAACCCAAGTTTTTAACGTTCTTATGGGTGAGCGCGCGGCACATGTTAGCTCACTACCTTTAACGGGTGTTAAAGGCAGTTCCCCAGGTGACACCACGGGGAGGTCAGTGTCCTCTTGAGATGAAAGAGGGACCAAGATAAATCCTGGTATTTGCCATGTTAAAACCGGTCAGGACCGTTGCTTGGTATCTTCCATCCCCTACGTCACCCAACGTGTGGTTAATGGTGTGAATTTGTCGTTCATTTTAACACATATGAACATCTCACATAACCTTTCCCAGCAGAGTGTTGAATAGATAACACGAAAGAGTGTGTTCTTATCTGAAACCTCTTTTGGTAGTAAACTGTTCGGAAAGGTTTTTTTTCCTATTTTAACTGAGGACTGGGTATCTGTTAAAGTCATATTACAAAACCTAATGAACTTTAAACGTAGATGGCAGCCGAAGGCTGCTTTATAATCGACAAAAATGTGATATGTGTCGATATACATCTCTTGGGTCTTCTCCATGATCTGTTGCAGGGTATGGCCGAATTATTTAGTTGACCATAGGCTTTAGTCGTTCGCAGAATATCCCTGACACTATCTTGTAAGCAATACGGAGAAGACTTATGTCCTTATAGTTAGAACACACAGTCGTATCTCCCTGCTTGTGGACGGGTCACAGGATGCTTAGGTTCCAATCGTCGGGTACGCGGTTTTCCAGGCAGATGGTGCTAACTAGCTGATGGATACACTTTTGAATGTAGAAGCTGCCGAAGGCTGTTTTAAAATCGACAAAAAGGTGGTAGGTGTCGATCTGCATCTCCTGGGTCTTCTCAAAGATCTGCCGCAGGGTAAATATAGTGTCAATGGTGAATTTTCCAGGTCTAAAGCCCTGACACTATGTTGTAGGCAACAGGGAGAAGACGTATGCCCATGTAGTGTGATCGTACGCATTCTCTCCTTTCTTGAGGGCGGGACACATGCTCAGGTTCCAATCGTTGGGTACGCGATCTTCCTGCCAGATAGTGTTAACTAGCTTTTCAGCGTGTTGCCTCCGGTTTTCAACAGCTCTCCTGGTTAGCCATCGGCTCCTGCTGCCTTATTACTCTCTATTGACCGGGATGGCACTCAATACAATCTTCTACCAAGGATTCGGAAATATGTTCTTTTCATAACCTAAGCACGCCTACCTCTATCTGTTGCTAGATTACCTCGCCTTTACTGGTGGATGCACCTGTACCAAAGTCATTAAATTGAAATGTTACTTCATAAAACCCTTTGGAAAGGGTCATAGGAAGCACCATTTCCTTTGGAAAGGGTCTTAGGAAGCACCATTTCCTTTGGAAAGGGTCTTAGGAAGCACCCTTTCCTTTGGAAATGAACTTAGGAAAGTCTTAGGAAGAACCTTTTCGTTAGGAAAGGGTCTTAGGAAGCACCCTTTCCTTGGGAAATAAACTTAGGAAAGTCTTAGGAAGAACCTTTTCGTTAGGAAAGGGTCTTAGGAAGCACCCTATCCTTTGGAAAGGGTCTTAGGAAGCACCCTATCCTTTGGAAAGGGTCTTAGGAAGCACCCTATCCTTTGGAAAGGGTCTTAGGAAGCACCCTATCCTTTGAAAAGGGTCTTAGGAAGCACCCTATCCTTTGGAAAGGGTCTTATGAAGCACCCTATCCTTTGAAAAGGGTCTTAGGAAGCACCCTACCCTTTGGAAAGGGTCTTAGGAAGCACCCTATCCTTTGGAAAGGGTCTTAGGAAGCACCCTATTCTTTGGAAAGGGTCTTAGGAAGCACCCTATCCTTTGGAAAGGGTCTTAGGAAGCACCCTATCCTTTGAAAAGGGTCTTAGGAAGCACCCTATCCTTTGGAAAGGGTCTTAGGAAGCACCCTATCCTTTGGAAAGGATCTTAGGAAGCACCCTATCCTTTGGAAAGGGTCTTAGGAAGCACCCTATCCTTGGGAAAGGGTCTTAGGAAGCACCCTTTCCTTTGGAAATGAACTTAGGAAAGTCTTAGGAAGTACCCTTTCGTTAGGAAAGGGTCTTAGGAAGCACCCTTTCCTTGGGAAATAAACTTAGGAATGTCTTAGGAAGAACCTTTTCGTTAGGAAAGGGTCTTAGGAAGCACCCTATCCTTTGGAAAGGGTCTTATGAAGCACCCTATCCTTTGAAAAGGGTCTTAGGAAGCACCCTACCCTTTGGAAAGGGTCTTAGGAAGCACCCTATCCTTTGGAAAGGGTCTTAGGAAGCACCCTATTCTTTGGAAAGGGTCTTAGGAAGCACCCTATCCTTTGGAAAGGGTCTTAGGAAGCACCCTATCCTTTGAAAAGGGTCTTAGGAAGCACCCTATCCTTTGGAAAGGGTCTTAGGAAGCACCCTATCCTTTGGAAAGGATCTTAGGAAGCACCCTATCCTTTGGAAAGGGTCTTAGGAAGCACCATTTCCTTTGGAAAGGGTCTTAGGAAGCACCCTTTCCTTTGGAAATGAACTTAGGAAAGTCTTAGGAAGAACCTTTTCGTTAGGAAAGGGTCTTAGGAAGCACCCTTTCCTTGGGAAATAAACTTAGGAAAGTCTTAGGAAGAACCTTTTCGTTAGGAAAGGGTCTTAGGAAGCACCCTATCCTTTGGAAAGGGTCTTAGGAAGCACCCTACCCTTTGGAAAGGGTCTTAGGAAGCACCCTATCCGTTGGAAAGGGTCTTAGGAAGCACCCTATCCTTTGGAAAGGGTCTTAGGAAGCACCCTATCCTTTGGAAAGGGTCTTAGGAAGCACCCTATCCTTTGAAAATGGTCTTAGGAAGCACCCTATCCTTTGAAAATGGTCTTAGGAAGCACCCTATCCTTTGGAAAGGGTCTTAGGAAGCACCCTATTCTTTGGAAAGGGTCTTAGGAGGCACCCTATCCTTTGGAAAGGGTCTTAGGAAGCACCCTATCCTTTGGAAAGGGTCTTAGGAAGCACCCTATCCTTTGGAAAGGGTCTTAGGAAGCACCCTATCCTTTGGAAAGGATCTTAGGAAGCACCCTTTCCTTTGGAAAGGGTCTTAGGAAGCACCCTATCCTTGGGAAAGGGTCTTAGGAAGCACCCTTTCCTTTGGAAATGAACTTAGGAAAGTCTTAGGAAGTACCCTTTCGTTAGGAAAGGGTCTTACGGAGCACTCTTTCCTTAGGAAAGGGTCTTAGGAAGCTCCCTTTGCTGTGGAAAGGGTGATAGGAGGCACCCTTTCCTTTGAAAAGGCTCTTAGGAAGCTCCCTTTACTTTGAAAAGGGCCTCAGGAAGCACCCTTTTCTTTGAAAAGGGCCTCAGGAAGCACCCTTTTCTTTGAAAAGGGTCTCAGGAAGCCCCCCTTCCTTTGGAAAAGGTCTCAGGAAGCCCCCCTTCCTTGGAAAGGGCCTTAGGAAGGACCCTTCCTTTGGAAAGGGTCTTAGGAAACACCCTTTAGTTTGGAAAGGGTCTTAGGAAACACCCTTTCGTTTGGAAAGGGTCTTAGGAAGCACCCTTCCTTTGGAAAGGGCCTTAGGGAGCAACCTATCCTTTGGAAACGGTCTTAGGAAGCACCCTTTCCTTTGGAAAGGGCCTTGAAAGGGTCTGAGGAAGCTCTGTTTCCTTTGGAAAGGGCGTTAGGAAGCACCCTTTCCTTTGAAAAGGGCGTTGAAAGGGTCTGAGGAAGCTCCGTTTCCTTTGGAAAGGGCGTTAGGAAGCACCATTTCCTTTGAAAATGACGTTAGGAAGCACCCTTTCCTTTGGAAATGGCGTTAGGAAGCACCCTTCCCTTTGGAAAGGGCGTTAGGAAGCACCCTTTCCTTTGGAAACGGTCTTTGGAAGCACCCTTTCCTTTGAGAACGGTCTTTGGAAGCACCCTTTCCTTTGGAAACGGTCTTTGGAAGCACCCTTTCCTTTGGAAACGGTCTTAGGAAGCAACCTTTCCTTTTCTTTTGTATAATTTTCGAAATTCATTCGGGCTTTTCTTTCGAAACCTTTCTCGTGTGCTACGCATTACGACTATGGCGCATTTTTCTCTCCGGTAACAGGATGACACTCCTGGTCATGGGTTCCTTGGTGGAGACCTCTAGCGGCCAATACCTTTTCACTGTGCTGATAACATATCGATAAGTGCTTCGAGTAAGCAATTGGGCCAGATGAGTGGAATATGGTGTGGGTATCTGTTGTGATTGCAGCTTATCGATTCCAACTTCCGTGTTGTGTCTTTTCGTACGTTGTTTGCTACGTTTAGTCGGGTACGTACCTTTGCCACAGAAAGGTGATGGTCCGAGTCTTTGTTTGCTGCTGTCAATCACAATGTAATCAATTTGATTTCTTGTTTTCTGGTCTGGAGAAAGCCAGGTGGCCTTATCAATGTCGAGATTCTTTGCTTTGGCTTCGCGAAGTCTATCAGCCTAATTCCATTGTCAGATGTTTCACATGGAAACTGCATTTTCCGACTGTTGGGCCAAAGATATTATCCTTTCTAATTTTGGCATTAAAATCGCATAGAATAATTTTAATGTCATGGGCAGGTCATATGTTTCTTCTAAGCGCTTGTAAAATATATTTTTGGTCTGTTAGTCCTTGTCGTCAGTGGGAACATGAGCGCAAATAAAGCTGATGTTGAAAAATGTAGCTTTTATCCGAAGCCTGTCATTCACTGGGGTGAAGTTGGAGACCAGATGTTTTAACCTCCGACCAACTAAACTAATGCTTTATTTCATGGCAGCTATAATATAGTGCGTCAACTTTAGGTGTTGTTGTGACGCCTTTCCCAATCTGCCGCATTTGCTGTACTTTTCAAGCACGTCTACCAATGCGTAAACTGCACCTTCTCTATAAAGAGTGCAAACATTCCAGATGCAGGTTCGTAGATCATAGTTCTTAAAACGTTTGCTGTGGTCGTCAACTTTAGAGGGGTTTGTTTTCCTTTTTCACAGTATGTTGCTTCTTGGAGGAGCGGTTACTAGCTCAACGCCCAACTCAAGTTTTTAAGGTTCTTATGGGCGAACGCGCGGCACGTGTTAGCTCACAACATTTAACGGGTGTTAAAAGCAGCTCCCTTGGTGACACCACTGGGAAATCAGTGTCCACTTGAGACGAAACAGGGACCAAGATAAGTACTGGGTTTTGCCTTGTTAAAGCCGGTCAGGTCCATATTTCGTTTTTCATTATTTTCATTATCATGACCTACGCCTTATACCCGTAGTTATTTTTACTATTTTTTTCGATAACATAAAGGAAAAAATGTTACGTAGTAAAAAATAGTAGCTATTTTCAAGTTCTGGAACAGAAATTGAACACAGAATTGTCATTCAATACCAATATCGTATCGTAGAGTGCTTCGCCACATGAATTTTTCGCAGAAGTCTTGGCCTTCCCCAGTTATTATGCAGCGGAGGTTATTTCAAATCCAATTTATTTTTGATTACAAAAAATACTATTTTCCATTTTTCTCTTCTACATAATTGCTCTGTTCCAGAACCTGCAAGAAGCTACTATTTTTTACTACGATAACATTTTTATACCCTCAGCCTTTAGGCTAAAGAGGGTATTTACACTTTGTTATACCCTCAGCCTTTAGGCTAAAGAGGGTATTTACACTTTGATACGGCCAAAAATGTGCCTCATCGAAATAATGGTTTTAGACCCCAAGTATGTTTGTACGATATCCGTTTCAGACAATTTTGAGTAGATCTAGCAATGTCCGTCCGTCTGTCTGTCTGTCTGGCTGGCTGGCTGGTGCGCACGATAACTCTCGAACGGATCAATAGATTCGGTTCAAATTTTGAGTATCAAAATATTTTGTCCAGATTTGATTTAAGTTCGAAGATGGGCCATATCGGTTCACTCCATCAGGTACCTCCCCCACAAAAGTTCAAAAATGTTCGGAAAAATTGTCCGCACGATAACTCTTGAAGGGAGTAACCGATTTGGTCCATACTTTGTATATCGTAAACATTCTGCAAGAGGAAGATGAGGTTCCAATATGGCATCAATCGGTCCACTCCTTCGAGTACCTCCCACACAAAATTTCGGAAAAGTTCAGTTTAGGACCATCTCTCGAATCACTATGATTTTTGTTTTAGCAACTTGTATTCACTGCCCTCCATACGACGGTACAAGTTTCATTAGGGGCAAGTCCATACTTCCTGAGAAAATAGCCTGAAAGTTGTAAAAAAATCCCTATGACACTGTGTGAGGTGGTTGGAGCGCAAAATAACTCTAGAACGGATCTGCCGATTCGGTCCAAAACTTAGTAATATTTTGTCCAAACATAGTCTTAGTTTGAAGATAAGCCATATCGGTCCATTCCTTCATGTACCTCCCCCACAAAAGTTCAAAAATTTTCGGCAAATTTGTTCATACGGTAACTCTTAAAGGGAGTGGCCGAATTGGTCTGTACTTTACATATCCTAATATATCTACTAGATATAGATCAGGTTCAAATATGGACTATATTTGTCTAATCCATCCGGTACCTCCCACACAAAATTTCGGATAAGTTCACTTTAAGACCTGCTATCGAATCACTTTGATTTTTGTTGGAGCAACTTGCATTCTCTGCCTCAATTACGATGGTAAACGTTGTTTCAGGGGCAAGTCCATACTTCTTGAGTAAACATCCCGAAGTGTGTAAAAACCACATATGGCACCATATGTAGTGGCTGAAGATCCACTTCCATAATGGTCAATGTAGATCCATTCCTTTTAGTATCTCCTCCGCAAAACTTTTGATCCCTAATCCTAATGAACATTTTTGTCGGTTCAAATTCCCAAAGTTTATAAAAACCCCTAAATACATACATACGTTTTTTGGGAAAAAAAATTGTTTCAATATATACAGCCTGAGGTTATATCTCTGATACTGATACTGACTGATACTTTTTTACTTGTTTCTTTATGTTATCGAAGAAAAAAATAGTAAAACTTAGTAGATTCTTGCAGTTCTGGAACAGATCATATATTTTCCTTTTCAGACCACTGTAAAATCATTTATGTCTTTATCAGAAATGTGACTCGTAACATCAGCCAGCGAAATTACCACCAACAAAACAAGAAACATATTCCAATGCTTGCCACTCTAGCACCGCTATGGTTTTACTCAACATTTTCCCTCAAACATTTGTGATTCTTGGTGACAATCAGTTCCACACTCACACACACATACACACCCCATTGCATTTCACTTCAGGTTATAAATGAAAATTTGCTTTTCTGCAGTAATCAAGTGGTCTTACATACAAGTGTGATCTGCATACAAAGTTCATGATTATAACTTTTAATGGACAAGGCTTAAATGTTTGGATTCTTCTGTGGCATTTCCCTGCCACGATGATGGTGATGACGATGATGTGCATGACGTTTATGTCCCATGTTACCTTTGGTTGATGGACGAAGGTGTTGTGAAAGATTTTTTTCCTTTTATTTAATTTTTCAAAGGCACATTGTCTGTTGTTTTAACTTCAATGCACAAAAATACCCACACACACAATCAAACAAGCAACCCCTGAACCATCTTTAACCATCCATCCATCGACAGGGTCAGTCAGGTAGAAAAAAAAAACAACTTCAACAGCAATAAAAGCCAAGTTTAGCTATAAAAAATTAATACCCTTAGTCCATTATGGTCTTCATCGATATGACGACTACGACGATGAGGAAGGGCTATGATGAGGTCTGTGAATGACTCAAAGAGTTTTATTCTTTTTATGGCTTTCACCTTCGAATGGCTAATTTATGGAAATACTGCAGTCAGTTTCATTTCATTGCTAATTTTCGGGATGTAATTTTTATGTCATTAAAAAGCTTAAAGAAACGCCATAAAAATTTAAAACAAAACATTTTATGATTTCGAAAAGAAGAGGAAATACTTGCAAACTGCGTGGAAATAATAGAAATGAACTAATTAAAGATAACTTTCGATAATGGTATTAAAGGTGAATAAATCATAAAATTAACTTCACATTTTTTCGAATTTCAAATGTAAGTACATTATTCGAAATTTGAGGAACATTGAGGGTTTGATGATTTGTGTTGGTTCAGTATATGCAAACTCCATTTA
This sequence comes from Musca autumnalis, assembly GCF_047663935.1. Taxonomy (NCBI): domain Eukaryota; kingdom Metazoa; phylum Arthropoda; class Insecta; order Diptera; family Muscidae; genus Musca; species Musca autumnalis. The sequence goes on along the minus strand of NW_027412088.1, from coordinate 10,485,857 downwards.
GGAGATGAAAGATACCAAGCAACGTCCCTGACCGGTTTTAATATGGCATAGCCCAGGACTTACCTTGGTCCCTCTTTCATATCAAATGGACACTGACTCGCCTGTGGTGTCACCTGGAGAGCTGCCTTTAACATCCGTTAAAGGTAGTGTTAGAAACTTGTGTGGGGCTAGTAACCCATCTCTCCAAAGAGAAAAATACTATGAAAAAATAAAGAAAGAGAAAAACGATCCTTCTAAAGTTGACGACCCCCGCAAATGTTTTAAGGACCATGATCTGCTAATCTGCACCTGGAATGTTCACACTTTTTATAGAGAAGGTGCATTTATGCTTTGGCAGGAAATGTGATGGATTGGAAAAGGCGTCACAACAACACCTAAAGGTGACGCCCTGTATTATAGCTGTCATGACATAAAGCATGAGTTTGGTTGCTGATATGTAGTTTGTTAAAACAACTGGTATCCAGATTCAAACCAGTGAATAAATAACTTGAAATTTTGCTTCAATGCGGATAACAACATCAGCTTTATCTGCGCTCCTGCTCTCTCTGAAGACAAGGACGAACAGACGGCTTTGGACCTGGCAAATCCACCATTGATAGATTTTTGATATATGTATAATAATATTCCCAGAAGGGATTAGGGATGTACACCCCGATTCATATTAGCTCGATTATATGGGACCTACTGTTTATCACCGAGTCCGAACGACAACACCACTTGTAGAGACGTTTTACACTGTTGAAATACTATGGGATATTACACTATGGGATATTTTCCCTCCGTTAAAAATGTAATGTTGACTGGCCTGACCGGTTTTAACATGGCAAAGCCCAGGATTTATCTTGGTTCCTCTTTCATCTCAAGTGGACACTGACCTCCCCATGGTGTCACCTGGGGAACTGCCTTTAACACCCGTTAAAGGTAGTGAGCTAACATGTGCCGCGCGTTCACCCATAAGAACGTTAAATACTTGGGTTTGGGCCCTGACACGATCTTGTAGAAAAAAACAGCCTACTATGAAAAAACGAAAGAAAAGAAAAACAAACCCCTCTAAAGTTGACGAACCCCGCAAACGTTTTAAGGACCATGATCTGCGAATCTGCACCTGGAATGTTCGCACTCTTTATAGAGAAGGTGCAGTCTACGCATTGGCAGACGTACTTGAAAAGTACAATACCGATATTACTGCCATACAGGAAATACGATGGATTGGGAAAGGCGTCACGACAACACCTAAAGGTGACGCACTGAATTATAGCTGCCATGACGTAAAGCATGAGTTTGGTTGCGGATTCGTAGTTAGTCGGAGGCTAAAACATCTGGTATCAAGCTTCACCCCAGTGAATGAAAGACTTGCTGCGATTCGAATAAAAGCTAAATTCTTCAACATCAGCTTTATTTGCGCCCATGCTCCCACTGAAGAAAAGGACGAACAGACCAAAGATATATTTTACGAGCGCTTAGAAGAAACATATGACCGTTGCCCTGCCCATGACATTAAAATCATTTTAGGCGATTTTAATGCCAAAATTGTAAAGGAGAATATCTTTGGCCCAACAGTCGGGAAATTCAGTCTCCACAGTGAAACATCCGACAATAGTATGAGACTGATAGACTTCGCAGCACCAAAAAATCACGGTAGTTAGCAGCACCAGATTTATGCATCTCGACATTCATAAGGGCTCCTTGCTGTCTCCAGATCAGAAAACAAGAAATCAAATTGATCATGTTGTGATAGATGGAAGACATTCATCGAGCGTGTTGGATGTACTATCGTTCCGAGGCGCAAACATTGATTCGGACCACAGCCTTGTTGCAGCAAAGGTACGCACCCGTTTAAACGTAGCAAACAAAGTACGAACAGACACAACACAAAAGTTAGGCATCGGTAAGCTGCAATCACAACAGATATACACAGCATATTCCACTCAACTAGCCCAATTGCTTAATCAAAGCACTCCTCATCCCGATAACATATCAGCGCAATGGCAAAGCATTGCCCACTCCATGCAAACAGCCGCAAAATCCATACTTGGATAACAGAGACCTCCACCAAGGAATCCATGGTATGATCAGGAGTGTCGTGCTGCCACCGAAGAGAAAAATGCGGCATATAGGGCTACTTTACAATCCGTAGCAACGCGTAGCACACGAGAGAGATACAGGGAGAAAAGGAGAAACGTCTTTTCCGCAGCAAAAAGAGAGAGATGGAAAAGCGGGAGTGTGAAAAAATCGAGATGTACAGGAGCCAGAATGAAGTCCGAAAATTCTACCAAAGAATCAAGCATCAAACTGATGGCTTTGGTACAGGCACATCCTCCAGTAGAGACCAGCAAGGTAATTTGGTAACTGATACAGATAGTGTGCTAAGGATATGGAAAGAGAATTTTTCCAAACTGCTGGTATCCAATAGTAGCGAAGTCGACGAAGATACCACAGTCCCAATCCCAGAAGATGGTATTGAATGTATACCGCCCAGCCAAAATGAGGTAAAGACAGCAATAAATCGGCTGAAGAATAATAAGGCAGCAGGAGCCGATGGCTTGCCAGCCGAGCTGTTCAAAACCGGAGGCGACATCCTGTGCCCCGTCCACAAGAAGGGAGATAAGACTGTATGCTCTAACTATAGGGACATAAACCTACTCCCTATAGGGACATAAGCCTACTCCCTAAAGCCTATGGTCAACGAGATAATTGGACCATACCAATGCGGCTTTAGACATGGCAAATCCACCATTGACCAGATATTTACCCTGCGGCAAATCCTGGAGAAGACCCAAGAGATTCATATCGACACCTACCACCTTTTTGTCGATTATAAAGCAGCCTTCGACAGCCCGTTCAAAGGTATTCCAAGCCATGTCTGAATTTGGTATCCCCGCAAAGCTCATCCGGCTTTGTAAAATGACTTTAACTGACACTAGGTCCTCAGTTAAAATAGGAAAGAACCTCTCCGAAGAGTTTGGTACCAAAAAAAGGTTTCAGACAAGGAGACAGCCTTAGATTAGGTTAGGGGATGTGCAGCCACTAACTTGTGACAGCATCACTCGGAGACCTTCCGGTCCATTGTGATCATCCAGTAGAAAAAAGCTGCAAGAAGAGAGGAGATGGAAAAGAGAGGATAGGGGGAAGAAATAAAAAGAGGAAGTTGTTAGAAAAGTAAAGAACGAATAAATTACAAGAAAGTTTAAGAGGGGAGGAATAGTTTTAGAGGAGGAAAAAAGATTTTATTTTTAATGGTAGGCAGAATAGTTGAATTAATTTACGCGTTCAGGTTGCGCTGTCCCAGCCAATTCAGATTTTTGATGATGTTGTAGATCACAGCAGGTTCCACAGTTGAGTAGAAAGTTAGACATGGTGGAAAGTGAACACCTACTAACCTATGCCGTCTACGAGCCAAGGCTGGACAACGACACAGGATGTGCTCGATCGTCTCTAACTCCTCCTCATCCTCACAGAGTCTGCAGTAGTCAGTAACATCCTCATCAAATTTGATGGTATGGGCCCTGATATACCAGTGTCCAGTAATGACTCCCGTCGTTACTCTAACTTCAGCTTTACTCAGGTTCAACAGAGAGTTCGTTCTTTTGACTGACAGAGACGGCCATATGGTTCTTGCCACAATGCACCTAGGTTCATTATGCCACAATTCACTGGCTCTTTCGTCAGAGAACGTTTCAATTTTTTGAAAGAAATGACAAATGGGTGGTTTGATAGATTCAGCGATAGCTAGATCTGTAGACTGCGATCCTCGTCTAGCTAATTCGTCTGCTCTTTCATTACCCAAATAGTCGCGGTGTCCTGATACCCAGCATAGCCGGAAGCCGTTAGTTAGAGTTTCCAAGGATGATCTACACTTAAGGGCGACATCGGATTTGATGTTGCAGCATTTGATGGCTTTAAGAGCCGCATGACTATCCACAAAGATAGTCACCGGTTCAAAGATTTCTGCATCCAAACTTTTTATCAATTCCGCTGCCTTCCAAATCGCGAAGATTTCAGCCTGGAAAACACTACAGTTGCTGTCTAGCCTGTAGGTGTACTCAAGAGATAACCTTTCACAGTAGACGCCAGCCCCGGTACCTTCCTCCATCTTGGAACCGTCTGTATAAAAAGCCAGACCGTCCAGAGTGGGGTTACTGCGGTTCCAGTCGTCTCTACTAGGTATAACGACGTCTATATCGTCAAATCTCAGGACTGGTGATATATAATCGCTCAGTTTCCCGCGTTGGTTCTCATTTATACCTGATTCGTTCGGGATACATCCATGCCCAAAAGCAAAACCGCGCCAGAGATCCTGTTCATGCAGCCGTAGGGCACTGCGAGTTGCCTGACACTTAATGCTGAGACTCAGTGGTTTTAAGTTCAGCAATGCGTTCAGAGCAGCCTGTGGTGTGCTCCTGGTGACTCCAGTTATGAGAATCGAGGCAGCTCTTTGTACTTTGTCAAGCCTACCGGATGTCGATTTTTGGCGCAGTGAGTGCCACCAAACAAGAGAACCATAGGATAAGATGGGTCTAACCACGGTGTTATACAGCCAGTGCATAATCGATGGGTTTAGACCCCAACTTTTCCCAATAGAATTCTTACATGAATAAAGTGCAATCAATCCTCTCTTCGCCCTTTCCTCAGCATTCCTGTTCCAGGAGACAGCCTTTCGTGTGATCTCTTCAACATCCTGCTGGAAAAGTTTATACGAGAGGCAAACGTCAAAAGAAGTGGCACAATCTACACCAATAGTCACATGTTACTTGCTTATGCTGATGATACCTTGAAGGTCGAAGGAGAATCTGCTAAAGTGGGTCTGGCGGTAAACGGTGAGAAGACCAAGTTGATGGTGTCGACGCACAATGCGTCCATTGAGCTCGGACCGACTGTGGAAGTTGGTTCCGATAATATTGAGGTAGTAAAAGACTTCGTCTACCTCGGCACCTCCGTAAACACAACAAACGACATCAGTTGTGAAATAAGAAGAAGAATTGTATTGGCCAACAGATGCTATTTTCGCTTAAGTAAGCAGTTTAAAAACAAAGCCACATCTCATCAAACAAAAATAACACTTAACAAAACACTGATACTACCCCTGCTAATGTATGGTTTTGAAGCCTGGATACTTGCGCAAGCAGATAAGGCCGTGCTTGGTGTGCTTCTTGGGAGAAAATTTCTTCGAAAAATCTAAAATCGACGTCGTATGAACCACAGGCATCGAGATACAACGTTTGTGTTGTAGGCCCTGTAAGAATGAGCGATGATGAACCCGCGGATAAGGCGTTTAAAAACATGGCGGTACGCGCAGAACTGGAAGGTCAAGTCTTCGATGGAGTGTCGAAAAGCGCAACAAATAGTTCAGGTTATAGGACAAATGTGTGGTACGCACGATAATTCTCGAATGGATCAAGCGATTGAGTTCAAAACTTTACACCTTGCCATATTTTCTCTAAACTTAGATCATGTTCGTAGATAGGCCATACCTCACAAAAGTTCAAAACTATCGATTTTGTAAAATTGTAATTTTTGTAATGCTTTTTTACAGAATATCTTATACCGCATTTTAGCAAAATAATTCTAGTATGTCCTCGGATTGTTTTGTTGTCTGCCCACAAGTTACTTGTGCGGTTTCCCTCTTATAATGACCATTTCCTTCCACATATTCCCATTTGGGGCAGGCATACTATGAGAAATGTGTGTTTAAAGAAAATCTTCTTCTTATACCGTTTATATTTTCCATTAGGAAGTTTTATTTCTTTCTTTACTCTCACCGCTAACATCCATCCATTCATATTCCACAAACCGCCGCACTAAAAATTTCTTTCTTTTGTTAGGACTTTCTTCTTAATGTCGTTGCCGTCAGAATGGTCATAGTTTTTCTTTGGTTTTCTTAATTTCATTTTAGTTGTGTTTTATTAAGATAAAACGTGTGGCCGTATGTGTTTGTGTGTACGTGTGTTAGCGGGTTTTTTGGATGCGGCTGCAGTTTTTATTACACACTGCAAGTGCATTATACTTTAATTATGTTAAAAGCTTTCATTACTTCATTCCTTTGGATGTTGGTATTCCTATATGTAGTAGTTGTCTTTTTTTTTGGTTGGGATTTTTGTGGAAATTCATTTGGTTTTTAACCAAAGTTCCTTAAACTTTATGAAAGTGGGCTAAAGGAAATACAACTTACGATATCTTTTAGAAGATAGGAAGTGATTTTTTGGATGTATTTTTACTTTTGAAAAAGATGGCAATTCGGAAAAGTCGTAATATTAAAATAAACATGTAAAAAGTATCAGTTGGCATGTAAACAAGTAAGAAAGTATAAGTGAGCTATGCTGACGGAGATACATATACCATCAGTCAATGACCACAACAAAAACCAAAAACAATAATTATACCTTATATAAAATATATTGTTTTTGTATCACGAGTTCGCTTTAAAATCTGTAGGTACCGTAATGTGAGGCTATACCAAATTGACATATGTACATATACCAAACATTTTGAGTAACCAAACTTCTTCATAAAACACTCGAAATATTAGAGTTATCTTGCACAATAGCCATTTTAGTACGTGCCGGCGGGGTTTTGGAGCTTTTGGATCATTATCTCAGGAAGAATTGACTTACTCCGGAAAAATTTTACCGTTGTAAATGAGGCCGCTATAACAACCTACTGAAAAAAGAACCCGAAGGAGTGGACCGATATGTCCATATTCGAACGCAATCTATATTTGGAAGGAATAATATGATTTGCAAAATTTGGACCAAATCGATTGCTACCTTCGAGAGTTATCGTTCACACCATTTTATAGAATAATTTTGAACTTTTGTGGGGCCCATCTTCGAACTTAAAATAAGTTTGGACAAATTGTCTGAAACGAATTTCGTCCAAACATTATTTCGATTTCTACAAAAAATTATGAAAATCGGATCGGGCTTTAACCGATCGCCATAAATATTCATATATAAGGTTTTTGGATCAAATGGAAAAATGTACATAGGTGGTAGGAAATCCATTAAAAAAAAAATTGTTTTTTGGGTCACCCTAGTGTATATACCCTCGTTAGCATAAATGCTGAGGGTATAAAAATAATAATCAGAACCACAAGGACTAAAAATTTCACAACAATCCTCGAAAAGTCCTTCAACTACACTTAAACAAAATTTTTGAACTTTGAAAAGGAGGTTTCCGATACATACCTTCTTGGAACTTGATGTTCGTTTGGAAGAAATTTAATAATTTGAAAATAGTCGGCCAAATTCCATACTCAATTCGTAAGCAATACTGTTCTCAGTCATTTTAGTTGCAGCTGGCAAGAGTTTTTAGTGCTTTTGGACCATTTCAGGAAGCATGGAATTACCTCCGAAGAAATGTTAAGAATTGAGCAATGGTCTCATTTGAATTTAAAGACATTTGTGATGTTATACGTGCCAACGGTTGTTGTTGTTGTTGTAGCAGCATAAAAACCTACGTTGAAGCATCCCGCGACGACCGGATTGACTCGTAAGAATCTTCGACCAGGGGCCGTCACCTCAACAATTATGTGTTTGTGTTCGTGTATTTTTTTCACCATGGGATCGGCAATTTATCCCGGAATTCCTGTTCCGAACTCTTCTGGTCCATGCCGAGATAAAATGAACCCCGGGCCAGTATGGATCTGCTCCGTTTGCCAGATCCGCATCCTCCACATGTCAACAATGGTGAGATGTAATGGATGTATGGAATGGGTGCATTTTCGTGGGTGCTCTGGCCTTAGTAGCACCCGGGATTACAGCGACAGGTATGTTGCTGCTTGCTGCGTCAGCACATCACCCAGTGCGTCTTCTACGTCGTCGTCTGACTCTTCGTCGTCGTCGGAATACCAGACGCCCCCGCAGTCTCCCCAACAACAACAAATGCAGCATCTAACCACATGTTGTTGTTCAACGGACCGGAAATGCATCATTCCTGCAATTCAATTGCAACGGCCTCCGCAATAAGATCAGTGAAATTGTGGACTTTATGAGTCGGAAAAACATCATGGTCGCCGCGATCCAGGAAACAAAGCTCACCGCCACCTGTAGCTTACGTTGTGATGGTTACAACGTTTTGCGGAAGGATCGCACAAGAAGCGGAGGAGGAGGACTTGCCTTCCTAATACACCAGTCTGTCCAGTACAAACCTATCTCGCTTGAGCTTGACTCCAGTGACCCATACATGCAGTGTATGGGGGGCTGGTCGAATACCCGAAATAAGACCAAATTTCCAGCACACCTGTGGACCATCTTCATGAGGAGGCGAAGGTTTTACCGGTGCGTCAGCACAATAAGATGTTGTCGATGCAGTACCTGCTTGGGTGTTACCGCAGTGAGCATCCCTGTCACGATTTAATGGACAGGCTCCCCCCACCCAGGCACGTCAGGAGAGACCTTCATGATCTAGGGAGGGAGGTCCAAAGGTATAAAAGAGAACCGCTAGATCAACGAGCCTATCAGGCAGGCTTGAACCGCATTCACACCAACATGGTTGCGCAAGCAGTACGAAGATACAGTGTGAATGCCGTACTTGGAAACCATCCATCGCAGCAGAAGAACGCCAGCTGCCAAGGCAAACTTTATGGACGCAACCAGTCCAGTTTGAAGAATTCTTGATAACTGAAATAATACACGAACGAAAGAACCCGCTGCCGTGGGACGTGCCAAATGTTGGTCTGTCGTGGTGACATTCGAATTCGTTGTTAAGTCCGATTCAGACAATTTGCGTTTTATAAAGGCCAACATAGTAGTCTCAAGTAAACTACAGAAATGAGACGAAGGTATTTTCTTATCAGGGAATGGGATATAGTATCTTCTTGTTATAAAAAATCAATATTATACTAAATTGTATGTTGAGGATAGCACTAAAAGTCTGGACCATTAGCTCAGGAAGCATGGAATAACATCCGACAACATTTTACCATTGCAAAAGGGGTAAACCTTAAACTGAACTTGTGCGAACTTTTTTGAAATTTTGTGTGGCATTTTTGTATTTTATGTCTGTGGGAGGTATCCCAATTAGTGGATTGAAATATAGCCCATATTAGAAACTATTCTATATCCCGAAAAAATATTATGAGAAACAAATTATTGACCAAATCAATTAATACGTACGATCCATATTCCAATTTGTTCCGAGTATCGACAAAATACTACGATGACCAAATCGGCAAAACTCCGTTTAAAATTTCGTTCCAACATACTTGAGATAAAGGGGGTTATCATGAATGAAATTTCCCCGTGAGTTTTGTTTTTCCGCCGTTGCAACTTAAGGAAGAAAGCGAAAAAATTCACGGGGAATTGCCGTTCATGATAACCCCCATAAACCCATACAGCCTTATTCTGAACGCAAATTTTCCCAGAGATTTCTCTCTCCTTTAAGGTGAACCGGCAGAGAGGCTGATAATTTCGATGAGGTTCATTTTTGATCGCATCTTTAGCCTAAAGGCTGAAGGTATAAACACTTGTAATATTACAGCCTTAATAACAATCTTTAAATTGACTACTTCCCCAGATGTGTAGATCATATAAAAATAAAAGTTCTCCAGCACACTTTTCGCAGAAGACATTCCACGGTTATTTCCCTTTTCCCTATCAATTTACAGTATATCGCGCTCCGTTACATAGTAAAATATTGAAAATTTCACTGAAGCCCATAACTAGAAAATAAAACTTATTATAATAATAAAAAACGCATTGCAGTGTCTGCCATTTATTAAGTTTCTTATCAACAAAATAGAAAAACTACTACCCATCAGTTAGTATCTACGATAAGAGAACTTCATTCACAAATAATTACAGCTAAGACATGTGTCCATTGTACGCCATATTGATTTGGTGTTACTAGCCTTTCTCAATAATTGTCTTACTTACTGCCGGTAGGCCAATTTGTGTGCACACGACATTGTTTTTCTTGTGTCGTGTATTTTCAAAAGCGACATCACTCATAAACATTTGATTAGTTCTAAAGAAGTAAACCAAACCATATCAATTAATTTTACACACAAAAAATTAGATAAAAAATTAAACAAAAATGTTAATGGCGAACAGCAAACTGCTGCACACACAAAATGAAAAGGCTAAGTCTATCACCCATCTAGGCACGTTTTAACGTGTCTTTTCCAAACACATTATTATTAGATATTCTACACTAAATTAAGTTTATCATTTTTTAGAATTTTGTTTGTTGGTTTTTAGAATCACTCTTCCTCTTTTATGCAATTCTCCACTAATTCCCTTAGATTGGGGTTTTCCATCGCCGCTGCAATTCTTTCTTTGTCATTAATTTGTTTATTAACTGTTGAATGGAAGAGGTTTTTAATTAAAAAATTATTACTGTCTTATGTCACATTCATACTAACTTTCTTCCTCGGTATTATGTGTACCCTTTTTGATGAAGATATCCAGTTTAATGTTGTGGGGCAGACTTCTTTCAACTTTGATGCGTATACACAACCCTATTAATGTGGCCAAGGAGCAATGTGGAACTGTGGGATTGAATTCAATACGCACCTAGAAAAAAACATAGGCATTTTAAATTTTAAATAATAATATTACTTTAATTTTAAGAAATTGGACGAGTCATATATAACTTCATCTGATTAAGTCTTATTTAAAAATATGTCTTAATTGTCCAGTAACAATGTATATCCAAAGTAAATAGGTGATCCATGAGGTTTAAAATACTACATATAATTAATGTTCTAGGTAGCGCTATCGGCTGGTGATTAAAGATTAACTCTTATGGACACTTCTCATATTTCTTAAGAAGGAATATAATACATATGCGATATTTCATACGTCTCAATATATGTACCTTCATACATCTTTCAATATCGACTAATCCATTTTTTTAGTACACTTCATGGCACAATTACCATGCCATGGTACACTTGTATATAACAAAGATTTTATTTTAATCTTTCCGTGGCATTGAGGCTAACGTATTATTCAATAAAGAAAACATCATCAATTACACCTACTTCGACTTCCCAAGTTTCATATTTCATATTAGAAAGTACGTCTTCCAAAATGTCTTCCAACTTACCACTGAAACATTTGATTTTGTCGGTGGCATTACAAATATTCCATCCTCATAAATAACATTTAAGTCTTCCAATGTTGCCGGTTTCTCTGGATCTCTTATTGTCCTAAGGCAATCTAAAATTTAAACAAATGAAAAAGTTATCAGTTTTTCAATCAACTAACAACACAGCACCACCAACTTACCATAAACAGTCTCTTGTAAATCATTGGCATTTTTATAGCCCAGCTCCTTTAGCAAAGCATCTTCACCCATATCAACGGTCTCATTTGAATTCAAAGACAATTGTGATGTTCTACGTGCCAACTGCTGGTCTGTCGTGGTGGCGTTCGAATTTGTTGTGGAATCCGATTCAGACAATTTGCGTTTTATAAAGGCCAACATAGTATTTATAGTATTTATTTTCTTATCAGAGATAATGGGGATTTAGCAGGTTGTTCTATTTTTATAAAAAAAATCAATATTATACTAAATCGTACGTTAAGGATAGCACCAAAAGCCAACTACTAGATTTTATATTCTCTATGTGATGTAATTTTTATCTACATCTATTGGAATTATGGTGAATTTAATCGAAATTCACGAAATTCCATTCAACTTTGTGATTTGATTGTATAAATGAAATTCTATAAATGCTCTGCCCACGATACGCGCGATACGGCATCACTGAAACGAATAAAAGGGATAGTAAGGAAGGACGATAAATACCATAATCAAAACAAAAAAGCAGATTACTATTAGTGTTCTGAAGGTCGAAAAGTCCTCTATAAATTGATTATGAATTGAACACATATGATAGGGCGGAGATGCCACATCATTAAAAGATGGTTCATCATTAAAATAGCGTATTAACTAGATAAAATGATAAAAGGTGTGTTCGTTTACTCAACAATTTGTACAAATTTGTACAAGTTCAGTAACTTCTTGTAACCGGCAAATGTCTTTTGCATTGTACTGTAGAGTAAACGAACAACATCCAGTAACAAATTGTACAAATTTTGAGTAAACGAACACACAAAATATAAACAACTTTAAAAACTTTTGAATAATTTATTATTATTATTAATTTCTTTCCTCTCGCAATATGGCATCTCTGAAACGAAATAGAGGATGAAGAAGAAAACGGCCATAAAAATGGTAATAAAAACAAATGGTCTGTTCCTTTACTTTTGAAAATAGTAAAACCGGCAAAAGTAGTAAAAGTTGTAAACTGCTCCCATATGAATTGCATTTTGTCTGAAGTAAAGGAACGCTTTTCGGGTAAAAAGTGGTAAAACTTGAAGATTCTTGCACGTAAAGGAACAGAGCTATTGAGATCGTTCGATGTGAAAAAATGAACCATCGATAATTCACAGACATAAACTATCGAACTGGTTGCTGCATAAACGTTTTGGCCGTTGAAAAGTTCAAAGTCGCTAACTTACCCCCCGTTTACACATGCAAGTGACAGTTTGAAAAATACCAATACACTCACACACATTCACTGCCACACCAACTACCAACCTCACTGCCGACAAAATTCCCTTGTCAGTAATCAATGTAATGTTATTGAAAAAACGAAGTTTACAGGCTTTCCATTGCATTAATTTGCAATGGAGGAACCTGAATCAAACCCTTATGACATGGATCATGATGTCGCGGAAGTTATTGCAACTACTTCCAACAATTCTCTACCGGCGTTAGCAAATCCATCAATTACAAAAACAAAACCCATCAAACAAAATGAGCGCAAACGACAGCGATTAGATGTCGCATCATCACCAATCAATGTAAATGTTTCCGATCTTGCTCTGAGGTTAGCAAACTATAACCCTCAAGATCAGAACAAATTTGGTATTTTAGGTGCCTTGGCAGACGTTGACATTGGGGTTTCTACTCCTGAAAAAAACTCAAATACACCCAAAACCAAAGAACCGAAAGAGGTTAATCCAATTCCAAAATCAAAAAAATCATGGTGTCCTCTCATCTTTGTTTTTAATGTCAACATTAAAACATTGACGGAGACGTTGAAAGCTTCAGTCCCAGAAAGTGCCTTTAAAATCAAAAACGCCAACAAAAACAAAAGCAAATTATATTTTGCTGACCCAAATGTGCATGCTTCAATGATCGCCGTCTTAAAAGCAAAAAACATTCAGTCATACTCCTTCACTCCAAAGGAGCATAAACGAGTCTCACTGATCATTCGCGGTCTTTACTCTTATTATAGTGAGGAAGACATAAAGCAAGAACTCGACATTTTGGTACCAAATACGGTTGCCAGTGTTACAAAATTCAGAACTCCAGCATCAATAAAGAAAAACTGGGAGACCGGTCTTTTTCTTGTATCTTTGCTCCCTGGCAAGAAAATGGGGGATATTACACATATTGACGAAATCTACTTTCAAGGTATAACCTGGGAGAAACCCAAAAAGAAGTCAGGCGAAATTCAATGTCACAGGTGTCAACGTTGGGGACACGTCTCACGGAATTGCAATTTTGCTTACAATTGTGTCAAATGTGATACTCAACACCCCCCAAGGGAATGTAAAAGAACTAGGGAAGACACTTCTGATCCGCATTGTGTAAACTGTGGCAAACCCGGTCATCCGGCAAACTGGCGAGGTTGTCCCTCGTATAAAAAATATCTTCTTGCATGGAAAAAGAAGATGGCCCAAGCAATGGAAGACAAACTTGAAGCTCAAAACAATGTTTCAAAGGCAATAAACATGCCTTTGGTGTCACCCGGTAAAGCATTCTCTAGTCTTTTCAGAGCTTGCCCCACAATTCAAAAGGAAAATAATCCAAAACCTCAAATAGTTCAAGATTTTCTCAAACTTGCCAACTTATTTCTGCAACCAGAGGAGCTCACTTTGGAGCAAGAAATTCAAATTTTCCTGAAGGAGTATAAAAACTTATCAAAGGCCGAAGCGAAAAAACAATTTCTGTCGCTTCTTAGAAAAGTACAGTCAAATTATGGATCATAGATCCCTAAAATTTTTAACGTTCAATGTTCGATCTCTGGTCGATAGAAGTCGGCAGTTAGAACTGCAGAACATATTACATCGCAATAACATTGATATAGCCTTTATTCAAGAATGTCATCTGAAAATCAATACGAGGGTTAAAATAAGCGGATATTCATTCGTCTACGATAACTGATCCATCGGAGTTGCAATTTTTGTCAAGAACTCAAATCAATATAAAAGAGTCAACACAGCAGACTTGGGCATAAGTACCACATTCATAAGCATAGAAACGTCCTCTAACTACTCATCCAATAACTATCTGTTGGGGTCAGTATATATTCCATGCAGCTATCCTGTACAGAGACTCGATGCTGATTTGAATAATATAATTCAACTTTCAAACAACTATGATGGTTTCATTCTGGGAGGTGACCTCAACTCAAAAAGTCCTGTTTGGGGTGATTCATACGAAAACTCAAACGGCAAAGTCCTGCGATCCTGGCTGGACAACAATTCAATGGAAGTAATCAGATTGTCTGATTCAAGCCCTTCGTATCCAAATGGTTATTCATTTCTGGATAATTTTTTACTCAGTTCCCATCTTATTAATAGAAGCAATCCTAACTTCAACATAAGCAGTAAACCTACATTTTCTGATCACTTCCCTATTAAGCTCGATCTCAAATTTGACTGCGACAGTATTGCCCTAAATTCGCCTCAATACTTCACATCCTATAAAAACACCAACTGGCGCAGTTTTAGCCGGGATATGGATGTAATTTCTCGCCAAATTATGCCGCATACTAACAGAAACCTGCAGAATGAGGAAATAGATGATGTAATCAACGTCTTTACTAACCAATTTTCGAGTATTCACGACTTGTATTCACAGAAAATTGAATTAAAAGATGGAAAACTGCCTTATTCAGATAGAATTAAGCATTTTCTTAAAATTAAGCATCAATGGCAACGTAATCTCAAGCGTATCTTCCACCGTTCAGGCAACAGGACTAGCCGTGAGTATTTCATCCTCTCAAATCAAATTAAATTGCTGAAAACTATAATCCAGGAAATGGTCAGAATTGAAACTGCTGACATTTTTAAAAAAAGATTGGAAAAAATTCAACCCGGCCCGACCGCTTTCAAGGAAATATCCCGTGTTACAGGAAAAAACAAGTCACCGTTCTGTCAACAAATCAAACAAGGCAACAATATAATAACAAATAGCAATGAAATTGCAGATCAATTTAAAAGTTTTTACTCGTCGATATTTGAAGGAACTACATTATTACATGACATGGATATGTACAGCTCCAGAGTGCATTCATGTATTGATTCAACACCATCACATATATATTCATTCGACGATAGTTTCAATTCTCTCCAAAATCCGGATACGTTGCATTTCATCACATCTGAAAATGTAAAAAGCATTATTGCTAATATCAATTCAAAGAAATCGTCAGGTCCGGATGGAATATCAAATTTCATCATCAAGAAATTTCCGACTTCCACCATAAATATGCTTACCTGCATTTTCAACAATTGTATCAATAATGGATACTTCCCCACGCAATGGAAGATCGCCAAAATCATCCCAATAAAAAAGAAAACATCCAACTGTAATGTCGATGATTTTCGTCCAATTTCCCTTTTGTCGAACGTCGGGAAATTGTTGGAAGCAGTGCTGAAAGAAAAGATAAATAGCGATTTTATTATTGATCCAATATCAAACTACCAATTTGGATTTAAATCTGGACATTCTACTCAACATGCACTTCTCAAGTTTCACGATGATATAACAACGCATTTAAGGAGTCAATCATGTACTGTTGCCATCTCTCTGGACATTCAGAAAGCTTTCGACTCCGTTTCTCACATCGGAATTCTATATAAATTAGTCCAGTTGGGCACCGACCCTTACATCGTCAAAATCATGACAAGTTTTTTCACATCGCGAAAATTCTTGGTTCAAATCAAAGATTCAACCTCATCAATGGGCCTTGTGAGAAGTGGTGTTCCCTAAGGAAGCATCTTGGCGCCATATTTATTTAACATTTTTCTTCACGACTTCCCTCACACACATCAATCTTCTCAAGCGATCCTCTACGCAGACGACTGCTTGATCTATGCTCATAGCCCCTCACCGTTTGCCGCTCTGGGACTTGCATCTAATCACCTCAATATCATTAACCATTATTACAACCAATGGGGTATCAACATTAACGCTTCAAAATCGGTAGCGATTTGCATCCGTAATGCATCAGGAAAAGGTCCAAGAAACGTTGTTCCTGAAAGTAAGCAGCTGAAATTGTCTCTGGAAGGAGTAGAAATCCCCCTCAAAACATCCATAAAATACCTTGGCGTCAATTTCAATAACCTCATGAAATTCAACAGTCATGCCCGCTCCATCATACAAAAAGTAAAAGGAGTATTGGGGAGATTTTCAAACATACTCAACAGCAATTACTTACCGCAAAACACCAAACTCCTGTTCTATAAAGTGGCTGTCAGATCCATACTTTCGTATTCATTTCCAATCTGGTTTTCTATTTCCCCGATAGTTGCCAACGAATTGGAAATTTTGGAAAGACAGGTCCTGAGAAAATGTATCAACAAACATTATAAAACTCAAAATAAGAAGTTTTCAAATACTTACATTTACAACTCTTCCAAAGTTGTTCCATTTTGTAAGTATGTCCAACAACAACACAGGAAGTTTGTGGAAAACCTGGCCACCCATGAAAATCCCCTTATAAGCGCAATACACGATCTGGAAAAGAACACTTCTTGGTCTGAATCGTCTTATCTATCGCCGGTAGGAATCCTCAATGAGCCTCCTGACGATGATACGGGCGACTATACACTGCCACACTTCTACACAAAAACAGTACCTGGATCCCATAGAGGATAATTATAATTATTTTTTCATTAATATTTTATTATATTTTAAATATCGTTGTTATTCTATTTTCTTTAACACAACTTATACTTACTTTATAGTATATGTATTAGCTCTCCTGCTGAGCATTCGTTTTATTACTTAAATCCATCTGTGATACCTTTAATTCCACTGAACTTACATTTATTATGTATTCAAGCACTGTTGTCATAATTTTACAGTATCGATATTGTTATCTAGTTTTAGTTATTTTGTTATTACTTTGTTTTGTTTATATTTATTATTCTGCAGACACTATAGCTCTGTTCGTCACAGCTGAGGTCGGGAGCAAACCTTGTTCTGCTTTATCATTCTTTATTCTCTTTTGTGTTAATATTTCACAGTTCGCATTGTAGCATATTCATTATTCCATAGTGAGTTAGAATAAGACAACAACAGTTCTAACAATCCTATTCATGTTAATCATTCAGTTTGTATCTCTCTGTACCATCGAAAAGAAGAAGACTCAAATAAAAATTACTTACTTACTTACTTACTAATCAATGTTACCCCCCGTTTACACATGCAAGTGTCAGTTCGAAAAAATTGAAGTTTCGACTATAATACCCCGGTTACACTATTGAAGGTTAACCCACTGGGTTTAATAGATCCAGTGGGTTAATCTTTGCTGGTTACACTTAGCTTTTCGAGGATAAAAACTGTCAGCTGATGATTGTTTACGTACACATACAAAATAACTAATAAAGTCGTGTGTTACACTTTTACAATTTCTCGTATGAGATATCGTCCCCTCTTTGCTCATATTGGTATATTTTACACACAGTGATACTGTTTTGTATCATGGCATCAAGCGTTCTTTTTGTCAAAAAAGTGTATAATGAAAAAAATAAATAATTTTATGATTTTCAAATAACTTTAGATTTATTAACTCCTTAAAATCTCATGCGACTAATCATAAACGTGTAAAACACGACAAAGTCTGTTGCAAAAACAGTTGCAACTTTTGGTACTTTTTGAGAAGAGTTGGATTTTTTTTGAATAAATACCGAATACAACACTGTATTTTTGGTGGATTTGTGCCGGATTTAAAATAAACCCAGCCGTGAGAGGATTTAATTTTTGTATGGCAAATCTGGTCAGATTTAACCAGATTAAGCAATAAATCCTCATGAAGTGGGTTAACCCGGCAAAAAGCTGTAGTGTAACCGTAACATAAAAGCTCTGTTCCAGAACTAAAAAGTTTTTACAATTTTTACCACTTTTACACATTTTGCGTTCCCGTACACAAAATTTATATGAAAATCGTTTACGACTTACTTGCATGTGTAAACGGGGGGTTACCGAAAAACATCGTTAATTACCATGGCACAATTAACCAGGTAGTGGCATCGTAAAATTTTGAATATGTTATGTCAAAACTTTCTTTATGTTGTTGGGGAAATTACAACAAAAATAATTTTTTTATAAAGGGATTTGACTTTTCATATTCGATCAGCTGGTGTGATGCCACTACCTGGTAATTCTGCCATGTTAATTACCGAAAATATAAGAATTTTAATTTTACCAACATTTGTCGGTAACTCAAAAAATGAGTTAAGCAGGAAAGCAAGGCAGTCAGGCGAGGGAGCTTATGTACCCAGGCCTTTAGAGAATCGCACTACTGAAATTATTCTTTGTGTTTAAATTCGTAATTTTCAAACCAATAAAAGGCTATGTTAATATTATAGCTTTTTGCAGGGTTAACCTTCATTATGAGGATTTATTTGAAACATGGTGTAATACGGCGTTTATATTATAGTTTTTTGCAGGGTTAACCTTCTTTATGAGGGTTTATTTGAAGTATACACAATGGAAATGGCATTTCAAACCCAGACCCACTGGGTTAACCCGGTTATATGTAAACGGCCTATAAGAAAGAAGGTGATACAATAGCTCTGTTCCTTTACGTTCAAGAATCTTCAAGTTTTACCACTTTTTACTCGAAAAGCGTTCCTTTACTTCAGACACAATACAATTCATATGGGAGGAGTTTGCAACATTCACTACTTTTGCCGGTTTTACCATTTCAAGAAGTAAAGGAACAGACCAATTAATATCAACGTATGTCTTCATTTGCTGTCAAAACATATTTTTAATCAAAAATAAATAACAAATATTTCGCTTCTATAAAAATTATCTGTGTACAACATCTTTGTTTAAGCTTCGCGAATAATATTTTAACGTTTTCTTCTAACTTTTGTGGATATTTCGCGCAAAAAAAATTGACAGCAAATGAAGACTACAACCTAACGTCAACTATTGGATCACCTTGTTAAATTCGCCTTGATTTGAAATATAAGCAATGG
Organism: Musca autumnalis; assembly: GCF_047663935.1. NCBI lineage: Eukaryota > Metazoa > Arthropoda > Insecta > Diptera > Muscidae > Musca > Musca autumnalis. The sequence goes on along the minus strand of NW_027412088.1, from coordinate 10,466,622 downwards.
AATTGACATTTGAAACCCAGTGGGTTTGTTAAATCCGGTTATATATAAACGTACTATTAATCAATAAAAATATCAAAATTTTCATATGACTTCATATACATATTAGCGTGGACGTCAGTGAAAATTTAATACCCTGTTTCTCTAAGACGATTCGAATACACATTCGTTCGAATTACTACCAAACTTATGTTTTTTGAAAAATGTTTCATTTATTTTTTTTTTTTTCAATCAAAGAAACATTTTCTAAAACAAAAGAATAATTCGAACGAATTTGTATTCGAATCGTCTTAGAGCAACAGGTCATATAAAAGAAAAGCCTTTTTGTTCGTTCGAACTTACAAACTTCTGTTGTTGTAGAAAATAGGCCTGTTCGATAACTTCGCAAGTAAAAAGTATTTGCAAGTTCTTGCAACTACTTGCAAGGGCTCCTCATTTCTATTTTTCTGAACAAGTTTGTTATCGAACAGCATTTTGTAAAAGTTTGTACAAATTTGCACAAACTTTTGAGTTATCGTACAGACCTAATGTTTGTTTGATTTAAAGCAAATATTAATCAAATAATTATCAAAAAACTGAAATTTGATAGTAGTTCGAACGAACGAACAAATGAATCGTCTTACTGAAACAGGCCATAAGTGTTGACCGGAACTTTGGAACGCATATCTCAATGAAATTTCTTTCATGAAATTACTCTAGTGTGGACCGGGACATGATGCAGAAAATACTTTTGAGCATATACAAAAGTTGACTCCACAAAGAAAATTTGGGTCCTCCACTCATTTTTCGCGTTTGTAGTTAATGACCCAAAAACACAAATAAACAGTACAACCTGTTGGTCCCGCTCCACACCAAAGTGATTCCATTGAAAACAAAATCATGAAATTATGTGTTCTTATGGTCCCGGACCACACTAAAGCGATTTCAATGAAATAATTTCATGAAATTAGGAGTTCTTAGATCGAGTTTCCCACTACAATAATTTCATAAAATTGCTTTAGTATGGAACTCGATCTAAGAACACATAATTTCATGTAATTATTTCATTGAAATCTCTCTAGTGTGGACCGGGACATGGGGTTTCTACACAGTATGTTTTTTACATATTTGTGAATACCAACTGTCACTTTTTACAAATCTGATTTTTGTACACATGGTGTGAACCATACAGAAATTTCAATGCATCAAAGAATAGGTGTGTACGATAACTTAGCAAGTGAAAAGTACTTGCAAGTACTCAGCAAGTTCTCAGTAACCTCTCTCCACCAATTTTACTCTCTCGAAGCAAAAAATTTGCTGATTGTTATCGAACAGCAATTTGCAAATACTTGTAAGAAGTCAGCTGATTTGATAAACAAGAAGAAGAAGTTGGCGGAAAAGATTGAAGGTGTTTACCAATTTTTTTATTTTCCATTTAATATTAGAAAAATATGAGCAATAAGAGGAAAATGGAACGCAGTGCAATGTTTGGCATACATAATGTGTATCTCCTACTCCATGGATGCACCGCGTTTTGCTGGGATTTAATATCTTTAAAATAAAAAAATAGTCACCACAAACTATAAAATAAGTTATTTTACTTACGTTATCGTTTTCCATAATTTATTATTTTTTCCCCTTCTTTATTTCTTTTTTGTTTTAATAAACAAACGTTTGTTTATGTTTTTGCCAAGAAGTCCGGCACAAAACATTCGAATTTAAATCAGCTGATCAAGCTTGCAAATTCTTACAAGAAAAATTTTCCTTGCAAAAACTTGTAAACAAAAGTCTCCCAACCTCTCCAATATTCTCTCACAATTGTCTCCAAATTCTCTCTCGTTTACTTTGCAAGCTTGTTATCGAACAGCATTTTGTAAAAGTTTGTGCAAATTTGCACAAACTTTTGGGTTATCGTACAGACCTAATATTGCATACCATGGCAGAATAATACAGGTACAACGGAAAAAACAGCTGATTATCACATTAGTTGTCAAAATGCACTATTGTGAATAAAATTACATACAAAACGTAAACAAGCAATTCACAGTAATGCTTTATTTTGACGTTTCGTGTAGTAAATGGCCCGATTATTGTTATCGATGTAAAGGCCAGAGCAGAATCAATCGTCGCTTGCTTAGCCCAAACGTTAAATTATAAAGGAATACCACAGCCTCCTAAGGGAGAACGCAGGCGGATTTGCAAAGAGGCTCTGGCATTTCTTTATAATTTGACATTTGGGCATGGTACAATTACTTAGGTAGATGCCTCAGCCCAGCTGATCGAATCTAAAACGTCAAAAAACTAGGAATTCGCTATGAAAAATCAAAACAAAAAACCATATGATTCGGTTAGTAAGAGATAGCATGTGTTCACTTCACTGTACAAACACAAGCGATAAAAAGAGAACAAGAAACCAAATGGCGAAAATTTTGACAGTTTACATTACAAAAAAAGTTGCTTTGTTGTAGCAATTCGCCAATGTTTCTACCTAAGTAATTGTACCATGCATTTGGGGGAGCAAGCAAAGCAAGCGACGATTGATTATGTTCTGGCCTTAACACCATGGCGGAATAAGGTGTTATGGCTTTTTTTCACCATATGATTTTTCACACGTATGACATCAGCTGGTCTGTATATAAGAATACCGAAAGTGACAACGTACATTTGAAATAGCTTATGGTGTAATATAGCTATTACATCGATAACAATAATCGGGCCATTTACAAAACCAAACGTCAACTGGAAAAAATGGAACAAATGTCAAAGTCAGCGTATAAGCCAATCAGACGCCGGCAACCACTTTACCATTTTTTACACGCTCAAATTCTTCGAGTAAAAAGTTTTTAAAGAGAGTGTCATTCAGCGCCATTTTTGTTTAAAGAGAAGTGAACATTTTACAACTTTTTTGTTTACGGGAACGTTTTGTCGAGTAAAATGTGTAAAAGTGGTAAAAATTGAAAAAAAAACTTTTTAGTTCTGGAACAAAGCTATATTAACAAATGTTGTACCGCCTCTATAACCCTGCGTTTACAAATGCCAGTATTGGCAAGACAATAGCAAAAATACAAACCTTTTTCACAAATACATTTACAAATTTTTAAGTATGTATAGAGAAAAGTGTGAATGTATTGGTGAAAATGGTTTGTAACTTTGCTATTGTCTTGCCAATACTGTCTGTGTGTAAACGCCTAGTAAGGGGTAGTTTACACTGTATGTAAATGTCATATGACACGAAATAAAAATATTCCATATCTACCCACGGAGGCAATGTGGAGACGTTGGTTTTTACATTTGTGCTGGTGTGGACGCACAGAGTAAAGGGCGTAAGGAAAATCTCCAATATTGCACATATTAGCGTATATATAACGATGGAAAATTGCATGTCATATGACATTTACATATAGTGTAAACTACCCCTAAGCGGTGTTATAGAGTGCGGACGTTGTTCGGACATGGAAGAGGTTACATATCATTGATATGAAGAAGTCTTTACGGGAAATAGTTTTTTTCTGAATGATATATTTTTTCCTCAAAAATATGTCCATATTTACATTAGGCAATTTTCCTGGCCGCAATTGTCAGTTTGACAGTGAGAGAGGGTGTTAAGAGGCAAAGGGCTACCATATGCCTCACCTTTCTCTCCATCAAACTGACAATTGCCGCAAGGAAAATTGCCTAATATAAATATGGACTTAAGCTGCCTTGCCTGCATACCTTGCTTGCTTCTGATCATGGTACAAATACACAGGTAGCCGCATCGGCAATTGTTGGCAACATAAGATGTCAAAATTTGACATCAATTCAATGCAATTGACACATTATGTTACCATCAGCTGGCATGATAATGCTACCTGTATTATTGTACCATGCTTCTGATAAAAGAATAAAAAAGAAAATGGCAACCCAGTTCGAAATTTGCTCGGCCTTCATTAGTCCCAATTTACATTATGCCGGGCATACACTATGGGCATGCAGGACAGCATTTGTAATAGTATTAGTAAATTTTGAAGTTTTTGTCAATGTATTTGGGAGTAGTTTTGGCAGGATTGAAATCAAAATAGTTTTGATTTTGTAAATGAACCCCTTTCAATCCGATGAATTTTGTTTATTTTTCAAGTAACCAACAAATAATTTTTGAAAACAACAAATATTATTTGTGAGGAAATTAAAAAAATTGGAAAACTTCAACCCAAAATCGAGTTTTGGAGGAAAATTCATCATTTTTGGAATATGGATTGAAGGAATGCCACACACTATTCAATCATACACGTACACAAGGGTTCATTTGGCAGTGCAGTTTGGCAGTATAGTGTATGCCCCGCATTAGGCGAGTTTACTTGCGGCAATTGTCAGTTTGTAGGTGAGAGAGGGTGCTGAGAGGCAAAGGGTTACCATATGCCTCACCTCTCTCTCCTACTAAATGACAATTGCCGCAAGTAAACTCGCCCAACGTAAATTGGGACTTATTCTTTTATTTTTATTATGTCAGAAATCAAGCAGGAAAGCAAGGCAATCAGGCAAGGCAGCAGTGGAATTAATTTTGTTGTTGTTATTTTTTTAAACAGCCATGTTTGTTTTCTCCAAATTGTTGCAAGATCTACAATTTTTCCGTTCCTTTACTTTTGTGCAAAACTTTTTGTGTGAGAGCAATTTTGACAGTTTTCTCTTCTGCTACTTTTACTATTAAAAAAGTAAAGGAACAAAGCTATATTGTTGCCATCTCTGATCATGGCAGATACAATCTGTCAAACGGTTGCAAATACAACACTGCTTCTTCAAAACTCTTATCAGACTACAGAGTCAATAGGTTTTTTTGGAATAAGTGTTGCTGCAATCGTGTTGTTTATTTCTAGAACAAATTTCAACGGGATTTTTTTTTCGGTTAAAATATTGCAATTAATTAAAAGAATTAAAAGAAGAAACTTTGTAGTGGAAAATATAAAAAGAACAGTAAAACAAAGAACAAAATCACAATTTGTACAAAATAGTAAGAGCAGTGACAAACACCTGTTGCTTTGCGGCAAACAATAAAAAACCACATTTTTCCTGTAAGTAGTGCAAATATTACCTTACCCTCACCCACATCAACCTACCGACGATACGTAAACGATCAAAATAGCTGCGTAAGGAAGAACAACCAGCCAACAAACAAATTAAAAATAAAATATGCTTAGCTTTGCATTATTGTGGCAAGAATTTATTCCACAAAATTAAGTGATACGCGTGAAAATAATTTGGTCACTATGTAAGTTGGTAGGTGTGTTTACAAAACAAATTCACTTTGCATAAAAACACTGCTCTTGATGTGTAACTGTTTGAATAAAACCATAGTTGGCTTTGCAAAGGATTGTCTATTTTTTCTTTCCATTGAAAATAAAGAACATTTTGAAATAGAAATTGAAAGCGTCTCCATGATTAGATAAATTTTAACTGAAATAATTCGCGTTTGTTTGTTGTTTCGCGTTCCTTTGTGTCCAGCTACCAGATAAAATCAAATCTAAAATTGGTTGACTCAACAAAATCAATTCATAGTAAGGAGGGGAAATTGTGACAATCAAGAAACCAATTGGAAGAATTTGTTGATTAAAAACTCACTCAATTTTTGCAACTAACTATCGGTATTTCCAAGATCATAACTTTTTACTCAAGAAGAGCATTTGGAAAGATTTCTCTCTAATACAATTTTTCAAGCTTTGGTGAGATAGCATACGTATAATTATTACTTGCATTTTATATACTCGATATCCCTTTTCTTCTAATTGTTTTTTGTTGGCCATTTGGAAGTTATCCGTTATTCTTATTTTTTCAAAATCACTTTCTGAAATAGAGATGAAGAAGTCTAGCTTCATTTAAGTTAATCTATTTGTAAAACAGACAAGTATTGCATAAGACCTTTTTGCTGGTTCAAAATAGGATCTTTTTCAAAGAAAATATAAAAATATTCGTTAAAATTAAGTGAACATTTGTATTCACATTCGATAATTGTTAACAAAATAACAACCAACGTTTATATATTAAAAATATAAATAATTTGGTAAGTTTGGTTTTTATTCAGAACAAATCAGGGTAATAAATAATAAGATGGTGATGGCACCTTCATTCATTGAGTGAAACAGAAATTATCCCTTAGAAGTGTTAAATTCGCCATAATTTTTAACTTATCATACTTATCATGGAGTGTATATGTGATGTCGGCCATTTCAATGAAATACAGTCGAACTTCTCTATAACGAGCAGCTGATACGAAAAGTTACTTAATACGTTATGGAGAAAATTCGTTAAATAGAGAATATTTTGAGTTCAAACTCATATATTTATTTTTTAGTTATTCGTTACGGATAATTATTGTACAAAATGTACAATACACACAATACAACGTCTTCTACTGAGAAAAAGTATGTAATTTTCCCCATAATTTTTTGTCTTTAGGTTAAAGAAAATTAGCCTCATGAAAATTATGGTTTTAGTTTGGAAGAAATCCGTTTCAGAAACTTTGGAGACTCTTTAGCTCTCTCCCTCTGTCTGGTTGGCTCATGCACAGGGCAGCTCTCGAACGAATCAACCGATCTGTAGTGCGATTCTCTAACACATTTTTGGAGTTACCGACAAAAATCGGTAAAATTAAAATGCTTATAATTTCGCTAATAACGGATGTTTTTCGGTAAGTTAACGACCAATAGAAAGTAGTCACAAAGTTCTACCGATAGCGAGAGCTGTCAACTCTTATTTGAACATTTCATTCGGAATTTTGCGTTTTAATGTCACCGATTTTTGTCGGTAACTCAAAAAATGAGTTAGAGAATCGCACTACTGGTCGTCCTCGTAATATTTAGGGAATAAATTGAATACTCTACCAGCTGACGGTAAAAATCTGATTTCTTTTTTTTTTAATTGTAAGTTTTTTCTAATTAGCCGGCCTTCGGCCGGGAATTTAAGACTTTTTTCCTATGGACAGTAGCCAATTTAGGGCATGAAAACAACATTTTTTTTAATTTAAATTTTTTTCTTACATTAACAAGAGATTTTTCGGAACTTAAGAAGCCGATATCTCGGGAAGTGTGGACTTCCCCCAACAAACTTTATATTTTTTGTAATCAGGACGTAAAGGTCTACCTGTGGTAAACATTTCAGATTTTTCCGCCAGCAATTTATGCCATATTTAGTCCAAATTTAGATATCAAGTTCGAAAATGGGTCATATCGGTCCACTTCTTCCGGTATCTCTCCTACAAATGTTTAAACTTCTTGAGATAATGGCCAAAAAGCTCTAAAGAACCCTGCAGTCACCAACTAAAATGACTTATGAGCACATCGTAAAATGTCTGCCAAACGTACAACAAGTTCAAGTTCCTCACAAACGTTCCAAATTTTCACTTAAGTAAAATTTAAGGGCTGTTCCAGGATCGTTTTGCAATTTTCTACCGAAAATATTCCTTGTGGTCCTGTTTACAACGACATAAAAGTGTTTTGTAGGCAAATTCATATTGCAAATTGGCGTTGTTCCATCCCTTGCACATCGTAACATTTCTCTGAAACGTACATTAAGTTCCAAGGCGGTCGGTCTGTATGGGACAACACCATTGCGTACTTCCTTCACAAAGGTTCAAAACTTTGCTTAACTTCTGTTTAAGGGGGCAGTTGGATGATTCTTTTGAAATTTGCGTTGAAGGTGATCTGATTACAAAGATATAATTTTTTCGTGGTCAAGTCTATGCTACCCAAAATTAGATCCAAGAGTTGTTCATATTCTTTTTTATTCTTGGTTAGCTGTGTCAGCGGAAAAATTGGGTCAATGTATATGCCCTACGAACGCCTAAAAATTTACGCTGATTTCCAATAGCTGTACAATGGTACCCATATTGTGTTGGTTGTTTTACTACCATATACTCTTTCTGGGCACTGAAATAATATTCCCACCATTTCTTCTCCATTGTTGTCTGTTTGAAGGCCATAAACAGATTATTGAAATTTTTTCCTCTTTTTTTTTTTGAATGTATTCAACTTTTTGTAAGCTAATATAGCTTTTTCCTTTTAGGTAAATTCGCCAAGCCAAACTCTGGGCACAATCCTGATGCATATTTGGTTTCCACAAATATTGCACGGCGCATTCAAATAATAAAAATATTTCCGATGGACACAAGAAACATGTAGATCCACTCTTTGAAAGCTAAGAAGAAGAATTACATAATTTAGAAAGGGTTCCTGGCTTAGAATACACAACCTAATGGAAAGTCTTGCATGGCTCAGTAGACACAATCTTCTATGGACATGACGGTAACCATACAAAATTGGGATTTTTTTACTCTACCACTTAGCTTTCAAAGGGTGGGTAAAGCAAGGAAATGCCAATACATGTGCTATACATGTTAGGCCAAAAACTTCAGAGAGGGTTTGTTAAAGGAAGCTAGCTAGCTACCTTAAGATCGGAAGTGCAGTTTCCCTAGTCACGAAAGAAGGGCTTAACTAAGTGTGGGATTTCCGCATTTTTTAAACCAATCAAGATATTCGTGTGATGTAGGGTATCATGTCGACATCGTCCATCGTTGGTTGAAAAATTAAAACATTTTTGATATTCCTTTGTCTAAATGTTATTTCCAAATGCTGTAGAAAAAATTCAAAAATCGATCTGGCATTCCTTCAAATTTGTTCAAAATTTCTCTTTTTGCCTCAATTCTCGATTAACAAAAGTGTGGGCTTCCCCCTTTTCTATGTGAATTTTTATCAGATTATTTTTGAATTGACGGTTTCAATTTTTCTGTTTGCATTAGCGATCAAATTACTTAAATAAGGTTCTCCCTTGCTTTTGTATAAACATTCTTCATTTTGCCTTACAAAGCAAAACAGCCTTTTCGCACTAACCAAACAACCAACTCTCCGCTAAACCGCTTGAAAACAAAAAAATTATGAATAAGCACAAACTGTAAAAACCATAAAGTATTTGAAACGTAAATAACTTCCCAGTCATCTAAACGATAAGAGTGAAATTTTATTATAGAACTGCTACAACAAAGTATTTGTAAAAAATAAAAATAAACAACAAAATTGGTTGGGCATTGCTATTGTATCGTTCAGTTATATATTGCTTGCTGGCGGTTGTCGTCATAGCTTTTATTACTCCTCAAACTCAGTTCATAGGCATTGCATTATGTAGTAATACTTATGACGACAAATTTTAATAATTTTTTCTTTTTATTTTCAGTGAATAAATTAACATAAAAAGAAACATATTGCCGTTGAGTGTCAAAATTGTAAATTGCATTTAAAAAAGAGGAATTAATTTTGTTTCAACAAAAGAATTAACAAAATGGTCGCTTCATCTACAACGCCAACATCAAATGCAGCGGCAACAACAACACCTCAACAGAATGGTGATGCTGCTGCGGCAGTTGTTGCCCCAACAAACCATGTCACAACACCCCTACCAAAGGGCAAATATACTTTGGTTGGCATTGATATTGACACTACCGGACGCAGATTAATTGACGAGGTAAGTGTTTAGCTCCCGTGTTCTATAGAATGATAACAATCACCTGTTTTTGTGTGTGTATATGTCCAGTGATCATTAATGCTAGGCACTGCTCTGTTGCTCTCTGATTGTGTATTTTTAAATTTGTTTCTCGGTAAAAAAGTCACGTTTCCCTGCATTTGTTTTTATTGTATATTGTAATTATTATTTTATAGGGTAATCTGTTTCTATATTTTTGTGTTTATTATACCGGAAAGGACTCGTAGAGTTGGAATAATGATAAACAGTAACATCGTTTTCAATATTTACAATTTGAAGTTGTAAAATGACAAAAGAATAGCAATCTTCTTAACGAAAAATTGTCCAAGTATTTGCATTTTCTATTGCACATCACCGATGCAAGTCCATCTCAGAAATAGGTACTACTTACGTCACTAAAAACGTCCAATGTTTTTGTCAAACCAAACTTTTTACCTCAATTTTTAGATATAATTCTCTGGTATAATTAATAGAAAATTGCCCGTTTTTATGTGCTGTGCTTCAGACTTTAAGTATTTTGTTGGTTTCAGTCTTATTAAATAATTATAAAAAATCATCCCCGATAACACCGTGGAACAATTCGAGGAAATAATAATACCGGTTTCCAGTTCGAAGGGTTACGGATTTTTGTGATTCTACGGTACATGCATGTTCCCAAATCCACCATTGTGCTTAAACCCTCATTATATCCTCAGAATTTAAACTAAGGAGTATACATACACTTTCATACGATCAAAAGTATATGCCCATTTGGAATAAAGCTAAACACAACCAACGTTTGGGTAAAGTTTTGTGTCGTTTTGGCCGTTTTTCACTGTTTGGCATGATGCCGAAAAATTCAAATTCATTTGAAATATATGCCGGCAAACATATCAAAGCTGGACTTTGGTGTCGGCGTCGCCCTGTTGTTGTTTTATTTTTTTTTTCAACGCCCAACACAAAACTTTACTCAACCGTTGCATGTGTTTTCAGCTTAATGGTTTTAGAACGGTGGTGCTCAAAAGACTTTATTTATTAGTCTTTCTGAGAAAGTCATTCCTTTGCTAAACCATGGCAGATGAGAATGAAGTTGTTGTAGTCACGTTAACGTATATGGGTGATCTTGGCTGTTTTAAATCCAAGTATGTTTGGACGAGACTCCTTTGGGTACCTCCCACATAAAAGTATAATTTTTTTTTTTGAAAAAAGTTCACTTTAAAGATTTGTCTCGGATCGTCTTGAATTTTTTGTAGCAGGTTATACTCGCCGACGATGCATTTTTTTCGCGACCAAGTCCTTATTTTTCATAATGGCCCGAAGCTCTATAAAAATCTGTTTTTAAATTTTTCATCGAAGGTAGTTATATTAGGGGCATAAATCCTGGCATAATATTCCAGAATCCTAAGGTGACCAACGAAAGCAACGGGGCATAAAATTAGTTTCACTTTCCACCATCGGACCATTCCTCTAAGAACCTCATCCGAAAAAGATAAAAGTGTTGATGTTGATTTAATCCAAATCAAATTTATTAGCAAAACGTCTATAGATGGACTCTTAATCACATTAACTGATACACAGGCTAAGGTTATCGGGTATGTTCTGTCACACACTTCACGTCTCAAGCATTTTGTTCACCCCCTTTACGCTTATTTTTCAAGTATGAAGTGTGTCTCAGAACAAACCCGTATTATATCTTTGCCCACAAAGCCGATCGATACTTGTTTAATTATACCCTCAGCCTTTAGGTAAAAAGAGGGTATTTACACTTTGGTACGACCCAAAATGTGCCTCATCGAAATAATGGTTTTATTATTATTATTATTTATTGCTTTTACGCCAAGTCGTGGGCGCATAGTGCCAAATAATGGTTTTAGACCCCAAGTATGTTTGTACGATATCCTTTTCAGACAATTTTGAGTAGATCTAGCAATGTCCGTCCGTCTGTCTGTCTGGCAGGCTGGTGCGCACGATAACTCTCGAACGGATCAATCGATTCAGTTCAAATCGAAATATTTTGTCCAGATTCGATTTAAATTCGAAGATGGGCCATCCATATAGGTCCACTCCTTCAGGTACCTCCCCACAAATGTTCAAAAATTGTCGCAAAACTTGTGCGCACGATAACTCTTGTAGGGAATAACCGATTTGGTCCATACTTTGCACATCGTGTTATTTCTACCAAACTTAGATGAGGTTCCAATATGGACTCAATCGGTCCACTCCTTCGGGTACCTCCCACACAAAATTTCGGAAAAGTTCAGTTTAGGACCTGCTCTCGAATCGCTTTGATTTTTGTTTACGCAAGTTGTATTCGCTGTCCCCTATACGAAGGTACAAGTTTCCTCAGGGGCAAGTCCATACTTCCTGAAAAAATAGCCTGAAAGTTGAAAAACAAACCCTATGACACCATGTTTATGGGTGGAAGCGCAAGATAATTCTCGAACGGAAATGCCGATTCCGGCCAAAATTTGGCCTTCGTAATATTGTTTCCAAACTTACTTTAAGTTCGTAGATAAGCCATATAGGTCCGCTCCTTCAGGTACCTACCCCACAAAAGTTCAAAATATTCGGAAAAATTGTGCGCACAATAACTCTTGATGGGAATGACCGATTTGGTCCATACTTTACACATTCTCATAATATCTACCAGATATAGATCAGGTTCGAATATGGACTATATTTGTCCACTCCATCCCGTACCTCCCACACAAAATTTTGGATAAGTTCACTTTAAGACCTGCTATTGAATAACTTTGATTTTTGTTGAAGCAACTTACATTCGCTGCTTCAATTACGATGGTAAAAGTTGTTTCAGGGGCAAGTCCATACTTCTTGAGAAAACAGCCCGAAGTATGTAAAAACCCCCTATGGAACCCCCATGGTCTATGTCGGTCCATTCCTTTACCTTTTCCGCAAAATTTTTTAACTTTAATCCTCATCAACATTTTTATCGGTTCATACGACCAAAATTTTGAAACCCCCTAAATACATAAGCTTTTTGTGAAAAAATGATTAAATTTGCACAGGCTGAGGGTATACTTTTTTACTTGTTATTATTAAATTAGGTTTGGTTGAGAACAAAGGCCCCGGAAAATCGCCACATACTTAAGCCAGAATACCCCTGGTGCGGACCCTAGTCTGTATTTTTTTGGATGAGGTTAGATCTAAATAGCTTTTTTAGTAATTTACCGGCAATCTGTGCCCTAGGCAAAATCCAGTTTGCTTTTAAACTCTTTTGTCCTGATTTGATTTAGTTACCGAATTGTGCTATTCCCAGGAGCTGGGTTATTATGTTCGAAAAAGCTGGACAATGTCAGGGAAAGAGTTCCAATGTTCTGTTGTCTTCTCCGCTTGCCGTTCATTCGTTTTTTCTGTTGATTCTCTAAGAATGACTGTCAGACTTCTAATACAGCCGAACCTCGATTATCCGGGATAGAAAAGAAGTGGTCTTCCTTCCAATACCTCTATTATCCGTTATAAACTCCTTTATCCGGGAGTAAAAACCTACCTTCCAATTAATTATTTATGCAAACAAAATAAAAAAATACAAAAATGGAGTAACTAAAAGGACGAAATGCATAATATGAGACAATTGGTACCAAAAGAAAATTTTTATATAGTATGTACTTATGTAAGTAATAGTAGGGGTAATAAATTGCTTTATTTTCTCGACATATTTTCTTGCAGATGTAAATTCTTGAATTCTAACCCTCTATTTATGTATTTCGAAACGAAAATGTGTGCGCATGAAACACACCCAAACTTTAGTTTTGGAAATATTATTTCCTTTGCTTTTGCTTCAAAACAAAAAACAAATTCGAAAAACACACAAAATTTGGTAGTTTTTCTTACGCATTCATTTTCATATCGACATACATAAACAGGCCCTTAATTTTATTTCATTTCTTTCCTTTCCTATGCTATGCCATTTTCCCCAAAAATATTTTCGAAAACTGCATAAAAACATTGACTCCATTATCTAGGAAAATCGATTATCCGTAATGGTTACGGTCCCGACCATCACGGATAATCGAGGTCCGTCCGATATGTTGTAATTTTTTTTTTGCTCATGTTTTTAACTCTATACGCGTCTCATGTAGGCACTTAGCATCGTCCACCGTTGCTGATTATATAGCAATATTTGCCAAAAAGTTAGTTACCGCGTTACAGGGATTTGGGACCCTAAATGTCCTGGTACCCATACAATGTACCCCGAAACGCGCTGGGGAATATCCGTAATTGAATTTTTGTAATCCAACAGAGTTTTTTTGATTTAATTTTCTTGGCCGTAAGTTTAAATTAAGATTCAAAATTAACACAATTCCCTATTTTTCTTTTTTGACAGATTGTTCAGCTGGCTGCCTATACTCCCAAGGATCATTTTGAACAGTATATTATGCCATATATGAATTTAAATCCAGCTGCTCGTCAACGTCATCAAGTTCGTGTAATTTCCATTGGTTTCTATCGCATGCTCAAATCAATGCAAACTTACAAGGTAACATCGATTGTCTTTCGTTGAAGTTTTTTCTTTTCTTTTCTTTTTTTTTTTTGCTTTACAATAAAAGTCTTAATTTTCCTCTTCCAGATTATTAAATCTAAATCAGAAATCGCTGCTCTTAAAGATTTCCTCGCTTGGCTCGAAGCTTTGAAAGCTAAAGATGCCACTTCGCAAGGCGTTATTCTATTGTATCATGAAGAGCGTAAATTCATTCCATATATGATTTTGGAAGCACTTAAAAAATATAACCTGCTGGACAGGTTTTTACTTACTGTTAAGTCATTCGCAAATGGTCTCAATTTGGCCAAGGCCAATGCCAATGAGTCCTTACAACATTATACACTACGAAAACTGTCGAAGTTTTTGAAATCAAATGCTGTCAACAATAATGTTGAACTCAATAATAATAATGTAGCCTCATCTACCACTGAAGGTGCTGCGGCTGCTGCAACTACCACAACTAAAGATCAACCGCAAGAACAGTCACAGCAGCAACAACAACATCAACAAAAGACTAACAACAAGTCTAGTCAAAATAACAACAATGAACGTGAATTATTTGATGGAAGTGCCAGTGTACGTGCTAAATTAGCCTATGAAGTTGCTTTGCATTTATGTAATCAAGACTCCAAGGAAGATCTCGATTCACAAAATGCTCTCGATAAATTATTAACGGCCATAAATCCTTATGCCCAAACTATTCAATGTGATTTGGATGAATTACAAACCCAGAATGAAAATCTGGAACGTCAAAATTCATTCCGTCCAGTATTTTTGAATTACTTCAAGTCGATACTTTACAATCGTGTGCGTGCTGTTAAATTCCGTATTATTTTGGCTGAACACGGTTATGATTTGCAAACTCTCAACGCCATTTGGACCGAAAAGAAACGTGATGGCCTTGTTGAAGTTTTGCAAGCCATAGAAGAGCTGAAAGAAGAGGATAAAACAGAATTGGCTGATTTATTTGATAGTTACTATGATCCAGCCAAGACGACTATTAAACCGATTGTTAAACCAATCAATCGTTCTCGTAATAGACGTGGTAAGTTTAAGTTTATATACAGCCAAATTTCTCTATAATGTAGTTGCTGGGGACAAGAAATGTAGAGAAAAATTGTTATAATTGTTATTGTTGTTATTCTTGTTTTCTTTTTTATAAAACGAATTATTCATTTTAGAGAGGTTCGTTATAGAGAACTTCGAAGAAGGTGTTTGGATTTAATTTTGACAAAATAATAGCTTTTTATTATATTTTGTGGGTAATTAAAAAAATGTATTTTATAAGATTCCTTTGTCGGTCATAATTTGTAAAATTTAAATGTGTATTGTTTTATATTTTAGGACAGTATCAATGGAAAAGTAAAATATTAATTATAGAAAATATTAATTACTTGAAACCAAGAAGATCTGACATCCCATATGCACCTGCAGTATTTTAACAGGGCCACTGGTTCAACGGAAGAGAAATCCAAAGATGCAATCTCATGGGCACAGCATGTGACTTTTTCATTAAACCTAGGACAAAGTCAAAGAAGGTGGTCGATCATTTCAGTCTCTTCCTCGCCCCCGCAGAGCCTTACTTACTTAGTTTGCCCATTACAGAACATTTGTTCCATAGACCGAACTAAGAAAAGATCACCTTTCCTCTCTGTTTTTCGCTTGACTTTTTGGAATGCCGCGTCTTTTCATTTCTTCATCCACTTGTATGCTCCATCGAAGCTTTGGCCTGCCGATTCTGCGTGCACCGCCATGTGGCATGTATTCATACGCCTTTTTAGCGGGTTCATCATCGCTCATTCATATGATATGGCCTAGCCAACGCAATCGTTGCATCTCGATATGTTTAACTATATTCATGTCTTTGTATAGCTTATATAGCTCGTGGTTCATACGACGTCGATATTCACCGTCAACGCAAATCGGCCCGTAGATCTTTCGAAGAATTTTCCTCTCCAAACACACCAAGCACTGCCTTATCTGCTTGCGCAAGTACCCATGCTTCGGAGCCATACATTAGCACGGGTAGTATCAGCGTTTTGTGTAGTGTTATTTTTGTTTGACGAGATGTGGCTTTGTTTTTAAACTGCTTACTTAGACCATAGTAGCATCTGTTGGCCAATACAATTCTTCTTCTTATTTCACAACTGATGTTGTTTGTTGTGTTTATGGCAGTGCCGAGGTAGACGAAGTCTTTAACTACCTCAAAATTGTACGTAACAACTTCCACAGTTGGTCCGAGCTCTATGGACGCTTTGCGCGTCGACACCATCAATTTGATCTTTTCGCCGTTTACCGCCAGACCCACTTTCGCAGATTCTGCTTCGACCTTCCTAAAGGTATCAGTTACTTCCTTTACTGATCGTCCCATGATGTCTATGTCATCAGCATAAGCAAGTAACATGTGGCTATTGGTGTAAATTGTGCCATTTCTTTTGACATTTGCATGTCGTATTACCTTTTCCAACGAAAGGCTGTCTCCTTGTCTGAAACCTCTTTTGGTACAAAATTCTTCTGAGAGGTTCTTTCCAATTTTAACTGAGAACCTAGTATCAGTTAAAGTCATCTTACAAAGCCGGATGAGCTTTGCGGGTATACCAAATTCAGACATTGCATGGAATACCTTTGATCGGAGGGGACTGTCGAATGCTGCTTTATAGTTGACAAAAAGGTGATGTGTCGATCTGCATCTCTTGGGTCTTCTCTAGGATTCGCCGCAGGGTAAATATCTGGTCAATGGTGGACTTGCCAGGTCTAAAGCCACATTGGTATGGTCCAATTATTTCGTTGACCACTGGCTTTAGTCGTTCGCACAGTATCCCTGACACTATCTTATAGGCAATAGGCCTATAGGCTTATGCCCCTATAGTTGGAGCATACAGTCTTATCTCCTTTCTTGTGGACGGGACATAGGATGCACAGGTTCCAATCGTCGGGTACGCGTTCTTCCTGCCAAATATTGCTAACTAGCTGATGCATACACCTTATCAGCGCGTCGCCTCCGGTTTTAAACAGCTCGGCTGGTAAGCCTTCGGCTCCTGCTGCTTTATTATTATTCAGCCGGCGGTATACATTCTATACCAACTTCTGGGATTGGATCTGTGGTATCATCATCTTCGCTACTATTGGATACCATCAGATTGGAGAAATGTTCCTTCCATATCCTGAGCACGCTATCTGTATCTGTTACCAGATTACCTTGCTGGTCTCTACACGAGGATGTACCTGTACCAAAGCCATCTGTTTGATGTTTCACTCTTTGGTAAAATTTTCGGACTTCATTCTGGCTCCTGTACATCTCGATTTTTTCACACTCCCGCTTTTCCATTTCTCTCTTTTTCTTGCGGAAAAGACGTTTCTCTTCTCTCCTTTTCTCCCGATATCTCTCTCGTGCGCTACGTGTTGCTACTGATTGTAAAGTAGCTCTATATGCCGCATTTTTTTCTTCGGTAGCAGCACGACACTCCTGGTTATACCATGAATTCCTTTGTGGAGATCTCTGGAATCCAAGTATGGATTTTGCGGCTGTTTGCATGGAGTGGGCAATATTTTGCTATTGTGTTGTTATGTTATCGGGACAAGGAGTGTTCGCGTTAAGCAATTGCGCTAGTTGAGTGGAATATGCTGTGGCTATCTGTTGTGTTTGCAGCCTATCGATGTCCAACTTCCGCGTTGTGCCTGTTCGTGCTTTATTTGCTACGTTTAGACGGGTACGTACCTTTGCTGCAACAATGTAGTGGTCCGAATCAATGTTTGCACCTCGGAACGATCGTACATCCAACACGCTGGATGAATGTCTTCCATCTATCACAACATGATCAATTTGATTACTTGTTCTTTGATCTGGAGGCAGCCAGGTGCCCTTATGAATATCGAGATGATTAAATCTGGTACTGCTAACTACCATGTTTTTTGCCACTGCGAAGTCTATCAGCCTCATACCATTGTCAGACGTTTCACTGTGTAGACTGAATTTCCCGACTGTTGGGCCAAAGATATTCTCCTTTCCAATTTTGGCATTAAAATCGCCTGAAATGATTTTAATGTCATGGGCAGGGCAACGGTCATATGTTTCTTCTAAGCGCTCCTAAAATATATCTTTGGTCTGTTCGTCCTTTTCTTCAGTGGGAGCATTAGCGCAAATAAAGCTGATGTTGAAGAATTTAGCTTTTATTCGAATTGCAGCAAGTCTTTCATTCACTGGGGTGAAGCTGAATACCAGATGTTTTAGTCTCCGACTAACTACGAATCCGCAACCAAACTCATGCTTTACGTCATGGCAGCTATAATACAGTGCGTCACCTTTAGGTGTTATTGAGTCGCCTTTCCCAATCCATCGTATTTCCTGTATGGCAGTAATATCGGCCTTGTACTTTTCAAGTACGTCTGCCAATGCGAAGACTGCACCTTCTCTATAAAGAGTGCGAACATTCCAGGTGCAGATCCGCAGATCATGGTCCTTAAAACGTTTGCGGGGTTCGTCAACTTTAGAGGGGTTTGTTTTTCCTTTCTTTCGTTTTTTCTAGGGCAGGGTTACTAACCCGACGCCCAAACCCAACGCGCGGCACATGTTAGCTCACTACCTTTAACGGATGTTAAAGGCAGTTCCCCAGGTAACACCACGGGGAGATTAGTGTCCACTTGAGATGAAAGAGAGACCACGATAAATCCTGGGCTTTGCCATGTTAAAACCGGTTAGGACCGTTCCTTGGTATCTTCCATCCCCTACGTCACCCCCGCAGAGCCTTCAGTACTTAATATTGTTGTTCCTTGTCATAGATCTTATTCCGCATTGGCCAGTTATGACCCCTTTAACAATTCCGATCTCTCGCTTACTAAATGAGAGCAGAAACACAGTTTTGTGTCCTGAGATTAGGGGACAGATTGACCTCGATACCTTGCATCAAGATTCGTTATGCCAGATCCTTACCGTTTTCTCGCAGTGGAATTCGTTGCGTTTATCGAGAAGGAGCGATGGTTTGATGGTCTTGCTAAATCATCAACTATCTTATTTTTTCCACATTGTCACATGTCTTTATTATTATTTTTTTTTATGTATTTTATAGCCCAATTTTATTCTATTTTGAAAGTTGTTTGTTTTTCTATATGGCCAGTTTCTCTAGGAAGAATCGAAACCAAATTCGGACGATTTTTGTTTCAAATCATCATTTAAATAATTAATGTCGTGTTTTAACTCTTTTTTTCAGTACGCAACAATGTTAGAAACGATGGTAAAGTGGCTCCTGCTAACAGTGGTGCTCCTGCTGCTGAGCAAGGTGCCGGTGGTGATAAACAACAAGCTAGTGGTGCAAATTTGCCAGATTCTACAACAAAATCACCCAAAAACCGTGGCAAACGCAATCAGCGTTCACAAAAGAACAATAACAACAACAATAGCACAAATAACAACAATAATGTGTTAATAAAAACAGAAACTCCAGTGGCCAATGATACTCCCACTGCTGCTGCCGATGGAAATCAAAAACAACAGCAAACAACTAACAATGCAACTACTGCGGCTCCAGTGGCTGTAGCGGCTTCAAATTAATAAAATCAAAACAACAAAAAATTGAAATCAAGCCAAAAAAATATAAACAAAAAAACCAGCCATTCAGCCACGAAAAGAAGTAAAACTCGAGCCAATACTTTTTGTTCCAAATTAAAAAATGCCATGCCCAAATGTTGCTGCAACTGTTAACAACAGAGTAAACCCAAATATGTAACTACATTATTATCCATTATTTTTAAATTAGATTTGTTAACAAACTCTCAACTACACTTTGTTGTAGTTGTAGTAAATTATAATTTTTTTATTAATTGTTAATTTTTACTTTTTTTTTTGTTTTTATTATAATATTGTGAATTGCTTAAACAAAATTAAAACTACAACAAACATTGTCATTATATGATGCTGCTTAAAAACAAGAAACGACAAAGCGTTTTTCGTTAAAGTGCCTTAAATTGTTTATATTATTTAATTTTCATTCATTTACCGAAACTTGTTAAAAAAGGAAAAACTTGAGGGAATTTGAAATAATTTGCCTTTATTTACTTTGATTTTCTTATTATTTTTTGTCATTCTTTTAAATTTTAAATTGAATTTTGTCTTTCTTTTTCTTAGAAGTATAAAACACACAAATTAAACATTTTAAATGAAACCACAAAAAAATGAATTAAAAAAATCCAATTGGAAAAAAATAAAATGTTTAATTTGGTTAAAAATAAAATTAAAATAGATTAAAATGTAGATCGGAAGAGAAAAACTACAAAATATTTAGATTTGTTTTTATGAGCAGAACATTTGAATTTCTTTGAGGCCTTGTTGTCAAAAATACTTTTTCCTTTTTTATATCTAAAAACAACAAATCTAGATATTTTGTATTACTCCTAAGACGACTGATCACAAACATTTTAGCATAGTATTTTTAAAACCTCCTACAACAATATTTGATACTATGTACAACACATTTATATACATTTAAAACATATTTATAATTTAAACTTCACCCATAAAAAAACGCATACATATATTACAAACATATTTCTATTTTAACTGAGAATAATAAGAAATCTTTTAAAACTATTTTTTGATTGAATATTTAAATAATACAAATAAAAATATATAAACAAAAACTTTTGCAAATATGTGTTTTTCGATAACTATTGCCCTTTTTTCAATTTAAAACAGCAGTGCTCAATTGGGGTCCCACGTGCTGTCGGTGTGAGTCAATTTGCTCACTCACACAATTAAAATAGAGAGCTTTTGTTTTGGAATGAATATTTTCAATACACAGATTTTCAATACACAAATGATTGCCCTGAATATTAGTATCCATTAGGGGACCTTCCATATGTGATAAGCCGCTTACCGTACTCGGTAGCGACATTATAGACAATAGGTCTGTTCGATAATCCAAAAGTTTGTACAAATCTGCACAAACTTTTACAAAATGCTGTTCGATAACAAACTTGTTCAGTAAACGAGAAGTAGTTCCAAGAACTTGCAAGTACTTTTTACCTGCGAAGTTATCGGACAGACCTAATTATATGACTATCACCCTTGCCTAGTTTGACAATTCTAAATCCGATAATAAAGACTGCGCTAAATTTCTGTGCAAGATTAGGCATGATTTTAAATGTTTTAGTGCTCAATAAACACAAAAAACTATTTTGTTGATTTAAGCAAAAAACATTAGAGCTTTTTGCCGGGTCAGTCCTCTTTGAGGATTTATTTGACGTTTGCGTTATGGAATTGACATTTGAAATCCAGTGTGTTTATTAAATCCGGTTAAGTGCAAACGGGGTAAAACTCCTAGAAAATAAGCTGTAACTCGTTGGGTTTTTTAGAGATATCAATAGCTCTGTTCATTTACGTTAAGAATCTTCAAGTTTTACCACTTTGTACTCGAAAAGCGTTCCTTTACTTCTGAGACCATACAATTCATATGGGAGCAGTTTACAACTTTTATTCATTTTGCCGGTTTTACCACTTTGAAAAGTAAAGGAACAGACCAGGGACGTACGCAGGATTTCATTTCGGGGGGGGCCCAACTTGACCAAAAATCATAAAAAATTCAAATGTTGTGTAGCGTTACGTAAAGCTATTTTAATGGGTTATGGCCACTTATAAGAATCAGAAAAGCCATTTTCATGCAGTTTTTATAAGAAATCTATTAAACCTTGAGTTACCTTCAATTTTTTTATTTATTTATTTTTTTTTTTTTTTTGAAAAATCTTTCTGACAAATACTCACGTATAAAGCACTGTTTTTACTAAAGCAGTTTGCGGTACCCACTGTAGTTTGAAAAAGAGTAAACCGATCAGCATATATTTTTGTGGGATCATTACGAACTTAATAATCTTGTCCATTATCGAAACGGAATTAAAAAAATAAATGTTTAAACATTTTGAACAGCTTTATGTGTATAATAGTCCCACAAAAACATATAAAGACCGGAGCATCTGTTTTCGAGCACCGCTTTCAAAAGTGCCTCTTCGAAGAAAAGCTCGAAAGCTCATATCTCAGTAAATTTTTGTCCGATGGACTGGAGATTTTGGCACATATTCTAGTCTACATGCACTTTAAAATGAGCCAACAAAATTTAGATTTTTCGAATTTTATATGAAATATTGGTACAAAATATTGGTATATAAATTGAATAGAATGAATACATAATATTTAGGATACAATTTTAAATATTTGCAGAGTAGGATATTTAGAATTGAAAATAGGCAATATCGAGCCACGTTGGTACAGTTTTTAATCATACAGGTCCACGTTATGGTTTATCGCAGAATTTTACAACTACAAAGAATTGCCGTTGTCGTTGTTATAGCAAGATTTTCATTATTTCGATGATCTTAGCTTAATTTTTAAGAATATCGTCTGTCGTTGTCGTTGATATGTTTCCAAATGAACACATTAAGAAAAATTTAACAGATTTGGAGATATGGTGCGAAATGTATACAAATTATGGAATTTTTAGATATATTATAACATTTGAGGCAATAAATGTAGTTTTTCCAGTTCATTATTTCTCCAGAGATATAGCCCCGAGTTGCTTTAAAAAGTCAATATTTAACAATGTTTAGATGAGGCCATAAAATCCAAGCTGGATCTGACTCAACAAAACGCAACTAGGGCTGTTATATTTTGGGTCTGTACTTTCACAAAATCCTCAATTCGAATTATTTGCACAAGATTACCTTAAAAATGTTGCACAAGCTGGGGGTGAAAAATTCTTTTTTGGTGATGAATGTCGATTAAGATAATATAATATTTGTGGTAAATATTTTAAAAGCACCCCAGATGTCAACATAAGCAATAACCAATTGTTATGTCTACATATCTATACATAACCAATTACGAATATACAGAAAAACAAAACATAATTTAATTCTGAACCAAGTCCGAATAAATGCCAAAAATGGCAATGAAAACGGGACAAAATCGATTAGTTACCAAGGAAAACCGCATCTAAAATATTCTGAGGAACATTTTTGTAGACTATTTGGATGCTGAAAAATCTTATCTTGTGGTACTTTCACTACGGTTCAGAAATAAAGGACGAAAAGGACATTAAAGGCATTGAGTTAGAAGAATGAAATGTTCTACAAAAAGATTCGCCAATCGATGTGACTGAAGACATGTCACCTCAAAACGAAGTTACGCCAAACAAAGATATGGAGCTATTTTCCCAAGTATTATAGGTTAAAAATCAAAAACTTCATCGCGCAATATGTCAGAAACTACCTATAGCGAAAATTTCTTTTTCGGTTCTTAGTATACTCATTAAGGGCTTTCATCTCCAAATGAAATTTTCCACCACCAAAAATGCTGCTGCACAGTGTAATAAGCTAATTAATTTTTGAAATGGGTCTTATTTTGAGAGACACTCCTCTCGATATTTATCGCGTCCATAAGTTATTTTAGTTGGTCACCGTAGTATTTAGAGCTTTGTCAGAAAGCATTTACTTGGCCACGAAAAATAGGATATCGCTGTGAACAAGACTACAAAATTTTCAAAGGATCCTCGAACAGTATTTAAACTGCAATTATGTTAGACTTCTATGAGGGACCTGAAGATGTTGTCTAAACATATTCTCTTGGAACTTGATCTACTTTTGGAAGTAATTTTGCGAGTGGACCGAGATAGTCCATATTAGGTTCGATTTTAGACTGAATCGGTTAGTCCCTTCGACCAGTTTAGTGAATATTTTTTAACTTTTATGGCAGAGGTACCGATATGACTTAAATTTAATTTGGACAAAATATTACGAGATCCATATCTTGGACCAAATCGGTTTATCCGTTCTAGAGTTATCATGAGTTCCAACCTGCCAGAAAAACAGAGATACAGACGGATGGTGGTAAGTACTTCCATCTTGTCTGAAACGAATTTCGTCCAAACATATGTGGAGTGTAAAATCATAATTTTGATGAGACTTATTTGTATCATATCCTAGTGTATATAATCTCGTAACCTTAAACTCTGAGGCTACATTTATACTTCGGTGATAATAAGGAAAAAATAAAATGAAGCACAGAACTTCATTTGTCTTGATAATTTTCTCATACTGTTTAGCAGTCAATTTGTCTAAAATAGAATAACAAAATATTTGCGACGGCAGTAAAACAAATGTTGTTATAGAATGAGTTTTAAGCCTTGAGAGCTCTATATAGTTCGAATATGACATAAACTTGGAGTATATTTATTATGGAAATCGCATTTGATAGTGGAATGATATGACATGAAGAAGCACTCAGTTGCAATCTTTTAAAGTTAACAGTTCCGTGATTTAGATTTAAGCGCTGCAATATTTTTATTTACATTATTATTGATTATTTTATTAAATTATACAAATTTTGTGTTGTGGTGTCCAGTTTTTATATTTTAATGGCAATATTTAATAACAATGTAACTAAAACTAATTGATTTTCATAATAAAGAACTCCTGAAGAAGTTGGAAACAGACCAACGAAACGTTGAGTTGAAAAATGAAATAAATTAGTTTTATTTTATAAAATACTCTGACCGAATCAGCCCGGTGGAAACACTTATCTGGAAATTCATAACAAACACGGTCATAACATAAAAAAATTAGATTTCATTGGATGTTTCTCTCAAAAACGGCACACAAACAAAAATTTTTAAAATATTTTCTTACAAAACTTGTTAATGATGAACATTTTCTGCTCAGAAATTTAAGAAAAGTGTAAGTTTTAATTTGAAATCTTCAAACATACAAACATTTTTATGAGAAAAAAATATAATAACTAGCTACAGTAGCTTAACAATTTTTGTTCGACCAAACCATTTCGGGGGGGGCCCGGGCCCCCTGTGCCCCCCCCCCCTGCGTACGTCCCTGGAACAGACCACATATTAATTTTACGCAAGATAAAGTAAAATTCGTAGAAACAATAGAAATTACTAACAAGAAAACAACGAATTTTTTGAGTTATGCCACTCTTTGAGTAAATGAGCGATATGTGCATATTTGCAAACATTTTGCCAAATCTAACTACATATAATAGTTTACGAAGTTTACCATGATAAAGCTGGAAACACATCCAACGTTTGAGGAAAATTTTGTGTTATTTCTGGTAGAAAGTCCCAATTTACATTACTAGGCGTTTACACCAGGCAGTTTGTCTTCAAATACAACTCTGATTTACTAACACATACATATATTTGTCGTTTGGCTCCCAGCTGTCCATCATTTTTTCAAAGACAGTCGGGTTAACAAATTTTTGACATTTTTGTGAAAAAGAAGTGAGATGATAATTCAAATGTGCTGAAAACAAAAGAATATGTACAAAAACAAAATAAGTGAAGGGAAAACGAAAAGAAATCGATGATTTTCATTCATAATTTTACAACTGTTTTTGCAGTTGTCTGGACGCCTACGTCACACAGGCAAGTTTTGGGGTTTTGACAATCAATACATGAACTCAACTGTCCTGTCATTTATAAACGCAGGGTTAGGCGAGTTTACTTGCGGCAAGTGTGAGAGAGGGTGTTGAGAGGCAAAGGGTTACCATATGCCTCACCTCCCTCTCCTTCAAATTGACAATTACCGCAAGTAAACTCGCCTAATGTAAATTGGGACCAGCGTTGTCAGTATTGGGGATTTTTCCCCAATTTGGGGAATTTTTATTTGAAATGGGGAAAAAAATTTCGACTTGGGGAATTGGGAAAATGTTGAGGAAATCTGAAAAATATTTGGGGATTTTTGGGGAATTTCTTTTTTGACTAATTACTTCAGATTATATGATTTTTTTAATTTCAGTACGTGAATAGTAGTAGAGCACGCGTGACGCACAAATAACATGCATCATATACTAATTGGTTTGAAGTGTTATCATGCGGTTCGACGACTGACAGCGTACTAGAAAAGTGGGTTGAATTAAAATAACATTTTCATCATTTCTATTGCTGAAATGGACTTAACTGAAGAAATGATTTCTGGATTGATGGGCAATGATGGGCAAGCTTTATTTAACATACATGGCTCCAATTATTAAAGGGATAAATATGCTTAGGCCCGTTGTTATATCCTTTTTGTATTTAAATGTTGGCCGATATCGGACAGATAACCCGTTTTTTATTCCTACAAGTTTGCTTTAATAATAAGTGTCAGATAAATTAAAAGGAACTTTGTGTTCCTTTTAAAACAAGAAAAAAAATACAGCAAATTCAATTCAACCAATCCGATTTTAATAAATTTGATGTATACATAATGTTTTGCTTGAAATGGAATGGAAGATGTAAAAACAAATCCCTGGTAAGGTATAACAAAAAGGGATTTTAAAGAAAATATGTAAGAACGGGCCTTAATCTAAATTTTTAAACCGATGCACATTGCTAATATGCATTTTTCTGTGCACTCGAATATTGAAACCATTTATAAAAAAATTAAGAAGATATTGAAAAAATAGTGGACTCGATCGAAAACTACTCGGCATATTTACCATGAGGAGCCATGGATCTAGGCTTCAATTTTGACTTGTATTTTTTATTTGAGTAAACGCTGTTGATACAAATGCTGAAACCGATGCCTACAAATATGCAATTTCTTAAATTTACAAGCAATTTTACCTCAATATTTGCAGCAATTAATGGGTCAACAAATTTTAGCTCTAAACGAACGTTTTTATGTAAAACCAGTTGTCAACACAAAAATCTCCACGGATGTTTACGAATCGCAATGGAGAAAGTTATCATTCGTAAATTGGAGATGGTATTTAATATGCTTTCCGTTCCAACAAGTAATTCTTAAGTAGGAAGAGTCTTCTATTTTGAACCATATTCAGAAATAAAATGCAGTACCAGTTACTTGAATAAATAATCAATTTTCTAACTACTCCATTTGTTTTAGAAATTTTGACCCACCAAAGAAATGTTACAACTCTTTCATTATAAAAATTCACATAAATCCAATGAGATGTTTCTGAATCACTTGAATGTGAAGTTTTCAATATCGTTAGTTTAATGCATATATAAGTGTCATGGTAGAACAAGAAAAGGTAGCAGCAATACCCAGCTGACTGAACTGGGCTGTAATGTTAGTGTCAAATTCCATACGACATTTTATATATTTATTTCTATGTTCGATCTATATTAGGGATATATCTTTTTTGAAGAACAAATTTATTCATCAGAAAAAAACTTTTTCCCATAAAGATTCCTTCATATCATTGACATG
The DNA here is from genome assembly GCF_047663935.1 of Musca autumnalis. NCBI lineage: Eukaryota > Metazoa > Arthropoda > Insecta > Diptera > Muscidae > Musca > Musca autumnalis. The sequence continues at coordinate 10,439,456 of NW_027412088.1, read as the reverse complement.
TAACTTCCTTCAAGTCCGAACGACATGCCGCACACTAAAACACCGCTTATAGAGGCGGTAAAACTATTGTTAATATGTGTGGTATTTTGTTAAACTTGAAAAGAATAAAGCCCTAATAAACATGTGCTTTTTTGTTTTCAAAAGCAAACGATTGAAACAGCTTCTCTTTTCTCAATGAATTACCAGCGACCCCAAACATTTTTGCAAGAAGTCTACTTTCTGCGAGAAATTATGCATTTAGTGGAATGATATGGAAACATTCAAATTGAAAATCTAACGAGTTTTCATTCATGTTTTTCAAAATATTAAGTCAAATGTGAAAAATTATTAGTTTTTTAAATTCCAATCATTTATACACATTTCCTTATTTTGTTTACATGTACATTGACACTAACGTTTACAAACAAAAACAAATTCCTATGTTGTTGTTGTTGAGTTGTATTTGTGTAGTATTTACTTTACCTGGTTTGTTCTACCATGATATAAGTGTATAGAATAGTTTACAAGTTTAATGATATGAATTTCAATATTAAAATAAAACTACTTTTGATTTTTTTGTAATTATTTGTTAAACAATTTTTGGGGATTTTTTTGAGGAAATTCAATTAAATCTGGGGAATTTTGGGGAAAAGTTTTGGACAAGTTGGGGAAAAGAGGCTAAAAAATACTGGCAACGCTGATTGGGACAAAAATAAAGAAAAATTTAAACTTGGCAGCACTTTGTCTTTTATTCATCTACCAGAAATGACACAACAGCTTCGTTCCCGTACTTTTTAATAGTAAAACTCGTAAAAGAGAGAACTGCAAAAAATTTGTTGTCACACACAAGTTTTTTGAAATAGTTCGGGAACGGAAAAATGGAAAATACGTCAAAAAAACTGGAACAAATGTCAAAGTCGGCGTATCAGCCAATCAGACGCCGGCAACCATGTTACTATTTTTTTACTCGCCCAAATTTGTCGTGTAAAAATTTTTTAAAGAGAGCGTCATTCAGCGCCATTTTTGTTTAAAGAGAAGTGAACATTTTACAACTTTTTTGTGTACGGGAACGGTTTTTGGAGTAAAATGTGTAAAAGTCGTAAAAATTGTAAAAACTTTTTAGTTCTGGAACACAGCTAACACTTTACTCAAACGTAAATTCCAGTTCAGAGATGTGTCATGTCGGTTCACTCTTTCGGAAACCTCCCACACAAAATTCGTATAAAGTGAAGTTTAAGGGCTACTCTAGGTTAGTTCTGATTCTTTTTTCTTTACGTTATCCTAGAGGCCCATTTACAACGGCACGACCAAAAACTAAGCCGTCACGTACTAAAATGGCTATAGTGCAAGATAACTCTAAAACTTTTTTCAAAAATTTCTTCCAAACTAAGTCCATATTTATATTAGGCAATTTTCCTTGTGGCAATTGTCAGTTTGATGGAGAGAGAGGTGAGGCATATGGTAACACTTTGCCTCTCAGCACCCTCTTTCACCTACAAACTGACAATTGCCGCAAGAAGTCAGGTGATTTGAAGAAGAAGAAGTTGGCGGAAAAGAATAAATAAATGAATAATAAAATAAAAAAGTAGTCACCACAAACTACAAAATAAGTTATTTTATTTACATTATCGTTTTCCATAATTTATTTAATAATTTTTCTTTTTTATTTCTATTTATTTTAATAACCAAACGTTTGTTTATGTTTTTGCCAAGAAGTCCGCCACAAAACATTCGAATTTAAATCAGATGATCAAATTTGCAAGTTCTTACAAAAAAATTTTCCTTGCAAAAATTGTAAACAAAACTCTCCACAGCTCTCCAAAATTCTCTCACTATTGTCTCCGAATTCGCTCTCTTTTACTTTACAAGTTTGTCATCGAACAGTATTTTGTAAAAGTTTGTGCAAATTTGTATAAACTTTTGGGTTATCGTACAGACCTAATAACTTATTTTGACAGCTAAAGCGATATGCTACGTTTACATTTACGAAATCCACTCGATTTCAACTGTCAATTTCATTGCTCAAACGTCAAATAAAATCTCATCTGAAATCCATTGAAAACGTATGTTTAGCTAAAAATGTCTGAAATACAATATATGAGGTATTATTTAGAGATTATGAAAGTAATTATTCAGTAGTGCGATTCTGTAACTCTCTACCGATGTAATTAACGACAAATGTCGATAGTTAGCGATATTAGTCGGTAAGTGCTATTCTGTATACCAATTTTTATGTCGGTAATTATCGAAAATCATCGGTCAGTTACCGACGAAACAAAAGGAGTCGTTAAGTCTACCGACATAAAAGAATTTTCATATTTTAAACAAAAAAATCAACGAAAATGAAATGTTTAAGAATTGTTGGTCAGTGTGTACTATGCTTTAACCCCAAAAAGTAGTAAAACTGGCTGCAATTTTTAAGAGAGTGAGAGAGGAGAGAGAGCGCATATGCCTTTCTCTTCCACCACAGGCTACCAGCAAAATTTCTGCAGGTAAAAATGGTAGAACTGATTTTTCTACTTTTGTTTAACGATTATTTCACAATAAAGAAAAAATGGAAGAAAAACAGAAGAAAAAGTCGAACGCTGAAAAAACTAAATGAAAAACTGTGAAATAAAAGGCGACAATTGATTTTTTATGTTTCTTTTTGACATTACTACCATTTTTCCGTTCCTTTACTTTTCTGGTAAAAATGTTCATGAGGGAGCAATTTTGAGAAATTGTGACACTTTTCTCTTTTACCCCTCTTACCATTAAAAAAGTAAAGGAACAAAGCTTAAACCGAGCGTGAAAAAACGACGTATTTCATTGTGTTTCTGCCTTAACAGCTATACCTAAATTACGACGCGACGCACAAAAATTATTCACCTATCTACCACAACAACGTATTACGGACGCTCAGAGAGTGTTGTTATGGTAGGTAGGTTGGTGAAATATTTGTGTGCGTCCCGTCCATGGCACAATTACCAAGGTAGTGGCATCGTAAAATTTTGAATATGTTATGTCAAAACTTTCTTTATGTTGTTGGGGAAATTACAACAAAAAGAATTTATTTATAAAGGGATTTGACTTTTCATATTCGATCAGCTGGTGTGATACCACTACCTGGTAGTTCTGCCATGGTCCCGTCGTTATTTAGGTTTAGCAGTAACAACAAAACAATGAACACAATAGGTCTGTTCGATAAAACAAAAGTTTGTACAAATTTGCACAAACTTTACAAAATAACATAACAAACAGTTACAGTTTCCAAGAAATAGCTGCTTCTCTCTTTCTCCAGAAATTTCCAAAATTGACGTATTTTCCAAAATTGCGAAAAAAAATTGTCGTGTTTACGAGCACACCACGCCAACACCTTCCAATATTTTGACCATTTTTTTTTTTTTTTTTTGGTTTCCTTACTTTCAATATGTTTACTACCAAATCCCATATGGAAATTGAGGTCTTGGCCAGGAAAATCGATTTCTGAACCACCGTACGCCCCTACGTTAGGGGATCTGTTTTTAGGTAGAAGACAACGCACGGCTATCGCAACGCGTTTGAGTCCACAACATCCTACTAGGGTTTTGGAAGTCGGCCAATGGAACGTACCTTTACCTAGTAGGAGTCGAGTCCTAGAGGGAACTTTTTCTCAGTAATATAACTAGAATATTGATCTTCGATAATACAGCTCAACTCGTAAGTGAAAGTAATAAAAACTATTTTTAAAATTTTGTTCTCCCAAATAGGAAAAATTAAAAATATTCTTTTTTCAATTTTTGGTCTGTTGATTTTCTCTGAAAAATTCCGGCAGATATTCGCGACAATATTTCTCTAAAAGATATTAAGGTCGTTTTAGGTTGCAAATTCTCCGGGAGATTTTAAATGTTTGCAGTCATTATGCCATAACAAGCAAGTCTGCCTTTCTTACCCTGAGTTGAACCCCGAGCCTAAACAACCTCACATTTTTCCAACTACCGTTCTAACCCTCAGTTTAGTGTTGGCTCATATTTTATAAGTATCTCAGTTATGTAATGCTTACTCTTCTCTCTTCTTTTGGTTTCAGCGATAAAAAATCCCTTATAACTGAGTTGATATATTTTGCCACCCTTTTGGGGTTTCTGGTCGATTTCCTAGAAATCACCTTTATTTGAAAAATGGCTACCCTCTAATCAGATGCATTTTGGCTTTGGTTTGATTAGCATTTATTTCAATTTCAATTTCAATTTCTGTTTATTGCGTATAATATACAAAATTATTAACATTTAACATTGGGGGGGAAGAGTTTAGAAATACATAATTTCTGTTCTACTTTAATATTTTTTTGTGGTTTTTGTAATATGGTTTATATAATACTTTTGATCGTTATTTTTGGGAAAATGCAAAAAAAAAAACCCAATGAACTAATTTACGTTAAGTGTTAAAATTACGATGAAACTATGTCATTGATATGAATGTGTTGAGACAATTGGCATCTTTCTCTGAAATTTTTCGTCAGGATGTTGATTCTATCCTGCACCAAATCGAAACCACTCAGGGTATGTAGTCTTCTTGTTGAATACAGCCAGGGTAGGTTGAATATCATCTTAAGTATCTTGTTTTGTGAAACTTGTAGTCTTTTTATATGACAACTTGCGGAAGATGCCCACACAGGTGCGCAATAGAACATAATAGGTTGAAAAACTGCTTTGAAAATTATAATCTTGTTCTCCAGACTTAGTTCTGATTTCCTGTTTATTAAAGGGTACATAACCCTGGTGATTTTATTGAGTTTGTCTACAATGTATGGAATGTGATATTTAAAATTCAATCTTTTGTCTAGTATAGTGCCGAGGTATTTAACATTTTCTTTCCAATCAATGCTGTAGTTGTTGAATAGTATTGGCCGTTGAGGCACAAAACATGATTTGCGCCTTCTTGTAAAAAAAATTGCCTCCGTTTTCTCATGATTTTGTAGAATTTTCCATTTGTGAAAGTAAGAGCTCAGCTCATTTAAGCCATGTTCCAATTTATTTAATATATTAGACGCATACACGTCTGAACATAGTATAGAGGTATCGTCTGCAAACATAAATGTAATGCATCCAGACAGTGATGGAATGTCAGAAGTATAAATATTATACAAAATAGGCGATAGACATGATCCTTGGGGACATCCCGCGTTGGTATAAACTTCCTTGGAAAAGGAAGAACCAATGAACACTTTGAATGATCTTTTGTAAAGAAAGTTTTGTATCATTCTAATAAGATGTATGGGGAAATTAAGTTTTTTCATTTTGTATATTAGACCGTTATGCCAAACTGAGTCAAAGGCTGCTTTAATGTCTAATAAAACCATACCAGTGGATTTTCCCTCACTGAAATTTTTGGAAACCAATTTTTTAATTTTTAATAGTGGTTGTGCTGTGTTATGTTCTTTCCTGAATCCGAACTGCTGGGGAGGAAGTATATTATTAATGTTTATAAAATCCAAAATCTTTTCTTTTATAATCGTTTCCAGTATCTTGCTTAGAGATGATAATAGACTAATCGGTCTATAGGAAGCTGGATTATCGGGAGACTTATTAGGTTTAAGCAACGGAATTGTTTTTGAACATTTCCACTCCAAAGGGAAGAATGAATGTTTAAGGCAGGAATTTAAAATATTCATAAGATAAATTTTTCCCTTTTTTGGCAATTGTTTCAAACATTTGTTATTTATACAATCTAATCCTGGTGATTTTCTGTCCTTCAATTTCCTTAATAAGGCATTAGTGTGATTAATATTTATCAGGATGCTATCATCGACATCCGCATTCAAGGATTGTAATTCAAGCATGGTTGCATTAATCTCAGTAATAGTTGTATGATCACTTAGATGATTTGACATGTTATGAATGTTTTGAAAATGCGCAGCAATTATTTCACATTTATCCAGCTGTGAATAGTAGAAATTATTGTTTTGGGATAAAGTTGGTATATTTTGTGTTTTCCTCTTCAAAATTTTTGAAATTTTCCATAGTGGTTTGGATGAAGTGTCTATTTCAGATAGTGTTTTATTCCAAGACTTATTTCTGAATGCCATTAATTCACGATTTATTTGTTTGTTCAGGCGATTCATATGGAGCCGATCACTAACGTCTCTGAACCTTTTAAAGTTCCTTTTATAAACATTTCGGTGTTGTATTAATATTTTTATATAATTTGGTATAGTGCTTTTTGGTATACTGCTTATACTTTTAGGAGTACTGTAGTCTACGGCTTCTTTTATTACATTTGTAAATGTACAAACCATTGTATCAATCTGATTTGTATCATGACATAATATGGGTTCTCCAGATGTTAAAAGATTGTTGTTAATAAAATTTTTAAATCTGGACCAGTTAGTTTTGCTATAATTATAGTGGACATTGTTCGAAATTCGAACATTTATATCTACTTCACAGATAACTGGGAGGTGATCGGAGCTAAGATCATTTATAGCTTTTATCGAAACCACATTTTGGGAAATGTTTGTTAAAAATACATCTAGATTTGAAGGACATCTCCTCGAATCTGCTGGAATGTATGTCGAGTTTTGTGGAAAAACAATTTGTAAATTATTATGCTGGAGTTTATCATAAAGTAAATTTCCCCAAGCATTATTTCTTGTGCACCCCCAATATGAATGCCTGCAATTGAAATCTCCTCCTAATATAAATTTGTTTGAAGGGTCGGTTAACTTACGAACATCTGACGAAAACCGATTTCTAGTATCAGCATTAGCACGTCCTCCTGGAAAATAGCAGGAATATGCATAAAAATATTCATCGCCTGTATATATTTTCAATCCTATATTTTCAATAATAGCAGTATTTATCGGTGATATTAGTTGGTGACGAATGTTTTTCCTGATTATAATTGCGACTCCGCCTCCTCTGCCATATGCTCGGTCTTTTCGGTAGACGTGGTAGCTTCTATTTTTTAAAGATGTATTGGTATTTAGCCATGTTTCGTTTAACATGCAAATATCGATGTTGTGTTTTTCTAAAAAGAGAAGTAATTCTTCTTTTTTATTTCGGATGCCTCTGGCATTCCATATCATTATTTTTAAATTTGTTGTGCTCATTTTAAAAACTTGAAAGCAAGTGCTGTGATGACATCAAATTGATCGGCTTTTGTTTTACATTTGTTTAAGCTTGAGATTAGCTCCATAGTAAGACTCTTCATTTCCTCCAGACTGAAAAGATCGTTGTGCGTCTGGTTATTATTTGGTGTGTTAGTCCAACCAGGAAAATTACGATTTTCAGGTTGATTTAATTTATTTGGAAAAACATTATTAAAGTTTGTTGTAGTATCAAATTGAGTTGACTGCCTTTTGACCTTAGGTTTTTCGTAACGTTTTCTTATTTCAACGAACTTTAGACGACTTGGGCAGTCCAGTGACGAAGATTTGTGATCCCCATTACAGTTTGCGCATTTTTGAATGGTAACTGTACATTCTGAAGTTTTATGTTTTCCTGCGCAATTTGCACAAAATGTTGTAACTCTGCAACGGTTTGATCCATGACCAAACATTTGGCAGTTATAACATTGAGTTATTTTTCCTCTGTTGGGTTTTTGATATTCCCAACGGATTTTAAGATGATTTATATCTGAATAATTTTCACGCAGTTCCTTTAGGGTAATTGTTTTCTTTTGGAAATACACAACATATATTATATTTTCCTGGGATAAATTTCTGGATTTTTTTACCACCAGCTTGACATCAACGCACTTTAAACCCATTTCAATAAGGTTATTTTTAACGATGTTTGGATCCATTTTATCAAGATTTAATAAAATCACCTTCCTAGAAATCACCTTTATTTGAAAAATGGTCACCATCTAACCAGATGCATTAGATTTAGTTTGATTAGCATTTATAGATAGGAATTACCTCAACAAAATTTTCTAATATAAATTCCGGTCTTATTCTCCGATTTACACTCGATTTTTGATTTGTTTGACACAAGCTGTAACTAAATAACGACTACATACATCCGTAAAACTTAAGCAGAGAGCAAGCGTATTAATCGATTATTTATTTAAGCGTTTCACTTTTTTTGTTTTGTTTTTCAAAATGTAACGTACAAAAGTAGATGTTATTGATTTTTGTAAATACAATTCCAAATAATAGTGATCAGTTCCTGTTTAACTGTCGAATGAGCTATTTACATCGGCTAAATATGCTAAATATTACAATTGTGACAACACACGCGTGCACAAATTTATTTTGTGAGATAGCAGGCAAACTTGAAAGAATTCAAATTATTTAATCAAATTACAATGAAAATTTTAATGAGAGCCGACACTCATGTGACGTTCCATTTGCCCGATGATGTGCCAGCTGCAAAGTGTACATTTTCGCAGGTTAATTTTGGTTATTGATTAAAAGTTGGATTGTTTAAATTCACATTTTTAAAAACAAATATTTTCTCCTTTTCAGTTATTGGCTGCATTTAGTGTTTCACTTGGCTCATTAGTTGTGGGCTTTTCATCGGCTTACACTTCACCCGCCTTGGTGTCTATGACTGATCGAAACATTACCTCATTTGAAGTAACACCACAAACGGTAAGAATTGCATTTGTTTTGGTTATTTTAGTGTAATTTGTCAAATCAAAGCGAAAATCATACGACTGAATGGAATAACAGAGCGTGGTAGATGCTATTTAACAAAGGTTATGGAATATAAAAAAGCACTCGTCGTCAAGTAATATGATACTGATTGTCAAAATTTTTATACATTTGTTCTACCCTCTGCCTCAAAAATGTACCTCATCGAAATAATTATGTTCGAACGAATTCCGTTTCACAAAATTTTAACTCGATTTACGTCTGTTCTTCCAGGTGGTCCGAACGTTGTCCCTCGTAATATTTTGTCAAGTTCGAAGATGGACCATATCGGTGCACTCCCTCAGGTACCCTCCGACAAAAGTTAAATATTTTTCACTAAAATGGTGCACACGATAGGTTGAAGAGAATAACGATTTGGCCTAAACTTTAACATAAATCAAATTCGAATATGGTCTTTATTGGTTTACTCCTTGGTTTACCTCCCACACAAAATTATTATTTTTTTCGCAAAAGTGTAGTTGATGGAAATGATTCGGATCGTTTTGAAAGTTTTTGCAACAGACAGTTCTCATGGTCCTTTTACACTTTTTTTCTGGGGAAAATCAATTCGTCCTATATCGGTTTAATCCTCGAGCTACCTCCCACACAAAATTGAAAGTTTAGTTGAGAATGTTTAAGATCGTTTTGAATTTTTTGCAACAGGTTGTCAGGGCCCTTTTACACGGTTGTACACATTTTACGGGGAAAGTCAATTATTCCTGAGAAATGACTGAAGAGCGCGGTAACATAGGAATTGAGTATCCGATTTGACGAAACTTTTCACAAGGTTTATATCGGACAAAATCTTCGGTTACCTAGCTCAAAAAGTTCAACATTTTCTCATAAGTGACGAGGATCATTTTTACCGAAGATGTTCGTTGTGATCTTGTTTACAGCGATATGTTTTTTCTGATGCTGACATAATTAGAGAAAAGCTTTAAAACAACCCTTCGATTACCAACTAAAATTGGTGGTGGTTGCAATAAGGAGTGACTGATATTGGTTTAACCTTTGCACATTCTTTCAAACTAAAATCATGTTTGAAGACCGACAAAATCGAACAAATTTTAGCTTAAATATAATTTGAGGGCTGTTGGAGGATTATTTTTGCTAAAGGTAGTCCTTGTGATTCAGATTACATCGATATACTCTTGGGCAAGTCAATGCTTGCGGACATAATGACCCAAAAGTTCTAAAAAATCCTACTGAGACCAGCTAAAATCGATACTAAAATTGTTCATCCTTTTTTGCGTTATTATTCATCAGCATATTGTTTTGCCTAATTATCGTTCATTCATATTGTAGCCTTTAAATGGACCTGGGATAACCCACTATTGGACACCAATATCTTAAATAAAGGTCTTTTCTGATCCTGCATCAATTTCCCCAGTTTTTTTATTCTTTGGCAAAATATCGATCTTTTCATGCTGGATCTTACCCTTCTCAATAATCTCATGCTCACGAATTTGTTTTCATTCTGTTTCCATATAAAAACAAGTTACTCATTTTCATTTTCTCATCTCTCTCCTTTTTTCAATTTGCGATTACATATATTTTTCAAATTTCCCTTTTTTCAATTTTTTAACAAACAAATGTATTTCTCTTTCATTTTAGGCTTCGTGGGTTGGTGGCCTAATGCCCTTAGCTGGTTTGGCTGGTGGCATTTGTGGTGGTCCCTTTATTGAATATTTGGGTAGACGTAATACGATTCTCGCCATTGCAGTTCCCTTTATTATATCATGGCTGTTGATAGCTTGTGCCATAAATGTTGTCATGGTATTGGCTGGTCGTGCTTTGGCAGGATTCTGCGTTGGTATAGCATCCCTTTCGTTGCCTGTGTATTTGGGTGAAACTATACAACCAGAGGTACGCGGCACATTAGGTCTATTACCAACGGCATTTGGTAATTTTGGAATATTACTGTGTTTTGTGGCTGGTACTTATATGGATTGGTCTATGCTGGCTTTCCTTGGTGGAGCTTTACCAGTGCCATTTTTAATCCTAATGTTTCTTATACCTGAAACACCACGTTGGTATGTTTCGCGTAACCGCGAAGAAAGAGCCCGCAAGGCTTTGATATGGTTGCGTGGTAAGGAAGCAGATGTGGAACCAGAATTGAAAGGATTATTACGCTCCCAGGCAGATGACGAACGGCAGGCTAGACAAAATCGATTCATGGAATTGTTGAAGCGCAATAATTTGAAACCATTGTCAATATCATTGGGTCTGATGTTCTTCCAACAGTTCAGTGGCATCAATGCTGTGATCTTTTATACTGTGAAAATTTTCAAGGATGCTGGCTCCACAATTGATGGTAATATTTGCACCATTATTGTGGGTATTGTAAATTTTGGAGCCACCTTTATTGGTATTGTGCTGATTGATCGTTTGGGCAGAAAGGTTGGTAAACTGAAAGATTCCTCTTTTAAACTGAAAATATTTTAAAATAATTTTCTTTATGTTCCAGATTCTATTGTACATCTCTTCTGTGGCCATGTCCATTACCTTATTTGTTTTGGGTGGTTTCTTCTATTGCAAAGCTAGTGAAATGGATGTATCAAATGTTGGCTGGTTGCCCTTGGCCAGTTTTGTAGTGTATGTTTTGGGTTTTTCATTAGGTTTTGGGCCAATTCCCTGGCTAATGATGGGTGAAATTTTACCATCCAAAATTCGTGGTTCTGCTGCATCAGTTGCTACTGCATTTAATTGGACTTGTACATTTATTGTTACCAAGACGTTCCCAGATATGATTGGTAAGTATATATCCCTTTTTTCTTTAGACATTTCTTAATAATCAAATTTCTTTTAAATTCTAGAATCAATTGGCGGCCACGGTGCTTTTTGGCTATTCGGTGTGTTGTGTGCAATTGCTTTGTTCTTTGTTATTTTCTATGTGCCTGAAACACAAGGCAAGTCCTTAGAAGATATTGAACGCAAAATGATGCGTCGTGTCAGACACATGTCATCGGTAGCTAATATCAAACCATTGTCTTTCAATTTGTAGACCATCGAAATAATGTGATGCTAACAAATATTAATAACAAGTTCAAAATGAAACCAGAATAGAAATCCTCATGATGTATAGTAGAATAGGCCAAAATTGTCGCAGCACCACCACTATTTTCCTTTCACCCAAGACAGCAAACTATCCTTTTTGCCATTCATAACATAATCCCATCAGACAAATACCAGAAAAATAAAACCAAATATTAGTTGTAAGTAGGAATAGAGTTGGGTAACCTACTTCACTGAACGGTTCGATCTTTCTCGTTCCTTTCATCAAAAGGAACTAGTTCCTTAATATCGTTCCTTCGTTCCACATAGTTCCTACGTTCATTTGACGTTGTAACCATGGTATAATAATAGTTGCGTCTTTTTACTTTTTCTTTTACTCTTTGATACGAAAATAGAGAAAAAAGTAAAAAGACAGCATTTAGTAAACTTTAGCATGATAACAGTTGATAACCAAAACAAATACATTGGCGCCAATGCATGAACGAAAAAATAACTCCAAAGCAATGAAAAAGTTCTTCAATTTTAAGTAAAATAAATAAAAAATAATATATTCATAAAAATCAATAAATAAACCTGAATCGTAATATTTACAGTTTTTTTCCACAAAAATAAGATAAACATTGAGCAGCTGACCATTCGCAATGATTAAAAAACAGCTGATCGAACTTGCTAAATGTTGCTGGGAAAAATTCTTTCAGCAATTTCTCAGCAAACACCTGTCAAAATTGTTCTCTCAGTTCGCTCTCTTTTACTGATCTTTTGTGCAAAAATACAGTATTTAGTAACATTTCGTAATAATTATTACAAATTATAATGCAAAAAGACACACCTAATGTATAACCCTGCGTTTACACATGACAGGACAGTTGAGTTCATGTATTGATTGTCATAAAATCATCGATTTCTTTTCGTTTTCCGTTCACTTATTTTGTTTTTGTATATATTCTTTTGTTTTCAGCACATTTGAATTATCATCTCACTTCTTTTTCACAAAAATGTCAAAAATTTGTTAACCCGACTGTCTGTGAAAACATGATGGACAGCTGCGAGACAAACGACAAATATATGTATGTGTTAGTAAATCAGAGTTGTATTTGAAGACAAACTGTCTGGTGTAAACGCCTAGTAAGGTAGGCCACAACTAACAGCTGTAGTGCGATTCTCTAACAAATTTTTTTGGGTTACCGACAAAAATCGGTAAAATTAAAACGCAAAATTATGAATGACAATTTGAAGTAAAAGTTGACAACACTCTTGCTATCGATAGCACTTTACAACTTTCTTTTATTCGTCGCTAACTTATGCCATGTTCATACCAGCATTTGAATAACGTCGTTCGTTCTCATAATTACGTACACGAATTAACTCGTTCATACGACATGGTACACAATTCATAGCAACACGATTCATATTTTCATACTTTTTATTTACTGATTTTAAAGAAAGTTTCAGCCAAAAGACGAGTAAAGTTAATTGATATGAACTGAAAAATATTTGTCCTTCTTTCAGATATCTTTTTAATATTAAATTATATTAGTTTCATTCATGTTTTTAATTTTTTCTCACAATTTTGGTGTTTTCAGTATATTTTCAAATTTTTCTATTTTTTTCTAGACTTTCCGGCAGGCATTTGATTTTTGTTTCTAAATTTTTACGCGAATTTTAAACGACGGACAACAAATGCAAGTGCAATGAAAGAGAAGACATAATTTGCTATAGCTTTGTTCCTTAACGTGCCTGAGGTTACCAGATTTTACCACTTTTTACCTGCATAGTGTTCCCTTACTTTTAAAAGCATACCATTTATATGAGAGAAGTTCACCACTTCTACCATTTTCTGCCACTGTTACCATTTTTAAAAGTAAAGGAACAGACCATATGATTTGAATGTATACTAGTCGTTAAACCGTTTACCTTTCATTCATATTTTGCAGTTTTTCTAACAATTTTTGGGTTTTTAATAAATTTTGTATTTTTTGTGTCAAAATTAATTTATTTCGATAAATTCTCTCATTTGTTAGAGATGGGACTTTTTTTATCGTCGTTCTGAGAGTTATTTAAATTGAACAATGTACACAAATCCATGGTATAAGTAAAGAGGTAGATTTAAATGAAAACAATCTATAGAACACTAAAACAACAAGTGGGTTTGTTTACAATACCATTTTTGGGCATTTTATAAAAAACGCGAAAAAATGAATGAAGTGTCAAGGTTTCTCCACATAATCGATTTGTGGATATGATAAAATGTTTGTTTCAATGCAAAGCTGACGAATTTCTTCCATACAAATGTTCTGAAAACAAATTTGAAAATCATTGAATTCGATTGTTTTTCAAATTGTTTGGCATCCCAGTCAGCATTTTTTGAAAATTTTAATCAAATTCGAGTCTTTTTTGATCCGACTGCACGATTAAAAAGCTAGAATATGAGCTCATTTTCTGATCATAAATGACTCCTTTGTCGGTAGGAAAACATAACCTCAGGCGACTCTTCTAAACAAATCACAAATGAGTCTTTTTCGAGTCGTATTTCAATCATTTATTGGTGTTTTGTTGATTAATTTCGGACCCTTTTTCGAGTCTTTTTAGAGTCATGTTTATAATCATTTATGAGTCTTTAGGGAGTCATTTATGAGTCTTTTTGTTAGACGAAATAAATTAAAAAATTTTCTTTTTATTCTTCTTTGTTTCTTTCCTTTGTTTTATAGTCTTTTCTGCTTTGTTATGTCTTTTAATTATCCTTTATGTTGCTTGGTGGTTAGTATACTGCTTCTTCATTTCACTTGGCAAAACCTGTTGTGTTGTGTTTGTCTGTACCTTTAATATTATACGTTACATTTATATCAAAATTTTGTAGAAAGTGTATATGAGAATTTTATTTTTTTATTTACAACCAAATAAAAATAAAACAAAGCAATCAGTTTTTAATCACCTAACTGTTCAAAATATGATCAGAGTATACATAATTATAATCACTTTTCAAACACCTGTATGACCCTTTTTTGATTAAGCATTTTTCAATCTTCCAGATGATCAAAATGTGACAATAAATAACAAAAAATTGTCACATTTTAAACACCTCAATGACTTATTTGTGATTGCTACACATTTGTTGTTGTATTTTCAATTGAACTCTTTTTAATCATTACAGAGAGTCACTTTCGAGTCCCTTTCTAATCACACAAGCGACTTAATCAATTTTTGATCACCAAAAGGACTCTAAAAAGACTCCTCAATGTGATTTTTGAAAAAACAGTCTTCTAAATGCTATCTGGGATATTATTCAAACAGCACACATACATACACAGATTGTGTATATTGCTTTGACGTTTTAGGAATAGTCGGAAGAAAAACTTTAAATTGACAGAAAGCTTTAGCTAACCTTTCTTATTAAACCATGCACAAATCGTTGTTCGTTCTCAAAATTTTGTATGGGAAATGAAGTAATTACATCGTAATTTGGGGTCGAACAACGAATAGAGAGCAAAATTAAATAAAATTGCTGTACTCAAACGTTGGATGTGTTTGTGTAAATTCCAGTTCAGAGATGGGGAACCTTTCGGGAACCTCCCACTCAAAATTCGGATAAAGTGAAGTTTAAGAGCTCCTCTCGTTTTGATTCTTTTTTTCAGTACGTTGTCCTAGCGGCCCATTTACAACGGCACGATTTTTTCCAGAGTAAGTCCATACTTTCTGAAATAAAGGCCCAAAAGCTCCAAAAACCATGCCTAATTCGAAATTGGCTCGGCCTTCTCTATTTTTTTATTTTATGTTATGTCAGAAATGAAGCAGGAAAGCAAGGCAACCAGGCGAGGAAGCTTATGTACCCAGGCCTTAAAACTTGTTTCAAAAATTTCTCCCAAACTTAGTTTAACTTAATTTCATATATGGATTCAAAAGCTTTCTTACTGAAATTTACAAGCGTATTAAGATTATGACATCTACTGACTTTGAATCAGAAATGTTAATTTTATTATTATTCCTTACTACCCGCCTTAAGGCCTGGGTACATAAGCTGCTTCGCTTGGTTGCCTTGCTTTCCTGCTTCATTTCTGACATAATAAAAATAAAAGACTAAAGAAGGCCGAGCAAATTTCGAACTGGGTTGCCCTTTTTTTATTCTTTTATCTGAAGCAATCAAGGTAAGCAGGCGAAGCAGCTTATGTACCCAGGCCTTTATAGCTTTCTAATAATGTAGTTGCTAATGAATGTAGTTGCATTGAATGATTCCACGTAAATAGTGATTAACAAATTCGACATGTATTAACTATTTGTTTGTGTACCATCACGATAACTTCCTCTTCCCCTATTGCACGAATCCTAAGAAGTGAAGACTGACCTAATAAATAATACAGTGCTGATTCAACGACCGTACGTGCCGAGCAAGATTAAGCATGAAATATTTTGTGAACATTTTTTTTGTTGATTTATGCCTAACTAATAAGCTGTAATTTGTTGAGTTTTAGGAGTTTTAGAGATATCAAAATAAAAATTTGAAACAAGATAAAGTGGAAATAGTAAAAAAATAGGAATTAGTAACTCAAAAAACGAATTTTTTGTGTTATGCCACTTTTTGAGCGTACATTTTGCCAAATCAAAATATAATAGTTTACTTAGCAAGTTTATAGTTCGTTTAGACTCATAAATCCACTCGATTTCTAATGTCAATTCCATAGTATATACGTCAAATAAATCGTAGTTCTAAATTCACTGGATTTTATTTGGCGTATATTGTATGGGATTGACAGTTTAAATCATAGTATATGTTCATAGTCTTACCATGATAATATGCTGTTTATATTAGAGCTTTTTGTAGGGTTAACCTTCTTTATGAGGATTTGTTTGAAATATAAGCAATGGAATTGACATTTAAAACCCAGTCGGTTTGTTAAATCCGGTTATATATAAACGGGGTATAAGAATCGTTTGTGTAAATTCCATTATAAGTCCCAATTTACATTGGGCGAGTTTACTTGCGGCAATTGTCATTTTGTAGGAGAGAGAGGTGAGGCATATGGTAACCCTTTGCCTCTCAGCGCCCTCTCTCACCTACAAACTGACAATTGCGGCAAGTAAACTCGCCTAGTGTAAATTGGGACTATAATAGTTTACTTACCAAGTTTATAGTACGTTTAGACTCATAAATCCACTCGATTTCTAATGTCAATTCCATAGTTTATACGTCAAATAAATCATAGTTCTAAATTCACTGGATTTTATTTGACGTATATTGTATAGGATTGACAGTTTAAATCATTGTATAAGTTCATAGTCTTACCATGATAAGAATCGTTTGTGTAAATTCCATTATAACTTTATCGATAAACAAAGCTATCACTTTAATGTGAATTAATTCTTATTGGTATCGTTTTGTTTTGTGTTCCTTTCATTCTCTCATTCTAAACATTTTGTATTTTCCGATAGCGACTGCCGATATGTAAATAACAACAGCTGATGTCGACTTGGCAAATCATTTTATGAGGATATAACGGTCTTTTTCCGACTTTCAGTATCCCTTATCCTTTTTTGTTTTGATTATGGTCTTTATCGTCCTTCTTACTAACCCCCCTTATTCGTTTCAGAGATGCCGTATCGTTTATTTAACCACCTTTGTGTACATTTGTGTACTTCATTTTTGTTATTTTTGTTTTGTTTAAGCAAATAGAGGAATTAATTGAATTAATTAGCTGTTAACATGGATGATCAAAGTGAAAATTCAATGGACAAACAAATCGACGATAATGATGGCACCAAGCCGGAAAAGATGTTTACCCTGAAAAAGTGGAATGCAGTGGCAATGTGGAGCTGGGACGTTGAATGTGATATCTGTGCTATTTGTCGTGTTCAAGTTATGGGTAAGTCCCGTATTTGTTTAAATCAATTGAAGCCTAAAAAGTTAAAATAATAGCGGATTTAATAAACCCACTGGGTTTCATATGTCAATTCTATTGCGTGTACGTCAAAATATGTACCATTAACTCGGCAGAAAGCCTTTAATATTTGGGTCCTTGCGAGTTATTGCTTCCTCTGAACCTGTCCGTCCAAATTTACATTACCGACCCTTCGTAGAAAAAAATACAAAAAATTTAAAATTTAATTTAGCCGGCCTTCGGTCCTTCCGTCTTTCCATGTAATCCATCTAAACCTTGTCCCGGAGGGGAAGAAGCCTATTGATTTTGGTGATGGTCGATAATATTCAGGGGTCGGAATGGACAAAAAACTTTTTGGAGGAAAAGTCAACGTTTTATTCCCAAGCAAATATCTCAGCGTCTATAAGGGTATATATAAAAAAAAAGTAGAAAATATCACCTTTCTAACGATGTAAAGTATGTTGTTATAGATGGTCAAACAACGAATATATCGCAATAATCGCTAATAAAACCAACTTTTAATTTTTGCGATTTTAATTATAATGAATATCACAGCTTTGGTTAGGGACCTTCCAAAACAAAACATGGCTATGGTAGTAGATAGTAGAAATCCCTTCTTTACAATGATGCAGAGTAGGTTGGCGTAGGTGGCCAAATAACGGAGATATCGCAATAGTCGGTAATGCATCCCATTTTGTTGAAATCACGCTACACGTCGCAATTATGGTCGGATCGTCACGAAATTTTGGGAGGAAGCCTATTGAGTTTGGTGATGGTCGGATAATGTTCAGGGGTAGGAATGTGAAGAAAATTCAACGTTTTATTTTATGCGTTTTTATGCGAATATCTCCGCTTTTAGTAAGAGTATTCAAAAAGGAAAGCCCATCAATGGAAGAAAAAAAGTTCTCTGTTAAATTGATGTACAGTAGATTGGCGTAAGTGGCGGAACGGAAATATCGCAAAGGTGGGTAATGCATCCCATTTTTCAATTTTTTGTAATCACGCTGAAAGGAGAGAAATAGAAGATGATGTTGAACAAGAAAGGGAAATATGTAGGAGGATAGAATTGAAGTAGAAGTTGGGAAAGAAAAGCTTAATTGTTCATCGTGGTACTGCCAATTCTTCTTGCTGCAGCCATTTCAGACTCTTGGCAAAAAGAAAAAGACTTTTTGGTTCGGTTTCACAGAAGGATGAGAGAGTCTGGATCGTGTGTTCACCCGTTATCCGTAGTCTTTTGCTCGTGAGCATTGGACAGCGGCACAGTAAATATTCGATTGTCTCTAATTCCTCCTCATCCTCACAAAGTCTGCAGTAGTCGGCGCCTTCGGTTCTACCCCATTTATAAGACATTGCTATGATATTGCAGTGACCTGTGATTAGACCAATTGTTAGTCTGAGTTCGATCTTTTTCAATGAAAGTAGAGATGATGTTCTGCGTTTGGAAAGGAGTGGCCAGATTGCTTTGGAAACCCTACAACCAGGTTCGGTTTGCCAAATCTGGCTAGCCTTATTCCGATAGCCCTGTTCTAACAGCCGCATGAAGTAGCACAAGGGTGGCTTGACTGAGTTTTCGATTATGATACCTTGTGACTCTGATCCGCGGCGTGCCAATTCATCCGCCATTTCATTTCCTACAATTTTGCAGTGACCTGGGACCCAACACAGTGTTACTGCTGATTTTAGGTCACTTAATACTTTTATATAGTCCAAAACAACTGCAGACTTGATGGAATAGGACATTAGTGATTTGAGGGCCGTCTGACTATCGACGTATATAGTCACCGGTCTATTGATGTCCCCTTTAATGTTCTTAATTAGTTCTGCAGCTTTTTTGATTGCAAAAATCTCTGCTTGAAAAACGCTACACTCTTTATTCAACTTAAAAGATAGTTGAAGGTTGAGAATGTCGCTGTATACACCTGCCCCTGTTCCATATCTTAGATCCATCGGTATAGACCTCTATACCGTCTAGTGGTGGATCGTTGTGGGTCCAGGCTTCTCTGTTGGGAATGTGCACAACTATTTGCTCGAAGTTCATTTGTGGTGATATGTAGTCACTTAAATGCTCCTTGCTTGTTGGCACATTCGTTCGGTTGAGAATCGCAGCGTGCCCCTGTTGGGAGCCGCACCACTGGTTGAGCTCCTTGAGACGTAAAGCGCTCTTAGATGCCTGCTCCTCTACAATGAGATCTAACGGTGGAGTGCTCCTAGCAGCACCAGTTATATGCATTGATGCTGCTCTTTGGACTCTGTTTATTACACGCAGATATGATTTCTTGCCTAGGGCATTCCACCAAACTAGAGCTCCATAGGTGAGAATTGGGCGTACGACTGTCATAAAAACCCAGTGTATGACTTGTGGTCTCAGTCCCCAGCTCTTACCAATGGAGTTCTTGCAAGTGTACAGTGCTATTAGTCCTCTCTTGGCGCGTTCTTCGACATTTCTTTTCCATGATAGCTGATGGTCCAGAATTATGCCTAGATATTTGGCTTCCAAAGAGAGCTCTACAGCAAACCCGTTCGTTGGTATTGATATGGTTACGAAGTTTTTCGGCAAATCACATACACGCGACCCGAACGCAAAGTAAGAGAGCAAATGTTTTGATTTTTTTTACTTCAGTCTTGTACTGAATGTTATGCAAGCAGGTTGATGCCGCTTTATTTGTTTTTTTGGGTACACTGAAAAGATTTTGCAGTTGTACAGCAAATATGTGGAGGGAAGAATTTGAAAATGATTTTTTGTTTTGTATTAATATTTTTAATGACGCAGAATGCCTCGTCTGCAATGCAACAATAAAAAACTGAAGTGGATACTTTTGACTGTGATTCACTGTATATTATTTTTAATTTTAGTCATACAAAGCGAACGCGCCAACAATATATTTTTTCTATTTGAAAATTTTGTCTTTTTAGGCGAAGATCATTTTTAGTATTAATTTGTTTTTAATTTATTAATCGAGCTTTTTTATGATCTATAATGCAAATGAAAAAGGAAAGCCGACGATTCGAACCCACACATCCACCACTATGTTTGGCTCTGAACGCTAACACGCCGTGACAACTTTTTTCCTGTGTTTTTCATTTCATACTCAATATGAAAATCATCACCCTGTTCTGTTCTGTCAGTGTAATTTTACCCACACATAAACAATTTAAGCGCTCGCTCTTCTTGGTCGGCTATGCTCTAAAGTGACACCATTTAGCGTTGGTAGAGTGAATGCATCAATTTTCCTCTTCCTTGTGAAAAGGACCTGCTCTGTTTTAGAGGGATTTACCCCTAGTCCGTTCCGATGGGCCCAACCCGCTAACTTGATAAGTGCTCCTTGCATGACATTCGATATGGTCTGAGGGAATTTCCCACTTATCATCAAAACAACGTAATCGGCGTAAGCGGTGGTTTTAATGCGAAGTCTGTCAAATTCTTGGAGCATTTCATTGATCACTAGGAGCCAAAGTAATGGAGAAAGTACTCCTCCTTGAGGTGTGCCTCTGGTGACAGACTGATTAGTGTAGGGGAGATGTCCAAGCCCACAAGTGAATTATGAATTGACTCCAAATTGACGTTATTAAAGGCTCCTTCTATATCTAGAAAGGCTGCTAACATAAAATTTGAGTTGTCCATATTCTTCTCGATAAACCCGACAACATCATTTAGAGCAGTTTCTACCGATTTGCCCTTAGTGTAGGCATGCTGGGCAGAACCGATTGATGAAATTGTTAGTTTGCCTCTAATTTTAAGGTCCAATAGTCTTTCCAAAGTTTTTAGCAGAAAAGATGACAGACTGATCGGCCTATAGTCTTTTGGAAGTGTGTGACTAAGATTTCTTGCTTTAGCAATGAATGTCACTGTGACTTCTCTCCATAGAACCGGAATGTATGACAAAATCAAACACGCCTTGAAAATACTCTCCAGAGAAGGGATAAGCAATTCAGATGCATTCTGCATCATCGCAGGTATAATGCCATCTGGTCCGGGAAATTTATAGGGTTTAAATGTGTTTAAAGCCCAAGCGATCTTTGGGCGGCTTATGATCTCCTCGATGTCACTCCTGTCCACCGTGTCAGCGTTACGTATTATTGGATCGCTCTGGCGATCGGATACGTCCGCGCAGTTTGGGAAGTGAGTGGTAGCTAGAAGATCGAGGATCTCTAGATCAGAGTTAGTCCATGTACCGTCTTCACGTTTTATGCTTCCAATGGATTTGGGGTCCTTCGAAAGCATTCGGCGGAATCTGGTAATGTCCTTCTCTGTATCTATTGACTCACTAAAGCATACCCATGATTTTCGCTTGGCCTTTTTGATTTCGCTGTTATATTTGTTGAATGCTTCTTTATAAGCATCCCAGTCTGTAGATTGTTTAGTCTTATTGGCCTTATTGTATAATTTCCTGCTATTCTTCCTTAGTTTCGCCTGATTTTTATTACACCAAACTGGTTGGCATCTCTTACCTGAATAAGTAAGTGGGCAAGAGGCCTCATAGCTGTCCACCAGAATACTTGTCACTGTTTCAACTTCATTGACTGAGGATAAAGTTTTCACTATACCCAGTTTTGAAGAAGAAAGTTCAGGAAATTTATGCCAGTTAGTTTTCCGGGGATTCCTATGCGGAGTTTGATGAATGCCGTCTAAAGCGACGTGGAATAGTATTTTCCGATGATCGGAGAAGGAACACTCGTTGGATACTCTCCAATCACAGACGATCGATTCGTCCTTGTTTATAAGGGTGAGGTCAATGACTTCCTCCCTGTTCCTGTTTTGAAAAGTAGCTTCGTTTCCCCTATTACAAATTCTGAGATTTCACAAGAATATCACGTATTCTATTTATCGATGTCCATTTGTTGTTGGAAATATGTACTACAAACAGCTTTTAATACAGATAAACTGTCGGTGAAAACCACAGTTTTTTTTTATTCGATTCCAAAGCAAAGTTAAGGCCATGTAGAATTCCGGCTGCTTCAGTTGTAGTGTTTTCTTTTGGAAAAATATTCACTGGAATGTAATACACAACTTTTCAGAACATGCAACTGTTGTAAAATGCCTCTATCATGTTGTTTTTAGTATATTTTTCAACGACAAATTAATAAATATGTCAATAATGTGGTGAAATCCGAAATGCGAGAATAAACTGTTCGTGTAAACTGTGTTTGAAATACGTGTTGTAAAAGATATAATACAAAATAACGCTGAAACAACATGGAATAAGCATTTTAGAGTTTCAAAATGTTCTAAAGATTTGCTGAGAACATTGTTTGGAAAGTTTTTGCAAAAGGTAACTTGGTTCAACTCATAATAGTTTACAAACTTTCAGAAATTATGTAAAATTTTCCATATTTTTTCGATTTTGATGCTCTAGATCAAGCCTGTTCAAAGTGCGCCCTTCCCCAGTCGGTGTGTGTCAATTTGCTCACTCACACAATTGAAAAAGAGAGCTTTTGTTTTTGAAATAAAAATTTCCCAGTAGAAAGTGTCTTGAAGACAACATTGACGAATCGTTTAAGACAATGCTATATCCCTGAAGTCACCTTGCAGACAGCAATGTGAAATCATCGACGAAATTTTCACACAAATGTCCCAGTATTATGTAAGACAACTTGAGCGACAGGGTAAGCGAAGCTGTCACTGCAGACAACTTCGGTGACTAAACTCCACATTTTTCGTTGATGACTGTTCCACAGACCCTGTCCTGCTATTAGTCATTCATGACCCAAATAAAGACTATTTCATTTATATCGTCCTGTGTCAAATTTTTATTATATTATAAAATAAAATATGTTTACAAATTTTATCTTAAATTAATAATACTTAGCTCCCATATATTCTGCAAGCCATAATTTTCTTCCTGCTTTACCTCGAGACACTTCTCACTTCAGCCGACTAAGGATTCCCTTTATTTATGAATTCTGCAAAAAAAAATAACATCGACGATTTTTGTAAATATCAACTAATATATTCTTAAATCTTACCACCGAGCGTCATATTGTGATTTTCAAATGTTTCAATTGACTCCAGCTAAATACGCGAATTAATTAATATAATCTACTTATTTTAACTTACCTTTTTCTAGTTAATTCACATTCGAGACGCGGCTTAGGATTTTTATAAGATTTCATTTATTACAAAAAGAAAATGTATATTTGCATAAAAATGTGTACAATTATTTCAAAGCACACTTTTTAATAATTTTTTTTTGGTTTGTTACCAAGACACAATGCAAGATATCGTCATGCAACTTGTCGTACATGACAATTTCGGAAATTTCGTCAACGTATCGTCGACGAAAATGTAATCGAAGAGTCGATTTTCTGCTGGGACTTTCTTCATATCCCTTTCTGTGTTGGAGATATAAGTCAATTAAATAAAATTCATTAGGTGTACGACTTTCGCTTGGATTCACTGTATGTATATGTGTGTTTTGTATTTTAAAAACAAAAGCCAAACAAATCATGAAAATCAATATATGTATTGTAAAGGAACATTATTTGTGTCTACGCATGATAAAAAGGTTTAATATGTTTTAATCGCAGGTTCTGGAGCAGAGCTATAGTTTGTCATGCGATGACGTGAATTCATGGCATCTTTTGCATTGGTTCAAACGAAGTCGTGAAAGATCCGATCTTTTCATTAGCATTTGAATCAATGCAAAGGAAGTCGTAAAAGATCCGATCTTTTTATCAGCATTTGAACCCATGCAAAGAAAATCGTGAAAGATCCGACCTTTTTAATAAGCATTTGAACCCATTCCATCCATCCAATAGAGATGCATTTTGTGTTTTTCTTTATACACATTTTTCTAACCAGATCCTTCCTATACACAGAAAGAAAATAGGTTGGATTTCCTGAGGCAACTATAATGAATATTATAAGGAAAAAAAAACAAGTAGTCAATATTGAGGAGTTGATCGCCTCATGGAATTGAATGGTACAAAATATTGCTGTATTAAATTTACGAATATTCCAAGTTTATGTCTGCTCCATAAATTCAAACTATTTTCTTTCTGTGTATAGGAAGGATCTGGTTTTTTTCTTCATAGTATGTTGGCTCAGATCCGAAGCAATAAAAATCACCTGACATTTTAACGATCAACTTATCTTAATGCCAACATTGGACTCCCTTATGGAATAGGAGTCATAGGAATTTGAAGTTTCACGAAGAACTGTACCCAAATTTCAGTCGAAGCTCAAGTTTATTTTGCACCATCTCTCTTCTATCATTCGTTTTTCATTAGTTCTTTATAAATCTAACAAGAAACTGCCAACTTATGCCAATCTTTTAACGTATTATAGCCAATTAAAGGCCACAGCCTTCAAATCGTCTTATTTCCCCAGTATTAAAGGCATCGTTTGACTAATTTTAGCGTTTTAAACTTGAAATGGCTTTTATTCGTTCCAATTTTAAAGAATCGTAACAGTAGCATTCGAAATTTAAAGTCGTACTAAAATTATTAAAGAATGTGCTATTTCGGTGAAACACTTCAAACCGTACAAATGTTGGGCTTTTTGAAAGAAAATTATAAAAATATATAACGGGACTTTATCGAAGCAACACTTTTTGTGGAAAGATACTTCATAAGTGTACAAAACAAGATGTACAGACATATCCCAAGATATTCGACTAAGGTCAACTAAAATGAAGTAACAAATAAACATTTGAAATGTGCTATTGAAATGAAGCGGAGTGTATATGCATATAAGTCTAACATCTTTTTGCAATCTTGTGTTTTAATTTTTTTATGGTCCACTAATTACTCAAAATTTTTCATATGAAACAATGTAAAAATGTATATGCTGCATACACATATATGAATGTATCCATTGCGTCGTGATTTGCTTGATTTTTATACCCTACACCACACTGTGGTAAGAGGTATTATGTGTTAGTGCATTTGTATGTAACATGCATAAGGAAAAGAGATACCCCATAGTTCCTTCTAGGGATATGCATAGAATCACTTTCTGAGTCGATTTATGCATGTCCGTCCGTCCGTCCGTTCGCAACGTACAGGTCGCATTTGTTGTCCGATTTGGCTGAAAATTGGGCAAGATCATTTTTTTAGCCGTCAGAAGAACGCTATTGCTTTTGGGGAAAATCGGTTCAGATTTGGATATAGCTCTCATATATATTTTCGTCCGATTTGAGGTATTTGATGCACCAAACACGCCATATCTGTCCAATTTTGATGAAATTTGGAATTTATGACGGAATTAGGTCTATAAATAAATGTACCAAATTATATCGAAATCGGTTCAGATTTGGATATAACTCCCATATATATTTTCGGCCGATTTAAAGTATTTCCTGCATAAAACACGATATATACGACCGAATTTTATGAAATTTGGTTTGTGTGACTGAATTCGGTCTAAAAATAAATGTGCCAAATTATATCAAAATCGGTTCAGATTTGGATATAGCTCCCATATATATTTTCGCCCGATTTCACGTATTTGCTGCACCAATCACCCTATATCTGCCAATTTTGATGAACTTTGGAATGTGTGACAGCATTATGTCTAGTAATAAGTGTACTATATTATATAGAACTCAGTTCAAATTGATGTACGTATATCTCCTATATTTTACATATTCACAGTGGTGTAGGGTATCATGTAGTCGGCGCCGCCCGACTGTGATCCTTTCCTTACTGGTTTTAAGTATGTACAATTGTGTGGTTGTATTCATATTCATGTGTGAACGCAGTTGTTATTGAAGTATGTACTTCAAATTCTTCCATTGCTTGCATTAAATTCTCATTTCACTAAAATCAAACTATTTCAAAAATTATAATTTTATTATTTATTTATGTTTATTTTACTTTATATAAAGCTCTGTATTTTTTTGTTGGAATAGTTTATTTGAAAATTCTGCCTTTTGAGGCGAAGATCATTTTTAGTATTAATTTTTAATTAATTTCTCGTTGGAGTCGAGCTTGATGATCAATCAAGCGAAGCCGTCCCATATACGATATGTCTGAGGAGCCTTCATTACCAAAGGCGAAACATGTCATGTCACATAATGGTGGGTGTGTGGATTCGAATCGTCGGCTTTCCTTTTCACTTGCATTATTGATTGATCATCAAGCTGGACTCCAACGAGAAATAAATTAAAAATATTTTATATTTAATACAGTTTTTTTTTATTTTATAATTACAACCCCTTTTTTTTATATATAGTATGTAATTGTGTTTTGGAGTAGTATAGTCATCCCTCCCTTAAGTTACTTAATTTAAAATTTACTTGTTATCATGGCATTATATTGTAGTGTACAGCCTTAAGGTCGAAAGACTGGGCATATGTGAATTGAAATAAATAAAAATAAATGCAATCAGCATTCATATTCCAAAAATTAAAGGTATATATTTTTTATTTTACTACAAGTTGCCTTTGGGCACTGATTATTACGATTCAATTGTTTTCTTGAGGATGCACACCATCCAGCCTATACATGGTTCTTTCGAATTGCGTAATAAACTGCGACTTTAGCCGATTTCTTTTATTGTCCTCTCTAAAAGTGCTTCAGACTTTTAACAAGAACCGACTACGCGATATAATCTCTATGTAAAACGATTACGATTTTTCGTGACTGGACACAAAACCATTTACTCGTTTTAAACTCCATTAAAAAGTATAAGTTTTAAATTAAATCAAAGGTTCTTAAGAAATTTTGAGAGTCCATATCGAGGGAAATAATAAAAGCTTTCACAAGGTAAAATGTATGACTCCATTTTCTGCCTGTGGTATATATAGCAACACAATGCGCGAGAGAGCCTCACAACCACATCATTGAGCTAATACTAATCGGTGAGGGAAGAATAATAGGGAAGTAAATATAATTCGTCAAAATACGATATTTCAGTAGATTCTTACCTTAATTTTGTTCAAGAAAAGGACAGTCATCAAATCTGTGCGTGTCAATTCAGATCTAGCCTGCAATTGTACATAGTTAATAACAATAGTAATGATTTTTGATGATAAGAAACAAACTTTATGTACAAATATACGCAGCTAATTACGTATATGGGTATGTAAATTTGTTTAATAAACGTCAATACTGTAAAAAATCAATACGACAAAAGTAATCACACTATGTCATCGTTATCAAACCAGTTCATTAAAATGTAAATCAGTCATATGCATAAATAAGTACCCAGCAAACCAATCGAACCGACATCGTAATGAAGTCGGTGCGAGATGCGGACGCTACGGATGTCCGATGTCGGATCAAATATCGTAACGATATCTCAACGAAAGTTGTATGAAGTGGTTGACATAATTTCGGAACGAAATGTGGGAGCGAAATCGGATCGATTTCGGTCAGATTTCGGAACGAAATCGGATAAAAATCGTTGGGAAATTCGGAAAGCGAATTTTTTCTTCTAAATTTTCGTACAAGATATTGTCGTATGAAAATCAGAGGTACCTTCAAAATCTTCGTAAAGATTTCTGAACAATGTCGTATGAATATCGAAGGAAAAAAAATGATTTTCTTGCACCTTTTTATTGATCAATTTTTCTTTGTTATGTTTTTTATTGGAAGATTGTAGTTTTAAACGTTTCTAATGATTTACACTGTTGTTATTATTTTGTACAAGGTGGCGCAAAAGTAATCTTCCGAAGTTTTTTGGCTGTAATAAAAAAAAGGAAAAACTTTGATTTTTCTTGTGGATTATTTTTATTTGGTCTTTTAATTTTTTTTACATCAAGTCGAGAATATGATATCAGATAAATAGCCGCCGCCACAGTTTATTGTCTTTTGAGCCCTTTTTATGCCATTTTCCATCACTTTGGCCAAAACTTCCGGCGATAGGTCCTCACATTCTTGTCGGATATTGTCTTTAAGAGCTGAAAGAGTCTGAGGCTTGTTGACATAAACCGGCGACTTCAAAAAGCCCCACAAAAAGAAGTCTGTAGCGCCTCATCACTCAGGATTATTTTTGATGAAAAATCATCTTCCTGTTGGTGGTGATTAAGGATGGCTTGATCGTATGTTAGACGCGATTGGCGGTCAGCATCTAAAAGCTGATGCACCGTCTGGACTTTGTACGGAAACATCTTCAAATCTTGTACCAAAATTCGCTGTAAAGACCGTCAACTGATACCCATTTGCGTGGCACGTCGTCTGGCCTATGTGGACGGCGCTTCCATGACATCCTCGGCTACAGCAGCAATATTCTCTGCAGAACGGATACTCCGGGGTCTGCCATGCATGGCAGCATCACGTGTTGTGCTAGTCTCTTCGAGGCGAGCGGCTAAACGTCTGCGACGAAATTCACGTTGTGCCAAAGTCACCGACCGATTATTGGCCAAATAAATAGTCACCAATATTCCGCGTTCTGGAGCAGTGTAGCGTAACATTGTTTATTAACGTGTATTTTACATGTGTTTACTACACAAATGTCAAAACAGAACTGACATTAGGGGCCAATCGCAAAAATTATAGCATTTTCTTATAGGAGGATTACTTTTGCGCCACCTTGTAGTTATAGTAGAACAATGTAAACTTTGAATTATTATATGTTGCATTTATAATTAAAATATTTAAAATTTGTATATGCGAATTTTATAACCAAACACTTTGTTTTTCGACAACAAACTAAAATGAAACCAACCCCTTGCTGTTAGATACATACAAAAGGTGGTTGTTGTGCGAAGGGAAATTTGTTTCTGACATTTCGCTCAGAATTCGTGCCGAAATCGGAAAAAAATCTAAACAAATTCGTATACGTATAGAAATCGTAACGAAATCTGAACGGTTTTTCTTCCGAATTTGTTCAGATGTGTCGGATATCTGACATTTGGTTTGCTGGGTACATACCCGCTATAACTAAGAAATAGAGTAAAATATAGTTAAACAATAATAGCTTCGTTCCAGAACTAAAATGTTTTTACACATTTTTCCCCAAAATGCGTTCCCGTACACCAAAAAAGGTGCAAAATGTTCCCTTCTCTTTGAACAAATATGGCGCTGAATAGATTTCTCTTTAGAAACTTTTTACATGACAAATTTGACCGAGCAAAAATGTGCAGCATGTTTGCCGGCTTCTGATTGGCTGATACGCCGACTTTGACATTTGTTGCAGTTTTCTTGACGTTTCTGCCATTTTTCCGTTCTCGTACATTTCGGCAAAATGTTTATGTGGAACTCATTTTCTACGAAGCTGATGCGTACCGCCGCTGTCCCTTTGCAATTTATTCTATTTTTTTGCTGTTGTTTACTGTTTTAGTTTATTTAAAACATTTCAATAATAATTTATAATATTAAAATTGTATCTGTGTGTTGTTTGCATTTTATACTCACATTACAACATTTTAATAGTATTTGTTTTTCTTAAACCTAATTCATAATAACAATACAAATTATTATAAGAAAAAATGTTAGATAGATGGTCCTTTCTTTTCTGTTAGTTAATAAAACAAATTAAAGTTAAAAAATCTCTACGTTTACAGACTACAACTGCTCATCAGAAAATTATCATCATTGCAACAATGATTCTATATATCATACACAAACATATTGAAAAAAATATGTAGGTACGATGCGCGTATACTTCTATACTTTTGTATTAGATAAATTATTATTTACGATTATTTTAAATGTTAACATTAAAAAAATACCAATTGTGTCCTCACATCTTTATCACTTAAACAACAATACAAATAATAATATTGACAATGAAAGCTTAGCTTTAAACACGATATGTTTATGTTTAGGAGTTTATTTTCTTGTCTTGTAAAACTAACTGCCGGTCTATCTCGGATGGACTTGACTAAGCCCCCACTATTTGAACTGGCTTCCTACTTACAACTAATATTTGGTTTTCTTTCTCTGCTATTTGTCTGATGGGATTATGTTATGAATGGCAAAAAGGATAGTTTGCTGTCTTGGGTGAAAGGGAACTAAGTGGTGGTGCTGCGACAATTATGGCTTATTCTACTATACATCATGAGGATTTCTATTCTGGTTTCATTTTGAACTTGTTATTAATATTTGTTAGCATCACATTATTTCGATGGTTTACATATTGAAAGACAATGGTTTGATATTAGCTACCGATGACATGCGTCTGACACGACCCATCATTTTGCGTTCAATATCTTCTAAGCTCTTGCCCTGTGTTTCAGGCACATAGAAGATTACAAAGAACAAAGCAATTACACACACCACACCGAATAGCCAAAATGCACCGTGGCCGCCAATTGATTCTAAAAATTTAAAGAAATTTGAGTATTAAGAAATGTCTAAAGAAAAATGGGATATATACTTACCAATCATATCTGGGAACGTCTTGGTAACAATAAATGTACAAGTCCAATTAAATGCAGTAGCAACTGATGCAGCAGAACCACGAATTTTGGCTGGTAAAATTTCACCCATCATTAGCCAGGGGATTGGCCCAAAACCCAATGAAAAGCCCAAAACATAGACTACAAAACTGGCCAAGGGTAACCAGCCAACATTTGATACATCCATTTCACTAGCTTTGCAATAGAAGAAACCACCCAAAACAAATAAGGTAATGGACATGGCCACAGAAGAGATGTACAATAGAATCTGGAACATAAAAGAAATTATTTTAAATTATTTCCAGTTTAAAAGAGGGATCTTTCAGTTTACAAACCTTTCTGCCCAAACGATCAATCAGCACAATACCAATAAAGGTGGCTGCAAAATTCACAATACCCACAATAATGGTACAAATGTTACCATCAATTGTAGAACCAGCATCCTTGAAAATTTGCACAGTATAAAAGATCACAGCATTGATGCCACTGAACTGTTGGAAGAACATCAGACCCAATGATATTGACAATGGTTTCAAATTGTTGCGTTTCAACAATTCCATGAATCGATTTTGTCTAGCCTGGCGTTCATCATCTGCCTGGGAGCGTAATAATCCTTTCAATTCTGGTTCCACATCTGCTTCCTTGCCACGCAACCATATCAACGCCTTGCGGGCTCTTTCTTCGCGATTACGCGAAACATACCAACGTGGTGTTTCAGGTATAAGAAACATAAGGATTAAAAATGGCACTGGTAAAGCTCCACCAAGGAAAGCCAGCATAGACCAATCCATATAAGTACCAGCCACAAAACACAGTAATATTCCAATATTACCAAATGCCGTTGGTAATAGACCTAATGTGCCGCGTACCTCTGGTTGTATAGTTTCACCCAAATACACAGGCAACGAAAGGGATGCTATACCAACACAGAATCCTGCCAAAGCACGACCAGCCAATACCATGGCAACATTTATGGCACAAGCTATCAACAGCCATGATATAATAAAGGGAACTGCAATGGCGAGAATCGTATTACGTCTACCCAAATATTCAATAAAGGGACCACCACAAATGCCACCAGCCAAACCAGCTAAGGGCATTAGGCCACCAACCCAGGAAGCCTAAAATGAAAGAGAAATACATTTGTTTGTTAAAAAAAGTTGAGAAAGAGGAAATTTGAAAAATATTGCGTAATCTAAACCAGGGGTGCTCACAATTACATTTAAGAGAAATTGCGGGTCGTTTTTCTTGATTTTTTTAAAAGTTATTTTATATTTTTTAAACCTTAAAGCAATCTTAATTATTTTCTAAAATGAATTATTAACAAAAAATCCAACCAAGTTTAAGTATTGCTGGATTAACAAAACATAAGCGAATCTTGCATTACGGTAGCGTAAGGGCGCAGCACCAATGAAAAAAATGAGACAGGTGAGAATGGGAAAAATGAAATGGGAAAAATGAAAAAATGATAACTTATTTTTATATGGAAAAAGAAGGAATAAAAATTCGTGAGCATGAGGTTATTGAGAAGTGTAAAAGCCACCATGAAAAGATCGATATTTTGCCAGAGAGTAAAAAAGCTAGGGAGATTGATGCAGGATCAGAAAAGACCTTTAGTTAAGATTTTGGGGTCCAATAGTGGGTTATCCCAGGACCATTTAAAGGCGACAATATGAATGAACGATAATTAGGCAAGACAATACGCTGACGAATAATAAGGCAAAATAAGCTGAACAATTTTAGTATCGATTTTAGCTGGTCGCAGTAGGATTTTTTTAGAACTTTTGGGTCATTGTGTCCGCAAGCATTGATTTGCCCACGAAAAAGAGTATATCGATGTTACCTGAATCACAAGGACTATCTTTAGTAAAGATAATCCTCCAACAGTCCTCAAACTGTATTTAGGCTATAATTTGTTCGATTTTGTGGGTCTTCGAACATGATTTTAGTTTGAAAGAACTAATACCAATGTGCGAAGGTTAAACCAATATCAGTCACCCCTTATTGCGACCACCACCCATTTTAGTTGCTCATCAGAAAAAACATATCGCTGTAAACAAAATCACAACAAACATCTTCGGAAAAAATTATCCTCGTTATACCATCAGCCTTTAGGCTAGAAAGGGTATATACTAGGGTGGGGCGATTTGAACACAACCACGGGCGCCTGGATTTTTTGATTATTGGGATTGTACTGAGCAAAAAAGTCAACTAGACCATATGTATACGGTGAAAATCGAACCCCCGGATTTTGACTTGAAGTTTCTTTTCAAGGTTTTTGGATATTTTGGCAGGTATGTGACAGCCAAACCACTGAGATTTTCGATCCAACACAAAGACAAAAATTGTAGCCAAGACAATAATTAAGAACTCTCTAGTACATCGCAAAATCATTGGAACGCTCCTTCAGGCAGTTATGGCCCCGAGAAAGTGCACATTTTTCGGAAAATATCGATAAATTACACTGTGCTACAAAATTTGACTCAAAGTCAGTGGGTGGAAATTTCCTTTTGGAGATGAAATCTCTGGGTGAGTGTACTAAGAACGAAAAAGGAAATTTTCAGGATAGGTCAAGTTTCTGAGAAAAGGTTTGGCCAAAATATCCTTGAAAAAATTTCAAGTCAAAATCCAGGGGCTCGATTTTCACCGTAGACATATGGTCTAGTGGACTTTTTTGCTCAGTACAATCCTAAGAATCAGAAACTCCAGGCGTCCACTAACACTTTTTTCCTTCCATACAAATCGCCCCGGCCTAGTATATACACTTTCATACGGGCAAAATGTGCCTCATCGAAATAATGGTTTTAGACCCCAAGTATGTTTGGACGAAATGTGTTTCAGACAATTTGGAGTCGATTTAGCAATGTCCGTCCGTCTGTCTGTCTGGCTGGCTGGTGCGCACGATAACTCTCGATCAACCGATTCGAACCAAATTGTGCACTTCGCGATATTTTGCCCAAACTTAGTTTAAGTTCGAAGATGGGTTATATCGGTCCACTCCTTCCAGTACCTCCCCCACAAAAGTTCGAAAATGTTCGGAAAATTTGTACGCACGATAACTCTTGAAGGGAGTAACCGATTTGGTCCACACTTTGCACATCGTAAAATTTCTACCAGACTTAGATGGGGTTCCAATATGGACTCAATCGGTCCACTCATTCGGGTACCTCACACACAAAATTTCGGAAAAGTTCAGTTTAGGACCTGTTCCAGAATCGCTTTAATTTTTGTTGTAGCAGCTTGTATTCACTGCCCCCTATACGACTGTACAAGTTTCATCAGGGGCAAGTCCATACTTCCTGAGAAAATAGCCTGAAAGTTGCGAAAACCCCCTATGACACCGTGTGTAGTGGTTGAACCGCACGATAACTCTCGAACGGAACTGTCGATTGGGTCTAAACGTTGGCCTTCGTAATATTTTGTCCAAACAAAGTTAAATTTCGAAGATAAGCCATATCGGTTTTCTCCTTCAGGTACCTCCCCCACAAAAGTTCAAAAATGTTCGGAAAGATTGTGCGCACGATAACTCTTTATGGGAGTAACGGAATTAGTCCATACTTTACACAACCTAATATATCTACCAGATATAGATCAGGTTCGAATATGGACTATATTTGTCCATTCCTTCGGGTACCTGCCACACAAAATTTCAGTTAAGTTCACTTTACGACCTGCGCTCGAATCACTTTGAATTTTGTTGAAGCAACTTACATTCGCTTCCTCAATTACGACGGTAAAAGTTTTTTCAGGGGCAAGTCTATAGTTCTTAAGAAAACAGCCCGAAAGGTGTAAAACCCCCTATAACACAATATGTAGTGGCTAGAGAGCACCATAACTCTCGAGGATGGGTAATACCGGTCCACAACTTCCGGTACTTTCCCCCAATGTTTGAAGAATGAACGATATCTCTTGAACGGGCAACCAAATTGGATATCCCAATATTTTGTCTACATTTTTTCTCCTTAGGAATATTATGTGGTCCGTGGACAAGTCCATGCTTCCTGGAATACTGGTGCAAAAGTTATACGATGACCAACTGAAATGACTAGTGGACGCGATATCTATCGAAAATATGTATATGACTCCCAAAATAAGATCCACTTCCATAATGGACTATGTCGGTTCATTCCTTTAAGTACCTACTCCGCAATCCTTTTGAACTTTAATCCTAATCCACACTTTTGTGCGTATGAAGTATTTTTTGGAATAAAGTGTTTCAAATTAAACTGGCTGAGGGTATATCTCTGTCGGCTAAGCTGACTGATACTTTTTTACTTGTCATTTATGAGAAAACGTTGAACTTCTGTGAGCGAGGTACCCGAAGGTTTGGTCCAATATGAACCTTGTGAAAAGTTTCGTCAAATCGGAAACTCAATTCCTATGTTATCGTGCTCTTCAGTCATTTTAGTTGGTGCCGGCAAGGTTTTTGAGCTTTTGGGCCATTATCTCAGGAAGAATTAACTTTCCCCCGCAGAATGTGTACAAGCCTGTTGCAAAAAATTTAAAACGATCTGAAACATTCTCCTCAACTAAACTTTAAATTTTGTGTGGGAGGTGGCTCAAGGAGTAAACCGATATAGGAAGAAGCGATTTTCCCCAGGAAAAGTGTACTGTCGTCAAAGGACCGTGAGAACAACCTGTTGCAAAAACTTTCAAACCGATCCGACTCATTTCCCTCAAGTACACTTTTGCGAAAAAAAAGAATTTTGTGTGGGAGGTACCCTAAGGAGTAAATCGATATAGACCATATTCGAACTCGAATTATGTATGGAAGAAATATTATGTTATGCAAAGTTTAGGCCAAATCTTTATTCCCTTCAACCTATCGTGTGCACCATTTTAGTGAAAAATATTTAACTTTTGTCTGAGGGTACCTGAGGGAGTGCACCGATATGGTCCATCTTCGAACTTGACAAAATATTACGAGGGACAACGTTCGGACCACCAGGAAGAATAGACGAGTTAAAATTGTCTAAAACGGAATTCATTCGGACATAATTATTTCGATGAGGTACATTTTTGAGGCTGAGGGTAGAAAAAATGTGTAAACATTTTAACAATCAGTTTCATATTACTTAACGACAAGTGTTTTTTATATTCCATAACCTTTGTTAAATAGCATCTACCACGCTCTGTTATTCCATTCAATCGTATGATTTTCGCTCTGATTAGACAAATTACACTAAAATAACCAAAACAAATGCAATTCTTACCGTTTGTGGTGTTACTTCAAATGAGGTAATGTTTCGATCAGTCATAGACACCAAGGCGGGTGAAGTGTAAGCCGATGAAAAGCCCACAACTAATGAGCCAAGTGAAACACTAAAGGCAGCCAATACCTGAAAAGGAAAAAAATATTTGTTTTTAAAAATCTGAATTTAAACAATCCAACTTTTAATCAATAATCAAAATTAACCTGCGAAAATGTACACTTTGCAGCTGGCACATCATCGGGCAAATGGAACGACACATGAGTGTCGGCTCTCATTAAAATTTTCATGGTAATTGGATTAAATACTTGGTGTGCCGGAAGAAAAAGGACTTCACTTCACACTTGTTGAAACCGTAATTGTTTTATCTTTAATGTTAACTTTTTAAGATTTTCACAAAAAAATAAAAACAAAAAAATACGACAAAAACTGAAAGTAAGGTCACTTGAAAAATTGGAATTCTTCCAAGTTTGCCTGCTATCTCACAAAATAAATGTGTGCACGCGTGTGTTGTCACAATTGTAATATTTAGCCGATGAAAATAGCTCGTTCGACAGTTAAACAGGAACTGATCACTATTGTTTGAAATTTTATTTACAAAATCAATAAGATCTACTTTTGTACGTTACATTTTGAAAAACAAAACAAAAAAAGTGAAACGCTTAAATAAATAATCAATTAATACGCTCTCGCTCTCTGCTTAAGTTTTATTGATGTATGTAGTCGTTATTTAGTCACAGCTAATGTGTCAAACAAATCAAAAATCGAGTGTAAATCGTAGAATAAGACTGGAATTTAAATTAGAATATTTTGTTGAGGTAATTCCTGTCCATAAATGCTAATCAAACTAAATCTAATGCATCTGGTTAGATGGTGACCATTTTTCAAATAAAGGTGATTTCTAGGAAATCGACCAGAAACCCCAAATAGCAGATGGCAAAAATATATCAACTCAGTTATGTGGAATTTTTTTTTATGGATGAAACCAAAAGAATAGTGATAAACATAGTAGGAGCCCACTTGTTGAAAAATTTTAGATAACTGAGATACTATGAGCCAACCCTAAGCCGAGGGTTAGAACGGTAGTTAGAAAAATTTGATGTTGTTTAGGCTCGGGGTGCAACTCAGGGTAAGAAAGGCAGACTTGCTTGTTGTGACATAATGATTACAAACACTTAAAATCTCACGGAGTATTTGCAACCTAAAAGGACCGGAATTTTCAGAGAAAATCAACCGACCAAAAATTGAAAAAAGAATATTTTTAAACAAAATTTTAAAATTAGTTTTTATTACTTTCTCTTACGAGTTGAGCTGGATGATCGAAGATCAATATTCTAGTTATATTACTGAGAAAAACTTCCCTCTAGGACTGGACTCCTGCTAGATAAAGGTCTGTTTCATTGGCCGACTTCCAAAACCCTAGTAGGCTGTTGTTGACTCAAACGCGTTACGAGAGCCGTGCGTTGTCTTCTACCTAAAAAGAGATCCCCTAACGTAAGGGCGCACGGTGGTTCAGAAATCGATTTTCCTGGCCAAAACCTCAATTTCCACATGGGATTCGATAGTAAACATATTGAAACTAAGCACGGTGTGCCTTAACCAAAGTTAAATGGAAGGTGCTTACACCTGGGAAGTTTTTGCGGATTCTGAAACTACAATGTTCATAGATGAGAAAAATATAAAAACAAAAAAAATCGCCGGAGGGATTTTCAAATAAATCGCGATTTAAGTTCACATTTTTAGGGGTTCTTTAGGTTTTCATGATTTTGCTGGGAAATCGCGGGTCCTATGTAGATGGGCCTAATAAAAATGTTGTAGCTGTGAAAATTCTCCACAAGATTGACCCTTATGATATTTTCGTAGGTTTTACCGTTTTTGAGATATAGAAGTTCAAATTGAGACAATGCACTGACTGTTTCGCCTCCTTATAAAACAATATCATGCTCAGTGCGCCTTAACTAACTTTTAATGAAAAGCCCTTACACATGGGAAGATTTCGCGGATTCTGAAACAGCAATGTTCATAGGTAAGAAAAATTAAAAAAATAGAAATTATCGCCGGAGGGATTTTTAAATAAATCGCGATCAAAATTCACATTTGTAGGGTTTTTTTAGGTTTTCACGATTTTGCTTGAAAACCGCAAGTCGTATCGAAATGAGTCTAAACAAAATGTTGTAGCTGTGAAAATTCTCTACAAGACTGACTTTTAGGTTTTTTTCGTAGATTTTACCATTTTTGAGATACAGAGGTTCAGTTCAAATTTTAAGGTTTTTATCTTAAATCTTCAAGATGTTACTTGGAAACCGCAAGTCATATCAAAATGGGACTAAAGAATATGTTGAAGCTGTGAAAATTCTCTACAAGACTGGATGATTTGTTTTTTCCTAAGTTGTACCATTTTCAAGATATATAAGTTTAATTTGGGAAATTGACATTGTTTTATAAGAAGGCGATACAGTCCGTGCACTGTCCCAATTTGAACTTCTATATCTCAAAAACGATAAAACCTACGAAAATATCATAAAGGTAAATTTTGTGGAGAATTTTCACAGCTACAATATTTTCTTTAGGCCCATTTACATAGGATTCGCGGTTTCCAAGCAAAATCGTGAAAACCTAAAGAACTCCTAAAAATGTGAACTTAAATCGCGATTTATTTGAAAATCCCTCAGGCGATTTTTTTTGTTTCTTGATATTTCTCATCTATGAGGATTGTAGTTTCAGAATCTGCAAAAATTTCCCAGGTGTAAGCACCTTCCATTTAAAATTAGTTAAGGCGCACCGTGTAAGGTAACCAAAATTTTGAGTCAAATATTGGAAGGTGTTGGCGTGGTGTGCTCGTAAACACAACAATTTTTTTTCGCAATTTTGGAAAATACGTCAATTTTGCAAATTTCTGGAGAAAGAAAGAAGCAGCTATTTCTAGGAAACTGTAACAGATATTAGGTCTGTTCGATAACTTTGCAAGTAAAAAGTATTTGCAAGTTCTTGCATGTACTTGCAACTGCTTTTCATTTCTCTTTTATTGAACAATTTTGTTATCGAACAGTATTTTGTAAAAGTTTGTGCAAATTTGTACAAACTTTTGTGTTATCGTACAGACCTATTGTTTTCATTGTTTTGTTGTTAGGTAGTTAGGATTTTTTGTCTTTAAGAACCGTTTTAATAAGTTACCGTAGCGTTTACACGAAATGAGCTATTTTATTTTTTGTCAGGTACTAAAAAGGGTACAGCTTGGAACAAAGTTCCGTTTTCACAGAATGATGTCTTAGAGTGTCATCTTTAAGCCCATATAAACTTTGTAGCAGTCCCGTTCCGTCCGTTTAACACTTTTTAAAATTTATTGAAATTACATGGGTAAATTTTGGATTTTTATTATACCCTTAGCATTTATGCTAACGAGGATATATACTCTTTCATACGGGCAAAATGTGTCTCATCGAAATAATGGTTTTAGACCCCAAGTACGTTTGTGTTTCAGACAATTTGGAGTCGATTTAGCAATGTCCCTCTGTCTGTCTGCCTGGCTGGAGCACACGATAACTCTCGAACGGATGAACCGATTTGGTCCAAAATTTGGCTTTCCCAATATTTTGTCCAAACTTAGTTTAAGTTCGAAGATGGGTTATATGGGTCCACTCCTTCCGGTACCTCCCCCATAAAAGTTCGAAAATGTTCGGAAAATTTGTGCTCACGATAACTCTTGAAGGGAGTAACCGAGTTGGTCCATACATTGCACATCGCGAAGCTTCTACCAGACTTAGATTAGGTTCCAAAATGGACTCAATCAGTCCACTCCTTCGGGTACCTCCCACACACAATTTCGGAAAAGGTCAGCTTAGGACCTGTTATCGAATTGCATTGATTTTTGTTGAAGCCACTTGTATTCACTGCCCCCTGTACGACGGTACAAGTTTCATCAGGGTCAAGTCCATACTACCTGGGAAAATAGCCTGAAAGGTGCAAAAACCCTATAACACCGTGTGTAGTGGTTGGAGCGCAATATAACTCTCGAACGGATCTGCCGATTCGGTCCAAAATTTGGCCTTTGTAATATTTTGTCCAAACTTAGTTTAAGTTCGAAGATAAGCCATATCGGTCCACTCCTCCAGGTACCTCCCCCACAAAAGTTCAAAAATGACCGGACACATTGTGCGCACTATAACTCTTGAAGGGAGTGACCGATGTAATCTATACTTTGCACATCCTAATATATCTACCAGATACAGATCAGGTTCCAATATGGACTCAATCGGCCCAGTCCTTCGGGTACCTCCCACACAAAATTTCGGATAAGTTTACTTTAAGACATGCTCTCGAATCACTTTGGTTTTTGTTCAAGCGATTTGCATTCGCTAACTCCATTACGACGGTAAAAGATTTTTCAGGAGCAAGTCCATATTTCTTGGGAAAACAGCCAGAAAGGTGTAATAAACCCCTATGTCACCATATGTGGCGGTCGGAGAGCACGATAACTCTCGAACTGTTCAGCCGATTCGGTCCAACATTTGGTTTTCGTCATATTATATCCAAACTTAGTTTCATGGGCAATACCGGTCCACAACTTTCGGTACTTCTCCCCAATATTTAAAAAATTTCACTAAAATGCTAGGACGATATCACTTGAATGGGGCAACCAATTTGGTCCAACCTTTGGATCTCCTAATATTTTATCAAAATTTAGTTTAACTTCTAAAATGGCCCATATCGGTCCTCCCTAAGGGTACCTGCCATACAAAAGTCCAACATCCAACGTCTTAGTGCAGTTAATTTCTAATCCACATTTTTGTGGGCAAGT
This sequence comes from Musca autumnalis, assembly GCF_047663935.1. NCBI lineage: Eukaryota > Metazoa > Arthropoda > Insecta > Diptera > Muscidae > Musca > Musca autumnalis. The sequence goes on along the minus strand of NW_027412088.1, from coordinate 10,398,708 downwards.
TCAAAAAGGGCCACAAAATTCTGAAGAGATCTTAAATACTTTCGATCTGTCCGAAGGTGAAAGTTTCGCTTCACATTGGCTGAGGGTATATATCTGTCGGCAAAGCCGACTGACACTTTTTTACTTGTTTTTATAGTTTAATATATGAGTTTTTATAAGAGTTGTATGAGTTTTATGAAAACCCAAGAAGTATTTTTTAACTTTGGATCAAAATTCAAATTTTTTGAATATTTTTTCCAAACATTTTTTTTAATTTTTTTTGTATTTTTATGGTTTGTTTATTGGTGTTTGACCTTTTTAATAGATAGAACATATGAAAAATACTCATATTTTGATGCAAAATATGAACAAACTCAAAATTTTAACTTTGACCTTGAATTACACTACAACTACTAGACCGAATGAATATGCAAATATCTCTATCCGTTCAAAAGTTACAGAGTTTTGACCAGGAAAAATGATTCTGAAACACTATGGGGCGTTCTTCAAGGTTTGCAGTGGGGAACGGAGCCTCGTTCATACCTGGAAGCCTCGAAGATTAATAGGATTAAGATTAAGAAAATGCAAATTTCATAAATATACGACTGAAGTAGGTGCCGGATGCTTGGCACCATCAGTCTTCACTTCCACAAGTGCATTAACCTCACTCTTCCTGACCATTACGAATATGGACAATGACAACGAGTCTCTCACTACTGTTGCCAGAAGTTTAAGCTCCTGTGTATCCAGGATGAAAATAATATATCAAAGGTCTACGAGCAAACCGGTCCCAGTATTATGTAGATGACTGTGCATCCTTAAATATAACCTAAGTATAGGTGTCATAGGTGCTGATGTTTAGCTTGGCACTGATGAAATCCCTTCATATTGATATATTACTACAACAACTATTGTTCCATATCACTAATCATAAAATAAAGGAAATGTTTAAAATCAATCCCAAAATTGCTTCCGCCTTAAAAACTGAAAAAAGTCGTATTAATCAATTTGGTCGAAAAATCCCAAAATGGCAACCTTGATTTATTTCCCCATATCAAATACTTATATTTGCAAATATTTCACTCTCTATTTGTCTAAAAAAATATTTGTCATCAATCCTAATTGCTTTTGCTGGCTGGCGGGTGCGGTTTAGCAAAGTAGGTTGGTTTTGACTCAGTAACTATCAGCTGCTAATCCGCAGTTTTTGTGTTAAAATTGTCTTTGTCTTCTTAACTATTAAACATCACGCTGTGTTCGGATGCTTGATTGTAAAGTCCAAAGAAATTCAAAACAAAAATAATGCAACAATTTTATAGAGATAAGATGAACTACGCCACGTTCACGTCTAAAGATTGATGCTCCTGTATTCACATGCAGCAGCTGCAGCAGTGAGTGAGGTGAGGCATGGGGAGGCTATTAAGATAGTCACAACAATCACAACAACATATTCAAATTATGATTTTGTTTTTGTATGAAAATCTCTGCGGTAATTCACGTATTATTGTTGTTCTTGTTCTCCCTCACACATTCCACTTCAATTCGGTTGTTATGCAGTTCAAAGCGGAATTTGTATAAAATCCTTTAGAAATTTTATTTCTTTTGAATTTATTTATTCTTATTTTCAGTTTCTGACACCACTCAATTATAATAACAACAGATATTGTTCGTTCCCTGCTGTGTATCACCACCAAAATAATATAGATAACGCCAGTCAAAAGTTCACACTGACACTGAAACTGTATTTTCATTGGAATCCACATGTAAACCCCATCGCTAGCTGGATCATCTTCATTCATTGGCATTAGGTGGCGGAACAGCAGCAAACCTTTTGTGTGATGCCAATGAATTGAATGTGGTAATGTAATTCATCATCATTCGCAGGTGATATTTATTGCAATACAACTACCAGTTTATGACTTTGTTTGACAGGCGCCATAAAATGCATATCTATTTTTTGTTCCAATGCCAGGAAGAAATGCGCAAGCAACAGCTAGCTATGAGAAGCTAACGGAGGCTATTCATTCCTTAATTGAGTTAGAGGTCAATTAAATCAAAGATGGTGGTGTGGCTAGGTGTAGTAGGTGGGTGTCAGTAGTATTTTTAATTTTCTTGTGAAAATAATTGAAAAAAAATCTCCGTTTGAATTTGAGGTTTTGTTTAAGAAACAATGTAATCACTATTTCGTGGGAGGGAGTTATTTTCAAAAATAAATTGAAAATATTTTATGTCTTTCCATAAATCTTAAAGTTATTGACAGTAATCATATATTTAACATTTATTGATATTTGTATTGAATGTAAAGTTATTAAAAAACTACTAATATATATATCCTACAAATGTTGAAGTCGCTATTACCAAGATATTTGATTGGAAATATGTACTTCAAAGAAAACGCCGCTGAGGCCGATATTAAATACGTAGAAGATGTAAAGGGAAATGCTGTATGATTCGGCTGATTAGCAAAATACATCGATGAGGTAAACAAATGCTTTCATTTGGCCAAACTCAATTTGTAAGTTATTTTAGTTGGTGCCGACAGGTTTTTGTAGACCATTATCTCAACCCGTTGCAACAAATTTCAAAAAGATCCGATACGTGTCCTTAACTGCACCATATTCGAACCTGAAGTTCATGAAATATTACTAGAAACAAATTTTGGATTGAAAGCTATAAAAACATGTAAAAAAGTGTCAGTCGGCTTTGCCGAAAGATATATACCCCCAGCCAATGTGAAGTGAAACTTTTACCTACGGACAGATCGAATGTATTTAAGGTCTCTTCAGAATTTTGTGGCTCTTTTTCGACATTTGAACATGCCGACAAAAATGTAGATTAGGAATAAACTGCACTAAGACAAAAATGTTGAACTTTTGTTTGCCCCATTCAAGTGATATTGTCCTAGCATTTTGTGACAGTTTTTTTAAATATTGTAGAGTTGTTTAGTTCCACAACAAACTAGTTCCAAGGACCTATTCCGGACAAGGAACTATTGGAACTATATCCAGCTCTTGCGTTTTTATAGTTCCTTTAGTTCATATAGTTCCTTTCGTTCCTTCAATTTAACGCCTACATCTATCTTTGGTCGTTGCAGTTTATTTGCTAACCATGAAAACATTTCGGTCTCGGAACTATTTGAAATGAAAAGAACGATAAAAGAGAAAAATTCTTGAACTATGTCGGTCTCGGAACTATTTGGAACTATGGAACTATATTAAGAAACTAGTTCCTATTGGGAAAAGGAACTAGAAAGATCGATCCGCTCCGGAAATTAGATTGTCCAACTCTAAAATATTGGGGAGAAAGGGAAGTTGTGGACCGGTATTGCCCCATGAAACTAAGTTTGGATATAATATGACGAAGACCAAATGTTGGACCAAATCGGTTGAACAGTTCGAGAGTTATCGTGCACCCCGACCGCCACATATGGTGAAATATGGACCTGAAAAAACCTTTACGGTCGTAATGGAGGTAGCAAATGCAAATCGCTTCAACAAAAGTCAAAGTTATTCGAGAGCAGGTCTTAAAGTGAACTTATCCGAAATTTTTTGTGAGAGGTACCAGAAGGATTAGACGAATATAGTCCAGATTCGAACCTGATCTATTTCTGGTAGATATATTAGAATGTGCAAAGTATGGATTACATCGGTCACTCCCTTCAAGCGTTACCAAACTATGTTTGGACAAAATATTACGAAGGCCAAATTTTTTACCGAATCGGCAAATCCGTTCGAGAGTTATCATGCGTTCCAACCACTAGGCTATTTTCTCAGGAAGTATGGACTCGCCACTGATGAAACTTGTACCCTCGTATGGGGGGCAGTGAATACAAGTTGTTGCAACAAAAATCAAAGCGATTTGAGAGCAGGTCCTATTCTGAACTTATCCGAAATTTAGTGTCTGAGGTACCCGAAGGAGTGGACCGATTGAGTCCATATTGGAACCTCATGTAATTCTGGTAGAAATTTCACGATGTGCAAAGTATGAATCAACTCGGTTACTTCCTGCAAGAGCTATCGTGCGCACAAATTTTCCGAACATTTTCGAGATACCGGAAGGAGTGGACCGATATAGCCCATCTTCGAACTTAAACTAAGTTTGGGTAAAATATTACGAAAGCCAAATTTTGGACCGAATCGGTTGATCCGTTCGAGAGTTATCGTGCGCTCCAGCCAGACAGACAGACAGACGGACGGACATTGCTTAATCAACTCCAAATTGTCTGAAACGAAACCATTATTTCGATGAGGCACATTTTACCCGTAAAAAAGTGTATATATCATCGTTAGCATAAATGGTGCGTAGTGGCTGGTGCGCACGATAACTCTCTAAGCGATTTACCCTGAATCCAGGCTGAACTCCTATTTGACCGGTCTTAAAACCTTTTTTCACGCTAGGAGTATGCAGATATCTGCGACAAACTGAAATGTAAGAACAAGGTACTCAAATCCCTAACCGGCAGCACTTGGGGTGCACATAAAGAAACCTTGTTTTCCCATATAACGCGATATGTTGGTCTGTGGTAAGCTATGCTGCGCCAGTTTTGTGCAACCAAACTTGTCAGAATTCCGCCCTGAGAAAAGCAACAGGATGCCTCCTCATGACTTTAGTGGGCCATCTACATGAGGACGCAGTTACAGATACCATAAGCAACTATCGCAGCTGAGGAGCGTCAGCTGCCGCGACAAAGCAGAGTATTTTTGGTTTAACTACGCTCTGGATATTGCAGTCGCCTAAATTCTTATAGGGCCAACATCGTTCGCACCGTGCAAAAGATCTGTGAAATTGAAATGCATATAATGCTTCCGTAAATAACGATATTATACGGTAAGTTAGCGTCCAATACAGAGTAGTCGCAAATTCTGCCGATAGCAACGGTGTTTACAACTTTTATTTGAACTTTTTATTCATAAGTTTGCGTTTTAATGTTACCGATTTTTGTAGGTAACCTAAAAATAAGTTGGGGAATCGCAATACTGATCGCTTAAATGAACAACCTTCAAAATACCGAAAATTGGGAGGAACCGTTCTATGGGGCTATATGAAGGGGGGGGGGCCTATACCGACAATTTTCCTATGGAAAATTGTATACCCCAAATACCAAATTTTAGCCATTTTCGGTAGAATATTGATGTCACAACCTTCAAAATACTGGAAATCGGGAGGTGCCGTTCTATGGGGGCTATATGAAAGTGTGGACCTATGCCAACGAATTTCATATGGAAAGTTTTATATCCCAAATGAAAACTAAATACCAAATTTGAGCCATTTCGGTGGATTATTGTGGCCACAACCTTCAAAATACCGAAAAGCGGGAGGTACCATTCTATACGAAAACTAAGTACCAAATTTCAAAATCCCTTCAAAATGCCGAAAATAGGGTGGTACCGTTCTATGGTACTATCTATCGAAACGTAGACCGATTATCCTAGGAGTAATAGAAACTTCTATACCTAAAGCTCTATCTTAAAAATTGCGAGCTGTATCTTGATTTCAACAGACGGACATTGTTATATCGACTTAGAATTTTACCCTGATCAGGAATATATATATATATATATATATATATATATATATATATATATACTTTATAGGGTATCCGATGTATATTTCGATGTGTTACAAACGGAATGTCAAATTTAATTATACCCTCTATATTATGGTGTAGGGTATAAAAACATATTGAAATAACGACCCTTGAATTAAGACTGACTATAACAAATTAAAATAAGACCAATGCCTCGGCTCTTTGGGATGTATGTATTGATGTGTCTACAAAAACCCTATATTCTATAAAAAACAATGCAAATTAATCTAAAAAACTATTTTCCGTTTAAAACCCTTTCTTTTAACGGTTAAATCCGAAATGAAATACGTGACAAACACGTGCCATAAATGTAGTCACTGACAATGCGAATGTCTGCGCTTATGTCTGCGATTGCATCAGATTAAAATGATAACGATGCCAGCGAATACATGGAATTTGGCCATGGGTAATTCACATGTAAATCGCAAATGAAGTGAGATTATTAGTCATTTTTAAAAGTTTCGTTTCTTAAAGATATAGTATAGGATTTATGTAAAGTTTTTCATGAGAAAAGGGAATATCAGACTGTTAATGTGACTTATAACCTGTTTCACTAAGACGTTTCGAATTCAAATTCGTTCGAAGTACTTACTACCAAACTTCTGTTTATAAAAAATATTTGATTCATTTTTGTTTTCAAACAATAATTGAAATTTGGTAGTAATTTGAACGAATTTGAATTCGAATCGTCTTAGAGAAACAGGCCATCAGCATTTGAGCAAGAAAAATATTCCCTTTGTTCTTTTCCATGCCATTCAAAACTATATAATTCCCATTTTGATAAACCACTCACCTGAGTCCATATAAAAATGGGATTTGTTGTTGGTCTATAAACTTCCAGCTTTGGTTTGCCATCTTCGGTAATTTGTCTAACAAATGGTACGGCTTGGCGTATATTTTCACCTTTTTTACGGCCCATTTCATCCATTTCGTAAAAACGTATGCTAAGTAATGAAGAAAGTAAGAGAATTAAAATAAATATACGAACTCATTTACAAAAAATAGCACCCACCTTTTCTTTGAATCTGTACTAATGGAACGTGTCTGTTGAAAGTGTTGTCTCGATGTTGCGTAATCTTCTTCACTTTCACTTTCCAAATCTTTCAAATCTATAACCAATGGCTTTGTTATATCCTTCGGGCGATATATCAAATGTTTGTGTTCCACATCATCGTTTTCCTCATCGGTATCTGTGCTCGAACCTTGTAATACTTTTTCCAATTTAAACGAAACACGCGGATCTAAACTTTGATGTTTACGACCCTGAAATTCACGGCGATTTTTACGAAATTCTTCTTCTGACGATGATTCTTTGAGCAGATCTTTTAGATAGCGTGTACCCTTGAGATCCAGTGATACATGTTTTTTCGATTGAAATTGACGGCGATTATCATTGGCCAATATGGTTTTCAAATCCTTAAGTATACCCCTGTGATCTACACTACTCACAGCTTTTTGTTGTTGAAAACCCGTACGACGTTCCTCAAAGCTGTCGTCATCACTGCTCTCTTCACCGCCACGTTTCTCAAAAGATACACGAGAACCCTTCAGCGAGGACTTGCTGCGCTCTAAATCCTCTGTGGACACAACTCTGCGTGAATGTTGATCACGATGTGAATGTGATGAAGGTGGCGGTGGCAACGGTAATGGTAAAGGTTCTTGAGTATTTTTAACCTTTGAACTTATGGGCAAAGGTGGTTCATTAATGTCATCTGCCTCTATAATTGGTCCAAACTGTAGGGGAAATTCTGCCTCAAAACGTTGGCGCTGCTGTTGTGTATTTGGGATTGGTCTATTTTGGGCAGGAAATAGAAAAGGATCTTCGGGTAGAATAGTATCAAGACTGGTAGCAGTATTTGATGTTGACAATGTGCCGCCTTCATCCAAATCGACTCGTTGATATGGCTGTTCCTCCTGAAATGTTTAATAAATTAATATGGCGAAAGATTTAATTAAACTACTCTACGGGTTAAACGTCTTTTAATCTGTGTTCAAGCTATTCTTATATTTTCTTGTTATATATTGATTGATTATTGAAATCAATTCAATGCAAAATATTGGAAACAATAGCCAATTGATAAGATGTTAATGATGCCGCATCAAACACAACATGTTCGCTGTCGCTTTCATTTGCCCGGAATTTCTCTGCTTTCTTATTTTTTGCATTTATTGAAAAATATATGAGTTATTGCTGCCTTTATGCAGTTCATACTTGTTAAAACATATTTGGGTTTCATTTTGGTATTGAGTGGATCATTCTCATACCATCAATAGCCTTGTCGTTCTTTCTAGGTTCATTGAAGATTTCGACGTGGAACAATTACAAATTATTCTTCTTATCTCCGTTGTTGTCAATTTGTAATTATGTCACCGAATTCATGGCTTCATATTTTGTCAAATTTATTTACGGAAATTGCAAGTCTGAATTCGGTCATAATAAATGTCATAACATCTGCAAGTGATACAATCAGATTTCGTCCAAACTTCGTATTATTTTTTCCATATATATATATATATATATATATATATATATATATGTTTGTACAGTATTTGTTTTAGGGACAGCAAAATAATCTGAATTTGAACACATTTTATATCTGAATTTGCTTAAAATTATACATATTGCCCCATATTTCGAAAAAATTTTTCATAAATTTGCATACAGGCTAATTTTTGTATCTTGTATATAATTTGCGAACATCATATACGCCGTGTACTACTGCGAACCACTGTTCTCAAATTATATACACGGTATAATGCCAAATGGGTTGCCACCACTTTCTTCATTGTCTTTAAACAATTTGTCATTTTAATGATCGGCGTCAAAAGATTACGTACGACTCTGACCAAGGTATAAAATCCATATGATTTAAGTGTAAACAAATATTAGCCCTCGTGAAATAAAACAAATAAAAAAATTAAAAACACAAAGAGACGAAACGAGTGGATGCATTTTTTGACAAAAATTAAATTTAATAAACAAATAAATATTATTATATTTTATAACATAAAACAAAGAAATGTTTTTTCATCTACTATATTCAACCCCCTGTACCCACCACAAAAGTTCAAAAATTGTGAACACAATAACACTTGAATACAGTACCAGACGTTGAGGCTCCAATATGGACTCTATTGGTCGGTCCACTTCTTCCGGCACCTCTCCATAAAATTTCGGAAAAGTGCAGCTTAAGATCTTAAATTTTGGGCATTAATAGAATACTCTCCCACCTGGCGGAAAAATCTGGAAAAATTACCACTGGTAGATCTTGTTGTCCTGAACACAAATATATAAACTTTTCCGGGGGGAAGTCCATACTTCCCGAGATATGGGCCTCTTAAGTTCCGAAAATTCCCTTGTTAAAGTAAGAACAAATTTTAAATTAAAAAAAATGTTGTTTTCGTGCCCTAAATTGTCTCCTGTCCATAGGAGAAGGTCTTAAATCCCCGGCCGAAGGCCGGCTACTTAGGAAAACTTACATTTAAAAAAAAAAATTTCAAATTTTTTCCGTCAGGTGGTAGAGTATTCAATTTGTTCCAAATTTTGGATCCCTTTGATTTTTGTTGCAGCAACTTGTGGACAAGTTTAAAGTTTTTCAGGGGAGAGTCTATACTTCCTATGATCCCTGTGCAATGGCTGGTGTGTTCCAGTCGCGGGATAACTTTCTAATGGATCATCCGATTGCGTCCGGAAAGTGGCCTTTGTAATATTTTTTCGAAGGTGCGCCATATCCGTCCACTTTTTTGCAACAACTTCTATTCGCTACCTTCATTATGACGGTAGAATTTTTCAGGGGCAAGTTCACACACACCTACTTACAAAATTGTCCGAAAGCAGCAAAAACAAGTAAGAATGTGTCAGTCAGCTTCGCCGACAGATATATACACTCAGCCACGTACCTAAAGAAAATAAGTAAACACAATACTTTTTACGTCTATAGAGAGCTTTTGGTTCAATTTCTCTGGAAGTATGGACTTGCCCCCGAATAAAATGTACCGCCCTTACAAGGGCCGCAAGAAGAAGAAGAACGCCTTCTTTCAGAAAGATACTGTAAAAGAACCCCTTGTTGCAGAAAAGGACTATAGAATTACCCTTTCTTGCAGAAAGTGAATATAGAAGCACTCTTTCTTTCAGAAAGTGACTATAGAAGCACTCTTCTTTAAGAAAGTGTCTATAGAAGCACCCTTTCTTTCAGGAAGTGTCTATAGAAGAACCCCTTCTTTCAGAAAGTGACTATAGAAGAACCCCTTCTTTCAGAAAGTGACTATAGAATAGAATTACCCTTTATTTCATAAAGTGACTATAGAATAGAATTACACTTTATTTAAGAAACGTTCAATAGAATTACCCTTTATTTAAGAAACGTTCAATAGAATTACCCTTTATTTCAGAAAGGTTCAATAGAATTACCCTTTATTTCAGAAAGGTTCAATAGGAGCACCCTTTATTTCAGAAAGGATCAATAGAAGCACCCTTTATTTCAGAAAGGTTCAATAGAAGCACCCTTTATTTCATAAAGGTTCAATAGAAGCACCCTTTATTTCAGAATGGTTCAATAGAAGCACCCTTTATTTCATAAAGGTTCAATAGAAGCACCCTTTATTTCAGAATGGTTCAATAGAAGCACTCTTTATTTCAGAAAGGCTCAATAGAAGCACCCTTTATTTCAGAAAGGTTCAATAGAAGCACCCTTTATTTCAGAAAGGTTCAATAGAAGCGCCCTTTATTTCAGAAAGGTTCAATAGAAGCGCCCTTTATTTCAGAAAGGTTCAATAGAAGCGCCCTTTATTTCAGAAAGTTTCAATAGAAGCACCCTTTATTTCAGAAAGTTTCAATAGAAGCACCCTTTATTTCAGAAAGTTTCAATAGAAGCACCCTTTATTTCAGAAAGGTTCAATAGAAGCACCCTTTATTTCAGAAAGGTTCAATAGAAGCACCCTTTATTTTAGAAAGGTTCAATAGAAGCACCCTTTATTTCAGAAAGGTTCAATAGAAGCACCCTTTATTTCAGAAAGGTTCAATAGAAGCACCCTTTATTTCAGAAAGGTTCAATAGAAGCACCCTTTATTTCAGAAAGGTTCAATAGAAGCACCCTTTCTTTCAGAAAAATTCAATAGAAGCACGCTTTATTTCAGAAAGGTTCAATAGAAGCACCCTTTCTTTCAGAAAAATTCAATAGAAGCACGCTTTATTTCAGAAAGGTTCAATAGAAGCACCCTTTCATTCAGAAAGGTTCAATAGAAGCACCCTTTCATTCAGAAAGATTCAATAGAAGCACCCTTTCTTTCAGAAAGGTTCAACAGAAGCACGCTTTATTTCAGAAAGGTTCAATAGAAGCACCCTTTATTTCAGAAAGTTCCAATAGATGCACCCTTTATTTCAGAAAGGTTCAATAGCAGCACCCTTTATTTCAGAAAGGTTCAATAGAAGCACCCTCTATTTCAGAAAGGTTCAATAGAAGCCCCCTTTATTTCAGAAAGGTTCAATAGAAGCCCCCTTTATTTCAGAAAGGTTCAATAGAAGCACCCTTTATTTCAGAAAGGTTCTATAGAAGCACCCTTTATTTCAGAAAGGTTCAATAGAAGCACCCTTTATTTCAGAAAGGTTCTATAGAAGCACCCTTTATTTCAGATAGGTTCAATAGAAGCACCCTTTATTTCAGAAAGGTTCTATAGAAGCACCCTTTATTTCAGAAAGGTTAAATAGAACCACCCTTTATTTCAGAAAGGTTCAATAGAACCAACCTTTATCTCAGAAAGGTTCAATAGGAGCACCCTTTGTTTCAGAAAGGTTTAATAGAAGCACCCTTTATTTCAGAAAGGTTCAATAGAAGCACCCTTTATTTCAGAAAGGTTCAATAGAAGCACCCTTTCCTTCAAAAAGTGTCTGTGGGAGCATCATTTCTTTAAGAAAGGGATTATAGAAGCACTCTTCCTTTCAGTAAAGGACTATAGAAGCACTCTTTCATAAATGGTCTATAGAATCACCCTTTCTTTCAGACTAGAGAAAAAATTTTCCCTTCAGAAAAGGACTATGGAAGCAGAAAGTGTCTATAGAAGCACTCTTTCTTTCAGGAAGTGTCTCTAGAACACTCTTTCTTTCAGGAAGTGTCTATAGAAGCAGCCTTTCCTTCAGAAAGTGTCTATAGAAGGACCCTTTCTTTTAGAAAGTGTCAATAGAAGCACCCTTTATTTCAGAAAGAGTCAATAGAAACACCCTTTATTTTAGAAAAATACCATAGAAGCACCCTTTTGTTCAGAAAGGGTCTATAGAAGCACAATTTATTTCAGAAAGGGTCAATAGAAGCACAATTTATTTCAGAAAGGGTCAATAGAAGCACAATTTATTTAAGAAAGGTTCAATAGATGCACCCTTTTTTCAGAAAGGGTCAATAGATGCACCCTTTTCTTCAAAAAGGGTCAATAGATGCACCCTTTACTTCAAAAAGGGTCTATAGGAGCACCCTTTCTTAAAGAAAGGGACTACACAATCACCCTTTCTTTCAGAAAGAGGCTATAGAAACAATTTTGCATTCAGAAAAGGACTATAGAAGCAAGCTTTCTTTCAGAAAGTGTCGATAGAAGCAGCACACTTTATTTTTGAAAATTACCATGGAAGCACCCTTTTGTTCAGAAAGGGTATATAGAAGTACAATTTATTTCAGAAAGGGTCAACAGAAGCACAATTTATTTAAGAAATGTATGCACCCTTTGTTTCAGAAATGTATAATTCATTTACAGCATCTTCTGGCGACGAAAATCGTTGACCACTCATTTTTTCGGCATGTTCTGGAATCAAATGAATTCATTGGATACTCGGACACCGGGCTGTATGGCGGATGACCCATCAATTCCACGTTTTGTCCGGTCAAATGGTCAAACAGGCGCGGGTTTGGATCGACGTGTGAGAGCCACATTGTCATGGTGCAGAAGGATTCGTCTTCTCTTATTCGTTGTTTTGAATTTCTCAGGAGACTTCAGGCAAACAAATTGTAGTGTACCACAGAATTAACCGTCCTACATTTCTCAAGCCGTCGTCGTCCACAGAATCAGTTTTACAGAAGAATCAGGCGCACTATCCACATAGGAAATGTAAACAAACAAATTCTTCTTCTTCTAGGTTGTTCACGCAGATATGATAGCATGGCACATGGTAATTGAGCCATGCATGATAGAATGTCATACACAATATTAGGTGTGTTCGTTTACTCCATAACTTGTACAGATCCTGTAATTCGTTGTAAATTAATTCTTTTCGCATTGTACTGAAGAATAAATAAACAACATTCAGTAACAACTGGTACAGATTATTGAGTAAACGAACACACATATTATAACTGGTTTACATTTACGAAATTCAATCAATCTCATTGCTCAAATGTCAAATGAAATCCACTTGAGTTTTTATTTGACGTATACGTAAAGGAATTAACAGTTGAAATCGAATCGATTTCGTAAAAGTAAATCATCTATTATTATTGTTTCAGCACTTTTTGGAAATTTGATCCCTAGGACAATATTAATAAAAGGGAAAAATTTTATGGTGTATTACATGCTATAATGTCTGTGCAAACGACACAGAAGAATAGTAGTACATTTAGACTATTTGTACGGTTACACTAGAGTTTTTTGGAGGGCTTACCCACTTCATGAGGATTTATTTGACGTTAAGTGTAACCGAGGTATATTAGGCCGTTTACATATACTGAAGTATACGCTTGGAAATGGTATTTGAAACCCATACTCACGGGGTTAATCCGCTTATACGTAAACGGCCTATAAGACCCTATATGATGGCTTTAGAAATTTCAGTCAATTAAGGCTGTCATTTTCATATATACTAGTACATTTATACCCCGGTTACACTTAACCGGATTAACCCAGTGTGTTTGGGTTTCAAATGTCAAGTCCATATCGCAAACGTCAAATAAATCCTCAAGAAGTGAGTTAAACCGGCAAAAAAAAACTCTAGTGTAACCGTACTATTACACTATGCTGGATTTAGAAAATCTAACGGATTTAAGTTGTCATTTTCATACAATATATGTATGTCATATAAATCCAGATAATTGCTACGTCAAATAAATCGAGGTAAAAGCATTTAAGTATGTTTTTCCATTCGTAACACATTGAAAATTATCATTTGCGATTAATAAACACAAATAATAAACCTGTTTTTCTTTTTTTTTTTTGTTTTTTTAATGTAAAAAGTGGCTTTGGTGACAATTTTTAATTCAATTGTCGCTTGCTTTGCTTGCTTGCCAAAAGTCATGGTACAATAACACAGGTAGCATTATCAAGTCAGCTGATGGTAATATAATAGCACTGTTCCTTTACGTTCAAGAATCTTCAAGTTTTACCACTTTTTACTCGAAAAGCGTTCCTTTACTTCAGACACAATACAATTCTTATGCTTAGTTTACATTTGGCGTCGTTTCGTGATTTCGAAGGCGTTTCGTGATTTCGCGCGGAATCAAACAAAATTTATCATGATTTCGCATACAAAAATGAAATCATCTCATTTCGTGATTTCAGCGAAATCAACATCGAAATCACAGTACACATGATATACAACCCTGTATTTGCATAAAAAAGTACCAAAAGTTGCAACACTTTTCACGTATCACAATAAATAAGGTAGATGGTCAATTGCTGCAACAAGAAATTTTAGTATCAATATTTGTAAACAATGTGCAAAAATATTTAATTACTTTGTTACAATGCTATTTTTCATTGTGCTCCCGTACTTTTTTAGTGGTAATGTTAGAAAAAAGAGCGAATTGTCAAAAATTGCTTCCCCATACAAATTTCTTAAAAAATACGGAAACGGAAAAATGACGGAAATTGCAAAAACTCCAGCATAAATGTCAAAATCAACGTATCAGCTACTAGGCCAAAAGTGTATGGCAGAAAACAGGAGAAGAGGGTGTTATTCGGCGCGATTTTTGTTTGAAGAGAAGTGCAAGTATTACTAGATTTCGGATTACGGGAACGCATTTTTAGCACTAAACGGGAAAACTACTGCAAGTACTAATATTGTGCAGGATCTGAGCACAACTTTTATCTATCTAAATTTATTATAACGATGTCTCAACGATAAAATCATTTTTTTTTTTTATTTTTTCATTTGTTAGTACTATACACAAATAATACGATATATAGATAATTTGACTATAATTTTCCAAAGAAAGTTGTAAAATTCTATATTGTCGTATATTTTTGATGATTAATTCAATTTGCAAAAACTTGATTTGAAAATTCATGTTCGATCAGCTGCGCATATGCATCTACCTTGATCATTGTGATATGTTTGAAATCAACAAAAAATAAGTGTAAACACCGGGGTGTATTTCAGGATTTCGTAAAATCCAGTGGATTTTGGAGCGCAAGTGTAAACTTGGCATTATGGGAGCAGTTTTCAACATTTAATACTTTTGCCGGTTTTACCATTTTCAGAAGTAAAGGAACAGACCAAATGTGTGAATTGTATTGAATTGATGTCAAATTTTGACATCTTATGTTACCAACAATTGCCGACGCGGCTACCTGTGTATTTGTACATGTCAAATGTTAAATTATAAAGGAATGCTAGAACCTCCTAAGGGGGAACGCAAGCGAATTTGCAAAGAGGCTCTGGCATTCCTTTATAATTCGACATTTTGGGAAGCAAGAAAAGCAAGCGACGATTGATTCTGTTCTGGCCTCTACTTTACTTAAAATATCAACTGCATTGTAAATCTGTAAAAGAAATCACAAAAAACATGTTCACATACATTTTCCGTCAGATAATTAGCGATTTATCTGTATATCGGGCTAAATATCTACAGTAAAAGCCTGGCGTTTAATTTATTTTAGCGTTTGTACCGGATTTAAAAAAGACAGATTTTAATAAATAGCTTCATATAAGAAACCAACTACAACGAAAATGTGTCAAATAAATTACCAAAACCTGTTTTCACAGATTTTGCATCAGATATATCGATATATACCTGTTTACTGGGATAAATACCTGCTGTAAAAACAGAGGATTTACATAAATCGTGTCATTTAAGATCTCAACTGCATTGAAAATCGGACAAATAAATGCCCAAGAAACGTGTTTTCGTACATTCTACATAGTATTGCTTTGTTTACATTTACGAAATCCCCTCGATTTCAACTGTCAATTCCTTTGCGTATACGTCAAATGAAAACTCATCTGAAATCAATTGGATTTCATTTGACGTTTAAACAATGAATTTGACAGTTGAAATCGAGTGGATTTCGTAAATATAAACGTAGCATATGACTCGAGATATACCTGTTTATCGTACTAGATTTAAATAAGACGTATAAGACATATACCCCATTTACACTTAACCGGATTAACCCAGTGGGATTGGTTTTCAAATATCAATTCCATAGCGCAAACGTTCAATAAATCCTCATAAAGCAGGTTAACATGTTAAAAAGCTCTAGTGTAAATGTCGTTTTATAGCCTTTTTACCTCTAACGAGTTTTATAAAACATGCATTATTTAAGTTGTCAATTCCATAGAATATCTGTCAAATAAATTACGATTCTTTCGCTAAAACCTGTTTTATAGTACGTCTACATAAAATCGGATTTGACAAACCCACTGGGTTTCATATGTCAATTCCAAATAAATCCACATAAAGAAGGTTAATCTAGCACAAAGCTATAATATAAACAGGATATTAGGAATTTGCAAACTTGCAAATTGTTTTAATAAATCGCGTTGTGAAATAAATGACCAAACCACTGTTGTCATACTTTTCATGGTCTTAACATACATCCCCTTTACATCACATGAATCGAGGTATACCTGTTTATCGCGAATTTACCTGCAGTAAACGCATGATTTTACACATTGTTTAATAATACCCCGTTTATATATAACCGGATTTAACAAACCGACTGGGTTTTAAATGTCAATTCCATTGCTTATATTTCAAACAAATCCTTATAAAGAAGGTTAACCCTGCTAAAAGCTCTTATATAAACAGCATATTAGAAAGGTTTTATGGCCGCGGCACATACGGCGCGTGGAGCGTCGCTTTACAACAACCACATGAAAAATTCATAAACAAACTTGACATCACTTACGCATTTTTCATGTGTTTGTTTTCAACGCACAACGCGTCGCACAACGGATCGTATGCGCCGAAGGCATTAAGCTGAAAACAGATACAACGTTTGATTAAAGTTTTGTGTCGTTTTGGCCGTTTTTACACTGTTGGGCATGATGCCTAAAAATTCAAATTCATTTGAAATATATGCCGACAAACAGATAAACGCTGGACTTTGGTATCGTCGTCGCCCTGTTGTTGTTGTTTTTTTCTCGACGCCCAACGCAAAACTTTAATCAAACGTTGTATCTGTTTTCAGCTTTAATGCTTTGTGTCAGTTTATTTCTTCTTCCTAAAACCTCAAAACAATAAAGCCCTCGGCACATACGGTCCGTTTAGTGACACTTTGGCACACGCGTTGTCCCAAAAAATTTAAATTATGTTTAACTTTAATGCGCCAGCCACAATCATGTTTTTCAAAAAACTTGGTATCAGTTACACTTTTTTCATGTGGTGGTTGTACCGCGACGCTAAACGCATCGTATGTGCCGAGCGCTTAACACAGTCTCTATATGTGTGCATGTGCATGGTAGAACAATAAAAGGTAACATCAATACCCAGCTGACTGAACAGGGGTGTATTGTTTGTGTCAAATTCCATACTACATTTAATATAAGTATTTCTATGTTCGATGTATATTAGGGATATATGTTTTTTGAAGAAAACATATATTTATCAGAAAAAATAACTATTTCCCATAAAGAATTCTTCATATCAATGACATGTAACCTCCTCCAAGTCCAAACGACGTGTCGCACTCTAAAATACCACTTGTAGAGGCGGTAAAACGTTTGTTATTATGTGCGGTATTTTGTTGAATTTAAAAAAATATATAGCCCGAATAAACATGTGCTTCTTTGATTTCAAACACAAAATATTGAACCAGCTTCTCCTTTTTCAATGAATTTCCAGCGACCCCAAACTTTTTTGTAAGAATTCTACTTTTTGCGAGAAATTATGCATTTAGGGGAATGATGTGGAGCAATCAAATTGAAAATGTAACGAATTTTCATGTTTCCAATATATTCCATCAAATGTGAAAATTATTTGTCTTTTAAATTCCAATAATTTATAGACATTTACTTGTTTTGTTTACATGTAACGGAGATAGTAACGTTACAAAAAAAAAAAAAAAAATCCTTTGCGGTTGCTGTTGAGCGCTTTATGACTAAAAGCATAAAGAAATTTTGACATCACTGTTTGTGTCGGTAGAGTCTAGCGACTAATTTTTATTCATCGTTAACTTTCCGAAAATTTTCGTTAATTATCGGAATTATAATCATATATATTTTACCGACAAAACAGCAAAAATGAGTTACAGAATCCCACTACTGGACACTTCATTTTCTCGTTTTTAATTAAATGCTCAAAAACAGTTTCGAAAACGAAACATCTTGTTTTTATGTTTAGCAATTTTGAAGTTATGCCTTGTTATAGCACGGTTACACTACAGCTTTTTGCCGGGTTAACCCACTTCATGAGGATTTAATGCTTAATCTGCTCAAATCTGACCAGATTTGCCATACAAAAATTAAATCCTCTCATGGCTGGGTTTATTTTAAGTCCGGCACAAATCCACCAAAAATACAGTGTTGTATTCGGTACTTGTGCAAAAAAATCCAACTCTACTCAAAAAGTACCAAAAGTTGCAACTGTTTTTGCAGCAGAGTTTGTCGTGTTTTACACGTTTACGATTGGTCTCATGAGATTTTATGGAGTTAATAAATTTAAAGTTATTTGGAAATCATAAAATTATTTATTTTTTTCATTAGACACTTTTTTAACAAAAAGCAAGATTGATACCATGATACAAAAATGTATCCCTGTGTGTAAAATATACCGATATGAGCATAGAGGGAACGATATCTCATACGAGAAATTGTAAAAGTGTAACACACGACTTTATTAGTTATTTTGTATGTATACGTAAACAAACATCAGCTGGCAGTTTATATCCTCGAAAAGCTAAGTGTAACCAGCAACGATTAACCCACTGGATCTATTAAACCCAGTGGGTTAACCTTCAATAGTGTAACCGGGGTGTTACATTTACGAAATCGAGTCGATTTGAACTGTCACTTCCATAGTGTTTACGTCAAACGAAATTAACTGGATTCCACATGATTTATTATTTGACGTATACGCAAAGGAATTGATGAAATTATAAGGTGGCGTAAAACTCCAGCGTCGTGGTTTCAATCTGTAAATTTTTGTTATTGTGAATAAATTGTATGAAATTGTAAACAATCAGTTTGACATATTGAAGAATTTTCGTCCAAAATAGAGTTGTATTTGTATAACCGGATTTAACAAACCGACTGGGTTTTAAATGTCAATTCCATTGCTTATATTTCAAACAAATCCTCATAAGGAATGTTAACCCTGCAAAAAACGCTAATTTAAACAGCATATTATAGTACGTTTATATATAACCGGATTTAAGAAACCCACTGGGTTTCAAATGTAAATTCCATTGCTTATAGCACGGTTACACTACAGGTTTTTGGCGGGTTAAACCACTTCACGAGGATTTATTTGCTTAATCTGCTCAAATCTGCCCAGATTTGCCATACAAAAATTAAATCCTCTCATGGCTGGGTTTATTTTAAATCCGGCACAAATCCACCAAAAATACAGTGTTGTATTCGGTATTTGTGCAAAAAATCCAACTCTACTCAAAAAGTACCAAAAGTTGCAACTGTTTTTGCAACAGAGTTTGTCGTGTTTTACACGTTTACGATTGGTCGCTTGCGATTGTATGAAGTTAGTAAATCTGAAGTTATTTGGAAATCATAAAATTATTATTATTTTTTTTTTCATTAGACACTTTTTTAACAAAAAGTACGATTGATACCATGATACAAAAATGTATCCTTGTGTGTAAAATATACCAATATGAGCAAAGAGGGGACGATATCTCATACGAGAAATTGTAAAAGTGTAACACACGACTTTATTAGTTATTTTGTATGTATACGTAAACAAACATCAGCTGACAGATTAACCCACTGGATCTATTAAACCCAGCGGGTTAACCTTCAATAGTGTAACCGGGGTATTATATTTCAAATAAATCCTCATAAAGAAGGTTAAACCTGCAAAAGGTTATAGTATAAACATGATCTTATACCCCGTTTATATATAACAGGTTTTAACAAACCGACAGGGTTTTAAATGTCAATTCCATTAGGCCTGTTCGATAACTTCGCAAGTAAAACGCATTTGCAAGTTCTTGCAACTATAAACAGCATATTACGTGGCCTCGTAAATAGATCTTGAAATTGAGATTTGAAATCGACCGATTTCGTAAATGTAAACAAGGCATTATATGAATTCAGGAAAACCGGCGTTCTATAGATTTTATTCATTTAAATCTACCTTATGTTTTCTACCATGATTTTACATATTTTAACATTTGTAGGTATTTCTAGTTTTACCTGCCGAAAAAATAATGACTTTTTTCTTTCACAGAATTTCAATGCAGTTTACATCTATATGGTACCGTTTGCATGAATAGGATTTTAATAAATTGTATCATTTAAGATGTAATGCTATGTTTACATTTACGAACTCCACTCGATTTCATCTGTCAAATCCATAGGTTAAACGTTAAATGAAATCCAATGGATTTCAGATGAGATTTCATTTGACGTTTGAGCTATGGAATTGACAGATGAAATCGAGTGGATTTCGTAAAAGCTTGGTTTACATTTACGAAATCCACTCGATTTCCATAGATTAAACGTCAAATGAAATCCAGATGAGATTTAATTTGACGTTTGAGCTATGGAATTGACAGTTGAAATCGAGTGGATGTCGTAAATGTAAACTTAGCATTAGCATAATAGCTGGATGCAATACGAAATCGAGTCGATTTCAAACTCTTATGTTTGGTTTACATTCGGCGCTGTTTCGTGATTTCGCGCGGAATCAAGCAAAATTTAACATGATTTCGCATACAAAAATGAAATCATCTCATTTCGTGATTTCAGCGAAATCAACATCGAAATCACAGTACACATGATATGCAACCCTGATTTTGCCTAAAAAAGTACCAAAAGTTGCAACACTTTTCACGTATCACAATAAACAAGGTAGATGGTCTATTGCTACAACAACAAATTTTAGTATCAAAATTTGTAAACAATTTGTAAAAAAAAATATTAAAATATTTTGTTACAATTCTATTTTTCATTGTGTTCACGTACTTTTTAAATGGTAATGTTAGAAAAAAGAGCGAATTGTCAAAAATTGGCTCCCCGTACAAATTTCTTAAAAAAATACGGGAACGGAAAGTGACGGAAATTGCAAAAAAATCCAGCAGAAATGTCAAAATCAACGTATCAGCTATCGTATTTAGATGCCAAAGAACATAGTTTCTACTAGGCCTGTAATGTATTGCAGAAAACAAGAGAAGAGGGTGTTATTCGGCGATATTTTTGTTAAAATAGAAGTGTCTTGCTAGATTTCGGAGTACGGGAACGTATTTTTAGCACTAAACGGGAAAACTACTGCAAGTAGTACTATTTTGCAGGTTCCGAACACAGCTTTTATCTATCAAAATTTATTATTATGATGTCTCAACGATAAAATCATTTTTTATTTTTTTTCATTTGTTAGTACTATACATAATTAAAACGATATATATACACAATAATTACGATAATTTTTGAAAAAAAAAAAGTTGTAAAGTTCTATATTGTCGTATATTTTGATGACTAATTCAATTTACAACAATTTGTTTTGAAAATTCATGTTCGATCAGCTGCGCATAAGCATCTACCTCGATCATTGTGATATCTCTGAAATCAACAAAAAATAAGTGTAAACACCAGGGTGTATTTCAGGATTTCGTGAAATCCAGTGGATTTTGGAGCACAAGTATAAACTTGGCATTAATTCCTTTGCTCATTTGAGTTTTCATTTGACGTATACGCAAAGGAATTGACAGTTTGTAATCGACTCGATTTCGTAATGTAAACCAGCTATAAATCTGTGAAATGACAATGAAACGTGTTTTCATACAAATGAATCTAGAAATACCTGTTTGCCGGTGTAATTATCTACAGTAAAAATGACTTTTAGTTTATTTTAACATTAGCTTTGTTCCTTTACTTTTTTAATGGTAAGGGTGGTAAAAGAGAAAAGTGTCAAAATTGCTCTCTCATGAACATTTTTACCACAAAAGTAAAGGAACGGAAAAATGATAGGTCTGGCAGCAATGTCAAAAAGAAACATAAAAAAATCAATTTTCGTCTTTTATTTCACAGTTTTTAATTCAGTTTTGTCAGCGATCGACTGTTTCTTAATTTAGTTTTGTCAGCGTTCGACCTTTTCTTCCATTTTCTTTTTCATTGTGAAATAATCTTCAAGCAAAAGTCGAAAAATCAGTTCTGCCATTTTTACCTGCAGAAAGTTTGCTGGTAGCCTGTGGTAGAAGAGAAAGCCATTTTCGCTCTCTCCACTCTCACTCTCTTAAAAATTGCTTCCAGTTTTTCCACTTTTCGGGGTTAAGGAACGCTTTGCAGGTTAAATATGATAACAAATGGTAAAAATGGTAACTTCAGGTAAGTAAGGGAACACAGCTATTAGTAGCGGATATATGTCTGATTTATACCCCGGTTACACTATTGAAGGTTAACCCACTGGGTTAAATAGATCCAGTGGGTTAATCTTTGCTGGTTACACTTAGCTTTTCGAGGATATAAACTGTCAGCTGATGTTTGTTTACGTATACATACAAAATAACTAATAAAGTCGTGTGTTACACTTTTACAATTTCTCGTATGAGATATCGTCCCCTCTTTGCTCATATTGGTATTAGAGTTGTATAGTTCATGAACGAACTAGTTCAATTGAACGATTCATTGAAAAGAGCGTATGATCATTATAGTTCAATAGCTCACTGAGCGCCGACCGAAAAATCCACGAAGAACAATCAACGAACGAACGATTCACAATCTAGTTCACATGTCATTCACATATGAATAAAGTGACGCCGTCTTCTGTGCTAAGTGATGCCTTCGTAATGTAATGAGTTTTGTTTATTTTTTTAGATCAATGTGAAGTGTCAACCCCCATTGTAATAAAATTATTTCTACATAAAGAACATTTTTACATAACATATCCTCAAATAACGAAGCTATTACCTATTCAATATGCCTTGTTTTGGACAGAAATCTTAAATCTTTTGTAATCTTAATGCAAACTTAATCTTTCTTTATCTAAATACAATATTTTTGTAGTTTAATTATACTATTCCATCGTTTTTTCCTATTTGGTGTATATACATATGTGTTTTCATCAAGCGAACAATTGATTAAGAGCCCGTGAACGTTTAGCTGGGTACACATTGTCAGTTTTTAATGACAGCTTTGTTGGTGATTGCTAGTGTGGCCGTTCATTTTTGTCATTCATCATGCAACCACAAAATATTTTGTGGTTGCTGGACGGTTGGACAGTTATCGATAATTGCAAAAAATCGTCATTCAAAACTGACAATGTGTACTGTACTTTTCTGATCCGAATGATTGAACTGGATAGTGAACTATGAACTAGATTACTGAACTAATTCAGTTAAAAGAACTGAGTTATTGAACTAGATCTTTCAAATGAACTAGATTGTACAACTCTAATTGGTATATTTTACACACAGGGATGCTAAGTTTACATTTACGAAATCCACTCGATTTCAACTGTCAATTCCATAGCTCAAACGTCAAATGAAATCTCATCTGGATTTCATTTGACGTTTAACCTATGGATTTGACAGTTGAAATCGAGTGGATTTCGTAAATGTAAACCAAGCAGGATACATTTTTGTATCATGCTATCAATCGTACTTTTTGTTAAAAAAGTGTCTAATGAAAAAAATAATAATTTTATGATTTCCAAATAACTTTAGATTTATGAACTCGATAAAATCTCATGCGACCAATCGTAAACGTGTAAGGTCATGTTTATATTATAGCCTTTTGCAGGGTTAATGTCTGATTTAGACTATGCTGGATTTAGCAAATCCAGTGGATTTAAGTTGTCATTTTCATACAACATATGTCAAATAAAGCCAGATGATGGCTAAATCCACCGTAGTCTAAATACACTTTAACCTTCATAATGAGGATTTATTTGATGATTTGTGTTGGATTTAAAATAATGCCATGAGAGGATTTAATTTTTGAATGGCAAATCTGGTCAGATTTGAGCAGATTAAGCAAATAAATCCTCATTAAGTGGGTTAACCCGGCAAAAAGCTGTAGTGTAACCGTGCTATTACACTATTTATAAACCCTCCACTGGATTTAATAAATCCATTATAATCCATGATTTACACTATTTATAAAACCTCCACTGGATTTAATAAATCTATTACAAATTCTTCGGCATTTAGGTATTACCTTTGGAGAATTTATAGCACAGTTAGTCCCAATTTACATTAGGCGAGTTTACTTGCGGCAATTGTCAGTTTGTGGGTGAGAGAGGGTGCTGAGAGGCAAAGGGTTACCATATGCCTCACCTCTCTCTCCTACAAAATGACAATTGCCGCAAGTAAACTCGCCTAATGTAAATTGGGACTTACACTACAGCTTTTTGCCGGGTTAACCCACTTCATGCGGATTTATTGCTTAATCTGCTCAAATCTGACCAGATTTGCCATACAAAAATTAAGTCCTCTCACGACTGGGTTTATTTTAAATCCGTCAAAAATCCACCAAAATACAGTGTTGTATTCGGTATTTGTGCAAAAAAAAATCCAACTCTACTCAAAAAGTACCAAAAGTTGCAACAGTTTTTGCAACAGAGTTAGTCGTGTTTTACACGTTTACGATTGGTCGCATGAGATTTTATGGAGTTAATAAATCTAAAGTTATTTGAAAATCATAAAATTATGATTTTTTACATTAGACACTTTTTTAACAAAAAGCAAGATTGATACCATGATACAAAAATGTATCCCTGTGTGTGAAATATACCAATATGAGCAAAGAGGGGACGATATCTCGTACGAGAAAAAAAATTGTAAAACACGACTTTATTAGTTATTTTGTAGGTATACGTAAACAAACATCAGCTGACAGTTTATATCCTCGAAAAGCTAAGTGTAACCAGCAAAGATTTACCCACTGGATCTATTAAACCCAGTGGGTTAACCTTCAATAGTGTAACCGGGGTATTATTGGCAATTAGCTAATTCCTTTTTATGCACACAACAGCAAACAACGAAATCCACTCGATTTCAACTGTCAATTCCATTGGTTAAACGTCAAATGAAATCCAATGGATTTCAATGAGATTTCATTTGACGTTTGAGCAATGGAATTGACAGTTCAAATCGAGTGGATTTCGTAAATGTAAACCTAGCATTAACCTTCTTTATGAGGATTTATTTGAAATATAAGCAATGGAATTGACATTTGAAACCCAGTGGGTTTGTTAAATCCGTTTAAGCTCTGTTCCTTTACGTTCAAGAATCTTAAAGTTTTACCACTTTTTACTCGAAAAGCGTTCCTTTACTTCAGACACCATACAATTCATATGGGAGCAGTTTGCAACTTTTGCCGGTTTTACCATTTTCAAAAGTAAAGGAACAGACCATTATATATAAACGTACTATAACACTGCGTTTATACATGACAGGACAGTTGAATTCATGTATTGATTGTCAAAAACTCAAAACTTTCCGTGTGACGTAGGCGTCCAGACAACTGCAAAAACAGTTGTAATATTGTGAATAAAAATAATCGATTTCATTTTATTTTCCCATCACATATTTTATTTTTGTTTATTTTCTAAATACATTCCAATTATTATCTCACACACTTTTACAAAAAATGTCAGATATGACTGTCTGTGAAAAAATTACCCAGCAAAAAAGTTTGGAAGTAGTGCAATGCTGAGTTATGATTTCAATACATCTTTCGATGCAGTCCACACGGAGTTATGAAAAATGCACTCCACTCGATACATTTTAGAAGCACTCGCTTAAAGATCCCTAGCCAAGAAAGCCAATTTTTTGATCCCTACAATCGCAATCTTTTTTTCTTAACACAAGAAAGAGTGTCTAAAATAATAAGAATTTGTTTTAAAAAATAAAGAAATACAAACTAAAGATAAGAACATTGCTGTAATTCACGAGACGAAAATTATTTTTGAAGTAGAGTTGGAGTTTTGTTGTAAATCTCAACAGGAGTAGAAGGAAAAATGAAAAGGCATTTGGATTATGAAGCAATATCAGTTGCGGTGTCATAAAAAGCAGAGCAAAGGACGTAAACTCAGTTACGATCATATTTAATGGAGAGTTTTTTATAATTTGTGCTAAGGTAATAAAGGTAATATTCTTGTTTTACACGAATAAGCAATGTATTTTATTTATTTTGGGATATTTGCAATGGCTTGCATTTTATAGCATCTTTAGACCGCATTTAAATTCAATCCAAAACAATACATCAAAGGCTGTGATTTGGATCGAAAATGGAGGGATCCTAGCTCTGTGCCACGTAAACAAAATGGAGTGCATCCTGGCTGCGCGCTCTCTTGTAAAATATATGTGTGAATTCATAGGAAAAGATGTACTCCACCGGCAATTGTTCTAGTGATTTAACTGCATCCGCGGTTGCAAACTTTTTGCTGGGACAGAACTGCTGTGTCATACATGTGAAAAAGCAGATTGTCTGATGGCGGCCTTATCTGTAGTGCGATTTTGTAACTCATTTTTGGTGTTATCGATAATTGTCTGTAAAATTAAAATGCTTATATTTTTTTATTTTTGCCTTATTAAGACGAAGGCCATTTATAATGATATTTAATTAATTCTCTTTCGAGTTGAGCTGTTAGGCCTTTAGAGATACATTGAAAAATTAGGAGTCTACCGAAGTCCCACGCATCCAACCATTACACTACGTTTCACGGGTGGTTAAGCCGATCTTCAGGTGTATTAGGATGTTTTGTTGTGGCAGACGAAGGCAAAGCTTGGAAACTAGTATATATATCGCACTTCATTAGATAAATGTATATGCGAAATTATGTCAGTTAATTGAAACTCCAAACTTTTCCTATAGTCCTACCAAGCAATAATTGATGATCTAATCAAAAATAAAATCTTCTGATATAGAAGAGCAATTACTAATGATGTAGGAATAAAACTTATCATAGTATTTGTGAACATTGAAAAATGGGATTACCAAGCAGGACTATAGGAAAAGTTTGGAGTTTCAATTAACTGACATAGTTTCGCACATGGTTCAATTATTAGAAGGTTGGTCAGGTTCATGAAATTTTAAAAAAGCAACTCTGAAGCCAGTTTGCTTACAACTTCAAAATTACTAATAACAAAAGCAACAAGTATTCTATTTGAAATATTGTCAATGTTTGTTTTGTTTACATTTGATTTTAAATACAATTTATTTTTTTTTTCATTTATTAACGCATCCATATGAAATAATCATTTAAGACAAACATATATAGCCATGTCCGTCCGTCTGCCTGTAGAGATCAATCTAATGTCCGAACGGATTGAAGTGACTGATAAAATGTTGGTCAAATGTGTTGTAGTGAACAACGACGAATTTAACGTTAGTTTACTTCTTTATGGAGAGGGTGACGTAGAGCAAAAGAAAAAAAGCAACGGTTCTGACCGGCTTTAACATGATAATGCCCATGACATATCATGCTGCCTCTTCTATCTCAAGTGGACTCTGATACCCCCATACGCCGCAATCTCATTCATAACATCTATAAACACTTGGGTTGGCCGTTGGGCTACTAACCCACCCCTATAAAAACATCATACTATGAAAAACCAAACGACATCAAATGTTTATTACTCCCGGAAACGTTTTAGGGACCAAGAATTTAGAGACCAGAATTTCTGGACTCTTCATAGAGAAGGTGGACTTTAGATACTGGCAGATACTGTTTATAAAGAACGATGCCAATATTACTGCATACAGGAAACAAAATGGATAAGGAAAGGCGTTACAAAAACACCCAAAGAGACGCACTGTATTATGTGCAATGACACAAAGCATGAGTTCCGTCGTTTGTAGCTGGTCGGAGGTTAAAACATCTGGTATCCAGCTTCACCCCGAATAAAGACTTGCTGCAATTGGATAGATGCTGTTTTTCAAAATCAATTTTATTTGAAGTTTGAAAGCTCCCACCGAATACATTGAAGAACAGACCAGCGATACATTCTACTAGTGCTCAAAAACAAAAAAAAAAACAAATGATCGGCATCCTGTATATGACATCTGACTAAGGATGAGGAAGATAGACTTCGCATCTACAAAATACACGGTAACAGCAGACCAGATTAAAGTGTCTTCACTTTCATAAGGGCACCATTAATAAAGATGTGGTAAATTGTAATCACCACAGATAGCCACAGCATATTCCACTGAATTGAACAATTGCTTAAAAGCATTCCTCGATAATTTGTTTTCGAATAATGTATTATTGTCTTTTGTTTTTATTTATGTATGCATATTTTGATTTTATTATTTTATTTTCAATCAATTTATTTTGTCATTTGTCAAAACAGTTTTGACACAATAGGAGGACCTCAGGAAAAAATTGTAATCATATGTTTGCTGTGTCCTACCTTGTAATGATTGTACCATGGTTTCGCACATGCAAAATTTTTCAAAATTTTTGAAATTTTTTTAATTATTCGCTACAGATAACCCAAAAAACATGTTTTGGTGGCCGATGTACATAAACTTTGTTTTACGTCAGTAATCAAAACGATAGGGGGACTATCGATAGTTCGCCAGCATTCATATGTAATAGTACGTTTATATATAACCGGATTTAACAAACCCACTGGGTTTTAAATGTCAATTCCATTACATATACGTCAAACAAATCTTCATAAAGAAGGTTAACCCTGCAAAAGGCTATAATATAAACACGGCCTTAAGACCATAAAAAGTATGACAACAGTGGTTTGGTAATTTATTTCACAACGCGATTTATTAAAACAATTTGCAAATTCCTAATATCCTGTTTATATTATAGCTTTTACTACTATAAAACAGGTTTTAGCGAAAGAATCGTAATTTATTTGACAGATATTCTATGGAATTGACAACATAAATAATGCATGTTTTATAAAACTCGTTAGAAGTAAAAAGGCTATAAAACGACATTGACACTAGAGCTTTTTAACATGTCAACCTGCTTTATGAGGATTTATTGAACGTTTGCGCTATGGAATTGATATTTGAAAACCAATCCCACTGGGTTAATCCGGTTAAGTGTAAATCTCGTTTATGCAATTGAGATCTTATGCTATGTTTACATTTACGAAATCCACTCGATTTCATCTGTCAAATCCATAGGTTAAACGTCAAATGAAATCCAATGGATTTCAGATGAGATTTCATTTGACGTTTGAGCTATGGAATTGACAGATGAAATCGAGTGAATTTCGTAAATGTAAACTTAGCATTAAATGACACGATTTATGTAAATCCTCTGTTTTTACAGCAGGTATTTATCCCAGTAAACAGGTATATATCGATATATCTGATGCAAAATCTGTGAAAACAGGTTTTGGTAATTTATTTGACAGATTTTTGTTGTAGTTGGTTTCTTATATGAAGCTATTTATTAAAATCTGTCTTTTTTTAAATCCGGTACAAACCCTAAAATAAATTAAACGTCAGGCTTTTACTGTAGATATTTAGCCCGATATACAGATATATCGCTATTTATCTGACGGAAAATGTATGTGAACATGTTGTTTGTATTTTCTTTTGCAGATTTACAATGCAATTGACATTTTAAGTAAAGTAGAGGCCAGAACAGAATCAATCGTCGCTTGCTTTTCTTGCTTCCCAAAATGTCGAATTATAAAGGAATGCCAGAGCCTCTTTGCAAATTCGCTTGCGTTCCCCCTTAGGAGGTTCTAGCATTCCTTTATAATTTAACATTTGGCATGTACAAATACACAGGTAGCCGCGTCGGCAATTGTTGGTAACATAAGATGTCAATACAATTGACACATTTGGTTTGTTCCTTTTCTTCTGAAAATGGTAAAACCGGCAAAAGTAGTAAATGTTGAAAACTGCTCCCCATGGTACAATAATTCATAGGTAGGCCAGGTATGAGAATCGCCAAAAAAATACAACCCTGTCGCTATGGCTTAAAACGTCAAAATAGTTTTGATGAATGATAACGGATGAGTATACAAAGAAGAAGAAGAACGAAATGTTGAAATGAAAACAAAACAGAGTTGAATTTTTTGATCAATAATAAATATCAACTCTGCATATCAACATGGTTTTGACAGATTAAGCCATAACAAAAAAAAAAAAAAATATAATCAGCTGTTAGCTGTGGCCTACCTAAGAATTATTGTACCATGCTGCTCCCATAAGAATTGTATTGTGTCTGAAGTAAAGGAACGCTTTTCGAGTATAAAGTGGTAAAACTTGAAGATTCTTGAACGTAAAAGAACAGAGCTATTATATTACCATCAGCTGACTTGATAATGCTACCTGTGTTATTGTACCATGACATTTGGCAAGCAAGCAAAGCAAGCGACAATTGAATTAAAAATTGTCACCAGAGCCACTTTTTACATTAAAAAAAAAAAAACAAAAAACAGGTTTATTATTTGTGTTTATTAATCGCAAATGATAATTTTCAATGTGTTACGAATGGAAAAACATACTTAAATGCTTTTACCTCGATTTATTTGACGTAGCAATTATCTGGATTTATATGACATACATATATTGTATGAAAATGACAACTTAAATCCGTTGGATTTTCTAAATCCAGCATAGTGTAAAAGTACGGTTACACTAGAGTTTTTTTTGCCGGTTTAACTCACTTCTTGAGGATTTATTTGATGTTTGCGATATGGACTTGACATTTGAAACCCAAACACACTGGGTTAATCCGGTTAAGTGTAACCGGGGTATAAATGTACTAGTATATATGAAAATGACAGCCTTAATTGACTGGAATTTCTAAAGCCATCATATAGGGGCTTATAGGCCGTTTACGTATAAGCGGATTAACCCCGTGAGTATGGGTTTCAAATACCATTTCCAAGCGTATACTTCAGTATATGTAAACGGCCTAATATACCACGGTTACACTTAACCGGATTAACCCAGTGGGTTTGGGTTTCAAATGTCAATTCCATAGCACAAACGTCAAATAAATCCTCATGAAGTGGGTAAGCCCTCCAAAAAACTCTAGTGTAACCGTACAAATAGTCTAAATGTACTACTATTCTTCTGTGTCGTTTGCACAGACATTATAGCATGTAATACACCATAAAATTTTTCCCTTTTATTAATATTGTCCTAGGGATCAAATTTCCAAAAAGTGCTGAAACAATAATAGCTGATTTACTTTTACGAAATCGATTCGATTTCAACTGTTAATTCCTTTACGTATACGTCAAATAAAAACTCAAGTGGATTTCATTTGACATTTGAGCAATGAGATTGATTGAATTTCGTAAATGTAAACCAGTTATAATATGTGTGTTCGTTTACTCAATAATCTGTACCAGTTGTTACTGAATGTTGTTTATTTATTCTTCAGTACAATGCGAAAAGAATTAATTTACAACGAATTACAGGATCTGTACAAGTTATGGAGTAAACGAACACACCTAATATTGTGTATGACATTCTATCATGCATGGCTCAATTACCATGTGCCATGCTATCATATCTGCGTGAACAACCTAGAAGAAGAAGAATTTGTTTGTTTACATTTCCTATGTGGATAGTGCGCCTGATTCTTCTGTAAAACTGACTCTGTGGACGACGACGGCTTGAGAAATGTAGGACGGTTAATTCTGTGGTACACTACAATTTGTTTGCCTGAAGTCTCCTGAGAAATTCAAAACAACGAATAAGAGAAGACGAATCCTTCTGCACCATGACAATGTGGCTCTCACACGTCGATCCAAACCCGCGCCTGTTTGACCATTTGAGCGGACAAAACGTGGAATTGATGGGTCATCCGCCATACAGCCCGGTATCCGAGTATCCAATGAATTCATTTGATTCCAGAACATGCCGAAAAAATGAGTGGTCAACGATTTTCGTCGCCAGAAGATGCTGTAAATGAATTATACATTTCTGAAACAAAGGGTGCATACATTTCTTAAATAAATTGTGCTTCTGTTGACCCTTTCTGAAATAAATTGTACTTCTATATACCCTTTCTGAACAAAAGGGTGCTTCTATGGTAATTTTCAAAAATAAAGTGTGCTGCTTCTATAGACACTTTCTGAAAGAAAGAGTGCTTCTATCGACACTTTCTGAAAGAAAGCTTGCTTCTATAGTCCTTTTCTGAATGGGAAATTGTTTCTATAGCCTCTTTCTGAAAGAAAGGGTGCTCCTATAGATCCTTTTTGAAGGAAAGGGTGCATCTATTGACCCTTTTTGAAGGAAAGGGTGCATCTATTGACCCTTTCTGAAACAAAGGGTGCATCTATTGACCCTTTCTGAAACAAAGGGTGCATCTATTGAACCTTTCTTAAATAAATTGTGCTTCTATTGACCCTTCCTGAAATAAATTGTGCTTCTATTGACCCTTTCTGAAATAAATTGTGCTTCTATAGACCCTTTCTGAACAAAAGGGTGCTTCTATGGTATTTTTCTAAAATAAAGGGTGTTTCTTTTGACGCTTTCTGAAATAAAGGGTGCTTCTATTGACACTTTCTAAAAGAAAGGGTGCTTCTATTGACACTTTCTAAAAGAAAGGGTGCTTCTATTGACACTTTCTAAAAGAAAGGGTGCTTCTATTGACACTTTCTAAAAGAAAGGGTGCTTCTATTGACACTTTCTAAAAGAAAGGGTGCTTCTATTGACACTTTCTAAAAGAAAGGGTGCTTCTATTGACACTTTCTAAAAGAAAGGGTGCTTCTATAGACACTTTGGAAAGGCTGCTTCTATAGACACTTCCTGAAAGAAAGAGTGTTCTATAGACACTTCCTGAAAGAAAGAGTGCTTCTATAGACACTTCCTGAAAGAAAGAGTGCTTCTATAGACACTTTCTGCTTCCGTAGTCCTTTTCTGAAGGGAAAATTTTCCCTTTCTGAAAGAAAGGGTGATTTGGTAGACCATTTATGAAAGAGAGAGTGCTTCTATAGTCCTTTACTGAAAGGAAGAGTGCTTCTATAATCCCTTTCTTAGAGAAAGGATGCTCCCACAGACACTTTTTGAATGAAAGGGTGATTCTATTGAACCTTTCTGAAGTAAAGGGTGCTTCTATTGAACCTTTCTGATATAAAGGGTGCTTCTATTGAACCTTTCTGAAACAAAGGGTGCTTCTATTGAACCTTTCTGAAATAAAGGGTGCTTCTATAGAACCTTTCTGAAATTAAGGGTGCTTCTATTGAACCTTTCTGAAATAAAGGGTGCTTCTATTGAACCTTTCTGAAATAGAGGGTGCTTCTATTGAACCTTTCTGAAATAAAGGGTGCTTCTATTGAACCTTTCTGAAATAAAGGGTGGTTCTATTGAACCTTTCTGAAATAAAGGGTGCTTCTATTGAACCTTTCTGAAATAAAGGGTGCTTCTATAGAACCTTTCTGAAATTAAGGGTGCTTCTATTGAACCTTTCTGAAATAAAGGGTGCTTCTATAGAACCTTTCTGAAATAAAGGGTGCTTCTATAGAACCTTTCTGAAATTAAGGGTGCTTCTATTGAACCTTTCTGAAATAAAGGGTGCTTCTATTGAACCTTTCTGAAATAGAGGGTGCTTCTATTGAACCTTTCTGAAATAAAGGGTGGTTCTATTGAACCTTTCTGAAATAAAGGGTGGTTCTATTGAACCTTTCTGAAATAAAGGGTGCTTCTATTGAACCTTTCTGAAATAAAGGGTGCTTCTATAGAACCTTTCTGAAATTAAGGGTGCTTCTATTGAACCTTTCTGAAATAAAGGGTGCTTCTATTGAACCTTTCTGAAATAAAGGGTGGTTCTATTGAACCTTTCTGAAATAAAGGGTGCTTCTATTGAACCTTTCTGAAATAAAGGGTGCTTCTATAGAACCTTTCTGAAATTAAGGGTGTTTCTATTGAACCTTTCTGAAATAGAGGGTGCTTCTATTGAACCTTTCTGAAATAAAGGGTGCTTCTATTGAACCTTTCTGAAATAAAGGGTGCTTCTATAGAACCTTTCTGAAATTAAGGGTGCTTCTATTGAACCTTTCTGAAATAGAGGGTGCTTCTATTGAACCTTTCTGAAATAGAGGGTGCTTCTATTGAACCTTTCTGAAACAAAGGGTGCTACTATTGAACCTTTCTGAAATAAAGGGTGGTTCTATTGAACCTTTCTGAAATAAAGGGTGCTTCTATTGAACCTTTCTGTAATAAAGGGTGCTTCTATTGAACATTTCTGAAATAAAGGGTGCTTCTATTGAACCTTTCTGAAATAAAGGGTGCTTCCATTGAACCTTTCTGAAATAAAGGGTGCTTCTATTGAACCTTTCTGAAATAAAGGGTGCTTCTATTGAACCTTTCTGAAATAAAGGGTGCTTCTATTGAACATTTCTGAAATAAAGGGTGCTTCTATTGAACCTTTCTGAAATAAAGGGTGCTTCCATTGAACCTTTCTGAAATAAAGGGTGCTTCTATTGAACCTTTCAGAAAGAAAGGGTGCTTCTATTGAACCTTTCTGAAAGAAAGGGTGCTTCTATTGAACCTTTCTGAAATAAAGGGTGCTTCTATTGAACCTTTCTGAAATAAAGGGTGCTTCTATTGAACCTTTCTGAAATAAAGTGTGCTTCTATTGAATCTTTCTGAAAGAAAGGGTGCTTCTATTGAATCTTTCTGAAATAAAGGGTGCTTCTATTGAACCTTTCTGAAATAAAGGGTGCTTCTATTGAAACTTTCTGAAATAAAGGGTGCTTCTATTGAACCTTTCTGAAATAAAGGGTGCTTCTATTGAACCTTTCTGAAATGAAGGGTGCTTCTATTGAAACTTTCTGAAAGAAAGGGTGCTTCTATTGAACCTTTCTGAAAGAAAGGGTGCTTCTATTGAACCTTTCTGAAAGAAAGGGTGCTTCTATTGAACCTTTCTGAAAGAAAGGGTGCTTCTATTGAATCTTTCTGAAAGAAAGGGTGCTTCTATTGAATCTTTCTGAAAGAAAGGGTGCTTTTATTGAATCTTTCTGAAAGAAAGAGTGCTTTTATTGAACCTTTCTGAATTAAAGTGCGCTTCTATTGAACCTTTCTGAAATAAAGAGTGCTTCTATTGAACCTTTCTGAAATAAAGGGTGCTTCCATGGAATCTTTTTGAAAGAAAGGCTGCCTCTGTAAACCCTCTCTTAAAGAAAGGGTGCCTCTGTAAACCCTCTCTTAAAGAAAGGGTGCCTCTGTAAACCCTCTCTTAAAGAAAGGGTGCCTCTGTAAACCCTCTCTTAAAGAAAGGGTGCCCCTGTGAACCCTCTCTGAAAGAAAAAGCGGTATAGTCCCTTTGTCCCGGGCCACACTAACAGTCATTTCACTGAAATTTTGACATGAAAGTAAAAGAAAATGTAAAATAAAACGGTCTGTTTGTTTCATACGAATATTGCAACAAAGCAAAATTGCAGAACACATGAAATTACTCTAGTGTGGCCAGGGACTTTCTGAAAAAGGGGTGCTTCTATAGAAGGGGTGCTTCTGTAGTCCATTTCTGAAGAAAGAGGTGCTTCTATAATCCCTTTTTGAAGGAAATGGTTTTCTATATTTACTTTCAACAGGAAAGGGTATTTCTATAGTGCTTTTCTGAAAGAAAGTGTGCTTCTTGAGTCCCTATCTGCAAGAAATGGCGCTTGTATGGAATTTTTTAGAAGAAAGAGTTTTTCTATAAACACTTTCTGAAAGAAACAGTGCCTCTATAGACCCTCTGCGAAAGAAATTGTGCTTCTATAGACACTTTCTGAAAGAAAGGGTGCATCTGTAGTCTATATCTGAAAGAAAGGTTAATTCTGTAGACACTGTCTGTAAGTTTGGAAAAATTCAGTTCCGTGTGACATGTACTTTTTCGTCCTTTGCTACGAAGGTAAATTTTTTAAGGGACAAGTCCACATGATCTGCATAATTGGTTCAAAAGCTCAAAAAATCAATAGACGTCAGAAGTATTGTGCCAACCTTTTTCCATTAGGTACGAGGCACAGCAGACTGACACTCTTTTAGTTGTTTGCAGACGTTTTGTTTCTATTTTTTTTTTGTTATGAAAAGCAAAATTTTGTGGGAAATATGAGAAAAATCAAAATTTAATTTATTTATCACACACACGCACAAACAACATTTGATACAAAATACCAAAACATAATTCCAAACATATTTGCTTTGAATAAAGCCAATACAAGTTGTCACAACAAAAAATCAAAATAATTATGTTTTTGTTGTAAGTTTTGACGATTAATACATCAAAGTTTATCGAAACAAATAAGCACAACGGCGTAAAGACTTCAAAGTACATGGCACAAGTAAGGAAAACGGCGTTAAATCTTTTCAGAAATTTTATAAAACACGGCAACTCTGTCGGAAATAAAATTTCTTTTATTGTAAAAAAAGGAATTTATTGGCTATACATACTTTAATAATTTATATAATTAAAATAATATGGAGGAAATACATATGATAAACATGTAAAGTAAATTTGTATATTTAGTGTTCCCAAATTCCGGATGTTCCCAAAACATATTCTAGACTTATAGAATTTTGGGAACTGTTCCCCAATTCAAGAAATGTCCCTGAAAAATGCCCTGTGAAGAAAAAATGTTACCGAAATGAATACAATACAAACATATATATATATATATATATATATATATATCGGTTTCCAATATGCACTACATATATCGATCCACCACTTTTCACAAAAAATCTGGGAAAAGTGCAGTTTAAGACCTCTCGGATCGTTTTAAACTTTTTTCAGCAGGTTATTCTTGCAGTCCCCTTTACGACGGTACAATTTTTTTCGAGGGAAAGTCCATATTTCCTGATCTAATGGCCAAAAAGCTCCAAGAAACCCTGACGGCACCAACTAAAGTGGCAAATCCGCAAGATAACTGTCACAGGGTGTTTCTGATTGGTCTAAACTTTGTGCATCGTATTATTTCATCCGGCCATGTATCAGGTCGGAATATGGACTATATCGGCCCCGTCCTTCGGGTACCTCCCACACAAAATTTCGGAAAAATGCAGTTTGGGGACTCGTCTCGGATCTATTGGAAATTTTTTGTTGATAGTTTTCACGGTCCGAATTGGAACGGTACAAATTTTTCCAGAGTAAGTGCAAGGTAACTCTCAAACGTTTTCAAAATTTCTTACTTTCTGAAAGAAAGGGTGCTTCCATAGAACCTTTCTGAAAGAAAGGGTGCTTCCATAGAACTTTTCTGAAAGAAAGGGTGCTTCCGTTAGCCCTTTACTGAAAGAATGGGTGCTTCCATAGAACCTTTCTGAAAGAAAGGGTGCTTCTATAGACCCTTTCTGAATGAAAATGGTGCTTCCGTAGACCCTTTCTGAATGAAAATGGTGCTTCCATAGACCCTTTCTGAATGAAAGGGTGCTTCCGTAGATCTTTTCTGCAAGAATGGGTGCTTCCATAGAACCTTTCTGCAAGAAAGGGTGCTTTCATAGAACCTTTCTGCAAGAAAGGGTGCTTCCAAAGACCCTTTCTGCAAGAAAGGGTGCTTCCAAAGACCCTTTCTGAATGAAAATGGTGCTTCCAAAGACCCTTTCTGAATGAAAATGGTGCTTCCATAGACACTTTCTGAATTAAAGGGTGCTTCCATAGAACCTTTCTGAATTAAAGGGTGCTTCCATAGAACCTTTCTGAATTAAAGGGTGCTTCCATAGAACCTTTCTGAAAGAAAGGGTGCTTCCATAGACCATTTCTGAAAGATAGAGGCCTTCCATAGACCACTTCTTGAAGATAGAGTCCTTCCATAGACCATTTCTGAAAGACAGAGTCCTTCCATAGACCATTTCTGAAAGAAAGGGTGCTTCCATAGACACTTTCTGAAAGAAAGGGTGCTTCCATAGACACTTTCTGAAAGAAAGGGTGCTTCCATAGACACTTTCTGAAAGAAAGGGTGCTTCCATAGAACCTTTCTGAAAGAAAGGGTGTTTCCATAGACCCTTTCTGAATGAAAGGGTGCTTCCATAGACCCTTTCTGAATGAAAGGGTGCTTCCATAGACCCTTTCTGAATGAAAGGGTGCTTCCATAGACCCTTTCTGAATGAAAGGGTGCTTCCATAGACCCTTTCTGAATGAAAGGGTGCTTCCATAGACCCTTTCTGAATGAAAGGGGGCTTCCATAGACCCTTTCTGAATGAAAGGGTGCTTCCATAGACCCTTTCTGAATGAAAGGGTGCTTCCATACACTATTTTTCCCTAGAACCTTTCTGAAAGAAGGGGTGCTTCCATAGAACCTTTCTGAAAGAAGGGGTGCTTCCATAGAACCTTTCTGAAAGAAAGGGTATTTCCATAGACCCTTTCTGAATGAAAGGGTGCTTCCATAGACCCTTTCTGAATGAAAGGGTGCTTCCATAGACTATTTTTCCCTAGACCCTTTCTGAAAGAAGGGTTGCTTCCATAGAACCTTTCTGAAAGAAAGGGTGTTTCCATAGACCCTTTCTGAATGAAAGGGTGCTTCCATAGACCCTTTCTGAATGAAAGGGTGCTTCCATAGACCCTTTCTGAATGAAAGGGTGCTTCCATAGACCCTTTCTGAATGAAAGGGTGCTTCCATAGACCCTTTCTGAATGAAAGGGTGCTTCCATAGACCCTTTCTGAATGAAAGGGTGCTTCCATAGACCCTTTCTGAATGAAAGGGTGCTTCCATAGACCCTTTCTGAATGAAAGGGTGCTTACATAGAACCTTTCTGAAAGAAAGGGTGCTTCCATAAACCCTTTCTCAAAGAAAGGGTGCTTCCATAAACCCTTTCTCAAAGAAAGGGTGCTTCCATAAACCCTTTCTGAAAGAAAGGGTGCTTCCATAAACCCTTTCTAAAAGAAAGGGTGCTTCCATAGACCCTTTCTGAATGAAAGGGTGCTTCCATAGACCCTTTCTGAATGAAAGGGTGCTTCCATAGACCCTTTCTGAATGAAAGGGTGCTTCCATAGACCCTTTCTGAATGAAAGGGTGCTTCCATAGACCCTTTCTGAATGAAAGGGTGCTTCCATAGACCCTTTCTGAATGAAAGGGTGCTTCCATAGACCCTTTCTGAATGAAAGGGTGCTTCCATAGAACCTTTCTGAAAGAAAGGGTGCTTCCATAAACCCTTTCTGAAAGAAAGGGTGCTTCCATAAACCCTTTCTGAAAGAAAGGGTGCTTCCATAAACCCTTTCTAAAAGAAAGGGTGCTTCCATAGACCCTTTCTGAATGAAAGGGCGCTTCAATAGATCCTTTCTGAATGAAAGGGTGGTTCCATAGACCCATTCTGAAAGAAAGCGTGCATCTATAGACCATTTTTGAAGAAAGGGCGCTTCCACAGACCCTTTCTCAAAGAAAGGTGCTTCAATACACCCTTTCTGAAAGAAATCAAGCTTCTATTGATTCTTTCTGAAATGAAGGATGCTTCCATAAACCCTTTCTGAAAGAAAGGGTGCTTCCACATATCCTTTCTTAACGAAAGGGTGCTTGCATAGACCATTTCTGAAAGAAAGGGTGCTTCTATAGACACTTTCTGAATGAAAGGGTGAATTTATAGATCCTTTCTAAAAGAAATCGTGCTTCCATATACCCTTTCTAAAAGAAATCGTGCTTCCATATACCCTTTCTGAAATAGGGTGCTTCCATATACCCTTTCTGAAAAAGGGTGCTTTTACATTCTAATTTTTCACCAAACGTAGCTTAAGTTTCGAGATGGGCCATATCGGCCCTTCGGGTACCTTCCCCACAAAGGTTAAAAAATGTTCGCTTAAATGGTCCGATTTTGTCCAAACTTTGCACATCGCAATATATTTTTTAAAAAATAGATCAGGATGGAATCTGGACTATATCGGTCGAGGTACTGACTGACTCCCACATAAAATTTCCTATTAAGACGGCACAGTTTTTTCGGGGGAAGTCCATATTTCCTGATATAATGAGTCAATACGAATTAAAATATTCGATATTTTATCGCAAAGTTCGATGAGGCCCAAAATCGGATATCGGTTGTGTAGCCGGTAATCGATTTGTCTTTAGACTTCTCAATTCACCGATACTTTTTCCTTTTTTTTAAAGAAAAAAATCTTCAAAAATTGGGAGTTTGTGGCAGATTCATTAAAATGTATAAAATATTTATTTTATTTACATTAGAGATGAACACCGTGGGCCAATCTTTATTTTGAATTGAATTTTAAAATAGAGACGCGTGCTCACCGTGTTACTAGTACCCGATTGTAATCTTGGCTGCGAGAAACAAGTTTTATCTATTTTAAATTCAAATTTAAACATTGTTGACAACAACCCAAGGGGGTGGGAGAAATTTCTTTTGCATAAATATCTGAGGTCAAGGCCTTCAAGAAGATTTGAGAATTGATCTAACAATTTGTTATGTTTTGGAAGAATTACATACAAACAAGTATGTATATACATATGTATTATAATGAACGCTTGTTCTTATTTACGACAACCTGTTGTGTTTGATATTGCATCTGATTTTTAAAACTAATATTAATTAATAAAAAAAATTAATAACATATTTCGATTTTTACTTACCCTTGATAATCGATCCTTTAATTTGCCCATGGCATTGCCCAGGGGCTGGTGCCCACTGCCACGATTATCCCTTCCGCTCATGTTTTTCCTCTTCTGTTGTTATTGGCTTTGTTGAATTTATTTGTTTATTTGAATTGAACTTCACTTCACTTGATTTGATTGTTTATTTATGTTTGCGATTTTTATTTCAGTTTCTTTTAATTCAGTTAAAATTTAAATTACAACACAACCACTGATTAATTCAAAATATGAAAATCTTCTCAGATTATTTGGTTCTTGTCTCTGCTGCAAAGATAATTTCAAAATAAAAGAAATTACGTTAAGTTTTCAAAAGAGAAATGTCTGTTGATTTAAGAGAATATTTGTTTGTGTGTTTATCAAAATAAAGAGTAGAACAACAAACGAAGACGATGACACTTCTGGCAAATACCACCAAACAAAACACAAAAACAAACTAAACCAATTAACAAAATAAACTGACTGATTTAATTGTTATTATATTTATTATGATTAATAATAACAAAATCGGTTGCATTGTATTTGTTGTGAACATTTTTTTGTTTTTGTATTTCATTTTTCGCCTACATTTGCAATATTTTCTGCAGATATGAGCAGCAAACCAATGAAACGTAGTTTTTAAATGTTTTCTACAATAACATAATATAGATATTTTGTTTTCTTTTTTATAACTATTTGCACATATAAATTTATATTATTTTTAAACGACTTATATTTATTGAAATTAAAATTGTCATATCATTTTTGTGCGCCTAATTTTGTTCTATTCACATTTAACACACAAAATATTCGAAACATTTAAGTAATTTCTAAGCAAATTATAGCAAAGTTAATAATGAACATTGGCCAATAAGTCCGCAATCTTTTCGAAAGATCAAGTAGGCCGCAAAGTCGTACTAATCGTAAGTTATGCCACCCGAAAATGTCGAAATGTTACCTATATCTCTGGAATTTTGTAACGCTCAAACCCAGCAAAAAAAAGTGATTACCAAGTAATGACTTTATTCAGTAAATTTTGACTGTTGTAACTACTTACAAATTGACCGTAAAAGTCATTATTTTTACATGGGGATGTCATAGGAAGGAAGTACTTCCTTAAATATGTTTTTTAAGTACATATTTAACCACATACCGGTAATCGAAAAACAGCTAAAAAACATATGTTCTATTTTTAGAACAATTGAGGTGAAAATATATTCCAATTCAACACTCTACTTTTTTGTTTTTTTTTTTACATTTTCTTGTCTTTCGGTCTTAACTTCTCATTTGTGGCCAAACACACTACACACTAGGCCACTCGTACCAACAGTAAAGCCCTCGGCACATACGGTCCGTTCAGTGACACGTTGGCACACGCGTTGTCCCAAAAAAGTTAAATTATGTTTAACTTTAATGAGTCAGCCACATTGTTGTTTTTCAAAAAACTTGGCATCACTTGCACTTTTTTCATGTGGTTCTTGTACCGCGATGCTCAACGCATCGTATGTGCCGAGCGCTTAAGGGTTTTTAAACACATATATTTACATCAAAATTTCTTCGAAATTTTGTTTAAAAAAATCCCATGCCGACGGTGAACTTTGAACAAACAACCCTAGGATTTATAGTCAGACACACTAGCTCTGTGGCATCGTACTCATTACTCAGTAAGTAAGTAGTAAGTAGGGATGTAAGTAGTTATGTGTAAGCCATTATATATTATATATATGAAGCACCCATTTACTGCGGAGGAGGAAGAATCGCAATTTACAATGTTTAATGTTGAAAATGCCATTAGGAATGATAAATCATCCAATACATTGGGTCTTGTCGGAATCTCCATGGTAATGCTGAACCATGTGGATGAGCCATGAGTTGAATATCTCACCAAAGTTCCCAACCTGTTACCTACATTGTATCCGAAGTCTGGAAAATGGGCAGGGTGGTCTCGATACCTAAAGCCAATCAAGAATGCCCGCTAAGGTGAATCGTAAAGACCGTTTCCTTTTTGACGCCCTTTAGAATTAGATACTCAGTTAGCGATTGTTAGCATGAGTTCCGTAAGTAGCACATCATTTTATACGCGAGGAATATGCAAATATCCGCCACTAAATCTACGATCACTCTGTTCACCACGTGGACTGCGGAGATGAGCACGGAGAATTCTGACCACAACTTAGAAACCGCAAAGTCCTATCAAAATGAGACTGAAGAGAATTGTAGCTATGAAAATTCTCTACAAGATGGACCTTTACGGTATTTTGGTAGGTTTTACCATTTTTGAGATATTGAAATTCAAATTGGGACAATGCACTGACTGTATCGCCCCTTAAAAAACAATGTCATGAAGGGTGCGCCTTAACTAACTTTTAATGAAAACCGCTTACACAGGGGAAGTTTCTGTGAATTCTGAAACAGCAATGTTCATAGATGAGAAAAATCCAAAAACAAGAAAAAATGGCTGTAGGGATTTTTAAATAAATCGCGGTCAAAATTCACATTTTTAGGTGTTTTTTAGGTTTTCACGATTTTGCTTGGAAACTGCAAATCCAATCGAAATTGAGCTAAAAAAAATTTTGTAGCTGTGAAAATTCTCTACAGGATTGACGTTTATGATTTGTTCTCAGGCTGTGCCATTTTTGAGATAAAGAAGCTCAGTTTACATTTTTAGGTTTTATTGTTAGGGTTTCGCGATTTTGCTTGAATACGGCATGTCTTATCGGTATGGGACCTGAGAAAATCTTATAGCTGTGAAAATTCTCTACAAGACTGGCTTATGTAATTTTTCCTAGGTTGTACCATTTTTTTTAGATATATAAGTTTAAGTTGGGAAAATGCAGTCATGACATTGTTTTATAAGGAGACGATACATAATTGAATTGAATTTGAATTGTCCCAATTTCAACTTCTATATCTCAAAAGATGTAAAACCTACGAAAATATTATTAAGGTAAATCTTGTAGAGAATTTTGATAGCTACAACATTTTCTTTATTCCCATTTTGATAGGACTTG
Source organism: Musca autumnalis (assembly GCF_047663935.1). Classification (NCBI taxonomy): domain Eukaryota; kingdom Metazoa; phylum Arthropoda; class Insecta; order Diptera; family Muscidae; genus Musca; species Musca autumnalis. The sequence goes on along the minus strand of NW_027412088.1, from coordinate 10,355,331 downwards.
CGGTTTCCAAGCAAAATCGCAAAACCCTAGACAACCCCTAAAAATGTCAACTTGAATCGCGATTTATTTAAAAAGCTCCGGCGATTTTTTTTTTGTTTTTTTAATTTTGCTCATCTATGAACATTGTAGTTTCAGAATCCGCAAAAACTTCTCAGGTGTAAGCACCTTTCATTTAAATTTGATTCAAGAGCACCGTGTGTGTGAATGTATGAGTGAAAAAAGCAACAACCAAATTACGTTTTTGTTTGTTTTTCTTCACGCACAGTGTACGTGAGGGAGAAAGGCAAATGCAAAGAGAACTCAGTGGGATCGCTGAGAATACTGTCGCGATTCAAGTTGACATTTTTAGGGGCTGTTTAGGTTTTTGCGATTTTGCTTGGAAACCGCAAGTCCTATCAAAATGGGAATAAAGAAAATGTTGTAGCTATCAAAATTCTCTACAAGATTTACCTTAATAATATTTTCGTAGGTTTTACATCTTTTGAGATATAGAAGTTGAAATTGGGACAATTCAAATTCAATTCAATTATGTATCGTCTCCTTATAAAACAATGTCATGACTGCATTTTCCCAACTTAAACTTATATATCTAAAAAAATGGTACAACCTAGGAAAAATTACATAAGCCAGTCTTGTAGAGAATTTTCACAGCTATAAGATTTTCTCAGGTCCCATTCCGATAAGACTTGCTTATTCAAGCAAAATCGTGAAACCCTAACAAAAAAAACCTAAAAATGTAAACTGAGCTTCTTTATCTCAAAAATGGTATAGCCTGAGAAAAAATCATAAACGTCAATCCTGTAGAGAATTTGCACAGCTACAACATTTTCTTTAGCTCCATTTCGATTGGACTTGCGGTTTCCAAGCAAAATCGTGAAAAACCTAAAAATCACCTAAAAATGTGAATTTTAACCGCGATTTCTTTAAAAATCCCTCCCTTGTTTTTTAAGGGGGCATTGTCCCAATTTGAACTTTAATATCTCAAAAATGGTAAAACCTACGAAAATACCGTAAAGGCCAATCTTGTAGAGAATAGCTACAACATTTTCTTCAGTCTCATTTTGATAGGACTTGCGGTTTCTAAGCAAAATCTTGAAAACCTAAACCACCCCTAAAAATGTCAACTTGAATCGCAATTTTTTTTAAAAAGCGCTCCGGCGATTTTTTTGTTTTTTGATTTTTCTCATTTATGAACATTGTAGTTTCCGCAAAAACTTCCCAGGTGTAAGCACCTTCCATTTAAATTTGATTCAAGAGCACCGTGTATTTTTTTCTCTGCGTGCATAATGTCTTTCAAAAGAAGTGACTGACAATGGCCCAAACTTTTCACATCGTAATACGTAGAACCTCGATAATTCGTTATTCAAGGGACCGGCAGTTTTATACGAATTATCAAGGATTTCGAATTAGCGTGGTTAAAATGCGAAGGAAATGCCTTGAAGGGACCGACAGCTTATACGAATTATTGAGGTACGTATTATCGCGACTCTACTGTACCTATTTCGCTCAAACTTAAATAGCGATTGTCGATAGCACACAAGTCCTTTCACCCGCAAAACTCTAAAATTTCTGCATTGGGACTTTTGTGATTGTTTTGAACTGTGAAATGTGTTTCTGATTACGACGGTATAATTTTTTGTTCGTGGGCCTGACATAATGACACAAAAGCTTTAAAATACATACGGTGACCAACTATGGCTGAATCGCACGATAACTATCGAAAGTAATGATTCCCAAAACTAGATATATAAGATAAAAAATGCATGTGCACTCCGTCCACAAAAGTTCAATACGTTTGAGCTATAATCCTCTTCTGATACAGATAGTGTACTCAGGATATGGAAAGAACATTTTTCAAAACTGTTGGTATCCAATAGCAGCGAAGACGACGAAGATACCACAGTCCCAATCCCAGAAGATGGTATTGAATGTATACCGCCCAGCCAAGATGAGGTAAACACAACAATAAATCGGCTGAAGAATAATAAGGCAGCAGGAACCGATGGCTTACCAGCCGAGCTGTTCAAAACCGGAGGCGACACGCTGATAAGGTGTATTCACCAGCTAGTTAGCACCATCTGGCAGGAAGAACGAGTACCCGGCGATTGGAACCTGAGTATCCTGTGCCCCGTCCACAAGAAGGGAGATAAAACTGTATGCTCTAACTATAGGGGCATAAGTCTACTCCCTATTGCCTACAAGATCGTGTCAGGGATATTGTGCGAACCAATGCGGCTTTAGACCTGGCAAGTCCACCATTGACCAGAGTGGCCGAATTGGTCCATACTTTCCACATCCTAATATATCTACCAGATATAGATCAGGTTCAAATATGGACTATATTTGTCCACTACTTCGTGTACCTCCCAAACAAAATTTCGGATAAGTTCACTTTAAGACCTGCTATCGAATCACTTTGATTTTTGTTGAAGCAACTTGCATTCGCTGCCTCAATTACGATGGTAAACGTTTTTTCAGGGGCAAATCCATACTTCTTGAGCAAACAGCCCGAAGGTTGTAAAAACCCCCTTTGGCACCAGATGTAGTTGCTGGAGATCCACTTCCATACTGGTCAATGTCGATCCATTCCTTTAAGTATTTCCTCCCCAAAACTTTTGCTCTTTACATTTTTGTCGGTTTTTAAAACCCTCTAAATACAATTGTTTCAATATACACGGGCTAGGGTATATCTCTGTCGGCCAAGCCGACTGATACTTTTTTACTTGTCATTACTACCTTTACTATTAATTACAATTAATAGATTAAAGGCTTAAAAATAAATAAGATACATGATATAAGCAACGCAATTGCAACTACTCCATTAAAATAAACTAATTATGGACAATGTTATATTATATTATTATCAATCGAAAATTTTAAGGAAATTTAAAGGATTTCGACAGTTATTATAAATTGTAGTATAGGCCTTTCCAGCGAACATAAATTTTATTTCATTTACATTAGAGTTTTTTGCCGGGTTAATATTTTTTAGGAGGATTTATTTTGACTTATACGTAATGGAATTGACATTTGAAACCCAGTGGAATTATTAAATCTTGTTATATGTAAACAGGCTATAAGGGTAATTTTTATATGATTTCTTTTAATATTAAAATTTGGAGGCATTAAAAATATAATTTTCAGCCCCAACTTTTGCAATATTAAATGGTTGTAAAAATTACTGTCAAAATGATGGGTCAATAAAAATATACATATTTCCATATTTTCACTAGACTTTCATTTGTTCTTGCATTTTGACATTATTTCAATGTCAGCGGACGGTATATATTTTGTGTTGGTGGAGGTTATATATTATTCTATCCAGACGACTGCGAAATAGTTATTTTTTTGTTTAATATTGTAATTTTGTTTGTTTTCAAGTCATATGGTGGTGTCATCGTCTGCGCCATTGTCTTTGTAAACAATTGTGTTTTATTAGATGAAAAACGCCTTTGCTACTGCAGATCACTTTTTGCTTTTCTTCACCACACAAACGAAATTTGTGCAAAATTTTCTTCACTAAACATTTAAGAAAAAATAAAATAAAACACATTGATTTGTCACTTTTCTTGTTGCATTCTATTTTTATTTGTTTTTGTTGCAACAATTCACGGTCTCGTCAGACGATCTGTTGTCGTCGTTTTTCACTATCACGTTTAGAAAGTCACAATGAGAAACATTTTTTCTTTACAATTTATTTTGTCGTTTCGATTTTTATTTTGGTCAATTTTAATGGCATCGTGCCCTTGGCGCAGTTTTTCGCAAAACGAACGTGAATGTCTCGAAAATCTTTTAAAGAAAATAAAAAAAGGAATTTTCAATTTCATTACGACAAAGTCCATTTCTACCTTTCGCCGCGCCGATTCTTGTTACGTAAATGCACATTTTTTTGTTCAAAGAAATACAAAATAAATATTTAACCGCATATTTTTTCATACACATTTTTTATATTTTTTTTAGTTTTTATTTATTTGTTTTATTGCCTCACTTCGGCGTTCATTGGGTGTTAATTGTGAAGTTAACCAACTGCAGACGGCAGTTAGTTGTTGATCGATGTTTGTGATACAGTTCGATTTACAACAGCCAATGGCATATTGCGCTCATTTTTTTAAATTCTAAACCAGATTTTTAAAAACTTATTAACATTTAATTTCCATAAGACAGCCAAGTTTAATACGCCGCTGAGATCGTTCAAAGTATGGAGGGCAGAAAACTGTTGCACAGCTGGCCAAAGTAATTTTGCATTTTATTACGGAACTTGAAATATTTGAAGAAATTCACGTTTTATTTGAACTCAGAGTCAGCCGACTTTTTGTTGTTTTTTTTTTTTAGTTATTTAATATTCAAACTACAAAAATGTCACTCACTTAAAAAATTATACATTTTTTAAATTTGTTTTAGTTTAGGAATTTATTTGAATTTATTATTTTTGATATTAAAAACGAAACTCAAGGCACAATTTTCATCACATTTTTCTTTTACACCAAATATTTGCACATTTTGTAACTATTAACTACCGTTTTTATCTAACTATTTATTATTATTGTTTTATATTTTTTTTTTTTCAAATTTTATCTAAATTTGCGTTAAATTTTTATCTTTATTTTTATTGAACTTTTTTTTGTGGCCAACAAACACTCAGCCAGTATCTTTTTGACATTTACCTTTTTGTTTATCAATTATATCCAAACGGGAAACTAAAGCCAGAGACACGAATGTCAGTTGTTTATATAGTGAACGCTTGACGTCCGTCTCCTCCTCCTCACGAAAAACGTTCGAACTCGATTCTTGTAATAATGCGCTCAGCTAACTCATTTGCCCAAAGAGAACTCACAGAGATACAACACAATTACCATTACAAATTTTCTACAATATTTTTGTTAGTTGTTGGGGATCCTCTCTTGCTGTTGTTTCTGTGCTTTGCTAAATTACCACAAAAAAATGCATTTCTTACATAGAGTTGCCGTTACATGATAAATTGTACTCTGAGATGGGAATGTAAGAAATTGAATGAATGTACCCAGTTTGTCTGTGATCTTGATTTAAGTTGAATAAAAAGGTCTTTGATTGTATGAAAGGTTACTTTTTATGTTCTCAGCTTCTAAATTAACGATCAAAAATGTGCTGCATCAAAATAATGGGTTTAGACCCCATGTACATACAAATATTTAGACAATATGTTCATTCATATATCTTTTCAGTTATGTGGTTCCTCTGTGTCCAGATTCAACAAATCTGTCACCTGGACTGATTGTGTCCATAAATAATCAAGAAACGGTGTAGCTACACGCAAAGAAAAAATATGATTGATCCAACAATATTCGAAGAGCAACATATATATTTCTTGTAAAAATATTGTTAGATTCCGTATGTAGTATTGTGAGTCCAAAAATTGTTTTTGTCAACTACAACAATTTGAACTTCAATATCTCAAAAATGGTAAAACCTACAAAAATACCGTAAAGGCTAATCTTGTATAGAATTTTCAAAGCTACAACATTTTCTTCAGTCTCATTTTGATAGGACTTGCGGTTTCTAAGCAAAATCGTGGAAACCTAAACTACCCCTAAATATGTCAACTTGAATCGCGATTTATTTAAAAAGCGCTCCGGCGATTTTTTCTTGTTTTTTTGATTTTTCTCATCTATGAACATTGTAGTTTCAGAATCCACAAAAACTTCCCAGGTGTAAGCACCTTCCATGTAAAGTTGCTTCAAGAGCACCGTGTAGTTTTTGTCAACTGGAGATTATTCTCTTTTCTTGGAAAATTTAATTCTCTTTTCTCTCGGTATTCGATGCCGTTGTGAAAAACAATTTTGGTGTGTTTTGTTTGTGTGATAGAATGATTTTATCTTAGTTTTTTGTGTATGTACCTCCCCTGCAAACATTTCTCCAAATTATGGAAGATTGTTCGCTCAGATTAATCTTCTGTGATTCCCAACGGCGATCATTGGACGATTGTTTACATTTTTTTCTTAGATTTTTCAAATGATCGTCCTAGAGCAGAGGTGCTCACATTGAAGATGTGTTTCTCCGTTGCAGGCCAAACACCCGCTTGCGCGATGGGCTAGTTCGGCATCGGAAACTCGTCGATTCTCAGCGTTACAGTAACTAGTTCCACTTCTGACCCCTCACAGTGCAATCAACTGTAAACTTTAACATGGGGATGTCATAGGAGGTAACCAATTGACACTCTATGCATTACATGTAGGTGGTATTGTACTAGTTCCAGGTTTACAGTCATATACCAGTTTATTTATAAAAAAAAGTGGTGGGAAATATCCACAACTGACGCTTCGCCGTTTACATGGGGATATATAGGTGTCAATTGGTTCCCTTCGCATTACTTATGGGTCAATTGTGAACTAGTACCACTTACCTCTAGTTTAGGACTATTTAAATTGCGACAATTGGAATTGCTAGCGGGTAGAGAGAAGAAGAGGACGATTTGCATATTTCCTTCGTATTCCTTTTTTATATCAGAACAATATGAATAATATGTACGAATACGTTCAGTCCATCAACACTAGCTTCTGTTTTTGGATGCTGCATTTATATTTAAGTTATTAAGAAAATGTAAATGTGAATTATTTATACAATTCGTCGTTTAACTTAAGTTAATTAAGTCGCAACTGACGCCTCTTCGTTTACTTGGGGATAAAAAAGTGACAATTGGTTCCCTTCGCATTACTTAGGGGCCAATATTTGTACTAGTACTGATTAGAACTAGTTCTAGACTACTTAAATTGCGACAATTGGAATTTTCATCGCAAGCGGGCAACGACTGATGCTTACTCCCAATTTACGCTACAGTGAAGAAATGAGCAGCCCTGCCCTAGAGAATAGCAGAATACTCTTCTGGAAGAGCAACATATGATTGTCACTGACATTTTTGATTTGGTTGTATATAATTCTCATATACACTTTCGACAGGTTTTGCCGAGTTTAACTAGAAAGACAACAAATTGAATGATGAAGCAGTATAACTACAACATAAGGAATAATTAAAAATCATAACAAGGAAGAAAAGAAAACAAAAGGGGGTAATAAAACTCAAAGACAACAAATGAAAAAAACCCAAAGAATAATTCTATTCTTTTTTACTTTTTACTTTATATTTTAAACTTCTAAAGATCTTCCAGATGATTAATCTGCGATTCTTCCTCGGGATTCGCTTCCTAGACACAGTTACCTTATGTTGGGGATTCGCAGAAGATCTTTAGTTGCGATCTTCCGCGATTGCATTGATCTTCCCCGCGAATCCCAGATTATCATTAAGCGATTGAAAATTTAAAAAAAAAAAATGTATTTTATGGTTTTTTATTCCTTATGTTGGGGTGGATGCTTGGATGAGCGCAATGATGTAGTTATGTTTATCTTTGTTGTCAGTTAAAGCAGCAAAACTTGACCATATATTGTGTTTATCAGTAATCGCATTATTATACGTGACATACATACCAAAGTAATGTGGAAAGTGTATATGAGAATTATATACAATCAAATCTAAAGTTTCAGTAACAGGTTTTCTGGAATGAAAATAGTTTTTGTAAAAATTCTAGATTATGATGGTTCCTACCATCGGTAGTGTTAATTATTTTTACAATATTACGTAATTTCGTAAGTTGTATTTGTTTTTTTATGTTTGGAGCAAAAGGTGGCTTTTTTGGATTTGCAATTACAGTGCTTGAACAAAACAAATAAATTGTTGGAACAAAAATAGATATTGCTGTTCCAACAAAAGCGAACAATATTTTTTCTCTTCGTGTGTGCAGATAAATAAGTGCTGCGCGACATGTGTTTCCCATGTAGGGCATGTATTGTGATCTTAACTGGGCTAAAACCACTTGTGTTTGCCTTGGCAGATGTCGTTCTTATGCTGCGATGAATGAGGGTTGTTAGTCTCTGAGTATACTACTATGTTCACACTGTGTCTTTATACTGCCTGTGCAACAGCATCAGTGTGAATGCTACCCAACAACAAAGTTTCTTTGTCAGCACCCTAAGTGTTGCCGGTCAGCGACTTGACGCCCTTGTTCTTATTTCTGATCATGTTGCAAATAGCTGGACGACGTAAATATGCCCTCAAACGTTACAACAAATATCTTGGGGTAGTTAGTGGTCGGTATCAAGACACCATCGACCAATATATTCATGCCAAGCCTCATTTCAGCCGTCCATGTGGTGAACAGTGTGACAGTGGATTTAGCGGCGGATATTTTCATATGGATATCTATTACCTATCAATAGGACACGACGCGAAGATTGTATAATCATTCACATAAATTACCATCTCAATACCGACTGGAGTGTGTGGAAAGGTAGAGATTAAACAGTTTCGGAAATATCACTCCGCTTTGGGGAATTCCCTCTTTCACTCTTCGGGTCTTAAACTTTTTATTTCTAAATTCCGCAGACGACTGGCGTCAACTCATATAGGAGGTTATTCTGAACAAAAATTCCCCGTCAGTTTTGTCTTTCTGCCGATTAAAGGAGAAAGTGAGAAAACTCACGGGGAATTTACATTCAGAATAACTCCCTTAGTTGATTACACTATGCAACACTGAAACAAACAACTTCTAGCATGCATTTTTTGAAAGACTACAAAAACCCTTGTAGGATTTTGTCCTGTCAGATCCAGTTCGGATTTTATGGCCTCATCTAAACCGGGCAAAATCTACACTTTTTTGCATTTATCAGACCTTTATCTCAGAAACGAATAGGAATTTGGCCTTGCTGTCTTTGTATTGTAGCCCTAAACTAGTAGAACTTATCTTTTGAAAAAACTACATAAGAAAAACTCCATCTAGGGCATCAAAATCTGTAAAATATAGAAAATTTTACATAATTGCTGGAATTCTGGTCAGTATCGGCTAAACTATTGGGAGTTGAACCAAGTAACCTTTTGCAAAAATCTTCCAAATAAAGTTCTCAACAATTCTGTAGAACATTCTGACATTTTGCATCATATATTTTACAACACGTATTTCAAACACAGTTCACACCAACAGTTTATTCTCGTATTTCGGATTTCACTACATTATTGACATTTTTAGTAAATCGTCGTGGAAAAATGTATTGAAAACAACGGCATAGGGACATTTTACAACAATGACATGTTCTGAAGAGTTGTGTATTACATTTCAGGGAATATTTTTCCAAAAGAAAATATTCAGAAATTTTGAAATTTGAGTTGTTTTTCGAGTTCATTATTTCTTCTAATATTTTTTTTTTTTTTGTCCTTATCTACAAATTTGCTTCAGAGGTCAGAAAAAGATTCGCATTAGTTTCAGAGATATAGCTCCGAACTTCTTTAGAAACTCAATATTTAACCCTGTTTAGATGGGGCCATAAAATCCGAGCTGGATCTGACACAACAAAACCCAACTTGTTTGCACAAGATCACCTTAAAAATGTTGCACAGTGTTATCAAACACGGCTGGCTATGTCCTCAAACAGCTTGGTAGCTTGACGATATCGACAGCCTTCGGTAGGCCAAGAGCCACCAGTTCTGGTTCAGTCCTCGACTGAACTGTTGTGGTACATACTGTGCATTTTCCAGAATCCATGATGATTTGGGCAACTAGGAAACTGCTTCTCATCATGGGGGGAAGTAGTGACTGTACAATTCGTCTCTGCTGGTATCCTTGCCTGTCTTCATTAACGGGACCACCCTGCCAACTTTCCAGCCATCCGGTACAATATGGGTTTGCTTAATTCAAATTGTGACACTTGTCAAATACTCAACTCTGGGTTCAACCTACGGCTTTAGCATTACCACTGAGGTTCCATGTGAGTACAACGCGTTGGATGATTTTGCGTTTCGGATGACATCTGAAACGTCATAAATAGTATAAGAGGTACCACACTCGAGATACTCGCTTGAGAAAGCTCTTTAGGCCTGCGTACATAAGATGCTCTGCCTGATTGCCTTGCTTTCCTGCTTCATTTTTGACATAATAAAAATAAAAGAATAAAGAAGGCCGAGGAAATTTCGAACTGGGTTGCCCTTTTCTTTTTTATCCTTTTATCAGAAGTAAGCAAGGTAAGCAGGCAAGGCAGCTTATGTACGCAGGCCTTTTCACAGTTGAAATTCTATCATCCTTCTTTCCCAAATTTGAAAGTGATTTAACCGTTGCCTACAATTTTCTAAATCCTACCTACTGCTTAAGCATTACCACTGATATTCCATGTGGGCACAACGCGTTGGATGATTTTTCGTTTCGGATGACATCTGCAACATCGTAAATAGTATAAGAGGTACCACTCTCGGGATACTGGCTTGAGAAAGCTCTTTTACAGTTCAAATGACCACTCCGGATTCACGCCATTAAAGTGACAACCGTTCTATCATCCTTCTTTCCCGAATTCGAAAGTGATTTAACCGTTGCCCACAATTTAATAAATCCTGTACAAATGTTGCATTACTTTAGGTGGTCTAACCACATTTTTGGTTGTGTTCACCGCCTATTAGCCTGTTGAGTGGTACAATTTCGGTTATTCGACCAGCAGGTATGTAGCGGGCAGCTGCAGCTATGGTGATGTCCTTGAAAATTCTCCCACCTAATCTACAATCTGAAAGATTGTGCAGCTCTCAGAAGCGGTGATTGGTAAATTTTCTGAACCCTTGCCAATCAGATTTTCCATGGTTCATAAAAGTACGGCGTTTAGACAAGCATGGTCACATTTGGCACGGCGGTGCCGATGATTTTCGGCAATTTACACGCACACGACCCGAATGCACAGAAAGAGCGTACAAAAGAGAACAAATGTTTTGCTTTGTTATTGTTTTATAGCTTGCGTGAATACAAACTTACTAACACACTGTTATAAGTTGCCAATATTTTGCATACGTTCACATTTTCTCCGTTCTCTTTTTGGTCATGATCGGTTTAGAGGTTATGAAGTAACATGGTCTGTTAGCGGAGAAGGTGATAGGGAGATGGTCTTAGAAATGACGAGTTGCAAGGGTGATGTCTGTCTAGTTGTTATGTACGCACGATAACTCTCGAACGGATCAATCGATTTGGTAGCTGGTAATATTATGTCCAAAGTTAGATCAATTTCGAAGATAAAACCATTTTTCCCACAAAAGTTCAAAATATTTCGCTAAAATGGTGGAAACGATAACCCTCGAAAAGAATAACCGATTCAAAATAGACTATATCGGTCCACTCCTTCGGGCACTTTACTCACAAAATTGTAAATATTCCCAAAACTGAAGTTTAAAGACATTTCGCCGCACAATTTTTGGGGCAAGCCCAAAGTTCCTGACATAATGGCCCAAAAGCTCTTACGAACTGAGTATCGAATTTGGCCGACACATTGCACATCGTAAAATGTCTTCCAAGCTTTATATTGGACAACACCTTCGGGTACCTCCCTCACAAAAGTTCAATATTTGCGCTTAAGTGCAGTTTAAGGACTGTTTGAGGATATTTTGAAATTTTTACTGAAGATAGTTTTGTGTTTTCATGGGCAAGTCCCATAAAGGTCCAATATCTGTATAAAATGCTACGGTGCCCAACCAAAATGGTTAATAGGCACGATAACTGCCGAAAGAAGTGACTGACATTGGTCGTAATATTTCTCTCAAGCTTAAATAAATTTCGAATATGGACTATATCGGATAACTCATACCTTCAACAAAAGTCCAAAAATTTTTCTTAAGTGCAGTTTAAGGGCCATCCAAGGATCGTTTTGAAATGTTTATCAAAGGCTTTTTCTTGTGGTCCAGTTTAATGCGATGTAAAGATTTTCGTGGGCGAGTTCATGCTTCCTGACATATTTACCCAAAAGCTCTAAAAAAATATGGTTGACATGATAACTATCGGAAGAAATTAGATTAGGTCATGTTAAAAAATGGACTATACCAGTCCATACTTAAGGTATCTCCTCCGCAAAAGTTAAATACTATACGGTATAGTCTATACCGCTTTAATACAATTTAAATTTTCATTTGAAAACTATGTATCTTTCATGTATTTCCATGAATTTACTCTACCCAAAAAATACCCATTATTCACTATCAAAATCCCCCAAAATGCACTGTTGGTGGAGGTGGTGACCCTTTTTAATTGAATGCATTTGGTTACAGAGATCGAGAGAGCTGCACAGCACTATATTTCAGTCAAGAAGAGTATTTCGGAGCTAAATTGAATAATTAACCACGAACAAGAGAGTAGTTGTACAAAATCTCATGAAGATCAAGATCTTACTTCACTTGGAGAAGAATAACATATAGGACATTGAGTACTACTGAATTTTTATGTTGATGATGGATACGGGAAGTAGAACGAAATGCACCAAAACTTAATGAATGTTATGTTCAAAAGGTTTACACGAAAAAGTTTGATTTCTATTTGCTGTTGTTATAGGTTCTATAGATATTTCATTTGTAGGAAAAGTTTGTACCCACAAAATACGCAATTTACAAAACGATAAAATTTCAAGGGTAAAAAATAAAAAAAATTGTAAGTTGTTAAATTAAATGCAAAATGTGGAGACGACGACCACGCATCTGACAGAATATGGTTTGTTGTTGTGGAAAATCACATCCATGTTATTCCCCGAAAACAGCTTCTTTTTATGGGAAATTGTTTTCTTCATGTTGTTGTTGTGTTAATACCCATGACAGAGTGGAAATTTACTCTTCGTTCAAAGAAAGTTAAAAGTGGTGGGGTTGTCGTTGATATAATTAATGGAACGCCTTTCGATTTCCTTATGGTATTTTAAATGCCTTAATTGTGGGTTATTATGAGCTGTAAGAATACGTACTACATATTAACATGAATGAATGGATAAAAAGGGGCTTTAAATTAAATGATTAAATACGAATTGCAATGTTCCTCTGCCAAACTGACCACCCGATCCAAATGAATTATGAAAATTGAGGTATGCAGTTGGATATTGGTTGACTATAGTGGTTAAGGTTTTTCAAAATGTATGCGTCATAAATCTCTTCATTATCTTGAACTTTCCATTCTTATGGAGTAAAAAACTCATTAGAAAACTACATTCAATATAGACCAGACCTAATCACGGAGAACAAGATACCATTTAAGAGAAATTAGAAAAAACACGATTTTTGGAAGTTTTTTTCGATCGATGTTTCATTCAGTGTTGAACTTTATTGTCCCCAAATACAGTTCCCCAGATTAAACAATTAAAAAATTAGAACAAAATTAAAAAATATTAACTTATTTGTATTTCAACAAAAAACTGAAAGGAAATTGATGGGTAAAAATTGCACTGTTCTGAGTAGGGATTAAAATTGAAAATTAAATAATTAGAAAAAAAAATTAAAAAATATTGAAAATTGATGGGTAAAAATTGCACCGTTCTAAGTAGGGATGGTATAGACCTACTTTTTGCTAACAGATGAAGAAATCTTTGATGACGAAAAATCACTGTAAATTGTTTTCATGTGCAAAACTATAATCGATTCAAAAATATCTAACTAAAATTCTTTTTTTCATATCTCACACCTTTATACTTCCGAAACTTGTGGAAATTAACATTTTAAAAAGAGAATGTATCAACAATTTAAAATGTACAGTTAGGCAAGGAATGTATTGCAAAAACCAAAATTGTAGAAAATTTCATATTAATTGTTCGTTTATGGCAACAAATTATGTAAAATCGTTTATGCAAATCTCTTGCTATAGATCCTTACAACAATATTCCGTCAAAATATGCAAAGGTTATTTGCGATTTATAACAAATACGGTCAAAAATAAGAATTAACTACTACTTGGGGGTGACAATAAATAAACTATAAAATTTTTGCAAATTTTTGCGGTCATTATGCATTTTTATGCTAATAATAGACAAAGTATTGAATGTAATAAAGTTCAGTGATAAAAAATGTGGTCATGGAGGGTCTTCAGTCAGGTAAAAAACGCATGGGACCATATTAACAATAAACAATGACGAATCGGCCACAGGCAAGTATGCCAAGAATGAATATTTGACTCAATATGTATTGTAGGATAATGGAACAATGCAAAACAGTCCGATTTTGGCTTTAAGAACATCGAAATACCTCTGGAAAGTATATAGAAAAAATTGACACCAGTGTAGTATTTTAGAACGCCCTACGACAGAGCACTATTTCGTCTCTCAATGGTATTGATATGATTTAATTTTTACTAAGTGGATAGATATTGTCCTCTGCTATCATAATAAATCCAAACAATTGCGCGAAATCCAATAAAACCCATCAAATATGGAAATTAAACCGCTACTGGAGAAGCTGGAATACCGAATATTTGGGTACTATATTCTTTACCATAGAAAATAGTATGCGAAATTGGGTTCACGGATATAGAAATGATTGGGAAGATATCCCCACTGACATCATTAAGAAATATTTAATAGTCAATAGTCTGAAAGTCAGAAAAATCGATCCCGAAAGCACAAACAAAGTCAATTACCACCATTCCAAAGACCAGGTAATGTCATGTTAATCTTATTTGTGTAAATTGCCGATGTAATATAACAACACAAAACTCTTAAATACATCGGGCCAACATCCTGATATCAACCCTCATAAAATGTTTGGGTCCAATTTAACAAAAAACTCCAAAAACATCCTCCAACGAAGGATCAAGATTTACTTAAAATTGGGGAACCTGTATCCTTAGAGTGGAACATACCGAGCCTTAATTTTTGGTTTAACTAAGCTCATTAATGCTCCAATGAATGTCCAAAGTGGATAGACAATTCATTAAGGAACACACCTTTGGTAATTCTTGAAGAAACCATCGATTTGGTATTCTTTGCAATACTTTTATTGTCACCCCCAAATAGTAGTTAATTCTTATTTTTGACAGTATTTGTTATAAATCGCAAATAGCCTTTGCATATTTTGACGGAATATTATTGTAAGGACCTATAGCAAGAGATTTGCACAAAAACCGTATAGTTTTTACATAATTTGTTGCCATAAACGAACAATTAATATGAAATTTTCTACAATTTTGGTTTTTGCAATACATTTCTTGCCTAACTGTATGTATGCTGGACATTACAATTGCTTATTCAAGTTCATCGTGAATGAATCATTACGTTTCTTTTCTAGAAAGTAAACTTCGCATTATACCTTCGTATAGGCCAGGCCGACCGCAATGTGCATATTACATTTTTAAATATTTGACATGTATTTGTTATTTTTGTTTTTTGTTTTTGTTTTGCTGCATTGTGGTATGAATGAGATTTTGCTAAAAATAGATTTTTCTCGATTTTTTGTTTTTTTTTTTCTTCTTGGTGTCACAATTTCTCTGCTCTTTCAAAGAT
Source organism: Musca autumnalis (assembly GCF_047663935.1). Taxonomy (NCBI): domain Eukaryota; kingdom Metazoa; phylum Arthropoda; class Insecta; order Diptera; family Muscidae; genus Musca; species Musca autumnalis. Next base: position 10,340,037 of record NW_027412088.1, on the reverse strand, counting down.
TTTCATAAATGCGCAAAAATATTTGTTATTCTCATAAATAACTCGGTACTTAATAAACTATTTACAATATTTATGGAACTTCTTGGTTTATTGCTCAATCGTATTATTTTAGCCGATAAGGTATTTGTTTCAAAGGAGGATATCAGCAACAATTTTTAATGAGTTCATATTATGTAGCATAAGACGGATAATTATTTAAAAAAAATAAATAAATCGAACGATGAAAGACTAGAGTTTTACGTTTTAAGACAATCGGTTCATTGGTTTTCTTAGCGCTCATATATCAGCCAACTTAGTTCCAATCGTCAGACTTTAGAGTCTAATGTTTAGACTAACGAGTGTACATACTTTTCGACTTTTTCACAAATATTATTTACTGTTGCACGAATGGATGAACATTTGCATATTAAAGGCTAAAATAACTTGTATAACATTTAATTAAAAGAAAATCACACACAGACCACTTTCAAATTATAGCTCTGTTCCACCACTGTTTTACCACTTTATCAAATTTAAATGGAAAGTGCTTACACTTTGGAAATTTTTGCGGATTCTGAAACTACAATGTTCAAAGATAAGAAAAATAAAAAAAAAAAATCGCTGGAGCGCGCTTTTTAAATAAATCGCGATTCAAGTTGACATTTTTAGGGGTTGTTTAGGTTTTCACGATTTTGCTTAGAAACCGCAAGTCCTATCGAAATGAGACTGAAGAAAGTGTTGTAGCTATTCTCTACAAGATTGATCTTTACGGTATTTTCGTAGGTTTTACCATTTTTGAGATATTGAAGTTCAAATTGGGACAATGTACTGACTGTATCGCCCCCTTTATAAAACAATGTCATGAAGGGTACGCCTTAACTAACTTTTAATGAAAACCGCTTACCCAGGGGAAGTTTTTGTGAATTCTGAAACAGCAATGCTCATAGATGAGAAAAATCCAAAACCAAGAAAAAATCACTGTAGGGATTTTTAAATAAATCGCGGTCAAAATTCACATTTTTATGTTTTTTTTAGGTTTTCACGATTTTGCTTGGAAACCGCAAGTCCAATCGAAATGGAGCTAAAGAAAATGTTGTAGCTGTGAAAATTATCTACAGGATTGACGTTTATGACTTGTTCTCAAGCTGTACCATTTTTGAGATAAAGAAGCTCAGTTTACATTTTTAGGTTTTTTTGGTTAGGATTTCGCGATTTTGCTTGAATACGGCAAGTCTTATCGGCATGTGCCCTGAGAAAATTCTCTACAAGACTGGCTTATGTAATTTTTCCTAGGTTGTACCATTTTTAGATATATAAGTTTAAGTTGGGAAATTCCAGTCATGACATTGTTTTATAAGGAGACGATACAGAATTGAATTGAATTTGAATTGTCCCAATTTCAACTTCTATATCTCAAAAGTTGTAAAACCTACGAAAATATCATTAAGGTCAATCTTGTAGAGAAATTTAATAGCTACAACATGTTCTTTGTTTCCATTTTGATAGGACTTGCGGTTTCCAAGCAAAATCGCAAAAAACCAAAACAACCCTTAAAATTTCAACTTGAATCGAGATTTATTTAAAAAGCGCTGCGGCTATTTTTTTTTTTTTTTTTTTTTTTGTTTTTTGATTTTCCTCTGATATGTGTTTTTCCAACATTTTTAGTAAACAAACTTCTTCATAAAGGACTCGAAACAGTTCGATAATACGATGTGCAAAGTCTGCACCAATCAGAAACTCCCTGCAAGAATTATCTTGCGGATTTGCCATTTTGGTTGGTGCGGTCAAGGTTTCTTAGAGCTTTTAGGCCAATATCTCAGGAAGTGTGGACTTGCGCAAGAAAAATTTTGTACCGTCGTAAAGGAAGCCGCAAGGAGAACCTACTAAAAAATTCAAAACGATCCGAGAGGCGCTCTTAAACTTCGCTTTATCTGAATTGTGTGTGGGAGGTACCCGAAGGAGTGGACCGATATAGTCCATATTCCAACCTGATACATGACTGAATTCAATAATACGATGTGCAAAGTCTGCACCAATCAGAAACTCCCTGCAAGAATTATCTTGCGGATTTGCCATTTTCGTTGGTGCGGTCAGCGTTTCTTAGAGCTTTTAGGCCAATATCTCAGGAAGTATGGATTTGCGCAAGAAAAATATTGTACCGTCGTAAAGGAAGCCGCAAGGACGACCTACTGAAAAAAATTCAAAACGATCCGAGAGGAGCTCTTAAACTTCACGTTATCTGAATTTTGTGTGGGAGGTACCCCAAGGAGTGGACCGATATAACCCATATTCCAACTTGATACATGACTGAATGAAATAATACGATGTGCAAAGACTGCACCAATCAGAAACTCCCAGCGAGAATTATCTTGCGGATTTGTCATTTTGGTTGGTGCTGTCAGGGTTTCTTAGAGCTTTTAGGCCAATATCTCAAGAAGTATGGACTTCCGCAAGAAAAAAATGTACCGATGTTGAGGAAGCCGCAACAACAACCTACTGAAAAATTTCAAAACGATTCGAGAGGAGCTCTTAAACTTCACTTTATTCGAATTTTCTGTGGGAGGTACCCTAAGGAGTGGACCGATATAACCCATATTCCAACCTGATACATGACTGAATGAAATAATACGATGTGCAAAGTCTGCACCAATCAGAAACTCCCTGCGGATTTGTCATTTTGGGTGGTGCTGTCAGGGTTTCTTAGAGCTTTTAGGCCAATATCTCAGGAAGTATGGACTTGCGCAAGAAAAAAATTGTACCGTCGTAAAGGAAGCCGCAAGGGCAACTTACTGAAAAAAAAATTGAAAACGATCCGAGAGGAGCTCTTAAACTTCACTTTATTCAAATTTTGTGTGGGAGTTACCCGAAGGAGTGGACCGATATAGTCCATATTCGAACCCAATCTATATCTGGAAAAAATAATATGATGTGCAAAGTTTGGACCAAATCGATTGCTCCCTTCGGGAGTTATCGTTCACACCATTTTACAGAAAATTTTTGAACTTTTATGGGGGAGGTATCCCAAGGAGTGGACGATATGGCTCATCTTCGAACTTAAACTAAGTTTGGACAAAATATTACGATACCCAAAATATGGTTCGAATTGGTACATCCATTCGATAGTTATCGTGCGCACCAGCCAGACAGACGGACGGACACGGCTACATCGACTCCAAATTGTCTGAAACTAATTTCGTCCAAACATATCCAAACCATTATTTCGATGAGGCACATTTTTGGTAGTATCAAAATGTATATACCCTTTCTAGCCTAAAGGCTGAGGGTATAAAAAAACGATGCTGATTCATTGAAGGTAAAAGGCAATTGGATGTGCAATAGGGATGAGATCTTCTACAAACTGGAAATTGAGAGCAAAGGTCACTTTGGTTACTCCAGCAGCAAACCTGCTGGTGCCAATACCATACAAGGGGAGGAGGAGACTTTTTTACAACCTCATATTCCTGTATCATATTTTGATGAGTCCTAATTATAAGGTGAATCGATAAAGAAGAGCTCATGCACATAGTAATTTGAAAATATTTCTACAAGAGCTTTTTTGAAAAACTTTTAAAGTCACTATAGGCAGATATGTATATAACTGAAAATAAGCTTTGGGGCCACATGACATAACCAAAATGACATAACCACTTGTTTCTCCCTAATTTTATCATTGTAATATTACCTATATATCAATTTATATTATATAGATTTTATTTCATATGTACATATATCATAAAAATTAAAAGTGGTTTGGCGGGACCTTTTTCGACATTTAAGGGGGAAATAATTTTATGAGAAATATTTTTCCATTTCTTAGTATTTTTTCAAAAAAAAACAAGTAAGAACAGACTATAGTCGGACGGGGCCGACCATGTGATACCCTATACCACTATCCCTGTGCACTAGCTTTCCGGGCTAGCTGTTATAAGATGTGCATTAGAAATTTTACCAATTTTCACACAAAAGTTTTGATCAATTTAACCCGCTAAATATTATCCGATCATACCGTTGACTTGCACGCTACTTCTTCATCTCAAACCAAAACTACGTTTAAAATTTCGCGCCGATCGGACTATTATTGCGACCTACAGAGCGGCTACAAAATCGAGCAAAAATTTTGTTTTTGGTCTATTTCATCCCTTTAACATTTCACGATCATCGCCAAAAACTAATCAGTTCTATTCTGGTCCAAACCCGACCTCCATACTAAATTTCGTGACAATCGGTCCATAATTGCGGCCTCTAGCTTGATTACAATTTTTAATGGACGGACAGACGGACGGACGGACACACATCGCTAAATCGCTTTATCTCGTCGAGATATGAAGTTTGGTATACCACATGAGGGGTCTACGACGAATATTTCGCGGCGTTACATGAATTTTTGGGAAAACAAACTTATTATACCCTTTTCCACATTGTGGTATAGGGTATAAAAAGAAAAAAAAATCTAAGTGATTTGTGCTTGATCTTTTTACAGTGTTTTATTTAACTTGCTTTATTTCATGTCTGTTTAGTTCAAATCTAGTAACTCGTTTTTAACATAGCTTCAGTTGAACAATCGAACTAAAATTTACATAAAGTTCATACATTCTTGCTACAGAAAATAATTTTTGAGAAAAAATGCCAAAAAGTCGTAACCCTGTTGTCCACACTTATCAGATCAGCTAATCTGTTTTTATTTTTTATTTATTTATTGTGCCAACAGCTTGATATCACAACCCCATGCCAGTCAGGAATCCACAAGACTATTTACAGAATGTGTTAGATGAGTTCAACCTGTAGGAATCAATTGTTGTTGTAGTAGGAGCATGAAACCATAGAAGCATAGGTTTGATGCTGGGTTTGGCAGCCGCTTACCGAAACACTTCAGTTTTAGGTAAATCCGGTACCAAATAACTCACTGTCGTGGGTACAACAAGAGGAAATAGTACCAGCAAGATGACCGGCGTTGTAATTCGACTGCATCAAATGTTCGAAGAGCATATGGTAACTTTCACCCAAGGTTAGCATCATGTGCTGGATAGCGTTGTTATGGAAGATGAGCACCATATATCGACTATATCACCAAACATCGAGCACTTATTTATAAAGGATTTGATGACAATTATGATCAACTTAAAGACGCCTTCGCCAATGGTTAAAACGATCACAAATATCGTTTATTATGATGCCTGAAACCCAGAACAGGTTGCGTAAAATCTGTTCATTCATTTCTGATTATTGGTGCAGTAGTCCATAGCTGTGAGCTGAAGATTTTGAAGAACTATCTGTAGCTCTGACTGACTTCCCACAATTTCTCAAATGCTTGCAGACCCATTGAAACAAAGATGAATCGCTAATCAGCTTTGCCGAAACAACGCAATAAATAATAAATAAATTGAATTGGGATCATTGTGCATTCTAAAGAATTTTACTTCAAAAAATGGCAAGTAAGGTAAATACAGTCGAACTTCTCTTTAACGTAGCAGTTGGGGACCGACGAATTACTAAGTAATAGAAAAAATTCGTTATAAAACAACCGGGCAAATTGGTTTAATTTGACTTACATAGAATTTTTGTTTGGCACTGAAGTAATATGCGATTTCAGTTGATTTTGCCACTTACCTTTATCACAAAAAAGTCGTATTGTTTTAAACGATACTTTAACTGGGTAAATGAGGGCAATTCAGAAATTTCTCCACCCATGATAAATTGATAATGCTAACATTTTTACTTCAATAAATACAAGTTTGCCAAAAATTTATTTGGAGAGGTTATTTTGTGCGAAAATTTCCACTTGAGCCTTAAAATCAATACGTTATAGGGAAGTTCGTTATAATGAAATTAAAATATGTGAAAATGGGTGGGAAAAAAGTTGTGTTTTCATTGTGGGAAGTTCGACTGTATACTAACTGCAGCATCTTTGATCAGTAACCCTAAATTGTAAGAGAATCAACAGCCAAATAACACTTTGTCTTTGATAAGTATAAGCCTTCCTGTTTGTCATACAAAATTGTAACAACAGTAAGACTCGGCTGCTAAATTGATTAACATTAACCGATAAATTTTTAAACATTCATGTTACATTTAAATAATTAGCAATATGCCATTTCAGCAAAGTGTCCTCTTGTTAACGTTTATTTCATTTGAATGCGAATGTGTGTTTGATTGTTCGTACCACCTCACGGTTCTATTCTCTTATTAGTAGTACCCCCTTTTTATTAACACGAAGAGTCTGAGTAATTTTTATCAATGAGAGGAAACTATTTAGAGAGCGAGAGACTCTACTTTGGGGTATTGGCCCCCCTACATAAACAACAGAAAAAAGAAAAACCTGTTAACACACAAACGTTGACGTTGACAAGTATCATGTGTTTGGAAAAAATAAAAAATAAAATTGCAAGTCGATGTCAAGTGACTGTTAATTTTGACCTCCCTTATGCGATATTTCAGAAAGGTTGACATTCCTAAATACCAAGATGAGAGGTGTTGAACAATCAACGGGTTCCCCCCTTTGCTTACTTCCACTTTAGAGTATATTTTTAGTTAATACAACTAGTCATCGGCGACTAAACATAGCACAGCCTCAACGTACGTACATACATACATACTCTCATACAAACACACCAGTCACACAATCTCTTTAAAAATGGGGGTCTGTCCCACAAATACATTTGCACAGAAGAGACGAGCCTCCAAACAAAACCATACGTAGTCAGCCAGCCAGTCAGTCAGTCATTGCAGCAACAGTAATCGTTGTTGTTGCTGTTGTTTTACTTGTATCACCATTGCACTTAGCCATAATTGCAAACCTACACCACAGCCCCGCCGCAGTTCAAAAAAAAGAAAAAAAGCCACAAGTGTGTTTGATTCAGAGACATATGGTTCGAAACAGATAAAGATTCAACATTGAGATAGATAACAAACCAAAAATAGGTACAAGTTGCATGACAAGCTGCAAGTTCATATTGCATGTCTGTGCATTTATATACAATTATAAATACGTACATATTTATATATAACAAATATTTTTATCGTTTGATTTTCTGATAGGAATCATTTTTTCCCGTTTGAAAATAAATTTATTCTCACTATCCTATGTTTCATCAGCTGTCTGTGGTATCTTCTGTAGACAGCAGCATAGTTTTTGACAGAGAAACAACAAAAACGCCATTCGCGCCCATTGACTGACGTTCTCAAGTGTACTGAGGATGAGGAACATTTTTATCTTTTGATATCAAACATTAAATGCGATGGAATTGGTATAGATGCCACTTGAAATTCGGAGATACCGATTTATGAAGGCTACACTAAATTGTTGGCATGTGTCGACAAATTTTATGAAGGAGATTTTCTGTTCTCTAAGAAAATATATCCTGTGACATAATGAAAAGAAGCAAAACCAAGTTGGGTTGTTTTTATACCCTCGGCATTTATGCTAACGAGGGTATATACACTTTCATACGGGCAAAATTTGCCTCATCGAAATAATGGTTTTAGACCCCAAGTATGTTTGGACGAAATCCGTTTCAGACAATTTGGAGTCGATTTAGCAATGTCCGTCCGTCTGTCTGGCTGGCTGGTTCGCACGATAACTCTCGAACGGATGTACCGATTTGGTCCAAAATTTGGTTTTCGTAATATTTTGCCCAAACTTAGTTTAAGTTCGAAGATGGGTTATATCGGTCCACTCCTTCCAATACCTCCTCCACAAAAGTTCGAAAATGTTCGGAAAATTTGTGAGCACTATAACTCTTGAAGGGAGTAACCGATTTGATCCATACTTTGCACGTCGTGAAATTTCTACCAGACTTAGATGAGGTTCTAGAATGGACTTAATCGGTCCACTCCTTTGGCGTCCTCCCACACAAAATTTCGAAAAAGTTCAGTTTAGGACCTGCTCTCGAATCGCTTTTTTTTGTGACAACTTGTATTCACTGCCCCCCATACGATGGTATAAATTTCATCAGGGGCAAGTCCATACTTCCTGAGAAAATAGAGTGCAAAAACCCCGAATGAAACCGTTTGTAGTGGTTGGAGGGCAAGATAACTCCCGAACGGATCAACCGATTTGGTCCAAAACGATTACAATGTGCAAAGATTGAACCAAATCGAGGACTTCCTTTAAGAGCCTTTAAGCGAGTCCTATTCTAGACATGTCCCTAAACTGCACAGTTTTGAAAATGTTGAAATTATGGGTGGGAGTTACCCGAAGGTTTTGGGCCGATATAATCATATTCGTACTTTATTTAAGTGTGACAGAAACATTACGAAGCGCAAAGGTGGGACCAATGTTAATCACTTCCTTTGACAGTTATCGAGCCCACCACGCACTTTAGTTGGTCACCGTGGATTTTTTGAGCTTTTTGACCATTATGTCAGGAAGTATGGGCTTGTCCACGAAAACCATTATATCGCTGTAAACAGGACCATAAATTGCACTTAAGCAAAAATGTTGAACTTTTGTGAGGGAGGTAGCCGAAGATGTTTTCGAATATATAGACATTCTTGGAACTTGATATACGTTTGGAAAATATTTTAAGGTGAGCTAAGTTTCGGCCAAAACGGATACTCAATGTGTAAGTTTTCGTGCTCATCAGTTATTTGAGTTTGTGGCGGCAGGGTTATTTTAAGATTTCGGGCCATTATCTTAGGAAGTTGGGCTTGCCTCCGAAAACAATTGTACTGTCATGAAAAGGAGCACAAACTTCAAATAATTTCATGACGATCCGCCAAGCTTGTGAAAAAAAATTTTAAAATTTGTGTGGGAGGTACTCTTAGTAGTGGAACAATAGATATGTGTTTAGAAGACAGGTACCAAAGGAGTGAACCGCTATGGCCCATCTTTTTGAACTTGATCTAAGTTTGGACAAAATTAATTAGTTTCTTCGGGCACAGCTGGTGGGAAATTCGTGTTTTTCCAGTGGGACTTCAAGCATTTCAGAGCTTTTGGGTAGTCTTTCAAACCTACAGATAGTTCTTAAAAATGCTCAGCGTGGAACAATTGACTACTAAACCAATGATCAGCACATGAGCAAGAAATTAAATAAACACAAAAAAGGCAATCAGGCAGAGCAGCTTATGTACGCAGGCCTTTACAGTCGAAATACAACGCCCTGTCATTTAGCTGACATTCACAATTGATCACCACAGGTTGAACACATCTAACACATTCGGGAGTTCTTTTGCGACTGTTTGACCTTTTTAGGTTGACAATAGTTTTTGTAAAAATTCTAGATTATGTTAGTTCCTACCATGGCATTGTTAATGATTTTTACAATATTGCGGAACTTCGCAAGTTGTTTTTTTTTTAGAAAAATATAGTATTTTTGGATTTACAATTACAAAGCTTGAACAAACAAGTAAATTGGAACAAAAATAGATATTCATGTTCCAACAAAAGCGAAAAATATTTTTCTCTCCGTGTGCACGCTCTCGAGATCAAGCTACTCCAAGAAGCTACTGCATTGACAATATGAAGGTGGTCCGCCCACTGGTGGCATGAGTAGGCACCCTGTTCAGTCCTCATGGCGGCATTCTGGCAGGTTTTAAAATTCTTCCACTGTTTAGCGTTACCATTTGCATACCACACTGGCGCCGCCAGCTTACCACAGTCGGCCCTATTGCTTTACAAAGACGTTAACAAGGGTTCTTTGCCGGTCAGCTAGTTGTTGTTGAGAACCTTGTTCCTACTTCTGATCTTGTATCAAGTGGCTGTGGCTTGCGCGGACGACTAAAACGTGTTATCTAACATACACCCAATATCTTGAGGTAGTTAGTGGTCGAAATCGGAACACCAGCGATCAATATGTTCAGGGGAAGCTTCATTTCTCATCATTCAATTTGAGAGCAGCCAACTTAATTTCTATAGGTATATTCTTGAGGACCACGGCCTGATATTCAAAGCTCTCAAGGTGTTTATTGTATCAGATAAATCGTGCTTATCATGTACTCGAGCAACTCCTTTCTAGATATCGTTGTGAATTCCTGACTGACATAGGGTTGGAATTTCAATGACTTCAGCGGACAGCTGGTAGAACACCGTTGGTCGCTGCTTTTTCAGGACAACAGCTTTGAGCTTATAAGAATGCGTCTTGCAATGCCTGTTAGGTTATGCTTCCTTTTGCTCGTTGATGCTGGAATGTCATTCTCCCAAGCTGGTAAGCGTGAACACATTCGCTTCCATTTTCATGTACCGCTTCGATGGGTGGATGGTATTGCCACCAACAGGTTTTAACTATGTACTACCATTGGTGTTGCAACTGACGCCTTTAGGAGTTCATTAGAAGAAGATCGTGCTCTAGCTAGTTCGTCTGCTTTTTCGTTACCAACATCTTCCTTGTGGCCTGGGCTCCAGGTAAGAACTAGCAAGTTATTCTTCCTTCACCAACTATGATGAGATGGTGTTTATTGCATGTCGAAGAAAACTCTATTTAGTTCGATTTGCAATGTTGTAGAAGTACAAGTTTCCTTTATGTCCGCCTCCGGCATTTGTTGTCATCTCTCGAGGTAGTTTGTGAAAAAGGCCGAAATATCCACATGATCTATTTATCCACATTTCTTCAGCACATATCCTTGGGCCATTACACGCCGCACTTGCTTTGATGTGGAAAAATATTGATCATTGTATTAAGGGCTTCAGATCCATATGTTAGTATTGGTCTAATCATGCTGTTGTATATCCATAACACCATTTTAGGTTTGGGTTCAGCCCTAGACCACTGCTTGTGACGCTACAGAGTAGAAATTTTAAACTTTTGTACAAGTTGTAGTAGAAGGAGAGGACCGCTATAGTCAATATTCAAATCCATATTTAGGAGATCCAGTTTATGCATGAGAATTATCACGATGTTCAATGTATGAACCAAATTGTACAGACCCTTCGAAAGTAAACTTACGCATCAGTCAGTCTGAGCGAAAGGACTTGGTTGAATTGATTCCAAACTGAAACGGATATGCAGACATTGTGGGAAATAAACTGTGTAGCCTATTTAACCATAAAGCTAATGATATATCGAGTCTTTAGGTTCACCTAGAAGAGAAAGGGCAAAGCTCCAATGCAAAGGCCAAATGGAAGGGTGTTATAGAACAGGGTGTCTTAATTTACAGAAGAGGCACAGAAGATGACAGCATTTGTATGTCTGTTCGAAGCTCTGCCAATGGTACAAATGTTCCGCGATGAAGTTTAGATAGTTTTAGTTCCTCCCCCTTTCCAAACGCTTGCACATTTTATACATAGCAAACGCCTCTGCCTCATATGTGTGCTAAGTGCAAACAAACTTTTACATCATGTAGTGCAATGAGACACATGTGATAGGTTTCAAATATCTTCTAGTTTCATATCAAATTATTGTCACCTTAGAAAACCTCAGCGTTCTGTTAGTTTGAGTTTTTGAATTCATTTGCATTCCTCACCACAGAATATGAGGTGTGGTTATATAAAATTTCTTACTTGCTGGCTGAACAATATAGAAAGTGAGTGTTAAGTTCTCTACGAATCTAAATTTTTTTTATTCTACAGAACAACGCTGCTGTAAAACGGGGGGCAGTTGATGACTTTCATATTGCAAAAATGTGTAGGGTAGAAGGAGAAGATTATGCCACTGGGGTACCTACGCCAACAATGATGATGATTTTCCACCTGTCAAAGTTTGATTGGTGAAAAATAATTTGGTATTTTAAAATAAATTGATACGGAAGTTGTTATTACGTCTAAAATGTTTGATATTGAAAATGAGCAATATCGGTTCACTTTTTGATATGGTTTTAGTCTCATTATCCCACCGAAATCAACATTTTCACGGGTGGCAAATGTCTTACATTTCCTGAGTATTTCAGCCATATAAAACATCACTACAAGTAAAACTTCTCTACAATAAGAACACCGTTCGGACTCGGCGATAAAAGGTAAGTCCCATATCATTGAGCCAATATGAATCGGCGTACATTGATATGATAGAAGTCTCCATTGTCCTTTCGGGGACGTTGTGGGAACATATGTATGTATGAAGACTGCTTTCAATTGCGCATAGTTGCTCATCAAATTCTGCACATGATCCCTGACAACGCGAAGATCGTTGGGGTGACTTTTTTCTTCAAAACATTTGTTACAGACGAACTACAACGCCCTGTCATTTAGCTGACATTCACAATTGATCACCACAGGATGAATACATCTAAAACATTCGGGAGTTCTTTTGCGACTGTTTGAGCTTTCTCATCGGTTCACTTTTTGATATGATTTTAGTATCATTATCCCACCGAAATGGTTGCGATTTTGTATTTAGGCTTCGCTGGAGCTACAAAACTTTCCCTTAGAAATTTTTTCGGCAAAGGTCGAAGTTTTGATATAGCATCGATAGAAAGGTACTTTGAGATTTTTAGTATTTCCAAGGTTGTAGCCGCATTATACTACAGAAATGGCTAAAATTTGGTATGTAGTCTTTGTTGTGGGTATTTTTAAGTTTCAGTCACAGCATCCAACCGAATTTGCCTGGTTTTGATATGTAATTTATGGTGTAGAGTATAAAAAATTTAAAATTTTCTTTAAAAGTGTGTGAACGATAACTCTCGAAGAGCAAAAATCGATTTGGTTCAAACTTGCCATGTCATATTATTCCTTCCAGATATTGATGACCCACCTAAAATTCGAAAAAGTGCCACTTAAGAGCTCCTCTCGGAACGTTTTGAAATTTCTTTCAGCAGGTTGTCCTTTTACAACTGTAATTTTTTTTTTCGGGCGCAAGTCAATTTTTTCTGAGATAATGGCCTAATAGCTCCAAGAAACCCGGCGGCACCAACTAAATGGTAATTCCGCAAGATAACTCTCGCACGGAGTTTTTGATTGGTCCAATTTTTGCACATCGTATTATTTCATATAGTCGTGTATCAGGTTGAAATATGGACTATATCAGTCACGTGCTTCGAACACCTCCCACACAAAATTTGGGAAAAGTTCAGTTCAACAGCTTTTCTCGAATCGTTTTGATTTTTTCCCAAAAAGTTCTTCTTGCGGGCCCTGTTACGACAGCACAATTTTTTCGGGTGCAATTCCATACCTTTTCGAGATAATGACCCAAAATCTCAAAAAAGCCTGCCGGCACCAACTTAACTAGGTAATACGTAAGATAACCCTCGAAGGGAGAAACCAATTTGTTCCAAATGTTGTAGATCGTTTTATTTCTTACAGCCTCGAATTATGTCCGAATATCGACTACATCGGATCAATCTTTTGTGTACCTCCCACACAAAGTTTAGGAAAAGTCCAATTTAAAGACTCGTCTGGGCAACATGTTTTTTTATGCGCCCAGCAAAAATACCCATTACAAAACCCCCTACCAATCCATTATTTTTACAATGGCATGTTGCGCGAAATAAGTAGTTATTCTTAGGCCACTTAAATAAGTAGTCACGACTTTTAGTAACTAGTTATTTAACTACTTATTTAAGTGGTCAACACATTACTATTTATTTTGCCCAACATCCCCTTGTTAAAATAATGGGTTAATATAGGGTTTTCTAAAGAGTATTTTTGCTGGGCGGCCCTAGTTAAAACGGTAAATTTTTTTCGAAGCGAATTCATACTTCCTGAGAAATTGGAAAAATTGGTACTGATACGTGAAGTAGTTTGTGCTATATGAGGATTTAAATCCGACAATTTTAGTTAATACGTATTTTTGTTTTTTTTTTCTAAAATTAATAAATTATATTACGCGTTAATATTTAAAATTTAAAAGTAACGGTCGCTGCAAAAATTGTTCCTAAGTTCTCTTGGGATGTAATAAACTTGGCTACACGTTTGTTTGCATGTAAATATTAATCATATGGTGTTTACATTTACCCAAACATGTATTACTAAGATTATTAATTTTCTGAACAAATTTTAGATTGAGTGGAGTGGGAAAAAATGGTATAAAAGTGTATATCGATATTTTTTGCTGTATGAGTAGTAAAAAGTGAGTACTTCAAATATATAAAGGTCCCAGCTGCAGAGGTTTGCAGACGAATGGGTCATTTCTCTTTTTCAGCGACCACCTCACTGAGAGGATACCCCCTTTTTTAACAAATCGTTTTGCGGTGTTGACTATAGCGCGAAAACGAATGAACCGATCATCATATATTTTTGTGGGCTTATTAAGTACCTAATAATCTTGCTTTAAAACGGGAGAATTTAAAAATATCAATTTTTAAAAAAAATTGTGAACAGCGAAAATCAAAATTCGATTTTTACAAAAAATTTACCGTTTTTTGACCACTAATCGGTCAAAAAAATTTTAAATGAAATTTCTCATATATGAAGACAAGAGTTTGATATATTCAATATGCTCACAAACAATATGAAGGCTAAACACCAAATTTCAATCATATCGGGTGGATATTGAGGCCACAACACTCAAAATACCGAAAATGAGGAGGCACGGTTCTATGGGGGCTATAGGAAGACGAGGACCTATACCGACATATTTCCGGTGGAAGGTTATAAGTCCCCCAACGGAGACTTAATACCAATTTTCAGCCATTTCGGTGTGATAATCAGCCCAAAACCTCCAAAATACCGAAAATCGGGAGGTACCGTCCTATGGGGCTATATAAAGGCGTGGACCTATGCAGACAAATTTCAAAGTGAAGGTATAATGCCCCCTACGAAGACTAAATACCAATTTCGGTGTAATAATGAGGTTAAAATCTTCAAAATACCGATAATCGGGAGGTACCGTTGTATGGGGGGTATTTTGAGGATTTTTAGCTGGATTTAGCTACAGGTTATGACGGAACTACCTATAACACTGTGTGTAATTTTTTGAGTCATGGTTTATTAACCATATTCTGACACCGCAGCATGATAGAAAACCAAAAATAAGAAGATACGTGTCCCGGCGTTTTTCCCTATCACTTCAACTTTCGCGGTTATGGACCCCCAAAGACCTGAGGCCTTGATGTCAAAGATATCATTGTGTTTGCTAAGAATTTGGTTTTACTCGTAGAAGAAAAATTTTAGCTCTCGTCTTAAGGAATATTAATTGTGAACACATAAAATCCATTCAACCTCACCTTCCAGGTCAAAATCGTCAATATCAAATTCACATTATATTTTTTCTCGGAATTTAGTCTACAGATACCAAACCGATCAAAATTGAAGCAAACAACCAAATAGAAAAATGTTCCTCACATCTTAGGGAAAAACTTTCTAAAATATACGAACTCTGTAGAAACGGTTCTTAATGATCAAAATAGCAAATCAAATGCGATTTTTATCCTATTTTCTCGGTTCCTGCTCCATAGGCACTAAACCGTTCAAAATTCAAGAAAACAATGGACCACAATAATGTAGCAAAGATATCAGCAAACAACATTCTGGAACATACGAAATGTCTATGACCGGTTCTTAAATGTGAAGATAGCCAAAAACATTTGGAAATTTTCGACTTTTATACTTTTTTTCTCCGATTCCAGTCCACAGATACCGAACCGCCCAAAAATTAAGGATACGGTGAACTACAAAAATGTACCTAAGATTTCAATAAACAACTTTCTACAACATATAAAGATTCTAGGAACGGTTACTCACTTTTGAGGTTCTTAGGGGTCCCTACACTTTTCAAATTGTCAACATAGGTCCATGTTTTATATATTCTCAAATATAACGGTACCTCCCGATTTTTGGTATTTTGATGACTTTAGCTAAAATTGTTAACCGAACCGATGTAATTTCACTTTTGAGGTTCTTAGGGGTCAGAACACTACTCCAGCAAAAATTGTCAACATAGGTCTATGTTTTAGTATAGCTCCCATTTAACGGTACCTCCTGATTTTCTATATTTTAAGGGTTTTATTAGCTACATTTTTGGACTAAACTACCTGTAATTTGACATTTAAAGTTCCCTGTGGTCACAAAACTTCTCCATCAAAAATTGTCAACGGTACCTTCCGGTTTTCGGTGTTTTGAGATATTTATCTACATTTATTGACCGAACTATCTATAAATTGACATTTAAAGTTCCCAGTAGTAACAAAACTTCTCCACCAAAATTCTCAGAATATGTCCACACTTAGATATAGCCCCATATAAAGGTATCGCCCGATTGAACACATTTTTAGATACATTTTCTGACCTTATTTAGGTATTTGTGGTATTCATGGTCGAAAGACTACTCCACCTAAAATTGTGGACAGGAAAGGAAACTAATTATTCCATTTTCGTACGGAATATTTTATGGTGGAGGGTGGGAGGATATAAAACGTTCGTCCCGGCCAAACTTAATGATTTTTTACTTGTTCGTTTTTGGAATTATTACAATTATCTGTAACTATGTTGCTACTGTATTGACGTTTAAACGTTTACAGCAAGAAAAACTGTTGCGCTTCCTCAGCATCACTACTTTGCTGGCAACAAATTAACCGGCTGCAGGAGTTCATACATGTATGTATTCTTTCCTCCATTTGCCCAGCTTTATGAGAACCTTATTTATCGAAACAGCTACAGATCGCATGTTGTTTCTATAAGAAAAACACATTATGTAGTAAATAAAAACAAAATTATAACTCAATAACAAATGTATTGACTTTGAATCATTGCGCACGTGGAAAATAATTGGCCTAGTTATTGTGTAAAATGCTCATTTCTCCTTCTCTTCCCCTGATAACTTAAAGCTATGGCCAAATAAACTAAAATAGGAAGTGCCGTTTGTCTGACCATAATGATGATGACAGATTTAACAATGACATTGACGGTGTTAGTGATAATGACAATCGCGCTATTACCATTGTCATTGTTATTATTACTACTTTTGTTGTTGTTACTTTTACTGTTTTTTTAACGTTTATTGTTATTCTTTTTTAGAGAGATAATTTTGTTTTACAACATGATCGCCGCGATCGGTGTTGGTGCCGCCTCCCATATTGCATTCGCTTTACGGCTGACTTCTCTATTTAACTTGGCGTTTTCTAAATGTTGATGTTATTATTGTTGTTGTTATTTGCAATTTAATGTGAATAATGTAATATGCCCAGTTGTCGTTTTTATTGTTGTTGCTTTCATTTTAAATCCACACTAAATATTTTAGAATTTATTGTAAACACTTCTAGAGCAAACAAAAAAAGTAGGCAACGAACGCTCTTTGTTTACTTTGTACCTTAGCTATGCAGTAAAAGTACCGAGTTGTTTTAGACCAAAAAAATATGGCTAAAAGGCGGCGTTGTTGTAGCAAAACAGTATACAGTTCACGGCAACATTATTGTTATACATAGCAATATTTAGGTTACAGAAATTCAATCAATGAAATTCTGTTGAACATTTAGATGTTGCACTAAAAAATTTATTAATACATGAACTTCCATTGCAATAAGCTAAACATTTTACCCGACACCTGAATTCAAACATTTTTAGTGTACGTTACGTTATTTTTAATGCGTTACCTGTCATAATACCGCACTCTATTCACTGTTTGCTGCCTGCAGTTGAACAAAGGTATGTCGTCGTCGCTATATGTACAATATCATGCCTCGGTTGGGTGAAGCTATCGGAATCTAGGGCTTAACTGAAACTCAATATACATACATACATTCTTACATACATCTACATATATGTGGGTAATAGAATAGATTCAAGTGTTATTTCAATTTCAAATTATTTAAAAGTCAATATATCAATGACTGACTATCTGTGGCTATCTGTATTCCCATCGGGGATTAAATAATTGAATTTAAAAACAACAACAGAAAAAATGTACTTGAATTACGTTCTTTCCGATACACATACACTCATACAAAGTGTCAGAGTAATATATGTCCATAATATGGCAATAAAATTAAAATTTGTAAGTTGGTTTTTGTTGTCTAAAGGCGACTTATACTGAAATACGATGATTAATCTTTCTAAACAAGATTTCGTTTATACATGTAATTATTATTAGAATTTAATATTAAATAATTTTTAAATTATTCCCTTGTAAACAAATTAAAATTAAAAGTTATTAAATTTACTATTTATCTAATACTACCCTACGGTACTCATATTTATAACGTACACAAATTAGAGATAAGAAAGTTTTTGAATAAAATAAATATGCCGTGGGTCATAAGGTCTGTTCGATAACCCAAACGTTTGTACAAATTTGTACAAACTTTTACAAAATGCTGTTCGATAACAAACTTGTTCAGCAAAAAAGGAATGAGAAGTAGTTGCAAGTACTTACAAGAACTTGCAAATACTTTTTACTTGCGCAGTTATCGAACAGGCCTATAGCCACGCACAAGTCTCATATTGACAATATTTGATTGGGATCCACTGAAAAGTCATGCAAAGGTCGTTATTAGCTTTATCATGACAAAGACATTATCTTTCTTTGCTGTCAGCTTGCAAATATTTTGTTCTGGTGTTTTTTTGGGAAAACCGAAAAGTGAGCATCATTCTCATTAACATGATACTCGATACTCGATGCTTAAAGAGTTCAGGTTTTCACTAGAAAAATCATCATTTCAAAAACTGAAAAGCCAATTGATAATTCCCTTCGCCCGGTTGAAATCATGATATTTGTAGCGATCAGTAAATTTTGCAGGCTGTCAGTGCGTTTTGTAAACATTACTCTCTATAATGAAAGTAATGATGAAGATAAGCCAATTGGGGGAATACTCCAGACATAAGCAATCGTAAAATATGTATTGTAAAGAAATTCCATATGCAGTATTGTGACACCCACAATCGTTTTTGTCAAATACAACAATTGTTTTTTCATATACAACAATAGTTTTTGTCAACTGAACAATATTAATCGCTTCTCTTCGACAATTTTATTCTCTTCTCTCGGTATTCGATGTCGTGGTAAAAAATCAATTTTGGTGGTATTTGTTGTATTTTTGTCTATGTTACCCCTACCAACAATGAGTTTTTTGTTTTTTTATTTTGTTTCTTCTTCTTGGGGTTTTGATGGTTAAGTTATACCGCAGAATCTAAGATGTGTTTTTGGGAGGGAACCTGCCTGGTCATAATTTGTTTTTTTTTTCATATTTTGCGGAACTTCGCAAGTTGTTTTTGTTTTTTTTTTTTTTAGCTAAATACAGTATTTTTGGATTTACAAAGCTTGAACAAACAAATCAATTGGAACAAAAATAGATATTCCTGTTCCAACAAAAGCGAAAAATATTTTTTCTCTCCGTATGCACGCTCTCCAGATCAAGCTACTCCAAGAAACTACTGCATTGACAATATGAAGGTGGTCCACTGCACACTGGTCCCAACCTGCAACAAAAATCGAAAAATCGATATCACCAAATCTCTGTGACAATTCAGCAAGTTGTCTCTAAACCAAACCCGTTCGTGGGTATTGATTTGGTTACGAAGTTTTTCGGCAAATCACACACACGCGACCCGAACGCAAAGTAAGAGAGCAAATGTTTTGATTTTTTTACTTCAGTTTTGTACTGAATGTCATGCAAGCAGGTTGATGCCGCTTTATTTGTTTTTTTTTTGGGTACACTGAAAAGATTTTGCAGTTGTACAGCAAATATGTGGAGGGAAGAATTTGAAAATGATTTTTTGTTAATGACGCAGAATGCCTCGTCTGCAATGCAACAATAAAAAATGTACATATATCCATCTTACCTTAGGCGTCATTATAATACGCATACAAAATTTCATTTAATGACGGGAAATGTGCGAAAAAATAATATG
Source organism: Musca autumnalis (assembly GCF_047663935.1). NCBI lineage: Eukaryota > Metazoa > Arthropoda > Insecta > Diptera > Muscidae > Musca > Musca autumnalis. The sequence goes on along the minus strand of NW_027412088.1, from coordinate 10,320,407 downwards.
AGTTGATAATTTTCACTGTGCGGTTGAAATCGATGTTGTTTAACAATTTTTATTTTTTTATCTAAATTTACCCGAATTTCGTTAATTTTATTTTATTATATTTAAGTTAAGACCCTAATGTACAAATATAAAAAGAACGAAATCGCAATCATTAATCAACTCTTAGCAATCGCAGTTTTAATAAAAGAAACTGAAGTGGATACTTTTGACTGTGATTCACTGCATATTATTTTTAATTTTAGTCATACAAAGCGAACGCGCCAACAATATATTTTTTCTATTTGAAAATTTTGGCTTTTTAGGCGAAGATCATTTTTAGTATTAATTTTTTTTAATTTATTAATCGAGCTTTTTTATGATCTATAATGCAAATGAAAAAGGAAAGCCAACGATTCGAACCCACACACCCACCACTATGTTTGGCTCTGAACGCTAACACGCCGTGACAACTTTTTTCCTGTGTTTTTCATTTCATACTCAATATGAAAATCATCACCCTGTTCTGTTCTGTCAGTGTAATTTTACCCACACATAAACAATTTAAGCGCTCGCTCTTCTTGGTCGGCTATGCTCTAAACCAAGCATGGTCACATTTGGCACGGCGGTGCCGATGATTTTCGGCAATTTACACGCACACTACACAAGTACACAAGTGAACAAATTTTTTGATTTGTTATTTATTATACCTTGCGTGAATACAAACTTACTAACACACTGTTATAATATTTTAATATTCCCGCACTGTTTTTGTAATTGATAACGGTATTTAACAAAACAAAATACAAGAAGTTGACATTTACGTATGTATGATCTCTTAAGGCCTGCGTACATAAGCTGCTCTGCCTGATTGCCTTGCTTTCCTGCTTCATTTTTGACGTAATAAAAATAATAGAATAAAGACGAAATTTCGAACTGGGTTGCCATCAGTTGGAAATTGGGTCGGCCTTCTTTGTTCTTTTATTTTTTTATTGAAGCAGCAAAGCAAGGCAATCAGGCAAAGCAGCTTATGTACGCAGGCCTTCAGAAACTTTAAAAACATCAGTAAGGTTGAAGGCCTGCGTACATAAGCTGCTCTGCCTGATTGCCTTGCTTTCCTGCTTCATTTTTGACATAATAAAAATAAAAGAATAAAGAAGGCCGAGGAAATTTCGAACTGAGTTGCCCTTTTCTTTTTTATTCTTTTATCAGAAGTAAGCAAGGTAAGCAGGCAAGGCAGCTTATGTACGCAGGCCTTGAGACTTCTTACAAGGCAAGTAACTCAAAATTGAAAGGATACAAATATTTTTTCAAAATGGATGTTTTAGTACAAGGTTTTTTAATTACTTTTATATAAAAATTTGTACACATCATTCGTATTAAATGTGCTGGAAATCACATTTTTACAATAGTTTTTTGTGGGCTTTTTTCCAAGTCCTAAAAATTGAAGTTGAGTTTTACTAACTGCACCATCCTTCGCCACTCTCCAAAATGTCTGAAGATTTTTCGAAATAGTGTCAAGTTTACAAAAAATTTGGTTCCAGCTGCATATATTGCTTTTCCGTGTGTGACATTAAAAAATATTGACGATGCATCTGGTCGTTTCAGTGAATATGCCGTATTACTGTATTCTCAGTTTCTTCTTTGTTTTGTATTTTAATTGCTTGTTTTGTTTTTTTTTCTTTAAAGATTTAGACATTTTTGTTTTGGGATCTACTTAGGAGTGTATCTTTTACATTTGTATATTTTTGATATATGTATGATGCTACATATAATATGAAAAACAAGTAAAAATGTAAAGTTCGGTCGCACCGAACTTTATTATATCCCTTACCATGAAATTTTCTGACCACAAATAGAATAATTTGTTTCCTTTCCTGTCCACGATACCAGTCGGAGATGTTTTTTGACCACAAAGAACTCCAAATAGCAAATTACAACCAATTCAAACCGAAAATGTAGATAAAAACCTCAAAATAACTGAAATAGGGAGGTACCGTAATATGAGGGCTATACCGAAACCCGGAGCTAAGACCAAAATTTTTGGCGCAGAAGATTTTTGATCATTGAGAATTCCAAATGGCAAATTACAACCGATTCGGGCCGAAAATGTTGATACAATCCTCAAAATACCTAAAATCGGGAGGTACCGTAATATGAGGGCTATACCGAAACCCGGAGCTAAGACCACAATTTTTGGCGCAGAAGGTTTTTGATCATTGAAAATTCCAAATGGCAAATTACAACCAATTCGAGCCGAAAATGTTGACAAAATCTTCAAAATACCTGAAATCGGGTGGTATCGTAATATGAGAACTATGCCGAAACCTGGAACTAAGACAACAATTTTTGGTGCAGAAGGTTTTTGACCATTGGGAACCCCAAATACCAAAGTACAGCCAATTAGGGCCGATAATGTAGATAAAAGCTTCAAAATACCTGAAATCGGGTGGTACCGCTATATGGGGGCTATAGGAAAAACTGGACCCATATTGATGATTTTTTGGCTAAAGTATTTTTTACTTATTTTTAGCATATACTGAAAAAAATCAGATTGATCCGACGATTATAAATATTTTTGTCGCACCTTCCCATACAAGTGGGACCACTGTGCACTGGTGTCATGAATAGGGACCCTGTTCAGTCCTCATGGCGGCATTCTGGCATGTTTTAAAATTCTTCCATTGTTTAGCGTTAACATTTGCATAACACAGTGGCGCCGCACAATGGTTCAAGAAACGATTTTCCTGGCCAAAAATCAAAATTTTGTTTTATCACAGATATTTAATTTCTATATGGGATTCGATAGTAAACATATTGAAACCAAGGAAACCAAAAAATTAGGTCAAGATATTGGAAGGTGCGGGCGTGGGGTGCCATTAAAGACGAACATTTTCCCATGTTTGAGAAATACGTAATTTTTGCAAACTTCTGGAGAAAGAAATAGCTATTTCTCGGAAACTATAACAGATATTGCGTTCATTTTTTTTCTAGGTAAGTAGGATTGTGGCATTTACAAATAGTTTAAACAAAATTCGGTAGAGTTTACATAACACGAGCTATTTTATTTTTCCACCGGTACTAAATTTTATGAAATTCCAAATTTAGTAGACTAGAACTGGAACAATGTTCAGTTTTCACAGAAACATGACCTCTTTCAGCCCATATATACTTTTGTTCCCGTTCCGTCCGTTATATAAGTTTTATGAAAACCCAAGGAGTATTTTTTAAATTATTTGCAAGTTTTTTTTTTGAAAATTTTGTAAAAAAAATTTTTAATTTTTTTTTTTCATTTTTTTTAATTTTTTTTTTTTTTTTTTTTTTTTTTTTTTGAATTTTTATAGTTTATTTATTGGAGTTTTATCATCCTTAATATATAAGAAGATATAAAAAGCACAAAAACACAGGTATTTTCATGAAAAATAGTAAAAAAAATTAAAAAGTTTACCTTTGACCTTGAAGTCCTCTGCAACTACCAGACCGAATTTGACCGCTTGTAATTCAAGGGAAAGCTGATTGTGTTATCTGTCTAAAAATTATGAAAATATCTATATCCGTTCAAATGTTACAGAATTTTGACCAGGAAAAAACGATTCTGAACCACTGTGCGCCGCCAGCATACCACAGACGGACCTATTGTTTTACAAAGATGTTAACAAGGGTTCTCTGCCGGTCAGCTAATTGTTGTTGAGACCGTTGTTCAAGTAGCTGTGGCTGGCGCGGACGACTAAAACGTGTTATCGAACATTACAACCAATATCTTAAGGTAGTTAGTGATCGTAATCAGAACACCATCGATCAATATGTTCAGGGGGAGCTTCATTTCAGCCGTCCAGGTGGTGAAGAGTGTGACAGTGGATTTATTGGCCGATATTTTCATATTCCTCAGATGGAAGAAGGGCACGTAAACATTTAACCTATCACATTTGCCATCGAATACAGGGCACGACGAGAGGGTAGTACAGTCATCCTCAAACATTATGATCTCTATGCCGTCTGGAGGTTGTAGAATTTCAAAAAGGTGGAGGTTAAACAGTTTCAAGCACGGCTGTCTATGTCCTCGAACTGCTTGGTGTGGTTGAGGATATCAAAGGCCTTCGATAGATAACCGTTCGGTCAGGCCGTGCTGTTCTGGTTCTGACCTCAACTAATATGTTTGGATATGCCGTGTAATGCTGTTGTGGTCCTGTGCATTTTCCGGAATCCATACTGATGTTGGGCAACTGGTGGGAAACTGATTCTTCTCAGGGGGAAGGAAGGAGTAGTGCCCCTAAAATATTCGCTTCCGGCGACACACAGTGTTGCCGCTTCCATACAAAAGTTGACAAAAATAGAAGGCGTTGACATAGGATGATGAATTTTTGCACATGTATTTATGAGGGCACAGGAATGAAACATATCAACTTTGGTCCATATCAGTTCAGATTTGGATATAGCCCCCATATACATCTTTTCCCGATTTCGCAACAACTCTTTCAATTTTGATTGAATAGCCTTCAAATTTAATATGTGTTATTTTCTTAGGTCCCTGAGTAGTTTCACCGGAAATATCGGTTCAAATTTGGATATATGTAGCTCTCATATATCTTTCCCCGATTTTGCTATAAATCGCTCAATATTTGATGAATAGGCTTCAAATTTTACATGGGGTCTTCCCTCAGGCACCTGTTCAGTTTTAACGATATATATCTATCACCGATTTTGCTATAAATCGGTAAATCAAATCCTTGTACCAACCAGCCAACTTTCCAGGCTTCTGGTATAATATTGGTGGCTAGCGATAGATTGTGGACACTTGTTAAATACTAAACTCCAGGTTCATCCAGGTTCTTAAGCATTACCATTCAGATTCCGGGATGTGTAACATAGCTCATCGTAAATTGTGGTGGTACCTCCTCGGCTGAGAGGGCTCTTATACGGGATGACACAGTCCCCTTCCCTTATCACTCACGGAGTGCTCTATAAGCTATCGGTTAAAATACCACGCACAATAAAAGTATCAGCCTCTATCATTGTTCATTCCCGGATTCGAGAGTGATTTAATCGTTACCCACAATTTACTCAATCATGTAGCAATGTTGCACGGCTTTTGGTGGTTTAGCCAATTTTTCTACTTATGTTCAAGGTTCGTACGGCGAAGCTAATCACGGTCATTTCAAAGTCGCGTCCCCTCTACTGGGAACTTTGGTCTAATTTCGGGTATTTGACCAGAAGGAGTGTAGCGAGCGGCTGCAGGTTAATTATGTCCCGGAAAAATCTCTGATCTACCCTAGGGCGGTGATTTATAAATTCTTGCATATGATTTTCGGGACGCAGAGGCTACGTACATTTTGAAACGATCAAAAATGTGTCTCATCGGAATAATGGTTAGACAATTTGGAGTCGATTTAATCCAGAGCTCCGAAATACTCGCTCGAATTCTACTCACGAATTAATTCCGAGCACGTTTGAGCGGGGTATAAATAAATCGAGTATACTCTATTTTTACTCGTCACTCGCGAAGCATATTTCAGATTTGCTCGTTTTTACTCGCGAGTGAAAAGTGCTTGCGAGTACGAGTACTTGAAGATTACGAGTTTTGCAAGAAAAAACGAGTGCAAGTGAAAATACTCGACGACCCTCTCCGAACTTCGGAACAACCTCCTCTGGACCTCCGACCACCCTCCTCCGAACTTCGGAACAACCTTCCTCTGGACCTCCGACCACCCTCTTCCGAACTTCAGAACAACCTCCTCTGGACCTTCGAACAACTTGCTATTTCCATATTCAGTCCACAGGAACATCAAAACCTGTTCGCTACTACACACGCAACAACACACAAACAGCAAAAAAACATTTTTTTTCACTCGATTTTACTCATCGAGCAAACTCGTACTCTATTTCGAGTATTTTCACTCGCACTCTTATTTTTAAACCAAGAGTTCTCGCGAGTGCTCCCAAATTAAACAAAAGAGTTGAAAGTAAACTTCTTGTAAAACCCGTACTCTTCGAGTACTCCCACTCACAGGTATTTTTCACTCGCGAGTATAAACGAGCAAATCGGACTTTTTACTCGCACTCTTCGAGTACTCCCACTCGCGAGTAAAAAAGAGCAAATCGGAGCTCTGATTTAATCGTGTCCGTCTGTCGATCTATATGGCTTTGTGCACACGATAACTTTCGAAGGGATTAACCGATTTGATCCAACATTTTGTCCTCGTAATATTTTGGTCAAACTTAGATCTAACTCCGGTACCTTCCCCAAAAATGTTTTACATCTTTCTCTAAAATTCCTCCTGATATAATGACCCAAAAGATCTAAAGACCCACGGTTACCAATTAAAATGGCTGGGGTTGACACGATAAAGCTAATCAGACATATCAGCTGTGGGAGTAGCTCCTCTGTCATCGAAGTTTTACTTATCAAATGCAATGCGTTCTTACAATGGCGGATATTTATTTGTCCTTTCAATTTGTAAAACTTTTCTTTTCCAAAACATATGTATAGACTGTAGAGAAGCGATAATTCGTATCCCGATAATTCATAAACCTCTATAGATTGTAACAAACTGTCTGTCAAAATTATTTGAATCTGTTGTTAATAAACCATTTTGAAAAATCACAATGTATTTGTTTAAAAAGAAAAAAAAAAAAATAAAACCCTTATAGCCTTCAAACTGTTGATCAGAATAAACCAATATTGCGTCATATTTTGCTTTTGTATTTTTTTTCTATTAAAATACGCATTTGCAAAACATCAAATAAAAATTCCACAAATCAATGCTAATAAAATAAACATTTAAAATGCTGGAAATGCAAATGTCATAAAAAACAACATGTTTCAAGATTTCTAATATTTTTTTTCTCAGGGATTGGAAAAGGGTGTATCGGATGGCGGCAAATTATTAATACATGTCAAATAATGTCTAGAAAATAAAACGGAAATTTATTAGAAATATGAGAAAAATAAATTATTTATTTAATACTTATAAAAAGTTTTGCAAGGTCATGCTTTTATCAAACAGAGAATCTATTTTTCTTTATATCTTTTCAAGTTGACCCGAAAATCGTTTTTTTTTTTGTTTCGTACATGAAAACATAATTTAATAAGAATGATTAATTAATCATGGTTAATTGAAATTATTTTATAGACATCATAACTCTTGTGCCAGACACTGAAAATAAAACATGACTTTTTTAGTTTTTAGGAGAGAGCGGAGGTGAAGGAGCTCCCTTTCTCCTTTCTTACCCATAAGCTCAAAACATTTTCATAAAAATTTTCATAGTTTGGCACAAGACTTAGATTTTGTTCAATAACACTTCCGTTACACATGCCAGTGAATTGGTGCCAATTGAGTACATGTATTATACTCGAAAATGCCGAAAAAGTGTTCGATTGGCATGCAGTTTTCTTGTGTGTTTACACATGCCAGTGCAAGTTCAATTTCAAAATTATTTTAAGCTGCATTAACACACAAAAGTGCATTATATTTCAGATTTAAAACACAATTCACAACATATTTTATTACTTTTTATTTTATTTCGTTTTAAAAAGATTGTTTTCAATCATAAACATAATGAATCTGGTATTGCCGCCTTTTCAATATTGTGTAATCCCAGAGGGGAAATTATTTATCAACCTATATTTGCATGAAAAACATCAAAATTATGTCTTTACTAACCACTAATATATTGCAGCTGCCAAGACGTATTATTTGTGTTTCCTAATCTTTTTGAAAATATGCATTAAATCTTTGCATTCTTAAAAGAAACAAAAATGTACATGGATTAAAAAATAGTCTCGGCAACTCTTTTTTCATTTTCGACATATCATTGGCAGCCAGCTCAAAATTTTGCTGGCATGAAAAATCTAGTGACAGTGGAGTCGACAATTCAAAAAATGTAATTGTGGTAGTAAAATATTGTGTATGTATTGAATTTTTCGAACTGTCACTGGCATGTGTAAAGGTTGGGTAAACTGGATTCCTATTTCAAAATATGTAAAGTTTACCCAATGATTACACATGCAAGTAACTTACAGACAGTTGTGTATACATATTATAGTCGAAACTTCAATTTTTTCGAACTGACACTTGCATGTGTAGACGTTCGGAAAAAAATTGAAGTTACTTTCAAAGCACTTACATTGATTACTGACAAGAAAATTTTGTCGGCAGTGAGGTTGTTAGTTGGTGTGGCAATGAATATGTGTGAGTGTATTTGTGTTTTTCGAACTGCCACTTGCATGTGTAAACGGGGGGTAAGGCCTGCGTACATAAGCTGCTTTGCCTGATTGCCTTGCTTACCTGCTTCATTTCTGACGTAATAAAAATAATAGAATAAAGACGAAATTTCGAACTGGGTTGCCATCAGTTGGAAATTGGGTCGGCCTTCTTTGTTCTTTTATTTTTTATTGAAGCAGCAAAGCAAGGCAATCAGGCAAAGCAGCTTATGTACGCAGGCCTTAACAAAGAGTAAAAATTACGAAAATAGAAAATTTTCGTAACAGATGCAAACCTTTTAGGCTATTCATATATATTGATATATAAAGCATCATTTCTGTTATTGTTATTAATTATGATTGATATATTGTCACCATAAATGCCAAAAGTCGTAACTAACAAAATAATAATTTTACAGAAGAAGCAAAAAACGTTATAAAACAAGTAAAAAAGTATCAGTCGGCTTTGCCGACAGAGATATACCCTCAGCCTATGTGAATTGAAACTTTTATCTACGGTCAGATCGAATGTATTTATGGCCTTTTCATTATTTTGTGCCCTTTTGTGGACATTTGAACTTGCTGTGGACATTTAAGCTTGCTTAAAGTTCAAAAGGGTTGCAGAGGAAGTACTTATTTTGGGGGTCATATCTTTCCGATAGATATCGCGCCCACTAGCCATTTCAGTGGGTCATCATATAACTTTTGGGCCAGTATGCCAGGAAGCGTGGACTTGTCCACGGAAGACATAATACCGCTGTAAGCAGGACAACAACGAACAGCATCGGTATACATTTCCAAAGGATCTTCGAACAGATCTTAAAATGCACTTAGACACAAATGTTGAACTTTTGTGGAGGAGGTACTCTAAGGTGCCTCCATTTTAGAAGTTAAACTAAATTTGAAAAAATATTAGGAGATCAAAAGTTTGAACCAAATTTGTTCATGAGATATCGTGCATACAATTTAAGTGACATTTTTTTTAAATATTCGGGGGAAGTACCGGAAGTTGTGGACCGGTATTGTCTATTTTCGAACCGAAATTATGACAAAATATAAGGAAGGCCAAATTTTGGACCAAATCAGTTACTTCGAGAGTTATCGGGGGTTATCATGAACGGCAATTCCCCGTGAATTTTTTCACTTTCTCCCTTAAGTTGCAACGCCGGAGAGACGAAACTCGCGGGGAAATTTCATTCATGATAACCCCCATCGTTTTTTTTACACCTTTCAGGCGGTTTTCTCAAGAAGTATGGACTTGCCCCTGAAAAAACTTTTACCGTCGTTATTGAGGTAGCGAATACAAGTTGCTTTAACAAAAATTCGGGAGCAGGTCTTAAAGTGAACTTATCCGTAATTTTGTGTGATAGGTAGCCGAAGAAGTGAACATAGTCCATATTCGAACCTGGTCTATATCTGGTAGATATATTAGGATGTGTAAAGTATGGACCAAATCGATCACTCCCTTCAAGAAATATCGTGCGAACAATTTTTCCGAACATTTCTGAACTTTGGTGGGGGAGGTACCTGAAGGAGTGGACCGATATTGCTTATTTTCGAACTTAAACTATGTTTGGCCAAAATATTATGAAGGCCAAATTTTGGACCAAATCGGTTGATCCGTTCGAGAGTTATCTTGCGCTTCAACCACTAAACACGGTGTTATAGGGTTTTTTTGCATCTTTCAGGTTATTTTCTCAGGAAGTATGGGCTTGCCCCTAATGAGACATGTACCGTCGTAAGCGTGGCAGTGAATACAAATTGTTAAAACAAAAATCAAAGCGATTCGAGAGCAGGTCCTAAACTGAACTTTTCCGAAATTTTGTGTTAGGGAGGTACCCGAAGGAGTGGACCGATTGAGTCCATATTGAAACCTTATCTAAGTCTGGTACACATTCCACGATGGGCAAAATATGGACCAAATCGGTTACTCCCTTCAAGAGTTATAGTGCTCATAAATTTTCCGAACATTCTCGAACTTTTGTGGGGGAGGTACTGGAAGGAGTGGACCGATATAACCCATCTTCGAAATTAAACTAAGTTTGGACAAAATATTACGAAAGCCAAATTTTGGACCGAATCGGTTGATCCGTTCGAGAGTTATCGTGCGCTCCAGCCAGCCAGACAGACGGACATTGCTAAATCGACTCCAAATTGTCTGAAACGGATTTCGTCTAAACATACTTGGGGTCTAAAACCATCATTTCAATGAGGCACATTTATCCCGTATGAAAGTGTATATACCCTCGTTAGCATAAATGCTGAGGGTATAATGAAAAACTGTCTTATGGGATATTATCAATCATATATGAATGGGAGTAAGTAATGAAACCAATACCGCGCAAACGCTTGGTTTTGAGATCCGTCATTACAGCAAAATCTGCAATGTTATCCCATTTTCCGAAATGCCTTGAATAGGATCGTTATTTTTTAACGTAGAAGCTTTAAATTTTGCAATTTTAGTCTTATGTATTAGATTCAATCAAAAAACTAATTTTGACTTTTTTGGAGATACGACTTGGGGCATTTATGGTGACGATATGTATGTACCTTATGTCAATGCCAGTCATTATTCAATATTACAAATTATTATATTATTTTTTCGTAAAATAAATCAATTGAACAGTATTGAGCAGTTGCCTAACAAATTTTCCATCAAATCATATTTTGGGAATTTTCCACTCTTTAAAAATTGTGGCTTCTCGGCAAACATAACTGTAATGGCATGCAATTGTGAGCTGAATAAAGAAACAAGAATGAAGCAAAGGGGAAATGGGCAAAAGAAGATTTGAAATATTTACAGTGAAGAACAAAAGTATGTTGCAGTCGAACTTCTCTATAACGTATCAGTTGGGGACTGACAAATTACTACGTTATAGAGAGACCGGGCTAAAATGGTTTAATTTTACCTACATACATGAGTGGGTTATAAACAAACGACTTTACCGTCAGAGATATATTCTCAGCCTGTGTGAATTAGACTTTCAACTATGGACAGATCGATTATAGGGATATGTAAAATCGATTTCGGTTAATCGATTAATCGATTATTAACATAAAATTTCCAAAAGTCGTAGTCGACTATTGACTGTGCGAAAACCGAAAAATCGATTATTCTTAGTTGACTTTCGGAAGACGGAGTCAACTATTATTCGTAGTCAACCATTAGTCGTAGTCTATTATCATTCGTTGTCGGCTATTAATCGTGGTCGACTACGAGTATTAGTCTTAGTTGACAATTGGGTGTGCTAAAACCGCATAATTGACGATACTTTTTTTATACATATAACCATCACGCATCGCATCAACGAAAATGTTCGATTATATTCGATTATAATCGGTTTTCGGCGGTTAACGATTAATCGAAAGTCGACTTTTATAACACTCTCAAATAATCCACTAACCGAAAATCGAGTTTTCAGTTTTTCACGAAAACCGAATTATCGAAAAACCGATTATTGCAATTCACTGCAATACCGGCTATCGAATATCGGCTACACAACCAAAATCCTTTTCCCCAAAAATTATGTTTTTAGGGGTTTTTCAGAATTGTGTGTCCCTTTTTTGACATTTGTACTCGACGATTAAAGGTAATTGAAGGAATGGATCGACAGCCCATTTTGGGAGTCATTAGCTGTGTTCCTTTACCATTTGTTACCATTTTTAACCTGCCAAGCGTTCCTTAACCCCAAAAAGTGGTAAAACTGGGAGCAATTTTTAAGAGAGTGAGAGAGGAGAGATATATACCAAAGGCTACCAGACAAATTTCTGCAGTTAACAAATGGTAGAACTGATTTTTCGACATTTGTTTGACGTTTATTTCACAATGAAGAAAAAAATGAACGAAAAAACGAACGCTGACAAAACAAAATTAAAAACTGTGAAATAAAAGAAGAAAATTGAATTTTTATGTTTCTTTTTGACATTGCTATCAGATCTACTATTTTTTCGTTCCTTTACTTTTCTGGTAAAACTGGTCATGAGAGAGCAATATTGAGCAAGTCTGAAAGTAAAGGAACAAAGCTATTTGCTTGGTTGCTCCATTCAAGAGATATCGCACGGTACCGGATGGTGTGGACCGATATTCCCCATCTTCAAACATAAACTACGCGTACTTCCTGCAAAATGGTGTTAACTAGCTTATGCATACACCTTATCGGCGTGTCGTATCTGATTTTGAACAGCTCGGGTTATAGCCCATCGGCTCCTGCTGCCTTATTATTCTTCAGCCGGTTTATTGCTGCCTTTACCTCATATAAATAGGGCGTTTCAGATAGTTTTAACTCGATTTAGCAATGCCCGTCCGTCTGTCTGGCTGGCTGGAACGCACGATAACTCTTGAACGGATGAACCGATTTGGTCCAAAATGTGGCCTTCGTAATATTTTGTCTAAACATAGTATAAGTTTAAACATGAGCCACATCGGTCCACGCCTTTAGGTACCCCACCCACAAAAGTTCAACATTTTTGTTTAAGTTCAGTTTAGGGTCTGTTCAAAGATCATTTGGAAATGAATACCGATGTTACTGTTTACAGCTATAGTATGTTTTTCGTGGAAGTCCATGCTCCCTGACTAACTGAAATGACTTGAGGAAAACAACTCCCATGACTCATTGAAATAAATGACTCCCAAAATAAGATTATGCCGATGCATTCCATTAGTTACCTCCTCCGCAACACTTTTCAGCTTTAATCCAAAAATTTTGTAATCGACAAGTTCATACCTCCAAAAAGGGCCACAATCTGAAAACCCCTAATACATAATTATTGGGGGAAAGGATTTCGGTTGCGTAGCCGGTATTCGATTCGATATCGTCGATAGATGAAATGTTTAATTCACACAGGCTGAGGGTATATCTCTGTCGGCAAAGCCAAGTTTTTAACGTTCTTATGGGTGAACGCATGGCACACTAATGCCAAGTTTACACTTGCGCTCCAAAATCCACTGGATTTCACGAAATCCTGAAATACACCCCGGTGTTTACACTTATTTTTTGTTGATTTCAAATATATCACAATGATCAAGGTAGATGCATATGCGAAAAATATTCGACAATATAGAACTTTACAACTTTATTTGAAAAATTATAATAAAATTATCTATATATCGTATTAATTGTGTATAGTACTAAAAAATGAAGAAATAAAAAAATGATTTTTATCGTTGAGACGTCATAATAATAAATTTTGATAGATGAAAGTTGTGCTCAGAACCTGCACAATATTAGTACTTGCAGTAGTTTTCCCGTTTAGTGCTAAAATGCGTTCCCGTACTCCGAAATCTAGCAAGACTTGCACTTCTCTTTAAACAAAAATAGCGCCGATTAACACCCTCTTCTCCTGTTTTCTGCCATACAATTTTGGCGTAGTAGAAACTAGCAGCAATCATGTTCGTTGGCATCTAATCATGATGAAATAATAAGGTGACGTAAAACGTCCAGCTGATTGGTTTCAATCTGTCAAATTTTTTGTTATTGTGAAAACGTAAACAAACATTTTGACATATTGAAGAATTTTCCGCCAAAAGTGAGTTGTTGTTGTGCTACTTACGTGACCTATTAAATAGATCTTGGCATCTAATATATGTACGTTGATTTTGACATTTATGCTGGAATTTTTGCAATTTCCGTCATTTTTCCGTTCCTGTATTTTTTAAGAAATTTGTATGGGGAAGCAATTTTTGACAATTTGCTCTTTTTTTTAACATTACCATTAAAAAAGTACGGGAACACAATGAAAAATAGCATTGTAACAAATTCAATATTTTTTTCACATTGTTTACAAATTTTTATACTAAAATTTTTTGTTGCAGCAATTGAACATCTACCTTGTTTATTGTGATACGTGAAAAGTGTTGCAACTTTTGGTACTTTTATAGGCAAAAACAGGGTTGTATATCATGTGTACTGTGATTTCGATGTTGATTTCGCTGAAATCACGAAATGAGATGATTTCATTTTTGTATGCGAAATCATGATAAATTTTGCTTGATTCCGCGCGAAATCACGAAACGCCTTCGAAATCACGAAACGACGCCGAATGTAAACCAAACATAATACAGGTACAACGGCAAAAACAGCTGGGGCCTAATTACGTGATTCGATTCGATCGAGTATTTGCTCGTGAAAAAGATTTCGACACGATAAAAAAGCGGCATGACGAGATTCGATCGAAATCATTGATCGAATGTTTCGAGAGTAACCGGTAGTCGAACTATGAAAACCTATGTATACTATAGGGAAAATTATGAAGGTAGATGTAAAAAAGGTGTTTTTTTTTTTTTTGAAAGCAAGAACCAAAAAAACAAAATTATGAATGAAAAATGTAAATATTTGTGGAATTTTTTGAACAATACATTGAATAATAATTTCCGTATGAAGTTGTGCAAAGAAAATAAGAAAATTATTAATTCTTGCAAAATCTTTTTGACATTGTTGTAACGGATTGCTAATACATCTACCTTAATAATCCTCTCTCAAAATAAATGAGAGAGAGTTTGGTGGGTGTTTTGCATTAGCCTCTCTGAGAGAATATTTCCTTTGGTAAACAACGGGGGATGAAATGTTTAAAATGTACTTCACTTATAAAATAAAGGCTATTAATATTAAATATTTTTTTCTGTTTTGCAGAAATGCTTATTTTTCAACTTATTTTTTAACGACTGCAAAACTAGTTTTTGTTTAATGATTGCTTGCATTTTGATTCTAAATTTATCACAATTTCTAAAAACGACTGCAAAGGACTTTTCCCAATTTCTCTTGTTATATTGTCTAAAAAATGCTGCCAATTATTTACTAACATCGTTTTTCTTCTATAAAACGATAACAAACAACAATTTTTACATTTTAAACAAAAAGACAATAAGAAATCTTTCATTTTATTTGTTTACGATAGGCAATTTGGCCTCGATAAATTACTCGCAAATTTTGCTCAATTACTCGATAATTTTACTCGATAACGAATGTTGTCATCCCAACTTTGAGTACTCAGGTCGAAACAACTCGATATCGAATCACATAATTAGGCCCCTGATCTTCATGCCAGTTGTCAAAATGCATTATTGTGAATAAAATCGCATACAAAATGCAAACAAGCAATTCACAGTAATGCATTATTGTGAACAAATTTGACGTTTTGCATGATTTGATGTAGCACCTTCTTATTCCACCATGTGTGAACGCCACATCTTAGCTCACTACCTTTAAAGGGTGTTAAAGGCAGCTCGCCAAATCACACCGCTTTACATTAAAGAGGGACCGAGATACATACATATGTCGGTCAGGGACGTTGCTTGCTATTGTTCATCCCCTACGTCACCCTTTATACTAATGGTGGTAAAAAATCAGCAGTAATAAGGGCGTTGTAAAAGTTTCGATAATTTTCTTCTTCCAATCGTATATGCTCTCAACCTATACGAATACATTTGAACTTTACTGTATATTGTGAAGGCATGTACATGCATCATTCGATACGATCATTCATCATTAACCAGTTTCCCAAAATATACCTACAATGATATTGCAATATTCGATAAAAAACAACAATAACAAAGGCAAAGCACTTTGCTGCACAAACATACATTCATACATAGGTACATATGAACATGCAACTTCTGCCCAAGTCGTTGATTGTTGATGCTCTTTAAAATCAACATTTTTTTTGTTGATTGGATGCTTGTTGCTGGTGCTCTTGATGCTTGCATGCTCGTGACGTTATTAAAGTAATTAGCTTCATTCACCGGACCCCCCTCTTGTACGATTGGTTATGAGCCACTGAGCAAAAAGTATTGAAGACAAGCCCCCGTGCATGACGTCACGTAACTCTAACTGTGCTCTTTACTAACTTGTTTGACTTGATGCTTGATGGCTGGTTTTCATATCAGAGGCTGGTTGGCAGGGCGACGACATCCATACGTATTTTGTTATGAACAATGTACATTGTACATCTCCACTTGAAACGTGTTCCCAACAAAAAGTTGGCGCTAAAGCCAGTCGTTAGCCGTATGCCCCAGAAATTAAATTTTATTTCATCATACAATCTTTTTACGTCGTACTCATATGGATGTGGTTAAAATTAGGTGTATTTATACAAGTGATGAGGAGGCATGGCATGATTGATGTACAAGCATACAAATAATCTGATGTCCATCGTGGTTGTTGTTGTTGTGTAAAAAACCCACAAGCATAATGCGTACATTTTCTTATTTTAGAACAAATTGAATGGTTTGGTATGGCATGTGGTGTGGTAGAGTTTCACGTTGTTACGTATCCCATATGGTCTAGTGGCTAGGATATCTGGCTTTCACCCAGAAGGCCCGGGTTCGATTCCCGGTATGGGAAAGTTTTTTTTTAATATTTTTTTTTTTATAAATTGAGTATCCAATTTTGAAAGTAAATTTCAAATCTTTATTAATGGGTTTATTGGCCTCTGCCAATAAAGAAATGTGTGCGTGCCCATGGGCACATGCATGTTCTTTGTAAGAAAATAAAATTGACATTAAAAATATTTGTTGGCAATTTGCGAATTGTATTTACAACCTGTCATGTGTTGTGTAGCTCACAAACTTATAGCAAGCAACATTTTCATATGACGCAATATTTTATCTCAGCATGCAATTAAGTTCGTCCAATGAATTTGATTGAATTTCAATTACAAGTAATTTGTGACAGAACCAAAAGAAATTGAAGATGTAACGACAGCCGACCGACCGACCAACCAACCGACCATTACTTATGAAATGAAGCTTACGTTACCGCCTTAAATAAGAACAAATTAAAAATAAACTCATAAGAAACGCAAATTATTAAATTGTTTGATACGCATTGTCATTCTCTCAATTGAAAGAGACAACAAAAATTTCCGCAATTTGTTTTTATTTTCGTAGAAAAATGTGTACATCAATGTGAATATACCTATTACACGGGCCACTTGCTCTGATCTTGACATTTAAATGCAGGACTTTGAAGCGAAAATATCTTTGGTCAAATTGCGGGGAATTTAGTTTTCATGTCGAAAGATTCAATAACACAATATAACGATAACTTTCCCAGCAATAATTACTCAGCAAGTTCCAGCAACTTTTCTCAGTGAATTTTACTCTCTGAAGCCAAAAAAATGCAGAAAGTTATCAATCAACATTTTGTGAGAACCTGCAGTCGCACAGAGGGGAAATTTATGTTAAAAGTTGATTAAAAGCCCTAGAAAGCTCATTTATAGTCGGATTGATATAAAATTTTGCACAAAGCCTATCTTCTGTACAAGGATTAATCCTATAGAAAATAATGAAAATCGGTCCAGATTTGGATGCAGCTTCCATATATATACGCATCTGATATGAGATAAAAATTCACCAAAATCACTGAAATTTTACACATGCAACCTGAACTAGCCTAAAAAAAACATTGAGCCAATTTTCAAACAAATCGGTACAGATGTATATATAGTTCCATATACATATATTTCATTCCAAATTTTATTTTTTGAAACGTACTTAAATTAAATTTTTCTCAATTCACATGAGAAAAGTCGTGAATGTTTCTGAATAATGCAAACATATTTGATAGGTGTTGGTTTATTCTGATAAATAAGAGCCCCTGTTATAAGGCGGAACAAAATTTAGTGTGAGTAAACCTTGCAATTCCATATAAAAATATTTCATATTTTAGTTAAGAAAAATTAGATTTTTTCGGAATGGCGCAAATATGCGCAATTTTTTATGATTGAATCTGATATTTGAGACTCAAGCGCATAAAACATTAGAAGAAACTATGGTCGGGAAACGACGGGGAAATAGACTTTTTCACTATTGAAATTGTAGTAATCTTAAATATTATCATAAAAAATTATCATAAAGAGGATATGTATCACCATTATTAAAGAGCAAAGATGTAAAATCAATCTAAAAATTTTAAATGCTAATCTTGTTCGGAGACTGTACAAAAACAATAAATCTTGAAAAATATAAATTTTCGCGAAAATAATGTCATTTTAATGTTCACCTAATTTCTTAGTTTTCGAAAATTTACTTTTTGTTTTCAGTATGGCTGAGTTCAATCGACTGCTGCATTTGATTGGATAATCTTACAAAGTCGAGGATGATTATAGCAAATGTAGAAAAGAGTCTGGTTGCCGTTTATCAACATTTTTTTCATAAAAAACGATTTTCATATTTTGAGTTTTGAGCAACTTTAGGCCTATGTTTCCCCTCTGTGAGTCGGCTGTTTCCGAAAATGTATGAAAAGTGATTTTGTTTCATTTGATATTGTTACGGAATTAGATTTAACTAATCTCCGTGTAGACGTTGTTTTATTCCCCAGTACGATTTGTACCAAATAAAACAGGGTTCGTTTTAGATTACGTTTCTACAATGCTTTATTTACTTTATTACACTTATTCAGAACCGACTTTAATTACTAAGCACACAGCAAGTCTCTAGTTAGCACGCAGCTATTCTTTTTCCGATCTGTTCAGTTCAACGCTTAAAACACAACTCAACTCAATGTTGCCATTCGTAACTCTATTTATACCCAAAATCTCCTTGGTCTTGAAATATCTAGAACATATGGCAACACCTCGAATCTGTGCAGCGAACACACAGACGCACATTCGCACTAAGCGAACATCCATACTCACATACATACAAGCACAGTAATGACGTAACTACAACAACAAACAAGTGCAATAAAGAAGTAACAAACTAAGCAATAATTACATGATTGTGGCAAAACAAAACAAAAGCACATTAATGAAAGGTAAAGAACATCTAGAATAATGAAGATAATTCTACATGATAATTGTTGTTGCTTAAATAAAGTAACTGCGTAATAAAACTTTACGTTACAATTCAAATTTTTAACTTAACGGAAATTAAACTAAATTAACTTAAACCTATCAGTTACATTCGTAACATTGCCTCCCGCTTAAGCCTGTTCCTCTTGACTAGACGCAGTTCTGGTTCCGTAGTGGTAGCAACCGATGTAGATGTACCCTCTACTGCGTCAGCTTTGGTCTTTTGCTCCTCTGGACGACGTTGCCTTCTCTCCAGGAATCGTGACGTTATACCTTCTTTCTTTGTGGTCACCTTCCTAAGTGCCACCTGGTCTTCATCAGACTTGTCCTTCCTTGCTGTACGTCTGCTTTTCGATGGACGTTTCCTCGACGTACATCTTCGTTTTTTCCTCCTCGTTGCGAGATTTTTCCGCTTTCGTACTGGCCATTTTTCGGCGGCTTCCACCTTCAGCGTACGGACATCTACAGCGATTTCGACAGATTCTGCGCTAGGGCGACACATGCTTTTCTTCTCTTTGTAGCCCACATTTATCGGTATTTCCACATTGGACCAAGTCATCACACGGTGCTTTATGTCCAGGTTTATATCGAAGGCAATCATGAAGTCTACACCAAGTATAACTTCGTCCATAATATCGGCCACTATAAAATCGAAATTTACAGATTTTCTACCCATGCTCAGCCTTTGGTAGGCCTTTCCATGCACCGTCGTAGTCTCGCCTGTGGCCGTCCGCAATTTGACTCCATTTAACGGCAATACCTTCCCTTTCACCAAATCCGGTCTAATAATGGACTTTGTTGCACCGGTGTCCAATGTCAAGGTACGCAATACACCATTGACGAAGCCTTTCACCGTTAAGTTGTGGTTCTTCTGCTGGACTATGGCTATAGAAATTGTGGGACCATCGTTTTCATCCTCTGCCAGCGGCGCCTCGTGATCGACGGAATTCATTTTATTTGATTCACCTGATGTCTCTCTTTCCAGATTCTTGGCCACCGGTTGGTCGTCGCTTTTTGAAGGCGGTGAGGTGGATCTGAGCCTTGGTTGTTGCAATATGCATTCTCGTGCAATGTGTCCAGCTTTACGACAGTTGTAGCAAGTCTTTCTCGTTTTACCAGCCCCTCGTTTCACACGCATTAGTGCATCCTTTAGCGGATCGACAACGGTCTGGGAATTGTTGTCCTCAACTTGCAGCCTCCTCACGTTGTAAGCTTTAGGTTTCACCAGCATCCTCGCGGTTTCTTGGGCCAGGGCAAATGACACGGTTTCTGCAAATGTTCCTATCGGTGCCGCATACGCCGCAAATTTTATCTCTGGATCACGAATACCACTTGCAAATGTCTCAATCTTTATGCGGTCCACCAATGGATGTGTCTCTCCTGGATATGCCAACCGCTCTATATCAGCCGCAAAGTCTTGTAAGGTCTCATTTGGCTTCTGGACTCTTCCCCTCAGTTCCATTCGGTAGATCTCTTGCTTGTGTTCACTACCGTACTTACGTTCAAGAGCAGCCATTATATCTCCATAGTTGTTCCTAGAAGCGGCGGGAATACTCTGTAATACGTCAGCAGCATCACCCTTCAATGCCATAAGGAGTGATACCGCCTTGTCGTTGTCGTTCCAAGAATCTCTAGCAGCCAATGTCTCGAACTGTAATTTGAACACATTTAAAGAGGTAGAGCCGTCGAACACTGGAGGCTTGATTTTTATCGTGTTATGAATAGCTCTCACTGGGCCACCTTTGATTTCCAGTTCCGACATTTTCTTCTCCAGGTTCACAAATTTCTCGTCATGGGCCAGAAATTTCTCGTCAACAGACAGAATCTTTTTATCCAACTCTTTAATTTGCACCTCCATGTTTTCTACTCTCTTTTCAATCACTATCGTGATGTTCTCGAGTTTCTCGTTAATTTTTCTAGAATTCTCTTCCAACTCCTCTTTTAAGTTTCTTGAATTTTCTTCAAACATCCTAGAATTTTCTGCCATTAAGTTTTCGGTGATTTTTCTAGAGTTCTCCTCCAACTTTTCCTCTAATTTTCTGGAATTTTCTTCGCTCATTCGACAATTTTCTGCTTTCATTTCCATCATAAGTTTGGAGGTTTCTTCGCTCATTCGACAATTTTCTGCTTTCATTTCCATCACAAGTCTGGAAGTTTCTTCGCTCTTTCTGGAATTTTCTTCCATTTTAGCATCTAATTTCTCCATCATCATAGCCAGCATTGATTTCAAATCGTCACCCCTGGCAGCTACCGACGAAACTTCCTCAACGCTGGATTCGCCCTTTGCCGTTAACTCGACTTCCTCCTTCTCGAACTCATATTCATCGATGTTCATTCCACGGCGCTCGAACTCTTCCAACAAGCGTTTTTGTAGTTCGGCCTTGTTGCCAGTAGAACACAACTCCAACTTACTTAGCTCCTTCTTCAAGTCTTCCACTCGCAGATCCTTAAACTTCATTGTAGGATGATCGTAATCTCACTGCTGACACCAATTGTTACGGAATTAGATTTAACTAATCTCCGTGTAGACGTTGTTTTATTCCCCAGTACGATTTGTACCAAATAAAACAGGGTTCGTTTTAGATTACGTTTCTACAATGCTTTATTTACTTTATTACACTTATTCAGAACCGACTTTAATTACTAAGCACACAGCAAGTCTCTAGTTAGCACGCAGCTATTCTTTTTCCGATCTGTTCAGTTCAACGCTTAAAACACAACTCAACTCAATGTTGCCATTCGTAACTCTATTTATACCCAAAATCTCCTTGGTCTTGAAATATCTAGAACATATGGCAACACCTCGAATCTGTGCAGCGAACACACAGACGCACATTCGCACTAAGCGAACATCCATACTCACATACATACAAGCACAGTAATGACGTAACTACAACAACAAACAAGTGCAATAAAGAAGTAACAAACTAAGCAATAATTACATGATTGTGGCAAAACAAAACAAAAGCACATTAATGAAAGGTAAAGAACATCTAGAATAATGAAGATAATTCTACATGATAATTGTTGTTGCTTAAATAAAGTAACTGCGTAATAAAACTTTACGTTACAATTCAAATTTTTAACTTAACGGAAATTAAACTAAATTAACTTAAACCTATCAGTTACATTCGTAACATTGCCTCCCGCTTAAGCCTGTTCCTCTTGACTAGACGCAGTTCTGGTTCCGTAGTGGTAGCAACCGATGTAGATGTACCCTCTACTGCGTCAGCTTTGGTCTTTTGCTCCTCTGGACGACGTTGCCTTCTCTCCAGGAATCGTGACGTTATACCTTCTTTCTTTGTGGTCACCTTCCTAAGTGCCACCTGGTCTTCATCAGACTTGTCCTTCCTTGCTGTACGTCTGCTTTTCGATGGACGTTTCCTCGACGTACATCTTCGTTTTTTCCTCCTCGTTGCGAGATTTTTCCGCTTTCGTACTGGCCATTTTTCGGCGGCTTCCACCTTCAGCGTACGGACATCTACAGCGATTTCGACAGATTCTGCGCTAGGGCGACACATGCTTTTCTTCTCTTTGTAGCCCACATTTATCGGTATTTCCACATTGGACCAAGTCATCACACGGTGCTTTATGTCCAGGTTTATATCGAAGGCAATCATGAAGTCTACACCAAGTATAACTTCGTCCATAATATCGGCCACTATAAAATCGAAATTTACAGATTTTCTACCCATGCTCAGCCTTTGGTAGGCCTTTCCATGCACCGTCGTAGTCTCGCCTGTGGCCGTCCGCAATTTGACTCCATTTAACGGCAATACCTTCCCTTTCACCAAATCCGGTCTAATAATGGACTTTGTTGCACCGGTGTCCAATGTCAAGGTACGCAATACACCATTGACGAAGCCTTTCACCGTTAAGTTGTGGTTCTTCTGCTGGACTATGGCTATAGAAATTGTGGGACCATCGTTTTCATCCTCTGCCAGCGGCGCCTCGTGATCGACGGAATTCATTTTATTTGATTCACCTGATGTCTCTCTTTCCAGATTCTTGGCCACCGGTTGGTCGTCGCTTTTTGAAGGCGGTGAGGTGGATCTGAGCCTTGGTTGTTGCAATATGCATTCTCGTGCAATGTGTCCAGCTTTACGACAGTTGTAGCAAGTCTTTCTCGTTTTACCAGCCCCTCGTTTCACACGCATTAGTGCATCCTTTAGCGGATCGACAACGGTCTGGGAATTGTTGTCCTCAACTTGCAGCCTCCTCACGTTGTAAGCTTTAGGTTTCACCAGCATCCTCGCGGTTTCTTGGGCCAGGGCAAATGACACGGTTTCTGCAAATGTTCCTATCGGTGCCGCATACGCCGCAAATTTTATCTCTGGATCACGAATACCACTTGCAAATGTCTCAATCTTTATGCGGTCCACCAATGGATGTGTCTCTCCTGGATATGCCAACCGCTCTATATCAGCCGCAAAGTCTTGTAAGGTCTCATTTGGCTTCTGGACTCTTCCCCTCAGTTCCATTCGGTAGATCTCTTGCTTGTGTTCACTACCGTACTTACGTTCAAGAGCAGCCATTATATCTCCATAGTTGTTCCTAGAAGCGGCGGGAATACTCTGTAATACGTCAGCAGCATCACCCTTCAATGCCATAAGGAGTGATACCGCCTTGTCGTTGTCGTTCCAAGAATCTCTAGCAGCCAATGTCTCGAACTGTAATTTGAACACATTTAAAGAGGTAGAGCCGTCGAACACTGGAGGCTTGATTTTTATCGTGTTATGAATAGCTCTCACTGGGCCACCTTTGATTTCCAGTTCCGACATTTTCTTCTCCAGGTTCACAAATTTCTCGTCATGGGCCAGAAATTTCTCGTCAACAGACAGAATCTTTTTATCCAACTCTTTAATTTGCACCTCCATGTTTTCTACTCTCTTTTCAATCACTATCGTGATGTTCTCGAGTTTCTCGTTAATTTTTCTAGAATTCTCTTCCAACTCCTCTTTTAAGTTTCTTGAATTTTCTTCAAACATCCTAGAATTTTCTGCCATTAAGTTTTCGGTGATTTTTCTAGAGTTCTCCTCCAACTTTTCCTCTAATTTTCTGGAATTTTCTTCGCTCATTCGACAATTTTCTGCTTTCATTTCCATCATAAGTTTGGAGGTTTCTTCGCTCATTCGACAATTTTCTGCTTTCATTTCCATCACAAGTCTGGAAGTTTCTTCGCTCTTTCTGGAATTTTCTTCCATTTTAGCATCTAATTTCTCCATCATCATAGCCAGCATTGATTTCAAATCGTCACCCCTGGCAGCTACCGACGAAACTTCCTCAACGCTGGATTCGCCCTTTGCCGTTAACTCGACTTCCTCCTTCTCGAACTCATATTCATCGATGTTCATTCCACGGCGCTCGAACTCTTCCAACAAGCGTTTTTGTAGTTCGGCCTTGTTGCCAGTAGAACACAACTCCAACTTACTTAGCTCCTTCTTCAAGTCTTCCACTCGCAGATCCTTAAACTTCATTGTAGGATGATCGTAATCTCACTGCTGACACCAATTGTTACGGAATTAGATTTAACTAATCTCCGTGTAGACGTTGTATTATTCCCCAGTACGATTTGTACCAAATAAAACAGGGTTCGTTTTAGATTACGTTTCTACAATGCTTTATTTACTTTATTACACTTATTCAGAACCGACTTTAATTACTAAGCACACAGCAAGTCTCTAGTTAGCACGCAGCTATTCTTTTTCCGATCTGTTCAGTTCAACGCTTAAAACACAACTCAACTCAATGTTGCCATTCGTAACTCTATTTATACCCAAAATCTCCTTGGTCTTGAAATATCTAGAACATATGGCAACACCTCGAATCTGTGCAGCGAACACACAGACGCACATTCGCACTAAGCGAACATCCATACTCACATACATACACAGTAATGACGTAACTACAACAACAAACAAGTGCAATAAAGAAGTA
Source organism: Musca autumnalis (assembly GCF_047663935.1). Classification (NCBI taxonomy): domain Eukaryota; kingdom Metazoa; phylum Arthropoda; class Insecta; order Diptera; family Muscidae; genus Musca; species Musca autumnalis. Next base: position 10,295,506 of record NW_027412088.1, on the reverse strand, counting down.
ACAAACTAAGCAATAATTACATGATTGTGGCAAAACAAAACAAAAGCACATTAATGAAAGGTAAAGAACATCTAGAATAATGAAGATAATTCTACATGATAATTGTTGTTGCTTAAATAAAGTAACTGCGTAATAAAACTTTACGTTACAATTCAAATTTTTAACTTAACGGAAATTAAACTAAATTAACTTAAACCTATCAGTTACATTCGTAACAATATGTTAAACCATATGGAACAAAAACATACATTTTAAAATTTCATTTTACTGGTTTAAAGCAATAATCATATCCACAATGCTTTAGAATCTAAAAAATGTGAAATTGTCTCGAACAATTTGTTAACATTTTGAGTTGTTTACATTGAACAGCTGGCCAAACTTACAAATGTTTTTGGTGCAAATTTTCCCAGCAAAAATTTGCACGTTCTCAGTCACAGAGCTGTCAAAAAATCTTTCTCAACTCGCTCTCTTTTACTGGACAATTTTGTTATCGAACAGCATTCAGTAAAAATTTGTACGAATTTGTACAAATTTTTGGGTTATCGTACAGACCTAATGTTGGCGCAAAGTTCTACCCAAGGCACATTTATATAAGGTAGAAGTGACAATCAGCTGTATTTTTATTTTTTTGTAAATTCAGTTTTCAAAATGTAATAGGGTCTACTCATGAAATTTGAAACTTCGTAAATTGCTGCCATAAAATTCTTCTTTTCATCGTAAACGAGTAATAACAATGTCCTACGACAGTTCTGTATGCGTTTTATTTACATTTTGATTCAAATTTGTTCTATTTTAGAGGATTTTCAAAATATATTTATGTTTTTCCTGAGAAAATTTTTAGAAGGACCCACTGTACAATAATACAGGTACAACGACAAAAACAGCTGATTATCACATTAGTTGTCAAATTGCATTATTGTGAATAAAATTACATAGAAAAGGTAAAAAACAATTCACAGTAATGCGTTATTTTGACGTTTGGTGTGGTACATGGTGGAATAAGAAGGTTACACTATTGAAGGTTAACCCACTGGGTTTAATAGATCCAGTGGGTTAATCTTTGCTGGTTACACTTAGCTTTTCGAGGATATAAACTGTCAGCTGATTTACGTATACGTTTACGTATACATACATACAAAATAACACAAATATAAAAAAAAAAGGTTTCCAAAAATTAAAATGGTAACTTTTGATGCATTACAACAAGTAAGTATTTAAACAGTATTGTGATTGATTGGAAAACAAAAAATATGGGACAAAATGCATAAATAGTGAGCAAAGAAAACATTTACTGAAGATGTAATAAACACGTGTTTTACACTTGTACGATTTCTCGTATGAGATATCGTCCCCTCTTTGCTCATATTCGTATATTTTACATGCAGGGATACATTTTTGTATCATTGTACTTTTTGTTAAAAAAGTGTCTAATGTAAAAAATAACTAATTTTATGATTTTCAAATAACTTTAGATTAAGAAAAGGCCATAATATCTCATACGACCAATCGTAAAAGTGTAAAACACGACAAACTCTGTTGTAAAAACAGCTGCAACTTTTCGTACTTTTTGAGCATAGTTGCATTTTTTTGCACATACATCGAATCCAACACTGCATTTTTGGTGGATTTGTGCCGGATTTAAAATAAACCCAGCCATGAGAGGATTTAATTTTTGTATGGCAAATCTGGTCAGATTTGACCAGATTAAGCAAATAAATCTTCATGAAATGGGTTAACCCGGCAAAAAGCTGTAGTGTAACCGTGCTATTACATCAAATCATGTCAAACGTCAAATTTGCTCACAATAATACATTACTGTGAATTGCTTGTTTACATTTTGTATGTGATTTTATTCACAATAAAGATGGGTACACATTGTCAGTTTTGAATGTCGATATTTCGCAGTTATCGATAACTGTCAAACCGTCCAGCAACCACAAAATATTTTGTGGTTGCATGATGAATGACAAAAATAAACGGCCACACTAGCAAGCAACAACAAAGCTGTCATTCAAAACTGACAATGTGTACCCAGCTTAACGCATTTTGACAACTGGTATGAAGATCAGCTGTTTTTGGCGTTACACCTTATTATTATTGTGGTAAATGGCCCGATTATTGTTATCGATGTAACACCTTCTTATTCCGCCATGGAACGACCCCATTATTCAATATTTTCTTTAACATTAAATTTTCTATAAGAAAAAAACCCTGTCTGTGCCAATTAAAATGACTTATTTGCACGATGACTTGCGAATTTATTATCCGAATGACACCAAATTCAGTTGCAATTCCAAGATGAACTATGTCGGCCCATACCTTTAGATACCTCCACCTTTAAAAGCTCAACACCTTTGCGCTTTAAGAGCAACGTTCAAACTCACCACAAATGAGATTGTGTGTGTTCACACAGACACGGCTCGCGAGCCCAGTGGTGATTAACACTGATCTACGGCCACTCAGTTCACCACATGAACGTAGAGGTGAGAACAGAGTTGAATGTCATGGTCGATGGTAGCAGAATTTCGAGGCTAAGAATATGCAAATATCCGCCCGTAAATCTACGGCCACTCAGTTCACCACATGAACGCAGAGGTGAGAACAGAGTTGAATGTCATGGTCGATGGTAGCAGAATTCCGACCACAAATTACCCCAAAATTTTAGGCGTCACATTCGACAGCATGTTCATGTGGTCCGGGCATGCGACAAGCTGAGATGTGGGAACAAAATCCTCAAGTCCCTAGCTGTCAGCATTTGGGGTACTGATAAAGAAACCTTGGAAAAATATTCAAACCTGTCAGAATGCCGCCCTGAGAACTGTAACAGGGTACCTCCTTATGTCTTCAGTGGACCATCTACATGAGGAGACAAAGATTCTTCTAGTATTGCAACAGAATGCCATGCTTTCATTGCAGTATTTGCTCGGGTATTACAGTGAGAGCCATCCTAAACAACATATGGTGGCTAGGTCCTCCCCACCCAGGCATATCAGGAGGGATCTTCGAGAGAGAGAGAGAACCCCTAGATCAACAAGCCTTCAAACCATTATGTGTAATTACTTAAAATAAGATATTAATAATATCATAATTGTACAATATGTAGTTACCTGTGTAAGCCTAAGACCTCTGCAGTCATGGCTTCACTCTCCCTTTATACTTGTAATTTAGTTATAAGTATAAACATGAAATAAATAAATAAATAAATAACAAGCCTTCAAGCAGGATTAAACAGCATTCTCAGGCTTCTCACCTACAAGTGGAGGACGGCTCTACCTTTATCTCGACAAACTCAACAAGTTATAATTTGAGAAAACCGTAGGGACCTGCATGCTGGCGCTCAAAAAAGCTAAAATTTTGCAAGGCAATCGTTGCAGTACTTGCTCGGGTGTTACCGTGAGAACCATCCTAAGCTCTATATGGTGGATAAAAGAGAAATGAGAAGTACTTGCAAGTAGTTGCAAGAACTTGCAAATACTTTTTACTTGCGAAGTTATCGAACAGGCCTGTTATCTGTCTCCTATGCGTGTAAGCGGGCTCATTCCTCTCTAGTTCCAGGTCAGGCAATGTGCGCTTGCTGAGAGCAAGTGAGCGAAAACTTCAATGTAAAATGCATTGAAATGTATGCTCACTTGCTCTCAGCAAGCACACATTGCCTGACCTGGCTCTAGTTGAATTTGGAAAATCTAACATCAAAATATTACAAATACATTTTCGTAATGGACAATGGACTCATCATCATGTCATGTAACAGCAGTAGTTCCACTTTTCAGAATATGTACTTTGAATCATAAAATTAAAATGATTCTGAACCGTAAATTAGCTGACATCTGCATTACTTGTTGAATGAATCAATTTAAATTTGAACGGTTTTGCGTATGCAATTTTTAAATTCAAAACAACGGACGTGACAACGATCAGAACAACATTTTACTTTTTTTTTTCTTTAGAAATTGAGAAGTAGGTATTTTATTTTGTTAATTGCAACTTACAGAGCCACCGCCGCATTTGTCATTTAAACCATTCCCACAAGTTGGTGTTGGAGTGGACGGACGGACAAAAGAAATTAACACTTGATTTGTTGTGAAAAACGCATACAGTTGTTAAACAAATTGGCATAGAACACGCGTAAGCATTATCGTGGTAAAATTCTTAGAATTTTGGCAGTTGGGAAATATGATTAATGTGAACGATCGATGGATGAATGAGGTTTTGGATAGCTGATTGAGTCACTGACCCATGGGTGGTGGTGGTAAGGCGAGCTTCTTCATTCTAAAATAAGTGGTTTTCATTGAAATTTTAGTAGGCATAATATGTATTTGTTTTGACAAAATAAATATGAATGACCGCCGGCCTGCTTGCCACAGAGAGGAGAATTGTTTTGAAAATTAAAAATAAGTTTTATGTAAACGTTTGCTGTTTTTTTTTTCTCTTTTATGAAAGTGCGCTGTATTGTATGTGGGCATGCTATCTATTAATAAACAACATTGAAGAAAATTTCCTCCCGTCACCTGCCTACTTTCTGAACATTGTTGCTCTCAGTTTGCGGTGCTCCAAAGTCACCCGTCCAAGATACACATGTTTTTTGTTGTTGGTAAACGTGTAAAAATGCACGTTTCCCATACCGACCATCCACTGTGATTTAAATGAAATGTTTTCAAAAAGTTTCAATCAATTTAATTTCTATTTGTTTATTTTCTTATTTTTCTTTATTTTATTGTTGTCATCGTAGTCTTTTAAATTTGTTAAATTGATAAAGCAACAACAACGACAACAATTTACAACAAAATATTCTAGTATTCCACATAGGGAGGTGTGTTTCTTATTTACCCCCAATCTATAGATGATGATGATGATGAAGTACACAATAATAGAAAAGGGGTGGGGGCCATTATCAATTACAGGCGTTCTTCAAGACAATAACAACAACAGCACAGCGGCAGCAACATCATTGCCATCATGTGATGATGGATGATAAAATATATTACATACCAAAATGCTCAATAATGTTGTGTACATTTGAATTTGCGTCACCATCATCATCATCTCAACCTATAGGGGGCCAAACACTTGCAATTGGCTCTTGGCCACTGTGGATTTCGCAAACGAAACTGTCGCTAAATTTACTCTATAGCTTCTTGATACATTCTAAGAACAGTTATTCGAATTACATGAATTCATTACAGTGGCGTACCAAAGAATATGGTTGATTGGTTATTACAATAAAAAGTTCGGACATGGCATTTCCCCTAATATTGGACTCTATGGAGTGATGACAAGCATACTAAGGATTTTCGGGATATTTTTCTTAAGGAAAGAGCGGTTTCGAATTTATGGAAAGAGGTTACAGTGACATACATTCCCAAGGTCGGGAGGCTAAATCAATATATCTCTGACACCAATGCGAATCTTCTTCTGAACTCTGAAGCAAATTTGTAGATAAGGACAAGAATAAAATATTTGGAGAAATAATGAACTCGAAAAACTACATTTATTGCCTTAAATTTCAAAATATATGCAAAAATTCCACAATTTTTATACATTTTGCACCGTATCTCCAAAACCGTTAGTTTTTTCCGAATACTTTTTTGGATAAATATACCCTGGAATGTAATACACAACTCTTCAGAACATGTCATTGTTGTAAAATGACTCTATGCCGTTGTTTTCAGTACATTTTTCAAAGACGATTTAATAAAAATGTGAGAATAAACTGTTGGTGTGAACTGTGTTTGAAATACGTGTTGTAAAAGATATGATGCAAAATACCGCTGAAACAACATGAAGAAAGCTTTTTAGAGCTTCAGAATGTTCTAAAGAATTGTTGAGAACTTTATTTGGAAGATTTTTGCAACGGTTACTTGGTTCAACTCCCAATAGTTTAGCCGATACTGACCAGAATTTCAGCAATTATGTAAAATGTTCTATATTTTATAGATTTTGATGCCCTAGATGGAGTCTTTCCTATGTGTTTCTTTTCAAAAGATATGTCTACTAGTTTAGGGCTACAATATTGCTAAAGACAGCAAGGCCAAATGCATATTCGTTTCTGAGATAAAGGTCTGATAAATGCAAAAGAGTGTAGATTTAGCCCGGTTTAGATGAGACCATAAAATCCGAACTGAATCTGAAATGACAACACCCTACAAAGGTTTTTGTAGTCTAAATATGTACTTTCAAAAAATGCAAACTAGAAGTTGTTGGCATTTTCAGTGTTGCATAGTGATACCAAAAAACCACAACAAATTTGAAAAGAAAACACAAATTACGACCAAAAACACTTCTCAGATTGTAGTGTAGTTCAACTATCAAAAACACAAAGAAGAATGAGGAAGAAGAAGAAACAAATAAAAACAAGAATGGTGTACATACACAAAAAAGATCAAAGATAAAATAAAACCAGTAAGGAAAGGATAAAAGTCGGGCGGGGCCGACTATATGATACCCTACACCACTGTGAATAGGTAAAATATATATGGGAGCTAAATCCAAATGTGAACAGATTACGATATAATTTGGCACATATATTTCTAGACCAAACACCGTCACACATTTCAAATTTCATCAAAATTAGACATACATAGCATCTTTGGTGCATCAATTACCTTAAATCGGGCGAAGATATATATTGGAGCTATATCCAAATCCGAATCGATTTCGATAAAATTTAGCACTCTTATTTCTAGACCAAATTCCGTCACACATTTCATATTTCATTGAGATCGGACATATATAACGTGTTTCGTGCACCAAATACCAAAAATCGGCCAAAAATATATATGGGAGCTATATCCAAATCTGAAGCGATTTTGATATAATTTGGCACACCTATTTCTAGAGAAAATTCCGTCACACATTCCAAATTTCATTGAGATCGGACATATATAAGGTCTTTCTTGCAACAAATACCAAAAATCGGTGGAACATTTATATGGGAGCTATATCCAAATCTGAAGCGATTTTGATATAATTTGGCACATTTATCTATAGACCTACTTCCGTAACACATTCCAAATTTCATTAAAATTGGACAGAAACAGCGTATTTGGTGCATCAAATACTTCAAATCGGCCGAAAATATATATGGGAGCTATATTCAAATCTGAACCGATTTCGATATAATTTGGCACACTTATCTATAGACCTAATTCCATCACAAATTCCAAATATCATCAAAATTGAACAGATACAGCGTGTTTGGTGCATCAAATACCTCAAATCGGTCGAAAATATATATGGGAGCTATATCCAAATCTGAACCGATTTTCATCAAAAGCAATAGCGTTCTTCATTAGGTTAAAAAAATGATCTTCCCCAATTTTCAGCCAAATCGAACAATAAATGCGACCTGTACGTTGCGAACAGACGGACGGATGGACATGCATAGATGGAGTCAGAAAGTGATTATATGTATATCCCCAAAAGAAACTATGGTTCTATTTCGTTTCCTTTTGTATGTTACATACAAATGCACAAAGACATAATACCCCTTACCACAGTGTGGTGTAGGGCAGGGACGAGCTTCTTTGCTTAGATCGTATAGTGAGGGCGCCCACTGAGTTGTTTTTGCATTTGCTTCTCTCTCTCACGTACAGTGTAAATGAATGAAAACAAACAAAAACATAATGTGGTTGTTGCTTTTTTCACTCATACGTTCATACATGTCTTCGTTTTGGTTGTATTTCTGTGGTCGTCGCTGGTGTAGGGTATTAAAAGATAAGGGGAACTCATTCAAAACAAAACTCACGCAAATTGTTTTTTTTTCACCACGGCATCGAATACCGATAGAAGAGAATAAAATTGTCGAAGAAAAGAGAATAATATTGTCCAACAGACAAAAAATATTGTTGGATATGACAACAACTATTGTTGAATATGACAAAAACAATTGTTGTAATTAACAATAACGATTTTTAGAGTCACAACACTACATACGGAATCTAATAATATCTTTACAATACATATTTTGCTCTTCAAATATTGTTGGATCAATCATATTTTTTTCTCTGTGCCTATTGAACAAAGTACACAGGCTGTCTTTGGTGTCCATGATATTGCATATCTTTCTTAGTTATTTTTCAGAGATTCCGCGGGCGATTTTGATAAATATATTAAAAATCAACTTTCAATTTGTTCCTCCAACTCAAGTCGCTAAAGTAGATTTCTATTTGTAATAATTATTACAAAATGTAACTAAATGTTATCTTTCTATACAAAAGTCCAGTAAAAGAGAGCGAAATAATACCCCGGTTACACTTAACCGGATTAACCCAGTCGGTTTGGATTTCAAATGTCAATTCCATAGCGCAAACGTCAAATAAATCCTCTCGAAGTGGGTTAACCCGGCAAAAACTCTAGTGTAACCGTACTGTAAGAGAACAATTTTGACATTTTTTGCTGAGAACTTTCTAAAGGCTGTTGAAAGAATTTTTCCCAGCAACATTTAGCAAGTTCGATCAGCTGTTTTTGAATCTTACGTGAATGGCCAGCTGTTCAATGTTTATTTGAATTTTGTGGAAAAATACTACAAATATTGTGGTGGTCTTTTCCCGAACTACAAGAATCTTCTAATTTTTACAATTTATTTCGGATATAAAATTTGTTATCTTTCTAAAAATGTTTAGATTATTAATCTATTAATTATTTTTTATTCATTTTACTTAAAATTAAAGACATTTTTAACTGCTTTGGATTCATTTTTTCTTTTTTACATTGGCTTCAATCATGATGAAATAATAAGGTGGCGTAAAACGTCCAGCTGATTGGTTTCAATCTGTCAAATTTTTTGTTATTGTGAATAAATTGTATGAAAACGTAAACAAACATTTTGACATATTGAAGAATTTTCCGCCAAAAATTAGTTGTTGTTGTGCTACTTACGTGACCTGTTAAATAGATCTTGGCTTCAATGTTTTTGTTTTGGTAATCAACTGTTATCTTGCTAAAGTTTACTAAATGCTGTCTATTTTACTTTTTTCTCTATTTCCGTGGGAAAGAACAAAATCTTTCTTAATCCCTGAAAAGATGTTACTGAACACAACAATTGTTGCCATCAGCGTATCATCAAAAAAATTGCTGGTGGGAAGCCAGTAAATCAATGATTTTTTCACATCCAATAGTTGACTTCGATTTTTAGACTTTTCAACACAAAATTCCAAAAATTCCAATCGAAACTCGACTTACCTTATCCCTAGTTTCAATGCATTGGCATTTCTTACAGAACAACCTAATGTATTTACGTCTATGAATCAGGAACATATGTAGGCTAGAAATGTAAATTAAAGTTCAATGTCGTCAATGGTGGTTGGTGGTTCTTTCCTACCTACCCACTGCTTTCTCTTTCCTTCCCCACCCATGTATAGGAAAACATTTACATCAACAAATTATTCACTAATTGACAATCCCCCTAACAGGTGGAGGAGGCTTTTCTTCAACACAATGACAAAGATTTTAGATCTTTGCTAATAATTGAATATAATTAAAGTGTTGACAAGAGATTTCTTTTCTGGTTTCTTGACATAGATTTTTGCTTTAACTCGGAATATAATTTGTTTTTTCTTCTTCTTTTCTTTTCAGATGCCTGCTTACGTTGTCAAGCTGAAAACAAACGCGATGTCTTGGGACGCCAGGATTGTGTTGTTGTTTGGGGTGAATGTAATCATTCATTCCATCATTGTTGCATGTCTCTGTGGGTCAAACAGAACAATCGTTGTCCACTGTGTCAACAGGAATGGTCCATTCAACGCATGGGCAAATAGATATAGTTTTTTGGAAACAAAATGAGATTTATATTTTTTGGAAGAAGATCTTGCCTGCTCAGAGCAAAAATATTTAGTTTAAATTAAGATAATTGAGAAGTGTCATTGAATCGCATGTAAAGTTTAAAATATTTGGTGAATGATTTTTTTATATAATCAATAACATCATTGAATGAATGAATGAATCTGAAATAAAAATAATGCAAAATGTACAAAGAGATTTCTTTTGGAGCACAAGGTATGTACTCGTACATTTATAGAGTTTTGTAGTTATGAACTGAAAAAGAAATATACATATTTAAGGTACTATTTCTGAAACAATAATGAAAATAGTTATTTAGACAATTGATGTTTTCTTTGACTGGGCCATCGCTTCAGTATGCAATTCGTATGAATACCAAAACACACTACTTGTATTGAGACATTTTGAAAGACAAAGTAAATTAAAAACATACTGGGAGCCACTGTTCGTAATAAAAAATATCATTCATGTATAAAAAAACATATGCCCCGGGTGAGGCTCGAACTCACGACCTTAAGATTATGAGACTTACGCGCTGCCTACTGCGCCACCGAGGCTATGCATGCCTTCTTGTCATGGTGCCATATGAATCACTTTAGAGTTATTCGAAGCTAGAGTACTTTTCTGTTTGCAATAGCAACAGTCTGGTAAATATTTACAAATTAATATGTAAATAAGATTGTATTAAATGCAAAATTTTATCAGTCAGAAAATTTCACAAAGAACAATTTATTCAATTGAATAGAATTTTAATAAAACAGATTAACATTAGCAGCTCAATCTCGAATGAAAATTCCGTGCGGAATTTCTCTCTTTTCCCTTCTTTCGTATCACAAACAGAAAATCCGCACAGAAAAAATTCCGATGGAACGCTATCAAACATGTGTTTTCCGCCAAAAAAAATCTCCCTTGCAAAACTGAAGGGAGTTTACAAAAAATCTTAGTATTTCCCACAAACTCTGGACAAAACATGCAAAATAAACACTTTTGTTGAGGTTTTATACTAAAATTTTCAATTTATGGTTGGAAATTTATTAAAAATTGAACACATTTTATTTACAAAATAACATTAGTTTGCAAACTCAGTCACTTTCATGGTGGAATAAGAAGGTGTTACATTAAAGTTCTGTTCCTTTACGTGTAAGACTCTTCAAGTTTTACCACTTTTTACTCGAAAAGCGTTCCTTTACTTGAGACACCATACAATTCATATGAGAGCAGTTTACAACTTTTACTACTTTTGCCGGTTTTACCATTTTCAAAAGTAAAGGAACAGACCATAAATCATGTCAAACGTCAAATTTGTTCACAATAATGCATTATTGTGAATTGCTTGTTTACATTTTGTATGTGATTTTATTCACAATAACGCATTTTGACAACTGGTATGAAGACCAGCTGTTTTTAGCGTTACACCTTATTATTCCACCATGGTCACTTTCAACTTTTTTGTAGAATTGGGAGTATTTTGCACATACAAAACACCGGTTTGTTATTGTTGATAAACACTGTTATGTTTGTTTCAAAATTCACATTTTTTTTCAATGTTTGCCATTTAATTAATTTAATTAAAACACTCCTTTTTAACACATTCATTATAGTGGCAGTTCCAGCACAATGGAGTCAATTGCACTGTCTCCTTGGAATTTTCCAATCTCATTTGGAAGTTAGTAACATCTTCTGAATATATTTGATGTATAAAAGATAAAAGTATAATTTATTTGATTTAATTTGTTTATTTTGTCTAAAAACACAAACACTTATTAATTTCACTTTGTTTTCACAACAATTAGGGCACACAAGGTATGAACAAGACCCTTCAGATCTGCCAAATTCAATGATTATTTTTCTTGCATTAGTCATGATAGGAGAAATGTTTTCTCGAGAAAAATCTATTCAGCGAGAACAAAATTCCGCAGGAATATTCGTGATTGGGCTGTCAATATTTTTAATATTTCACAACAATTAGGGCACACAAGGTATGAAAAAGACACTCCAGTGCTGCCAAATTTAATGATTATTTTTCTCACATTCATTATACGAGGAATGTTTTCTCTTGAAAAAATCGATACCGCGAAAACATAATTCCGCAGGAATATTCGTGATAGGGCTGTATATAAAGAAGTAGAATGTGCGTTAATTGAAGATGTAGTAAAGTGTAGTTTAAGTTATATCATAGTACGTTTACATTTACGAAATACAGTGGATTTCAAGTGGCAATTCGATAGGGCCATACATCAAATAGAATCCACTGGATTTCATATGAGTTTTCATTAGACGTATACTAATTGGCCTTTAGAATCCACTGGTAGAAGTATGTTTAACAACTTATATATAATATTATATATAACATTTGTTAATAAGTAAATACCTATCATCTTTTTTGTTTTTAACTTAACCCTAACTTTAAATTAATTGTACGACTGTTTATGTGTTTATCTTCTAATGCGTGTGTTGTAAATATTAAAGAATTTCAAAATTTAATTTTTTTTAATTAAAAAAAATAATTTTGAGTCCGAAATTTGTATGACGTTTTGCGGCAGCGTCTCGCAACATGTCCCTTTGGCGCAGAGGATAGCGCGTTGGACTTCTAATCCAAAGGTCGCGGGTTCGATCCCCGCAAGGGATGACACCTAAAGTTAATTTTTTTTTATTGCTGCAAATAATTTATTATTAGAAAATAACAATAGGATCACGATAAAATTTTCTTAAAATTACTCATTAAACATTAATGAGTAGATGAAATGCCATAGATATGTAAAATAAATATTCTAAACGTGTGATTTCAGGCCCATAGCTGTTTTGACAGGGATTGACAAATTTTTTGAGAAGATAATTTGCAACCAGAGCTCCGATTTGCTTGTTTTTACTCGCGAGTGAAAAATACCTGCGAGTGGGAGTACTCGAAGAGTGCGAGTAAAAAGTCCGATTTGCTCGTTTTTACTCGCGAGTGAAAAATACCTGCGAGTGGGAGCACTCGAAGAACTTTACTCTCCACTCTTTTGTTTTGTTTGGGAGCACTCGCGAGTACTCTTGGTTTAAACATAAGAGTGCGAGTGAAAATACTCGAAATAGAGTACGAGTTTACTCGAAGAGTAAAATCGAGTGAAAAAAATATTTTTTGCTGTTTGTGTGTTGTTGCGTGTGTAGTAGCGAACAGGTTTTGATGTTCCTGTGGACTGAATATGTAAAGAGCAAGTTTTTCGGAGGTTCAGAGGAGGTTGTTCCGAAGTTCGGTGGAGAGTGGTCGGAGGTCCAGAGGAGGTAGTTCCGAAATTCGGAAGAGGGTGGTCGGCGGTCCAGAGGAGGTTGTTCCGAAGTTCGGAAGAGGGTGGTCGGAGGTCCAGAGGAGGTTGTTCCGAAGTTCGGAGCATGGTGGTCGGAGGTCCAGCGGAGGTTGTTCCGAAGTTCGGTGGATGGGGGTCGGAGGTCCAGAGGAGGTTGTTCCGAAGTTCGGAAGAGGGTGGTCGGAGGTCCAGAGTAGGTTGTTCCGAAGTTCGGAGGATGGTGGTCGGAGGTCCAGAGGAGTTTGTTCCGAAGTTCGGAAGAAGGTGGTCGGAGGTTGTTCCGAAGTTCGGAGGATGGTGGTCGGAGGTCCGGCGGGGGTTGTTCCGAAGTTCGGAAGAGGGTGGTCGGAGGTCCAGAGGAGGTTGTTCCGAAGTTCGATGGTCGGAGGTCCAGAGGAAGTTGTTCCGAAGTTCGGAGGCGGTTGGTCAGAGGTCCAGAGGAGGTTGTTCCGAAGTTCGGAGAATGGTGGTCGGAGGTCCAGAAGAGGATGTCTGAAGTTAGGAAGTGGGTGGTCGAAGGTCCAGAGGAGGTTGTTCCGAAGGTCCAGAGAAGGTTGTTCCGAGATTCGGAAGCGGGTGGTCGGAGGTCCAGAGAAGGTTGTTCCGAAGTTCGGAGGAGGGTGGTCGGAGGTCCAGAGGAGATTGTTCCGAAGTTCGGAAGAGGGTGGTCGGAGGTCCAGAGGAGGTTGTTCCGAAGTTCGGAGGATGTTGGTCGGAGGTCCAGAGGAGGTTGTTCCGCAGTTCGGCGGATGGGGGTCGAAGGTCCAGAGGAAGTTGTTCCGAAGTTCGGAGACGGGTGGTCAGAGGTCCAGAGGCAGTTGTTCCGAAGTTCGGAGGCGGGTGGTCAGGGGTCCAGAGGAGTTTGTTTCGAAGTTCGAAAGAGAGTGGTCGGAGGTCCAGAGGAGGTTGTTCCGAAGTTCGGAGGATGGTGGTCGGAGGTCCAGAAGAGGATGTCCGAAATTAGGAAGAGGGTGGTCGGAGGTCTAGAGGAGGTTGTTCCGAAGTTCGGAGGAGGGTGGTTGGAGTTCCAGAGGAGATTGTTCCGAAGTTCGGAAGAGGGTGGTCGGAGGTCCAAGGAGGTTGTTCCGAAGTTCAGAGGAGGGTGATCGGAGTTTGTTCGGAACTCCTGCGGTGTCAGAGTGTGGTTAATTTTATTTTCATGTCACAAAGTGTTATCCAAGATTTTATACTAACTTGTGGGTCTTTGGTCTAAATTCGGATACTCCACCAGCAGATTTGCAGCGAGAAGCTGCAGCTGTATTGATGTCCCGGAAAATACTCTAAACAATCCTAGGATCTGAGAGAATGGATAGCTCTCTGAAGCAGTAATTGGTTCATTTTCTGAAGACTAGCCAAACAGCTTTCTCATGGTTCTGAACGCACACATTTGGTCTGTTCCTTTACTTTTAAAAGTGGTAACAGTGGCAAAAAATAATAAAAGTGCTGAACTGTAGTGCGATTCTCTAACTCATTTTTAGAGTTACAGACAATTTTCGGTAAAATAAAAATGTTATATTTCGGTAATTACCGATGTTTTTCGGTAAGTTAGCGATGAATAAAAATCAGTCGTAAAGTTCTACCGATAGCAAGAGTGTTGTCAACTTTTATTTGAACTTTTCATTCATATTTTTCGTTTAAATTTTACCGATTTTTGTCGGTAACTCAAAAAATGTGTTAGAGAATCGCACTACTGCTCTCATTTAAATTGTGTGCTTTTTAAAGTAAAGGAACGTTTTACAGGTAAAAAATGGTAAGAAATGGTAACCTCTGGTATGTAAAGGAACAGAGCAATTGCTTTGTCCATATTTACATTAGGTCCATGGCAGAACTACCAGGTAGTGGTATCACACCAGCTGATCGAATATGAAAAGTCATATCCCTTTATAAAAAAATTATATTGAAAATTGTGCCACGATTAGGAGATTGTTGGAGAGAGAGGTGAGGCATATGGTAACCCTTTGCCTCTCAACACCCTCTATCACCGACAAACTGACAATTGCCGCAAGGAAAATTGCCTAATATATGCTTTGTTCCTTTACGTTAAAGTTTCTTAAAGTTTTACCAGTTTTACCATTTTTATCTCAGAAAGAGTTCTTTAAACCCAAAAAGTAGTAAAACTAGAAGCAAAATTTAAGCGAGAGCATGCCAAAATGGCTTTCTCTTTTACTACTTTTTGCTTTCTCTTTTACTAATTTCGTGTTGTAAAAAGTGGAAATTCTGTCAAACTGCTGACTTGACAATTAAGGCATAAGAAAACAAAGAAATATAAATAATCAAAAATTAAACCAGTGAAATAAAAAATGAAATACAGTTATATTTTTGTTATATTTTTATGCAGCCATGTTTGTTTCTTTTTTTTTAAATTGCTGCCAGATTTACTATTTTTCCGTTCTTTGACTTTTGTGCCAAACTTGTTACGTGAGAGCAATTTTGACAGTTTGAGTCTGACCTGAGCTTCTTTTTCAAAAATTAACATGGGGATTATTCTGAGACCTTTGTCGAATGACGTCCACAACTGTCCCTTTGGCGCAGAGGATAGCGCGTTGGACTTCTAATCCAAAGGTCGCGGGTTCGATCCCCGCAAGGGATGAAAACATAATTTATACTACTTCTATAATAGGTGATATAAATAAATATTTGATTGCTTACTGAAATAATATAAAAGCCATTTTACTTTGTGTATGTGGATGGATGCTGATGCTAAAAAGTCAATGACCCCTTGCTAAAAAATCCGCCTAAGATGGTGATAAAAAACCCCGTTGCAGAAGGGGAGGGTATTTATAATCCATGCAATTCCGAGAAGTATCTCAAAATCCAACATTTTACAAGTTTACTTTAAACTTCAAATTCCTTTAAGCTCATCTGTGCAAAATGTATTAGTTTCCGGTTTGCAATGCTTTGTTCGATATTATTACTTCTAGAATCAAAGATTCATTTTAAAAATACAATTTTACCATCCCTTGCGGGGATCGAACCCGCGACCTTTGGATTAGAAGTCCAACGCGCTATCCTCTGCGCCAAAGGGACACATGTTTTTACCTCTTCCCCCCACCACACAGGAAATATTAGATCTAATAATAAGGTCATAGTTTAGGTCAAGTTACAAATAGAATCAGTAGTGGGATTCTCTAGGGCATTTTTTAGTTACCGATAAAAATCGGTCAAATTAAAACGCAAAATTATGAATGAAAAGTTTAAATAAAAGTTGACACCACTGTTGCCATCGGTTCGGTAGAACTTTGCGACTACTTTCTATTGGTCGCTAACTTACCGAATAATATCGATAATTACCGAAATGATAAGCATCTAAATTTTACCGATGTCAAAATTTGTAAACGATGCGAAAAAATAAACATGATTTGATATACAAAGATGATTTTAATCAACCAAGACACATATTTGCGATGTTTAAACTATAAAATATTTCTTTATTTGTTCATTAGTTAGCATTAGTAGCAGAATGTGTTAAAATTTTCAATATTAAACAACAAATTTGTAATTTGCCGTATGTTTTTTGAGACGAGTTCAATTTACATCAACTTCTTCTGACGTTTCAAATTCGATCGGATGGGCTGATGCATCTACCTTGGTAATTATGCTATGAACAAAAATCAGCTGATTGAAATTTAAATCCTCCAAAAGGTATATCTAAATGCAATGAGATTTGTACTGGATTTATTAAATCCAGTGGAGGATTTATTGCTTGTCTAAATGAGCTATTAGCTTGTGTTGGGAACTTTTGCAAGCCTTTTTTCGCGCCACGTGCACAACAGTCCCTTTGGCGCAGAGGATAGCGCGTTGGACTTCTAATCCAAAGGTCGCGGGTTCGATCCCCGCAAGGGATGCGTACAGAGTAACGTTAGTAAAAATCGACGTTTTTGGACAAGTTTTAGTGAAAAGGCAATTATTGACAAAAATGCCGACAACTTAATATGGAACAATAGGGGGTAGGGTTGTTACCGAAATTCACACAGCAAAGGACATTTGATGATAACCTAAACATGGCATTGCTTCCGCTTCCGCATGAATTACAACAACTAACAAATTTACAAGAACATTGAAAATTTAATGCCAAAGAAAATATTGAATAATTGATGTAGTAGTAAAAGAGCGAAATGTGAAAAATGAGACACACTTTATTCAAAATGTACGGGAACAGACAAATGGAAATAACGTCAAGAAAACTGGAACAAATGTCAAAGTCGGCCTACTAGCCGATCAGAAGGCAGCAACCATGTTACTATTTTTACACTCTCAGATTTATTGCGTAAAAAGTTTTTAAAGGGAAAGTTTTTAAAGAGAAGTGAGCATTTTACTAATTTTTGGTGTACGGGAACGCTTGTGGTAAAAAAATTTGTAAAAGTAGTAAACATTTTAAAAACTTTTTAGTACCGGAACACAGCTAGGTTCGTTCTTAAAATTTTCTCAAGAAAAACATAAATACATTTTGAAAATCCTCTAAAATAAAACAAATGTGAATCAAAATGTAAACATAAAGCATTCAGAACTGTCGCAGGTCCAAAGTTTAGGGTTAAACGAAGTATTTTATGGTAGCAAATATTTATTATACTCGACAGAAACATGGACGCTTAAAGCAGCAGACGATATAAGATTACACTCGTTTGAGATTTAGATATACCGATGGATCTTAAAGATATCCTGGACGAATAAATACCGAAAGTCAAATGATCAGAATCATAAAAACGAGAAAAGCTGCTTATTTGGGACACCTTATGAGAAACAGAAAATATAATCTCCTCCAAGCTATCATAAGAATAAAGATTGAAAGACGCCGACCGAGATATATAATAACATGGATCAAAAACATTCAGGAATGAACAGGACACCAAGATGAAATAAGCTTTTTAAGTGCCGCCAGAAATGAAATTTTTTAATCTTATAATATACATATATTCAAATAACTATTATATGATCGCTAATATCCGAATACAATTTACTATAAAGTAAAAATACAGCTGATTGTCACTTCTACCACCTATAAAATCTACCCTGATTATTATTCAAAATACAAAACAACTTAAATCACAATAATATAAAATAATTTAATTTTTATAGCTACATATTTGAATTTGAATATATTTGAATACAATATGAATTTGTTTGTCCTCGTGTAATTCTTTGTGTGTGCGAAAAATGACATTTTACATATGATTTATAATTTTTGCTATTACACCAGTATATGTTTTTTGTGTGACATAACCTATAAATGTAAACAAATCCTTTATCAAATTGATTTATTCAAGTTTCTTTAAGAAATTATTTCTTTCAGCAAATTCTGCAAATTTCTGCTTTCATCAAAACAAACAAATCAGCTGTTTTCTATTTATTGTACATAAAAAAATAGGAAGGGCTCTAAAACGAAAAAGTTACACATTGGTTCACACATCATTTCGATAGATGAAATTTGTTATATGGATCACACTATGTGTACAACATGTAGATGTAAAAAAATGCAAAACATACACATGAAATACACGTAATGTAATATAGCAATTATTACTTCAACTTGTTTGTGTTGCATGGTACAATAATACAGGTAGCATTATCAAGCCAGCTGATGATAACATAATGTGTCAATTGCATTGAATTGATGTCAAATTTTGACATCTTATGTTACCAACAATTGCCGATGCGGCTACCTGTATATTTGTACCATGTTGTGTTGTTTCAACTGTCATCCAGAGTTACCCTGCCTTTACTTAAAACCAAGATCTATTTAACAGGTCACGTAAGTAGCACAACAACAACTCTTTTTTGGCCGAAAATTCTTCAATATGTCAAAATGTTTGTTTACGTTTTCATACAATTTATTCACAATAACAAAATATTTGACAGATTGAAACCAATCAGCTGGCCGTTTTACGCCACCTTATAATTTCATCATGCTTAAAACACCTCGAGTGGACGTAACACATTTCATAAACATGTTCATTAGCTGTTGTATTGAGTTTATATTTTGCTGCAGTATTATGTAAGCTTCTCTGGGCGTGTCAGCTGTGCATCCATTACCCTTTTCCGCCATGCTCTGACAATAGCTGTGTCTTTTTACGTGATAATTAGTAATAATTATTACTAATGTTGCAGATTTTGAAAGCTGTATAAGGAAAATATTTCAGCAACATTTAGTAAGTAAAAAGACACACCTATTATTGACATATTATGATATTTTTGCTATGGAGTTTTCCCACAAAGTTTTTAAAATTATGAGTGTCATTGAACCATTTATTATGCCCATATTTGTCTTAAAAGAAACTAATAATAAACCAAGATGCTAATCGATAATAACTCAGAACATCATCTATTGCAAAACCAACAACAATTAACATTTTCATATGGCCATTTAATCACATTACATTAGATATTCTTATTTTGTGTTACTGTCATTTCGAAACGCTGTATAATGATTCTCAAAAACACATGACTGTCCCTTTGGCGCAGAGGATAGCGCGTTGGACTTCTAATCCAAAGGTCGCGGGTTCGATCCCCGCAAGGGATGACACACCACATAAATTGTGTTTTTTAATCTTCAATATTCTCTAAAAAAATGCCTATATTCTCTAAAGAAATTGTTAAGATGTTTGATTGATGCAAGAGTTCATGTTTGTTCTAGTAACTTATGATGACTTAGGAGGAGTCTGTGTAATAAATTAGAAGATTAGAGCAGGTATAACAAAGCAGTACTCTAGCGTCGATTCATGACACAAATACTACAGTCACACATATTATTTTGTGCATCACTGGATTAGAGTAGAATAATTAAACGAAATCGAATTCCTATCTCATCCGAAATTGGGAAAATCGGTTTAATTTTCATTAGCAATTCAAATTTGTCGTGGTTTCAATCTGTCAAAATTTTTATTATTGTGAATAAATTGTATGAAAACGTAAACAAAAATGTTGACATCATTAAGAATTTTCAGCCAAATTAGAGTTGTTGTTGTGCTCCGTTATCGAGTGATTTTTTCTTCGAAGACAAATTAGTCGAAGGTCACACTAACGCTGTTTCAACATGGCGATTTCGAGTTTATAGGCGAGGGATTTGAGGTAGTGAAACCGCTGTACATGGTTTTCTGTGTTTGCGATGTTACCTCTTCCTATTATTTGTTTCAAGAAACTCGCTAATGTGACCAATTTTTGGATTCCCTTTTAAGATCGCAATTATTTATAAAAGTTATCGTAACATACGGTTATCGAACGTGAAAACATATGGTAAACACAAAAAATACAAACAAACAGGAGCTTTGTTCCAGAAGTAAAAAGTTTTTACTACTTTTACACATTTTACCCGAAAAAACGTTCCCATACAGAAAAAAGTTTTAAAATGTTCACTTCACTTTAAAAATATAAAAATCGCATTCTGGCATTTCTTACTCATTTTATTGGAAAAAATCATTAGTATATGATTTTGTTTAGTTTTATTGCAAAATCTTTCATTAAAGTTAGTTTTAAAAATAAAAAATAATGATTACGATGCCGTATTCCAAATACTGAAAATATCGATCGAAATAACTCGATCACGTATGCGAGAATTATAGTACGTTTAACATCGGATTTAACAAACCCATTGAGTTTCCAATGTCAATTATTTGGCTGAGTAGAACCTAGCAGCATGTTTATTGGAATCTGATTGACTTATGCGTTGATTTTAACATATCTGACCGAGTTTTTGAAATTTTGCCTTATTTAAGTTCCCGTACTTGACAGTTCACATTTTTGCCAGCTTTACCACTAATTTACAGCCTGTTTCTGTTTGTAGAAACGAAAATGTATGCGAATAAAACATGCCCAAACTTTAGTTTTCGAAATATTTTTACCTTTGCTTCAAAAAGAAAGTAAACACGAGTTTGGTAGTATTTCGTACATGGTACAATTACTTAGGTAGATGCCTCAGCCCTGATCGAATGATCGAATCTAAAACGTCAAAAAACTAGGAATTCGCTATGAAAAATCTAAACAAAAAACCATATGATTCGGTAAAGGGCTGTTTACACCATCTATCAATGTCATATGAGCTGTCATTTCTTTCACCCATTCGACATTCTCTATGTTTGTCAAAATTGACGTCATCCATACAACTTTCAATTTGTGCGTTCATACCTACAAGTGTTATTTTCGTATGACATAACCTATAAATATAAAAACATCTGTTTTTGTCCTTGTTTACATTTATTGTTGAGTTGCAAATTTGCGCAAATTTTAATTTTGGTTAAAGGAAAATGAATATCTAGCATGTTTGTTGTTGTATAGTAGGTTTTTGGTGTTATAGAGGCATTTATGTTTTTGCCACAAAGCAATCATTTCCAAGACTGCTTCTTTCGACCAATCGATCTGAAAAGTACATTATAAACACTCTTTGTTTACTTTTCTATTTAAATATACATAACTTTCCATTTTCTTTTTTAAAAGATTTTGTTTTTCTTTTTTTTTTTTTTTTGAGAATGCCAGAAAACAGCTGATAAATTTATGTTTACATACAAGAATGCCGTATCAAATAGAGCGCTCCCTAAATGAAAAATTAACATATGAGTTGCCAAATCATTTTGATAGATGAAAATTTTCATAGTGGTCACACTATGTGTACAACATTCGCAGGTAGAAAATTTGACATCTCATACGACATTGATAGATGGTGTAAACAACCCTTAAGTAAGAGATATCATGTGTTCACTTCACTGTACAAACACAAGCGATAAAAAGAGACAACAAGAAACCATTTGGCGAAAATGTTGACAGTTTACATTACAAAAAAAAGTTGCTTTGTTGTAGCAATTCGCCGATGTTTCTACCTAAGTAATTGTACCATGATTTCGTACATATTCATTTTGTTATCGACACACAGAAACGGGCTGTTAGATTTAGTACAATTCCGGGCGAGTAACCACACCGAACTTGCTCCTAAACCTAATTTACACGTTCACCTAAAACACCCGTTTTGGTTTTGATAGAATTGATGAAAGTATGTTTTTGTACTAAAGCCCGTTTCATTGTAAAGCACTTGTATGAGTGTTGTAGCAAAAATCGAATGATGCTCATTTGTTTCGCACCCAATTTCGCCATTTCGGTCGCTATATTTTGATTATGAAATGCAAAGAAAATCTAAATCTATTACCAAAAAAATCTAGTATGTAACTGTAATAAGAACAATTATGGGTAATTGGTAATCGAAGAAAACAACAGCCCTGTTAGCAAATCACATTTTGTAATTTTTGAGTTACCCTGTTTCAATGGCAATAAAAGCTCGGGTGTCAAATGTAGCATTGGCGAGTCACCCAACAACTGTCCCTTTGGCGCAGAGGATAGCGCGTTGGACTTCTAATCCAAAGGTCGCGGGTTCGATCCCCGCAAGGGATGACATGGCTTCACAAGCCAAATTTTTTTTATTTTCTTTAATTAATTTTTGAAATAAGAAACAACAAATCTATTCTAGAACATTATTTTGAACTATAAAATATAAACATTTTTTAATAATTTAAAAAACGTATTATTGCTTTACCCAAAAAACCACTAAAGAACGTATTAACTAGGACAGTCGATATAGGTCACTGAACTAGGAAACTAAACAATAAAATATTTAAATAAATTAAAAAAAAAACTTACTGCTTTACCCCAGATGGGACTCGAACCCACAATCCCCGGCTTAGGAGGCCGATGCCTTATCCATTAGGCCACTGGGGCGGTGATGGCATTTTGCCTAAACAACTACATAAACTCTTGTTGAAATTATCAAGAAAAAAATTAAAAACAAAATTAAGTTTTAAAATTGTTTAATTACTTATTAACAAGAACGAGCTAACATTGTTTTTGTCTAAGACAATATCGACACTGTTTATATCACAATTTACAAATTAGATTTTCTTTTGCAGCGATGGCGATAGGTTTCTTTCTAACACATTTTCCTCCTTTAGACGCCGCAATTTATCTACTTGATTTGTTTCGCCTAAATCCTGAGTAAGACGTTCGGCACGTATATCTTCGATAGATTCTGAAATAAAAACATAGAACTGGTTATACAAGGGGTTTTTTTTGATAAATGTTATTAACTTTTAAATTATTAATATTGTATGAACTATATGATATTTTGGACACTGATTATCTTCGCTTATAAACTAAACTTACACTTACTGCTATACGGTGTATATTTGTCCGATATCAAGCCTTCTAAATTGTAACCAATGAAACCCACAACGGCGGCAAATGGTAATGTAATATAGACCGCATTTCTGCGAAGTAAAGCCATAATAATCGGCCACATTATTAAAATTTAATTTAAGTAACTTAAGTCAAATCCAAAACAAATTTCACAAGTACGCTGATCAGCTGATGTCAAAAACTAGAGTTGTGTAGTTCTGGAACGAACTAGTTCCAAGGAATTATTTGAACTATATTCACAGCTCTTGTATTCATATAGTTACTTTAGTTCATATCGTTCCTTTCATTCTCCACCCTTTAATACCGCATTCGTTCGATCTTTCTCCTTCGTTTCGTTCATTATTCAGAAGCGGCAAGATAGTTAAATAAAATAAGGGCACTTTTCACTATGTCGAAAGAAAATGATTGCGAACGAAAAACACCTAAACTTTGCTTTTCATGGTAATATTGACTTTCTAGGCAATCATGAATATTTCCCTCGGAATTTTCCGCAAGGAAAATAATTTTAAAAAGTGAAATTCTCTTAGAACCAATGAAAAACGTTGAAATCTGCTGGAATCACTTAATTATGGAATATTCTCGCTGAATCGAAAAAGAATATTCTCTTTTTTGACGTAAATATGGAAATAAAAAATTGTGAAATTGGGGAAAGGGGACCAATTCCGCACGGAATTTTCATTCATGATTGCCCTGTTTGTCTAAACCAGACTATGAACATTTCATTTACATGAATATGAGTTTATAGGCAAGAAGGGTGAAGGGAGTGACACTCTGTACACAAGGTTGTCTTATGCCAGACTATGAAAATTTTTATGTACGTGAAAATGAGTTTATAGGCAAGAGAAATTATTCTTTGTGTTTAAATTCGTAACTCAAATCAATGCAAAGCAATGAAAATATCAAAATTTTTATATGATTTCATATATGTGTGTAGACGTCAATGAAAATTTGGAAGAAAATGGCAAAACGTTTACAATGAAAATTTTCATAGTCTGCCATAAGACGTTCTGTAATCTGAAATTATTCTTTGTGTTTAAAATCGTAACTCTCAAACCAATGAAAATACCAACATTTTGATTTTATTTCATATACGTGTGTGGATGTCAATGAAATTTTAGAAGAAAATAGCTTTGTAATTTTTAATAGTAAAACTCGTAAAAGAGAGAAAAATCGTTGCCACACAAAAGTTTTTACAAAAAGTTCGGGAACGCAAAAATGGAAAAAACGTCATAAAAGCTAGAACAAATGTCAAAGTCGGCGTACCAGCCAATCAGACGCCGGCATCCATGTTACTATTTTTTACACGTTCAAATTTGTCGAGTAAAAAGTTTTTAAAGAGACCGTTAAGCTGAAAACAGATACAGCGTTTGATTAAAGTTTTGCGTTGGGCGTCGATAAAAAAAACAACAACAACAGGGCGACGACGATACCAAAGTCCAGCGTTTATCTGTTTGTCGGCATATATTTCAAATGAATTTGAATTTGCCGGCAAACACATCAACGCCGGACTTTGATGTCATCGTCGCCCTGTTGTTGTTGTTTTTTTGTCAACACCCAACGCAAAACTGTACTTAAACGTTGTATGTGCTTTCAGCTTTATACAGCGCCATTTTTATTTAAAGAGAAGTGAACATTTTACAACTTTTTTTTGTGTACGGGAACAGTTGTTCGGGTAAAATATGTAAAAGTCGTAAAAATTGTAAAAACTTTTTTGTTCTGGAACAAAGTTAATGTCAAAAAGGAACATAAAAAACTGGCACCTGCGTCAAAATCAAAATTTTTGGACTTTGAAGCCGAAAACTGAGCGTTGATGTGTGCAACACAAAAACAATTAGAACAAGAGAAATTTTCGGACGTCAATGCTAAACGCAAAATTTTACCCAAACGTTGAATGTGTTTACAGCTTAATACCAGCGAAAAAAACGATTTGTCAAATATTGATATTAATTGAAATTTGTTCTGAAATTACGGAAACAAAAAATTACAAACGCCTACGTCACACAGGTAAGTTTTGGGTTTTTGACAATCAATACATGAAGTCAACTGTCCTGTCATTTGTAAACGCAGGGTAAGGTAAATAATGCATGAATTACAACAACTAACAAATTTACAAAAACAACATTGTTGTTATAGAAAATTTAAGCCATGTTTATATAAAAGCTCTTTGCAGGGTTAACCTTCTTTATGAGGATTTATTTGAAAGATATGCAAGGGAATTGACATTTGAAACCCAGTAGGTTTGTTAAATCCGGTTATATATAAACGTACTATTGATGTCAAAGCAAATATTGAATAATGGGGTCGTTCTAAAAAATTCTCAGAAAAAAACATAAATGCATTTTGAAAATCCTCTAAAATAGAACAAATTGGAATCGAAATGTAAATAAAAAGCATTCAGAATTGTCGTAGGTCATTATTAAGTCTGTCTGGTTACTTTCCCAGCAAGAATTTTCCGATCAGCTGGTATTTTCTGTTTCGTCAAACAAAAATAAGTACGGTAATGACTTTTTCTCGGAAATGTTTTGTATATATCTACCTGAATTGACAGAAAATAAATTCGCCTCAAAAATTTTTTCGCCTCTGTTTATGAATTTTGACATTTAAAATCTTCGTTTTTCTTTGAATTCGCTTGATGGAGGACCTATTATTGGGCCATGGTTGCTGCTAGAAGAAATTTGTCCAGCAATCATTTGCAATCTCTCAGTGAAAGAGCTGTCAAAATGTCTCTCTCGAATCGCTCTCTTTTGCTGGTTTTTTGTGTTAACAGATGGCTTCCTGCAACAATTGGTACAAATTGTTACAAATTTTAGGGTAACCAGTAGGCCTATTCTGTAACTTTTGTCGATTGAAAAGTTGGTAATTTTTTTTTGTTTTTGTAACAACTACAAAACAAACAAAAGAAGTTGTTGTAAAATAAACAATGAGTAAAGTTGTTAAAAAGTTACTGAATAGGGGGCCAGACAGACCTATTGTTTCTTTCGGACAAATGTTGTTAAATTTCGTTAATTACGGAAATTATAACATTACCTATTTGCCGGTAACGGCAAAATGAGTTAGAGAGTAGGATTCTCAGGTCATAAATTATGTAAGATTTTTTTTCCAAGTCAAGTAACCTTTCTGTATGCCTATTCTGTAACTTTTATCGATTGAAAAGTTGTTACAAATTTTAGGGTAACCAGACAGACCTATTATTACACGCTTACGATGAAAAGAAGTATTTAATGGTAGCAAATTTCGAAGTTTCAAATTTCATGAGTAGACCCTATTACATTTTGAAAACCAAATTAAAAAAAAAAAAAAAATGCAGCTGATTGTCACTTTTACCGTATATAAATTTGCCTTGTTTGTTATTAAGTAATTAAATAATTTAAAAACTCAATTCTGTTTTCAATTTTTTCTAGATCATTTCAACAAGGATTAATGTAGTTGTTTAGGCAAAATGCCATCACCGCCCCAGTGGCCTAATGGATAAGGCATCGGCCTCCTAAGCCGGGGATTGTGGGTTCGAGTCCCATCTGGGGTAAAACAGTACGTAATTTTTTGTGAAAGTAAACTGCTTTTTTGGCGATTATTATTAAATAAAATCAATTGTTTTTCTCATTTATATTTCTGTGAACTACTTGTGCAAAATGTCAACAAAAGGATAGACATTTCCGCCATTTTCATTTCCAAATTAATGGTGATGGCCATGGTGCAAGAAAGAAGGTGATACAATTATACCAACTGATGTCTTCATTTGCTGTCAAAACATATTTGCAATAATAAAAAAAAAATATTTAACTTCTATAAAGAATATACATATGTGTACAACATCTATATTAAGTCTTCGCGAAGAATATTTTACCGTTTTCTTCTATCTTTTCTATATTTCGCGCAACAAATTTTAATGAAGACTACGGCCTGAATTCGCCTCAATTCGCGTTTTGGATCACCTTGTTAAATTCGCATTGGTGATGACTATTACCGATAATATCGACATCAATCGATTTTTTCAAATGAAATACCTACTATTGGGAATATCAATAGTTTACCAGATCTGGGGCTCAATTCTTGTTCTATGAAAATTTGAAATGAAAAGTTTTATAAAGGAAATAAATGTCAAATGAAAAATTTTATAAGGCTAATATTTTTCATTTCAAATTTTCATAGAACGAAAATCTAGCCCCTAGTGTGTACTAGAGCTGGAAATCTATCGATGTTCCCAACATTAGATATTTTCGAAATTTCATTTAAAAAATCGATAGCTATCGATATTATCGTTAATTTGCCATCACCATTAATTTGAAAATAAAAATGGTGGAAATGTCTATGCTTTTGATGATAAGAACTACACAGAAATATAAAGGAGAATAAAACAATTGCTTTTATTTAATAAAAATACACAAAAATACAATTTACTTTTCCGAAAAATTTGTACATTTGACCACGGACTTACTTTCTCACATCCACAAAACCCACTTCAGTCGATGGTCAGACTAGCAAGATTTCAACATGGCGACGTCTAGTTTATTGACGATGGGTATGAAGTAGTGAAACCCATGTACACGGTTTTCTGTGTTTGTCGTGTTGCCTCTTCTTGTTATTCTTTGCTAGTTTTTTATTCCGGTTCCTTTCATTTTATTTTCTCAAGCAAACGATGAACTACAAAACAAGCATAAAAATACAAAAAAACTAGAAAATAACATTTAAATTTAAAAAAAAAATTGATAAATGAAAAAGGGTTTGCTCTTCTTTTATTTTGAGCTTATTGGCAAATTTTTAAATAAGAACCACCACAAACGCGAATGGTAAAATAAAGAGGGCATGAAAAATCCGAAATTTCACGTTAACGTGTGTGGACACTAACAAAACTTGAAAAGAAATTTTAACGAAATTGTTTTCAAGAAAGCTTGCTAGTCTGACCAACGACTTGACCATTTTGTTGCCGAAACATTTCGTTAATTACCGAAATTGCAAGCATTTTAAATGAGTTAGAGAATTCCACTACAGATGTGGTGCTAATCAAAGGCTGAATTTGATAACTTGTATTTATAATTGGTCTGTTCCAGTACTGCAATAATCTACTATTACTATAATAACAATTAGTAGATTCTTGTAGTTCTGGAACAGACCAAATATTATTGCGAATTTGTGAAGTTCTTGTTGAAGCCTTTTTACTATCAAGTCTACCTAGTATCCAGGGGTGCCAAGTTGGTGGTTTTCCCGCTACTTGTGGTGATTTTTGACGTACAAAAACCACTGTTTGAAGAGGAATGTCAACTGTTTTAAGGTAAAAATCGCTACAGACCTATGGTGCGTATGTGGCTGTAGCGATTTTTACCTCGGAACAGTTGGCATTCCTGCTAGTATCTATCATTCTTCAACATTCCGATAACTTTAATTAATTTTTAAAAATGTCAGTATATTATAGTTTGAACTAAATTCTCTAATCGGTTGCTTGCCAGAGAGGGCGTTTATTTTTGTCAGTCATCAGGCACAATTACCTAGGTAGTGGTATCGTAACATTTTGAATATGTTATGTCAACATTCTCGTTATGTTGTTTGGGAAATTACAACAAAAATATTTTTTTTATAAAGGGATTTGACTTTTCATATTCGATCAGCTGGTGTGATACCACTACTTGGTAGTTCTGCCATGGATTAGACTTTTCATATTCGAACAGCTGGTGTGATACCACTACCTTGGAAATTGTGCCATCCCAGCAAAAAAGTTTGGAAGTAGTGCAATGCAGAGTTTTGATTTCAATACATCTTTCGATGCAGGCCACACGGAGTTATGAAAAATGCACTCCGTTCGATGCATTTTAGAAACACTCGCTTAATAATCCCTAGCCAAGCAAGCCAATTTTTTTATCCCTACAAAAGATGTCACAGTCCTTTTTCTAAACACAGGAAAGAGTGTCTAAAATTCTAAAGGCCTGGGTACATAAGCTGCTTTGCCTGGTTGCCTTGCTTTCCTGCTTCATTTTTGACATAATAAAAATAAAAGAATAAAGATTTCGAGCAGATTTCGAACTGGGTTGCCCTTTTCTTTTTATTCTTTTATCAGAAGCAAGCAATGCAACCAGCAATGCAGCTTATGTACGTAGGCCTTAAGAGTTTGTTTTAAAAAATAAAGAAATAAAAACCAAGGTTGCGAATATTGCTGTTAGGGCCTAGGTACATAAGCTGCCTTGCCTGCTTGGCAAGTGCATCCTAGCTGCGCGCTCTCTTGTAAAATTTATAAGTGAATTCATAGAAAAAGATGTACTCCAAACGGCACTTGTACTGATTAAACTGCATCCACGGATGCAAACTTTTTGCTGGGATGGCTCCATACTAGAATACTCTTCGGATTGTGTTCTTAATTAATCTAAAGATGCAGTAAAAATGCAAGCCATTGCGAAATATCCCAGAATAAATAAAATGCATTTATTATTTGTGTAAAATAATAATACAAAGAACTTTATTATATTATATAAACACAAATTAAAAAGTTTCCATTAAATTCAATCACATTTGAGCTTACTACCTCCGTCCTCCATTTAATTCAAGCGCATCTGATTTTGCTTCATCATCCTAAAGGTTTTTATGTTGCCTTCCCATCACTAATTCAGCTTTCGACATGGACTCCAACTCCACTCCATTAAAAATTTCTGTCTCGTGAATTACCGCAAAAATGTTCGCAGTTTTAGTTTCCATTTCTTTATAACAAAATTCTTAGAAATTTTTCTTTGTGGTAAAAATTATTTCGCCAGTGGCCGGTAGGAATCAACCAACTCTTTTTTTGTAGGGATCTCTAAAGCGTCAGTTTATAAGTTGTATCCAACGGAGTGCATTTTTCATAACTCCGTGAGGACTGCATCGAAGGATGTAGTGAAATCATAACTCCACATGCACAACTTCCAAAAATTTTTGCTGGGCTTATTTATTTGCTGTAGTGGGTAACTCGATTTAAGAACCCCTATAAAATGGGAAAGTTTTTAGTAAGGGTCAAACCTATAGCTCCGCGTGTTGCGTGTGCGTTCAAAAATACAAAAACAAAATACATGTATTTCAAGCCTTTACCTAATTAACTGCGTGTTGCGTGTGCGTTCAAAAAACAAAAACAAAATACATGTTTTTGTTGTCAATTTGAAATACATGTATTTTGTTTTTGTATTTTTGAACGCACGCGCAACACGCAGTTAATTAGGTAAAGGCTTCAAATTGTATTTTTGAACGCACACGCAGAGCTATAGGCTTGGCCCTAAAGTTGGGCAATCTAGTTCCTGGAGCGTATCGATCTTTCTAGTTCCTTTTGTAGCATAGTTCCAAATAGTTTCGAGAGCGAGATAGTTCAGTGAATCTTTCTCTTTCATCGTTCTTTCTATTTTCTTCGTTGCAAATAGTTCCGAGCTGGCCCTATGCTCCTTATAGGAGTTTAAATGAATAAATATAATAGTTCCGAGACCGATATAGTTCAATGAATCTTTCTCTTTCGTCGTTCTTTTTATTTCTTTCGTTCCAAATAGTTCCGAGAGTGAAGTAGTTTAACAAGTCTTTCTCTTTCTTTTTGTTTTCATCTTTTGGTGGATGAATTGACATAAAAGTAAATAAATTGCAGCGATGAAACGAGGATGTGATTTACGTTTATTGAAAGAAAGATCGAATTGCATGTGCAATTAAATAAAGAAAATGAATTATACAAATGAATGGAATTATATGCACGGCTGGAGCTGTATGAACTAAAGGAACTATACAAATGAAAGAGCCGGATATAGTTCCAATAGTTCCTTGTCCGGAATAGTTCCATGGAACTAGTTCGTTCCGGAACTACATAACTCTAGTTTGTAGTGCAAGTTTCAGCGTGTGGCATAAGACTATAGAACACTAATCCGAATGAACTTTTTGTTTTGATTTTCGTATTTATCGTCGTTTTCTTCTTCATTTTGTCTTTCGTAATTTCATCATTTGTGTTTTGTTTCGTAGACGTTGGGACTCATCTATCTTTTCTTTCCCAGGAAAATAATACAAAATCACAATGAATCCTCTTGAACAAGGAGAACATTTACTGGCATTAAAAGGTAATCAACACACATATTTTGGCATAAGTTGAATGTTTTCATTAAGCTCGGATCGGGACCAAATTTTTGTCACAGGTAGGTCTCGTCACCCTGATCACAGATATACAGTTAGTCAACTATATTATTGCAAACGATGAATTGTTAAACATTTTGATTTTTAATTAAGAGTTACTACAAGAAATTAGGTTTGTCCTTGTACTTTCTCAGTAAATATTACTCAGTAACTTCATTTTAGAGAGTAAAGCATTTTATACTCCTTCAAAGGAAAAAATTAAAAAAGTAAAAAGACAACATTCAGTAAAAATTTTCAATTTGATTAATATTGACGATTAGGATACTTGAATATTTCAAACTTTTGACAACTGCTTAAGCTACAAAATGTTACTGAACAAAATTCCTTCAGTAAAAATTATAAGTTCTCAGTAATAAAAATTTCAAAACAAGTCTCTCAATTCATTCTCTTTTACTGAACATTTGTGTAAAAAAACAACATTCAGTAATAATTTGTAATAATTATTACAAATTATCGAGTACGCAGACACACTTATTATTTCAATAATGTTGGGTTTTTTGTACATATCTGTTGATTTACCTGTTAATGACAACATCCAGCCAAAAAGTGCAGAAATCGGTCGTAAATTACAAAAACAACGGGCAAAAAGTACAGGTACCTGGTTTTGTGGTGTCAACTAAATAATTGCAAAATTAATGAATGTGCAATAAAATCGTGGGATTTTCCCAGCGATTTTTTTCAATTAAGGATTTTTATGATTTTATGGTATGTGGACATGTAAACCCATAATTTTTGATCATAAATTAATTGTTCTGTGTGTAACATAGGCGGTATATTCAGAAAAAGTGAAACTCAGGTAAACGGATTTCGAAAAATATGCTACATTTGGTCTATTCCAATTATAATAATGGTAAATCCGCAAGGGAAATCCCTAAAATCACCTCTCATAAGCTGATAACTATATGCAACATCATATACCGCACCGAGAGAGAAGGCAGGTTCAAACTAAAGACGTCACATTGTAGGCCAAAAGTAGTAAATCCACGAATTGGCAGGAGACTGATTAAAGAAATTGACGAAAGACCCCAAAGCAGCACCAGATAATTGCTTTTTCTAATCAAAATAGAATTCGGAGTAAGTGTTTCACATGGAAAAGTCAGAAAAGTGCTACATAATAACAAGCCTTCATCATGAGTGACTAGGTAAAAACTATTGCCCTCCCAGCACAACATATAGAAACTATTCAGACTTGTTACAGACAACTTTTCATGCCATCTTAAGTATTGGGATGACGTTATATTTTCTGATAAGACTTAAATTATGTTGTACTATCACGATGGGCCTCAAAAAGTACTGCGAAACCCCTTTATAGCCATGGAAAACAAGAATTTAATACATACCGCAAAGTTCGGAAAACTGTCAATTATGGTATTGGGTTGTATACCAAGCAGTGACGTTGGTGACATCCAGATTTTGAAGGAAACAATGACAGAGTACGTTTATTTTCGTGTTTTAAATATTATTTAACCAAAAACGTCAAGAAATTTGGACCTGTTGACCCTGAAAATGCAAAAAATTGCAATATGAATACTACCAAAACAACGACCCTTCCTCATAAATCGTATTTATGTAGGACTTGGTTGTTATACAACTGCACCAAAGTCATTGACACCCGAGTCCAAAGCCTAAATATTAACCCAACATCGATAATTCATGGGTACACCTAAAGAAAAAAGTCGGGAATAGGTCGCCCACTAACCTGGGGTACTAAATAAAATGCAATAAAGAAGAATGGCTAAAAAATAAGACATACCGAAACGTATTTATTAAATTCAGATACGTTTACAAGCTGTTTTTGATGCCAAATGTGGGCATAGGAAATATTAAAACCAACTTTTCGAAAAATACCGTGAAAAACTGAAAAGTTGTGAATTTTGCAATTCTTTAGTTGACAGTGCAAATAATGAGTTGTACTCGTTTTTGTTAATTTTATGAAAATGTTTAGTGAAATTTAGCTACTTTTTATTTTTTTATATTAATAAACATGTGTAAGAATTGCATTGTTAACAAAAATATTAATAATGATAATTATTTATACCAATAAAATGCTGTTTTATTTAAAATTTTGTAATAATTTTGGTTTTGCAATAATTTAGTTGACTAACTGTATGTATATAACATTTATTGCGGAAGTTCATACTTCCGGTCCTCCGAAGATCCGAAAATTCCCTTGTTAAATGTCGGCTACTTAGAGAAAAATTTTAATTTAAAAGAAAATGTTGTTCCCGTTCCCTAGATTGGCTCCTGTCCATAGCAGAAAGTCTTAAATCCCCGGCCGAAGGCCGGCTATATAGAAAAAATTATAATTTTATCCGAGCTTAATGCTTAAACTCAACTTGCTCCATATTTTTCCGTCTATTATTGAAAATAATCTATCTCTATTTTTTAGTAATGCGTCTTACACGGCCCACTTTGGTTGCACCACAAGTGATTTCATGTGAGCCTCGAGACTTGCCGCAGTTTAGTCTTAAGCAAGTTATGGAGTCGGAGGCATCTATTGCCGGGGCCGAGACATTGGCTGCGGGTCAATTTATGCTTTTGCCACAATCATTTGGTAATATCTATTTGGGTGAAACATTCTCTAGTTATATCTGTGTACATAATTGCACTTCACATCCTGTTGAGGGCGTGACCGTCAAGGCTGACCTGCAATCGAATAATACTCGCATAAACTTGCCCATGCACGAAAATAAGACTAAACCGGCAACATTGGGGCCCGATGAAACACT
Source organism: Musca autumnalis (assembly GCF_047663935.1). Lineage (NCBI taxonomy): Eukaryota > Metazoa > Arthropoda > Insecta > Diptera > Muscidae > Musca > Musca autumnalis. The sequence goes on along the minus strand of NW_027412088.1, from coordinate 10,261,425 downwards.
AGATGATACCATACGCTATGAGGTTAAGGAAATTGGAACTCACATGTAAGTACCATCAAAGTCATTGTCATTGTTTAATTAAACATAATTATTTGTGGTAATTTTTTATATTGTTACATTTCAGATTAGTCTGTGAAGTCAACTATACAACACCGGCTGGTTTACCTCAGTATTTCCGTAAATTCTTTAAATTCCAAGTACTTAAGCCGTTAGATGTAAAAACTAAATTCTATAATGCTGAAATGGATGAGATCTATTTGGAGGCTCAAATACAAAACATAACTACGGGACCATTTTGTTTGGAGAAAGTTGAACTTGATAGTTCGGATCAGTATACAGTTACCTCATTGAATACTCTGCCCAATGGTGAATCTGTATTTACTTCAAAGAATATGTTACAGCCAAATAATAGCTGTCAGTTTTTGTATTGTATAAAGGTAAACAGAAATATTTGGTATAATGCTCTTAACCATTAAATGTTATATTTACTATTGCAGCCTAAACCTGAAATTGCCAAAGATATCAAGGCCTTACGGGCAGCTAATACTGTTGGCAAATTGGATATTGTGTGGCGTTCCAATCTGGGAGAAAAAGGGCGTTTGCAAACTAGTCAATTGCAGAGATTGGTATATTACTAAAAATTCTTTAATTTCTTATTAGGATTTAACACTTTTCCTATTACAGCCCTTTGAATACAAAGACGTGCGCCTAGAGGTTATAGATGCCATGAATATTGTTAAGATTGGTGAACCATTTACCTTCACTTGTCGTGTAACAAATACCGCTGAACGACCAATGGATTTAATTGTAAAGCTTCCAACCCCTTTAGACTTTAATTGTCCATATACAGGCTCGGCCGAATTCAGTTTAGGTGTTATCGATCCTGGCCAATGTCGTGAATTCCCATTGACCATATGTCCCTCCAAACTGGGTTTGGTAAAAGTAACACCATTGATTTTTATCAATACCTTATTGCAAGATCAATATACCATTGATAAGGTGGTAGATGTTTTTGTTGTAGATACGGATTATCACGAAGATGAAACATTCCAAATTAACAAATTTGTACGTTATGATAATGCACGAAAGATTGAAAATCAATCAATGCAACTGCAGGTGGTTTAGTTTTCAAAATGTGTTTGATGTAGATTTAAAGATTTAGAATATGTCTAAAGAATAATGTTAAATATTAAACTAATATTTATTTTCAATAAACATGTTCATGTATATAAAAAAAGTCATTTAATGTTCTGAAAATATGGTTTATGGCAATCTTAGTCCTTGAATATTATAGATATAAGTACATTGTTAATATAAATAACTGATTATAACTGAAACGATATCCATCTCTCGAGAACACAGTGTCCCGCAGACGACCTTCGATAAGCAGCCGATAACTCTTGAAGGAAGTAACCGATTTGCTCTATACTTTGCATATCGTGAAACTATTACCAGACTTAAATGAGGTTCCAATATGGACTCAATTGGTCCCAGGGGCAAGTTCATACTTCCTGAGAAAATCGGTCCACTCCTTCTGGTACCTCCTTTCAAAGATCTCCTAACATTTTATCCAAATGTAGTTTAACTTCCAAAATGGTCCATATCGATGTTCTCTTTAGGGTACCTTCACACAGGCTGAGGGTATATCTCTGTCGACTGATACTTTTTTACTTGTTCACTTTTAAAAATCTTCTATCGCAAAGCTCAACTCCAACGAGAAATTAATTATTAACAAAATTTAGTTGAGGATGTGTGGATTGGGTAGTAATTAGACCATAGACTTGGCTTTCCATTATTATTAACACTGCAAGGCCTACCACTAGTTGAGGCAGCTGTTGTTTATCCGTTGCCACGGATGTTGGGTGATCTCCAACGACGATATTTAAACGATTCGCTTGTATAGCATCCGCGATTGCTTCAATATGAATACTAATCAAATCTGCTTCATTTGCCTGTTGATCTCGAGAAGAGATGAACACGATGAGAGCGGAAAGGGTATTTAGAACAGTAGTGATCGAAATCGCGAGAGAGGGAAATTTAATCGGGTATGTCCTGCGACACACTTCACCTCTCACTTCACTCATCAAACATTTTGTTCACCCATTTACACTTATTTTTCGAGCATTTTATAGACGGACTAGTGTGTACTCTTCTTTTTAAATAACCTAATGAATCTTAGCCCCAAGAAATTCGCAAAAGACAGTAGTAAATGAGGTGAACAAAATGCTTTAGGCTTGAAGTGAGAGGTGTAGTGTGTCACAGAACATACCCAAATATCTCATTTTTCTTTACGTTCCTTTACTTATTGTAACATAATTTAATCACAAATATCGTCTAAAGACATTAATAATCCAAATTAATAAATTTAATTAATAAAAAATTGCATACACATCGATTTAAAAAAAAAAAAAAAAAAAAACAAAAAAAAAAAAAACAAAGAGAAATTGACACCAACTTTAAAGTTGCCTAATGCTCATGACTGATTTAGAAGCACCTTTCTTTCAGAAAGGGTCTTCAGAAGCACCCTTTCTATTAGAAAGGGTCCTTAGAGGAATCCTTCCTTTCAGAAAGAGTCTTTAGAACAATGGTAGGCAACATATTTTTCTATTGCATACTTTAGGGGTGTCATTGTGTGAGTGCCATGTTTTTTTCAATTCCCACCATACCATTGCCATCGAACACGGCATTGCTTTCGAATGTTTCTCGATAGTTTTGGCGCATATTTTATTCGAGAACGACACACGAGAATGTATTGAAAACGTCGTAACCCTGTAGGAAATGTCAATAGTGAATCTATACTGACTTACTACTGACATTGTCAACAGTACTACTGACAAACTGTAGACAACTAATGTAATTTCCTATAGACATTTTGTATGAACGTGTCATTCGAAAGTCAGTACTGACAATGGAACTAGTATGTCAATAGTAAGTCAGTAGTTCCTGAGGAACCATGGTATAAATAGAAAGGTATAACAGAGCTCACATCTGATTTCAATTTTTTTCTGAGTGTGACCGACTTTTGTCAATGTGAAGTTTTTATTTTGTGTGTGTATGTGTTTGTTTTGAAAAATATTAAAAATGTTTTCAAAATAGATTCAAAATAAATTGAAATGAAATCGTTAATTACAGAGCCGTTGTTGAATAAATTTATCAAACCTAATTTGAAAATAAGTTTTTGACCGTGTTTCGATGTATATGTGAAAACAAATATTTATGTTTCATTCATTTTCGCGCTGTTTTAACGAATTGAATAAAATGACAAAAAATATCAAACAAACAAAGGCAACCTGTTGCATATGCCAGTATAACAATTCTGACAGGAAGCGGGCATACGTGTAGGGTTGAATTTCTATCGTTTTTTCGAACCTGTTCTACCTTCCTTATTGTACCATGTGAGGAACCATGTGTTGACATTGGAGGTAGTGAGTCAGTATAGACATTGGAGGTAGTGAGTCAGTATAGACATTGGAGGTAGTGAGTCAATAGTACCAGATTTTCAATACTAAATTTTTTAGCTTATTTGGAACTTTTCATAGATAAAACAGCTATATAGCACGTTTAATAAGAAGATAAAGCTACACATTTGTTTAAATACTATATTTCATTAAAGAATAAAAAAAATTATTTGAAAATGCTAAAAATGTACAAATTGCGTATTACAGTATTTTTATCTTTTTAAATGGCTAAGCCAAAGATTGCACATAAGTAGAAATTAGTAAATAAAGGCAATGTTTTCAAGGCTGCTTAAAGATTTTAACATAGCAATAATAAAAAACGTTTTCGTCTTATTTTCTTGGCCAAGTCGCACCAATCACTTGTCTGCTTAAAATAGTTCTTCTTCGGTTGCACTTAACGTTTTATCAGGCGATTCGCTGAATGTTGATATAACACCTAGGAATTGAAAAGAATAAACATGTATAAATAAACATAAATAAAAAATATGTCCTAAAATTTGCTTGCCTATTACAGCTGTATAACATTGGAAAAATCTCACAATCGATTTATGCCAAATAATTCTTCAACATTGTAATTCATTATTATGTTAGTTGCATTCAGCATTTCCAGCGAGACGGGACAATATATACATCAGGCTCCATAATCCTCTCTAAAGGTTCCACATAATGTCTAATTGTCGAAATTTCACCACAAATGTTGTTAGTCGCCTCAGAATTCGTACTTTGCTATAGAATTGTTTATTTTCACATGTCTTTTATATTTTCTTTTGCTCATACTTGTTATTGAAATTATATGCTTTAAGTTTTCACGATATTTTATTGATTTTTACAAAAACACTTTTTTCACCAACCGCAAAAATTATTTTACGCCAAACAATTAAGAAAATTAAAGAAAGGATGCTTCGTTGGGCTATCATCTGTCAATATACACAATGCTTCTTCTTATTAAGGTAAAGGTATCAATAGTTGACAACATGGTGACAAAGTGTTGACTTTGTCACCATATTAGTAGACAAAGTGGCGACATGTCAACACATGACCCCACACTTCCTACAGGGAACCTACCCATATGTTGTCTTTATCAATACTTATTGTTTACACTTATACCACAGTTTATACAGTTGGACACTAAGCCCAACTGATTGTTATAGTACGGTTACACTACAGTTTTTTGCCGGGTTAACCCACTTCATGAGGATTTATTGCTTAATCTGGTCAAATCTGACCAGATTTGCCATACAAAAATTAAATCCTCTCACGACTGGGTTTATTTTAAATCCGGCACAAATCCACCAAAAATACAGTGTTGTATTCGGTATTTGTGCAAAAAAATCCAACTCTACTCAAAAAGTACCAAAAATTGCAACTGTTTTTGCAACAGACTCTGTCGTGTTTTACACGTATACGATTGTTCGCATGAGATTTTATGGAGTTAATAAATCTCAGTGTTCGGAAACAAACAGTACCTTATCATAAGGTACCGTACATGTACACAAACACTAAAAAAAATTATAAAGTTTATGTACGCGTACACAAACATTAAAAATCCATTTTAGTGTTTATGTAAGTGTACCCAACGAGATTCGAAAAGTTCGTCAAACACACATGTTTGGTACGCAACCTCCATCGTAATGTAACAACCACGTACCCAACCGAAAAGGTTGCGTACATCAGCGCGTACATTAAAAAACCACGTAGAGTACATCATAATGTACCTTTAGAAAGAAAGTGTTGCTAGGGTACACTTAAATTTGTTTGGTTAATAAGGTATTAAAAATATTAAGCTTAATTTTTGTGGAATATATACAAATGAAATACAAGTAAATATAAATGAATATGTATCTTCAACTAATTAGGACTATAAATATCATTATTTAAATGACATAAATACATATGCAAGAAGTTAGTAATGCCTAAACAAAACGCTCTCATCGAATATCTAAAATCTAGACAATTTACAAAAGGGTTGCTATAGGGCTGTAGGTTATGGAGGTGTTTTTTATTATTAAAAATCGTATAATTTGTATTGTGAAAACAGGTGGTTCATTTTCAATATTTTAGCAACGTCAAGAAAGCATCGAAGAACAGTTTCAAGTAAGTTGTTTTCAGTATCAACATCATCTTACAAAAAGAAAAGCTACACCACCACAATAAGAATTACTTTTTGCTTTTTTGTGTTTTTTCCAAATTATGAATTGCCGTTGAGGTACCCAAGGACTGGTACCTAGCTGTGAAGGCAACATCCGGTCTTTGGGTCTGCTATATTTTTATAGTTTGTTTACAGGTAGAGTTATCGGAGTTTTTGGTTTTGATAAATTAGAAAGTCAGAACTAGATGGAAATATTATTCCTCGCACACCAAAACCATAAAGTACCTGTCCCTTTTTTTACATCATAAAAATTATGAGTTAAAAAATTGTAAGCCACAATATTGGTTTTTACCTTTCTTGTGTATTGTAATAAATTATAACCATTCAGGTACTACATGAATGATCTAGTTTTTGAGTTTGATATACTCGTAGTCTTATTGTATAATTTACGGAAAATTTCGCGAAAACCCTTTGGAATAGTTGCAAGTAGCGTAATTTTTTAACAAAATTCATTTTTTGCAAACTATATATGCAAAAGAACCCCCGCAAATGCTATTTAGTTCATTTTTAAACGTTGAGTTAAAATAAATATGAAAATGCTAAGACCAAAAAATATTGTTCTTCGTGATATGTTCAGTACAAACGAATCAAATCAAACAGTGTGCAATTTACAAAATTGTGTCAACAATGTTTTAAATTGGCATTCCGCAAATTTAGAGCGACATTTGAAAATTGTGCATCCCGATTTGTATGCGAACTATATTGATCAAAAACGGGAAAACGTAAAAGAAAAAAGAGTCATGAAAGTATTATTAAAAAAAAGTGTGAATCCAAAAAACATTGAAACAGCATTGGTGGAACTTTTTACAAAAAATGTACGTCCTTTACATAAAGCCTTCAAAGTTCTTATAGGACCTGTTTTAAGTGTAGTCGGGATAACTGTAAATGAACATAACGTAATGGAACGAATTATCGCTCTCTCAAAAAATATTAAAACGGAAATCTCAAACGATCTTAAAGGGATATTATTTTCCCTTAAGATGAATGTCGCAACAAGGCTGGACTTAAGTATTCTGGGTATTTATGTTCAGTACATTAAACATGGTAAAATCTTGTTAAAACGTTGGCTATAAAGGATCAAGTCACACTTCTGAATATTTAAAAACAGTTTTATTGGATGTTCTAAAGGAATATGATGTTGATTTACGTAATAATTTAACGATTACAACCGACAACGGATCAAATATGCTCAAAACTGTACGAATCCTGAACTCTGAAATGCAATTGTGGATAGATAATGATGCCGTGGATTTCGAAGAAGATGAAGATTATATCGATTGCCGAATAGCTATTGACACAATTGAATCAATTGATTTTAACATCTCATCGAACGCAATTACTAGCATTCGTTGTGGTGCTCACACTCTCCAACTGTGTGTAAATGATGTTCTGAAACAGTCGGCAGTAAAAGACAATGTCGATAAGATACGATTCGTAGTAAAAAAACTTAGAAGTAAAACGATTTTAAATTTTCTAAGAAGTGAACTCTACAAAAAACCTATCATTGATTGTGCAACACGTTGGAATTCAACATATAAAATGATTGAAAGATGCCTGGAAATGAAGGAAATTATAAATACACTAAGCAAGGATTATCCTGATTTATTTCTTGAATCTGAAGAATGGTCTTTCGCAACTGAATTCTTGGGACTATTTAAACCTATTTACAATGCTACCATTAAGTTACAGAGCGAACAGTTGTGCTATAGTGAACTATACATTATTGTTATGGATATAACATTTCAAATTGACGCTTTACCGGATAGCAACATGAAAACCCTTCTCAAGGAGTCCTTGAAGATAAGAAAGGATAAACTTTTAGAAAATGAACTGTTTAACGCAGCTGTGTTCTTGGATCCACGAATCAAAGTATGCTTAACCTGCGAACAAAAACAAAGGGCGAAGAACTACATACTATCGTTATATAAACGCATGAACTCAACAGAAGGTAAGTTTGCTTAAGTAAACCAGAACAATGCCTATTTATTTATATCATTCATTTTTTATGTTTCAGAACACAATACAAGTCAACCAATATTAGAGGAAGCTCCATCACCGAGTAGACCAGATGCAGCCAAATCTTTTTCCGATTATCTGCAAATTATAGATCCTACCACAGAAATTCCGAGTTCATCTAATTTACACAATTTAGAAGCTGATTTTGCCAATTATGAGCGGCAATCAAGATTGCCACTAAATGAAAATATAATAGCGTTTTGGAACTCTCAGAAAACCATCATCAGTGAGATTGCTAATATTGTACAGGCAATACCGTCAACCCAAGTAAGCGTGGAACGCATATTTTCTGCTATGAAGTACATATTATCTGATCAGCGCAACCGCATGTCAGCAACAAATCTTGAACATATATTAATGGTAAAAGTTAATGGGGATTTCAATTATGAAAGTTGAGCTTTCTCCTGTAAAATTATATTTTCTTTAGTATGTTAATATTTTTTATATTCGTTAATTTTTTATAAAATAAATAAATGTTTTCATATTTACTGGTAAAATATAAATATAGTTACTTTTGTATTTTATTTATACGATATTCACTCTTATTTTTATTGTTGCATTTTTCCTCATGCCATTCATATTTTATATTTCTTTATAAACATCACCCAGGTGTACGCAACCTCTATTTATTTTTTAGGGTACATAATGATGTACGCTACGTGGTTTTTTAATGTACACGCAACATTTATAACGTACGTACCCAACCATTTCGGTTGGGTACGTGGTTGTTACTTTACAATGGTGGTTGCGTACCAAACATGTACGCTACGATTTTCGTTGGGTACATGTACACAAACTCTAAAATTTTTTTTAAAGTTTGTGTACATGTACGGTACCTTATCGTAGTGTAACTTTTCATGCTAGGTACGCTACAAAACGTTATTGTACGGTACCTTAGTGTAAGTTTTCGAACGCTGATAAATCTAAAGTTATTTAAAAATCATAAAATTATTTATTTTTTTACATTAGACACTTTTTTAACAAAAAGTACGCTTGATACCATGATACAAAATGCATCCCTGTGTGTAAAATATACCAATATGAGCAAAGAGGGGACGATATCTCATACGAGAAATTGTAAAAGTGTAAAACACGACTTTATTAGTTATTTTAGCTCTGTTCCAGAACTAAAAAGTTTTTACAATTTTTACCACTTTTACACATTTTGCGTTCCCGTACACAAAATTTATATGAAAATCGTTTACGACTTTTACAACTTTTGCGACTTTATAAAGTACGGGAACAGGCCATTTGTATGTATAAGTAAACAAACATCAGCTGACAGTTTATATCCTCGAAAAGCTAAGTGTAACCAGCAAAGATTAACCCACTGGATCTATTAAACCCAGTGGGTTAACCTTCAATAGTGTAACCGGGGTATTATGTTTGTTGTCAACAACTTATTGTGAATTAATATACAAAGAAACTCAAATCACAATAATATAAAATCTATTGTGTTTGTTGTCAAAAGTTGTTAACAGAACTCTGAATGGCCGACCTTCTATAGGCCTTGACTTATACGTAATATTTAAACCGAAATTATTTGAAAAATGCAAATGGGAATTTTATACAAACGACATAAAATTATTCTTTGAAATAAAAAAAAAATCCAAAGTAAAAAATGTTTCTCGAAACAATTTTTCTTGTGAAGAAAACGCATTCACCAAATGTTGGAAACCCAGCCAGCATTTTTTGAAAATTTTAATCAAATTCGAGTCTTTTTTGATCCGACTGCGCGATTAAAAAGCTGGAATATGAGCTCATTTTCTGATCATAAATGACTCCTTTGTCAGGAGGAAAACGTAACCTCAGGCGACTCTTCTACACAACTCACAAATGGGTCTTCCTTTGCATTAGTTTCGAGTCATTTTCGACCATTTTCTGATGGTATATAAAGTCTTATTCGAGTCGTATTTTAATCATTTATTGGTGATTTGTTGATTAATTTGGGACTTTTTTTCGAGTCTTTTTAGAGTCATGTTTATAATCGTTTAGTCCCGGTCCACACTAGCATGAATTTCATTAAATAATTTCGTGAAATTAGGTGCTCTTAAATCGAATTCCCCACTACAGCAATTTTATGATTTTACTCTACTGTGGACGTCGATCTAGAGACGCATAATTTCATATCAAAATTTCAGTGAAATTACTGTAGTGTGGCCCGGGACTTATGAGTCTTTAGGGAGTCATTTATGAGCCTTTTTATTAGACGAAATAAATTAAAAGAATTTTCTTTTTATTCTTTTTTGTTTCTTTCCTTTGTTTTGTTGTCTTTTCTGCTTTGTTATTCCTTTTAATTATCCTTTATGTTGCGCTGTGATTAGTATACTGCTTCTTCATTTCACTTGGCAAAACCTGAACATGTGTTGTGTTTGTCTATACTCCTAATGTTATACGTTACATTAGCTCTGTTCCAGAACTAAAAAGTTTTTACAATTTTTACCACTTTTACACATTTTGCGTTCCCGTACACAAAATTTATATGAAAATCGTTTACGACTTTTACAACTTTTACGACTTTTACCACTTTATAAAGTACGGGAACAGGCCAATTTATATGAAAGTTTTGTAGAAAGTGTATTTACAACCATATTTATAGGCCCGTTATTACATTCTTTCTGTAGTTAAATATTGGCCGGTATCGGTAAGATAACCCGTTTTTTCTTGTAACATGTAAATTTTAATAATAAATGTCACATAAATTAAAAGGAACATTGTGTTCCTTTTAAAATTTAAACTGCGCCCGAGAGTATGCTGCACCGAAAGCAAGAAAAAATTGTCACCCAATTAAAATCAACCAATCAGATTTGAGTAAATTTTATATATACAGACTTTTTTGCTTGATATTGCCATATTTTTACAAAATTTAACATTTATATTAAATGGAAGATGTAATAACAAATCTCTGGGTAATGCGAACTTTATTCTTTAATTTTCTTAAAGTAAGGTATAACTAAAATGGACTTTAAAGACAAGATGTAAGAACGGGCCATAGTATTTTTTCTACAAAAATAAGATAAACATTGAGCACCTGACCATTAGCAGATCATTAAAAAACAGCTGATCGAACTTGCGAAATGTTGCTGGGAAAAATTATTTCAGTAACTTTTAGCAATTTCTCAGCAAACAACTGTCAAAATTGTTCTCTCACCTCGCTCTCTTTTACTAAACTTTTCTGTAAAAAGACAGCATTTAGTAAAATTTCGTAATAATTATTAAAAATTATCACGTAAAAAGGCACACCTAATGATATGGTTTTCGAACTTTTGCCGAACAAAAGAAAAACGCAAGAAAAAATATTTGCCCAACGTTGGAATATGATATCGTTTTCGAAACTTGTGGCAAGCATTCGAAAAATATCAGCAACTGGTATGGTGGGTTAGTTGAATAGTGTGTGTGACACACAATTACAAAGTGACTCAAGGCCTGAGTACATAAGCTGCCTCGCCTGCTTATATGCTGTTTATATTACAGCTTTTTGCAGGGTTAACCTTCTTTGAGAGGATTTGTTTGAAATATAAGCAATGGAATTGACATTTAAAACCCAGTCGGTTTGTTAAATCCGGTTATATATAAACGGGGTATTACCTTGCTTGCTTCTGATTAAAGAATAAAAAAGAAAAGGGCAACCCAGTTCGAAATTTGCTCGGCCTCCTTTATTCTTTTATTTTTGTTATGACAGAAATGAAGCAGGAAAGCAAGGTAACCAGGCGAGGCAGCTTGTGTACCCAGTCCTTCACATTGCCGATAATTGCTTTAGAAGCATCCTTTCTTTAAGAAAGAGGATCATGGTAGAACAAGAAAAGGTAGCAGCAATACCCAGCTGACTGAACTGGGATGTAATGTTACTGTCAAATTCCACACGACATTTTGTATATTTATTTCTATGTTCGATGTATATTAGGGATATATATTTATTGAAGAACAAATTTATTCATAAAAAAACAACTATTTCCCATGAAGACTCCTTCATATCATTGACATGTAACCTCCTCCAGGTCCGAACGACATGCCATACACTAAAACACCGCTTATAGTGGCGGTACAATATTTGTTAATATGTGTGGTATTTTGTTAAACTTGAAAAGAATAAAGCCCTAATAAACATGTGCTTTTTTGTTTTGAAAAGCAGCAGCTTCTTTTTTTCAATGAATTACCAGCGACCCCAAACATTTTGCAAGAATTCTACTTTCTGCGAGAAATTATGCATTTAGTGGAATGATATGGAAACATTCAAACTGAAAATCTAACGAGTTTTCATTCATGTTTTCCAAAATATTCAATCAAATGTGAAAAATTATTAGTTTTTAAATTCCAATAATTTATAGACATTTCCTTATTTTGTTTACATTTACGTTGACACTAACGTTAACAAACAAAAACAAATTTCTATGTGGTTGTTGTTGAGTTGTATTTGTTGTAGTATTAACTTTACCTGCCCAATAGAAAGTGTCTTCAAGACAACATTGATGAATCGTGCACGACATTTCCAATTCGTTCACGACTCTTTGCAGACAGCCCTTTGGGATCGTTGACGACATTTTCACACAAGTGTCCCAGTATTCATGCACGACAACATGGGCGACAAGGTAAGCGAAGCTGTCGTCGACGACGACTTCGAAGACAAAAACCCTACATTTCGTTAACGACCCTTTTGCAGACAGTGTCTTGCAATTTGTCACCAACTACCCCCAAATGATAAATTTATTTAGATACATACATATGTATGTTTTTAAAATTTTATTAACATCCCAATAGAAAATCGAGTCTTCGATGACATTTTCGTCGACGATTCGTTAATGAAATTGCCGAAATTGTCGTGCACGACACGATGCATGACTATTTCTTGCAATGTGTCACCAGAAAAAACAAAAATAATCAAACAAAATATGCTATGAAATAATTGTACACATATATAGGAAATTTTAATATTTCAATACGACTGAAATCGGTAAAACATTGCAGTTTGAATTAAAAATCCGCGACATTCTTCTAAACAGCTGAAGGTAAGTGAGAAATAGTATGACTGACATACTACATATGAGCTTTAAAATAATGATTTTGTTTGTTTCTTTAACATAGGATGAAGCAATCAACATCAATTTTAATTTTTTATTTGGAGTCTATTATTGAGAAACGCGATCGGGGAAACAATTAAAGGTAAATGTGTAAATGACATACATACATATATTTATACATCACAAGATTGCGCATAATTTTTTATTAGTTGCAGAATTTGCTAAAAAGTCTTGTTGTCCTAGGAGTTGTTGTTAAATGAAGTCTTGGGCCGTTCTGGATTATAGACCACACTGCCGCGGAAATGTTTTTATATAATGTAGTATATTTTTATATGTACATAAATGTTATATTCTGTATGTTAACAAAATAAAAAGATGTTAAAAACATATTTATGTATGTAAATAAAATTATCTTTACGAGGTTCGTTGGTGACAAATTACAAGACATTGTCTGCAAAAGGATCGTTAACGAAAAGTAGGGTTTTTGTCTTCGAAGTCGTCGTCGACGACAGCTTCGCTTACCTAGTCGCCCAAGTTGTCATGCATGAATACTGGGGCACTTGTGTGGAAAAGTCGTCAACGATCCCAAAGGGCTGTCTGCAAGGAGTCGTGAACGAATTGGAAATGTCGTGTACGATTCATCAATGTTGTCTTAAAGACACTTTCTATTGGGATAAAAAATATAAAATTTATGTACATATGAAAATAAACTACATAATATAAAAGCATTTCCGCGGCAGTGTGGTCTATAATCTAGAACGGCCCAAGACTCTCTTGAACATTAACTTCTAGGATGGCAAGACTTTTTGTGCGAATTCTGCAAAGAATAAAACATTAAGAACAATCTTGTTATGTATAAATACATGTATAAATGTACATAATTCATATACTTCCTTTTAATTGTTTCCAGGATCGCGTTCCAATATAATAGTCTCCAAATAAAAATTTCCAATTCTATGTTGATTGTTTCATCCTATGTTAAAGAAACAAACAAAACTATTGTTTTAAAGTTCATACATATGTATGACAGTCATACTATTTCTCACTTACCTCCCGATATTTAGAAAAATGTCGCGAATTTTTAATTCAAACAATAATGTTTTAACGATTTTATTCGAATTGAAATATGAACAATTTCTAGATATATGTACAATTATTTCATAGCATATTTTGTTTGAGTATTTTTGGTTTTTTCTGGTGACACATTGCAAGAAATTGTCATGCATCGTGTCGTGCACGACAATTTCGGAAATTTCATCAACGAATCGTCGACGAAAATGTCATCGAAGACTCAATTTTCTATTGGGTGGTTTGTTCTACCATGAAAGAGGATTTAGAATAGGCCTGCTCACACACATACAAATACATTTTGTTATTGTGTAGGTTTTGAAATACACAAATTTCAATGTTTTCATTTTGCCTCTGTAGACTGTGAGAAATATTGTACAAGTTTTTTTTTTATTTTATGTTTCAAAATTTAAAGTAGAAGAATTATTTTATTTTGACCAAATATGACTGTTGATGTTATAATTTGTTGCAAATCAAGTTCGTGACAAACCAAAGTTCGCTGACAAACCAAACACTCTAATTTGCCGTAATAATTTTCGGCAAATAAAAATTCGTATTCAGTATCTTCATTCATTTTTTCAGTGTACGCATATAGATTCATAGACAAAATCGAAAACAGAACCTTCCTCATTGAATGTTCAATAGAGACTGATTGGTAATTTTGAAAATATTCAAAACAAAAAATAAATTGTGTGTGTGATCAAATCACTGATGGGCAAATTGCGAGAGACTCATGTATTTTTTACACTTTTGTGTGTGAGGCAGAGCATTTCTGCCCATCAGTGGATCAAATTGACACACACCGACAGGAGAAGTGCGCACTTTGAACAGCCTTGCTTTAGAACAGTGTTCACCAGCGAGCCCGTACTGAGAGCAACTGAGCATACATTACCGTGTGTTTTGGATTGAAAGTTACGATAATTTGCTCTCAGTAGCAGCTCGCTGGTGAACACTGCTTTAGAAGCACCCTTATTTTTAGAAAGGATCTATAGAAGAAACCTTTCTTTTAGAAATAGTCTTTAAAGGCAATCTTTCTTTGGTCTTTTTTTCAGAAAATGTTTTTAGAGACATCCTTTCTGTTCCAGCACTGCAAGAATCTACTAAATTAGCAATTGTCGGTTTGATGGAGAGAGAGGTGAGGCATATGTTAGCCTTTGCCCCTCAACACCCTGTTTCATATACAAACTGACAATTGCCGCAAGGAAAATTGTCTAACCCTGCGTTTACACATGACAGGACAGTTGAGTACATGTATTGATTGTCAAAAGCCCAAAACTTGCCTGAGTGACGTAGGCGTCCAAACAACACAAACACAGTTGTGAAATTATGAATGAAAATCGTCGATTTCTTTTTGTTTTCCTTTCACATATTATGTTTTTGTTAATCTTCTTTTGTTCTCAACACATTTCAATTATCATCTCACTTCTTTTTAACAAAAATGTCAAAAATTTGTTAACTGTATGTATGTATGTGTTAGTAAATCAGAGTTGTATTTGCAGACAGACTGTCTTGTGTAAACGCCTAGTAATGTAAATATGGACTAATTGTACCATGAGCAGCCCGAAAAATATCTCCTCCTATGTCCCACAAACGATTATAATCTACCCTATTCATAATCCCAACAAGACCTGTTTTGCATTCGTTGCAGCCGCAACTTTAATCTTATATTTTAGTACGCATTTTGGGGCAGACACTAAGAAACAAAATTAGAGCAGACAAAAAAAAAAAAACAGCAAAATGCAATTATTTTTTCCTGCTGCAACCAAGAACATACTAAGAGCATTTTGCAATAGAAAGAAATGTTAAGACAGACAGACGGCCGTTTGAACATTAATTGCTGTAATAAATAAAAATTGTTTCCAATGACATTTTCATGTTTCTGGCAACGTCTGGCATGAGAAAGTACAACCCTGTCATTGGTTTGCCATCTTTGACATTTTGACAATTCAATTGTAACGGTACTTTTTGTGTTTATATTTTGTTTGATTGGGAGGTTGTCATATGGATTTCAGTGGTTTTTTCCTTGAATAATTGACAATTATTTAAAAATTAATAACAAAAAATGTGAAATGTTGTAAAAATAAAATTACTTTTGGGGTGTGAGCAATGGTCAGATATGATAGTTTTTTATACGAGTAATTAACAAACTAAGTGTCGATTAGTAAAATGCGGAAATCGTTTAAGGTGCGTTTGAAAACTTTACGGACATTAATTATCGTTGCATCTCGTCCGACCGCCGCGAGTGATCAAAGAACAAGTTATTGTTTACCTTAAGAAAAGTGGAAGCATAAATCTTTGTTAGGAGAACGCCAAGGAATTGTAGCTGAAGGTGTCGTTTTACTACACAGGATTTGAGGATTTGTTTAGTTTCCATTAGTATGTCAATCAACAAGGTAAGTAGTTGTTGTATTTTTATTACTTACGCATAATAAAACATAAAACGTATGATCTTTGAACTAGGTGAAAATTAGTGAAAAGGATTTTGAAATACATACACCCATCTTATCACACAGGCTGACATAAGAAAAGGCAATAGAGAAAAATTAATAATATAAAATAAAGTTTTGTTTCAGTTCCCTAGATTTGCACTTGTCCATAGGAGAAAGTCTTAAGA
Organism: Musca autumnalis; assembly: GCF_047663935.1. Lineage (NCBI taxonomy): Eukaryota > Metazoa > Arthropoda > Insecta > Diptera > Muscidae > Musca > Musca autumnalis. Next base: position 10,245,102 of record NW_027412088.1, on the reverse strand, counting down.
CCCAGGCCGAAGGCCGGCTATTTAGAAAAAAATTGTATTTTGAAATAAAATTTTGTGCCCGTTCCCAAGACTTGCACCTGTCCATAGGAGAAAGTCTTAAATCCTCGGCCAAAGACCGGCTATTGCGAAAGATAAGGAGCAACTGGAGTTTAGCCGCTCATCCCAATTTTTTTTTTAATTTACAGTTTTTTTTTAATTGGCCGGCCTTCGGCCGGCGATTTAAGACTCCTATGGACAGGAGCAAATCTAGGGCAAGGGAACACAATTTTTTTCTAATTTAAAAATTTTCTCTTATTAAGTGGCTTTTTACAAGGGAATTTTTGGAACTTCAAATGCCCATATCTCGGGAAGTATATACTTCCCAAAAAAATTATGTGTACATTCGTGATCAGGGAAGTGAAATCTACTTGTAAAAAAAATTTCATCAAAATCGGAGCTGAGCGGCTAAACTCCAGTTAAGCCAAAGATAATTATAATTTAAAAGAAAATTTAGAACTTTAAAGGCCTATATCTCGGTAAGTATGAACCTCCCAGATATGATATATTTTTGTGTTCAGGAAAAAGAGGCCTACCTGTGGTAAACATTTCAAAAACATAGGGCGTGCGTGTTTATACCCGTCTTGTTCCACAGGTTCTTTCGTCCTACGTCTAGTTTAAGCCCTCTCATGTATACCTTCGACATGTATACCATTGATACAACGATATTACAATGATATATTTTTATCGCGTAGCCTGAGTTGAATTTTGACCATATGTGAGTCCCGGTCATTCAACTAAACTTAGACTTTTAAAAGGGGCGTTTTATCATGTAGCCGGTGTTAGAATATGTCCATAGGCGAAAGTCCGAAAGACTGTCATCAGCAAAGACCAATGCATACTTATTAACGGGAGATTGTATAGCGTACCCGTGGTTGGACAAGAGCTTTTCAACGGTACCCATGGTTTGCACATCAGGAACAATGAAATAAAATCAAGGGTGCTTATAGAATTTTAAAAGAACGTATCTCGGGAGGTATCACTTTAGCAACAAAAAAAAAAAAATGTCGTTGTGAACCGGGCAAACAAGGCTACGAAAAGTATACATCACAAGGTGTTCCTCGAGGGATGCTTAAACTGGACTTATTCCCAAGAGTAGATATGCTGCAACTTGAATTTCGAGGTAACTTAAGCAGCATTGGTTGTTTTTCATAACTATTTTTGTATTCAAGACAAGCTCTTAGGATTCAAAGACAAGCTCTTAGGCGAAAGACATATAACTTATTTGTTAGTATTGCTTATTACAACAACAAATCGGTGTCAAGTCTCATAATTAAAGAAGTGTTGGCGTTTATTTTGCGATGACTATGACTTTACTACTTTAAAATGGTATTTCAAAGGTTTTAAATTTATTTAATTAATTGCCAACTGCAATCACCTAAATTCTTAAATTTAGTTTACAAGTTATACGATTGCATCAACAGCATCATCTCACATCCTGTACGGTACGTATGAACGTACATACGTACATACATATATGTCAAGTTATTTTTTAATGTGCCCACCTTATATCGTCGTATCGCATCGCATACAGAGATGGAAAATGAGTGCATTAACGTCTTGATCGAATGCCAAACTTTGCTCCATTTGACGACAGTTTGACTGCAATTAACGACGACGCGTTCCAACGTCAAGTGACGTCGAAATCTGCGAGTCTAAATGTCTTTGGAAATACTTTTCATGTGTATTTGTTGTTATTGCAGAAGTTTTGTGTTCCTGTATTGTGATATCTCAGTAGCAAACGAAGAAAAAAAGAAATGAAACGACAGTCAAGCGGTTGGCTTAATTGGTGTAAGAGCTCCACCAAAAGCGGTCGACATCAAACAATTTCATTACATATACACACACAGAGAATACAGCTAAGCACGTCTTGAAGTTCACGTCCAACCATTTTTCCCATCCCAATTGAAATGATATTTGCCATTTAGCCATGTCGGATAAAAAACATTGCATTGGACGATGTGGATATATGAGTAGCAGAAGGTTTTGGTTGGGTAGGGCCAGATGAAAATCCGTTCTTTTTAAGGACCAAGAACTTGATCTGTTTCAGCAATAGTAAGGGTACAATCAACTACACCATTTTCAACTGTTATTCAGAAAATACCAGTTTTAATTCAGAAATTCCATTTGAAATTGACATATTTTATTTGTAGTTCAGAAATTCCATTTGAAATTCAGGAATTGCATTTGTTATTCAGACTATTTCATTGGATATCATGCCTTCGAAGTTTCGTAAGTACCTTTGATTTTATCTCCTTGCTTTTGAGGACAATATGGGCATCATTGTGAAGCTCTAGAAATTCAATGCAGGCTATTCCATAAAATCTCTCTTAATAATTGTTCCACAAACATCCCATACGGGACATGGGAGACTTCTCTCATATCAATGAGTGCACCCCGATTTATATTTGCTCAATGGTGTGGGACCTACTGTTTATCGCCGAGTCCGAAAGGCGTGTCTTAAGACACCACTTGTAGAGAAGTTTTACATGGCTGAAATACTCAGGAAATGTCGCCAACATTACTGAGGGGTATTTTGCCACCGTTGAAAATGTTGATGTTGACTGACCGGGGAATCGAACCCACGAACTTCAGCGTGCAAGGCGGGTGTGCACCCATAAAATATCCCTTAAATAAGTATAAGTTTTTGTTTATAACTAGCTTTCGACCGGGGTTTAAGACTTTAGCCTATGTACAGATTTTAATACCGGCTACTCGATGAAATCTTTCAAAGCAATGTCATCTTTAAATGCCCACATTTGTTTCAGAAAAGGTTTTTAGAAGCACCCTTTCTTTTTCGAAACGGACTTTAGAAGCACCCTTTCTTTTTCGAAACGGACTTTAGAAGCACCCTTTCTTTTTCGAAAAGGTCTTTAGAAGCACCCTTTCTTTTTCGAAAAGGTCTTTAGAAGCACCCTTTCTTTTTCGAAACGGTCTTTAGAAGCACCCTTTCTTTTTCGAAAGGGTCTTTAGAAGCACCCTTTCTTTTTCGAAAGGGTCTTTAGAAGCACCCTTTCTTTTTCGAAAGGGTCTTTAGAAGCACCCTTTCTTTTTCGAAAGGGTCTTTAGAAGCACCCTTTCTTTTTCGAAAGGGTCTTTAGAAGCACCCTTTCTTTTTCGAAAGGGTCTTTAGAAGCACCCTTTCTTTTTCGAAAGGGTCTTCAGAAGCACCCTTTCTTTTTCGAAACGGACTTTAGAAGCACCCTTTTTCGAAACGGTCTTTAGAAGCACCCTTTCTTTTTCCAAACGGTCTTTAGAAGCACCCTTTCTTTTTCGAAACGGTCTTTAGAAGCACCCTTTCTTTTTCCAAACGGTCTTTAGAAGCACCCTTTCTTTTAGAAAGGGTATTTAGAAGCACCCTTTCTTTTTCGAAACGGTCTTTAGAAGCACACTTTCTTTTTCGAAACGGACTTTAGAAGCACCCTTTTTCGAAACGGTCTTTAGAAGCACCCTTTCTTTTTCCAAACGGTCTTTAGAAGCACCCTTTCTTTTTCGAAACGGTCTTTAGAAGCACCCTTTCCTTTAGAAAGGGTATTTAGAAGCACCCTTTCCTTTAGAAAGGGTATTTAGAAGCACCCTTTCTTTTTCGAAAGGGTCTTTAGAAGCACCCTTTCTTTTTCGAAACGGTCTTTAGAAGCACCCTTTCTTTTTCGAAACGGCCTTTGGAAGCACCCTTTCTTTTTCGAAACGGTCTTTAGAAGCACCCTTTCTTTTTCGAAACGGTCTTTAGAAGCACCCTTTCTTTTTCGAAACGGTCTTTAGAAGCACCCTTTCTTTTTCGAAATGGTCTTTAGAAGCACCCTTTCCTTTAGAAAGGGTATTTAGAAGCACCCTTTCTTTTTCGAAACGGTCTTTAAAGGCACACTTTCTTTTTCGAAACGGACTTTAGAAGCACCCTTTTTCGAAACGGTCTTTAGAAGCACCCTTTCCTTTTCCAAACGTTCTTTAGAAGCACCCTTTCTTTTTCCAAACGGTCTTTAGAAGCACCCTTTCTTTTTCGAAACGGTCTTTAGAAGCACCCTTTCTTTTTCGAAACGGTCTTTAGAAGCACCCCTTCGTTTTCGAAACGGTCTTTAGAAGCACCCTTTCTTTTTCGAAACGGTCTTTAGAAGCACCCTTTCTTTTTCCAAACGGTCTTTAGAAGCACCCTTTCTTTTTCGAAAGGGTCTTTAGAAGCACCCTTTCTTTTTCGATACGGTCTTTAGAAGCACCCTTTCTTTTTCCAAACGGTCTTTAGAAGCACCCTTTCTTTTTCGGAACGGTCTTTAGAAGCACCCTTTCTTTTTCGAAACGGTCTTTAGAAGCACCCTTTCTTTTTCGAAAGGGTCTTTAGAAGCACCTTTTCTTTTTCGAAAGGGTCTTTAGAAGCACCCTTTCTTTTTCGAAACGGTCTTTAGAAGCACCCTTTTCGAAACGGTCTTTAGAAGCACCCTTTTCGAAACGGTCTTTAGAAGCACGCTTTCTTTTTCGAAAGGATCTTTAGAAGCACGCTTTCTTTTTCGAAAGGATCTTTAGAAGCACCCTTTCTTTTTCGAAAGGGTCTTTAGAAGCACCCTTTCTTTTTCGAAACGGTATTTAGAAGCACCCTTTCTTTTTCGAAACGGTCTTTACAAGCACCCTTTCTTTTTCGAAACGGTCTTTAGAAGCACCCTTTCTTTTTCGAAACGGTCTTTAGAAGCACCCTTTCTTTTTCGAAACGGTCTTTAGAAGCACCCTTTCTTTTTCGAAAGGGTCTTTAGAAGCACCCTTTCTTTTTCGAAAGGGTCTTTAGAAGCACCCTTTCTTTTTCGAAAGGGTCTTTAGAAGCACCCTTTCTTTTTCGAAAGGGTCTTTAGAAGCACCCTTTCTTTTTCGAAAGGGTCTTTAGAAGCACCCTTTCTTTTTCGAAAGGGTCTTTAGAAGCACCCTTTCTTTTTCGAAAGGGTCTTTAGAAGCACCCTTTCTTTTTCAAAGGGTCTTTAGAAGCACCCTTTCTTTTTCGAAAGGGTCTTTAGAAGCACCCTATCTTTTTCGAAAGGGTCTTTAGAAGCACCCTTTCTTTTTCGAAAGGGTCTTTAGAAGCACCCTTTCTTTCTCGAAAGGGTCTTTAGAAGCACCCTTTCTTTCTCGAAAGGGTCTTTAGAAGCACCCTTTCTTTTTCGAAAGGGTCTTTAGAAGCACCCTTTCTTTTTCGAAAGGGTCTTTAGAAGCACCCTTTCTTTTTCGAAAGGGTCTTTAGAAGCACCCTTTCTTTTTCGAAAGGGTCTTTAGAAGCACCCTTTCTTTTTCGAAAGGGTCTTTAGAAGCACCCTTTCTTTTTCGAAAGGGTCTTTAGAAGCACCCTTTCTTTTTCGAAAGGGTCTTTAGAAGCACCCTTTCTTTTTCGAAAGGGTCTTTAGAAGCACCCTTTCTTTTTCGAAAGGGTCTTTAGAAGCACCCTTTCTTTTTCGAAAGGGTCTTTAGAAGCACCCTTTCTTTTTCGAAAGGGTCTTTAGAAGCATCCTTTCTTTTTCGAAAGGGTCTTTAGAAGCACCCTTTCTTTTTCGAAAGGGTCTTTAGAAGCACCCTTTCTTTTTCGAAAGGGTCTTTAGAAGCACCCTTTCTTTTTCGAAAGGGTCTTTAGAAGCACCCTTTCTTTTTCGAAAGGGTCTTTAGAAGCACCCTTTCTTTTTCGAAAGGGTCTTTAGAAGCACCCTTTCTTTTTCGAAAGGGTCTTTAGAAGCACCCTTTCTTTTTCGAAAGGGTCTTTAGAAGCACCCTTTCTTTTTCGAAAGGGTCTTTAGAAGCACCCTTTCTTTTTCGAAAGGGTCTTTAGAAGCACCCTTTCTTTTTCGAAAGGGTCTTTAGAAGCACCCTTTCTTTTTCGAAAGGGTCTTTAGAAGCACCCTTTCTTTTTCGAAAGGGTCTTTAGAAGCACCCTTTCTTTTTCGAAAGGGTCTTTAGAAGCACCCTTTCTTTTTCGAAAGGGTCTTTAGAAGCACCCTTTCTTTTTCGAAAGGGTCTTAAGAAGAACCCTTTCTTTTTCGAAAGGGTCTTTAGAAGCACCCTTTCTTTTTCGAAAGGGTCTTTAGAAGCACCCTTTCTTTTTCGAAAGGGTCTTTAGAAGCACCCTTTCTTTTTCGAAAGGGTCTTTAGAAGCACCCTTTCTTTTTCGAAAGGGTCTTTAGAAGCACCCTTTCTTTTTCGAAATGGTCTTTAGAAGCACCCTTTCCTTTAGAAAGGGTCTTTAGAAGCACCCTTTCTTTTTCGAAAGGGTCTTTAGAAGCACCCTTTCTTTTTCGAAAGGGTCTTTAGAAGCACCCTTTCTTTTTCGAAAGGGTCTTTAGAAGCACCCTTTCTTTTTCGAAAGGGTCTTTAGAAGCACCCTTTCTTTTTCGAAAGGGTCTTTAGAAGCACCCTTTCTTTTTCGAAAGGGTCTTTAGAAGCACCCTTTTCGAAACGGTCTTTAGAAGCACGCTTTCTTTTTCGAAAGGATCTTTAGAAGCACGCTTTCTTTTTCGAAAGGATCTTTAGAAGCAGCCTTTCCTTTAGAAAGGGTCTTTAGAAGCACCCTTTCCTTTAGAAAGTGTCTTTTGTAGCACCCTTTCCTTTAGAAAGGGTCTTTAGAAGCACCCTTTCCTTTAGAAAGGGTATTTAGAAGCACCCTTTCCTTTAGAAAGGGTATTTAGAAGCACCCTTTCCTTTAGAAAGGGTATTTAGAAGCACCCTTTCCTTTAGAAAGGGTATTTAGAAGCACCGTTTCGTTAGAAAGAAACAGTTTTGCGTTTCACAATTTCAATTTTAAAATTCTGCCTGTACATTTCGACATTGTTTTATAAAGGCCCTTTATTGAAGCATAAACCAGCCCTGTATTAACTCATGAACTTATTTAATTGTTGTTATCATTGCTCAGCTTTTTTCCGATTGGGGTTCATTCTCAACTACAAACCCAAAGAGGAGAGGTACTGAAGCAATAGCAATCTACTGCTTCAGCAGCATTAAGAAGTATTAACTTAATCATCAGAGCTATGTGATGGCCACTGAAATTAGACGACCTCTTATTTTAAAGTTTTTTATTATTTGTGCGTTTTACGTTTTATGTTCGGTCGTAGATGTTGCTCTCGTTGTTGTTGTTGTAGCTGTTGTTATTTTGCTGCATATTGATGCATTTAAGTTCAGTATTTTATTGTTGCTTCGTATTGTTGTTGATGTTGTGATTCCTAATGGCTAAAATTGAAATGTTTGCTCCGGACGTTTCTTGGCTGGCTGTTGAGAGTTTGATTTCATTTAGCAGCTTTTTTTCGCATTTGTTTGTATTTTCGCAATTCTGTAATTTACGACTTCTGAAACATTTATGTGTTAAGTGTTGCTTGAGCATGCAATTAAACTTTTGCCAATGGAGTGAGTGGAAAAAAGCGTTAGTATGTCTGTTTGTGGTACAATTTTCAAGTGCAAATCATGGTGTGTTTTGTCATTGCTATTCAGAGAAGCTGACGTTGTACGAACGGCCGTTTGGTTTGTTCGATCGATCGTCCATACAGTGATAGGTTTATTGCGCGCCTTTTTGTTCAAGCTCTAATGGGAGGCGCTTCATTTAGCTATGGCAGTCATCATCATCATAGTTCTCCGGACAGTGTAGAAATACATTGAGAGTAGATATTCAAGAGGCTTACGGTATTGGAGAGGAGCTAATTGTCACATGTGACAGGGAAAAATAGTTTTATTTCATTTAATGTAAAGCTTGTGTAGTGGTTGTGTAAAGGAAACAGTATGCGATGAGGAGATTGTGGAGCGTTAGTTTTTTAATATAATTTGGCTTCTAGAAATTATTTCGAGTTTATGATATTTCTTTTATATTTGACGTTATGTTTTTTTGTCATATAACGGTTTATTCTAAGCGCTCTTTAAGTCATTAATATGCATATATAGGTATTTCTCCAAAAGCTAGAAGTTTCTGTTTCATCACGTTTCTGCGTTATGCAGACAACTTATCTACCAAGTATGACAAGGAGAACTCGCTTCCATATCATTGAGCTAAAAATGCAATCGTTTCTGAAAGTGTTTTTTGTACTAAGTCATTCTTATACCAACACCTTTTATATAATATAGCGGGATACTGTTAAACCGCAAGAAGTGACCACAATGTTCAATTCGAAAGTTCATACAAATGTCTGTACAGCCAACCAATTGTAATTGCTTGAAATACATGCATTTTCCACTGAAAGATGGATGTATGTAGCAGAGTGTTGAATATTTAAAAAATCAAATAATTACGAATAACTACGATTGGACAATCTATGGCATTTGACCGATTTCATCTTATTTGTTGTAATCAGAATTTGTGCTGATGTTTTTTATGGTCTTTAAAGTTAATTGGTAATTCGAATAAAAAATACAATAATAACTACAATAAAGTAGGACGTCTTAAATTTTATTGAACGATTCTATTTCAATAGACTGAATAAAAAATATCGAAGAGTGGGGATTGGATGTATAAATAGCTAAAAAAGTCGATAGCCTTTGTCGCTAGGTCTTTGTAATTACAATAAAAAACATTTTAAATAAAAACAATTAAAATAAACTGGTTAAAAAAGAGTCTTGACATTTTACAAAAGATACAGGATAACTTGCGAAATAAAAGAAAAACATTTGAAATTTTGTACTACATAAAATGTACTAAATGCCTTATTGCAGATTTTGGCATTCTGAATTTTCTATGAACCAAAATTTGCTGACATAGGTCAATGTTTTAGTATAGCCCCCCATTTAATCCTGATTTTGAAGGTTTTTGCCATATTTTTCAGTCTCTCTTTAGCCAAATATCCAGAATTTGAAATATAATAAGCCCAACTGGATATGCAGAAATCTCACATCCACTGAAGTTGAGTCAAATATCTCCCAAGATAACCCATACAAAACTCTTCGTTGGGCCGCAATTTGCGTGTGAGGAATTCAGAGGAAAGAAGTCAAAGAGCCGTAGAGTAAAACAAAGCCTCCAGCAAAGAGTTGTAATTTCTCCCACGCGCGTGTCAAATTTTCCTGCCCCTCCAGACGGCTTAAAACTGGAGACTTACGCAGATGTCTGAAACATCATGGTCGTAGTAATATGCACTACCCTGGCTACGTTTTTGAAGGAAAGAAACTTAGAGCTATCAGGGCCAAAATCCGCAGCAACCATCTTCACTTGGAAAAAGGAGGTAAGGAGGATATTGGAAATCAAGTTTGGCGATAGGACAATACCAACAGGCCATAACCCGAAAATACTCGACAAACCTTTTTACCTTCTCGAAACATGCGGTTGCTGTCAAATCCAAAGCGAAAAAATAATAAATAGGCGACTCAAAGGCATCGCGAGCACAACGTGGGCTAAGAACAGGCAGATATTGCTCACCACATATGAAGCAGTTAGCCGCTTAGTCCTAATCTATTTAGCCTCTTTTTGAAACTCATTTTAAACGACACCCAGTGGAAACGATTCCCGTGGGGACCATCTACACCCGGAGGAAAGGATTCTGTTAGTGCAGCAGCATAACGCATTGCTCACTCGAACGATTCGGTGTTGTCTAACCCTGATGACTTCACGATAATTTCCTCATGTATATGCTAAAATATCCAACTATTTTGTCACGGTGACTCAGAATTTTGAGAATTTTCATTGCTACAATCTCTAATCCCATTTTGATAGGACTTGCGGTTTCCAAGCTAAATCGTGAAAACTTAAAGTAACTCTAAAAATGTGAACTTTGACTTTTATTTATTTAAAAAGGGGGCCGGGTGATTTTTTTTTGTTTTTTCATACCCTCAGCATTTATGTGCCTCATGGAAATAATGGTTTTAGACCCCAAGTATGTTTGGACGAAATCCGTTTCAGACAATTTAGCAATGTCTGTCCGTCTGTCTGTCTGGCTGGCTGGAGCGTACGATAACTCGAATGGATCAACCGATTCGGTTCAAAATTTGGCTTTCGTAATATTATGTCCAAAATTAGTTTAAGTTCGAAGATGGGTTATATCGGTCCACTCCTTACGGTACCTCCCCCAAAAAAGTTGGAAAATGTTCGGAAAATTTGTGCGCGCGATAACTCTTGAATGGAGTGACCGATTTGGTCCATACTTTACACATCCTAATATGTCTACCAGATATAGATCAGGTTTGAATATGAATTATATTTGTCCACTCCTTCGGGTACCTCCCACACAAAATTTCGGATAAATTCACTTTAAGGCCCGTTCTCAAATCAATTCGGTTTCTGTTGATGCAACTTGCATACGCTGCCTCCTTTACGTCGGCAAAAGTTTTTTTCAGAGGCAAGTCTATACATCTTGTAAAAATTGCCTGAAATGTACAGAACAGCCCTGACACCGTATCTAGTGGTTGGAACGCAAAATAACTCTCGAACGGATCAACCGATTTGGTCCAAAATTTGGTCTTCGTCATATTTTGTCCAAACTTAGTTTCAGTTCGAAGATGGGCCCATACTTTGCACATCGTGAAATTTCTACCAGACTTAGATGAGGTTCCAATATGGAGTCAATCGGTCCACTCCTTCGGGTACCTCCGACACAAAATTTCGGAAAAGTGCAGTTTAGGACCTGCTCTCGAATCGCTTTGATTTTTGCTGTATCAACTTGCATTCACTGTCCCCCATACAACGGTACATGTTTCATCAGGGGCAAGTCCATACTTCCTGAGAAAATAGCCTGAAAGGTGCAAAAAACCCCATGACACCGTGTGTAGTGGTTGAAGCGCAAGATAACACTCGAACGGATCTGCCGATTCCGTCCAAAATTTGGCCTTTGTAATATTTTTTCCAAACTTAATTTAAGTTCGATGATAAGGTATGTCGGTCTACTCCTTCAGGTACCTCCCCCACAAAAGTTCAAAAATGTTAGGAAAAATTGTGCTCACGATAACTCTTGAATGGAGTGACCGATTTGGTCCATACTTTACACATCCGAATATGTCTACCTAGGAACAAGGTTTGAATATGAACTATATTTGTCCACTCCTTCGGGTACCTCTCACACAAAATTTCGGATAAATTCACTTTAAGGCTCGCTCTCGAATCACTTTGCTTTCTGTTGAAGCAACTTGCATACGCTGCCTCCTTTACGTCGGCAAAAGTTTTTTTCAGAGGCAAGTCCATACTTCTAGAAAAAATTGCCGGAAAGGTGCAAAAAACCCTATGACACCGTGTGTAGTGGTTGGAACGCAAAATAACTCTCGAACGGATCAACCGATTTGGTCCAAAATTTGGTCTTCGTCATATTTTGTCCAAACTTAGTTTCAGTTCGAAGATGGGCAGTATCGGTATTTCCCCCAATATTTAAAAAATGTCAAGAAAATGATATGCACGATATATCTTGAACGGCGCAACCAATTTGGTCCAAACTTTTGATCTCCTAATATTTTGTTGCAAATTTAGTTTAACTTCTAAAATGGTCCATATCGGTCCTCTTCTTAGGGTACCTCCCCCAAAAAGTTCAACATTTATGTCTAAGTGCAGTTTAGGGTCTGTTCGAAGATCCTTGGGAAATGTATACCGATGCTGTTCGTTGTGGTCCCGTTTAGCGAGATTATGTTTTCCTTGGACAAGTCCATGCTTCCTGGCATACTGATCCAAAATGTATACTATGACCCACTAAAGTGACTAGCGGGCGCTATATCAATCGAAAAGATATGACCCCCAAAATAAGATCAACTTCCATAATAGACTATGTCGTTCCTTTCCTTCAAGTACCTCCTCCGCAAAATTTAATCCTAATCCACATCTTTGTCGGCAAGTTCAAATGTCCAAAAAGAGCCACAAAATTCTGTACGTAGACGAAAGCTTCGTTTCATATAGGCTGAGGGTATATCTCTGTCGGCAAAGCCGACTGATACTTTTTTACTTTTTTACTTGTTTTTTTTTTTTTTTTTGATTTTTCTCATCTATGACATTGAGTTTCAGAATCCACAAAAACTTCCCAGGTGTAAGTACCTTCCATTTAAGGTTAGATCAGACGCACCGTGCAGTTTCATTTTAAATTTTCTTTGTTTTCCCTTTGGGATTTTTCAGGAAATAGCTTTAAATCGTTTCTACTATTCATTCCATCGAAGAGGTTTTGTTTGCACTGTCTATGGTATATAGAAGAAGTGCATTTAAGTGGGATACTCCTTTAAATTTTCGTATTGAATTTCCCGCGATGGGAAGTGCTTCTAAAGAATCTCCATCAAGTTTATGTTCTGGGATTTCGGAAATTCTCCAAAATGCCAGAACGATGCCATTGTCTGTGGTTTTCGGGCACATTTTTTATATAAATTTTTCTACTAGGTTGAATCCATTTATGCCATGTTCTGAATTTTGCTGGAAACATTGGTGGTACAAAGTTTAATAGAAGTCTCTCCTTTATTAACAATGCGATTTGTACAACTGCAGGACATAGATAAAAATGTTTTGCAAAACAATAAAAATTTAGAGCAACACCAACAATCCTCAATGCAGGCAGGCAGATACAGATGAGGAAGGAACACCATTATCATGGAATGAAAGCTTTCGATTAAAATAAAAACACAAAAAATAAAAAGAAAACGACCAAACAAAATAAACATTCTCCACATAAATGGTAGCAATTTGTAACACGCCACAGCGGGGAGTCAATGTCGGTCGGTTGCCTCGATTCGTTGTTGTCGATGGCAAAATGTGAAATATCGAAATGGACAATGTTAGAGGAGATCAGCACCGCATTGAATGGGAGCATGCCGCGTGTTTTTGATTTTCAACTTCTGGTCGGAATGATCATGCCTGGGTCGGGACAGAAATCAAATTGAAACACAAACTATAAGACTCTATCGACAATATCAATCGACAATCCTTAATGTTGCAGTGGCGGCGTTTGCCAATGTTGCTGCTGTTTGGAGTCAATCGTTTTTTTTTTGTTTGTGGGCTGCTGCTTCTGTGGCATTGTTTGTTTGAATTTTGTTGCTGTTGTTCTTGTTGTTGTTGTCAGTGGGGGTATAAATGAGCTGTGCAATATGATCTTGTAAAGGCCCCCCAGTAAGCAATTGTGGTTTAAGTTTAACAGCAGCAGCAACAACAACTACAACACGAAAATAAAGAAATAATAAAAAATAAACATTGCAGGTAGCGTGTAACAATCCTCAGCGAATAGCTACTGTTACAAACAAAGTGGAGGGCGGAAGCTACAAATAGATTTCACAGGCATCAGGCACACAAATGGACAGGCGAACATATTAACGTGGTCGGTCACAGGGACGACTTACATTGATCCATGGTCGGTCGATCGTCCGATGATGGTGGTTCGGTAGAGATTGCAACGATGTGAGTACACAACAAAACAGTTATTGCCCACTTTGTAGCCCGATCACAGCAATCTTTATGTTGTATCTACATGTAAAATGTCGTAACGACAATTAACGATATCGCCAATTGGCACGCACAACCAACGCATTGCAGTGACTGGATCTCTTTGCGCCCCTCAACCAACCAAAATATCCTAGCTCAAGTTGAAAGTGTTTTCGTGAATAGCGCTGCTGGTAGATGGAAATTCACTCAACAATGCTGACAAAATGCGTTGATTTTGCCTCATTTTGCCAAACTAATATCCATAAGCCCAGGAAAATCTGCTTTTCTCATTGGAAAATCCAAAAAAAGAAAATATACCGTGTCTATCATGCTGTGTATAATGTAGAGATCCTGTTTTTAAAACGGTAGTCTTGGGCTTTTATATTATTATTTTTTCACTTAGCCAACGCAAAACTTGGTGTTGCGCTGGTTGGTTTCCGCTGTTAATTTTGTCACCAAACAAAGAAAAATCGGCTTTAGAGTGACCAGCAGGGATTTTTTAATAGAGATTACGATAAGTTGTAAAATGTTAATACATAAATTGAACGATTTTAGCGCACCTGTGATAAATTGGCAATAAGTCACATTCTATTTTAGGGGGTGTTAGACCTCAAAGTTGTCATAAAAGCATTGAACGTATTACTTGAAGCTCAGAGGAAGAAGTCTTCTTGGTATGGTCCGTCTATGGGCCGCCTCTGAAAGTAGATTACAATATAAATCAGAAATTTGCTCCGCCTTTGATCAATTTGTGGGTGATCTTTCTAGGGTGACACGAAGCTCTTCTCATATGTTGGCGATTGCCTTCGACAGCCTGTTGACATTCTCCAGAAACGGAGAAAGTACTCAAAGCCATCTCGGGTCCTTTTGGGGTAAAAATAAGGAGATCGGCATACCAATGTGACTTAACTACACTCTTATGGGCTTCCTTCAGTGGTACCCAATAGAAGCGGTTGTAGATAACACAATTTAATACTCTTCAGACCACTACCAAATGTGTCCAGATGACGAATGTGGATCATCTGCATCAGGAGGCACGGATACTGTAAGTGTAGCAGCATTATGTCTTGCATCCATCGCCTCGACACACTCGGAAGGATATTAAGCGATTCAGCCTCGACATCCGCGATGTCATTTTATCACACATTGACCGATTGTCACCGGCCGCATCCCTGAAACTTGTTCATACCTAGACAGTCCAGGAAGCGTAAAAGTGTCCTAAATTGTCAACCTTCAGTAGTTACAGAAGAGATCCAGACCCATCTTAGCTTTCGATCAGGCTGGACAACGATCCTCAACATCTATCAGGCGATAATCATTCAGGGTTTCAAGATGTCTGCCTCAGTGTGGGGACTCTACGGCACCAAACATTAAATCGCATGTTCAGATCTTCACTCAACAGAACTGTGCTTAAGACCGGTATAAGTGGCGAACTTCCTTCAACTCAACGAGTGTGGATCATCTGCATTTGTTTTGATATCTACTCATGGATACCAACCATTATATAGTGGTTCAGGGTCCAACGCCTCGACACATCCAGAAGGACATTAAGCGATACAGCTCCGATATCCATCACACATTGATCGATTGTCACTGGCCGCATCGCTGAAGCTTGTTTGTACCCAGACAGTCCAGCAAACTGTAAACGATTATGAACCAAATCGTGTCCTTAACTGTCAGTTGCAGAAGTCGAACGATTTCTGCCCAGGGCTGGTCATCGATCCTCAACACTTATCAGGCGAGAATCATTCAGGTTTTGAATATGTCTACCTCAGAGCCGTATGGTCCCCGGCATCAAACATCAATTCGTATGAACAATCCACAGATCTTCGCTCAGCAGATCTGTGGCTAGGACCGGTAAAAGTGGATAACTTTCTACAGCTCTGAAACTTACCTAATGTGTTCATATAACGAGTGTGGATCATCTGCATCAGAATGCAATGATACTTTCAGTGCAGTAATATTATGTTGTGGTTATATTGTGGTTCAGGATCCACCCACTCGATACATCCGGATACAGACCAGAACCTAGGATATCATACCATCGCACATTGACCGATTGTCACAGGCTACATCGCATAAACTTGTTCATATCCAGACAGACCAGCTGCAAAAGAGTATGAAGCAAATCGTGTTCTTAACTATCAATCTTCATCGGTTGCAGAAGTCGTAGGAACCTGAAACATCTTAGCCTTCGATCAGGCTGGTCCCCTATCCTCATACAGGTGAAAAGCAGGTTTAGGTGATATCTGCCCCAAAACAGACGGGCACCGCACGGCATCAAACATCTATTCATATATTCTGCACAATCCACAGACCTTCTCCCCACAGATCTGTTGTTGTTGGTGTAACAGTGTTTATTGTATGTTTGTGTGTTCGTTCTTCAGTTCAATCTGACTCTAGGTCTATGTCCAGTTCCAGGAAAGTGGCTGCTTCTGTGGGATGTAACCACCGATCCACTGGAGTTAGATGAGTAGGTTAGGCAGGGCAGTTGAATAGGTACAGTGTGTCGTGCGGCCCCATGCCGCATGCTGGACAGATGTTTTGCACGGTGCGATCGATCTTTACCCTATAAGAATTAGGGCGACTGCAATATTCGAGCGTAGTTGAGCCATAGGAGTTCAGTCTCTCACAGATGTCACCAGGGAAGGTATCTAATGCTAGGATCGTACAATCATTCGCATACGTTACGATGCCGTCTGGAAGGGGCTAATTACGGAGAGGTTGAGGTTAAACAGTTCCTGAGATCTCACCACACCATGAGGGTTTGGACTTCTTACTCCTAAATTCCACGTACGACTGGCATCCACACATATAATTGACTATCCAACTTTTCAGCTTGGCCGGAAGGTTGTCTGCTCAATGTTCTCAAACAGCGTGGAGTGCCTGACAGTATCAAAGCCTTTTGACAAGTCAAGCGCCACCATCACTGTTCTATCACACGTTGGTCTCTGCTTGAGTGCTACACAAATATGTGTGCTGTGCTGCTTACGGAAACCATGCTGATGGTCGGCAACTGGATAGCTAATTCTGAGGCTGAGGATGACTAAAGCCTCAAGGGTATTTGCTATGGGCGATAAAAGCGCAATCAGCCTGTGCCATTCACATTTGCTGCCATCCTTGCCTGAATTCGGTAGCGGAACGACCCTGCCCATTTTCCAGACTTCGGGAACAATGAGGGTGGTTAGCGACAAGTTGAGAACTTTAGTGAGATACTCCACTCCCGGCTCATCCAGGGCCCAACGCTTTGGATGATTTAGCGTTCCTGATGTAAACTGTGGTGGTTCATCCTCGGCAGGAATAGATCTGATGGGACGTAGTACTCTTCTCTTCGCCCTGTCACTCTAGGAGTGCTCGACAAACTGTCGATTGAAATAACTTGCGCACATCTTCGGTTCAATTAGCGTAACGTCGCCAAACGTGACTGAGGCCCTATCTTCCCTACTTCCAGGATTCGAGAGTGACTTAACCGTTGCCAATTTTCTTATACCGGCTCTAATGTTGCAACTCTTCAGATGATTTAACCACTTGTTCTGCTTATTATTATTCTCGTCGACCAACCTGTTATCCAGCTTGTTACAGATCTGTGGTTAAGACCAGTAGAAGTGGCTTTTTACAATTCCCAACCAGGATTAGGTGAGGGGATGTGTATCCACTTGTATGACTTCGCCACTGGTACCATCGTCTCTTTTGGAACTGTCTGTAGAAAAGGCCAAACCGTCGAGAGGAGAATTACTTCGGATTTAGTCATCTATTCTTGGGATAACGGCATCAACATTTTCAAAACTCAGAACTGGTGATGTATAGTCGTTACATTTCCCAAGAGGTTCCATATAAAGATCTGCTTCCAATTCCCTTAGGATGCATTCATGTCCATAGATTCTGTTTATTCAGTTCATGTAGCCTCAGAGGGCTACCAGCTGTCTGACATTTAATGTTGTTGCCCTAAGGGCCAGATATTCAAGATTGTATTCAAAGCTGCGTGTGGAGTACGTCAAAGGGTAGACGCTGCTCATTGCACCTTGCCTAATTTGCTGATAGTAGATTTATGGAGTTCAGACAAGAGACAAATAGGACAGATAGGATAGATTACCACAGTGTTGTACATCCAGTGCATATTCCATGGGTTGAGTCCCCAGACCTTCCCAATTAAATTCTTACAGGAATATAGTGCGATTAATCATCTCTTCATCCGCTCCTCAACGTTTCTTTTCCATCGCAGTTGACAGTCCAGAATTTTACCCAGGTACTTAGCTTCTGGGGAGAGATGTGATTGCACTCCCTCTGATTCTTCCGTCGGGGTCAACATTGTTAATGATTGTCACTCGAAGGACATCCGCTGGCATCATAATGACCGGTCTGGTATAAGGTTAATTGCGTCTTGAAGGACGCTTTTCCTGAGGAGGTGGCTGATTTTCACTCGAAGGACCTCCGCTGGCATTATTATGGCCGGTCTACTATAAGGTTAATTGCGTCTTGAAGGGCACTTTTCCTGAGGAGGTGGCTACGCTCCAGGTACTGGGTTTATTCACCTTGTCTTTCTGGACAAAGGCAGCTGCAAATGAGATCGATAGGTTGATTACCTGAGAAACCATCGTATTCTTGGGCAAAGGCTGGGGGCCTTCGGAAAAACGAACCCGTTTCATAGTTGTTTCCTACATTGACTTCTTTGCAGCCTAAGGAGGTTTATAGACCCGACTTTCCATTGGCTTTACCCTTCCCTTTCGAGTTCAAGTTGGCGTAGTTTTCCTTATGGGTGGACTCTATAGCCATATTCATACCCTTCTGGGTTGGGTCTGTCTTCGGAGCATTGATTGAATCGAAACTTTTGCTTTCGTTATTTCTACATTATTGCTTTCCACAACACCTTCCTTATAGGCTGTGGCTAGAGCATCTACGTTGCTGGCTGGAAGGAAGATCTTGCCCACCTGAAGTTAGCGTCCGGGTACATGAGGGTAAGTTATCTCGAATTTCCTCATGTATGTACCTCAGCTTGCTTCTGATGAAGTAGACCTACATCACAGCACGTTTAAAGTGTTTTGTATTTTTGACTTCTCTGTTCTTAGAGTCATTGGCCATTGTTGGAGTCTCCCATTCCATCATCAGTCAATGATCCTGTGGCATCCTGCCTTAGAAGTTTCTTATCGGCTTGTGCCGACATAGGACCAGTTGGAACTGGGTTTGCTGCCAGTCCTCCACTCTACTTCCCCAGTAATCTTCTCCACTAGACTTGGCTGAGATCACCGTAGGTCAGATTGAGCAGCATGTCCTCCGGCGGTATGTCCTGGTTTTGCTCTTCTGGAATAATTCTTTCCAGATGGTCGAGGAGTCCCCAACTTTGTCGCTCTAAACTATATTTTTTATAGTCCCTTGTAGGTCACCTCCTCCCATAATTTCAGTCCTGTCAACCGTAGACCGGAACGCACAAATCTATGCTATGTCGTTGTCCTTTGAGATCGCCGGTTGGTCATCTTTCCTATAATTAATATTTGATGCACTTGTAGCAGGTACAGCTGTGTCAAGGTAGCCACACCTAAAACAGCCAGATTAATCGCTTGATCTCGACGAAACATGGGGTATTTAGGCCCTACTCCGTAACTTTATTCCGTTTATCGTAGATATTTACTTTTGGAGACCTACTCCAACCAAAGAATCCGCAAAGTGCAGAAGAAAGACGAGGAGGCATCTATTTGACATTACTCTATGTTAGATGTCACTTCTCTACCCTCGCAACGCGAGGACCCAAGAGATCCAAATAGTTGAAGAGACATGTTGGGCCAGATCTGTCGGAGGCTACGTTCAGATAGGTCTCTTCTACATACAGAACTGAAATCTTCACCCTGAACAGAAGTCGGATTTGTGGTGGCTTGATATTATATTATCCATCTAAATTTTTTTTATTAGTGAAGAGTCCATATTATTGAGCTATACATGAATCAGGATGCTGTATTTCATATGTGGGAAGCCTCCCCTGTAATTGTTCCACAAACATTCCAGGCGGGACAGGAGAGACTTCTCTCATATCAATGAGTGCTCCCCGATTGATATTAGCTCAATGATATGGGACCTACTGTTTATCGCCGAGTCTGAACGGCGTGTCTAAGACACCACTTGTAGAGAAGTTGTACAAGGCTGAAATACTCAGAAAATGTTGCCAACATTACTGAGGGGTATTTTGCCACCGTTGAGAAGTGTTTGATGTTGACTGGCCGGGGAATCGAACCCGATTTCGGTCCGATTTAGTAACGAAATCTGAAGAAAATCCTTAAGAAATTCGGAAAGGAAGTTTCTATCCGACATTCGTCCCGAAATCTGAACGAAATCGGTACAAAATCTGAACTATTTCCTCTCCGAAAAATCGTTTAGAAATCGGAACGAAATCTGAACGACTTTGCTTCCGAAATTGTTCATACGTGTCGGACATTAGACATTTGGTTTGCTGGGTATATACAGATAATGTAGATAGGGTGAATTAGTTACTTCCTATGACATCCCCATGTTCAAGTTTACAGTAGATTGCACTGTGCGGGGTCTAAAGTGGAACTAGTTACGGTAACCTTGAGAATCGACGGGTTTCCGATGCCGAACTAGTTCATCTTGCACACAGGTAGGTAGGTAGTAACCCAGCAAACCAATCGTACCG
Source organism: Musca autumnalis (assembly GCF_047663935.1). Classification (NCBI taxonomy): domain Eukaryota; kingdom Metazoa; phylum Arthropoda; class Insecta; order Diptera; family Muscidae; genus Musca; species Musca autumnalis. The sequence continues at coordinate 10,225,123 of NW_027412088.1, read as the reverse complement.
ACATCTTAACGAAATCGGAACAAAATTCGGACGATACGTCCGATATCTGATCCGAAATCGTAACGATATCTTAACGAAAGTTGTATGAAGTGGTTGACATAATTTCGGAACGAAATGTCGGAGCGACGTCGTATCGATTTCGATCCGATTTCATAACGAAATCCGAAGAAAATCCTTGGGAAATTCGGAAAGGAAATTTCTATCCGACATTCGTTCCGAAATCGGAACGAAATCGGTACAAAATCTGAACTATTTCCGCTCCGAAAAATCGTTTAGAAATCGGAACGAAATCTGAACGACGTTGCTTCCGAAATTGTTCAGACGTGTCGGACATCGGACATTTGGTTTGCTGGGTAGAAAGGTTGTATTTTTTTCCAAGCTAGCTAAAACTAAATGAAAATTTCCTAAAATCTGAATCTGCAAAATTCCATCAATAAATTTGGTCACCTTATTTTTTTCCAAAACTAAACTTTTTCAAATCTATTTAATGTCGCAGCATGTTTTTCAAATTATGTTCGCAAGCAAGGCTATCCCTCATTGCTCTCTCTTTCGCGCTATGAGTTTAGATGACAGTGTGTCTGCATGTGTGCGGCTGTGTGCGTAGAAAAGTCGGAGATATATTGTCGTCGAAAATAAATTTTCGGTTAAACACATTACAGTACATCGTAGTTCGGAGTACGATCGATGTACGTATTATTTCGTTCCTAGGCAATTAATCAAAATGGACACTTGTGTATTGCGTGCCATTGCTCAATTAATATCCAGCTACAAGCTTAGATTTGTGTATGCGGATGTCTTGTAATGTTGTTGCTTGGTTTCGCAGGCTGGTTGGCTGTTGTTATTCCTATTGTTGCGCTATGAATGCTGGTAGTTTTTCGTGGTTATTATGTTTTTTTTTTGGTAAACGGACTCTTTCTCTTCCAAGAAGACGAAGAAAAAAAAACAACAAACTCCAAACCAAAGTGTTAAGCCGCATCCCCGTATATTAAAATGTCAAGACAGAACGTGGGACGTAAAACAATTACAACCAACAAAATTTGAACATACATCAAAATTGTAGAAAATTTCTATTAAAATGTTGTACAACGTCGGTGGTTTCCTTTTTTTGCCTAAGTTTTCAATTTGCGCCTTATGCGAATGTGGCAAATATTAATTTAGAAAGTATGACAGCAGGAGTGGAGGAAGCTCTAAAATTAAAATCCATATTAAATTATTGCATGGGCAATTTCAGTGGTAATGAGATTGTTGGTGTTTTCTTTTAATAATAAAAATACAGTATATGGGGTGCCACCGTGTTGCAATAGTGTGCACACCCGCCTTGCACGCTTAAGGTCGTGGGTTCGATTCCCCGGCCAGTCAAACACTTTTCAAGGGTGACAAAATACCCCTCAGTAATGTTGGCGACATTTTCTGAGTATTTCAGCCTTGTACAACTTCTCTACAAGTGGTGTCTTAGACACGCCGTTCGGACTCGGCGATAAACAGTAGGTCCCATATCATTGAGCTAATATGAATCGGGGTGCCCTCCTTGATATGAGAGAAGTCTCCTCTGTCCCGCCTGGGATGTTTGTGGAACAATTAGTAGTAGTATATGGGGTTCAGCTAAATAATGTCTAAAGTACCGGAATATGGGATAAGTATTTTGGTGGATTTGTATCATATTTTCTTGAAGATTTTCCCCTCAGTAGAATAAAGAAATTGCGGGCTGTCAGGGCCTCTCTCTCTACCTTTGCGTCTCATAGGAAACCAGCAAAAAAATCATTACCAAATAATGGGCTTTTATAGTACTTGTTGTTGGTCGTAACTACTTACGAAACCCCCTACTAACCCATTATTTTAACAAGGGCATGTCGCTCTGAATAACTATTTATTCCATGGCCACTAGAACATTTTAGGTGGAATTTGTTTTCAATTTCAAGACACTTAATATTTTTATTTTATTTATTTTTTGCTCTCTGCTGGATTTGATCATTGGATCTTCTGATTTGTTGCCTAACATACTACACATTCTGCTACGCGTACGAACATTAAGGGCTGTTTAAACGCTTACATGTGCACCACCAATTTTGTTAACACAAAACTCGAGTGTCGACGGCTCTGTGCCTATCCCCAGTTTTAGGAAAGTGGCTGCTTCGATGGGATGTTACCACAGACCTACTGGAGTTAAATGAGTTGGTTTTGTAGAGCAGTTGAAAAGATGCAGTGTGTCGTGTGGGCCTGTGCCGTTTGCTGGCAAGATGGTTTGTACGGTGTCATCGATCCGTGCCCTATTGAAACTCAGAAGTCTGTAGCATCACGAGTGTGGCTGCTGACGCTTCCCAGCTGCGATAGATGGGGCCTGTCCTCGAGGAACGCATTCTCACGATTGTTCTTTATGGAATCTACGACTGCATTCGTGTGAATGCTATTTAAACCTGCTTAATAGGCTTCTTTATAAAGGTGACAATGTAACTTTGATCTCTCTTTCCGGAACGAGAAGATCCCTCCTAACATGCCTGGGTGGGGGTCCTATCCACCATATGGTGACTAGGACGGCTCTCACTGTAACACTAACCAGTACTGCAACGAAAACATGCCATTGTGTTGCTGTACTGGAAGAATCTTTGTCTCCTCATGTACGGTCCACTGAAGACATGAGGAGGCAGCCTGTTGCAGTTTCCAGGGCGTCATTCTGACAGGTTTGAATATTTTTCCATGTTGTAGCAGCATGTAATAACCTACATAGAAACACTATGGTTTTGGGTCAATCCGGTACGAAAGAACCCGCTGCCTTGGGATTGACTTATATTCGTGGATCTTACTGACGCGGCATAGCTTAACTCAGACCGACATACTGCGTTATATGTGGTCCACAAGGTTTCTTTATCTGCAGCCCAAGTGCTGCGGGTTAGGGATTTGAGGAGCTTGTTCTAACATCTTAGGTTGTCGCAGACAGCTGTGGCATGTGCAGACGGCCTGAACATGTTGTCAAATGTGATCCCTTGAACTTTGGTGTAGTTTGTTTTTGGAATTTTGTTACCACCGACAATGACATTCAACTCTGTTCTCACCTCTGCTGTCCATGTGGAAAACAGATTGGCCGTAGATTTAGTGGCGGATATTCGCATATTCCTTGCGTGGAAAAATCTGGTAAGAACAGTCAAATAGGAGATGAGCCTGTCACAAATGACATCAAAAAAGCACCTGACGCCAAGATCGTACAATCATCCGCATACGTTACGATCTCAATGCCGTCAGGAGAGGTAGAGGTTAAACAGTTCCGCAGATATCACCCCACCTTGGGGAACTCCCTGTATCAGTCTACGGGGTTTGGACTTCTTGTTCCTGAATTCCAAGTACGACTGGCGTCCGCACATGTTATTGATTATCCAACGTTTCAAGTTTGGTCCGAGGGTTTTCAGAACAGAATCAATGGTCGCTTGCTTTGCTTGCTTCCCAAATGTCAAATTATAAAGGAATGCCAGAGCCTCCTAAAGGAGAACGCAGGCGGATTTGCAAAGAGGCTCTGGCATTCCTTTATAATTTGGCATTTAGGGAAGCAAGCAAAGCAAGCGACGATTGATTCTGTTCTGGCCTTAAGGCCTCAAGGGTCTTTGCTACAGGCGACTTGTACGATTCACTTTTGCTGGCATCCTTGCCTGGCTTCAGTAGCCGGACCACCCTGCACATTTTCACGATTTCGGGAATAATTAGAGTGGTTAACGACAGCATTACCATGGAGATTCCATCAGGGCCCAACGCTTTGGATGATTTAGCGTTCCTGATGGCATTCCTCGGCAGGAAAATATCTGATGCGACGTAGTACTCTTCTCCTCGCCATGTCACTCCATGGGTGCTCGACAAATTGTCGATTGAAATAACTTGCGCACCTCTTGGAGTCAGTCAAAGCAACGTCGCCAAACGTGACTGAGGTCCTATCTTCCCTCCTTTCAGGGCTCGAGAGTGACTTAACCGTTGCCCACAATTCACTTATGCTGGCTCTAATGTTGGAAGTCTTCAGATGATTTAACCACTTGTTCCGCTTATGTTCACCGACCAATCTGTTAACTTCCAGTGTCAGCTTTCTGCGGAGAAGTTTGGGCTCATTTCGGGTATTCGATCAGCAGGTATATGGCGAGCGGCTGCAGCAGTGATGATATCCCGGAACGTCCTTTCCGCTACCCGAACATCAGAAGGATTGGGCAATTCTCTGAAGCGGTGATTGGTGAGCTCTCCGAAACTCGGCCAATCTGCTTTTTTTATGATTGACGAACGTGCGGCGTTCAGAGGTGATGAAGTCGGGTGGTCTGCTAATGGAGACAATTATGGGGAGATGGTCTGATCCAAGGGAAATGACGGGTTGCCAGGTAACGTCATTTGTCAGACCAGGTGACACGATGATTATGTCAGGCGAACTGTGACACTCTCCTCTAATTCTGGTAGGGGCCTCCTCATTGACCGTGCAAAACGTAGAGCTATCAATCTGCTCAGCCAGCGCTGTGCCTCTCCTCTCTCTTCAGCAACTCTATCTCGTTCCATGTACGGGTCATTAGATACAGGTTCAAGCGAGATAGGTCTGTATTGAACAGACTGGTGCAAAATAAAAGCTAATCCTCCACCTCCACTTGTGGTGCGATCCTTCCTCAGTACGTTGTAACCAACACAACGCTGTAAGTTGCAGTTGTTGTTGAGCTTGGTTTCCTTCATCGCCACGACCTTGATATTCTTCCGACTCATGAAGTCTACTATTTCCTCGATCTTAGCTCAGAGTCCATTGCAATTAAATTGCAAACATGATGCATTTTCTGGAATTCGGACAACAACGGCTGGTGTAAAATGCTGCGTGTGCGGTTGCTGTCGAGGGGAATGCGGGGGAGGCTGGATATGGGTGAAGATGTGGATGTGACAAACTCAGCACAAATATATTGGTGTTGGGTTTTCCTCCGTCCCGGCACATAGCAAAAGAATCCAGAGCAGACATTCCGGGATATGCTGTTCCAAACACAGAAAAACGAAAGAAATACAAAGATATGTACACTGAGGTGGCAACCGCTGGCCGGAGCACTGATGTTGTGTGGTTCCGGGTCAAGCGGTACGAGAGAACCGCCTGCCGTGGGATTAATGTTCCTTGTTAGTCAGCTTCATTTTTAAAATTATAACTAAAGAAAAAAAGTTAACATAGAAGCTTTGAAGGATATCAATTTTACAATCCCTTTCTTACTTGTAATTTATTGAACATAACCTTACAAAATCTTTTTTAAAACATCTATTCAAATTGTACTTTGCTTTCAAATAAAATATTTATTTATGGTAATGCCAGTAGTTTTATCTGTTGCACCAAACAGTTAACTGCAGCGTGACCTTTTTTTGCCGGGGACAATAGTAGTTGTCCTACTATTTTCTTTTTCTTTATAGGTTTTTGCTTTATCTCCCATTGAAGTCATATTTAATCTTACCAAATTTGATGTTAAGGAAACTATAAATATTTTTAATACTCTTTGCTTGCCTGCCTCTCTGCCTGTCGGCTTGTCTAGGTGAATATGAAGGTATTTTTGTTTTGTCGCCCCAAAAACTAAAGCTGATAAAAATGAGGTTAAGCCTTAAGTTGTACTGTGAATATTTTGCATAGCCAAAACTATGTGTATATTAGAGTGTTCTGCTTTGTGTGTAGCTTTTTTTTAAGACTACAGGAGAATTTTATTAAAGGAAAATATTATGGATTTTTTTGGAAATATCATCAGTTAAGTGTTTGTTTGCTATCTTATTGGTGTGAATATCGAAAGGATTTTGAAACGCCTATTTTTTTTTTTTAAATTATATTATTTCTCTGCAAATATTTTAAGATATTCTAGTTATAGTTTCAAATTATGTTTTCAAAATGGTTTTGTAAGCATCAACAATTCATTGACAATAAAAATACCTTCTAGCCCAATAAGATAGAAGACTTAAAATATTAGTAAAAAGATGCAAAGGCCGATACAATTTCAGAAAACTACCAAAAATTAATAAAAATTGTTGAAAATTTAGCTACCAAAATAAAGATGTCGCTAATACTTACAGGAGTGCATGTCCGCATTTACACCTGCAACGCCCACGAAATATCCGAGTTCGATTTCCAGGCCGGACAACATCACATTTTCAACAGTGGCAGAATAAGCCTCAGCGTAATGTAGTCAATATGTACTGAATATTTTCAGCCAAGTGTTGTCTTAAGACACACTGTTCGGTGTGCACTCATTGATATGTGAGAAGTCTTCTTTGCAGCTTCAGGGATGTTGTGGGAATATATGTATGTAGACGTTTTAGTCAGTTTCTGGGACAATTTCGAAAAACACCGAGTATACCCTCAGCCTTTAGGCTAAAGAAAGGGTGCTTCTATAGACCCTTTTTGAATAAAAGGGTGCTTCTATAGACCCTTTTTGAATAAAAGGGTGCTTCTATAGACCCTTTTTGAATAAAAGGGTGCTTCTATAGACCCTTTTTGAATAAAAGGGTGCTTCTATAGACCCTTTTTGAATAAAAGGGTGCTTCTATAGACCCTTTTTGAATAAAAGGGTGCTTCTATAGACCCTTTTTGAATAAAAGGGTGCTTCTATAGACCCTTTCTGAATGGAAAGGGTTCTTCTATAGGCTCTTTCTGAAGGAAAAGGATTGTTTCTGAATGAATCATCGAAATAATGGGTTCAGACCCCAACTGTTTCAGGCAATTTGGAGTCGATTTAGCCTTGTCCGGCCTTGTCAGTCCGTCTAGCTGGTGCGCACGATAACTCCTGAACGAAGCAACCGATTGGGTCCAAAATTTTGCATTCGTAATATTTTGTCCAAACTTGGTTTAAGTTCGAAGATGGGCCATGTCGATCCAAGCCTTCCGGTGCCTCCCCCACAAAAGTCCAACAATTTTCGCTAAAATAACTCTCGAAGAGAGTATCCGAATCGGCCATAACTTGGCATAACTTCGCATATGATAATACTACTTCCAGGCATATCAGATTCGAATATGGATTATATTGGTCCACTCCTTCGTTTACCTCCCACACAAAATTCCGAAAAAGTGAAATTTAAGATCTCCTCTCGGATTGTTTTGAATTTTTTTTTCAGCAGATTGTTCTGGCGGCCTCCTTTACGACGGTACAATTTTTTCGGGGACAAGTCCATACTTACTGAGATAATTACCCTAAAGCTCCAAGAAACCTTGACGACAAATTCGCAAGATAACTCTAGCAGGGAGTTTTGATTGGTCCAAACTTTACACATCGTATTATTTCATCTAGTCATGTATGAGGTTGGAATATGGACTATTCGGTTCAGTCCTCCGGGTACCTCCCACACAAAATTTGCGAAAAGTGCAGTTTAACAACTCGTCTGGGATCGTTTTGAATTTGTTTCCAAAATGTCTTCTTACGGGCCCTGTTACGAGTGCGCAATTTTTTTCGGGGACAAGTCCATACTTTCTGAGATAATGGCTCAAAATCTCTAAAAAAGCCTGTCGGCACCAACTGAACTGCAGCTTGCAGCATTGTGATGGTTACAACGTGCTAAGAAAGGATCGCACCAGAAGTAGAGGTGGGGGATTAGCTTTCCTATTGCACCAGTCTGTTCAATACAGACCTATCTCGCTTGAGCCTGTCCCTAATGACCCGTACATGGAATGTATGGGGTAGCAGTCAGGTGTGGAACTGCCGAGATAGAGTTGTTGAACGTATACATCCCGTCGGTAAATAGCTGTATTTCAGATTTCGAGCCTAATATTAGGCCGCTTTTGGTAGGTCATAACCGTCTGGTCTTGGGGGACTTTAATGCGCATCATGAGTTGTGACAATCGGTCCCCGGAAACGACCAGAGGGGTACAGCGTTGGTTAAGCATATTGATAGCTCTGCGTTTTGCACGGTCAATGACGACGCCCCTGGCAGAATGAGGGGAAAGTGTCACAGTTCGCCGGACATAACCATTGTGTCACCTTGTCTGACAAATGACGTTACCTGGTAATCCGTCACTTGAATCAGACCATCTCCCCATAATTGCTTCCATTAGCAGACCTCTGAACACCGCACTTTCGTCAATCATGGGTAAGCTGATTGGTCGAGTTTCAGAGAGTACACTAATCACCGCTTTAGAAATCTGTCCTTTCCTTCTGATTTTCGGGTAGCGGAAAGGACGTTCCGATACATCATACACATCATACACAACTGAAGCCATTCGCCCTATACCTACTGGTCGAATACCCGAAATGAGACCAAACTTCCCAGCGTTAGCGACGGGATTAGCAAATGAGCGTGATGAGCTTCGTCGTGCCAACCGCAATGACTCCGGATTTAGGAAGCTGACACTGGGAGTTAACAGGTTGGTCGGTGAACATAAGCGGAACAAGTGGTTAAATCATCTGAAGAGTTCCAACATTAAGCCAGCATAAGGGAATTGTGGACAACGGTTAAGTCACTCCCGAGCCCTGAAAGGAGGGAAGATAGGACCTCAGTCACGTTTGGCGACGTTGCTTTGCCTGACCCCAAGAGGTGCGCAAGTTATTTCAATCGACATGCAGTGACAGGGTGAAGAAAAGAGTACTACGTCGCATCAGATCTATTCCTGCCGAGGATGAACCACCACAGTTTACAATGGATGTTGTTGCGAATGCCATCAGTAACGCTAAATCATCCAAAGCGTTGGGCCCTGATGGAATCTTCATCGTAATTAATGCTGAAACAGCTGGATGAGCTGGGAGTGTAGTATCTCACTAAAGTTCTCAACATGTCGCTAGCCACTCCCATTGTTCGCGAAAATGGGCAGGGTGGTCCGGCTACTGAAGCCAGGCAAGGATGCCAGCAAAAGTGCATCGTATAGGCCGACATTAGGGACAGGTAATGGAAAGCAATAATCGATTTTTCGATTTTGGTCTAAAACTTGGTTTGGCGATTATTTCAGATGTCTTCAAACTCGACTTTCGACTTTTACATAACCGCAGAAAATCGATTACAATCGAATATTTGTCGATTTTTGGAGTTTTTTTAAATTGTAAAACCGCCGAGTCAACAATCTATGGGCAAACTCGAAAATCGATCACAAGACAATCGATTATGCGATTTTCCCTCCAGACAAAAGTCGACTACGATTTTTAGACTTTTGACTGCAAAAGGTTGATTAATCGAAAGTCGATTTATCATCCCTAACCGATATCGCTTTTGTCGTCTGTAGCAAAGACCCTTGAGACCTCAGTAGTGCGATTCTCTAATTTTTTGAGTTACCGACAAAAATCGGTAACATTAAAACGCAAAATTATCAATGAAAAGTTCAGATAAAAGTTGGCAACATTGATGCTATCGGAAGAACTTTACGACCACTTTTTATTGTTCGCTAACTTACCGAATAATATCGTTAATTGCCGAAATTATAAACAATTTAATTTTACCGACATTTGTCGGTAACTTAGAGAATCGCACTACAGGCCTCCCCAGCTAACTAGTTGCCGATCAGCAGCATGGATTCCGAAAGCAGCACAGCACGACAACAGAGCTGCACGCCACCTCCAAACATATTTGTCGAGGACTCAACCAGGATAAGCCGTGTTATAGAACAGTTTACGGTGAACAGTTGGCGCTTGACTTATCAAAAACCTTTGGGACTGTCAGGTACTCTATGCTGTTTGAGGACATTGAGCAGACAACCCTCCGGTCAATTCTGAAACGTTGGACAACCGTCAGTCGTACGTGGAATTCAGGAAAAAGATGTCCAAACTCCGTACAGTAAACAGGCATCGAGATCGTAACGTATGCGGACGATTGTACGATACTGGCGTCAGGTACCTTCCCTGATGACATCTGTGAAAAACTGAACTCCTATTTAACCGATCTTACAACCTTTTTCTACGCGACGAATATGCAAATATCCGCCACTAAATCTACGGCCACACTGTTCACCACCTTGAGGGCGCGGGGTGAAAAGAGGGTTGTATGTCGTAATCCATGGTAGCAGAATTCCGACCACAAACTGCCCCAAAATTCTAGGGGTCACACTACGTTCACGTCGTCCGCGCATGCCGCAGCAATCTGCGACAAACTGAATAGTAGGATCAAGGTCCTTAAGTTCCTAGCCAGCAGCACTCGGGGTGCAGATAAAGAAACCTTGTTGATCATATATAACGCAATAGGTCCATCTGTGGTAAGCTATGCGGCGCCATGTTTGGTCCCCGAGTTTATGTGATACGCAATGGAATAAGATTCAAACTTGTCAGAATGCCGCCCTGAGAACAGCAACAGAGTGCCTCCTCATGTCTTCAGTGGACCATATACATGATTAGGCAAAGATTCGTTCAGTACAGCAACACAATGAGATGCTTTCGTTGCAGTACTAGCTCGGTGGTTACCGTGAGAGCCATCCCAATCACCATCTGGTGGATAGGGCAGGCACATTCAGGAACATCAAGAAGGATCTTCACGTTCTAGAGGAAAAGACCCATGTTGTGTATGCGGCCCTAGTGACACTTCGAACTTTTCATATCTGCCTCGGAATACGCACTCTAATATCTACGCAAAACTGGAGATGTAATCTACTTCTTTTTTTTTTGACTTAGTCGTAGGTACACATACTCATGAATTGCTTGACCGGCCACCTTCTGGTTATACCCATGTAACAATGTCAAAATCTGTGATTCATTGTGTGTTAGCACAGTTGGACGACAAACACTTTTGGTATACATACGCACATACATGTATATATTGTATGTAGGTATATAAAATCTACTCGGTGGTAAAATACAAGTACACACAACTTGTACTGCAATGGAACCAGGCCAAGCAAAAGATCATGCGGACATAGTACATTAATTCCTACATCTGTATGTACACGGGGCGAGTATGTCCTCGTTTTGGCTGTGGTAAATAAATAAAATTGTCTCTTGGGTGTTAAGAATATAAATAAATTATGTTATCGCGAATGCAGTACAGCAACAGTACAAAGAAGGAACGGGAAGATATACAACCTACCAAAATAAAATCTATGTTTGAGTTGAAGTTGTTGATTAATTCGTTCAGATAGTAAGATATATATAGGTATGGTGGGTATGTACATCTGTATCCCGGCTTCAGCTGGACACCCCTCCATTTTCGAATCTACAAAAAACACAATCGCAAAAAATATGCCACGCCAAACAGAACAAAGATTTCTTACAGATTACCAAACAAGACAGACAGATGGACGGACGGGTCGGACAGACAGACAGACAGCACAGTAACAAATTCTAATTATTATTCATGCAAAAATACCAAATAAATCTCCTCCATTCTGTGCAGATCTTAAGAGATTATGTTGTTTTACAATTTTATCTGCTATAGAAGAACTCACATACTCAATCACTGCCCCCTCCCCCCCTCACGCTCCAGCTTGCCGATGGGAACCTCACAAAAATCGAGTTGAATTTAAAATTACATGAAAAAAATATATATTTGTTTGCTGTGCACACACACACACGATACGATGACATGTTACTTATGGTCTGGTCGTTTGGTCAATTGACCAACAACATCATCATCAGCGGTATCATCTCCCCCTTTTTCTGCATTGGTAACGTAATGATGTGCCGAGCGAGTACTTGGAATGACTGATGACTGTGGCCATTTGTTATAACTTTAATTGCGCGAATGCAGCATTCGTAGCGACATTTTCCTTGCAACAAGCTAATTTTTGTGAGAAGTTCTACCTCAAACAATAAACGCTAAGAAAAAGAAAAAACAACGAAGCAAATCATTTACAATTGTCCAAATCGCTGCTCGGGGATCATTTCATTGTATTCCCCCATGCAAAAAAGGGGGCTGGCTTTGTGGTATAATCCCCCAAATTGCAGTCGTTAAAGTTGGATTATTAGCTGCCAACAAAAACAAATAACTTTGTCTGCAATAAATGTGTTGTCATTCACGCATCACGATGCTTCGCCAGTTCGTCATTGCAGTCTTCATCTTCGTCGGGTCTCCCCTTACACAGATTTAGGTGTTTTTCTTGCATTCAGGCCAGTGAGAAAACAATTATCCTCACTTCCTTGGAAACAACACACACACAGGAGTACAGGAATCAATTAGAAGGCAGGACCAGGCTTTTATGCTCAAAGCTAAATTAAGTTAAATTATCAGATATGCCAAAGTTTTTGTTCTTTGGTTGCTACTAAGCAACAAATGTCCGGAACATTACACCTGACAAAAAGAAGATGTAAAACATTCGGGGTTTGCAAATTTTAGGTGATGTGATGGTATGGTCGAATGTGGTGAACTTTAAATGAATCAAAAATTCTGAAACTAGGCTAAAACTTTGTCAAAAAGGTTACACGCTTGGTATGCTCTACAGTGCAAAAAGTTGTAGATAATCCGTCGGAGCTCTAAAGAACTATTTGAGAAATACATACATACATCGAACAAAGAAATATTCATTAGAAGTATTGATTAGGCTTCAGAGTAACAAACAATTTGCAGAATTATTGAAACAAATCAATTATTGTGACTATATTTTTGAGAGTTTGTTAGTTTATGTACCGGGGGGCTTTCATATAGGGTGGATTGAATGGTTATTCAATTTTTTCTGAGCTCAAGAAATCACTTGTGATAAGACCTACTTTGGAACCGAGTAATATAATCACCTACCTTTGGAAATTTTTGATTTTGCTCGGGCAAAAACTGGCTAAGGTGGTGTTCTCTTAAAAAATATTGAAGAATAAAGTTATGTTGCAGAGTCCAAATAATCCAATTCCGGCGGCGAGTCACATCTCGTCGTTATTATCAGCGATCGTCAGTAAATACCTTCCACAGATGTGGGTTCCTTGGCATATGTGGTCTAGGTACTGCTGCAAGCACAGAAACTAAGGGCAAGGTAGGAGGACGAGGTAGCAGCAGACACAGAAGTTTAATTTTAATCCAACTACATATCAGGGAAATGTTGCGACTCAGACTCCGAATAAGACATCAACATACGCACAAAAACAACACAGCGCTGCACACCATCTCCACACATATTAGTCGAGGACACGACCCGAGCATGCCGTGTGATAGAGCAGTGATGGTGGCGCTTTACTTATCAAAAGCCTTTGATACTGTCAAGCACTCCACGCTGTTGGAGGACAACGAACAGACTACCCTCCGGGCAAGTTTGAAACGTTGGGTAACACTGTGACAAAAAATGGAGCTGAAAATCTGGGGCAGAGATAATTCCTTTTGGGGATGAAAGTCCATGGTGAGATCCGCCGTGAGTCGAACTTCCGAGTTATGGCGTGATTAAGTTTCTGCTGAAGACCCTGTAAGGCATCTGAAATTAGCGTTATATCTTTGTCAACTGTTGTTCTAGCTTATTTATGAGATGACATGTCTTCAGTCAAATCGAATGAGGATTTTTTTCGTAGAGCATTTTGACCTTCTAACTCGCTTCCTTCAATGTCCTTTATTTTAAGAACTGCTATACAGTACCACAAGATAAAGGTTTTCAGCTTCGAAATGTTCTGCAAAAATGTCGCCCAGAAAATTTTGAGTACGACTCTCATTGACAACTAATCGATTTTGTCGCGTTTTCATGGTCATTTTTGACATTTACCCTGTTTTGGCTCAGAAAAAGGCTATACGTGGAATTCAGAAACAAAAAGACCAAGCCCCGTAGTGTGAAACAGGGAATTCCCTAAGATAGGGTGATATCTCCGGATCTGTTTAACCTCTAACTCTCCTGAATTCCAACCCCTTCAGGCGGCATTGAGATCGTAACTTATACGGATGATTGTAAGATCTAGGCTTCAGGTACCTTTCCAGATGTCATTTGTGAAAGGCTGAACTCATATTTTACTGATCCTCCCACACGCGAGGAATATGCAAATATGCGTCACTAAATCTACGGCCACACTGTTCACCATATGGATGGCAGAGGTGAGAACAGAATTGAATGTTATGGTCAGAATTGACTGTCGAATGTGACCCCTAGCAACATTCGACAGCAATTTCATGTCGTCCGTTCATGTCACAGCTATCAGCGACAAGCTGAAATGTAGGAACAAGGTCCTTAGCTGGCAGAACTTGGGGTGCAGATAAAGAAACCTTGTTGACCACATATAACGCGATAGGTCGGTCTGTGGTAAGCTATGCGTCGCCAGTATGGCCCACGAATGTATGTGCAACACTATGAAAAGATATTCAAACTAGTCAGAATGCCGCCCTGAGAACTGCAACTGGGTTCCTCCTTTTGTCTTCACAAGGAGAAGGCAACAATTCTTCCAGTAAAACAACACAATTACACAATGCCACCAAAGTAGGAGTTAGCCCCATCATTGTAGATTTTTGGACCACACCAAATTGTGCATGTGAGAGCCCATATGACACCTATATTTTCACTTGACCATAGCCGTAGACCTCTAATGTATTTTCACTTACAATATAAGCAACCAATGGCTTATCCAAACTACGGAATTTAAGTTGAAAGTACTAAAAATACGCAATTTGGGCAGGTCCAATGTGGTTTTTTATATTCCAAATATATATGCACCACAAATATTTCAAAAGCATTATGAATGGAACGCACAACATCTTCTGTATGAATTCACAACGAAAAACCATCAATATGATATTTACAATATCCAATCACAACGACAATCTGTATGAAAATTGGGAAATATGGGCCTAAAACATATCAACAACAAGTGCTGCTAAGAATGCTATATGCTATGGTTACAGATTTCTTTTATTCAGAGACCCATAATGAAATTTCATTAGGAACATTTCTTTCTTTAACAATATTCCCAAAAAGTAAAGGATTTTGCTAGATTTTGATCCAGTATGAAATTATGTAAAACTAACAGTCCAAAATTAAAACGTATAATTTCATCCTAATATATATAAATTTGTAATCTAATTTTTTTAAGGAAATAGTATACATAGATATATGGTTTATTTTGAAACTCATAGTGAAATTTTGTGTAGAATTTTTCATCCTTTGACACTTTTCACCTATAACCAAGTTTCATATTGCTTCCATGTACCAACTCGAAAAAAGAAGGAACATTTTTTCATCAAAAAAATTGGGAAATATTTTCATGTTTTTTTTAGCAAAATTGATACTGATATTTTCATGCTATAAAATATAAATAGACATTTCATTTCTTTGGTGACCCATAGATAATATTTTTGTATAATAATAATAATATTTTTGTCTCTGACATCATCTGTCTAAAATTATGTTTTGTGGGACAATTTTGAATAAACTCAGATGAAGTCCGACTTTAACCCTAAAACTTTTTTTTTGCATTTTTAGAGATTCCTGGCGATTAGACAAGAGTTACAGATTTGGTGTATTCTGAGACCTATAGTAAAATTTTATGGTGAACAATTTTGTAGAATATTTGGATTTGATACAATCACATTTTTAAGGAGTTTTTGAAAGATTTTTGAAAAAGGACAAAAAAGACCCCTTTGATGAACCGCATGAGGGTTAAAATTTTTAACAAAAATATTGCCCACATACTCCTCTGTAAAGTTGCCAAAGACACTGTATACCTGAAATGCAAGGATTCAAAGATATCTTAACTCGAATATTTCGAAAAAAAATTAAAAATGGGCGGAACTTGCCCCGCCTATTTTGGTTACTTTCCGACGTAAACTTTTAAAACGCCGATACCCGTGTCTCATATTTTTAGCTCTACTTTCATAATCTACTCGATTTTCCTCGTCATTTTTTTGTTGTCGCACAGTGTTACTAGAACTGGAGATAGGCTTAAAGCCAGATTATGCAGAAAACATAAAATAAAAACACTGTTTCAACAAAAACACAAACGTCGTGGATGTCCACGGGGATGTTCAAAAGGATGGACGAAGTAAGCGGGAGCATTGCAAAGTTCACAATAAATAATTAAAAATAAAATAAAAAATAAAAGAACAGTTTCGAACATGATTTAAGTGTGAAATAATTATTAACTTAAATCCTCGAATAGACCTTAAACATCATTTATGCAGACATGTTGAACCTTTGTGAGGGAAGTACCCGAGGATTTTTTCCAATATAGAACTACTTGGAACTTGTTGTGCGTTTGGAAGATATATTACGACGTGGCCAAATCGGATATTCAATTCATAAGTTTTCGTGCTCATCAGTCATTTGAGCCAATGCCGGCAGAGTTATTTTGAGATGTTGGGACATTATCTCAGGGAAGTATAGACTTACCCCAAAAAAAAAAATGTACCGTCATAAAAGACGCCGCGAGCACGCCATTTTCCCGGCGATCCCAGAAGTGTCCATATAGTCCATGTTGGAAGCTCATCTATGTCTGGAAGAAATACTACGATGTGCAAAGATTGGACCAAATCCAGTTCTCCCTTCGCAAGAACATCGAGTTCTTGCGCACAATTTTAGCGAAAAATATTGAACATTTGTGGAGGAGGTACCCCTAAGGAGTGGATGGAAGATGGGGCATATCATCTTTGAACATGATCTAAGTTTGGACAAAATAATACGACAATCAAATTTTGGATCAAATCGAAGAGATTAAGATTTTTCGAAGAGCAGAACACTGCAAAAATAGAAGCTTTCTTCCTTTATACTCATCAAGTAAACTCTGTTAAGACCTACGAAAAGGAGACTTTTGCAAGAATTCTTTGGTAGAGGGCGACACAGTGAACTCCGGCACGTAAAATGTCACACCTATATATCATACCTTGGACTCGAAATGGAAATCGCGGATCTTTCACATGGACCACATTCTACAGGGACGTGGACTAGTTGAAATCGTCAGCATTGAGTGAGGGGAGAACTATTAATGTCCACATTGGCCCTCATGTCAACTTTGCCGCTTTCGAGGAGATATTTAGCAACATTTCAACGCCTGGTGAGGAAAGATGATATGCCTCGCTTAATCAAATGGGCGGCGTACATCAAAGGCAGGGGCGACCACAGGAAACAAACAAAACGAATGCATGTGTGAATGTATGAGTGACAAAAACAACAACCAAATGATGTTTTTTGTTTGTTTTTGTTCACGCATAGTGTACGTGAGGGAGAAAAGCCAATGAAAAGACAACTCAGTGGGATCGCTGAGTATACTGTCTTCAAAAATGAGCAGCTCTGATCAAAGGCATGCTCGAAGTCTTTGGGAACCAAATTAAAACAGCAACAAGTAAGAACTGCGTTAAGTTCGGACGGACCGAACTTGTTATACCCTCCACCACGAATTGTAATGAAGTTAAATGGAACAATTAATTTCCTTTTGCCTATGAAGAACCAAATTTTAGCAATTTCGGTAAAACAATGTGCCTAACCTTCAAAATACTGAGATTCGAGAGGTACCGTTCTATGGGGGCTATATAAAGGCGTGAACCTATACCGACAAATTTCATATGGAAAGTTTTATACCCCAAACGAAAACTAAATACCAGATTTCAGAAATTTCGGCGGATTATTTTGGCCACCACCTTCAAAAAAACCCGGAGGTACTGTTCTTGGGGGGCTATATGAAGACAAATTATATATGGAAACTTTTATACCCCAAATGAAGACTAAATACCAAATTACAGTAATTTCGATGGATTATTGTGGCCACAACCTTCAAAATAACGAAAATCGGGAGGTACCGTCCTATGGCGGCTATATGAAGGCGTGGGCCTATACCGACAAATTTCAGGTGGAAATTTGTATGCACCCAACGAAGACCAAGTACCAAGCTCCAGCCATTTCGATGTGATAATGAGGCTAAAACCTTCAAAATACCGAATATCGGGTGGTACCGTTCTATGGGGGCTATATCAAAACGTGGACCGATATAGCCCGTTTGCAATACCAAACATCCTAGGAGTAATAGAAACTTCTGTACCAAATTACAAAGCTCTATCTTTAAATTGCGAGCTGTATCTCGATTTCAACAGATGGACACGGTTATATCGACCTAGAATTTTAACCTGATCAAAAATATATATGTATATTCTTCATAGGGTCTCCGATGAATATTTCGATGTGTTACAAACGGAATGACAAATTTATGGTGGAGGGTATAAAAATGTACACATATCCCTTTGGAACAACTAAATCCTATAGGGAACCCAGATAAGGACATAAGAAAGCATCTACTATTACTAAGTAGATTAGACTAAAATTAGTAGACTTATAGGTATTCTTACAGGACACCATGGGTTATAAGCGCATATGTGCAAAATATGTTGTGTTGAAAGTAACGAAAGTAACGAAAGTAGGAGATGCGGAGAGGATGACTTCATTTACCAGCTGTTGCAAAACTGAGAACGCAGCTCCTCAGAAACGACTCAATTCAGGACTTAACCAAATCAGTGGTTTTAAAACTTAAATGGTTATGTCAAGACCACTAAATTCCAAAAATGATAAATTGGGTTCATAACTGACGTACTGTGGCTTAAGTGTATGTCCATACGGACATGTATTGAATGTTCATCGCCTTCTCCACATAACCTAGACTAGTCTGAACGGCATGCCCACTTAAATATAAGTTTTAGATGGCTGAGATATTCAGACAATGTCACCTACACTAGACTGAGGGCGCGCAAGGCAAGTGTACATATCAGTGCACTACGGTGGCACCCAAGGGTGGGCCTACATACATTCTTTTACGATTTACATCAAAATTAGTTTGAAAATGTAGGTAAAACCTGTAAAATCAAAATGTCCTCTAACAGACTATAGACGGTACGAATTCGACATTTTGTTAATTTTTGTAATTTAAGTGCCGGAAGGAGTGAACCGGTGTACTACATCGTATTAAAAATGATGATAAGGGTATCATTATTCTTAAAAAAAATGGAAATTTTGTCTCTTCCGGACCATCCTACTCGGGTAGATTTTCAAGCCCTTGTATGTTTTACTTTACGTCTAGTGGTACCTCATTGGAGTGACCATGACTGAAGGTAAGTGAATCTAGTAGGATTTCCCTACCAAACTTTACATAGTTGGAAAGAATTCTTAGAGAATTTCCAAATAACCGTTCTCAGTTGCGGTAGGTACGTTCATGGCCAAACAATTTTCTTACTTGCTTTTGACCAATTTACGATCGGAGTCAAAAATACCTCACAGCGTAGTGTAGGAGTATTTCGGCCATGTAAAACCTCTGGTAGTGTCTTAAGACTCGCGGTACGTACTCGGCGATACAAAGAATGTAGTTCCCATATCAGTTAGCTAATATAAATCGTGGTGCAGTGATTGATATGAGAGAAGTCTCCCTCGTCCTTTCGGGGATGTTTGTATGTATGTATTGCTGAACTGTGGCATACGCACCAATAAATCCAACAGATTTCCCGTTTTGTGATATGTACCAAAAAATCCTTATGTTTTTGCCATATGAATATTATTTTCCTCGAATATCCACAAAGAAAAAGAAATCAAAATAAAGAAATCTCTTGAAAGAGGCACAAAAAAAAAGCTCATCCATAATTTCACATTAACTGTCTCTAACCACCGGCGGCTAGTTACTTACTTGCACATGGCTGAAGGTTGGTCAAATGATGATGTAAGTGAACCCATAATTATGTCCGATATGATGACGACTCTGTATGCTATGCCCATAATTTGTCATACCTTTTTGTTTTGAGATCTTTCCTCTTCTTTTGTTTCTTTTTTTGCTGAGTCCTCATCATCGTCATCTTCCATCCATCCGTCCACCGTACACGTTGACTTTAGTAGCCATGGAGAAAAGACCACTGATTATTTGGAGGTCAGTTCAACCAGTGATTTTGTTCGTGGTAATTGTTGTTGTTGTCGAATGCAATTGCTCATTAGTCTGTCCTCCACCACCACTGGGGGCTGAGATGCAAAGAAAAAGGAAACGAAACAGCAAAAAAATGAGAATTGGGATGGAAATGAATGATGTAAAATGGCGCAGCTAAACTAATGAAACAGTACTCTGTCTGGCAAAACGAGGAGGACATTGTTGCCGATGCTGATGCGGCTGTTGCTGCTGATAATGATGATGGAGACAGACGTTGATGGTGATGCATCTTGCATTTGCCATTTGTATGGACCATAAATAGAATTATAATGGCTCTCAATTAATCATTGCAATTAAATGAGGGAAAATATGGTGATCAGGGGAACACGAATGCCGATAAGCGGTGGGAGAAGAGGATTCCAGCTTAAACCATTAGAAATCCCAATGTTTGAGGAATGATCATTTGTTTGCATTCGCACTTGCCAATGAGACTTTGTTTCCAACATTTTTTTTCCCGTACAGGCAAATTTTGTAGAATTAATGATGAAGGAATCTCTAAATTGGCTAGTTATTAAAATAACGGTCAGGGAACTTTAGGAAAGCAATTTAATCATTAGGCAAATTTGGAATTGTAATTATTTTCTAGGAAATTATGCATATATTAGGCTACGTATTATGTCGGACATTAGCTCTATCTTTAAAATATAAGTTATTGTCTTCCGTATATAGGGCGACAGAGACGGCTCCATCTAGTGTATAGGGCCACAGTTCTAAAAATAACCGTACCATAAAAATTACTTTACCTGACACTTTAAAATGATCAAAAATGTGTCTCATCATCAATGGTTGGACGAAATCGTCAGACAATTTGGAGACCATTTACCCTTGTTCGTTCATCTGTATCCGCGTCTGTCCGTCTATCTGGTTGGCTGCAGCTCACCATAACTCTCGAACGCATCAACTAACTAACTTACCACTTTTTTCCGAAATTAGATTTAGTTAGATAAAGGTGATGGGCCATATCAGGTAGAAAAGTTAAAAATTTTTAGCTAAAATAATGCACACCATAATGCCATAGAAGGCATTATCCTATTAAATTCAGACAATCTATGTTCGAATATGAACTATATAGGTAGCCGATGTACCTCGCAAAAGTGCAGATTAAGGACACTCCTCGGATTGTTTTGAATTTCTTTACAGCAGGTGGTAAACAAATCCAAGAGGTTTAAAGCTGGGTCCTCTTTTACAAACAGACAATGTTGCCGAGACCACTGCCAATCTATCAAACTTCCGAACTGGAAGGCATTACAATTCATGAAAGAAAAACCCCTTCGATTGTACATGTGTATGTATTGAGAAATGACTCTAGGCAAGACAGTAGATGGACTTGATTAGAAAATGGCTTCAAAAATACTTCATATCTGCAAGTTTGCAATAATGTCCGCATAAATAGCCATTCACATCTGATATGCCTGATGAGCTGAATTAACCACCAGCGAAACGATAGTAGCATATTGGTTGGGTGTGTGGTACTTCACTAGAATTCACTATTTCAATACAAACTACTTAAGTAAAGTTAACTCAATTAAATCAATTAATTAAAATCCAGGAGTAGTTACCGTTGACCAATTTCGTAATGACTTTGTGATGGTCCTTACGTAGCCTGCCAAACCCTCTATTGGCGCCGATCTCAGCATAACACAGTTCGTCCCTGTATTGCCTTTGGTTTACATTGGAATAAGTTGATTGTGAATTCTTGCCAGTCTCTGCGGCCATCATACTCTTCTGGGAAGTCCGGGATTCCTTTAAGAATCTCCCGTTTATCCAGAAGAATAAGTGGTTGAGTCCACCTTCTTCATGTTCGAGCTCACTGTGTCGCCATCTGCCAAAGAATTCTCGGCACAGTCTCCTCGGCGTGGGTTATGAGAGGTTTTCTCGCAGCTTTTAATTTTGGGCAGCTCTGGGACGTAGGGGATGGAAGATACCAAGGAACGGTCCTGACCGGTTTTAACATGGCAAAGCCCAGGATTTATCTTGGTCCCTCTTTCATCTCAAGTGGACACTGACCTCCCCGTGGTGTCACCTGGGGAACTGCCTTTAACATCCGTTAAAGGTAGTGAGCTAACATGTGCCGCGCGTTCACCCATAAGAACGTTAAAAACTTGGGTTTGGGCGTCGGGTTAGTAACCCTCCCCTAGAAAAAAACAGCCTACTATGAAAAAACGAAAGAAAAGAAAAACAAACCCCTCTAAAGTTGACGAACCCCGCAAACGTTTTAAGGACCATGATCTGCGAATCTGCACCTGGAATGTTCGCACTCTTTATAGAGAAGGTGCAGTCTTCGCATTGGCAGACGTACTTGAAAAGTACAAGGCCGATATTACTGCCATACAGGAAATACGGTGGATTGGGAAAGGCGTCACAACAACACCTAAAGGTGACGCACTGTATTATAGCTGCCATGACGTAAAGCATGAGTTTGGTTGCGGATTCGTAGTTAGCCGGAGACTAAAACATCTGGTATCCAGCTTCACCCCAGTGAATGAAAGACTTGTTGCAATTCGAATAAAAGCTAAATTCTTCAACATCAGCTTTATTTGCGCTCATGCTCCCACTGAAGAAAAGGACGAACAGACCAAAGATATATTTTACGAGCGCTTAGAAGAAACATATGACCGTTGCCCTGCCCATGACATTAAAATCATTCTAGGCGATTTTAATGCCAAAATTGGAAAGGAGAATATCTTTGGCCCAACAGTCGGGAAATTCAGTCTCCACAGTGAAACATCTGACAATGGTATGAGGCTGATAGACTTTGCAGCTGCAAAAAACATGGTAGTTAGCAGTACCAGATTTAATCATCTCGATATTCATAAGGGCACCTGGCTGTCCCCAGATCAAAGAACAAGTAATCAAATTGATCATGTTGTGATAGATGGAAGACATTCATCCAGCGTGTTGGATGTACGATCGTTCCGAGGCGCAAACATTGATTCGGACCACTATCTTGTTGCAGCAAAGGTACGTACCCGTCTAAACGTTGCAAATAAAGCACGAACAGACACAACGCGGAAGTTGGACATCGATAGGCTGCAAACACAACAGATAGCCACAGCATATTCCACTCAACTAGCCCAATTGCTTAACGCGAGCACTCCTTGTCCCGATAACATAACAACACAATGGCAAAATATTGCCCACTCCATGCAAACAGCCGCAAAATCCATACTTGGATTCCAGAGACCTTCACAAAGGAATTCATGGTATGACCAGGAGTGTCGTGCTGCTACCGAAGATAAAAATGCGGCATATAGAGCTACTTTACAATCAGTAGCAACGCGTAGCGCACGAGAGAGATATCGGGAGAAAAGGAGAGAAGAGAAACGTCTTTTCCGCAAGAAAAAGAGAGAAATGGAAAAGCGGGAGTGTGAAAAAATCGAGATGTACAGGAGCCAGAATGAAGTCCGAAAATTCTACCAAAGAGTGAAACATCAAACATATGGCTTTGGTACAGGCACATCCTCCTGTAGAGACCATCTGGTAACAGATACAGATAGCGTGCTCAGGATATGGAAGGAACATTTCTCCAATCTGCTGGTATCCAATAGTGGCGAAGACGATGATACCGCAGATCCAATCCCAGAAGATGGTATAGAAAGTATACCACCCGGCCAAGATGAGGTAAAAACAGCAATCAACCGGCTGAAGAATAATAAAGCAGCAGGAGCCGATGGCTTACCAGCCGAGCTGTTTAAAACCGGAGGCGACGCGCTGATAAGGTGTATGCATCAGCTAGTTAGCACCATCTGGCAGGAAGAACGCGTACCCGACGATTGGAACCTGAGCATCCTATGTCCCGTCCACAAGAAAGGAGATAAGACTGTATGCTCCAACTATAGGGGCATAAGTCTACTCCCTATTGCCTATAAGATAGTGTCAGGGATACTGTGCGAACGAATAAAGCCTATGGTCAACGAGATAATTGGACCATACCAATGTGGCTTTAGACCTGGCAAGTCCACCATTGACCAGATATTTACCCTGCGGCAAATCCTAGAGAAGACCCAAGAGATGCAGATCGACACATTTCACCTTTTTGTCGATTATAAAGCAGCATTCGACAGTCCCCTCCGATCAAAGGTATTCCATGCAATGTCTGAATTTGGTATTCCCGCAAAGCTCATCCGGCTTTGTAAGATGACTCTAACTGATACTACGTCCTCAGTTAAAATTGGAAAGAACCTCTCCGAAGAATTTTGTACCAAAAGAGGTTTCAGACAAGGAGACAGCCTTTCGTGTGACCTATTCAACATTTTGCTGGAAAAGGTAATACGAGATGCAAATGTCAAAAGAAATGGCACAATTTACACCAATAGCCACATGTTACTTGCCTATGCTGATGACATTGACATCATGGGACGATCAGTAAAGGAAGTAACTGATACCTTTAGGAAGGTCGAAGCAGAATCTGCGAAAGTGGGTCTGGCGGTAAACGGCGAAAAGACCAAATTGATGGTGTCGACGCGCAAAGCGTCCATAGAGCTCGGACCAACCGTAGAAGTTGGCACCTATAATTTTGAGGTAGTTAAAGACTTCGTCTACCTCGGCACTGCCATAAACACAACAAACAACATCAGTTGTGAAATAAGAAGAAGAATTGTATTGGCCAACAGATGCTACCATGGATTAAGTAAGCAATTTAAAAACAAAGCCACATCTCGTCAAACAAAAATAACACTATACAAAACGCTGATACTACCCGTGCTAATGTATGGCTCCGAAGCATGGGTACTTGCGCAAGCAGATAAGGCAGTGCTTGGTGTGTTTGAGAGGAAAATTCTTCGAAAGATCTACGGGCCGATTTGCGTTGACGGTGAATATCGACGTCGTATGAACCACGAGCTATATAAGCTATATAAAGACATGCATATAGTTAAACGTATCGAGATGCAACGATTGCGTTGGCTAGGCCATATCATGAGAATGAGCGATGATGAACCCGCTAAAAAGGCGTATGAATACATGCCACATGGCGGTGCACGCAGAATCGGCAGGCCTAAGCTTCGATGGAGCACACAAGTGGATGAAGAAATGGAAAGGCGCGGTATTCCAAAAAGTCAAGCGAAAAACAGAGAGGAAAGGAGATCTTTTCTTAGTTCGGTCTATGGAACAAATGTTCTGTAATGGGCCAACTAAGTAAGTAAGTCTTTTTCTTTATAGGTCCTTTTGCAGTGTTCTGATCTTCGGGAGATCTTATCCTCTTCCTCTTCGATACTTCCTAGGAAGTGGAGATAATAATTGTTCCACAAACATCCCATACAAGGGAGACTTCTCTCATATCAATGAGTGCACCGCAATTCATATTAGCTCAATGATATGGGACCTACTGTTTATCGCCGAGCCCGAACGGCGTGTCCTAAGACACCACTTTGGTTGAAATACTCAGGAAATGTCGCCAACATTACTGAGGGGTATTTTGCCACCGTTGAAAATTTTGATGTGGACTGGCCGGGGAATCGAACCCACGACCTTCAGCGTGCAAGGCGGGTGTGCATACCATTGCCCCATGGTGGAGATAGTGTTTATAATCCCTTTGGGATCCTTGTTCAGCCGCGCTCCCCCAACAGGCTTCGTTGAGCCCCTGGCAGCTGCTTCTTTTCTGTTGTGAGCTTTGTGATGCTCTCGCTCCGATTTAGTGGGGATTTCCACAACGGTTGTCTTTGTCTTGATGTTGCTGTCTGATTCGGAGTCAGAATAGCTCTCAGTTCCCGGATGATTGGGTCAAGATTAAAGTCCCACTGAGCTTCTGTGTCTCCTCCTCTCTTTTTATACCCGTAGTTTGTGTGCTTGTAATTTGGACCACAGATGCCAAGGTACTCAAATCTGAGGGAGAGATTTGCACGGTCGCTGGAGAACGACGAGGTTTGACTCGCAGGCAAATCACTAATCATTCGCCGGTACTGGGTTATTAATGTCCTGCACCGTAACGTTGTATTTTCATTTGTCCACGTTTGTTTTTTGTTTTAGGGGAACACGCCCATAGTAATGTTTTTGTCTGCGGGTATCTCGAAGGCTTCAAGTGGCAGGTAATCAAATTATTATACTCCACGGTTCTCTATTTAGCTCAATGTTGTAGTAAACACCTTTAATCGCCGTGTCCGAACAGCGTGTCTAGTGACCCCACTTGTAAGCACAACCCAGATATTTCGATTGACTCGGAAGAATCCTTGAACCATTGAACCTTAACCATTATGTGTTTTTATTCACACATTTTTTTACCATGGGTGCGGCAATATGTTCTGGAATGTCTGCTTCGAGGTATTTTGGTCCGTGCCTGGATTGAAGAGAACACCCGGGCCATGGGTGCCATAGTGACCCACACATGGACTACATGGGGGTAGCAGCAAAGTGTGGGACTGCCGAGGTACCGTTGCCTAATGTGTATAGTTAAATATTTGTGCCCTGCGTAATATGCCCGAAATTAGTTCGTCTGGTGCTAGGGGACTTCAATGTTTTGCATGAGCTTTGGTATTCTGTTCTAGGCAATGATCGGATGGTTACAGCGCTAGACGAGCAAATTGATGACCAAATGGATAACTGAAATGAGGCTCGCCATGA
Organism: Musca autumnalis; assembly: GCF_047663935.1. Lineage (NCBI taxonomy): Eukaryota > Metazoa > Arthropoda > Insecta > Diptera > Muscidae > Musca > Musca autumnalis. The sequence goes on along the minus strand of NW_027412088.1, from coordinate 10,198,859 downwards.
AAATATTGGTCGATGGTGTCCTGATTCCGACCACTAACTACTCCAAGATATTGGGTGTAACGTTCGATATCACGTTAGGTCGTCCGCACAAAAACTATTTACAAAAATATCAGAAGTAGGAAAAAGGTCCTCAAAGAAAACTTGTTGACCTCTTATAAAGCAATACTGGTCTGTTTTAAGCTTGCGGGGTCAGTGTGGTATGCAAAAGTTAGGCTTACGCAGTGGAAGAATATTTAAACCAGCCGACCTGATACTCTAACTGGGTTCCTCCTCATGACAAAAGTGAACCACCTACATAAACCCGACGAAGAATCTATCGCTACATCAACACAACAAGATGTTGCAGGCTGTACCAGCTTGGGTAGTACCACCGTGAGTATCCCTGCTATGATCTAGTGGATAAGCTTCCCCATCCAGGCACGTCATGAGAAATCTTCATGATCTAGAGAGAGAAGTCCAAGGTATAAGCGAGAAACTCTGCATGAAAGAGCCTTTCGGGCAGGCCTTAATAACATTCATACTGATGCAGTTGCTCATACAGTACAAAGCTACAGTGCGAATGTCGTATTCGGAGACCACCACATTCATTGCAGCTGAATAACTGCAGCTACCAGACTTACAATTGCGATTTTAACACAGTTAAGATCCGGACGATGCATCCGTCTCAATTCGTATTAGGCCCGAATTGATGGCACCATACCCTGCATGCGGATTGGGACAGCACGACACTCTGCATTTTTTAATTGCCCAGCTAAACTTGCTCACCTGTCTCCCGATTCTTTATGGAAGCAGCCAGTCCAAGTTGGAGAATTTTTGAATCTGGAAACAGTAGAGCCAGAACCACATAACTGAAAAAGATATACAAACGAACATATTTGCGTTGCTAAAACAACAAATATTCCCATTATTTCTTATATCCACGGCCTTTAGCCTAAAGAGGGTATATACACTTTGATACGACCAAAAATGTGCCTTATCGAAATAATGGTTTTAGACCCCAAGTATGTTTGGACGAAATGTGTTTCAGACTGTTTGGAGTCGATTTAGCAATGTCCGTCCGTCCGATAACTCTCGAACGAAGCAACCGATCGGGTCCAAAATTTGGCATTCGTATTTTTTTGTCCAAACTAATTTTAAATTCGAAGAAAGCCCACATTCAAAGTTCAAAATTTTTCGCTAAAATTGGTCATAACTTTGCATATGGAAATATTACTTCCAGGCATATATCGGGTTCGAATATAGACTATATCGGTCCACTGCTTCGGGTACCTCCCACACAAAATTCGGAAAATGTGAAGTTTAAGAGCACCTCTCTTATCGTTTTGATATTTTATTCAGCAGGTTGTCCTTGCGGCCCCTTGCTTCCTGATATAATTGCTAAAAACCACCAAGAAACCCTGACGGGACCAACTAAAATGGCAAATTCGCAAGATAATTCTCGCAGGGAGTCTCTGATTGGTCCAAACGTTGCACATCGTATTATTCTATGTAGTCCTGTATCAGGTTGGAATATGGACTATATCAGTCCCGTCCTTTTCGAGTACCCCCCACATAAAATTTGGGAAAAATGCAGCTTAACAACTCGCCTCGGATCGTTTTGAATTTTCTTTCGAAAAGTTCTTCTTGCGGACCCTGTTACGAAGGCGCATTTTATTTTCAGTGACAAGTCCATGCTTCCTGAGATAGTGGCCCAAAATCTTAAAAAACCCTGCCGGCGATAACTCTCGAACAAAGCAACCGATCGGGTCCAAAATTTGGCATTCGTAATTTTTGAAGTTTAAGAGCACCTCTCTTATCGTTTTGATATTTTCTTCAGCAGGTAGTCCTTGCGGCCCCTTGCTTCCTGGAATAATTGCTTAAAACCTCCAAGAAACCCTGACGGTACCAACTAAAATGGCAAATCCGCAAGATAATCCTCGCAGGTAGTCTCTGATTGGTCCAAACGTTGCACATCGTATTATTCTATGTAGTCCTGTATCAGGTTGGAATATGGACTATATCGGTTCCGTCCTTCGGGTACCTCCCACACAACATTTATGAAAAATGCAGTTTAATTGCTCGCCTCGGATCGTTTTGAATTTTCTTTTGATAAGTTCTACTTGCGGACCCTGTTACGAAGGCGCATTTCTTTTTCAGCGACAAGTCCATGCTTCCTGGGATAAAGGCCCAAAATCTTAAAAAAAAACCCTGCCGGCTCCATCTAAAGTGGGTAGTACGTAAAATAACCCTCTAAGGGAGAAACCGATTTTAATCAAACGTTTTACATCGTATTGTTTCTTACAGCCTCGAATTATGTCCGAATATTAACTACAAAGGACCACTCTTTTGGGTACCTCAAACACAAAGTTTGGAAAGAGTGTAGTTTAAGGACTCGTCTGGGGTTGTTTTTCAATTTTTGTCAAAATATTGGGTATGCGGCCGTAGTTAAGGCGGTTAAATTTTTTACGGCGCAATTTCATACTCCCTGCTAAATTGGCCTTTAGACGTCACAATTATTGTGTTGGTTTCTTTTCTTTATATCCGAGACTGAGGGAATATCTCTGTCGGCACAGCTGACTGATACTTTCTTACTTGTTTTATTTGAATATGAGAGTTCATTTGATTTTCGTTTGCTGTTTCCCAATCGCAATGGAATAACTTTTATTTAAAAGAATTGCTTTCGTTTTTGTAGCCCCTCCACGGCGGTACTTTTATGCAATATCGCAAAAAAGCTACAATTGTATTATTTTTATTTTATTTGTTTAAAATCCTCGTAAAAGTTGTTATATGATAGCCTTAAACTCTAGCAACCCTCAGATTTTTGATAAGGATATTTCAATTGTTGAAATCAATAAATCAGATTGGACAAAAACATCCGTCCCATGACTTGAGAATGGACATTTAATACGCTGTTTGGTTGGATGCTGTCGTTCATTTAGAAGACACATAGTCACAAAATCTGTAGGTGTAAACATATCAACCGTCAAATGAGCGATCCATCCTTCCATTCAGCGGCGACGGTATGGATGGTTGTTTGGACGGAGGACGTCCTCTACACGGAAACCGAATGTAGATCATTTAACACAAAAGATGCAATTCATTGAGTTAATGGGTTTTAGGTTTACTTGAGGATTTTTGGCGGTGGTGTTGGCGGCGGTAACTTGAGTGAATGCATCATCGTCATCATCAGCATCCATCCACACAAGACTAAGACTTAAGTGCAACATTTGTGTCGGCTACCTATTGAGTGCAAGTGATGCTGGCAACTTAACATTTAACTTGGATGTGCTTTGTTTTAATGTTCAGACGGCTTGCCATTATTTGCGATGCTATGGCGGCGTATGCAGATGTGATACCAAATAACAGTGGTTTCCTTAACAGTTTCATAATTCTATCTGTTGCCTTTTTTAAACTCCCTACATCCACGGTCATTCATTGGCTGGTGTATCGAAAAAAACATTATTTTTCTGAATTTTCTTGCAATTGCTGCTCGTTCCAACCACTGTTCCCGCTACGATTTGTTACCGCATTCACAGAAGCTTCAGTCATGAACGATTATTTTGCCATATTTGCATTTAATTGATGTGCAAACAGGACGTAGACGTCAACGAGATATGTTTAAATGCCAAATGCCTTTGGTTGCCTTGCCGCATGATTGTCCCGATCTGGTGGATCGACCATGCATGGCCCATCATGCTCTTACAAAGATGTTTCAGTTTTAATGTGCGTGAGTTTGACTTTTATTTGGAGTACAACTGAAATGTCAGAATGCGAGGGGAAGAGAGGGAGGTAGGTGGTGGATGGTAAGCTATCGATAAAGTAGGAAACTCCAGTTAAGCCCATGGCCAGAAATAAATGACAACAATGTCTAGCAATGACAGTCGTATTAACATCCCAATGTTTGTAAAGAAAAGAGTAGGAAGCAAAAGCACAGTGAAAAAGTAGAAACATCAACTACATCCGGAGGCATATTTTCATTGATATTTAAAGGAGCACACACACACACACGCCCCGTGGCTCAAGCTCCTTCATGGTTTGTCTACTTCTAGATCTAACACCGACGCTACCCTTACCATATGTCCGTGTGTTCATTGTCATTCATCGTCCTGCAGCCATTTGTGATATTGCCTTTTGTTTTGTCGAATGTTAGACGGAACTGTTGTTTTTGTAAAATATAGTGCACAGTGGTGCACAGATTGATGCAATCTTCACTTGATTTTGCATCATATTGCAGCAATTAGTAGTAATCTTTTATCCACCGGGGGAAGAAAATTCAGACAAGATATTTTAGCATCGAGCTATAAATCCACGGCAAAAAATGACGGCTATATTGTTGTTGTAGCAATGCACAACAACAAATATGTTCGTTCGTGTATTGTTTCCAAATATCTGGTTATGGTTCCTCTGTGTCCAGATTCAAAACTGGTGATTGTGTTTAGCTGGGAACTTTAACAAATATTAATCTTAATTGGGTTAAAACCAATCATTTTTGCCTTTGTACTGCCTGCGGAACTGCAAAGAGTGAATGGTATCTAAGCTTGCCTAATAGGATTGTTGATCTGGAGGTTCTCGTTTGTTCCATTGAACCTCTCTCTATCTAGATCATGAATATCTCTCCTGACGTGTCTGGGTGGGGGAAGCCTGTCCACTAGATTGTGGCAGGGATGCACAAGGCGATAATACCCAAGCAGAAAATTTTCTACTCCCCAAGAAGATGGTCTACTGGTGTCATGAGGAGTCAGTTGTAGTCCACAGGGCGGCATTGTGGCAGGTTTAAATATTCTTCCACTTAGTAGAGCCAACAATTGTACGTCACACTGGCTTACGACAGACCGGTCTATTGCCTTATAAGGGGTCAATAAGGTTTCTTTGTCATCAACCCAGTGCTACCGGCCAGCGATTCCCTGTTTCTACTTCTGTTCTTGTCGCAAATAGCTGTGTCTTACGCGGACGATTTAAGCATGATATATTGAACGTTATATCCAACATCTTGGTGGTCGGAATCAGGACACCATTAGGGAATATGTTTAGGGGGAGCCTTATTTCAGTTGGCTAGATGGTAAAAAGGGGAACTCCCTCTTTCACTCTACGGGTCTTCGACTTCTTATTTGTGCACCCCACAGACGACTGCCGTCCACACATATAATTCGTTATCCAACGTTTCTAACGTTTTCTAGGTCCTCGCACATTTTGGCATTGTTAACGGTATCGAAAGCCTTCGATAGGTCAAGAGCCACCATGACTTCTGTCGCACAGTCTGTACTGGTTCGGTCCTCGGCTGATATTTGTGGATTAGACGTCTAGTGCTGTTGTTGTTTGCCTCCTCATTTATATGGTCCACTGTAGATTTGAGGAGGCACCCTGTTGCTGTTCTCAGGGCGGCGTTCTGGCAAATTTGAATCTTATCCCACTGCGTGTCCCATAAATTCGGGGACCAAACTGGCGCCGCGTAGCTTACCACATACCTACCACCCCAAGTGCTGCCGGCTAGGGACTTGAGGACCTTGTTCCTACATTTCAGTTTATCGCAGATAGCTGTGGCATGCGATGACGACGTGAAAGTGGTGTCAAATGTGACCCCTAGAATTTTGGGGCAGTTTGTGGTCGGAATTCTGCTACCATCGACCATGATATTCAACTCTCTTCTATACTTCGCCGTCTATGTGGTGAACAGAGTGGCCGTCGATTTACTGGCGGATATCTGCATATTCCTGGAATTCCGTGGAATAAGTTGGTAAGATCGGTTAAATAGGAGTTCAGTCTCTCACAGATATCATCAGGGTAGGTACCTGACGTCAGGATCGTACAATCATCCGCATACGTTACGATCTCAATGCCGTCTGGAGGGGGCGGAATACAGGAAAGGTAGAGGTTAAACAGTTCCGGAGATATCACCTCTCCTTGGGGAACTCCCAGTTTCACTCTACGAGCCTTGGATTTCTTGTTCCTGAATTCCACATACGACTGGCGACCACACATATAGTTGATTATCCAACGTTTCAGACTTGGCAGGTTGTCTGCTCGATGTCCTCGAACAGCGTGGAGTGCAGTATCAAAGGCTTTTGATAAGTCAAGCGCCACCATCACTGTTCTATCACACGGCCGCTCCTGGTTGAGTCCTGGACAAATATGTGTGGAGAAGGCGCTGTTGTCGTGCTGTGCTGCTTACGGAATCCATGCTGATGATCGGCAACTTGATAGCTATTTCTAATGCTGGGGAGGACTAAGGCCTCAAGGGTCTTCGCTACAGGCGACAAAAGCGAAATCGGCCTGTACGATTCACCGTTGCATTTTCTAGACTTCGGGAGCAATAAGGGTGGCTAGCGACAGGTTGAGAACTTTAGTGAAATACTCCACTCCCGGCTCATCCAGTTGTTTCAACATTACCATGGAAATTCCGTCAGGGCCCAACGCTTTGGATGATTTAGCGTTCCTGATGGCATTCGCAACATCATCCATTGTAAACTGTAGTGGTTCATCCTCGGCAGGAAGATGTCTAATGCGACGTAACACTCTTCTCTTCGCCCTGTCACTCTCGGGGTGCTCGACAAACTGTCGATTGACATAACTTGCGCACCTCTTCGGGTCAGTCAACGTAACGTCGCCAAACGTGACTGAGGTCCTATATTTCCTCTTCCAGGGTTCGAGAGTGACTTAACCGTTGCCCACAATTCACCTATACCGGCTCCAATGTTGCAAGTCTTCAGATGATTTAACCACTTGTTCCGCTTATGCTCGCCGACCAACCTGTTAACCTCCAGTATCAGCGATGAGTTTTAGAGATATAGGCGTGAAAATTTGATACAAGATGAAGTAGAAGTCGTAGAAAACATATAAATTGCTAACTCAGAAAACCCATTTTTTGAGTTATGCCACTCTTTGAGTAAATGAGCGATATGTACACTGAGGTGACAGCCGCTGGCCGGAACAATGATGTTGTGTAGTTCCGGGTCAATCCGGTACAAAGAATACGCTGGCATCCTTACCAGCCTTCAGTAGCGGGACCACCCTGCAAACTTTCCATGCATCTGGTAAACTATTGTTGCCTGACGATAAGTTGAGGACACTTGGTGAATACTCAACTCCGGGTTCATCCAGTTGCATTACATACCATTGAGATTCCATGTGGACCCAACGCTTTGAGCGATTTCGCGTTTCAGATGTCATCTGCAATATTACTCATAGTAAATTGTGATGGCACCTGCTCGTCTGGGAGGGCTCTTATATGTCGTAGCACGTCCCTCTTCGATCTGTCACTTTAAGGGTGTTCAGTTAACTTCCGGTTAAGATAACACGTGCACCTTTTCGGATATGTCACTGTCAGGCTGTTGAAAGTAACGGCCGTTCTATCATTCTTCTTTCCGGATTCAAGAGTGATTTAACCGTTGCCCAAAATTAACCGCCTACTAACCTTTTGACTTGAGGGATAAGTTCATCACGCAAAACGAAGCTCATCACGCTCATTTCTTACTTCACTTCTGGTCTAATTTCGAAAATTCGACCAGCAGTTAAGTAGCGATCGGCTGCAGCTGATGCAGATGATGGCGGGAAAATTCTCTCATCTACCCGAGGATCTGAGGGTATGGGCAGCTCTCTGAAGCGATGATTGGTAAAAAATTCATTAAACCCTTCCCAATTAACTTTTCCATTGGTCAGAAAAGTACGACGGTCAGACGTTATGAAATCAGGTGGACTGATAATGGAGCCCTTGATAGGAAAGTCTTCTTCTTCTGATGAACTCAGTCTTCTTACAGCAGCTAAAAACAGACAACTATCGCTTTCCACATAAAATAAATATTCAATATTCTCTTATCCTTATAGGATCGTCTTCGTTAGCTGTGAAAAATGTGGACCTCTCAATTTGCTCGACCAGCGCTGTACCCCTCTGATCAGGGATGGCCATGTACCCCTCTGATTTTTAGGTAAATGGTAGGCCATAGTGGTACCGAATGGTAAAGCTCATGAAGAGCATTGAAGTCCCCTAGCCTCCTCCAAAAGCCAGCTAATTTTGGCAAATAGTGCAGGGGACATTAGGTAGGTTCACATTAAGGGCATCTTACATGGAAGTCTCACAGTTTACTGCTACCCCCTACATTCCATGTAGAGTGAAGTTCAAGTTAAATAAGTCCGTACTGTCAGACTGGTGTATAAGGAAGGCAAGTCCTTCTCCTCCTCCGTTCCTTGTTCGATCTTTCCCCAAAACGCTGTAACCAGCGCAACGTTGCAAACTACTGGTGACGGCATGCTTTGTTTCCTGGATCTCGACACCATGTGTTTCTCCGACTCACAAAATCGCTGACTTTGTTGTGGAGACCGTTGCAATTGACTTGCAGGAACGATGCATTTCTGGGGCACTGAACAACAACATGTGGTGCAACATGTTGCGTTTTTTGTTGTTGGGGAGACTGCGGGACTGTCTCATTTTCTCAGAGTGGGAGACTCGCTTGGAGATCTTCTTCAGCAGCAAGCAGCAATATAACTGAAATATGGTGGATGTAGATTTGGCACAAACCAAAAGACCTCGGAGGAGTCATTCCGGGATATATTGGTTAAAAAAATTAACGAATACAAACATATAACCGTTAAGGTGAATGCCCCTGGTCGAAAATTTCTCCAAGTTTGGCAAGGGATTGGCTTCCTTAAAGATTTTTCACAGTTGTGGTGAGTGTGCTGATGCTGTTTTTATACCCTCAGCCTTTAGGTTAGAAAAAATATGATGTGCCTCAACGAAATAACGATTTTAGACCCCAAGTATATTTGGACGAAATTCGTTTCAGGCAATTTGGATTCGATTAAGCCATGTCCGTCTGTCTGTCTGGCTGGCTGGTGGGCACGATAACTCTCGAACGGATCAATCGATTCAAACTAAATTTTGGTATCGTAATATTTTGTCCAAACTTAGTTTAGGTTAGAAGATGGTCCACTCCTACGGGTACTTCCCCTATAAAAGTTCAAAGTTTTTCTGTAAAATGGTGTGAACGATAACCCTTAAAGGGAGCAATTGATTTTGTCCAAACTTTGCACATCGTATTATTCCTTCCAGGTATATATCGGACTCGAATATGGACTATATCGGTCTTCTCCTTTGGGTACCTCCCACACAAAATTCGGATAATGTGAATTTTAAGAGCACCTCTTGGATCGTGTTGAAATTTTTTCAGTAGGTTGTCCTTACGGTTCCCTTTGCGACGGTACAATTTTTTTCTTGCGCAAGTCCATTCTTCCTGAGATATTGGCCAAAAAACTCCAAGAAACCCTGACGGCACCAACCAAAATGGCAAATCCGCGAGATAATTCTCGCAGGGAGTTTCTGATTGGTACACACTTTGCACATCATATGATTTCATCCAGTCATGTATCAGGTTAGAATATGGACTCCTTCAGGCACTTCCCATACAAAAATCGGAAAAAGTGAAGTTTAAGAGCACCTCTCGCATCGTTTTGATTCCTTTTTCAGTAGGTTGTTCTTGTGGCCTCATTTCAAACGGTACACTTTTTTCAGAGTAAGGCAATACTTCCTGAGATAATGGCCCAAAAGCTCCAAAATGCTGCCTACACATACAAAAATGTTTAACGTAATTTAATATTTCGAGTCCTCTATGAAGAATTTTGGTTACTAAAAATGTTTGGTATATGTCAATGATTTGGTATAGCCCCATATTACGGTACCTACAGATTTTAAAGCTAACTCATGATACAAAATCAGATGAAGGTACATATATCTCCGTCAGCACAACTGACTTATACTTTCTTACTTGTTTGTATTTACATCCGATTACATTTAAGAATGGAGCGAACTTTGACTTCTACATTTCTCGATAACGGTTCCTATCAGGTATTATGTATGCCTTCTTCTCAAAGTAACATGTGGAATTATACCATCACTTCCGATTGGAAGTGGTCGCGATCATAGGTACCTGATGTAGCAGAACATTGTTGTTTATGCCTTCTTAAAAATATACCATTAAATTGACACTTGACTAGATTAAAATAATTTGAAATATCTCAAGTAGCCATTAGAATTTATTGACAGTTGCTGTCAAAGTATCAGTTGTTATTTTAAAAGTTCATTCATTGATGGACTTTTTTGCATAAAGTTATGGAGCTTAAAACCTCCCAAAACAAAACAAAACGAAACAAAAAAATAATTATTTAAATTTTTTTGAAGCCGTATAATGATACAGCTCTTAATTTAGAAGCACTGTGCAGGCATTATTAAATCTAGAATACCACAACACAGTCAATAGTAATACAACAATGACAATGTCAGGCAGGAGCTATAGCCACAATAAGAACTACAGCAACAATTGTAACAACATCAACAACAGCAATTGCAAAACGACTGTTGCTTGTCACTATTGTAGATTTTTTCGTTAACAAAATGACATAATTGCCTGGCAGTCGAAATGGCAACAGCAACAACAACACCGACAAAATAAACGAAACTTCTCCCAACAAAATCATGGCCCACTTAAGATTCTGGTACTGCTGTGCGCATTCGTTGCAACATTTTCTACACCGTTTCATGGCTGCAACTACAGATGGTTGTTGTTGTTGCTGTTGCTTAGCTGAATGTGTGTTGCGTTGTATTTTATTCTGTTAACATTTTCATTCTAAATTGACACAATGACAGATGTACCGAAAAAACAATAACAATGAAAAATAAAACAAAACAGAAAAAAATTGAACTGAAAACAGAACAGTAAAAATAATAAAATTGAACAGCAGCAACAGCAATTGCTGTTAAATTTTTTATCGACATTTTTAAGGAGGGAAACTGGATCAAAAACTAATATCCTCCATAGCAACGCAAATATTAAAATCAGTTCATTTGACAAACAAACAAACACACCGCAAGCATCAAAAACGTCAGTTGCGAAAGTTTATTTGACTATCCCGTCCACGAATTCCTTTGCAGCGATAAGTCCATCATTGATTATTATGGTTAATTGAATTCCGTCGATATTTTCAAAAAATTATTGACTCTGCAATTTTCAACTTAACAACAATGTGCACTTGTTGTTGTCTTTATTGTTTTTAGTTTTTGCTTATGTTTTTAGAGTTGTTGTTGCTGTGGTTTGTGGTGTCTACTTGCCTTGATTGCTTTAAAAAGCCAATCGTCTAACAAACATTTGAATTTCTTTGATTCGCCCAATTGGAATTGTAAATAAGTTGCAGTTGTTATGGGGGAAATTGTAATTTACGTTCGAGGGGAAGGAAACCACATAAAAAAAAACTTCTGCTAAAGGATCTGGTATCGTTAAACAGAGAACAGTCTTTAAGGTCCCTATTATATGCAATATTGCGTTGACCGATAATAACGGTCAAAACGTGGATACGAGGACAGAACGACAACTATCTGGCCTAACAATGAAAACGCGAATATTTATGTACCTTCGAAAATAGTTTTATTGTTTTCTTAAGTAGTATCCAGCACCCTCTCTAGGTCTCTTCTGATGTGCACCGGTAGCATTTTGTTGCATACCACATTTGGCCCGCATAGCATGCCACAGAAAGGCCTATTACTTTATAAGAGGTTGTCAGCACACCAAGTGCTGCCAGCTGGGAACCTAATTGCGGACGACTTAAGCATGTTATCGAACTTTAACCCAATATCATGGGGCAGTTAGTAGTCGGAATCAGGACAACATCCAGGTGCTGAACATTGTGGCAGTAGATTAAGCGACGGATATTTTCACATTCCTCAGATGGAAGAACTGTACTAAGGCAGCTGTGTAAAAATTTAACCTATCACACATGTTATCGACGATAAGACCCGAAGCCAAGATCCTAGAATCATCCGCATACGTTACGATTTCTTTGCCGTCTGGTTGGTGGAATTTTGGAAAGGTAGAGGTTAAACATTTTCTGAGATATCACCCTGCCTTGGGGAACTTCCTGTTTTACTCTACGGGTCTTCGCCTACACATGAAGTCGATTATACAACATTTCAAACACGGCTGGAGGGGAGCTTTTTCTCTATATCCTCGTTTAGATTGGGGTGGTTGACGGTATTTAAGGCTTTCCATAGATCAAGAGCTACCATGAAATGGTTTGATCGATCGGCCAGTTCTTTTTCAGTCCTAAACTCATACGTGTTTATATGACGTATAATACTGTTGTGATAATGTTACGGAATCAATGCTGGAAGACAGCTTCTCGTCATGGGGATATATCTTCCCTGCTAGAAACTTCCCTACAGGCGAAAGAAGGAAAATTTGGCCTGCACGATTCGTCCTTGCTTGGGTTCAGTAGCGGAATCAACTTTGCAATTGTTCAGGATTCTGGTAGAATATGGGTGGTTAACGATAAATTGAGTTGCTTAAGCATTGCCTGAGATTTCGTGGGGCCCAGCACTTTGGATGATTTCGTGTTACGGATGACGTCGCACAGTGTCACGACCGAGGCCAAAAATTGTCAAAATCAAGTACTTCGGAATAAAAATTATTGATGAGAATATAAAGTAGACATTTCAATTTGAAAGAATTTTAATTATGGTATTGATTTGTCAAGTAGATTTGTCGATGTGAAGGTTCAAATCCGATGATTGTTGGAAATGTGTATTTTTGTCCTTACTTTACTTAATTTAATAACTTGTATTCTGCTCCAAAATTTTAATATTTAAAGTAATTTACCGTTCTAAAATAAATTCTTATGATTGCTTTGGATGTAATAAGCATATATTTAATTTTGTTTGGGAGTAAATAGTGATCATATGGTGTTTGCAGCTGCAAGTGGTACTTAGAAAATTGATTTTGTGAACCAAATTTTAAAATTAGTGGAGTAGGGAAAAATTGTATAAAAGTGTATATCGATATTATTTGCTGTTTGAGTTGTGAAAAGTGAGTACTTCAAACGTATAAAGGTTCCAGCTGCAGAGATTTGCAGACGAACATGTTATTTCTCTTTTTCAGGGGTTACCCCCTTTTTAACAAAGCCTTTTGCGGTGTTGGCTATAGCGCGAAAACGAATGAACCGATACTCATATATTTTTGTGGGCTTATTAAGTACCTAATAATCGTGCTTTTGCAAATATCAATTTTTTTAAAAAAAATGGTGAACAGCGAAATTCAAAAATCGATTTTTTACAAAAAAAGGACCGTTTTTGACCATTACTCGGTCAAAAAATTTTTTTAAAGGAAATTTCGCATATATATAGACAAAATTTTGATGTATTGAATAAGCTCACAAAAATTATGAAGTCTAAACACCAAATTTCAGTCATTTCGGGTGGATATTGAGGCCACACATTCGAAATACCGAAAATTAGGAGGCATGGTTCTATGGGGGCTATAGGAAGACCCGGACTTATCCCGACATCATCGACATAATCAGACTAAAACCTTCAAAATACCGAAAATCGGGAGGTACCGTCCTATATGAAGGCATAGGTCCACATGCAGACAAATTTCTAGGTGAAAGTATTATACCCCCAACGAAGACTAAATACCAAATTTCAGCAATTTCTGTGTAATAATGACGCTAAAATCTTCAAAATATCGATAATCGGGAGGTTCCATTCTATGGGGACTATATCAAAACATGGACCTACACCCACAATTCTCTGTTGGAATGTTTTATACCTCTGCCGATGACTAACCACCAAATTTGAGTAATTTCGGTTGGTTATTGTGCCTAAAACTTCCAAAATACCGAAAATCAGGAGGTACAGTTCTATGGAGCTATATCAAAACGTGGACCAATCATCCCAACTTTTTGTCCTGTAAATTGTAAGTCAATAATAGGTACGTGTACCAAAATTGATGCAACTACAATAACTCCTTCTGTTTTGGCCACAGTTAATATGAACTCGCGACAGTGTGCGTCGTTCCTCGTTAATTATGATGGTACCTCCTCCCATGAGAGAGCTCTTATAGGTTGTAGGACACTCCTTTTCGCTCTATTACGCTCGGGGAGCTCTATAAAGATAAAACGCTGGCCTCGTCGGATCTATCACTGTCACACCGTTGAAAGTAACATCCATTCTACATCCTTATTTCTCAGATCCGAGAGTAATTTAACCCTTGCTCACAATTTACTCAATCCTAGCCCTTTCTCCTCTTTTGCTCCCCTACTAGCATGTTGACTTCAAGAGTAAGTTCTCTACCCTTTGGGTCTTCATGGTTCGTACGACAAATTCATAACTCTATACCCGTTGCCCCTGCTGTAAAATTTGGTCTAATTTCGGGTTTTCGACCAGCAGGTATGCAGCAGTTGCGATGATGCCCCGAAAAAAATTCTCTCAACTATCTAAAGGAATAAATAGGCAGTTCTCTGAAGCGGTGTTTGGTAAATTTTCTGAACCCTTGCAAATCAGTTTTTCCATTGTTCAGAATAGTACGACGGTTGGAGATTATGAAGCATGGTTGTCTGTTAACGGTGTCGATGATAGGAAGGGGGTCTGAGCCAATCGGAACGACGGGTTGCTTGGACACGTCATTTATCAGGCAGGATGTCACAATGGTAGGAACGTCTTCGAGACAAGGTATAGGTATTCATCGACGATATGTACACAATAAGCACCTCTACCTCTCAGTTTTTCCCTTTTTATACCCTCAGCATTTATGCTAACAAGGGGATATACACTTTAATACGGGCAAAATGTGCCTCATCGAAATAATGGTTTAGACCCCAAGTATGTTTGGACGAAATGTGTTTCAGACAATTTGGAGTTGATTTAGCCATGTCCGTCCGTCTGTCTGTCTGGCTAGTGCGCACGATAACTCTCGAACGGATAAACCGGTTCGGTCCAAAATTTGGCTTTCGTAATATTTTGTCCAAACTTAGTTCAGTTCGAAGTTGGGTTATATCGGTCCCCTCCTTCCGGTACCTCCTCCACAAAAGTTCGTAAATGTTCGGAAAATTTATGCGCACTATAACTCTTGAAGGAAGTGAAATTTCTACCGGACTTAGATGAGGTTCCAATATGGACTCAATCAGTCCACTCCTTCGGGTACCTCCCACACAAAATTTCGGATAAGTTCAGATTAGGACCTGCTCTCGAATCGCTTTGATTTTTGTTGCAGTAACTTGTATTCACTGCCTCCCATACGACGGGACAAGTTTCATCAGGGGCAAGTCCATACTTCCTGAGAAAATAGCCTAAAAGATGCGTAGTGTTGTGGTTGGAGCGCAAGATAACCCTCGAACGGATCTGTCGATTCGGTCCAACTTGTGGATTTCGAAATATTTTGTCCAAACATAGTTTAAATTCGAAGATAAGCCATATCGGTCCACTCCTTCAGGTACCTCCCCCACTAAAGTTCAAAAATGTTCGGAAAAATTGTGTGCACGATAACTCTTAAAGGGAGTGACCGATGTAATCCATACTTTCCACATCCTAATATATCTACCAGATATAGATCAGTTTCGAATATGGACTATATTTGTGTACTCCTTCTGGTACCTCTCACACAAAATTTCGGATAAGTTCACTTTAAGACCTGCTCTGGAATCACTTTAATTTTTGTTTAAGCGATTTGCATTCGCTACCTCTATTACAACGGTAAAAGTTTTCATCATATCACTTGAATGGGGCATCCAATTTGGTCCAAACTTTGGATCTCCTACTATTTTGTCAAAATTTAGTTTAACTTCTAAAATTGTCCATATCGGTCCTTCCTAAGGGTACCTCCCCCACAAAAGTTCAACATTTTTGTGCAGTTAATTCCTATCCTTCATTTTTGTCGGCAAGTTCAAATGTCCAAAAAGGGCCACAAAATTCTGAAGAGACCTTAAATACATTCGATCTGCCCGTAGGTGAAAGTTTCACTTCGCATTGACTGAGGGTATATATCTGTCGGCTAAGCCGACTGACACTTTTTTACTTGTTTGTACTATCTTTTCGCTCAACATTGTGACTGTTGCTTAGACTTCGGCGGTGTCTCGTATTCTGACGACGAAGTTGGACACACGCTGGGAGATTTTCTGGAGTAGCAAGCAGCAACATAACTCTTATGACAGTAATCCTGCAACCAGGTAAAAACAATGAAATGCACCCATTCCCCACATCCTTTACATCTGGCTGATGTTGACATGCGGAGGATGCGAATCTGGCAAACGAATCATTGCAGGGGGTTTTTCTATCCTGGCACGGATCAACAGAGCTTGGAGTAGGCATTCCGGGATATATTGCCGCTCCAATGCTGAAAAATTACATAATTATTTAGGTGAACATTCTACAGAATTTTATCAGTCATTTTAGCTTTTGGGCCATTATTTTAGGAAGTGCGAACTTTCCCACAAGGATTACCTTTGGTGAAAATTTCAAAATCTATCTTCGACAGTTTTTCAATTTTTGTGGGGGATGTAGCCGAAGATGTAGTGCGTTTTATGTAGACCTTCTTGGTACTTGATGTACAGTTGGAAGAAACATTACGATTTACAAAATCGATCACTCGTCCTCTATTGGACGCGTTTCCAAGTGGCGGATAGGGAAATGCTTCGCAGATATGATATGTTAGGACGGAAATCAAACACGTCTGGCGGGCCAACTGGTAGCTGCGTCTATCTTTAAGTAAAGCGGCAGCAAACAGAGTATGAACTCCAGGAGGAGCGGCTGAAACTAGACGGAAAACCATAAACCCTTCAGAAGGCCTCGGAAAACCACGCGGAAAAACCCTTCAGAAAATCATTCAATATGAACAACGTACAAAATACACGGCCTTCAGTCTCCAGCCAAACGAGGGTGCTACTTCAACATATTTATAAATTATTTTGTGATCGCTTATATCTGGATAACGGATTTGCCAATTAAGAAGAATATTTGAAATAACAAATTCCACAAATTGGAAATTTACACACGGACACACATAACCAGATCGGTTCAGCATCAAGAGAAATTTATTTTGGAAATTATGTAAAGGTGGGTTTACTAGCATTTTTTCGATGTACTACATTGTGGTGTAAAGTATAATTAAGCCTTTTCATTGGTACACCATACTTGGGAACCCTTCCCCACTTTCAACAAAATAAACCATTTTTCAGTCTCTCACAAATAGATTGAATGGAATAGAAAACAAAAAACATCATTATCAAACCGCATGTTGTACCCACTCCTTCATTGATACAATCCACTTGTGGTTCCGATGCTTGAGGTGATGCTGCGGTGGTGGTGCTGGTGGTTGTTGTGGTGAAAATAATTCCTTCGAATTGAGTTACTTTTCTGATACAACATAGAATTCGATTCAAGTCAATTCAATGCTACTGCTGGACACTCAGCAGCAGATTGCGGTACAATTGTAATGGCATTCATGGGTGCTGTGATAAAGTTTTTGTTGTATTAGCAATTGTTGCTGTTGGTGGTGGTCAGTTTTGCGAACATTGTTGTCACTGGTGGCTACAATGGTCAAACAGTTTTCCGTTTGTTGCTATGTTTCTGTGAATTGTGGGTTTTTTTCTCGATAAACATGACGAGATCATTAGTGTAATTAGGGCACTATCAAGGGGGGCCACCTCAAGCACAATGATGATGTAACGTTTCCGGATGACAATGAAAAATGTCAATAAATTTTTTATAGAGAATTGCAATTTTATTGAATAGAAATTGATTTTGTGATCTTTTATAATTGGTATAGTGTAGGAGCCGACAGACCACACAAGGTGTAGCTCCCAAGCATTTGATTTGGCTTTAAAGGAAGAGGTTGTACGTCAAATTGGCTATAAGGACACCAATTCACTTTCACCGATTGCAAGGGATATTCATAAAACTCTATGGGATTTTAACTTTATCTTTGGAAACACAATACGAAATTCGGTGGTGCAGTTACTCACATGTAACTATACATGAATTCATATGAAAATTGTGCACCTGTCTTGACCTGTTCCTTACACTCAATATAATTTTCTGGGATTGGTGATGCGCTATCATAGCAATTGCTTGATAGTAACAGCTTGGTAAAGGGTTCTTTACATATCTAAAGTACACTTTCGGTATCTGTGAGCAGATTACCTTGCTCACATATACAGGAGGTACAATATTCGGAATCTTTGGTACAATTATCGGACTCCATTTTAAAATAATTGTTTTATTGAGGTAGAAAAACATATTTACATGATTCCTTCTCCATGTTCGCCATAGTTATGTAGGGTGGTATTAAAATAATTATAGACTTGGCATTCGCACTTTCTAAATATTGTAGCAACGACCTTGTATATAATTTGTATATTCACCTTGTTGAAATGGAATTTACATATGTTTAGCTTTTTTTTTAAATTTAAATTTGCAACTTTTATCAGAGTTCTAAAACGAATCGACTTAAGTTTGACAGTAAATTTCCAAACACATTAACAGCCGAACAAGACAGCAAATATTATTGAATTAAATAATCTACATGGGTGGAGGAATTTGTATTGATTTTTTGTCTAATGAACTGTAACTGCGTCACCACTATACCACACAAATTGTGACTCCCCCCACCCCTTCCTACACTCTACCACAATATTGACTTGGTTGTAATCACGCATCACAGTTGTAGCAGAGCGAATGACAAGAACAGAAACATTTGTTAAAAGAATGTAATTAAATTATAATAAAATAAATTTATTATGTGGAATGACTTTTTCAATGACAGCCTTAGCCTTCTTAGCTAAGCTTAGGTGGTTGTGGCCACAGTAAGAGATACGGCACGATTAGCGTGGGTTGGTCAACAAAAATTAACAACTTTGGTCTGAATAGAAGAGAATGCAAATTCACAAGCACCAACCACAGCCATTAAACACAACAACAACAAAAGCAGCAAGCATGACGACGATGACAACAGAGCCAAAGTTCGTGGACTTTGTGCTTGGAGAGGATTGTCAGCCACCACCACCATCACTCCACAGGTGATTGTAAAATGTTTCTTCTATGAACAATTTTTCCAATGATTAAACCCCAGAACCACAACAATGAATACCCATAAACAACCAACAATCAATGATTTATTCTGAAACGCATATCCAGCTGTTTGTCGTTTCCCTCCACTCTACCTGAAAAAGCTCCTTCTCACACAAACGCCAAAAACTGTTTCTAAAATAATTGTCCACTTTTGAAATTAAAAAACATAAAAATGCATTTAAATCAAATGTCATATCTATAAAAATGACCAACATTTTAATGAACAGCCAACCAACAGCTGGGCGGGTTCAATTTCCAATAAAATAAAAATGGCAACAACAACAACGAGACATTAATATTAAAACTGGGACAAAATTGTAGAAATATTCTCACGATTTTTAGGTAAACAGGACATAATTTTTGGCAAAACAAAAAAACAAGACAGCTCGCCAAACCGGATTGACTAGCTTTAGGTCTGTGGCAATTCGGGCAGGACACTCACTCATTGAGCTACAAAAGCAATGTCACAGATATTTATAGCTCTATAAGAATAAAAAGGAACATTGAAAGTGTAATTGAAATACAATTTTGAAATGGGTGGTCATCCTCCTGTCCATTTCAAAATTGCCAGAGATGTCATTTTAATGACGAGTAACCCCTTTGAGACGTTTTTTTCGATCACGCATACTACCATGCATAACCAAGTTAGAAAACTACCCTTATTTAAGCAGATTGGAAAGCTTAGCGTTTTTTGTTTCAAAGAAATAAAAATGTTTGTACAAAATATCATAGGCTACAAAAATAACCTAAAGGGAAGTGCATACTTTTGGGTGCTATACTAATAACACTGTAAACACAAATTTTGGGCAGAGATAATTCCTTTTGGGAGATGAAAGCCCTTGGTGAGTATATTAAGAACCCGAAGGACAGATCCGCCGTAAGTCGAACTTCCGCGTTATGGCGTTATGGCGTGATGAAGTTTTTGCTAGAGACCCTGTAAGCCATCAGGAATTAGCGTTATATCTTTGTTCACTGTTGCTTTAGGTTATTTTTGAGATTACATGTCTTCAGTCAAATCGAATGAGGATTATTTTCGTAGAGAACTTCAACCTTCTAACTCGTTTCCTTCAATGCCCTTTTCGTCCTTTATTTTAAGAGCCGCTATAAAAGTACCACAGGATGACGTTTTTCAGCTTCGAAATGTTCCGCAAAAATGTCGTTTAGAAAATTTTAGGTACGGCTCTCATTGACAACTAATCGATTTTGTCGCGTTTTCATAGTCATTTTTTACATTTACCCCTGTTTGCTCAGAAAAAACTGTGTTTTGTGTTTTTGTATGTTCTGTAACGAATATACGAAAAAAAAATAGTCTTTTTCTGAACAAAAGCAGGGTAAATGCACGAAACCACCACGAAAATGCGACAAAATCGATTAGTTGTCAATGAGAGCCGTACCTAAAATTTTCAGAGCGACATTTTTGTAACGTTGTGGTACGTTGATAGCGGCTATAAAAATAAATGACGAAATGGACATTGAGGGAAGCGAGTTAGAAGGTCGGAGTGCTCTACGAAAATAATCCTCATTCGATTTGACTGCAGACATGTAATCTCAAAAATAAGCTAAAGCAACAGTGAACAAAGATATAATGCTAATTCATGATGGCTTACAGGGTCTCTAGCAAAAACTTCATCACGCCATAACGCGGAAGTTCGACTCACGGCGTATCTGTTCTTCGGGGTTCTTAATATACTCACCAAGGCATTTCTTCCCCAAGAGAAATTTTCCGTGGCCCAGACTTTCCCCTCCATTTTCTTGCACAGTGTAATGAAATATCTAAAAAGCATTTAATACAGGACCACCTGTCCCATACGAGCACTGCTCGATAACTTTCTGTTTTAGGCAAGACTGTGCGTTGCCAGGCGCTATTTCACATTTCCATTGTAAAGTTTGACATTATTTGGCGCAAATATACGACCATGTGTTATGTTGTTTACAGTGACTTGAAAAAATCATTTTGCAAAAAAATTAAACTTATATTGTGAACCTTTTCGTCCGATAATTTTTCACAATTTTTGACGTGGATAATCACGGCAAGAGTACATCGATCAAATTAAATCTTTGTATGTCGATAAAGGACCTTCCTATTGCACTATGAAAAACTGCTTTAATAAATTCAAGTGTGGCCGATACTCGCTTAAAAACGAAGGTCTTGTATGACGCCAATAACGGCCGTTGTGCCAGAAAAAACAAAATTAAGACATGCGTGAACGGCTAATGCAAAATTGCCATGTTATATGTATATCGTGAGATAGTGGCATTCTTGAGCATTTATTCCACCAACCAACATTTTACATATTGCATGAACACCTGGCGGCAAAAATGTAGTTTTTCTCGTCGGATCCCATGTTGATCGGTGCAAGAAATGTCGAAAAATACGATTGCGATGCTTCAAAATGCGTAAATAAATAGATCCAAATGATGAATCATGGTGTATGAGCCCGAAAAATAGTAGCAATAGCCAGAAGATGCTGTCAAAGCGATCAAAAATCATGTTTTGGAGTAAAATCAAAAGTTTAACTTTGACCTTCAAATCCTTGCAACTCCTACACCTAATTTGACTGTCTTTAATTCAACGGAAAGCTGAACGTGACTGTCTGGTGCGATTCGATTCCAAATTCGATTCGATTCGAACCAAATTTGAGGAATGTATGACGGTTAATTCTAAAAATCCCCCCTCCCCCTCTATGGTAGGGGTACATTTTTGGAAACCTATGTTTTTGATACTTTTTAAATAAATTTAAAAAATAAAATTAAAAAAGTAACCATTGGGAATTATTGCCAATATATGTAACCCTTTCACAAAATATAAAGAACATGATTTACATGCGCAAGTGCAAAGTTGACTGTTCGATCACTGGTGCTTGTGGAAATGTACTGACAAATTGTGGGGAACAGTTATTATAGCACCATAGAAGACTAAATACTACATTTCAGCCATATCTAAAGGATAGTGTGGCTAAAGCCCTGAAATACCTTAAATCGGGATGTACCGCTCTGCGGAGGCTATATAAAACGTGAACCTGTACTGACAAATTTCTGGAGGAAAGCTTCGTCGCCGCAATGAAGGCTAAGTATGCTAAATCCCTGAAAACCCCCAAAATTCGGTCGGTACTTTTCTATGGGGGGGCAAACCAAAACGTGTACCAGAGCTAAAACATTTCGGGGAAACGTTTTGTAGGCCCAAAGAAGACTCAGAACAATCTTGAACCATTTTTTCATACAAAAATGATGAAATAAATCAAAAAAGGCAAATAAATATTTTTTTACTATATATGTATAAATATAGGGTAAGCGCCAGTGTTCGAAATTTCGAACACCATTTTCCGGGAAAACGAAAAATCGGAAAAAATTTTTGAGTAGATTTTTGATATCAATGGGTCCTAATTACCCTAAAAATGTGTCTAGTTTTTAAAAAATAAATAAAAAAAAAATGTCTCGGGATGAAATGGGTTAAGAAATCAATATAACTATATTTGATTGTAAATATTCGCGTTTAATTGTTAGTCCAGAAAGTTATCGAGCAGGCCACGTAGGCAGGTACAGATTCCTAACTTTAAAAGTTAAAAAAGTTTTAGTCGGCTTTGGCGACAGAGGTAGACCCTCAGATTGTGTAAATTGAACACTTCATATATCGACAATATCGAATCGAATACCGGCTACGCAACCGAAATCCATTTTTCATATAATTGTATTAGAGGGTTTTCAGATTTTGTGGCATATTTGGTGGTATGAACTTGCCGACAAAAATATATTTGAATTAAAGTTCAAAAGTGTTGCGTAGGAGGTGCTCAAAGGAATGCATCTGCATAGTAAATTTTGGAAGTGGATCTTATTTTGGGAGACATTTCTTTTCGATATAACTTAGAGGTGTGGGACCATTATGTCAGGAAGAATGGACTTGTCCACGAAACAATCATATTGATGTAAACAGGGCCACAAGGAGTAACATCGGTATACATTTCCAAAGGATCATCAAACTGACTCTAAAATGCACTGAAGCATAAATGTTTAACTTTTGGTGGGGGAGTACCCACAAAATGAGTGGGCCGATATAGTCCACATTCGAACTTTATCTGAGATTCGCCGAAATATTTTGTTGTGTAAAGTATGGATCTAATCGGTTACTGCCTTCGAGAGTTCATTTTGATGGTTTTTGTTTTAGCTTCTTTAGATTTGGATCGATTTGGTAAACTTCGAACATCTCATTATTTAGTATAAATTGGCAACATTAAAATAATCAAAAGAATCAAAACAAAAACCGCATGATTAGAAAACACTGTAAAAGTGGGAATTGTGAAAAATATTCAGTTTAAAGAACATTTTTGTGCAAAAAGAAAGTTAATTTTTACACAACGCCGGTAGTTTTTATTGTTTCTGTAATTAAGGCGTAAAGTAATCAACATAACATTACATTTTGTACAATAGTCTTCTTTGAGTTCTTTTTGTTTTGTTTTTTATCTTTGCTTTAATTTATCATTCGTAATGTCAGATTGTTTAGTTTTTATACCGTGCACCACACTGTGGTAAGGGGTATTATGTCTTTGTGCATACGAAAGGAAACGAAATATACCCATAGTTCCTTTTGGGGATATACATATAATCACTTTCTGAGTCGATTTATGCATGTCCGTCTGTCCGTCTGTCCATGTATTTTTGTTCGCAACGTACAGGTCGCATTTTTTGTCCGATTCAGCTGAAAATTGGGGAATATAATTTTTTTTAGCCATAGGAAGAACGTTACTGCTTTTGGTGAAAATCGGTGCAGATTTGGATATAGCTCTCATATATATTTTCGGAATTCATAATTTAAATATATTCATTGGATTTGGAGCGCATATTACAATCCGATTCCCGTTATTCTAAAATCGCAGATTTCGTCTTCTGTCTTAAAATTCTAACTTCGTCGGCCCATGGATAGGACCAATGCTGGTTACACGAACAAAATTCTTTTCCAATAGACGAACGAATTGTCAACTGTATATTTAACCCACTTAGCGCCGAGAAAATAATACTTTTGAGATTTTTTAAGCATTTTTTAATAAATAACTTCTTTTCTCTAAAATGTATAGTTTTCCTGCAATCGGACCTTCTTTTAAAAGTGCCGAAAAATTTGAAGAGTAATATATGCATGTGTATTCTTACATGCCAATTCCTTGGTTTTTGTTTGAGAAAATACTCTTACTAAATTTCTAAGAAATCCCTGACTTTTTATGAATGAAACAGTTATGACTAAATTTATATCGAAAATTACAAAAAAATAGATTTTTTGGAATTGCATGCGTTTAAGGCCAAATGCGAGGAAATGCGTAGGCCTAATTAAAGATTATAAGTGTGGAATAACAGGTAACAGACAATACTACACCTTTTTCCGATGTAATTCGAATCATTTTAGTTGTAATTCGAAAATTCCTTTTGTAATTCGTAAAATTTTATTTGTAATTCGAGAATTCCAGTTGTAGTTCGAAACATTCCAATTGTAATACGAATTATTCCATTTGTAGTTCGAATTATTCTATTTGTAATTCGATCTCAATTATTCCATTTGAAATGCGAATCATTTTATTTGTAATTCGAATTATTCCATTTGTAATTCTAATTATTCCATTTTAAAATTCGAATTATTCCAATTGTAATTTGAATTATTCCATTTGAAATTAGAATTATTCTATTTGTAATTCGAATTATTCTATTTGTAATTCATTTTTTTATTTGTAATTCGAATAGTTTTATTTGTAATTCGAGAATTCAATTTGTTATTCGAATTATTCCATTTGTAATTCGAATTATTCTATTTGTAATTTTAAATGGGGTAATTCGAATTACAAATGGAAATAATTCAAATGGAATAGTTCGAATTACAAATAGAATAATTCGAATTACAAATAGAAAATTTTGGATTTCAAATGGAATAATTCGAATTACAAATGGAATAATTCGAATTACAAATGGAATAAAAAATATTCTTAAAAAAAACCACGTTCCAAAAAAATATTCTTAAAAAAAACACGTTCCAAAAAAATATTCTTAAAAAATCCACGTTCCGAAAAAAATATTCTTAAAATAATCCATGTTCCCAAAAAATATCCTTAAAAAATCCATGTTCCGAAAAATATATCCTTAAAAATCCACGTTCCGAAAAAATATTCTTAAAAAATCCACGTTCCAAAAAATATTCTTAAAAAATCCACGTGCCGAAAAAAACATTCCTAAAAAAATTCGAGTTCCGAATAAATATTCTTAAAAAATCCACGTTCCGAACAAATATTCTTAAAAATATCTACGTTCCGAAAGAACATTCTTAAAACAATCCACGTTCCGAAAAATATTCTTAAAAAAATCCTCGTTTTGTCAAAAATATTCTTAAAAAAATCCTCGTTTTGTCAAAAATATTCTTGAAAAAAATCCCAGTTTTGTGAAAAAATATTCTTAAAAAAATCCATGTTCCGAAAAATTATTCTTAAAAAGATTTAAGTTCCGAAAAAATATTCTTTAAAAGACTTAAGTTCCGAAAAAATATTCTTAAAAAATCCACGATGCTAAAAAATATTCTTAAAAAATCCACGTTTTGTGAAAAAATCTATATATATAAAAGAGTAGTGAGGTGAGTGAATGACTGACTGACTGATTCATCAGCGCCCAGTCGAAACCGCTGAAGCTAGAAAGTTGAAATTTTGGGTGTAGGTTGCTGTTGGTGTGTAGGGGTGAGATAAGGCTGCGTTTTTGGAAATTCGACCTAGAAGTGTACGAAAAGTACTAAAAGGTACTAAATATGGTACCCTTTGTATTAGGCAAACGGTAAGAGCTAGAATTCTGAAATTTGGAATTAGGGTAACTGATGGAGAGCTAGAAAGATGTACCAACGGGTTTTTGGAAATTCGAACTACAAGGGTACGAAAAGTACTAAATGGTACTAAATTTAGTATAATTTGGATTTGTGTGAACGGACAGAGCTGGAATCCTGAAATTTGAAATTAGGGTAACTTGTGGAGAGTAACAAAGAAAGGTTTTTGGAAATTCGAACTTTAAGTGCACGAATAGTACTAAATGGTACTAAATTTAGTACAATTTGGATTTGGGTAAACGGATAGAGCTGGAATACAGGCATTTGGAATGAGGGTCACTGATGAAGGGTAATAATGAAAGGTTTTTGTAAATTCGAACTATAATGGTACGAAAAGTACTAAATGGTACTAAATTTAGTACAATTTTGATTTGGGTTAACGGATTGAGCTGGAATACAGACATTTGGAATGAGGGTCACTGATGAAGAGTAACAATGAAAGGATTTTGTAAATTCGAACTATAATGGTACGAAAAGTACCAAATGGTACTAAATTTAGTAAAATTTGGGTTTGCGTGAAGGAATAGAGCTGGAATCCTGAAATTTGGAATGAAGGTCACTGATAGAGAGTAAAAAAGAAAGGTTTTTAGAAATTCGAACCATAAGTGCACGCAAAGTATTAAATGGTACTAAATTTAGTACAATTCGGATTTGGGTGAACGGATAGAGCTGGAATTCTGAAATTTGGAATGAGGATCACTGATGAAGAGTAAAAAAGGAAAGGTTTTTGGAATTCGAACTATAAGTATACGAAAAGTAATAAATGGTACTAAATTTAGTACAATTTGGGTTTGGGTGAACGAATAGAGCTGGAATCCTGAAATTTAGAATGAAGGTCACGGATGAAGTGTAAAAAAGAAAGGTTTTTGGAAATTCGAATTACAAGGGTACGAAAAGTACTAAATGGTACTAAATTTAGTACAATTTTGATTTGGGTGAACGGATTGAGCTGGAATACAGACATTTGGAATGAGGGTCACTGATGAAGAGTAACAATGAAAGGTTTTTGGAAATTCGAACTATAAGGGTACGAAAAGTACTAAATGGTACTAAATTTAGTACAATTTGGATTTGGGTGAACGGATGGAGCTAGAATCCTGAAATTTTAAATTAGGGTCACTGGTGGAGAGTAAGAAAGAAAGGTTTTTGGAAATTCGAATTATAAGTGCACGAAAAGTACTAAATGGTACTAAATTTAGTACAATTTGGATTTGGGTGAACGGATAGAGCTGGAATCCTGAAATTTGGAATGAGGATCACTGATAAAGAGTAAAAATGAAAGGATTTTGGAATTCGAACTATAAGGCCATTATTACATCCTTTCTTTTACTATTGGATGGATTTGAAAACGCAAAAAAAAAATATGGATACATTAAAAGTGTAATTTTCACACTAAACGTTAATACAAAGAAAGTTCTCCTTCAATTGTAATCATTACTTTCAACTTTAAGTTAGCCGAAACGCTATAAATCTGTACGCAAAATCCAAACTATAACAAAAGAAGAGTTGTAATAAAGGGGGTAAGTGTACGAAAAGTAATAAATGGTAGTAAATTTAGTACAATTTGGGTTTGGGTGAACGGATAGAGCTGGAATCTTGAAATTTGGAATGAAGGTCACTGATGGAGAGTAAAAAAAGAAAGGTTTTTGGAAATTCGAATTAAAATTATACGAAAAATACTAAATGGTACTAAATATAATACAATTTGGGTATGGGTTAACGAATAGGGCCGGAATCCTGAAATTTGGAATGGGGGTCACTGATGAAGAGTAAGAAAGATGTACCAAAGGTCGAAAAGTCCTAAATGGTAGTGAGTTTAGTATGATTTGGATTTGAAGAGCTGGAATCCTGAAATTTGGAATTAAGATTACTGTTGGAATATAGAATTGAGATATGGAGGTAGCTTTGGAAAATCGTACTAATGTGCTCGAAGTAGTACTAAATGGTACGAAATTCGCTATAATTTGTATTTGCGTGAACAGATTATTGTTGGAGTGTAGGATTGAGGTAGTTTTGGAAATTCGTACTTATGGAAAAGTGCTAAATGGAACTACATTTGCTATAATTTGGGTTTAGGTGAACGGATAGAGCTGAGATATGAAAGTACATTTTGGAAAATCGTGTACGAAAGGTGCTAAATGGTACAAAATTTGGTACCTTTTGGTATTTGCTATATGGTATAGGATTTTGTACAATTTGTGATTTTGTAAAGGGTAGAACTGGAATTTGGAAATTCGGTATTAGATTAGCAGTTGGTGTTTGGAGAGGAAGTAGGGAGGAGGTTTTGAAAATTCGTACTTATTTATGCAAAAACTACTAAATAGTCCTCAAATGGGTTTCAGGGGAACTGGAAAACTGAATTGGGGTTAGGATATATGTTGAATATAAGGAAGTGAAACGTTTACCTATGTGTAGGAAAAGTTGGGTAACATGTTGATACCAAAACCAATTTAAATAGTTAAGGTACTAAATTTGGTGTTGGGTGTAGGAACAAAGCTGGGATTATATAATTTAAAAATACGCTATTTGTACAAAAATACGAAATTAAAAAATATTTGTTATGAAGATCGCTCTTAAGTTTGAGACAAAGTTCTGAGTTTGAAAAATTGTACTGAATATTGCCCCATTGATTTGATGTTAACGCCAAGGACTTTCTAAATAATGTACTGAAATTAGGTAGTCAAACGTGAAGTATATTTTCAAAAAATGTTTTTTGTTCTGACCGCTTTGGTATGTAAATTTGAAAACGTGGTCCAATGCGACAATTTTGTTAACTAGAAGGTATTTACCCCTGATATTAAAAAATCCTAATTTGAAATGCCTTCAAGAAATTTTCCGTTATATACTGTTGACATACCGGTGCACATTAAGTACAATTTTTTGTAAAGAAGTTTTCTAACCTTTCATGCCACAAATTCCGAATTTCGGTTGGAAAATGTGCAGAAGATCTTCAAAATACTCTAAATCTTCAAAATATCTCTTCTAATAAACGTGGATTGAAGTGGAGATTTTTTAAATTAAACTTCTGTATCCTCTGTCCAAATTTAAAGAAAATTGGACAATATACATTTGTTCTTCTTTAAAAATACACTAAGTCGAGAGGTACCGTTATATGGGGATATACGAAAACGTGGCCGAAAATTTAACGGACCTATTCGGGTTCTGGTCAAATCTGAAATTTGCAATATGATACGTAGTTTTGGAAATTCGAAATAAAAAATATGGTAGCTGTGTAGGGATGCGATACGGCAATTTTTTTTTTTTTTAATTCTGACTACAATCGAAAAAATATTGGTAATAAAAATAGGTCTTAGTACAACAAAATCTCCAGTATTCACCATTCCCGTATTAAATATTGTTTATATATATTTCGTTTCCTTTCCGCATACGAAGTAGCGGGCATTTGCTAGTATTCTTAATAAAAATCCACGTTCCAATTTTTTTTTTTTAAATTCACGTCCCTAAAAAATATTCTTAAAAAAATCTACGTTGCGAAAAAATATTCTTAAAAAAATCCACGTTCCGAAAAAGTATTCTTAAAAAATCTACTTTCCGAAATATTCTTAAAAAATCCACGTTTTGTGAGAAAATATTCTTAAAAAATCCACTTTTTGTGAAAAAATGTTCTTAAAAAATCCACGTTCCAAAAAAGTATTCTTAAAAAATCTGCGTTCCGAAATATTCTTAAAAATCCACGTTTTGTGAGAAAATATTTTTAAAAAATCCAAGTTTTGTGAGAAAATATTTTTAAAAAATCCACGTTTTGTGAGAAAATATTTTTAAAAAATCCATGTTTTGTGAAAAAATATTCTTAAAAAATCCATGTTTTCTGAAAAAATATTTTTAAAAAATCCACGTTTTGTGAGAAAATATTTTTAAAAATCCATGTTTTGTGAAAAAGAAATATTCTCAAAAAATCCACGTTTGGTGAAGAAAATATTCTTAAAAAATCCACGTTTGGTGAAAAAATATTCATAAAAAACCACGTTTTGTGAAAAAAGTATTCTTAAAAAATCCAGGTTTTGTGAAAAAAAAGTATTCTTAAAAAATCCACGTTTTGTAAAAAAATATTCCTAAAAAAATCCACGCTCCGAAAAAATATTCTTAACATTTTTGGGGAAAAACTTGGAATTTTGTGGAAATATGATATTTTCGAGGCTCACTCAATGAAAAACCCCCAAAATTTTGAAAAAATAACAGAGTTTTACGTCAATGTTTGAAATCATTTTTGTGGCGTTTGAACGATCAGTGGCTTTATGTGGGTTAAACAAAATCTCAAAGTTCTCCATTGTTTTTTTTTATGGATATCTCAGACCTTGAGGTCAAACCTGTTTTAATTGAAAACTCTTGGAAAATGAATGTAGTTATCACCTTCAAGGTTCTAATGCGTTTAAAGTCTAAGAAGTTTTGGTGTAGCCTAAAATGTATATCAACTCGAAGGGTAACTATTTTATTTATTTTTGATGTACAACTAATTTTGGTTATAAGATAATTGTTCTCTGTTCTCGTGAACCATAAACTATTATCCTGATTATTTAGGGCACAATTTTCTGTTACATATAAACAATGGTTTGATTATAACAAGTGTCGTTTAAAAACTGCTTTGTAAAATAGGACAATGATGGTGTGTGTGTTCCAGTGCCTCACCCTAATCTGTATCAATTAACCAGCGGCATTTGACCTTTTGTTAGGTCATAAATTTACTGCTTAGAGGTGGAATCAAAGTGTCATTGTGTAAAACATTTTCCATTTAAAACACCATGATTTTTACTACCTGACCCCTGATGACATTGCAGGGCATAAACGAAGGCTTTATGGTAAATTATTATTACCAGCTTCGTACAGACACACAGACCATAAGATTTACAAGAAAGAAAGTTAGCTGTTGTTTTTTTTTCCTTCAAAGATTTTCTAATCAGATATGGAAAACTCTGGTCGACATACAGTGATATTGTTGGTAGTGGTGGTAGGCATGGTCACAAAGCCACTTCCTAGCCCAATAAAGCTAGCTAGCCTTGCCTAAAATATTGCAAAATGAATATTCAAATGTTTGAAATATTTTATAGTGGCATGATTATATTTCTTCCTTTCTTCTTCGCCTGGTTTAGTTGGTGAATGCGCGTGCGCGATTTGGAGTCTTTTGCAGGAGGCTTGCATGTTTTATGGCTGCTGCAACAATTGGCAAAATTTATTTATCTTAGAATTGATGGAGGAGCTTTCTTAAAGTCAGGCCACAGTCACAGTCACACAACAGAATGAGGACAGTAACCCGGTAACAGCAACCAACCAACGACGCAGCCAGCCAGAAAGAAAACATTGAGGGAAGAAGAAAAGTCAAAGAAGTGACCAACAACAACAACATTACGAAGAAAACTGCTGAACTTGGCCAAAAAATGGAACATTTAGTGGTAGAGGGAGGCCAAAGTGGAGGAAGTTTACAACTAATGTTGATGCCTGCCTGCAAATGCCAGTGATGCTGCGTTCGCGAATCTTGACTGTTACCATGGATGGCATGTCTTAGTATTGCCATGACATTAGTCCTCGTCGTCGACTTTTCACTGCTTGTTGCTCCTCGGTTGGTTTGTCAAAAAGCCAATGGTATTGAATTTATGCACAGCCTTCCAAAGACACCGCTAACTGAAGGAGTTCGAGAGCTGTAAATGCATTGGTTGCAGAGACAAAGAGCCAAGGCAAAGATGCAGTTCAGCCAGCCAGCCAGCACAGCTTCATGGAACACGGATGATGGCCCAGAATATGTGAAATGCCACTGAAAATTGCAAAAAAAAAAAAAATAAATAAATAAATTCGCTGCCAACTTAGATTGCCTTCACTTTGCTGGTGCTGGCTGGCGATTGATGAAGTTGCGTGCAAGTTTGTTGCCTAAGTCTTTCGTTTTGCGCTGCTGCCGTTCAGTGCTTTAACTCGGGACGACTTGTAAGCCTCCCTACTATAGATATTTTGCACAAACGATTTTTGTTTAGAAGCTTTCAACGATTGTCACTGTTGCGTGTAGAGTGTTGATTGCCGCATGTGCACGTGTGTGTGTGTGCGCAACGGTGGGACTAGTGTGAAGTTGTTAGGCAAACGAAATGTGTGCGGTAATGATCGAAACGTAATAATAAATAGCGAAGCACTGAAAATTGAAAGGTAGCAGGGAAAAAGAGCTACACTCACTAACACATTAACAGTTTATGTATTAAGAGAAGCACACACGCACAGACATTTGGTTGGTAATACTACCACCAGCAACCATTAACATTTGTATAATTTTTCGAAACTATTTTTATGGCAACGTTAAGACTTTTTTCCAATTCCAAACTGCATGTATTCGTCTCAAAAGACACAGCAGGGTGATTGTGTGCCTACCTCTGTGCCTTAAGACT
This sequence comes from Musca autumnalis, assembly GCF_047663935.1. Taxonomy (NCBI): domain Eukaryota; kingdom Metazoa; phylum Arthropoda; class Insecta; order Diptera; family Muscidae; genus Musca; species Musca autumnalis. Next base: position 10,166,779 of record NW_027412088.1, on the reverse strand, counting down.
TCTGCGACGTTTATCTTTTCTTTGTGCATGCATACCAACGGAGAACTGACTGAACTCTAAGCCACCAAGTATCGGGAATGTTAGGCAGAACGTTTGTATGTTGTGTTGTATGTTTCTTTTAGTTGTTAGGTTTTTTTGTTTGTTGTCGCTGTTCATTCGGCCATCTATGTAGGTGTGAGTTCGTTTAACGTATAACGGCTGGCAGTATCGCAGATGCACAGTGTTTCAAAGCACAAAAAATGAATTTGAAATAAGAAGAGAATGAGACCCTAAAGGCGTGTTTAAAAAAAACAGCATGTAGGATCCCTATAGTAACGAGGGGTTATTTATTTAAAACTAGAACTAGGCCAGAATCGGCCATACAGGGAGTAGACTAAAATGCAAAAAAGTCAACTTTTGAGACTGTTCTCCAGTTTAATCTTTACTATAGCATGGTTTACCCTTGGGCTAAACTAAAAGCTTTGTTCGAGAACTAACAACTTTTTACAATTTTTACGACTTTTACACATTTTACCCGAAAAACCTTTCCCGTACACGAAAAAGTTGTGAAACAAAAATTGCGCTGAATTACGCTCTTTAACAACTTTTTACTCGACAAATTTGAGCGTGTTAAAAATAGTAACATGGTTGCCGGCGTCTTATTGGCTGGTACGCCGACTTTGACATTGGTTCCATTATTTTTTTTTTTTACTTATTTTCCATTTTTCCGTTCCCGAACTATTTCAAAAAACTTTTGTGTGAGAACAATTTTTTACAGTTCTCTCTTTTACGAGTTTTACTATTAAAAAGTACCGGAACGAAGCTAAAACTTTATACTAAAAATTATGATTGCCAAATGGAAATTATACATATATTCTTTCCTTGTTTAAGCCACTGTGCCACTGTGTGCTGGCGTTGTTTCTGATTGCATCTATCCATTGTTGGTTTGTTTGTTTGCTGTTGCGCTGTTTTATTTGATGTAACATAACGTTTGGGGGTTTTTCGTTTGTTTCGTCGTTGCCTCATTGCTGTCGCTGGTGCTGTTGTTGCTGTGGTCCGATGTCGATGTGATTTTAGCCAAATGTGTGTAGTTTGGTATGCCATTGCTACGGCAATGGATGGCTGTTGTAGAGACTGTTGCAGTACATTTTTGTATTTGTTTTAAATATTTTTTCACTGTTGTATTTGTACGTTTACTTTGAGTACATATACTGCTTGCACAAATACACAAGCAAATACTACACACATAGACGTTGTGTGTGTTGGTCTCTCAACAGATTGTTCTCATGAATTTCTGTTGGCTCTTTAGACGTTACCCTTTTACTTTGATTTAGATTTCGTTGGCTATAGAGTCGTCACATAGATATTACGAAAACAAAGAGTTGAGAAAATGATGTGAAAAAGAGCAGCTAACTGATTGTTGGAGAATCGTCAGAGGCGTGGTATGAGAAGGGAGTTAGTTAAAAGAAACAAGTTAAAACCGTAAAAGAAATGATTTACAAACGATATATTTTTGATACAAATGGGTTTGGGTAAAATTTTAAATTATTAGGGAATAAGGAGTACTCAATTTTGTAATAATTACATTTAGGGGTCGATTATTGCTAAGAACTTAACTGTAGTTGCGTTTCCAGAGGAGAAAATCATAGAATTAAAATAAGTGAAACGACAGAAATTTTTGTCAAATTCATTCAATATCAGCGTTTTGAACCTTGAGCTATTAATTTAATTGTAAAAAAGTATAAATTTCAATTCGGAAATGGAAACTTCTTATATTAAATTTGCTGTGGGGAACGCAACTGGAGTTGAGTTGATATCCATAATCGACCCCTTAAACTTTTACCCAACTACCGATATATCAACAAATGAATCGTTTTTTATCTCTCCTGAACATTTTATCTTTCAGTTAAAATTATCCACCAAAATAAAGCTGTCGCCAAGTCCTACCGATAGAAACAGTGAGTGTTGTTAATTTTTATTGATACTTTTCATTTATAATTTTGGGTTTTAATGTTTTTTTCCTTCATGAATAGCAAAATTGTCTGTTGGTTGCAGAGGACCTAGGTTCGAATTTAAGTAGGGTTAATGTTGAATTTTTATTTACTGTTGTCCTATTAGGACGAAGGTTATTATTTGCGACATTTTTAATTAATTTATTTTTGTGTTATCAAGACCGTAAGAGTTGTATTGAATTACACGGTGCGCCTTAACTAAATTTAAATGAAAGGTGCTTACACCTGGGAAGTTTTTGCGGTTTCTGAAACTACAATGTTCATAGATAAAAAAAATCAATGAAAAAAAAAAGCAAAAAATCGCCGGTGGGATTTTTAAATAAATGGCGGTCAAAGTTGCAGTCATGACCTTGCTTTATAAGGCAGTAAATTGCCAAAATTTGAACTTCTATATCTCAAAAATGGTAATACCTACGAAAACATCATAGAGGACAATCTTATAGAGAATTTTCACTGCTACAAAATTTTCTTTAATCCCATTTCGATAGGGCTTGCGGTTTTCAAGCAAAATCGTGAAAACCTAAAAAAGCCGTAAAAATGTGAACTTTGACCGCGATTTATATGAAAACCCCTCCGGCAATTTTTTTATTTTTTTATTTTTCTCATCTATGAACATTGTAGTTTCAGAAATCGCATAAACTTCTCTGTCGTAAGCACCTTTCATTTAAATTTAGCTAAGGCGCACCGTGATTAATATTATTTCTAGAAATTTGTAGTGCCTTGGAATATTTTGCTTAGCCTCAGCTGTTATGTGAGGAGAAGTGGTTTTATTTGTATAAAAAGTTAGCAAACCTAATCCAAGACGTCATATTTACTTATTTGTTGTTGTTCATTAACTATCTCAAAATTATAGTATTCAGCTTCCATATGTGGTCGGCGCGTTGATTATTCCATTAAGGTGTTATGGCCACTTATTTTTTTTTTTCAAGAAATTTACCAATTTTTTTAGAAGATTTTGTCTTCATCTGATAGATTAGAAAAATGTTGCACAGTGTTCTGACGAATGGCCGCCTACGAAACACTAAAGCAGTTTACCGTGCCCACTGTAGCTCGCAAATGAATAAACCGATCAGCATATGTTTTTGTAGGATCATTAATAACCTAATAATCATGTACTTAAGCCAAACGGAATTAAAAATATAAATTTTTAATAAAATTGTGAACTGTCAAAGTAAAATGTCGATTTTAGCTAAAACAGGTAAGAACGGCTCTAAGTCCGGCCGGTACGTTATACCCTCCACCAGGAGTGGTATTATCGTAAAGTAAAAAATGGAACAATTAGTTTCCTTTCGTTTAAGTAAAAGACTTAATACAAAATTTCAGCAATTTCGGTAAAACAATAAGCTAATATTCAAAATACCGAAAATCGGATAGTACCGTTCTATGCGGGCTATATAAAAACGTGGACCACCGATGTAGCCCATTTGCAATAAAACATCCTAGGAGTAGTATAAACTTCTATACCAAATTTCAAAGCTCTATCTTAAAAATTGCGAGCTGTATCTTGATTTCAACAGACGGACGGACGGAAAGAAGGACATGGTTATATCGACTTAGAATTTTACCCTGATTATATTATGGTGGAGGGTATAAAAATGGATAGTTTTTTCGCCTTAAATCCGTCAAACAATTTAAAAAAAGTTTTTCGCTTAAGTACAAGCTTTTTGTAGGTATGTATAACAATCCCACAAAAACATATGTAGATCGGATCATCCGTTTTCGAGCTACAGTGGGCATCGCATTCAAAAATGCCATTTCGAGAAGTTTTTTAATATGAGCCAATAAAAAACTTAACTTGGCCTTATTATCGTTTTCCACCCGACCGACTTGGGAAGACTCTTTCACAAAGGTAGATGTTGCATAAAGGCCGCAATAATTCATCCTGCTGATGTTGTACAATTAAGTCTTATCCTGCATAACTGTACCAATTTCTGGCTGCCTATCAAAGTAGTCTTTGGAGGTGACTTATAGGTTAAATGTGTCGAGCGAATTTCATGGGTTTTCTATAGATTTGATTGAAGATTAATATTGCGGATTTGCCCGTTAAAACCCCCGCATTAGTATAGTTTAATGGTTTAATCCATTTGTTGCTTTAAGACCGTTATATACGATTGAGAGGATGCTTTTGCTTCTGGACGGTATGGGTGCTTTCTTGGGGACAAACTAAGCTTAGCTGATCAAATTTTGCTAATGGGACGATGGATAATTATACCCTCAGCATTTAGGCTAATGAGGGATACACTTTGAAACGACCAAAAATGTACCTTTGGAACGAACTGAACTGAACGGGCAACCAAAATTTGGCATTCGTAATATTTTGTCCAAACTTAGTTTAAGTTCGAAAATGGGCCATATTGGTCCGCTCCTTCCGGTACTTCCCCGCATAAAAGTACAAAAATGTTCGCTAAAATGGTGATAACAATAACTGTCGAAGAGGGCATAGATGAGGTTCGAATATAGATTATGTCGGTCCACTTCTTCGGGTACCACCCACACAAAATTTGGAAAAAGTAACGTTTAAGAGGTGCTCTCGGTGCGTTTTGAAAAAAATTTCAGCAAGTTGTCCTTGCGGCCTATTTACGACGGGGGCAAGCCCATACTTCCTGAGATAATGACCCAAAAACCTTAGTGTCACCAACTAGAATGGCAAATCCGGTCATCCAGTCATGTATCAGTTTGGAATATGGACCCTTCGGGTACCTCCAAGTATGCTTGGACGAAATCCGTTTCAGATAATTTGGAGTCGATTTAGCAATGTCCGTCCGTCTGTCTGTCTGGCCGGATGGCGCGCACGATAACTCTGGAACGGATGAACCGATTTGGTCCAAAATTTTACCTTCATAATATTTTGTCCAAACTTAGTTTATGTTCGAAGATGGGAAATATCGGTCCACTCCTTCAGGTACGTCCTCCACAAAAGTTCGAAAATGTTGGGAAACATTGTGCGAACGATAACTCTTAATCTTAAAGGCAGTAACCAATTTGGTCCATACTTTACACATCGTGAAATTTCTACCAGACATAGATGAGGTTCCAATATGGACTCCCCACACAAAATTTCGGATAACTTAAGTTTAGTACCTGCTCTCGAATCGCTTTGATTTTTGTTGTAGCTACTTGTATTTGATGCCCCCCATATGATGTTATAAGTTTCATCAGGGGCAAGAATATACTTCCTAAGAAAATAGCCTGAAAGTTGCAAAACAAACCTCTATGACACCGTGTGTAGTGGTTGGAGCGCAAGATAACTCTCGAACGGATCCGTCGATTCGGTCCAAAATTTTACCTTCATAATATTTTGTCCAAACATAATTTAAGTTCGAAGATAAGCCATATGGGTCCACTCCTTCAGATACCTCCCCCACAAAACTTCAAAAATGTTCGGAAAAATTGTGCGCACGATAACTCTTGAAGGGTGTGACCGATTTGATCCATACTTTACACATCCTAATATATCTACCAGATATAGATCAGGTTCGAATATGGAATATATTTGTTCACTCCTTCGGGTACCTCCCACACAAAATTTCGGATAAGTTCACTTTAAGACCTGCTCTCGAATCACTTTGAATTTTGTTGAAGCAACTTGCATTCGCTCGCTACATTACGACGGTAAAAGTTTTTTCAGGTGCAAGTCCATACCTTTTGAAAAAAAAACAGCCCGAAAGATGTAAAAAACCCCTATGGTACCATATGTACCCCTATGGTACCTTGGCCTTCGTCATATTTTGTCCAAACTTATTTTCAGTTCGAAGATGGGCAATACCGATCCACAACTTATGGTACTTCCCCCCATAATTGAAAAAAATATCACTAAAATGGTATGCACGATATCTCTTGAACGAGGCAACTAATTAGGTCCAAACTTTGGATCTCCTAATATTTTGTCCAAATTTAGTTTAACTTCTAAAATGGCCTTCTCCTTAGCATACCTCCCTCACAAAGGATTATATAACTTCTTATAGTAAGGTTGAAATTATTCGATCTATCAATTATATCATTTTTTGCTGTTATTTTTCAAAAAATATGCGTAATCGCGTTTGTGTCTTAAGTCTTTTGTTTTGCCGTACACACTCATTGAAATTACTCACAGTCATCTCGATTTCAATGAAAGTCATCAATTACTTTTATTTAAAATTCATTTGAAGTACATTTCAAGAGACGTCTTCTAAATGATTCATCTTTCTCGAAAAGAAAAAGAATAAATTAAATATTTTATGGCCGCGCAACGTTATCTGCGCCCCTACATCATCACACATTTCATTGTTCATCCACAAACCAAAAACAAAACGCCACTGACTCTGACTTGACTCTTTGACTTCTTGAGTTTTTGTGTTGTTTCTAATTCCATTTAAGCCAATGCATTCCGTCTACAAAAACTCTGTTTTAAATCTCTTACACACACACACTTTACACCCCTAATCCCCGATACTTTTGGCATTTGTTCTTCTTCTTCGTTACTTCTTAGTCTTTGCCTTTTGTTTTGGGTATTTCGGACAATTGGATTTTTTTGGGAGCAGCCATCCATCCATTTGTGGCCCGCAGTTTTCTTTTAAATGAAATATTCAAGAAAGATAGAGAGCTGCTAGGCTTCTTACTACCTGTGTTAAACACCAAGCAGAGCCTGAGAATAATAATTGAGCAACACAAATACACAGGTAGAGGCAATTCCAACATGAGGTGAGAGCATAAGCAACAGGTGAGCATGTATTGTTAAGGCCAGGCCTAAGATGAAACCATAAAAAGACAAGAGTGAGATCTAAGTAAACAATACTAATGCACAACAGACTTTTGGGAGAGAGAACGTATATAATTGCTCCCACAATAAGCACCTGTATGGGAAAACCACCTGAAGAGACACCAACACACTTACAGCCTTGTATTACCATTTTGGTGTGATCTCAAATCTTGAGGCTGAGCAAGCCACACATCTCACATTGAGCGAGAGAGCCACTCGTATAGAGGGAGAATACTGTTGCTGTTGCTTAAGTAAATTTTGTAGGTATCTGCGACGACGACGACGACAGCTCTACACGTTCCTTAACATCAACGTTTACCATCTACAACGAGTTTTTCATACCTTCGGCGCAAACAACATTATATTCCCCCTCTCGTAACATTAGAAATTTCTCGTTAAAATTACCGTGTTTTGTACAATTTGGCCCGAAATAAACAACAATTAGCCAAAAAATGCAATTATCCAGTGAAATCAATAAGAAATTCATGAAAAATCCAATGGAATTCCAAACAGAAATGTGCTAATTTTCAATTGAATTGAAAGAAAGAAGAAGAAGCAGCAAAAGCAACAAATGATGCTGTAATTGTGAATTATTATTGTGTGAATCAAGTAATACAACAGAAGAAAAAAGTGTATTGTGCCTAAATCTCGCCTTTCGTGTCGCCTCACCTCTTTATCCAGCCCCATCAAATACAACAACAACCACACAGAGAGAAACCGTGTTGTTGTTGTCATTATTGCTGTTTTTAAAAATAAATACACAACGCAAAAAGAGTTAACAAAACAAAAACCAAGCTACAGCAACAACAACGACAACAAAATAAAAATAAATTTCAACAAAATTTCAAAATAAAAAATCCCAAAATAGTGGCATAGCAGCATTGATTTCAAGTAAATAATTCCTTTACAATGAAAAAAAGTTTTTAATACCCCCGAAAAAAATATTTGAAATCTATCTCCCCGTCTAAGTGTGCCGTTGAATGCAAACCCCCCCCAAAAAAGATCAAAAGCCTTTTTTTCTTCAAGCCAAGAGCCAAGCTCCTCGTCGTCTTTTTGCCACCACAACGAGGAGTTACAAACAAACATACAAACGAACCTCAAAGAAAACAAATTCCAATGGTGCAGTTGCTTGAGACCGAACGCGGCCCAAAACAATTCGTTTAAGCGTCACCGAAAAGACTACGTGCGGGAAAAAGACCACAGAAAATTGTTAAATGTTTTAAGTGTAAGAAAAAAAAACCAACAACAACAACAAATTGTGATAGAATTGTTGTAAAACAAATAAAAATTGTTTAACAAAAAATCATCATCAGTATATTTGCCATATTTAATAGTAAATAAAAAAAAGTTAATTAATTTTATACAAAAAAGTGCCTTCCTCCACAACAACAAGAAAAAAAGTGATAAATTTCAAAAGAAAAGTATTTCAATTAGTGCAAAACATCATCCATTATACAAATAAAATAGCTTAAGTTCATTTGTTTCAAGAGTCATCACCCTGTTGCAGTGCTCAACCGAAAAACATCAAAGAAACAAAACGAAAACAATCAACCACCAGTTAATTTGTTATGGTTTCATTAAGCTTACGTAAGTGTGTCTTAAATTTCCCTCACTCTTCTCTATTTTCGAATTTCATAAATGGTTATTTACAATGATTTCCAAAAAACATATTTTCAATCAACATAAACATTAAAATTATAGGGAAAATTATTAATTATTATTGAGCAAAAAAAAAAAAAAAGAAGCAAATTAGTGTTTGCTGCAATATGATGACCAGAAGAAGTGCGCGCTTTTTTTCTGGCTTTTAAAACAACAGCTAAATAAAAACAAAATCGCAAAACAAAATTCATTAAAAACAAACGTTGTTGTTTTTTGTTGTTACTTCTTCTCCTCCTTTTGCTTCTTTGACGTTTCTTTATTCACCTTTATTTGGCTTTGTTTGTGTGGTGTCCCTGTTCATTGTGTAGAAAACAAGCTTTAAACAACAACATCGCCATCACCATCATCATCGTCGTCGCAGTTGTTGTCGTCATGTTTATACGATGATGATGATGTTGTTTTTATTTTATATACTCCATTGCATCCCCCTTTCTCTTTTGTGGTGGTAGTCTGTCTGTCTTACGTACATAGTTTGGCCATTACTATTTGATTGTCTCTTCTGCTGCTGTTTCTGCTGTTGTTGGTGGTACTGCTGATAGGCGTCTGAGTTTGTTAGTTTTTATTGTTGTTGTCTGGCTATCTGTTGTAGTTACTTCTTTTACCTTTTCGTTTTGTTTTCTTGGACTTTTCCAACTTCTTCGCCGTTCTCTTCTTCTTCTCCTTCTTCTTCATTTCATCAATTTAATCAAGCCGGAACTGTTTTTGTTGTTATTATTGTTTGAAAGTAATACGAATGTTTTTCTCATAGTTGCTGTTGTTGGAGATACCTCTCTCTTGATATAATAAAAACAACAATCATCAGTTCATATTTTTAACCCACTAAGAGCCTATTTTTGGAATATAAAATGTTTCTCAATTAAACAGCGGCATTTTTGGTCCGATTTATGTCAAATTTCTGTTTAAAATTCTTTTAAGTAATGTCAATAAAATAGAGAACTGTATAACCACAGCCTCAACCTTCAAAATACCGAAAATCGGGAGGTATCGTTCTATGGGGGCTATATGAAGACCTGAACCTAAACCGACAAATTTTTGGTGGAAAGTTGTTTACCCCCAAGGAAGACTTAATACCAAATTTCCGCTATCCTGGTGGGATATTGAGGCCACAACCTTCAAAATACCGGAAATCGGGAGGTACCGTACTATGGGGGCTATATGAAGACGTGGACCTATACCGACAAATTTCAGGTGGAAACTTTTATACCCCCAAAAGAAGACTTTATACCAAATTTCAGCCATTTCGGAGGGATATTGAGGCCACAAACTTAAATACCTACATGAAGACGTGAACCTATACTGAGAAATTTCAGGTGGAAAGTTTTATAACCCCAACGAAGACAAAATACCAAATTTCAGTCATTTCGGTGGGATATTGAGGCTACAAATTTTAAAATACCGAAAATCGGGAGGTACCGTTCTACGGGGGCTATATGAAGACGTGTACCCATGCGGACAAATATCAGGTGTAAAAAAAAAAAAAAAAAAAAAAAAATTTTCATACCCCTAACGAAGACTTAATACCACATTTCAGCCATTTCGGTGTGATTTTTTAGACCACAAATCCTTGTAGATATTTTTGCATGTGGTTTTTTATATGCTCATTTTATGCAAATATGTAAAAATATGCAATGTGATAAAACGAGTTTCTGTCTAATCAGATTTTTCTACGACCATCCTAACCATTTGCTTAGGAGTCTGCTGTCTATTCACAATACAGGAGAATCTCGATCATTCGTACTTTAGAATGTCAGTTCTTGATTAGTGAAGCTGCTTTACTGTTGGCAGTTAACCCTCATCCTGGAATCAAGCCTAGATAAACTTCTCTCAATTAGTGCAATCAGATTCATATAGCTGAACAATATTGGACCTCGTTTTTATAGCCTAGTCTGAACAACGTGCCAAACAGGGCTGAAACACTCAGAAAGTATAGCCTACATTACGCAAAAGGATTTTCTGTTACCGCGGAAAACGTGATGATTTACTGTCTTCGGCAGAGTTGTAGCTTATCACGAAGATAAAACATATCCGGTGGAAAAATGTACCCAGTGCCTTTAGAAAACAACAATAGCCTTTATCCACACCTCTCTCATCTGCCTCTTTGTATACAACACTAGGCATTTTAAAGTTTGTGTCTTAAGTCTTTCTATTGCTCTATTTTCAATATGAATAAAAGCTCTCTTGGTATTTGTTTCCCATTCTCTTTGTTGTTATCTCAGTGGATTATAAATGATGTTTGTTCCTTAAGTCGTTCGTTTAAATATGTTAGCAAACATCTTACATATTTAAAAGAAAGACTTAGGCAACAAACTTCATGTTTAATCCAATAAGGTAAAGATAACAACCACGAGAATCGGATGGAATCAAATACATGACCCAATACCAGATCACCGGTTTTTAGAGCTGTTGTTGATTTGATTTGACAATTTTAGGCAGAATTTTGCTCGGTTTTTAGGAATGAAGATTCAAATATCGCGGCAACGACGACGTAATAGAGCTAATATCCCGCAGTCGCAACAATCTGACTGCATCACTCACTCACCACCAAACACTAACCTATGAACCCTCCATCATCAAATCCATAATTTTCATAAAGCTCACCAGGAATTGTCGAGTACCATAATTAATGCCTTGGATTCATCATTGATCGGAATCCAAACTACAGTCTCATAGATTTTTCACCTCCTCAATCCATACATAGGAGTGATGGTTTTTACAGGTGATATCAGTAAACAGCTTGGACCGAGTTATCAAACCTAACTTGAACATCTGTTAGTAGGTAAAAACCGGATAATATTCGGAGAATTCATTGCCCATCATTGGAACTGGTTTTTGCAGCTACCACCAGACACTACAGACCAGATAGATTCCTCAGTATTATCTGCCATAAATGAAGACTTCTTCTCAAGAATTATCCCAAACTACCCAAGCTCCCCGACATTACGACTGAATGATGGAGTCACTCCTAGCCCAAACATCAAGCTCAAAAACGTAATCTTGTGGTATTTTTAGAGCGGCAGTTAAAATAAAGGACGAAAAGGACATTGAAGGAAGTGAGTTAGAAGGTCGAAGTGCTCTACGAAAATAATACTCATTTGATTTGACTGAAGACATGTCATCTCAAAAATAAGTTAAAGCAGCAATGAACAACGATATAACGCTAATTCCTGATGGATTACAGGGTCTCTAGAAAAAAGTTCATCACGGTATAACGCGGAAGTTCGACTTACGGCGGGTCTGTCCTTCGGGATTTTTAATATACTCACCAAGGGCTTTCATCTCTAAAAGGAATTATCTCTGCCCCAAATTTTGTGTTCACATTGTTATAACAAAGCCAATGGCATATGGCTTTATGAACTACATTGACGACTACATCAGCTAGGCCCGGACCGCACGCCTCATGTGCCAGACAGGGTGACAAGCAACTGAGAACAAGTATGCTTAGAGCGACCAAACGATTTATCCCAGCACGGAGAATACCGAATTGCCGACCAAACTTTCCATCTGCAGTAGTCAGATCAGCTGTGGCAAACACAGTCAGATGATCATCGTTTTTCTATCCTCACCATCGAGATTACCACCCAAATCATTTAAACAATAGACAGATTGTTGTTGGTGGGCTCCATGGCATTTGGGTGGTTGCTGTCGGCTCGATGGTGCTCGGGTGAAAATATACGACTCGTGGATAATCAGATGTTGCTGTCAGCTCGGTGGTAATCGTGTGTGTGTCTAAGCTCTGATGTTATCGGGTGCTGTTCGCTCGATTACGATCGGGTTGTTGGTCGGCTCTTATGTATTCATATGCTGTCGACTCGGTGATAATCGGATTGATGGTAGGCTCTAATGTATACAGATGCCATCGGCTTCGTGACAATCGGTTTGTTGGATGTTGCTTTGAGTTCGTTTAATAAGAGCTGGCTAATAGCGTGGAAGCTTGCAAAGAGTTTGGATGGCCCTAATACCAAGTTCCCGCTAAGAGCATTGAGTTTGTTAACAGATGGGAGCGTGCTATGAGCTTGGATCGTGCTAAGCGCAGGGAGCTTTCTAAAAACTGGGAGCGTGGTAACGGCAGGATCGAAGACTTGACTGACTTGTTGCAGCTACTAGAATGTGGACGCGTCTCACGTCTATTTCACCCGTACTTTCTCGGCGGTATTGGATCACTTTGGTGAGGAAAAATGTAAATATACATTCGGGTAGTAACACGAGGTGAATGAGAATTATAGTGGAAAAGTGATTCTTGTTAATTACATTGAAATTAAAATTTGTGGCGTTGATTCCAGTGGGAGTTGATGGTAATTGCTGAAAATAGGAATATATGAAACGGTCACGCTACAAACCATAAAAACATCCAATCTGGAACCTCTCAACAGCATCCCAAACCAAATTATTGAGGCTATCTCTTAGGCCAAACCTCTGTAGTGGTTGTGGTGAGACACACGAGATACTTTGCAAGAATTTTGATACTCACCATCACAACGTCAATAATTCCTGGACTATGAAAATCTACAAGGATCATACCCCTTCCGAAACTTGACATGGAGAATCAAAACGATCTCCGATTCGAGAAATGGTCTTAAAGCGCAGAAGTGTTGTAATTTCGCGGAATGCACAAACATTCATATCGCCCATTTACTCAAAGAGTGGCATAACTCAAAAAATAGTTTTCTGAGTTAGCAATTTTTATTTTTTCTACGACTTCTGTTGTAACAACTTGTATTTGCTGCCCCCATTACGGCAGTACAACTTTTATCAGGGGCAAGTCCCTACGTCCTGAGAAAATAGTCTGCAGGGTGTAAAAAACCCCTATGACACTGTGTGTAGTGGTTGGAACACAAGATAACTCTCGAACGGTTCTGCCGAATCGATCCTAAATTTGGCCTTCGTAATATTTTGTCCAAACTTAGTTTAAGTTTGAAGATCAGCCATATTGGTCCACTCCTTCTGGTACCTCCCCCACAAAAGTGTAAAAATGTTCGGAAAAATTGTGCTCACGATAACTCTTGAAGGGAGTGATCGATTTGGTCTATGGGCTATATTTGTCCACTCCTTCGGGTACCTTCCACACACACAATTTCGGATAAGTTCACTTTAAGACCTGCTCTCGAATCACTTTGATTTTTGTTGAAGCAACATGCATTCGCTGCCTCCATTACGAGGGTAAACGTTTTTTCAAGGGCAAGTCCATATTTGTATAACCGATTTGGTCCAAAATTTAGTCTTCGTCATAATAACTAAGTTTCAGTTCGAAGATGGGCAAAAACGGTCCACAACTTCCGATATCCCCCCCAATTTGGTCCAAATGTTGGATAACCTACAAAGATAAACAATCCGGCGATAAAAAAAAATTTCGTATTGATTTGATATTGAATCAAAAATTTATCGATTTTCCGGCGATAAAAAAATTATATTGACGAAATTCGATAAAATTATTTGATCATAAAGTAAAAATAAAACTGATAAAATATTTCATACTAGCAAAGTGCCCGCTACTTCGTATGCGGAAAGGATATAAAAACAAATAAACAATATATAATATGGAAATGGCGAACACTGAAAATTTTATTGTACTTTTAATAATTTTAATCAATATTTATTGTTATTTTAGTACTGTTCGTACCGCTTTAGTTCGATTTTCAAAAAGATCAGCCGTAGCTCACCCTTACATGTTAATAGCTAGACCAATATTGTACACCAATACTCACACTAAATCCAAAAAATACAGATTCCAGCACTGTCCCTACACCCAATAGTACGATTTTCCAAAACTACCTCAGTCCTTCACTTTACCAGTAACCTTAATTCCAAAAAACAGGATTCCAGCGCTATCGGTGCACTCAAATTGTACCATTTGGTATATTTCGTGACATAAGTACGAATTTCAAAAACTACCTCAATGTCTCAATCCTACACTCCAATCGTAGTCTTACCAAATTCCAGGATTCCAGCTCTATCCGTTCGTCCAAATCTTAATTGTACTAAATTTAGTACCATTTAGTACTTTTCGTACCCATAAGTACGAATTTTCAAAACTACGTACATTCTACTCTCCAACAGTAGCCTTAATTAAAAATTTCAGGATTACAGCTAAATCCATTCGTCCAAATCATAATTGTACCAAATTTAGTACCATTAGGTACTTTTCGTACACATGTGTACACTTTTCCTAAACCGTCTCCTTATGTCAACCCTACCTTTTAACCTTGATTCTCACAACCAAGCTTTAACCTTTATCCATTCACAAAATACGAATTGATACTAAATTTAGTGCACTTTAGTACTTTTCGTACACTTGTAATTCAAATATCTAAAAACCCTTTAGCACATCTTTCATACACTCCATCAGTGACCTTCATTCCAAATTTCAAAGTTCTAGCTCTACAGGTTCGCCAAATACAAACGGTACCATATTTAGTACCTTTTAGTACTTTTCGTACCCTTCCAGTTCGAATTTCCAAAAACCCAGCCTTATCTGACCCCTTCGGACCAAGAGTGATCCACACCCAAAATTTCAGGATTCTAGCTTCAGCCGTTTCGTCTGGGCGTTGATGAATCAATCAGTCAGTCAGTCAGTCAGTCAATCACTTTACTCTTTTATTAATATAGATATTGACTAAAATATTTATCGATTTTTTATAAAATTTTTTTCATCAAGAAAATATTTTTTTGACAATTTTTGCCTATTGAGCGAACATCATTTTTAATATTATTTTTTAATTAATTTTTCGTTAGAAACGAGCTTAATGACCTTTACCGAAGGCGAAACATGCATGCCACATGTTGTATGGGTTCGTATCTTCGGCTTACCTTTTTCACTCGCATCATTAGGTCATTAAGCTCGTTTCTAACGAAAAAGTAATTAAATATTTTTTTTCAAGCACAATGTGGAATATTTTGATAAATATTTTTGCCAATATGTGAATTATTTTATCAGTTGTATTTTTACTTTGTGATCAAATAATTTTATCGAATTTTTTCAATATGACAATTTTTTATCGCCGGAAAATCGATAAATTTTTGATTGAATCTTTGAATTTTTTTATCAAATGACTAAATTTTTTTGTTTAATATTTTGTTCAATTTCATTTTAACTTTTAAACTGGCCCATATCGGTCCTCTTCTTAGGGTACCTCCTACACAAAAGTTCAAGTGCAGTTTAGGGTCATTTGAAAATGTATACCGATGCTGTTCGATGTGGTCCTGCTTACCGCGATATTTTGTTTTCCGTGGACAAGTCCATACTTCCTGGCATACTGGTCCAAAAGTTATACAATGAACAACTGAAATGACTAGTGGGCGCGACGTCTATCGAAAGGATATGACTGCCAAAATAATAATAAGATCCACTTTCATAATGGACTATGTCGGTCCATTTCTTCAAGTACCTTATCCGCAACACTTTTGAACTTTAATCCTAATCCACAAGTTTAATTGTCTAAAAAGGGCCACAAAATTCTGAAAAGACTATTTTTACTTGTTTCCAAAGAGTTATATTTGTTCTAGTGGACCCCCGAAAAGAATTTCTGTGTATGTTTGCTTGAACTATTTTGAAAATGTTATTGTGGATTTCCCTGTTTCCTTTGCCAAGGAACTAAACCCGACTTCTTCTACTTTTATAGCCAATTAACGGAGGGAAGGTCCGAATTTATGCTTGAAATGAAAATTTAAGATTTTTGGAGTATAATTATTGTAGGAACAATTTAGATTTGCTTGAATCGGGTTGTAGCACAGAACCCCATATTGGTAGTGGTTTCGGCCAAGAAGGTCCATGATTAGCATGTCCATGTAATGGAAAGGTTATGTATTCGATACTGTGGCAACACACATTTGCAGTGATGGTTTGGACTCTGTATATTTCCTAAGTACTCAGGCAAAGTAAAACTTGTGTATATAGCCTTATGGGATATTAGTAAGGAACTATGTTCTAATATATATCCCCGTGGCGCAGTTCAATCTCTGACCAGAACATCAAACATTTTCGAAGGTGGCAAATTCCCTTAGTGTAATGTAGACGACATTTTCTAAGTATTTCATCCATGGAAACATTATCCGCAAGTGGTGTCGTAAGCCACGCAGTTCGGACTCGACGATAAAAAGTAAGTCCCATATCATTGGCCCAATATGAATCGGCGCGTGCCCTCATTGGTATGAGAGAAGTCAACTTGTCCTTTCGGGGATGTTGTGGGAACATAATAATGTATGTAGGTATATTTCAGTGCTGTCCCACCTTTGTTAATATCTTATTTTATCTTTGGTGTTCAATTCTTCCTCCCTTTCCATTTCGTGGCATTCCATCGCCGCAAATGGGTTAATTCTGGCAACTGTTTATTTTTTAACATTTTTACATTATGATTGTGATCTTTGTTTAGCTTGAAGTTATTTATTAAGCATTTTTGTTGTTGTTGCTTCGGTTTTAAGTTTTATTATATGTGCCATTTCTATGTAGCCAGCCATACGTGCTGTTGTTGTAATTATTTATTTATTTATTTTAGCAAGATATGCTGATTGCTGCTGTTGTTGTTGGTGGTGTATCTATTTTTACTAAGGCTGCATATTTTCAGCTCGATTCTCTATCGCTGTTGTAGCCTCTGTTGTGGTGTTTTTTTTGGCAATTTCTCTTTAAACCTCAAATGATATTTGGTTGGTTTATTGGTCGAATAATGATGTTGATGCTGGCGATGGTGGTTTTGGTGGTGAAAGAAGTTTTTTTTTTTATGAGAAAGTCAATTCCAACAACATCTCTCCTTGTCTAACCATAGAAAAAAGTGTTAAACTCTGGCCATGCAGAGAAACAAAAACTTCATAAATTTCCATAAAAGTTAATTGAACATTGTAAAAAAATCAAATCCCCCCTCCTGCAGTGTGGTGGCCAACAACCAAGGAGCTTAGTTTGAAAAAAATCTACATGCATTTGTCGATATTGTTGTTGTCGTTGTTTTTGTTTCTTTTTTATTTTTATTTTTTCATCTTATAAAACAAAGCCAACGAACGAACAAACGAATGGTACCAACAACAACAACAACACCACAAAATTGTAATGCTGCTAAGACTCCTGTTGAACTTTCGAAAGTTTGATTACAAAGCCAGCCATGGCAAACGACATACCCTCTGAAACAATCTTACATTCATACATACAAACAACGACATTGTATGTATGTACGTACTGCATCCCACTATGTGGCTGGGTAGAGGGTGCCACAAAGTTCGCTGCTTAAGTCTTTTTACTGTTCAATATTTGTCTCGAGGGAGATTTGTGCACCCTGTATGTGCGAACGTTTGTTCATACATACATAAATACTTTGTTGGCAAGTATCAGCCAGCCTCTTGCTTCTAGCCGCGCTCTGTTGCTGTGTGTGGGTTTGTTTGTGTTAACTCTAAAATGCATTCATTCTTCTTCTTTTGCTGCTGCTGCCACTTTATCGGACTGTAAATGGTCCACGAGACCATTACAATATATAAAAGGGGCGCGCGCGTGTACACCAACCACTCCAAGTACAACAGACAGCATTCAAACAACAACAACGAGAACAGCAATGCAACAAAATAAACTTTGGCAGCAGCAACAACAACAAACACTAACAGCCTAACTTTAGTATTTTTCTGCAATTTTTTTTTTCGAAGTTGTCTGTTGCTGCATTGGCAACAACATAAAGTATGTGTTAACGTTTGTTCTTGTAGTTGTTGCTGTTGTTTTCTTTTTTGTTTTGCCTGCCAGCCTGCCTGCCTGATTGTCTGTCTGTATGTCTTTTTGTCTGATATTGAAGTTGGAGTAGAGTGTGCAACTGACAGCAACAGCACAGAGGCCACTAAGTAACCAAGTAAAGTAATAAGCGGGCGTTGCACAATGGGATGTTTTATTTATAGGACAGTTAAAATTGAAGTAATGGTGAAAACATCATATAATAATTTTGTCCACAAATTGGATTAATGGGGACTTTAAAAGCTTTGAATCCTAGCTCACGACCTAAAGAAGCAAGGGCCTCTGGGACACAAACCCTATGAAGACGAAGGCAATCTTGAGTGAATAACCCTTCACCTTTCGAACTGATCAACCGATATGGTCCAATCTTTGCACCACGTAATATTTTCTTCCAAATTCGATCGTGTTCGGTGTTGGGCCAGATCGTACATTCTTCCCCACGATAAATCTATACTTTGCACATCTTTATATTTTCAGATTCGAATATGGACTATATCGGTCCAATATATGGCGAATAACAAAATTCCTTTACAATTCCATTTGAAAAAAATTAAAAATTTTTTTTGCGAGCACATCTAGGATTTTTGGTATAGAGGTAAAGGAAAAAAATCCGGTTTCAAATCTACTCGCGTTCACGAAATTGGCCAATGCGCGCAAAAGTTATAGCGGTTTTTATTCTCATATAAAGAAAAAATATTTAAAAATATCTTTTTTGTTGTTATGAGAAAATGTTTGCATAAATCGTTAACAGCATTCCATATCTATTCGTGGATGTTTAAAAAGTTATTAAATTTATTATTATTTTCGCGGAAAATCAACAAATAATAAAAAAATTTTGAAGTAAATCCAAATTATCCTTTCCCAGAATCCGTACAAACCCTCAAAAAATAAATTAAAAAATATATGCGGAATCTAGACAATGTGTAGAAAAATATGATACCAAATTTATGGAGATTGGGTACATAAATTGCATACTATAGCAACAACAAAAGAGAAGAACTTATTGTTGGAAAATATTGTTGCAAATATTTTTTTGGTTTGATTCTAAAAATTCGAAAAAAATATTTGGGAGTTCTCCAACTATTTTGCTAAAATCCCATAGAATAATGAATGTATACTGTTAAAACTTCATCAAAAAATATGGTTTACAATCGCGAGAGTTTAACTGATTACTGTGATAACTTATATGTGTAGGAAATTAAGAGTAATATTGAAATTACAATCATAAAATTAATATTAAAATTAAAAAGCCCGTTATTCGCGAATTAGTTAAAGTCGGTTGATGCGCATTCGTTTTTGGATACAGCGAATCAATCTCTTTCAAAATTTATGCATATTTCGATGTTTCACTCAGGGGCCATTGTGTGCCGCCAGTTGCATCATACACTGCAAAAAACCTTAAAGTTGGTAAAAGTCGCGCAATGTGCATACGATTTTGATGCGCATCCGGTTTCATCAGCGCCTATCAAAAATACGTCAAAATATAACAATTTTAATTAGATTCTTCAAGAACCGCGGATGTGCCTCCATATTCAATTTTTTGTGAAAGACCCATATTACTCGCGTATCTCTTTCCTTTTATGACACGCGTTTTCGCAAATATTATAATCGCAAGTAAAGGATTCCATTTATGTAAAAAATTTTAAAGAAAATCGCGGTTTAGTACGCGGATTTGTCAAAATATATTTTTGCTGATTTTCCGATTTTCAAGGTATCTATATCCGCGGTTTTAGTAGATGGACTCTATCGCGGAAGGCTTCATTAGAACCGTCGCGTAAAAAAACTAAATTCACGCGGGTTTCAAAGGAAATGGAATGACAGTTGTAAATTTTACACGCAAAAAATAGGTTTTGTAAGAAAATTCACGCATCAAATTTTGGCCTTTCGACTCCAATTACTAGGATGCTGTAAGGAGCACACTCATGAGATATGCATCAAACGACGTAAAATCACGAGTTCTATAATCGTGTTAAGAGTTTGGAATATTATCTTCTTGCGCGTCCGGATTATTAAAAAAATTCAAAAAACCCCGAAATTCCGGCTTCAAAATGTCAGCATCAATTTTAGGTGGATGCAGTGGATATATCGAAAAATCATACACTACAATCTTGTTGCCCATGGAGTATTCTGTGATTCTTTCTTTGGGGATATGTCTATAAAATGTAAGGTTAAGCCAAAAATCGTATGGGAACATAAAAAAACTTGTTGGCTTCAACCCATTTTTACTCATTTTTCTACATTGATGCCAACACAGCTTCCACGAAAATTAATTTTAATGGTCGACATTATGGGATCCCTCCTAAAACACTTCATTTTAAAGAATTGTAGTCATTCTTTATAGAATATATTAACAGTTCGCGAATTCTGATAGGGTGAAATTCGGATTCATCGATTGCAAAACATTTTTGTTATTCGCCATATATATATTTTCGCAAAAGTGTAAATTAAGGGCATGCCTCGAAACGTTTTGAAACAATTTGTCTTCGCGGTACCTTATACAATGGTACAATTTTGTTAGGGACTTGGACTTCCCGAAATAATGGCTCAAAATTTCTAAAAAACTCATTCGGCACCAACTCTAATGACTAATAAGCACGACAACATATGAATTGAGTATCCGATTTGCCCGAAATTTTGTACATCGTAAATTGTTTTTCAAACTACAACGGTTCCTCCCTCACAGGCATTCAACATTTCCGCTTATGTGCGTATAAGCCCTGTTCTAGGCTTGTTTCGAAATTTTCTTATTTCTTAATTATATAATTTTATTTATATAGTTTTTAAGAATATTTATATTTAAAAATATTTTTTGGAACTTGAATTTTTTTAAGAACACACATTGATTTTTTAAGAACTTGGATTAAAAAAACATTTTTCGGAAAGTGTATTTTTTGAGAATATTTTTTTGGGAACGTGGATTTTTTATGAACATTTTTGCGGAACGTGTATTATTTAAAGAACATTTTTTCGGAACTCGGACTTTTATGAAACATTTTTTGCGGAACGTGGATTATTTTAAGAATTTTTTTCGGAACGTGGAGTTTTTTTTGAGAATATTTTTTTCGGAACAAGGATTTTTAAGAATATTTTTTTGGAATGTGGAATTTATAACTTTTTTTCGGAACGTGGATTTTTTAAAATCATTTTTTCGAAACTTGGATTTTTTAAGATTATTTTTTTCTTTAAGAATATTTTTTCGAACATGGATTTTTTAAGAATATTTTTTTAAAACTTGGATTTCATAAGAAAAACATTTCTCAACTTGGCTTTGTTTAAGAATATTTTGTCGGAACATGGATTTTTAAGATAAATTTTCGGAGCTTGGATTTTTTTAGATAAATTTTAGGAACGGATTTCTTTAGGAACGTAAATTTTTTGGCGAATATTTTTTTGGAACATTAATTTTTTTAAGAATATTTTTCACAAAACATCCATTTTTTAAGAATATTTTTTGGAACAAACCGTCGATTTTTTCAGAGTATTTTTTCCCAAAACGATTTTTTAACAATATTTTTTTCGCAATGTGGATTTTTTAAGAATATTTTTTGGAACGCGGATTTTTTTAAGAATATTTTTTTCGGAACCTGAATTTTTTAAGAATATTATTTAAAGCGTGAATTTTTTGAAGAATATTTTTTTCGGAACGTGGATTGTTTTGAGAATATTTTTTCCGGAACGAAGATTTGTTAAGGATATTTTTTTCCGGAACGAAGATTTGTTAAGAATATTTTATTGGATCGTGGAGTTTTTTTAAGAATATTATTTTGGAACGAGGTTTGTTTAAGAAACTTTATTTCCAATGTTTTTTATGAATAGTTTTTTGGAACGTGGATTTTGAAGAATACTTTTTCGGAACGAAGATTTTTAAGAATATTTTTCGAAGTGTGGATTTTTACGAAACTTTTTTCGAAACGAGGATTTTTTAAGAATTTTCTTCGGAACGTGGACTTTTTTCGAATATTTTTTGGAACGTGGATTTTTTAAGAATAGTTTTTTTTCGGAAAGTAGATTATTTTAAGAATATTTTTTCCTAACGTGGTTTATTTAAGAATATTATTTCGGATTTTTTAAAAAAAAATCTTCGGTACGGTGATTTTTTCTGAACGAAGAATTTTTTTTTGGGATGGGGAATTTTTTTAAGAATAGCTTTTCATAACGTGGATTTTTTAAGAATATATTTTTTGAACGTGTTTTTTTTTAATTACTGTTTTAGAACATGGATTTTTTAAGAATATTATTTTTTTTTGGACGTGCATTTTTTAAGAATGTTTTTTCGGAATGTGGATTCTTTAAAAATAATTTTTCGGAAAGTAGATTTTTAAGAATATTTTTTCGGAACGTGAATTCTTTAAGAAAATTTTTTCTGCACAGGGTTTCTTTAAAAATGTTTTTTCAGAACGGGTTTTTTTAAGAATATTTTTCGGTACGTGGATTTTTTTAGAAAAATTTGTTGTAACATTAATTTTTTTAAAAATGTTTTTTCGATACTTGGATTTTTTAAAAACATTTTTTCGGAACGTGCGTAATTTCAAGAATATTTTTTCGAAACGTGGATTATATTGAGAACATTTTTCGGAACGTGGATTTTTTTAAAATATTTTTTCAGAACCTCGATTTTTAAGAATATTTTTTCAGAACATGGATTATTTTAAAAATAGGTTTTCCTAAGAATATTTTTATTTTGAAATTGATGTTCTAAAAATATTTTTTTCGGAAAGAGGATTTTTTTAAATGTTTTTCGGAACGTGGATTTTTTTAAAATATTTTTCGGAATGTGAATTATTTCAAAAATATTTTTTCGGAAAGAGCGAGGAAAGAGAATTTTTTAAAAACATTTTTTCGGAACTTATTTTTTTAATATTTTTTCTGAACATTTCGAAATGTGGATTATATTGAGAAAAATTTTCGGAACGTGGATTTGTTTAAGAATATTTTTTTAGGAACTTGGATTTTTTATGAATAATTTTTTTGGACGTGCATTTTTTAAGAATACTTTTTCGGGACGTGGATTTTTTAAAAATATTTTTTCAGAACCTCGATTTTTAAGAATATTATTTCAGAATTTGGATTTTTAAGAATATTTTTTCAGAACCTGGATTATTTTAAAAATAGTTTTATTTTTTTAAGAATATTTTTATTTTGAAATTGATTTTTTAAGAATATTTTTTTCAGAAAGATGATTTTTTTGACAATATTTTTTCGGAACGATGATTTATGTTGGAATATAATTTTGGAACGCAATTTTTTAAAAATATTTTTTTTGAAATCCGGATTTTTTTAAAATTGATTTTTTGGAACGTGGATTTTTTAAGAATAGTTTTTAAAAACGTGGATTTTTTAAGAATATATTTTTTAACGTGAATTTTTATAAAAATATTGTTTCAGAACATGGCTTTTTTAAAAATATTTTTTCGGGACGTGGATTTTTTTAAAATATCTTTTTCGGAACGTGGATTCTTTAAATATAATTTTTGGGAAAGTCGATTTTTTAAGAATATTTTTTAGAACTGTTTTTTTAAGAATATTTTTCTGTTCTTGGTTTTTTTAAGAAAAATTTATTGTAACATTAATTTTTTTAAAAATGTTTTTTCGATACTTGTATTTTTTAAAAACATTTTTTCGGATTTTGTGTTTTTTTGAATGCTTTTTCGGAACGAGGATTTTTTAAGAATATTTTTTCGGAAAGAGGATTTTTAAAAATATTGTTCGGAACGTGAATTTTTTAAAAATATTTTTCTGAACGTGCTTTATTTCAAGAATATTTTTTCGAAACGTGGATTATATTGAGAACATTTTTCGGAACCAGGATTTGTTTAAGAATATTTTTTTAGGGACTTGGATTTTTTAAGAATAATTTTTTTTGGGCGTGAATTTTTTAAGAATACTTTTTCGGAACGTGGATTTTTTAACAATATTTTTTCAGAACCTCGATTTTTAAGAATATTTTTTCAGAACCTGGATTATTTTAAAAATATTTTTTTCTAAGAATATTTTTATTTTGAAATTGATTTTTTTTAAGGATATTTTTTCGGAAAGAGGATTTTTTTAAATATTTTTCGGAACATGGATTTTTTTTTAATATTTTTGGGAACATAGATCTTTTTAAAACCGTTTCTTTCAGAACGTGTTGTTTAAGAATATTTTTCGGTACGTGGATTTTTTAAGAAACATTTGTTGTTACCTTAATTTTTTTAAATGTTTTTTCGATACTTGGGTGTTTTAAAAATATTTTTTTGGAACTTTGATTTTTCTTAAAAATGCTTTTTCGGAATGTGAAGGTGTTTTTTAAGAATATTTTTTCGGAAAGAGGATTTTTTAAAAAAAAATTTCGGAACTTTAATTTGTTTAAAATATTTCGCTGAACTTGCGTTATTTCAAGAATATTTTTTCGAATCGTGGGTTATATTGAGAAATTTTTTCGAAACGTGGATTTTTAAGAATAATTTTTTGGACGTGATTTTTTTAAGAATACTTTTTCGGAACGTGGATTTTTTAAAAACATTTTTTCAGAACCTCGATTTTTAAGAATATTTTTTTCAGAACGTGGATTTTTAAGAATATTTTTCAGAACCTGGATTATATTAAAAATTAGTTTTTGTTTCTAAGAAAATTTTTTATTTTGAAATTGATTTTTTTAAGAATATTTTTTCGGAAAGAGGATTTTTATAAAATATTTTTCCGAATGTGGATTTTTTTAAAGATTTTTCGGAACGTGAATTATTTCAAAAAAATTTTTTTGGGACGGGGATTGTTTTAAGAGCATGATAATGTGTCATTTATTATCACTTTCATTTTGCTTCATGATTTTTCCGTGAAGAGTAGTAACACGTTCTTAAGGTTTTTTAAAGAACTTACATTTTGTATACCTTTACCATTCCATCGCTTTAGATAGGATTCTACTCCGTAATTTCCAACGTCTTGGCTAAAAATTCTTTTCATATTTACAAAATGATTCAAAATCAATTGGTCTGTTCCAGAATCTGCCAGAATCTACTATTTTCAAAATTTATACTATATTCTACTTTATAAATTTAAAATGTTTCAAAATTTTTGTTGTGTACAATAATATATTCAATATTTGACACAAAAAATAGTTATTTCACAATATTTTAACATCACCACTAAACCCATTTAAACAGCTAAAAACTTTCCTATTAAATTTCCGAAAATTGCGTGTTTCTAAGTATTTTTTATGGAATTTATTAAACAACAATTACGAGCAATAATAATTATTATTTAGCGGAGGGAAATTACAATTTGTTGACGGTATTTTATTAGGCCCAATGTGTGTGGCTTGCTTTTGGCAATGTGATAGGTAGCGATTGTGGCGGGGCATTGGGGGAGGAGAGATGCTTGTGCTTCTCGTGTTGTCTGTGTTTTTTAGTTAACGTTTTTGCTGGATCGGTTCAGTTTGGTTGGTATGTCATGATGGTGGCATGGAGGTCTGCATAAGGCATACAAAAGGTGATCTGATCTTGCATTCGTGCTTGGTTTTTGTCTTCCTTCGTCTTCTTTACTTCTTGACTTGGTTTAACTTTTTATAGAAGAAGTAGCAGTGGCAGCAGCGGCATCATTGTCGGCAGAGGTACAGAGAGCAAAAGAGTTGAGGAGATGATTCCAAGCATCTGTGTGGAGAAGCGAACTGCTCTTTTTTGCACAATTTTTTGTGAGATAAACTGAATTCCTAAATGGATTGGTGTCTTTGTGGTATTAATAAGAGTATCTATATCTTTCTCCCCATGTATGGGTGAGATGTGTGTCATTTTGTATTCCCAGCATCTCTGTTGGATATCTTTGTCTTGGTATTTGTTTTCTTGAGAGCTGATTTAAGCGTTTTATCATCTCTGTTTTAGTATCATTAATACTATGAAAAATCGTTAGTTTCTTTGTATGGGTGTTTCCTACATGCTGTACTTTATTTCCCTGTCATACAGCAAATCTTGTGAGCATATCTCGGCCCAATTCTCTTCTCAAATTGAGTAACATATTTCATTGCCTTTGTATTTGTGTAGCTATGAGATTGTTGTGTGTGCGTGCATAGTTTGTGTTATTATTGTCAGATCTTTTATTGAATTTTTTACCATTTTCCAGGCCTTTTGTCTTGTTTTTAGTTTTTTTTCTCCTTTAGAATTAAAAAAAAATATTATTTGAACACGAATAAATTTTGATTCTGTTTTGCCTTATGTTGTGCTATCACTGCGGTCGTTGTTGTTATTATTGTGAGTTGTTCTTTTTTCTTATTCTTATTCTTGCCATTTCATCTATCAGACAGACAATTGCTTGGCATTTTGTATTTGGTTTTTTTTTGGTTATTGCATTTCATACCTACCACCCGGCCATCATCGTCATATTCATCGTGCAATAACTCTTAACGTTGAAAACTAAACATTACTTTTGGCTTTTGTTCAGCTAATGTTTGTTTAGAACATAACAATTGAGGCAGCAAAAAAGCAACAACACAACATCTAAGCCAAACAAAAATAGCACAACAAAAATTTGAGATTCATTGTAGGCACTTGAACAACAAAACGCAGGCATTTCGATTCATACAAAAGTTGAAGTTAGACACAGAGACGGACATACAGATAGGCATACAGAGAGATAGATAAGCCACACTATTTTAATGCACAGGAAAAAATGGATTTATATTAGGCCAAACTGTAAAGTGGATTTTTATTTGAATCGGTATACTGATGGAGGACTAAAAATGGGCTTATAAAAATGTCCTGTCTCTTCATTGATAACTACCTCCTTTTCAAGACTTGTTTTAACAAAACTGTTTAAATCCCCTTTCATAAGTTTTATTCTCAAGGCAGTAATAGCCGTCCTTATTCGCTTGAGCTTTGTATTGATAGTTTGCCTTTCTCGTTCTGCGTAAACTCCAGGTGTTATTCATTATAGTCCTTTAGTCCTATCCTTTTGTAACATCCATAGCACTTCCTATAAAGCGGTTTTATCTAATTTGTAATTTCCACCAAAATTTGCAAGAGCGTGAATTGTACCCTTTGTGTAAAATAGCCGGGAAATCGGGAGTGCTCTTCTTCACTGTTAAACTCTACACTTTAGACCTCACATGTTGCATGTTTTGGAGTCGATTTAGTCAGTCTTTCTGTCTGGTCACCACGAAATCTCTCGAAGAAAGTAACCGATTTAGTCCAAACTTTTCATCAATCAAATTCGAATATTGACTTGTTCGGTCCACTCTTTCGAGTTCACCACTCTCAAAAGGTCAATAATATGAGCTTAAGTCTAGTGTAAAGGTTATTTTTACAATCGATGGAACGGTACGTTCGCCTAAATGGATGTTGAGTACTAGACGGGAGTACTCATATCGTAATATTTCTTTCAAACATACTTCACCTTTAAACGTTAATATAGTAAGAACCCTAACGGCACGACCCTGATTAAAAAGTTAAATTTTTGTTGCCTAAGCCCATTCTGCTAGAGGTAAGATACCCAAAATGCTACTTATAGCAACCAATCAACCTTTTTAGAAAAGGTTAAGTTTAAGACAAAAAAGTGCAGACAAAAAAGTAGTGATCACTTTACTTGGAGACCTTTGGTCCATATAGGATAGTTTTAGAATGTCTGGAAGGAGTTTCACTATCATCGATTGAAGGAGGATTTTGGTTAAGGACTCTGTTTAGGCAATATCTATCAACGGCTTGATTTACCGATTGATCGTCGTCTTGGATGACTCGACGGAAGAGTCAGATTTCCTTCCGAATGTGTCGTAGAGTAGCATCTTGCCCCACTATGTAATAGTTGGGTGATTGGCAAATGACAGGCCAAAAGGAACTGTCTGGCAAGATACATATTATGTTGCTGTACCGACAGTAGTAACCTTTTCTCCTCATTAAGATGATCTACACTCATAACACGTTGGCAATCCAGAGCGCACTATTTTGCATCGTCTGAAAAGTACGCCATTTGCTGTCACTCAAAAGCGACCAATGACCTTGTATGCCGCAATAAGCTTCCCTTTATCCATTCCCCAGGAGATTCCTGTTAATGCTTTCAGGACTTTGCTTTTACTGAGGACTTTGCCTTTAGTGTGTGCGGCGTTCTTCGAAAAATTGAGGAAATTATCAAAAACGGTCAAGTTTTTTGGGATGCTGAACTATGGGAATTATTATGCCATCGAAAACGATTTCCACCTCGGTCTTGAGTTCACGTCTTCTGTATCTTAACATAATCGTAAGTAGTCGACGCCACTATAAATTCATCTCGAAGTGATCCGTAATAAGTTCCACCGTTATCTTCATCCCTAACATGTGGAGTTAGAGAAGGGAAATGCTTCTACGTTTGGAGATCAGAGGCCAGATTTTTTTTGAATAATCTTCATCCATGTTCCATAAGTCATTTGCAGTGCGCCTTATCAAGGTAGATATCACGAAGTTACCCAGCGTAAATCGATAACTTAGAGCTACCCGAACTAGTTCATCTGCTAAAGCGTTTCCCATTACATTACTATGCCCTAGAAAAAGTGCTTGGTAATCTAGTTTATTGAGCGGATCGACCTTTTTCACTCCTTTCACCAAAAGGAACCTGGTAGTTCATTTCGTTCGTTAGCTCACTTCACGTTCAATATTACATTTTAGTCTATCAATTTCTGGTGAATATCTTTAATTCTTCTTCTTCAATAGTCAATAGTCGAATTATCAGCTTTAAGATAGAGATAGGTAAAGTAATATAACCTGATGGAACTATATTCACTCGTTCAACCTTATAAACACATAGCTCTTCCATATGTAAGAGGGGCTAAATGAACGTTATTAATGAATGGTTCAGTTTGTTCATTTTACAGAATCGTTTCTTTGAACTAGTTCGTTCATGACCGACATAACACGATCTGGAACCCAGCAAATGTTAAGGATATTGCGTATAAGGTACAGAGTTCTTCTACAATCATGAATCGCTCGCCAGCTTATGGTCTATTACTTGAGAGCATTCGGGTCCTGAAAGACTTGGTTAAAATCCTCTAACTAACTCTGCTCCTAGAATATCAGTTCGAAAGAGGCTACAGCTATCAATAAGCGTATGTGTGTTTTTGCAGAGTGGATTTTCGCAGTAAACACCTGCGCCAGTGCCTTCCACCATCTTGGATCCATATATATAATGCTAGACAATTCAGAGGAGAAATACCTTTAGCCCAAGTGTTACCTGGAAGGGGAGGACATGTTATCACTCGTCACGGTGTGCCTTAACAAATATAAATGGAAGGTGCTTACACCTCGGAAGTTTTTGCTGATTCTGAAACTACAATGCTCATAGATAAGAAATATCAAGAAACAAAAAAAAAAAAATCGCCGGAGCGATTTTAAAATAAATCGCGATTTAAGTTCACATTTTTAGGGGTTCTTTAGGTTTTCACGATTTTGCTTGGAAACCGCGTGTCCTATGTAAATGGGCCTAAAGAAAATTTTGTAGCTTTGAAAATTCTCCACAAGGTTGACATTTATGATATTTTCGTAGGTTTTACCGTTTTCGAGATATAGAAGTTCAAATTGAGACAATGCACTGACTGTATCGCCTCCTTACAAAACAATGTCATTACTGCAATTTCCCAAATTAAACTTATATTTATATGTATTTTGAAAATGGTACAACTTAGGAAAAATAAATCATCCAATCTTGTAGAGAATGTTCACAGCTTCAAAATTTTTTTAGTCGCATTTTGATATGTCTTGCGGTTTCCAAGCAAAATCTTGAAGACTTAATCTTAAAAACCTAAAAATTTGAACTGAACCTCTATATCTCAAAAATGGTAAAACCTACGAAAAAACCTAAAGGTCAGTCTTGTAGAGAATTTTCATTGTACATTTGCTTTAGACTCATTTTGATACGATTTGCGGCTTCCAAGAAAAATCGTGAAAACCTGAAAAAAACCTAAAATTGTGAATTTTGATCGCGATTTATTTAAAAATCCCTCCGGCGATTTTTTCTGTTTTTTTTTTTATTTTTCTTATCTATGAACATTACTGTTTCCGAATCCGCAAAAACATCCCATGTGTAAGCGGTTTCCATTAAAAGTTGGTTAAGAGGCACTGTGCATAATATTGTTTTATTGTTTTATAAGGGGACGATACAATCAGTGCATTGTCCCAATTTGAACTTCCATATCTCAAAAACGGTAAAACCTACGAAAATATCATAAAGGCCAATCTTGTGGAAAATTTTCTCTGCTACAACATTTTCTTTAGACCCATTTACATAGAACTCGCGGTTTCCAAGCAAAATCGTGAAAACCCAAAGAACCCCTAAAAATGTGAACTTAAATCGCGATTTATTTTAAAATCCCTCCGGCGATTTTTTTGTTTCTTGATATTTCTCATCTATAAGCATTGTAGTTTCAGAATCAGCAAAAACTTCCGAGGTGTAAGCACCTTCCATTTAAATTTGTTAAGGCACTCCGTGTCGTGTGACTACATTCGTTCTGCTTAAGCCGACTATCAGTTACGTTCAAGAGATTTAATTTCGTCACCATCCTGACTCTCGAAATCTAAAATTCGTGCCCCCACCTTGATATTGGACCAGGATATTTAAAGGTTGGAGATCGAGGGTCACATTACGAGCAAAATTTGCTGTTATCATTGCTCCGATGGTCAGAATTAACGCAGCCTTTGGAACCATTGATAGTTTCGCCAGTAGAGCCTGCCACAAGACAAATCAACGATAGGTTAGAATACGCACTGGTTACATACAACCAGTGTATGAATAATAGTCCGAGTCCCTTTTAGAAGTTCGGCTTTCCTTTTTCATTATTCAACGCCAATGAGAAATCAACAAACCCATTTCTTTGTTTGCTCTTCGACGTTTCTTTTCCCATTTTGATTATTAGGGCTTACTGCTCTTCATTGGGAAGCGCATATTTCCCGAGAAAATGGCTTCGAAAAACATTTTAAGCGAAAGTCAAGGAGAAAAAATAAGAACTGCCTGAGGGCTGAGGGTTTATATCTGTCGGTAAAACCGGCTGATACTTCAAGCCTTTACGGTTTATATGGCAGTTTAGACGGGTGTCAGTTCCCCTGAAAAAGTACTTGATATGAAGGAAGGAACATCTTACCATCTTAAAGCCAATTTGGTTCGGATACAGAGATCTGCAAGATCACATTTTCTTTTCCAGAATATTTATGTATTTATTGCTTTTGTACTGTTTTCCAAGATTGTGCCTTTTAGTATATGCTTCTTTGATATTCCTCAATTATCTGTCATTGCTTGCCTCTTTGGTGCCATAAGCAATAACAACACTGAAAGCATTCACAGCATTTGCTACGTAGTCATTGGCAGGCTCAATGCTTAAACAAAAAAGTCAACTTTTCTATTACTGATTGTCTTTAAATTGACAATTTTAGAAATGTGTAAATCTATACAAAATTTGTATTCAATATTGTAAAAAATATGTATGTGATGAAAAGTAAATGTTTTCGAATGAATTCATATCATTCGTTGCAATTGCGAATGGTGTGAATAATTCGTAAGCAACAAATGTCACTAAGCAGTGTGTGATTTTTTAGAGTAAATCCTGCTTGTGCACCTCTCATTAGTTTTTTGGGGTATTGCGTTACACTATTCATTTTTGTGGAATATGGCTTTTTGACTAATTATGCTTAGCGTAGCCTTTGAAAGTTATGAGTTTGGTTCTGAACACTAACACGCCGTGACAACACTTTTTTCCATGTGTTTTTCAAGGACGTGGGTTCGAACCCCAGCCTGGCTCAAGCTGATTTTTATTTTTATTTGAAAATTTTGCCTATTAGGCGAAGGTCATTTTTTATTAATTTTTTAATTAATTTCTCGTTAGAGACGAGCTTACTGACCAAGATGCTTTTTTTTGAAAAAGGAAAGCTGACGATACGAACCCACACAATCACCACTGTGTGACATGCATGTTTCGCCTTTGGTTTAGGAAGGCTCCTCAGACACATCGACTGTGGGGCGGCTTCGCTATCCTCTAACTTATTTTACTTTTTGTTTGGTCAACAATAGTTGTTGGCCGATTGCAATAAAGCGGCGATGATTGTGGCAAATAGTACAAAACCAACGAATACTTGAATACGCAATGAGCAAGAATTAAATTTTGCAGATCTCTGTGCGAACAGAATAGTCAACTTTTGTATTGAATTATCTAACTTTTATTTAATTAATATAGAAATATATAAATCCATCAAATAAATCGTATTCAATATTGTGGAATTATGTGATGAAAAGCAAATGTTTCGACATGAATTTATATCATTCGTGCAGTTGCGACTTTTATGTGACACGTATGTGACTTTTTGGCAAATCATGCAGACCTCTGTTAGGCGATAGGACAGTGGTTCCGCATAAGATATCTTTGAGAACAAACGCCCTGCTTTCGGTACTGTGGCGTTCGTAGAAAACACTTTTTGATCAAAAGTAGTTGTTGAGCGATGGTAATGACGCGGCGATGGTAGTGGCAAAAAGCAACGAATACTTGAATATGCAATGATAAAGAATTGAATCTTGCAGATCTCTGGGCGAACAGAATAGTCAACTTTTTATTGAATTATATAACTTTTATTTAATAAATATAGAAATATATAAATCCATCAAATAAATTGTATTCAATACTGTGAAATTATGTGATAAAAATCGAACGTTTTGACATGAATTTATATCATTCGTTGCAGCAGCGAATGTTGTGAATAACAAGCAACGAATATCACTAAGTATTAGGTGTTTTTTAGAGCGAATCCTGCTAT
This sequence comes from Musca autumnalis, assembly GCF_047663935.1. Taxonomy (NCBI): domain Eukaryota; kingdom Metazoa; phylum Arthropoda; class Insecta; order Diptera; family Muscidae; genus Musca; species Musca autumnalis. The sequence continues at coordinate 10,133,968 of NW_027412088.1, read as the reverse complement.
TGTACCACTCGTTAGTTTTTTGAGGTATCGAGCTAGACTATTCATTTTTGGGGAATATGCTTTTTGGCTAATCATGCAGATCTCTGTTAGGCGACAAGACAGAGGTTCCACATAAGGTGTCGTTGAGAGCAAACGCCCTAATTTCCCTCCTGGGGTGTTCGTAAAAAACACTTTTTGTTTGGTCAACAATAGTTGTTGGGCGATGGTAAGGAACCGCCGATGGTATTGGAAAAAATAACAAGAGTAATTATTCAACTTATTTTATACCCTGACCCATAATATGGAGGGTATATTAAGTTTGTCATTCCGTTTGTAACTCATCGAAATAATCATTTGCTACCCTATAAAGTACATATGTATATTCATGATCAGCGTAAAATTATAAGGGCCACAGAACACACGAAATGTTCCTTTACTATCTGATGGATTTGAAAACGCAAAATAAACCAATTTGGAGGCATTAAAAATATAATTTTTACATTGAAAGTTAATTCCAAGAAGCTCCTCCTTGAAGTTCAGTCATCACTTTAAACTTTAAGTTAACCAAAACGCTATAAATCTGTTCGGTAAATCCAAACTATAACAAAAGAATACTTATAATAATGGGGGTTAGTCGATTTAGCCAAGTCCGTCCGTCTGTCTGAATACTATTTGAATACTTCTTAAATTTTTCCTCAGTGTATTTGATTGTATATTTTTTAATTGTAATTATAGTTGTTGTTGTTAATATTCAATTATTCCACCACTGTTTTGAAATTATTTGGAAAAAGGTTTTAATAAAACATTTTTAGTTTTTGTTGGATGCAATTTCTGTACAAGTCTCTATGAAAAAAATCTCCACATATGCATGTTTGTAATTCATTTTACATGTTTGGATGCTGGAGTTGTTGTTGTTGTTGATGGTTGTTCTCTATAGATTTACAACGATGCCATTGCCTTAGCTTGTTGTTTTGTGTTAATGTGCTGAGCTTTGAGTCTGTGGCTGTGTATCTTGGGTTGTTATATCAAGACTGACTTGCATGTTATTTACAACAACTTTAGAGGTTTTTGCTGATGCTGTTGTTGTTTTGGCATTCTAGTGTGCGCCAACGCAAAACTTTTTGCAAAGTAACTACAAAACAGTGGAACCTATTACAAAAAGATCTAGGTGGTTACCAAGGAAAAAGATCCATTAAATTGCTTTAACATATCAGTTAGTAGTGCCCATTATGTAAACGTTTCACTGTCCCAGAGTTATCTAGTTGTTGTTCTTTTCCCTGAGATTGATGTTATTGCCTCTTCAAGCTCTGTATGGGGAGTAGAAAAAAATTGCATTCTAAATTTATTTATTTTTTGTTGGCCTGTAACCGAAGCAAAATCCGATACTGTCTGGCCTGTGTTTGACTTTGTCTGTGAAAAGGTCATATGTTGTTCTCAGCATAAATTTTAAATTGTTTCTTATTGCTTATGACAAAAAAATTGTATTCAAAGCAATTTTGTAAGCAGTTTATTGCGTTGCAAAAAATATCTGACAAAGATCAATTTTAAGATAATGAAAAAAAACATATTCTAACACAAGAAAACTTGTTGGCATAGCTCTGAACTTGTTGCTAAGATTTCAAAATACACAGCACTTTTACTTTCTCTTTTGAGTTAGTCAAACTTTTTTTTTTGCAATATTTTCATTAATATCCCTTACTCATCGCCGTCATAATCAGTGTCGTCATCTGGTTTTTTTGTATTGTTTTGACGCAGAGTTGTCTCAGATTGTTGTTGATAGTGAGTACCTGGTGATTATGGAAACTAGCCTGAGTGAATTCCAACAACCAGCACATGGTTGTTTGGCACGCCGGTTAAGTTAGGTTTTTAGTTGTTGTTGCTGTTGTTTTGGCTTAGACCAGAAACAGCAACCAAAACAGCTGATGATCAGTGCATTCAAAACTTTTTTTCTTCTAAAAATGATAAAAAACAAAGTCGGAGGAAGCACATGGCAGTTTGACTGGTCGCTGCTGCTGCTGCCTGGTAGGTTGGCTGACTGGATAGGTTGATTGTTTGTGCCAAGCCAAGTCAGTCACTCAATTGTAGTACGCTCACAATACAAGTTCATTCGTTCGTTACACACTCACAATACAAATGCCGCCAAAGTCAGAAACAAACGAGGTGGTCGCACTTCTATGGAAAGCCGAAGGAGGCAAATGGGTTGGCTGATCTTGCTAGGTGGGTAGGTAGGTGGCAAACGGGTTAGGTTGACTGATTTAGGGCCAAACAAGTACCGTAACCTGAAAATGAGTAAAAATAATAATATAAAAAAAAAACAAACACATAAACTTAATAATACACAACAACAAACGACAACAAACTACAACAACTGCGGCAAAGTAGAAGAAAACCACTCTGCCAACTAACTGGTTAGGTGATTGGTGCCTGGCTAAGCATATGTAGAATCAGCAACAAACTGATTTGTTTACATGCTGCTCCATGCTGCTGTTATTCCCACCAAACCACCAGCTGATCATCACCATCAACACTTGGGCTTTTGTTGTCGTCTTCGCCTGGGAAGTTGTTGAGGTGGGTTTGTTTGGCAAAGGTTTTCTTCATTGCTGACTGGCTGGTTTGAAGGTTTTGTTTATTTACTTTTAGTTGTTTTTGTTGTTTCAAAAATCAAAAAAAATCGATGTGGGCAAAATTATTTTCTTCTCTAGTATTTAAACAATTATAACACATACACACCCCTTGCCCTCCAAGCCATGCGACTGAGTTTTGCTGCAAAAAAAAAAAAAAATAATTTTGTTTGAAAAACATACGAAAAAAGTGGTTTCATTCATCAAGCCCTTGGCGGCATAGCCATAACTTTAAACTTGACGTCAATCATCATTGATTATTGAACGTTTTTTTTTTTGTTATTTTCTAGAAGCGAATAGCCAAACCCATAAATCTGAAAATTTCTTAATTACTGTTGAATGAATTGCCAGTTTTTTTGAATCTCTTCATTCTGTTTTAGAATATTGGTTAGGCGTTTTCAAGATAATTGAAAATAATTTATCATTTTTGAGGATTTTTTGTTTTCGAAATGTGTAACCATTAATTTATTTGGAGAAATTTACATTTTTGCAAAATTTCCAATTTTCGAAAGCACTAAATTTTCAATCAGAAGGGAGTGCTGACATTAATTTTTTTGACTTGTGTCTTATTTGCAAATTAATAAATGGTTGACTTCCTCGTAATGGTTTTATAGACTTGACGAATTGTGTATGGTTTCCACTCTAAAACAGATTTTGCTATTTTGGAACACAATTTGTACTCCTTTTGAGTAGTTATTGAAAGAACCACTGATCTTCGAAAGCCCAATATTACTCTATGTATTTTTTTAATTGAATATAAAGAAATTATTGGAAAGCAAAGTGGAAAATTAGTTGTGAAAGCTGACAAATATTTGTAGGCCAAAAACCCAGGACTGTAGTCCTCACCAACAATTATATTTTAAGTGTGTCCCGTCTCTACCATATCCAATATTATTCAGAAACACATCGAAAATTTCTCTTAGCAGTTGGAAAGCTTGCCCTCTTTTTCAAAGTTAACTATTTTCAGCATAGACTATTTCCAATCATATAAGTTAATTTTCAATTGCTGGTACAAAGTTTTCTTAACCTTCTCCTGAATCAACAGCCAATTGTTTTTGTATCCTCACAAATCACCTAGGCAATGTTGATTGATTTAAATAAGCTTAATAGTTGCCATCAACATCACAGAAGCAGGGGTGAACTCTTTGACATCATACATTCCTACCCTACACTATTTTATTCTTCGCACGCGGTATACCGGGTTCGCAGATACATATGTAGGCCCAAATATATCCTATTTAAAGCCTTTTTACGCAGTGCCACGCTGAATTTTCCCGGGGTTTCGAAACGGGTATCAGCCACCGCCTTCTTCGGCTAAGGTTGGCGAACACATCGCATATTGGCGGGATGTCTGGGCGTGTTGCGATCTGTTTCTGGCAATATTATCAGGGGTGCAGGTTAGAGTGGGGCGATTTGAACACCACCACGGCCGCCTGGAGTTTCTGATTCTTGGGATTGTACTGAGCAAAAAAGTCCACTAGACCATATGTCTACGGTGAAAATCGAGCCCCCGGATTTTGACTTGAAGTTTTTTTCAAGGTTTTTTTGGATATTTTGGCATATATGTAACAGCCAAACCACTGAGATTTTCAATCCAACACAATGACAAAAATTGTAGCCACGACAATAATTAAGAACTCTCTAGTACACAGCAAAAGCATTGGAACGCTCCTTCAGGCAGTTATGGCCCCTTGAATGTGCACATTTTTCGGAAAATATCGATAAATTACACTGTGCTACAAAATTTGACTCAAAGTCAGTGGGTGGAAATTTCCTTTTGGAGATGAAAGCCCTTGGCGAGTGTACTAAGAATGCAAAAGGAAATTTTCAGGATAGGTCAAGTTTCTGAGATATGATTTGGCCAAAATTTCCTTGAAAAAAATTGCAAGTCAAAATCCGGGGGCTAGATTTTCACCGTAGACATATGGTCTAGTAGACTTTTTTGCTCAGTACAATCCCAAGAATCAGAAACGCCAGGCGCCCACTATCACTTTTTTCCTTCCATACAAATCGCCCCGGCCTAGTGCAGGTCCGAATATTGTTGTTTGTTGACGTCAGTATCACATTGATTGAACCGACAACGAGATGGACGATAATCGGCGTTCCTCAATTAAATTCTGCAACCAAACCTGCCTGGAATGGTTAGAGGTTGCAGTAAAGGTTTATGAGCAATGTTGCATACTCGAAATCCTCGCAACACGTGCAGGCCCATGCCAAGGCAGTTTCCCCAGAATAGTCCGTTTGGAACAAAAAGAATCATTGTGTAGAGCAACAATGTGGACAATTCGAAGATCGTTTTGGTCCATTTTTCTTCCATTTTCTGTAGAACTCCTGAGACCTCTTCTATAAGGAGTCCATCAGGTATTCTATGAGAAGACCTCCAAGTCTTCTATAGGAAGACCTCCAGGCCTTCTATAAGAAGATCTTAGGCCTTCTATTAGAAAACCCTTTAGGTTTTCTATAAGGAAATCGCCAGGTCTTCTATATGAAGACCGCCTGATATTCTATGAGAGAATCTCCAGGTCTTCCATGAGAATTCCTCCAAGCCTCCTATGAACAGACTTCCAAGTCTTCAAGGGAAAGAGGGGACCTCCAGGTCTTCTAAGAAAAGATTTCCATCACAAAAAAAAATGTAGCCATTTGATAAAAAAATTCAAAGATTCAATCAAAAATTTATCGATTTTCAAGCGATAAAAAAATTTTCATATTGTTATTCGATAAAATTATTTGATCACAAAGTAAAATACAACTGATAAAAAATCGATAAATATTTTAGTCAATATGTGAAATATTTTATCAGTTGTATTTTTACTTTGTGATCAAATAATTTTATCGAATTTCGTCAATATGATAATTTGTTTTATCGCCGTTTTTTTTTCTTCTGTGATGTCTTCTATGAGAAGACCTATCGATGTTTAACGAAAAGTCCTACTTGTCTTCTATGGGAGGTCCATCAATTCTCTTCTAAGAGAAGACTTCCGGAACTTTTATACGGACCTCGAATTCTTCTATGGGAAGCCCTTCCATCTGCGCAAGAATTGTGGGAAACTGATCGGAAGTATGTTCAATGAGTTTTGTATGTTAAATGGGTTTTGCAGGTGTTGACTCCTGCGTCCCAAGCCCTTCCATCAAAGTTTCTGTGGCAGGTATGTAGCGTCTTAATAATCATTAAAACTCGTATCGAATAAAAGAATCATTTTCACAGCGTCTTAATAATCTTTGAAACTCATATGGAGTAAAAGAATCATCTTTCACCTCTGAAACAATCTTCATCAAATTCGAGAGAAGTTCTCAATCAGTAGCACGAAGTTTTTACCATTATCTGAACCGAGACATAGTGGCAACGAAGACATGAGTGGAGACATTAGAAACTCGACCGTGACTCTCGTTAAAGTCTTTTATTTAAACAGGGCCATCGAAATTGACTCCGGATATGGCGAATGGTAGGGAAAAAGTAGTACGTATGGGAGGCAGGGTCGCCATTAGTTGGGTTTCAAGTTCCTTTTGATGCACTAAGTTCCTAATTTAACATTCAAGACCAGTCGTAGCGAGAGTCAGCTAAAAGCCACCATACTTGGTCTGACGTTGAGCATGGTCAACATAGAGTGCAGGATTTGGCGTCTATGTCGGTTCACTTCTTCAAGTCCATGCTTCCCCAAATATGGCCCAAAGTTCTAAAATCCCTGCCGGAACCAACTGAAATGACTGATAATTGACATTCAAATTGAGTATCCGATTTGGCCGAAACTGTGCAAATCGCTACAATTATTCCAAACATGCCGCAACTTATCAGATTGTTTATACATTTTCGGGTACCTTCCTCACAAAACTTCAACATTTTCACTTTCGTATATGTAGTTAAAGGGCTGTTCGAGGATAGTTTTGAAATTGCTGCCAATGGTAGTAATTTTGGTCATGTTTACAGCGATATAATGTTTTTTTGTTAGCAAGTCCATGCATGCAAAAGTAATGGTCCAAAAGCTTCAAAAAATCCAAGTGTGACCAATTAAAATGAATGAATGGCACGATAACTATCGAGGAGTGACTACATGGTTCCAACAAGTTCAAATATGGACTATATCGGACAATCAGTCAGGTAACTCCGTCATAAATGTAACAAATATTCATTTAAGTGCAGTTTAAGTGCTGCTCGAGGTTTGTTTTGAAATTTGCATCGAATGTAATCCTTGAGATACTGAAAACATCTATATAATTGTTTCAGCCGGCAAGTCCATGCTGCCTAAAATATTGGTCCATAAACTCCAAAAACGCCTGCAGTGACCAACTGTAATGGCTGGTATGCACGACAACTATCGGGGGGAAATTTATTTAGATCCTAGATTTACTATGTGCATAAATTCCATCAGTTATCTACTCAGCAAACTCTGTGTTGAAATTGAAATAGCAGTTAACTTTCCGGAACGTATTGATCACGACTACAACAATATTATTTTTGTTCGGGGAGAAGGTAGTTCTTCCCGTCATATGTGCCCGCAATATCCCAATATTAATTCCAGGTTTTTACTACACAATGTCTTTGTGGCCTCTATCACAACTCTACAATTTTATTGTACATACTTCCCTCGCTAATCGTCCGAATTTTTGGCCGTTTTGACTCAAATTTTAGATATCTGTTTAGTAGAAAATTCCAAACAAACCATTCTTTATAAATCACCTGCTCACACACGGCATTATGTATCATTGTCCAATTCAAACACGCAGTAAAAATATTGTTTGGAACTCGTTGCAAACAAATATATATTTGGATCCAAACATAATTTGTTTGTGTTCAAACAAATATATGTTTGCAACAATTTGTAACATATCTCAATTTTATTTGTTTGGGTACCAACATATTTTTTATGTTAGAACATATTTTTTACGGGTGGAGAGAGGATATTTGTCAAAGAGAGTAAAAACAGGGCTCTCGCGGCTGAGGAATGCTGTTTTATAATAAAGAGCTGTCTGTATGGTGTAATAGAAGATGCAGAAGCGAAGACGGGAGAGTAAAAAAGTTTGTTTTTTGGTTGTGTGTATGCGGCCAAACACATGTGTTTCGTGCTTTGTTGTTAACCAACGTAGCAAGCGAAGAGGAAATGAAAAAAAAATGGTATGAATTGTGTTGTTTTTTTCTTCAGTTTTCAAATACAATCGTTGAGTAAAGACGGCAAAGTGAGTGAATAAATCAGTGCTTTGAGAAATTATGTTCAATACATTTTTTAATTGGAAATTTTAAATTGAATCAAAAAGTTGAATAGACATAGTTTATTGGACTAGGTAGAAATCGCATTTAATATTGGTAATTACATCAATACATTTTTTATATACATACATATATACTTATGTATATTTGACATTTCATTTGCAGATGCCGATTTCCCGCTGATGATTTCAACTTTGAGAAATGTGTTTTATTTCACAACTAAATTTGTTTGCAGAACTCTAACATATGTTATGTTTGGGACTGGTTGCAAACAAATATATGTTTGCTGCAAAATATGTTTGGGACATATGTTAGAGAGGCCTTTTTTTCTCCGTGTACGAACACAAGACTGCGAATTATTGGTGAACAAACGATCCACAAGCTGCGAATCTGAACTAAAGTGTCTGGTTCTCTTTGTCTCTATAAAACATCCACTTTAACCTCTAATCTTTCCTACAAAACGTTTTCAGGATGAATAGGCCATAAGTTTTCCGAGTAAAATAGATATCGTTTACGACAGCTACTCGTCCTTTAGCCCAAACTGGGCTAACCAATTAAAAAACTCAATGTTCCTTTAAAAAAAAATAATATGTAAATTTTATTTCATGCGATCCTGACTCTAGCAATCATTTGCTGTGTTTCATTTTCCATTAAAACCCCACGACATATTTTTTTAATTAAAAATACTACTTAATAATATGAAGATAAATAAAATGCAGCCCATTTTGTCGAACATATCCCCCAGAGACTTTCCGAAGTTGTTTTGTAAGCAGTCTGGGTTTCATGCAGGAATTTCTAGTATTGCCTTTCACAAATTACTGGCAGACCTCTATGTGGAGGTAAAGGTACGGTGAGGGGGCATTGGCCAAGGGTATTTCAATGATTTCGATTTGATGTCAACATTCCACAGACATAACTTAAGATAACAACAACAGACCAACAAACAAAAAAGAAGAAGCAGCACAAATATCGCAGGCTTTATTGGTCACATAGTAAATTGCAACATTTACTCCTCGACAACACAGTCTTCTTTTCCTCGTATGATTCGACTTGTTGTAGTTGTTGCTGGAAGTTTCTTCTTCTGTGATTTGAGTGTTTCTTCCTCTTCGTGTTTGTTTTGTACGCTAATAAAATGTTAAAATAATTGCAATTGTAAACTCCAAGAAACGGAAAAAAACAAACTTTAGTAAATAAAACTTGCAATAAATGGTCAGAGAGGCCATTTACGATAAATGAAAATGGAAACAGAAACAGAAGCAAAAGTAATGTCAATGAAGCACAAGCGAGATAAAAAAGGGTCTGCTGTTGGTTGGTTGCCTGGTTATGTATTGCTGCTGTTTGTCCAAATATGGTTTGAAAATTACCAAGGTATTCAATCTTGACCACTTTTGCTTTGACATACCATTCCCAAGATCAAGAATTCATGAAAAAAGACTGTAAACACAAAATTGTTTGTAACAGTGGTGAGGAATATTACGAGAAGTTAAATAAGGAAGTAGTGGCGGGATAAAATGTTGGCGAAAAAGCTGGAATAAGTTATACAAATTTTAAAATGAAGTGGAAATCAACATCGTCAATATATATAGATTTTCAACTAAAATATTTAGAAACATAGTGGGTCTTCCTCACTCAAATCCGCTTTAAATGTCTTAAATTTCTCGGCACAAATATAATTTGTCACCTTGCATATTATCATGTCTATTTGACAGATTTTTTGTCTCAAATTCCATAGGTTGCACTGTTAATTTTAATCTCCTAACCCAGATAGTACCCTTCAAACCCAGTTCACTATTTCCAACTAAACCCTGTTAATGAATTCGGTTTGGGCTTGAATAAATTTGTGGTTGGAGTTTTTTCCTCAGCTTTATGGTCATGTTATGTTTATTATTATCATTTCAAAGATGCTTTTTGTTGGGGAATTTTGATAAAAACAAAACATACCAACACACTCACACTTACACTTCTTCCCAAAAGCTATAATCATTAATAAACAAAAACACAAAAAATCGAATAAAAGAGACAAGAAACACAAAAAACCCTCATGACGAAGAAGAAATCTAAAACCACCAAAATATGTTGAGATTTGAAATGGTTTCTTTGCATTCAGTGGTGATGGCAACGATTTTTCAATAATAAAATCAAAGGTTGGGTAGTATTGAAAGAGGGAATATGTGTTGTGCCGGGAAAGACACATGTGTGAGGAAAGTTTTGTTATCTTCGAAGCTACAATCAGCCACAAAACCCAGCATCTCTTCACTTTAAATAATAATCATCATTATGGTAAAACAATTCGATTATTTGGGATTTTTGGGAGGTTATATACCATATCAGATTTTGAGTACCTTCATTAGTTCGACGAAACTAAACAACGCTTAATTAAGCTTACATATGGCTAAATAGTGAAGAAAAATAATTGCCATTAATTTCTGGAATTTGTACAAATTAAGTTTTACAAGGGTCGAGACGACTATCTCAATTCAATGATGTGATGCTGTGTCTTCGATGGTGCTACATACATCCATCCATCCATCCATCCAACCAAAATATACATTTTTTGGATAATTGTACTCCGTGTTTCTTTTTTGTTAATCATTATGCGTTGAGTGCGTAGCAAATCACATAATAAAGGAATGAAAAAAAAACTTTATAAAATCTTTGATATCATTTGATGATTATTTCCATGGCATTCATAAATAGTCATGACACGATACCTTCCCTTGTTTAAGAACGATGATGCTGGTATTTTTCCAAATATGGTATGTACAATGCTGCACAGTATTCTGATGAGGTGTAAATCAAACACAAATCAAAGGAGAGGCAACTATGCAGTAACACCTAAAAGAGTTAGTAAGATAATCGGCTTTTGTAACAAATATTGTTAAGATTTTGAAATATTTAAGGCATTAACAAAAGTTTTTGCACAGAAATTCAGACTTGTAACAGACATTTTGAACGGAGAGAAAAAAATATAGTAAAGGGAAAAATATTTTGATAGGTATTGGGAACATATAGTAATCTAAACCCTAAATTATAAGATAACCTTAACCCATGTAGATTGAAGATCCATGCGTTCAACTGTTTTATTGTGGAAATTTATAGCTTCGTTCCTGTACTTTTTAATGGTAAAACTCGTAAAAGAGAGAACTGCAAAAAAATTGTTCTCACACACAAGTTTTTTGAAGTAGTTCGGGAACGGAAAAATGGAAAATACGTCAAAAAAAACTGGAACAAATGTCAAAGTCGGCGTATCAGCCAATCAGACGCCGGCAACCATGTTACTATTTTTTTTACTCGCCCAAATTTGTCGTGTAAAAAGTTTTTAAAGAAAGCGTCATTCAGCGCCATTTTTGTTTAAAGAGAAGTGAACATTTTACAACTTTTTTTGTGTACGGGAACGCTTTTTCAAGTAAAATGTGTAAAAGTCTGCAGTCCAACAATAAAAAACGCCAACAGTCGTAAAAAATGTTAAAACTTTTTAGTTCTGGAACACAGCTTATATAACTTGTACAGCTCGTAATTTATTTATTAATAGAGGCTGGTCCAATTATCATTCGAAGATTTTTTCTCACAAACACACCATCTGCTCGACGAGTCTTCAATTCGCATGCCTTGGTATAAGTATCGTGTAGGATGATACACATACATACGCAATCCTTCCTATATTGTAAGAATGCCACTTGGACAGTATTTTTGGAACATTCGGGAAAATTATGAAGAATAAAGTTTTAGCGTTGAAGCAAACACCACAAAGACTACTAAAACCAGTAAGGAAAGGATCAAAGTCGGGCGGGGCCGACTATATGATACCCTACACCACTGTGAATAGGTAAAATATACATGGGAGCTAAATACAAATGTGAACAGATTACGATATAATTTGGCACATATGTATATTTCTAGACCAAACACCGTCACAAATTCCAAATTTCATCAAAATTGGACAGATACAGCGTTTTTGGTGCATCAAATACTTCAAATGGGCGAAAATATGTATGGAAGCTATATCTAAGGGCCTGTTTATGTATGTCGATAAGAAAACGAATGCGGAAGAAAAACTACCAAATTTGAGTGTGTATTTAAAATTTGTTTTTTGTTTTGAAGCAAAAGCAAATGAAATAATATTTCAAAAACTAAAGTTTGGGTGTCTTTCATGCGCACACATTTACGTTTCGAAATACATAAACTGGGGGTAAATCTGAACCGATTTCGATATAATTTGGCACATTTATCTATAGACCTAATTCCATCACACATTCCAGTGGACAGATACAGCGTGTTTGGTGCATCAAATACCTCAAATCGGCCGAAAATATATATGGGAGCTAAATCCAAATCTGAATCCATTTTCACCAAAAGCAATATCGCTCTTCATTAGGCTAAAAAAATGATCTTCCCCAATTTTCAGCCAAATCGAACAATAAATGCGACCTGTACGTTGCGAACGGACGGACGGACATGCATAAATTGACTCAGAAAGTGATTCTATGCATATCCCTAGAAGTAACTATGGGTCCATCTCTTTTCCTTAGGCATGTTACATACAAATGCACTAACACATAATACCCTTACCACAGGGTGGTGTAGGGTATAAAAAGAATTGCGACAATTCGGATCCCATACTTCAGGAAGTATAGGCTTCACCCAGAAAAGTTTTAATATTGTATTAAGTGATCACAATGACTAGACCGCTCCGAGAAGTAGCATTTAACAGGATTAAAACTCAAAAGAATTGAACGTTTGCGGAGGAGGTATAACGAATGGTTTTGTCTAGTGGTAAGGTAGGCTCAGTCACTGCTAGGGTTGTCCTAAGGACCCACAAACCGTATGTAAAACACGAGTGCTTATAATTTCAATATTTATTATAGTGCTCTGGTGTCTAAGTTACGAATAATATGTGAAGAATGTGGATTGATCAAATAGTTGTTGTTGACTCGTTAACAATCGGATAGTTGTTGTCGGTAATCAGATTGTTGATATCGGTTCGTTGACAATCGGGTGGTGGTTGTCGGCTTGATGGTAAAGGAGGTTGTTGATATCGGCTCGTTAACAATAAGTGGTTATTTTCTGCTCGACGGTTGCCGGGTTGTTATTCTTCTCTACATTACTCGGGTTGTTGTAGGAACCGGTCAACCGGATGGCTGTCTGCTCAACAGTTGTCGGGTGTGACTCGGCTATGCACTCGGGTTGCTGTCAGCTACGAATAATCGGATGGCTGTCGGCAAGGCGGTCGCCGGGTGTGTGTCAATATGTAGGAGCTGGCTATGAGCGATGAGCTTGGAGGTTCTGAGAGTTTGGAGTTTGCTAAGAGCTTGATCGAATCGTGGCTAACGAGTATCGAGACATTTGTCAGCATGGGTCCACGTCTTCTTACCGCCCCCATAGAACGGTATCTCCCGATTTCCGATATTTTGAAGATTGTGGCCTCAACATCACACTTAAATGGCTGACATTTTGTATAAAGTCTTCGTTGGGACTATAAAAATTTCCACCTGAAATTTGTCAGTATAGGTCCACGTCTTCATATAGCCCCCATAGAACGGTACCTCCCGATTTTCGGAATTTTGAAAGTTGTAGCCTCAATATCCCTCCGAAATGGCTGCAATTTGGTATTAAGTCTTCCTTGAGGGTAAACAACTTTCCACCTAAAATTTGTCGGTTTAGGCCTTCATATAGCCCCCATAGAAGGATACCTCCCGATTTTCGGTATTTTTAGGTTGAAGCCGTGGTTATACATTTCTCTATTTTATTGACTTGTCTGAAAAGAATTTTAAAAAGAAAAATTTAACATACAAACATTTTTGTACCTATTACTGAAATATTTGTTGCATAAGAAAATATGTAAAATGCATACATTTTGCATATGCAAAAATTTATGCATTTTGCATAGTTTTGCATATGACGTATGTTTCGATTGCAATTTAATCAGAAGCCAAAACTATGCCCAGTCCCAAAATTTGACATGAATCGGACCAAAAATAGGGGTTGCATAAAATTCCGCTATCTAGTAATGAGGGAGTGTAGGAGTTTATGAAACGGTCACGTTGCAGAGGTACTAGATGGCATAAATTTCATTCCATTCATTCAATGAACTATTATAGTCCATTTGGAATTGAATCTAATTTTCGGAGTCATTGCCTCTGATAGTTTCCGTGTCTAACGATTGTCACCTTTTGTGCCACGAACAACATTTATTACTGCAAATAGGACCATAGGAATTATATTCGGTAAAAATTGCAAAAAACCTCTAATAGCCCTTAGCCATTTTTAATTTTTGTTAGGGAGGTACCCGAAGGTGTTGTCCGATATATATTGTCTTGGGTATAATTTTGAGAGTCATTCATTACCAGGCATTTTTGTTGGTTACCGTAGGATATTTTTGGAGAGCTTTTGGATCCCTATGTCTGGAAGCATGGACGTCCCAAAGTAAAAACGTTATATCGCTGTAAACAATAGCACAAAAGGTACCTTCGAAAAAAAAAATTCAAAATAATTCTCGAAAAGTCCTTAAACAGTACTTATCTGAACTATTTGAACTTTTGTTCCGATATGGGCATTCTGGGAACTTCTTGTATGTTTTTAAATAAATTTTACAATGCTCGAAATTTCGACATTATCGGATACTCAATTCGTAAGTTATAGTGCTCATCGGTCAATTTGGTCGGTGCCGCAGGATTTTTCAGACCTTTTGGACCATTATCTTAGTAGTACAGACTTGCCCACGAAAAAATAGTACAGTCGCAATAGGATCTGCTAGGACAACCTGCTGGAAAAAATCAAAACGACCCGAGGCATGTCCTCAAACTGTACTGAACAAATTTGAAATATATTTTGAGTACTACCCAAATATTTGAAACGTACACTGTTTGTCATTTTTTGAGTCATGGTTTATTAACCATATTCTGAGACCACTGCGTGATAGAAGACCAAAAATAAGAAGACACGTGTCCCGGCGTTTTTTCCTATGTCTTCAACATTCGCGGTTACGGCCCACAACGACCTGAGCCTTTGATGTCAATATGGATCATTTTGTCAGGCCCATATCTTCTAAACCGCTAAGAATTTGGGTTTATTTGTGGAAGCAAAGTTGTAGCTCTCGTCCTAAAGAATAATAATTGTGAGCACGTAAAATATATTCAACCTCATCTTCAAGCTCAAAATCGTCAACGTCAAGTTTCCATTATAATTTTTTCTCGGATTTTAGTCTGTAGATATCAAACCGATCAAAATAGAAGCAATCAAAAATATTCCTTAGACCTCAATAAGCAACTTTCTAGAACATACGAACTCTGTAGCAACGGTTCTTGATGGCCAAAGTACAACTTTTTGCAACATACGAAATGTTTATGAACGGTTCTTAAATCCGAAAATATCCAAAAACTTTTGAAAATATTCGATTTTTATATTTTTTTCTCCTATTCTGGTCCACAGATACCAACCGCCCAAAAATTAAAGATACAGTCAACTACAAAAATGTACCTAAGATTTCAATAAACAAGTTTTTAGAACATATGAAGATTCTAGGAATGACTCTTTGAGCTGAAATTCGATTATTTTAAATCATTATTTCCTTTTCAGGTCCGTAAATAACAAATAACAAACCTTGAGTTTTGAACAGTCTGCTATTTCTAGACCTGAGCAGAGGAAACATTCAAAATAATTTTATTGTTTCAGGTTTGCTTCCACCAGTAAACCCAAATTCCTAGTGGTTTAGGAGATATATGCCTGACAAAATGATCCCTTTTGATATCAAAACATCAGGTCTTAGGGTGACCATAACCGCGAAAGTTGAAGATATAGGGAAAACGCCGGGACACGTGTATTCTTATTTTTGGTATTATATCACACTGCTGTGTCAAAATAGGGTTAATACTTTTCGTGTCGCATAGTGTTATCTTTGTCTGAAAGAAATGTTACGATGGGCAAAATCTGGACCAAATTCGTTACCCGCTTCGAGACACTTTTTGTATATTTTACTTACAAAACATAAAATTTTGTCCGTTGGGCCCCCCGGAATGGTGTCGAGATACATTTCTGACTACGTCCCTGCGCTATTTTAGCAAAACAATTTTAAACATTTATAAGGAAGATACCGACAAGAGTGGACCGACATGTCCCATGTAATCTAAGTTTAGACAACATACAACGATGTTTGGAACATATCGGTTGATCCGGTCGGTATTTATCGTGCACATCAGCTAGATAAGCCGACTGAGAGATGGACAGACAGAGCTAAATCTACTCCAAATTGTCCGAAACTAATTTTGTTCAAACAAAACATTATGTCGATGAAGCGCAGATCGTATTAAAGAGTATATGGTAAATTTCAAATTTCCTTTACAATTCCATCGAAAAAAAAAATTAAAAAATGTTGTACAAGCACATTCACGATTTTTGGTACATGGTTTAAGAAAAAAATCGTGGTTTCAAATCCTTTCGCGTTCACAAAATTGGATGCTGCGCCCAAAAGTTATGGGGGATTTTATTCCCTTATAAAGAAAAAATATTTAAAAATTCCCTTTGTGTTATAATACCAAAATGTATATATAAATCGGTAACAGCATTTAATATCTATCCGTAGACGCCTAAATATTTGCTAAATTTATATTCATTTTCGCGGAAAATCAAAAAATAATGAAGGAATCTTGGAGTAAATTTTATTTATTCTAACTCAGAGTCCATAAAAATCTCTACAAAAATAAATTAAAAATACGTACAGAATCTAAACAATGTCCAGAAAAATGTGAGACCAAAATTTTATAGATTAGGATTTTAAATTGCATATTGCAGCTACAACAAAAGACAAAATTTATTATTGAACCTTATTTCAAGAATATATTTTTTGGTTTAATACGAAAAATTTGAGAACATTTTTTGGGAGTTATTCTACTATTTCGCTAAATTTCCAAACAAAACCTGAATTATTTTACTAAAACCTCTTCAAGGAAAATAGTTTATCATCGTGAAAGTATAATTGCTTAGTGTGATAAGCAGTAGAATTAGGCAATAAAGAGTGATATTGATATTACAATCAAAGAAAAAACATAAAAGTTAAAAACCGTATAACGCGCGAAATAGTTAAAATCAGTTGAGGCGCATGTGATTTTCGCATAGAGCGAGTGCATCTCTGTCAATATGTTTGCATTGTTCCATGTTTTATTCAGCGACCAAAGTGTGCCATCAGTTGCATCTTACTACACCAAAATGCTTCATGTGGGTAAAAATAACGCGATGTTCATATGATTATAAGGCGCATCCGATTTCAGTGACCACCTGTTAAAAATACATCAGTAAGACAAATTTTATACAGATTCGTCATAAGAATACTACTCCCGAATCTCTTTAATTTATGACACACCTTTTTGACAAATATTATAATCGCGTATCAAGGATTCCATTTATGTAAAAAATTTTAAGGGAAATCGCGGTTTAGTATGCGGATTAGTCAAAATAACATTTTGCTTATTTTCCTATTTTCAGGGTATCTATATCAGCGGTTTTAGTGGATGGATTCGATCGCGGTAGGGCTCATTTAATCCGGCGCGGAAAAAACTGAAATCACGCGGGGTTCAAGGGTACCTGAGTCAAAGTTGTAAATTTTGAAGCCAAAAAGTAGGTTTTTAAAGAAAATTTACGCACCAAAATTTCGACTTTGGACTTCTATTACTAGGGAGCTGTAGGGAGCACACTCATGAGATATACATCAAACGACGTGGAATCATGAGTTCTACAATCCAATAAATAGTTTAGGTCATTATCTGGTTGCGCCCCCCAATTATAAGAAAAATTCAAAAAACCCTGATTTCAAAACTTCAAAATGTCCTCATCGATTTAAGGGGGATGCACTGTATACATCGAGAAGTCATATATTAGAACCATGTTGCCCAAGGGGTATTCTTCAATTCTTTCTTTGAGCTCAGGTCTGAATTTTCCCTGGTTTGACCAGAAATCAAGAAAAAACACAAAAAAACTTGCTAACTTCAACATATTTTTACCCATTTTTTATATTACTACCAACACAGCTTCCACGTAATTTATTTATTATGGTCTATATTATGAGACTCCGGCTAAAACACTTCAATTAATATAAACATATTCATATTATATAAAATATATTGACAGGTCGCGACTTATTAAATGGTGAACCTCAACTTCAACGATTGTAAAACATTTTTAAATATTACCATATACCCTCGTTAGCCTACGGGCAGAGGGTGTAACTCAAACGAAGGAAATTATATTTCGAAAATTTAAGTTTGAGCGTTCCCGTTCGTTTTACTTTTCTCTGCGAAGTAGAGAAATTAATATTTGGGAGCCACCTTGGTGCAGTGGTAAGCAAATCCGCATTGCACTCAGAAGTTCTACGGTTCAATCAACATTTTCGGCGGTGGCAAAACCACTCAGTGTTATACTGGCTTACATTACGTGGTGTCGTAAGATAAGCCGTTCGGACTCGCCATAAACAGTAGGTCCCATTGAATCGGCGTGCATTCATTGATATGAGAGATATCTTCCTTGTCCCTTCGCGGGTGTTGTGGGAACATATCGCACCTGTTCAACAAAAGGGTAGTTACTCAAAATTTTGACATTATCACTTTTTATTGAAAAACGATGCAAAATGATCAACTTCACCCATTGTAAAAATCTCTCATTATATTGTTTTCTCTTTCGTAAAAAAATACCGTGACCGTTCTTGTCTTCAGAGTTACTAGTAATTTATCAACAGTTTTATAGAAATTTTGAGTTACTACCCTTTTATTGAAAAGGTGCGATATGTGTATAAAATTTGGTCTATCCGCCATATGCTTCGGCCAACTTTTTTGGTACCTGCCTCAGAACGTCAAAAAATTTTACGTGCTTAATTTTACGTGGTCCTGGATTGTAGTTCATCAGAAGACCTGTATGAGATATTCTGTCTATATATGACCTGAAGGAGGTCTTCCATCAATCTTTTATTTATTTTTTTATTTATTTATTTATTTATTTATTTATTTATTTATTTATTTATTTATTTATTTATTTATTTATTTATTTATTTATTTATTTATTTATTTATTTATTTATTTATTTATTTATTTATTTATTTATTTATTTTATTTTTTAATGTTTCCTATCTTTTATACGTTCTTAAAGTTACAGTAGATTATCACTTCCAACATTTTCTGTCTACTAGCAACAGCACCCATTTCCGTATATATCCCTTTAACAGCGACTCATAGACTTCTTTATAATATGCAAATTTCTCGAGATAGAAGGTTCACCCACTAGTCAACATTCACATACCGATAAATACTTCAATTGAACAAAACAAAAAAAAAAAAAAAACACATAACTGACATTCTCACATAATTGCTCACCAATTCTGTCTATGGCATAACTGAAACACTTTGTTTCACAGGGAGCAAAACAAAAAAACCATGTGCAAGAAAAAATAAACATGTTTTACAGGAGCGTCATCACGATCAGAGTAGCAAACCAGAAATACGGTCAACAACCAACAAATCGTCATGATCATCATTATTAAGATTGTGGTGGCGGTAGTTTTCGTCATCATCCAGCACACAACAACTACAACAGCAACAAATGTTGCACCATTATAATCTCCTTTAGAAGCGGGAATAAAAATATCTGGAACCGGTAGAGAATCCTTGACCTAATGTGTTATTATTAGCGGGCACCACAAACTGCTGATTGGTCTGTTGGCTGGATGGCTGTATACCGGGATCAGATCAACTTTAACACTGGTTTTTGGGTGACTAACAACCTAAACAGGTAGCAACAACAACAGCAATCCAGACGCCTGCAACATAGCCAGTCAAACAAGCAGCAGCAGCTGGTCATCCAGGCAGCCAGTCGGGCAGTCAGGTATTCTCAATACAGTTTAGAGTAACTAGCTTGCCATTCAGCTGGGCTGACTTGACTGCCTGCCTGCCCGCCAGCCAAATGGGCAACAAGCACCACATTTATTTACTAATATCATTACCAAAGTTCAAATCCAGTTCGTGTTCAAATCGACAAAACTTGTTCCTCCCGACACCACCACCAGCAGCAACAGCAATCACATTAAACGCTTATTGCTGATGTTCAAATGCTGATTTTCAAGTTGTTGTTGTTGCCTTTTTTGATATTTGGATTTATCATAAAACTGTTTGGACCGGCTTATTTCGCACGCTCTACTAGTGGGTGAGGTCAGTAACAACAAGTAAAACAGTTTGTTTTGGAAAATCGGGACTCTCCTTAATTTCGGAATAAAAAACAAGAAAATAAAACAATGTCAGTTTAGATCATAATGAATATGATGATTGTGATCATTTATATCCTGACATTGTGATGCAGCTACGTTACTACTGCTCCCATCCTATCACGCTTACACGTTGTTGCTTTTGTGTGGGTTGCGGAGCCTTGTTTGTATTGCTTGCAGCAACATGTTTCTTGTTTGTTTGCCGGCACCAACAATCCCCTCGAATAAACATTTCAAATCAAATCAAGTTTATATTTTTTGCTTTTGTCAAATTGTCAGATTATTGACATCTATCCGAAGGTAATCGAAAACAATTTTGAGTGTTTTTTTGTAGGTTATTGAACGGGTATTTGAAAGTGTTTTTAGTAAATTTGCTGATGATATTGTTGTAGTTGTTGTTGTTTGATGTATGAACTTTTCGTCTCGTGACTTTGAATCTGTTGCTTGTCAATAGAAACCAAGTAATAATAGGGTCGGTCATTGCTCCAAGAGTTTTGATAACTTACTGGAGAAAAAAAAACAATACCAAAGAAAAGTTTGACATTTGAGAGTTAAGCGGAAAGTTTTAATATCAAATAGGCTTTTTCCGCAGGGTTATTTATTTCATTGTGATCTTTTGGTGGGCTTTTTTTCTTTGTCATAAGTATTACTGACAGAATTTATCAGGAAAAAAATCAATTCTCTGGAATTCTGAATAAATATTTAAAATTTATTTTATACAAAAAAACTTCAAGAAACTGTATAAAAACCTTATCTCAGGAACTTGGAATCATGGGGTTTCTTTCCACCAATAGAAGACAGCCTGTATGAGATCTTCTTGCAATAAAATACCTTTAGGAGGCCTCCAATCAGTAGAATGCATGAGGTCTTCTTTCTATAGAATAATTTTAGGAGGTCATTAATCAAAACATTGAGGCCATTAATCGAAAGATGATCTGTAGAAGACCTTCTGAAAATATAATATCTGTAAAAGGTCTTCGGTCAATTGATGACCCGTAAGAGGTGTTCTATGAATGAAAGACCTGTAGGAGGTCTTTCATCAATAGTAGAAGGTCTTTTATCAATGGAAGACCTGTAAGAGGTTTTGTTTCTATCAGGCCTTTTATCATAGAAGACCCGTAGGAGGTCTTCTATCTATTTTAGAGGACCTGTAAGAGGTCTTCTATCTATTATAGAATACCTGTAGGAAGTCTTCTACCATGGAAGACCTGTTTGAGGTCTTCTATCTATCATCGAACACCTGTCTTTTACCATAGAAAACCGTAGGAGCTCTCTGTCATAGAAGACCTATAGGCATCTTCTTTCAGTAGAAGACTTGTAGGAGGATTCCATGACCACGACCATCAATAGCAGACCTATAAGAGGTCTCCTATCAATTGTAAACCTGTAGGAGGTCTTCGATCTGTAGAGGACCTCTAAAAAATTTTAGAGATCGTCTATCAATCTAAATCCTGTAGAAGGTGTTCTATCAATAGAAGACATGTAGGTATTTTATCAATAGAATACCTATATGAGCTCTTCTATCTATAGAGAACCGTTGGGAGGTTTTCTATCTATCGAAGATCGGTGGGAAGTCTTCCATCTATGGAAGACCGGTGGGAGGTCCTCTATCTATAGAAGACCGGTAGGAGGTCTTCTGTCTATAGAAGACCCACAGGAGGTCTTCTATCTATAGAAGACCCACAGGAGGTTTTCTTTCTCTAGAAGACCTATAGGAGGTCTTCTATCTATGGAAGACCTGTAGGAGGTCTTTTATCTATAAAAGAACTATAGGAGGTCTTCTATATATAGAAGGCCTGTTGGAGGTCTTCTATATATAGAAGGTCTTCTGTCTATAGAAGACCTGTTGGAGGTCTTCCTGTAGGACGTCTTCTGTCTATAGAAGTCTATAGAAGACATGTAGGAGGTATTCTATCACAGAAGACCTGTAGGAGGTCATTCTATCTATAGAAGACCTGTAGGAGGACTTCCTGTAGCTTCCCCCTGTCTATAGAAGACCTGCAGGAGGTATTCTATCACAGAAGACCTGTAAGAGGTCTTCTATCTATAAAAGACCTGTAGGAGGTCTTCTATCTATAGAAGACCTGAAGGAGATCTTCTCTCTATAGAAAACCTGTAGGAGGTCTTCTGTCTATAGAAGACCTGTAGGAGGTCTTCTGTCTATAGAAGACCTGTTGGAGGTCTTCCTGTAGGAAGTCTTCTGTCTATAGAAGTCTATGGAAGACATGCAGGAGGTATTCTATCACAGAAGACCTGTAGGAAGTCATTCTATCTATAGAAGACCTGCAATAGGACTTCGTGTAGGAAGTCTTCTGTCTGTAGAAGACCTGCAGGAAGTATTCTATCACAGAAGACCTGTAAGAGGTCTTCTATCTATAAAAGACCTGTAGGAGGTCTTCTATTTATAGAAGACCTATAGGAGGTCTTCTATATATAGAAGGCCTGTTGAAGGTCTTCTATCTATAGAAGACCTGAAGGAAATCTTCTCTCTATAGAAGACCTGGAGGTCTTCTGTCTATAGAAGACCTGTTGTAGGTCTTCCGTCTATAGAAGACCTGTTGGAGGTCTTCTGTCTATAGAAGACCTGTTGGAGGTCTTCCTGTAGGAAGTCTTCTGTCTATAGAAGTCTATAGAAGACATGCAGGAGGCATTCTATCACAGAAGACCTGTAGGAGGTCATTCTATCTATAGAAGACCTGTTGGAGGACTTCCTGTAGGAAGTCTTCTGTCTATAGAAGACTTGCAGGAGGTATTCTATCACAGAATACCTGTAAGAGGTCTTCTATCTATTAAAGACCTGTAGGAGTTCTTTTATATATATAAGGCCTGTTGGAGGCCTTCTGTCTATAGAAGACCTGTTGGAGGTCTTCTGTCTATAGAAGACCTGTTGGAGGTCTTCCTGTAGGAAGTCTTCTGTCTATAGAAGTCTATAGAAGACATGCAGGAGGTATTCTATCACAGAAGACCTGTAGGAGGTCATTCTATCTATAGAAGACCTGTTGGAGGACTTCCTGTAGGAAGTCTTCTGTCTATAGAAGACCTGCAGGAGGTATTCTATCACATAAGTAGGAGTTCTTTTATTTCTAGAAGGCCTGTTGGAGGTCTTCTATATATAGAAGGCCTGTTGGAGGTCTTCTATCTATAAAACACCTGTAGGAGGTCTTCTATATATAGAAGACCTGCAGGAGGTCTTCTCTCTATAGAAGACCTGTTTTAGGTCTTCTGTCTATAGAAGACCTGTTGGAGGTCTTCTGTCTATAGAAGACCTGTAGGAGGTCTTCTGTCTACAGAAGACCTGTAGGAGGTCTTCTGTCTACAGAAGACCTGTTGGAGGTCTTCTGTCTACAGAAGACCTGTTGGAGGTCTTCTGTCTATAGAAGACCTGTTGGAGGTCTTCCTGTAGGAAGTCTTCTGTCTATAGAAGTCTATAGAAGACATGCAGGAGGTATTCTATCACAGAAGACCTGTAGGAGGTCATTCTATCTATAGAAGACCTGTTGGAGGACTTCCTGTAGGAAGTCTTCTGTCTATAGAAGACCTGCAGGAGCTATTCTATCACAGAAGACCTGTAAGAGGTCTTCTATCTATTAAAGACCTGTAGGAGTTCTTTTATATATAGAAGACCTGCAGGAGCTATTCTATCTCGGAAGACCTGTAAGAGGTCTTCTATCTATTAAAGACCTGTTGGAGGTCTTCTATATATAGAAGGCCTGTTGGAGGTCTTCTATCTATAGAAGACCTGTAGGAGGTCTTATGTCTATAGAAGACCTGTTGGAGGTCTTCCTGTTGGAAGTCTTCTGTCTATAGAAGTCTATAGAAGACATGCAGGAGGTATTCTATCACAGAAGACCTGTAGGAGGTCATTCTATCTATAGAAGACCTGTAGGAGGTCATTCTATCTATAGAAGACCTGTAGGAGGACTTCCTGTAGGAAGTCTTCTGTCTATAGAAGACCTGCAGGAGGTATTTCATCACAGAAGTCCTGTAAGAGGTCTTCTATCTATAAAAAACCTGTAGGAGGTCTTCTATATATAGAAGACCTGCAGGAGGTCTTCTCTCTATAGAAGACCTGTTGGAGGTCTTCCTGTAGAAAGTCTCCTGTCTATAGGAGACCTGTAGGAGGTCATCTTCCTGTAGGAAGTCTTCTGTCTATAGAAGACCTGCAGGAGGTATTCTATCACAGAGGACCTGTAGAATGTCTTCTATAAATACAGAAGGCCTTTAACAGGTCTTCTATTGGTATAGAAGGCCTGTAGGAGGTCTTCTATTAGTAGAAGACCTGTAGGTGGTTTTCATCATAGAAGACCTGTAGGAGGTCTTCTAACAGTAGATGACCTGTTGATGTCTTCTATCAATAGAGGACTTGTAGTAGGTCTTCTGTCAGTATAGAACCTGTTGAGGTCGTCTATCAATAGATGACCTGTTGGAGATCTATCAGAAGAATACTTCCACAGATATTCTTGTATCAATAGATGACCTGTAGGATGTCTTCTGTCAATAGAAGCCTTGTAGTAGGTCTTCTATTAATCGAATATCTGTAGAAGGAAGAAGACCTCCTACAGTTTAATGTAGGAGGCCTTTCATCATGGAAACCCTCTAAGACATTTTCTTTCTGTAGAAAACCCGTAAGAGATCTTCTATCGTAGAAGACCTGCAGGCTGTAAGGAGATCATTTATTGATAGGATACCAGTAGGTGGTCCATCATCAATAGGAGATCGGTAGGTGGTATTCCATCGATAGAAGACCTGCAGGAAAACATAATGAGGTATTCTAAATATAGAATACCTTTGGAGGTCTTCTACGTATAGAAGTATTGTAAGTAGCTTTATATATATATTTCCATTACTTTTACAATAAATGTTAAATTTTTGTGCAGTTTTTGTCATGCCGATTGATTCGCTGACAATCGAGGTAACTGCTCGTTGTATCATGGAAACTATGTTTTTATTGTTCAGCTACGAAAGGATTGGCGTATAAGTATTTCGATCATTTTTAAACAGCTTTATAAAACTGTGTGGGCAGTATACGCCTTTATATCCACACACACACACACAACTTATTTACTGTAATCGATAACTGCTAGACTTAATGGCTTCGCACAGTTGAAACTGGTGCCAGCAGTTCCTTGGTTTCTCACGTAATGCCGTCTTTAAACGACAACTCTCGAATAAAAGTTGTTCCAAGAATTGCCAACAATTAACATTTGCCCTGGAAGGAATCCCAGCAAATCAGTTTGTTTATTATTCCCGTGTTTATTCAAAATTTTGTGATAATTTTTGTTGTTTAGCTTTATTGGCATAATTTTTTGCTTTTCTTTTGCTTCTGCTGCTGCTGTTGTGGTGGAAACATTAGTTGTGTGGTTTGATTGGAACGAAGGTAGATTGGTTGGTAGTCTGTCTGCTGGTTCATAAAAAGTACTTTTGTATTGTTTGACATTTGTGAAGGAGTCAAACTAGTTCGACAACCACGTGCTGCGTCTGCTGCTGCTGCCAGGGTAGTACCACCGGTGATGAGGAGTTTGCTGCTGACTTGTTGGCTGATTTGCGGCCAGTGCACTTTATGTGGCGGCAGAAGCTTAGAGAGTACTACACATATTACTAATATGTTCCTGCTAAAGAGAGGGGGGTAATTTGTTGCCTTTAAGTATTTTCTGTTTTGCTAAGCTGTTTCATTTCTGATTTTTCTGTTGCTCTCTAGTGTTGTTGATTGTTGTGTTTTGTATTTAACCTTTTATCAAACTTGTTTAACATTTGCAGAGGTTGTTGTTGTTGTTGTTTGTTATCCTGTTTGCATTTCTTTGGTAAGTTGTGCACTCTGGTTGTTTGCTGTTGTTGTGATAAAATGTTGTTATGATGTCATCATCATCTTCGTACGTATGTTGATGGCGTTTTTTGTGTTGTCAAAGTGCTGCTTTTATTGTTTGTTGTTGCCTTTGTTTTGTTTTTCTTTCTTTTTGTATGTTAATTCCTGGAACAATAATTATTTGTGGGAAATTTGAAAACTTGTTTGTTAAGTATGTATGTTGTTATTTGTTATTGTTGATTGTCTGCATGTGTGTGTGGTTGTTTCTGAATATCCTGTAAATCCAGTCCAGGCTGACTGTTTGCCGTTTATTGTTGTATTATTTCTGTTTATTAATCATATGTATGCCAGTGCATGTGACCTTGACCTGAAAAGGGATTTAAAGTGGGATATTAAAAATTGGGTTGAAACAAACTGGATTTTTTTGGATAATCGGTGTTGAGAATAATTGTAGGGTTAAAGCTAAATTACATAAATCGTATTAATTATTTTATTTATTTATTTCAAATATTGATTATAATAAAAAATTACAATAAAATTATATAAAAAAATACCACTAGCATCTAAGGCTATCGTCTAAAAATAATTAATAATTGGAATTAGCAATGATGAATATTGGTGTATTAGAAAATGTCTAAAGAAATTTTTAGTTGTTTTAATTGAAACTAATGTTTTAAAACATTATAATAACTTTGAATGATTCTGTATTTATTCGCGCCGATAAATAACTTTCCCAGGGAAATTGGGCCACATTTTTCATCCAAAAGTCCGAGCAGCAGGATGTGCGACAAAGTTTCATCTAGCAGAGAAAAAACTACCATACATATATTTTTGCCTACCATATATATATTTGTCTATAGTTCTACCAAGACCTGCAAGAGATTCCTACGTTTAAAGGGCTGCATAAGGTGTTCGTACTGTTGGAGTTATTTTTTAAGAAAATTGTATATCTTTAAATGATATACAGAAGGTAATTGGTCTGTAGAAGCTATGCAATAAAATTGGAGCAGAAGAAAGTATTCCATTGATAGAACACCTATAGCAAACCTTACCTGAAAGAAAGGATGCTTCTAAAAACCGTTTCTGAAAGAAAGGGTGCTTCTATAGGACCTTTCTGAAAGATAGGGTGCTTCTATCAGTAGATGTTTTATAGTACAAGGTCAATAGGTCTTCTTACATTATACATATGCATATTTCCCTTTAACATACCCGAACGAACTATGGATACTTATCTCTGATTAATGAGAACTGCCCGATTTTATATTTAGATAAATAATATGGGATCTTCTTTTATCCTCGAGTCCAAACGGCGTGCCAATAATTGCCTTAGAAGAAAGGGTGCTCCTATAGACCCCTTTCTGAGAGAAAGGGTGCTTCTTTACAACCTTTCTGAGAGAAGGGTGCTTCCTTAGATCCTTTCTGAGAGAAAGGGTGCTTCCTTAGATCCTTTCTGAGAGAAAGGGTGCTTCTTTAGACGCTTTCTGAAAGAGAGGGTGTTTCTTTAGACCCTTTCTGAGAGAGAGGGTGCTTCTTTAGACCCTTTCTGAGAGAGAGGGTGCTCCTTTAGACCCTTTCTGAGAGAGAGGGTGCTTCTTTAGACCCTTTCTGAGACAGAGGGTGCTCCTTTAGACCCTTTCTGAGAGAGAGGGTGCTTCTTTAGACCCTTTCTGAGAGAGAGGGTGCTTATTTAAACCCTTTCTGAGAGAGAGGGTGCTTATTTAGACCCTTTCTGAGAGAGAGGGTGCTTATTTAGACCCTTTCTGAGAGAGAGGGTGCTTATTTAGACCAGCCATGCACGCGTCTTTACGAAAAAGTTAACTACAACTCTCTTTCCCATACAAAAACTCAAAATAGCATTCTCTTCTTGTGCACCATTGATTTAGACCCTTTCCGAGAGAGAGGTTGCTTCTTTAGACCCTTTCTGAGAGAGAGGGTGCTTATTTAGGCCCTTTCTGAGAGAGAGGGTGCTTCTTTAGACCAGCCATGCACGCGTCTTTACGAAAAAGTTAACTACAACTCTCTTTTCCATACAAAAACCCAAAATAGCATTCTCTTCTTGTGCACCATTGCTTTAGACCCTTTCTGAGAGAGAGAGGGTGATTCTTTAGACCCTTTCTGAGAGAGAGGGTGATTCTTTAGACCCTTTCTGAGAGAGAGGGTGATTCTTTAGACCCTTTCTGAGAGAGAAGGTGATTCTTTAGACCCTTTCTGAGAGAGAGGGTGATTCTTTAGACCCTTTCTGAGAGAGAGGGTGATTCTTTACACCCTTTATGAGAGAGAGGATGCTTCTTTAGAACCTTTCTGAGAGAGAGGGTGCTTCTTTAGACCCTTTCTGAGAGAGAGGGTGCTTCTTTAGACCCTTTCTGAGAGAGAGGGTGCTTCTTTAGACCCTTTCTGAGAGAGAGGGTGCTTCTTTAGACCCTTTCTGAGAGAGGGTGCTTCTTTAGACCCTTTCTGAGAGAGAGGGTGCTTCTTTAGACCCTTTCTGAGAGAGAGGGTGCTTCTTTAGACCCTTTCTGAGATAGAGGGTGCTTCTTTAGACCCTTTCTGAGAGAGAGGGTGCTTCTTTAGACCCTTTCTGAGAGAGAGGGTGCTTCTTTAGACCCTTTCTGAGAGAGAGGGTGCTTCTTTAGACCCTTTCTGAGAGAGAGGGTGTTTCTTTAGACCCTTTCTGAGAGAGAGGGTGCTTCTTTAGACCCTTTCTGAGAGAGAGGGTGCTTCTTTAGACCCTTTCTGAGAGAGAGGGTGCTTCTTTAGACCCTTTCTGAGAGAGAGTGTGCTTCTTTAGACCCTTTCTGAGAGAGAGGGTGGTTCTTTAGACCCTTTCTGAGAGAGAGGGTGCTTTTTTAGACCCTTTCTGAGAGAGAGGGTGCTTCTTTAGACCCTTTCTGAGAGAGAGGGTGCTTCTTTAGACCCTTTCTGAGAGAGAGGGTGCTTCTTTAGACCCTTTCTGAGAGAGAGGGTGCTTCTTTAGACCCTTTCTGAGAGAGAGGGTGCTTCTTTAGACCCTTTCTGAGAGAGAGGGTGCTTCTTTAGACCCTTTCTGAGAGAGAGGGTGCTTCTTTAGACCCTTTCTGAGAGAGAGGGTGCTTCTTTAGACCCTTTTTGAAAGAAAGGATTGGATCTGTGGCATCTTCCTTGGATACTGTTTGGAATAAAGCTCTTACTTTAAATTGAGAACATTATGTATATCTGTTACTAGATTACAATGCTCGTTTCTACAGGAGGAGAGAGGAAATTGAATTTTCGGACTTCATTCTGGCATTATCTTTTTCTGCAGAAAATATGTTAATCCTTATCTTCCGATACCTCTCTCGTGCGCCAAGCGTTGTTACTGATTTTAGAATAGTCCTATATGTCGCATTTTCTCTTCGGCAACAGCCCGACACTCCTGCTTATACCATTGGTTCCATGGTAGAGGTCTCTTGAATCCATGTATGAATTTTGCGGCTGTTTGCATAAAGTGGGAAATACTTTTCCACTGTGCTCATATGTAAACGGAACGAGGAGTGCTTTCGTTAACTAATTACGTGGAATATGAGTGAGTGGAATATGCCGTGGCTATCTATTGTGATTGCGACTTAGTGATATGCAACTTCCGTGTTGTGTTGGTTCGTGCTTTATTTATTACGTTTAATCGGGAACGTACCTTTGCTGCAACAAGGCTGTGACCTGAGTCGATGTTTGCTCCTCGGAATGATTGTAAATCCAACATGATCGATGCATGTCTTCCATCTATCACAACGTGATGAATTTGATTTCTTGTTTTTTGTTGATGTGGTGAATGTTGAGATGCTTACTTTAAGACCATTAAGAACCGTTTCTACAGAGTTCGTATGTCCCAGAAACTCGTTTACTAAGATCTAAGATACATTTTTCTAGTTAGTTGTTTGCTTCAATTTTGATCGGTTTGAAATCTGTGGACTAAAATCCGTGAAAAAATTAAATGGGTCAAATTTCGATTTTGACCTTGAAGGTGAGGTTGAATGGATTTTATGTGTTCACAATTATTATTCTTTAAGATGAGGGCTACAACTTTTCTTCTACAAGTAAACCCAAATTCTTAGCGGTTTAGAAGATATGTGCCTGACAAAATGATCTCTTTTGATATCTAGGCATCAGGTCTTTGGGGCGCATAACCGCGAAAGTTGAAGTGATAGAGAAAAACGCCGTGACACGTATCTTCTTATTTTGGGTCTTCTATCCCGCTGCGGTGTCAGAATATGGTTTATAATTTTAGTGTCGCACAGTGTTACTAACCTGACGCCCAACCCTCTTGTTGAGTGACTGAAATCTTTACTTCATCGTTCGTCGAATAACATATCGTCTGCTCCGTCGGAAAAGGTCGTAAGTCCCTTTCAATAAATTTTTCAGGAGGAAGAAAAAACATTACAGCGCTTTCTGTATTAAAGATTTTATTATGGTGGTAAAGGCAGTATTTTTCGTTTATTTATTCCGCTTCAATACCTGTAATTTGTTTGATAAAATTCCGTCGCGTTTGGAAGATAATTGGATGTCTTTGGACTTACGACCTTTTCCTTGTACAGTTTTGTATTTTTGTAGGGACTTACGACCTTTTCCTACAATTTACGGACGTTTTTAAATAAAATATTTATACTTTACAAAACAATGTGGAAAGGGTACTATAAGTTTGTTTTGTCCAATATTCGTGTAACATCGCGAAGTATTCGTCGTAGACCCCCTCCCCTTGATATATTTTTCATATCTTGACGAGATAAAGCTATCTAGCTATCAATTTTATACCGATCGTCACGAAATTTTGTGGAGAGGTCGGGTTCCGACCAGAAGTGACCCCATTAGATGTTTGTTATGATCGACCAAATCCACAATTTTTACCCGACTTTGTAGCTGTCCTGTAGATCGCAGTAATATTCCGATCGAAGCGAAATTTTAAGAATGATTTGAGTTTAAGACAAAGAATAAGCTTGCAATTTAACATGGTGATGAGATAATTATTAGCGGGTTTTATGGACCAAAACTTATGTGTGAAATCTAATATATAAAAGACAATGTGTGCATGTTCCGCGTAGGATCAAAAACGGCTAAACCGATGTTTTTTTGAAAATTTCAGAGAATATACAAGGAACAACCGAGGTGAAAATAGGCTTTATATTTTTTGAATTTCGGAGGGGTGGGGGCAGGCCCTATTTTTTAAAAAACGATTTTTTGCAAAAGTTATGAAAGTATCGGTCAGAAAATTAATTTGCGAGGATGTTTGGTATTGACGCCTTCATATAGCCCCCATAGAACGGTACCTCCCGAATTTCGGTATTTTGAAGGTTAGCCATATGGTTTTCCGAAATTGCTGAAATTTGGTATTTAGTCTACTTCATAAACAAAAGGAAACTAATTGAAGTAAAATTCAATACGACTCATGGTGGAGGGTATAACAAGTTCGGCCTTGCCGAATTTAACGACGTTCTTACTTGTTATTGATATTCACTTGATTTTTTTGTACAAATTTTTCAATATATGAGGTATTTGAACACATACAGCATCCCAGTTTTTATCAATGAAAAGACCAGAAGTCCATCTTTCATAATCAGTTCGCTTATAGGGGAAAATAGATTTCAAATGTTAATTTTCGTTGCAATATAGAAATTATCACATTTTTGTTCAAAAGTTTGGCCCACAGGCTCCGCCAAATATCATCCGATTACCATCCAAAGGTGTAGGCTAGTTCTTTACATTGTACCCCAACCATGGATGACGTTAAACATAATATCTGAACTACATTAGCTGTAGTATTCTTTTAAAGTATACATTTTCCTGTGGACTTACCACCTTTTCGTACTCAAATTTGTACGTTTTGTGGACTTACGACCTTTTCCGACAAGGGCAAAACATATAGAAAAACGCGACATGCTACCATTTTCTTTGTATCATACGACGTGTTTTGACTTGTACTATCATCCTGTAACAAAAACGCGATTTCCAAAAAAGTGGACTTACGACCTTTTCCGACGGAGCAGACGATATAGAGTTTCTGTTTATTCAAAATCGACGCCAATATTTCCTCGTGTAGCTGACATTCTCATGTAACACTATCGCTTGATTTTGCTCGGCGGTCTATATATATTTTATCATTATCTTAAGATCCTAACCCCAATAACAGATGCCCCCAAGAAGTTATGCTCCTATTTTACAAAAGTCCCACTCGTCATTTATTTTCACAAGGCATAAATCACCACCACACCAAACGACAAGAAAATCAATTAAAAATAACAAGCAACAACTGTTATTTTTATGGAGCACATCCTCAGCAGCATCCAAATGAATTATACGCCCCATATCCACTGCAGTGCAGCATTGAAATTGGCATTTCTTTCCCGGTCAGTCAGTCAGTCCCAACAAATTCTCACCATTCTAGGCACGTTCTCATTGTAGCACATTTCCTCATTAGAAGCCCACATTTTGTTTGATTTTTGTAGTTGTTTCATTATTATTTCTTTTTAGTCCATAAATGTTATGATCTGTTATGTGATAGCTTCTTATCGCATTTCAATCTTTAGAAAAGCAAAAGGCAGAAAAAAGAGATTTCAAACTGTGTTACACTTTTAACCATTTCGATAAATCATTGCGGTGGAAGAACAATTTTTGCGATAATAATCAATGGATCTACCTAACAAGGACCGCCATAGCACAGCCTAAGAAAAAAGAGAGCAATCTCTTTCTGTAATTGATCCTTATCGCAATGACGATGATGTGTGCAAAGTGTAGCTCATTAAGCACAGACAATCCAAAATGCCAAACGCTGCAATAATTTCTGCTCACACACTATTCACTACCCATTCAGCGGTGAAGACATAGTTTTCGTTCGTTGTGTTGTGTCTGTCTGTTTGCTGTTTGACAGCTGAAATTGGATTGAAATCAATTCCCAGCTTATTAGTAAAGTTATTACCTTAAACACTTAATAACATTAATCAGCAAAATAATATCTTGAAACACTTTGTGTTTTTTTGCTGCTGTTGCTGTTGCCTTGGCTTAACAAATACCATTTACAATTTGATGCATCTTTGGACATTCATTCTGTTGTTTGTTGATTCTCAAAACCCAACCTGTCAATGGCTGGCTAACTGTGAACACCGAGACTGTTGTGTTTACCGGGGCTGGGTAAGTAGTCTGAAATCTACAGTTATGGTTGCTCCAATAAATCTACTCTAAATTGGCAAATACTAATAAACACCGCTGCCGCAATCCGCATACGATATACAAACGATAGCGATATCTTAACTTTTTGGGTTGTACCGAACCGTTGCTCGGTCGATGGATCGGTGCATGGCCGTTTATGATGATTGGCATTGGCAGCTTCACTTTGTTGTTGTTTGTTGTCGTCTTTAGTGCGCCAATAGTAGTTATTCATGTTTCCCCTATTGGGAAGTTCATTCAACTTTTGCCGTTTGAATTAAAACAAAACTAACAACAACAATAGCAATCTCGTAACAAGTGTGATATATGTACTTTATCTGAGGCTGACTGGTTACCGGGTTTCGGTGGATGAATGAAGAGCTGCTGCTGGTAATAACATCATAACTGTTGTTGTGTCTAGTCCAACTAGAAAATGTTTTGACGTTTTTTCTTCATTGGTTGAGTGTTTGCCGCCTGCCTGCCTGCCTGTTGCCAGCCATCCAGCCTACGTTGATGACGATTGACACCAGCTGATAAAAACAAAGAATCCGGTTGATCCACTCCAAATACTCAATCGCATCTGAAGTCATGATTCAAAGCATTCAATTTCCAACTACTCAATAAATGTGCAATTTATTTCCTTTCCCCCTACGTAAAGTGTTATCAAATTGGAGTTGTTGTTTTAAATGATAAGAAAGTGGTTGTATATTTTTGAGAAAGTATTTAATGTGGTTTAGTTTGATTGCAATAAAGATGTTGGATGGGTGAGAGCCTTGTAAGTAATGGAAATTGGTCCAAAAGCTTTTTTTTAATTTTTAGCTAGATTTATGAACTAAGTGCGATGTAATTAGGCATGTTGGTTTCATTGTGGATAGAGGACTTCCGCTGAAAAATAGTTGTGGTGGTCCTACACAAGTTTTGTTAATGCATACAAATACTTTATACAAAGAAAAATTAATAATATTTTCTTTTCTTTTCATATTGTACTTTTTGCACACTATGCAATGACCTTTCTATAAAATGCATGGAACACCATATTTTCGGAGGCGAATAGCACTATGCAACACTGAAAATGCAAACAACTTCTAGTATGTTTTGTTTAGTATTTTTTGAGAGTACATATCGCTCATTCATTTAAAGACTGACACATCTCAAAAAATCCAGTTTCGAGAAAAAACGCGTTTTAAGTTGGTGACTGAAATTTGACTTTCCAACTTTAAAAGATTATTACACAAAAACTAAATTTGAAGTGATTTAGTGCTTCATAAACTCAAGCAACTTTGTTGAATTGTGCCAAACTCGTAGTAAATGAGCTGTAACTCTTTGAGTTTTAGAGATATCAACATGAAATTTTGACACAAGATAAAATATAAGTCATAGAAAAAATAGAAATTGCTAACTCAGAAAACGAATTTTTTGAGTTATGCCACTCTTTGACTAAATGAGCGATATTTAGACTACAAAAACCCTAGTAGGGTTTTGTCGTGTCAGGTCCAGTTCGGATTTTATGGCCTCATCTAAACCGGGCTAAAACGACAGTTTTTTGCATTTATAGGGCCTTTATCTCAGAAACGATTAGGAATTTGACCTTGCTGTCTTTGGCAATATTGTAGCCCTAATCTAGTAGAACTTATCTTTTGAAATAATCACATAAGAAAAACATCATCTAGGCCATCAAAATCTATAAAATATAGAAAATTTTACATAATTGCTGAAATTCTGGTCCGTATCGGCTAAACTATTGGGAGTTGAACCAAGTAACCAGTTGCAAAAATCTTCCAAATAAAGTTCTCAACAATTCTTTTGAACATTCCGAAACTCTAAAATGCTTACTTCATGTTGTTTCAGCGGTATTTTGCATCATATCTTTTACAATCGCATTTGGATTTCACTACTTTATTGACATTTTTATTAAATCGTCGTTGAAAACAACGGGATAGAGGCATTTTACAACAATAATGTGTTCTGAAGAGTTATGTATTACATTCCAGGGAATATTTTTCTAAAAGAAAATATTCAGAAAAAATTAACGGTTTTGGAGATACGGTGCGAAATGTATAAAAAATTTTCAAATTTGAGGCAATAAATGTTGTTTTTCGAGTTCATTATTTCTCCAGATATTTTATACTTGTCCTTATCTACAAATTTGCTTCAGAGATCAGAAGAAGATTCGCATTGGATTCAGGGATATAGCCCCGAATTTCTTTGAAAACTCAACATTTAACCATGTTTAGATGGGGCCATAAAATCCGAGCTGGATCTGACACAACAAAACCCAACTAGGGTTTCTTGTCGTTTGGGTCTGTACTTTCAAAAAAACCTCAGTTCGGATTGTTTGCACAAGATCACCTTAAAAATGTTGCACAGTGTAATCCGACCCTTTAATGTTTTCACAATTTTCTGTGCTGCGATCCTACACGGAGGAAAAAAGGCCTCTCTAATATATGCCCAAACATATTTTGCAACAAAAACATATATTTGTTTGCAATCAGTCCCAAACATAACATTTGTTTTGGTCCTGCAAAGAAATTATATGTTTGGGTGCAAAAAAATTATATGTTTGGGTCCAAACAAATTATATGTTTGTGTTCAAACAAATTATATGTTTGGGTGCAAAAAAATATTTGTTTGGGTGCCAACAAATACAAAGGCAAAAGCCACAAAAAAAAAACAAAACAAACACATGCACCAATGGTCGCTTTCTGAGAGCAATGGAGCGTAGATTTCAATGTGAAACACCCCAGCAAACCAATCGTACCGATATCGTAACGAAATCGGAACAAAATTCGGACGTTACGTCCGATATCTGATCCGAAATCGTAACGATATCTTAACGAAAGTTGTATGAAGTGGTTGACATAATTTCGGAACGAAATGTCGGAGCGAAATCGGATCGATTTCGATCAGAATTCGCTACGAAATCGGAAGAAAATCCTTGGGAAATTCGGAATTCGAATTTTTTCCTCCGAATTTTCGTACAGATTTCTGAACGATTTCGGAATAATGTCGTATGAAAATCTGAGGTAACTTCCGAACTTTCGTAAAGATTTCTGAACGATTTTGGGATAATTTCGTATGATTATTGAAAGAAAAAAATTTCTCTAATGCCTCTTTTTTATTGATAAATTTGCTTTGTTATGTTTTTTATTGGAAGATTATAATTTCAAAGATATGTAATGATTTTCACTGTTGTTATCATTTTGTACTTATAGTAGAACAATGCAAACTTTGTGTACGAATATGTTGAGTCTATCAGCACTAGCTTGAATTATTATATGTTGCATTTATATTTAAAATATTTAAAAAATGTATATGCGAATTTTATAACCAACAATTTTGTTTTTCGACAACAAACTAAAATGTTGCTTGTTAGATATATACAAAAGGTGGTTGTTGTGCGAAGGGAAATTTGTTTCCGACATATCGGAACGAAATCTGAACGAATTCCCCTACGAAAAATCGTATAGAAATCGATACGAAATCTGAACGATTTTGTTTCCGAAATTGTTCCGATATGTCGGACATCCGACATTTGGTTTGCTGGGACATTGAATTGTATGCTCACTTGCTCCCAGTAAGCGCTCACTGACTATCTCAAACATATGTATACACACTTTTATAAATGGTGGTGGTTTATTGAAAGGCTTAAAAAAAGCATACAACAGACACATATGTACATAAAAAATCCAAAGAAAAGAAAAACTAAATGAAATAATTTATAAAAAGTCGCACTTTTAAAATGAAAAAATTATATAGAAACATCGTTGAACGCTTCTCCTTAGTTGTGAAACAAAACACATTTTCCTCAATGTTGAAATCATCAGCGGGAAATCGGCATCTGGAATCAAATGATTATATAATGTAATAAATAGGTACCTCCCTATTTCGAATATACATATATGTATATGAATAATGTATTGACGTAATTACCAAAATTAAATTCAATATTTCCATTCACCTTTTTGATTCAATTATAAAATGTATTGGGCATTTAATTTACTAAAAAGCACAATTTCTTTAAGAAAACACAAAACACTGATTTATTCACTTGCTTTACCGACTTTACTCAACGATTGTATTTAGAAAACTGAAGAAAAACGGAACAACCTATTTAATACAATTTTTTTCTTTTCCTCTTCGCTTGCTACGTTGGTTAACAACAACAAAGCACGAAACACACGTATTTTACTGCATACACACCACTAAAGCTTCTGCGTCTCCTATTACACCATACACACAGCTCTTTATTATAAAACAGCATTCAGCAGCCGCGAGAACCCTGTTATTATTCTCTTTGACAAAAATCCTCTCTCCACCCATAAAAAATATGTTCTACCATAAAAAATATATTGGTATCCAAACAAATAAAATTGAGATATGTTACAAAATGTTGCAAACATATATTTGTTTGGCCAATAACAAATTATGTGTGGATCCAAACATATATTTGTTTCCAATCAGTCCCAAACAAATATCTGTTTGGATGCAAACATATTTCTAACATATTTTTTTCTGCGTGTATAACAAGTTTTCTTTGTCCAATAAACCAATAATTAGGAATGAAATTATTATAGTTCTGTTCCTATATGTACCAGAGTCTTCCAGTTTTCACCAATCTTTACTCAAAAAGTGTTCCCTTCAAAAATAATTCAACTTGTACCATTGTTAACATTACTTTCAATGTTAAGAGAGCCGTTTGCCTCCTCCCCGAACTACATGCTTATTTTGGAACTTTCCCAGTACAACTCAATATCAGATAAATTCCATTCTTCTAAAAATTTTGTTATGAAATTTAAAGGATGTCAACGACTATTCCTAAGGCCACACTTTGAGGCAGACGTGTTGTGATTGTCGGCATCTTACTTCAAACTTAGATGAAGCTTCAAGAAGGTGTATATCGGATAACTTCTTCGGGTACCTCGCTCACAAAAGTAAAAATTATTGTTTAATTTCAGTTTAAGGGATGTGCGAGAATCCTTTTTGAAATCGTTTTGGCTTCAATATATATATATATATATATATATATATATATATATATATATATATATATATATATTATTTGTGGGCAAGTGCATGCTTCCTGATATAAGGGCCCATAAGCTCCGATAAAATCATACGGTGATATTTCTTCCAAACGTAGATAAAGTTCGAAGATGGACTCTTTTTGGTGTCTTCCCCAAAAAAGTTAAACAAATCCCCTTTAGTGGCACTTTAAGGGCTGTGACCGAGAATCCTCATTAGATAGTACATACACAGGGTCAAAAGAGTACTGTTATCGGTTCAATTGATTAATCCTTCCCCATAAAAGCTTAAAGTTTTCTGCTTTTTGTGGTAGTGCATTTCTGTATAGATAAATGTTCCGAAAACTACAAAACCCCTCAATTCCAAAAACCAAAAACTATCGCTTTAGTTATAGAATCGTCTAGCAATGTGTATCTGCCAATTATAGCCTGAGGGTACATTGTTTGTCCTCAAAGCTCACTGATTCTTTCTAACAGATTTAACTAAATTCTAACTTGGTATCTGGGCGTCGAATCTTTAACACTTTAGTGCTATTTTGAGATCCTTGTACGCAAATTTCGACTCGCCATGTAACAAAGTATCTAGATTCAACTGTGATGGATTGAGGTGGATTCGAGGTCGGAGTCTGTTCCACAAGCTGAAGTCGGAAGGTACCGTTGGTTGTTCGGTCTAAATTTAACACAATGTCTTTATTTCGAGTTCGGCTGGCTTCTGACGGATTTTCCAACCTCGACTTCGGTGACAATAAGCTAGAAGCCTTTTATGTGATAATCTGCCTTTATGTGAATCACAGCCACACATCAGGGTCTTCGGTGAAAGGTGATGATTACTTATGACTTAAAAATACGTTTCTAACCGCCACACTTGAGATTTAGTTTAGCTTATACCGCATTCCAGATTCGCGGCAGATTAAAAACCTTCTTTTTGAAAGATCTCTATTACCATGATAGCTAGAAAAAATTGCAGCCGAATATAAGCTTCTTCGATATCCAACTCTTTGGAAAAGAGTATGAAAGGAAATTCTCTAAACATAAACCCAAGTCCTCGAAAACATATGAAAATGTTATTATGACCTCTTAGCCGGCAAAGCCAAACTCATATCTTCCGAAGGCTGCGGTAAGCGTTTGTCATGGAAGCCATGCAGATTAAAACGGGAAAAAACCCCATCGCTTCATTTGAAAAATCAAAGTTCGGCGGTCTCTTGATTATAAAGTTTCGAAGCATTGCCCGGGAAGCCACTTCAAAGCCGGTATGCCTGATGAGCTGTTGGAATTCGACTCAACTACAACGATAAATTAATTAAAAATAAATATTGTTTGCTGAGGGAATTGTGGCGTATGCGTGTTGACAGCGGTAATACGCATGATTGTACCAATTGGGAATTTTTCAAAATAAAATTTTCGTACAAAGAAATATATTACTTTCTACTCAACAAAAACAGTTAAGGAAGGCAAATGGATATGATAGGAAACTATGATAGGAAACTATGATAGGAAACTATGTGCCAATGTTCCGCAGTGCTTAGCATGCCCACGGAAGAGAGAGTTCAATTCCACGGCCAGATGGTCAAATTCTTTTTGGCGATTAAGGCAGACGATGCCTCAGTTCAGACTTTTATCGATCTATGGGGGTGAACCCCTTGCTTCGAGGCGGCACTTACCCGATTAACATGATCTATTAGCAGGCTTACGTTTGATTTTTATATCTTATAGAATACCAATGTGTCTTAATACAGAGGACCAGTACGTCGACTGATAGAAGATATGCCTGAGTATTTCCGGCATGTCCGATTTTTTCATAATTAATTTAATAAACTGAGCAACATAACTTACCGGGAGTTGTATTGAAAAATTATATCTATCGAAGTCCCATAATCCAACCAATATG
The DNA here is from genome assembly GCF_047663935.1 of Musca autumnalis. Classification (NCBI taxonomy): domain Eukaryota; kingdom Metazoa; phylum Arthropoda; class Insecta; order Diptera; family Muscidae; genus Musca; species Musca autumnalis. Next base: position 10,094,066 of record NW_027412088.1, on the reverse strand, counting down.
CTACGATCGTTATTCGGCTCATCCGGCATATCAGATGTCAGTGGCTAGACAAAGGTCGATTTTGGTAACTATTATTAATCTGTATTGATGTATATTCAGTTTACAAATTCATATGCCCCCCGAAGCTTGTCATCTATTTATACGACAATTATTGCAAATTTGTGGAAGTGAAGTATTGAAGTATTGTGGCTCTTGTTGCTCGAATTGGGCTCGGGCTCTACTATAAGAAGGAGATCCATAGCCATTGATCTAAGAATTGAACTCGATTCTATGAGATACGTTTTTCCCATTTTATTCCCATTGGTGGAAAATAGTTATCTTATTTGTTTATAGTACCAAATTCATAACCCTTCCCCTAAATTGTTTTTTTTTTTTGTCGGAAGATACGTGTAAATCGATAATTGTTTTGTGTTGTACTGAATAAAGTAGCATCAATCTGATATTGATGGCTGTTGTGGATGTTGACTGTTGCCTGCCTGCCTGTTTGGGTTGTTTTGACACGTTTAGTGGAGAGATATGCCGTTGCTGGTGTTGTTGTTGTCGTTTTCATAAGTCAATAATTGCTAAATTGTTGAAAGTTTTTTTTTCCAAAGGTAATTTTGCTGCTTGTCTTTGGATAGATAGATGGATGGTCAGTGCCTTCTTAACGCTTTTTTGTTGCTGTTGTTGTTGTGGTTGTTGTTACTATTGACTTAAAACAATAAATCATAACCTACCACAATTTATTTTACGGGTTATTTGACCTCTTTTTTTGGTATGGGGAATAAAATTAAACAGCAATTCGCCGCTGTCGTCGTAGGCAGCTAAACAGCTGTAGTTGGTTGGTTGGATGACAGCAATGCGTTCATTACCCGCAAAACTTTGAAGTGACGTTTCAAATGTTGCCAAACAACAACAAATAAATTGCTGGCCTTTGATTTGTTTACATTCAGAGGGTTGTTTGACCGCTCTGACGCCAACAACAGCAGCCAGACAGACAGTTTTGTATGTCTAGTCTGCAATACAGTTTAGTACCTGTTTGATAGCTAATTATTGAACTTGTTCGTAACTTAAAAAAAGAGTTCAAAAATCTTTTAATTGATTCACTATATGTACACATTTGAGTGCGTAATATTATTAAATTTATCACAATGTTTTTATATGGGAGGAAATCTGTTTTTAGTGACTGGCAATTTTGCATGGGAGACAACTTGAATCCTTGAAAACTTGGAAAATTTGTAACATGATAAAATAATCGCGCATATATGAAAAGATTACGGTACAGCAACGAATACAAGCCGATTGTATTTTTAAACATTTCCATAATATTGGTAGCGATCAGTAAAATTTTGCAACACTGTCAGTTCGTTTTGAAAAACATTACTCTCTGTAATAGAGGGTAATAAATGAAGTTGAGCCAAGGGGGGAATACTCCACTCAAGCAATCGAAATGAGATTGAATCTTCAACAATAAACAAAACAAATATTTCCATAAATGTCAAAAAATATTTTTGGAAAAAGAATTAGCATTTCGAACCAATGACAAAATATTGCACCAAAGACAAATAGGGTATTCCTGTGGCAATCATGAAATTAGTTTCAGTATTCATTTTGTTTAAAGAAAATCTATATATCACAAACTGAGAAATTTTGCATACATTGTTGTTGTTGTTAAACCCCATTTCTATATATTCATTCCCCATTACCAGTTGGAGAAAAAGTTCCTTTCGCTCTAGTCTTCTTTATTTGATCGCAAGAAAAAATTAATTCCGCTACAAAAAACATTTTCTGGCATTAACAATTGATTGGATTTGTTGGTACAATGTTGCTGCTGTTGCTGATGTGTTGCATTCGGTAGTTCAATATTATTGCTGATGATGATTGCCATAAAACCTTCCTTTCTTATCGTTTGCCAGCTGCAGGTGCATCTTTACAAGAAAAGAAAGAAAAAAAATGAACATCAAGGATAATAATATTTGTTTGTATCTACGCTCATGGATATTAAACAATTCTTTGTTGTTGTTGTTGTAGTCATCAGCAGCCTGACTCTCTGCCACCATTGATAAGAATCAATTAATTAGTGTTGCCACATTTTATCTGTAGTCCACGGTTGTTACTCTGCTCTGGAGGTGGAAATCTTTCGCGGCATCCTTATTGTCATAAGACAAGGGGGGGCTTTAGTTGTTGCTGGTATTGTTTTTGTAACTTTTCACCGCGTAATTTTATATTTTCCTGGTTGGTTGGCTGCCTTGGCCTGGCTGGCTGGCTGTACGTGTAAAACTTTAATCACAGCATGTGACTTGTTAGTCGCTAATGGGTGTTTCCTCATTTAAAATATGTTTTCAAAGACGTTTGAAAACGTTTCTTTTTCACAATGTTTTGGTGTTGCTGTTGTTGTTTTTGTGGTCGATGTTAATGCTGAGCCCAGAGTTGTCAGTTGTTGTTGTTGTGTTTTTAAACTTTTAATTTATGCCTGGTGATGTGTTATGGCTTGCCTTTTCCGTAATGTACGTAGCTGCTCCTGTTGCTGTACACTTTGTTTGGCCACAGCCGACATTGGAATTGTTGGTGGTGCTGATGTTGTTGTTGTTGACTGCCCCACAAGCCCAAGGGGGACTTTGTCTTAGAAACATAAAGACTGATGCTGTGTTGTTTCTGTTTTTTTTCACTCAAAGTATGTGTCCGGCTTGGAGCCAAATTAACATTTAGATTAGATTATTTAAATTGCAGCAATTAATAAAGTCCATACACATCCACTTTCTTGGCCAAAGTAGCAGTATTAGTAGCTAGACAGCTAGCTGGGTACTACTTTAGGGGTCTTTGCTGAAAAAATGTTGGTGTGGTCGTTGGTAGGTAGTTTTTCCCCCATGTTTTTTTTCTGTTTGCTTCCAAAATAATGGTGTTAACTTTCAATTACTCGGCCATTGTAATTAGTCAATTGTAAGATAAGAGCGGAAAATGTTTTTAGGCTAATTCTGTGGCATTGTAATGTTGCAGCGGGAAATGTTTAATGTGCCCCATAAACATCAAAATGTTTACAGAAAATCGTATTTGCATGGAAATTAATTTTCCGAAATGAAAGGAGCAGCAGCTTAATAGTTTGGTGGGAAATTTTTGTCGAAAGAAATGTTTTTATGGAGAAAAAAAAGAAAATAAATTGTGATATGTTATTGGTATTGTCAAGATGGTATATGTTATTATTGGATATTATACTTCTGTTGAACGTCTTTTTCTGGATGATTTCTGGAGTACTAGGGTGGCTATTACAACATTTGTTCCCTAAGCCTAATGACTGATATATTTTCAATGTGTGAAAGCAGCGTAGATGAACACCTAAATCAATAATAGTTTCCGGGAAATATATTTTGCTTCAGAAATTTACAAAAATGTACGTAAATAAATAAAGGCATTTGTAGGAGAACGCTATGTTCACATTTTCCAATATTTTAGCCTTATTTCGATGGAGATTTAATGGTAGTTTTGTGCGCCTTGTAAATTATGCCAACTCTGCCAGCTATACATTGATTTTGTTTAAGGTTTGGGATTGCAGAGTTTATTTTCACAAAGTAATGTTATGGGAATTATGGGTCACGTTAAGCGGAAAGCCAAATGCTCGATAAAAAGACCAGGAGTAAGTGATATCTCAAAACATGCTGCAGTCTAAAAGACCAAGAAGTATCGAACAAAGGTTCAGCATTTGGCCTAAGGCCCAAATGATTTTACGATCTCCAGTCACCAAGTTTTGCAGTGGAAATTAATGTTAGAGCCATATGAATTCATAGCCAGACCTTAAATCAATGCTCAATGGAAAATTTTAATTTTCACAATCTATTTAGAATGATCACATCTTACACATTTCTCAAGGTTTCAGTCAAACAACCAAAGAATATGTCTAACTTAGCGATTCCCGTCTCATTTCTAGCAGAGCTTTCATTTAGTTTTGTTCTTAAGTGAACTACTCAATCCCTTAGTTCATTTCGTCTGTATTTTATTCATTTCGTTTCTCTGTTTATGATTATCAGATTTTTTCTTTTAGGGTTTCGTTTAGTTCAAGTGGTCGAGGTGCATTTCTGGCTATGACGTCAAATGTTCGTACCATCGTTCGGATTTAGCAATAACAAGTAAGAAAGCATCAGTCAGCTGTGCTGACGGAGATATACTCGTACCCTCAGCCACTGACCAAACCAAACACAATAATTATGCCTTATATAAAATATATTGATTTTGTATCACGAGTTTGCTTTAAAATCTGTACGTACCGTAAGGTGGGGCTATACCAAATCATTGACAAATACTAAACTTGTACCATTATCTCAGGAAGTATTGACTTACTCCGGAAAAATATTGTAAATGAGGCCGCTAGAACAACCTACTGAAAACAGAATCAAAACGATGCGAGAGGAGCTCTTAAACTTCCCTTTTTCGAATTTTGTGTGGACCGATATAGCCCATATTCCAACTTCATACATGACTGGGTGAAATAATATGATGTGCAAAGTCTTCTCCAATCAAAAACTCCCTGCGAGAATTATCTTGCGGATTTGCAATTTTGGTTGGTGCCGTCAGTGATTCTTGGAACTTTTAGGCCAATGTCTCAGGATGTATGGACTTGCGCAAGAAAAAAAATTAACGTCTTAAAGGGAGCCACAAGGACAACCCGAAGGAGTGAACCGATATGGCCCATCTAAGTTTGGACAAAATATTACGGTACCCAAAATTTGGTTCGAATCGGTTGATCCGTTCGAGAGTTATCATGCGCACCAGCCAGTCAGGCAGACAGACAGGACATGGCTAAATCGACTCCAATTTGTCTGAAACGAATTTCGTCCAAACATACTTGGGGTCTAAACCGTTATTTCTATGAGACACATTTTTGGTCGTATCAAAGTGTATATCACCAATATTTTTGAAAATTTAACATAGCTGAAGCCAAGGTTTACCCTTTTAGAACACGCGACTCGTGATTGTATATTATAAAAATTAAATACTTTTGGATAAAATGAAATGTTTTTGGACGTGGCAAAAAATATTGGCCTTAAAAGATAATTTGCAAGGAAACTGTGGATATATTTATGTTAAAAAATTGGTGAAAATGGGTTGAAGCCACCATGTCTTTTTTTGTTATCTCTCTATTTGTGAGTAAACCACACTTCTCTCGAGTTTCCTGTCAAAGTAAAAGCAGCAGCAAACTAAATAAGGATCATCTCACTAATGTATTACTTTTCAAAATTTCGTCTGCTTCTACCATTAAATGATGCTGACATTTTGAAGCCAGATTTACAGTGTTTTTTGAAATTTTCTTCTAATTTCATTCCGCAAACAGGTTTTTATAAAAACAATATATAGGATTGTAGTACTTGCGATTCTGAGTTATTTGATAGGAATATTGTGAATGTAGTCTGCACAGCTTCATAGAAATCTGCATCCAAATTCGAAAATTTTGTGTGACCATTTTTCTAAAAATCATATTTTTCGGCCCTAATTTTAACAATTGTTATTCGATTTCTTCGTACTTGATTGCACATTTTAGTTTTTTACGTTCCTGATCCAATAAATCATTCCTCGTGAAAATCAATCTACTAAAACGCGAGTTACGAGAAATTCCAAAGTAGAAAAATCACCTAAAATTGTTTTTTAAAATATCGCGTATTTTATCGCGTTTTCTGCGGATCGTTTCCACTGCAATGAAAAAACTAGTGCAGCATCTTCATTTTAGCGGAAACAGAGATTTGAAAACTTCACTTATAAGGGAGCTACATTCATTTTATCTCAAAAAATAGTGTGTGATGCTACATCCACGGTTCTTGATTGCTCGCCTTGAAATAGATATATATCGATATAGATTTTCATGGTGAACACTGAAATCGGATACGAACAAAAATTTTATGCACTTTGCGCAAATTAGAGATATTTTATAGGTTTTTTAATGCTAGGATGCAGCCGATGTAATGTAATGTAAACTTCGAAAAATATATATAAATTAAAAGATATGGGCTTGCTGTACATGAAAATCACATGCGGACAAAATGATTTTAATAATTACGCGATTTACACGTATTTTAAAATGCATATAAATTAAAATGGGTTATTTAACCTCTATTTCCATTTCAGAAGCTTTGAGATATATCCTCCTCAACCCAATTACCTTCCCTAATGGGAAAGCTTTAATATGAATGTCAATAAAGCAAAATCCGTCTATTTTATTGCGAGATTTAAGCAAAACGAAGGAAATATTTCTATAGATATTTCCAATATTTTCTACTATAAAAAAAATCTTTTTTGACCAAAATATGTGCTTATTTTGGCTGTAACATCAAAACTTTAACACCAATCTGTACGATTGTAGTCTCATTTGATTTGCCGTGAAGTTTAGATCCACAACAAATTTTTATGTAATTTTATGACCACTAAATTGGCCTTAATTTTGAAAAAATTTGAATTATATTCAATAATTTATCAATTTTATGTACATTCCGCGAATTCTGTGTAACATTTTGCAGGTATTATGCAATCTACTCGCTGAAGTCACATCGAGAGAACTTTTTAGTAACAATTGTGCTTATTAAAATAATTAGCGTTTTTATAATATTTTCTTTCTTAAAAAGCGAAATAAAAGCGCCATAACTTTTGTCCGCATCAACCAAAAATTGGCTCGCGACCAGATTCGTACTGACAATTTTTTTCTTAACCTACATATCAAAAATCGTTGATGTAGCGCGAAAAAAATTATCGGTTTTTTCTGAAATGGAATATGAAATAATTGACAATATTCCTGATATACCCTTTCTAGCCTAAAGGCTGAGGGTATAAAAATAATAGTACTGTTCTTATTGATATTAAAGAAAATCTCCTAGTCGCTGAGGAGATGTTCTTGGAAACCAAAATACACATGTTTTGTTCAGTATTTCATCTCAATCGAGTTTGTTCACTTTTTTATTACCACATGAGTGGGTGCCACCGTGGTGCAATGGTATGCACACCCGTTTTGTACAAAGAAGGTCTGCGGATCGATTCCGAGGCCAGGCAGCATCACATTTTCAATGGTGGCAAAATACTCCTCAGTAATGTTGGCGACATTTCCTGAGTAATTCAGCCATGTAAAACTTCTGTACAAGTGGTGTCGTAAGATACGCCGTTGGGCGATAAACAGTAGGTCCCATATCATTGAGCTAATATGAATCGGGATGCACTCATTGATATGAGAGAAGTCTCCCTTGGCCCTTCTGGGATGTTTGTGGCACAATTATTATGAGCTAGATGGGTACAACGTTTGTGTTCTGAGGAACGAAGAATTTCGATCCCTTAAAGTGTCTAAACTGATGAAATTCTCTAGACATAAGAAGGTTTTAATTAGTCTGTCTTTAGTGCCGCCATGAACACGGTTTGGGAACGAATTGTAATTTAAAGGCGCTCGCTTACCATGTTTGCCCCTGCTCTAGGGAAAGTCTCACTGTGCTAGTCTAGAGAATTTAGTTAATTTAGAAGAACTGGTTCATTCTCTCTGATAAGGTTACTCATTTCTCATATTATTTCAGTGTGCTCAAATCTAATCTGGAGTATTTTGAGTTGTTTATAGATGTTTTTAAGTTTGTCTCTTTTGAGCGAACTAGTTCACTTTACTACAACAGTGGTTCAATCGTTCGCTATTTCAGTAGAGCTTATCAGGAACTCATTCGTAGTTCGTTTGAATTTTCTTCACTAGCCAATTTTTGCGGAATTTCGATCACTAAAAATGCCTACTCTGATCAGATTTATGATGGTCATAATCAATAAAATTATAGGAAAAATCTAAGAGTGCACTGTTCTCTATTTTCTTATAATTTAACTTTTTGAACTAACTAATAAACTCTTTTGCTTCTGTAACACTTTCCATTTCTGTATAGCTTCTATCAGCCACATAGCGTAATCAGTCAAGTTAGTTCAGTAGTTTATGTCTGCGTTTTTAGTTCAATTAGAAGAACTCTTTTTTAACAAACTATTTCAATCTATTTTGCAGTAGCTCAATAGTTAGTCATTTCATTGCAACTTAGTTGCATATTTGCCATCGTTAAACTTGGTTTACTGGTTCGGTCCGTTTATTTTCGTTCAGTATTTCTATATTTGTTAATGTTCACGGAGCTATGTATTTGCCTTCTTTCTCTCTCTTTTTTAGTTCCAATATTTATTTATTCGGCCATTGTTTAGCGTGTGAGCTACTTATTCAGCTATATAGTTCACAAACGAACTAGTTCATTTGATAGATTCCCTGAAAAGAGCTTATGAAGTAGATCAGTCGATATAGTTCACTAGTTCCCTTAACACCTAACGAAAGATCAAAGAACGACTACCAATCTAGTTCAGTTATTCACGTATGCATAACGCAATGCCGTCTTCTGAGTTAACTGAGCGTTTCTAAATGTAATGAGTTTTGGCGCTAAGGTTAAAAATAAAAAAATAAGCATACAGACACAACTTTATTCTTCGTAATGTTAACTTCTTCATCTATGTATTTTTTAAGGTATAAAAATTCAATTTACTCCCTTTTTAATCACACCATGAGTGTTTTTGGCCAGACAAATTAATGAATTTCTTCTTCTGGAGTATATAGAACTTATGTTGTTTGTTCCTTTTTGGTGAATGTACATCTACATATTTGAGCTTGCATACAAATGAGAGAACTTGATCGGAAGACAGCTGAGCAGCAGAGCTTATTAACGAAAGATTGAAATAAATGAACAACCTTGTTCACTTAAAAGAGCTGAACAAAAAGAGCAATCTGCCAAATGAACTAGAAAGTAAGACTCTACTACTAATATTCAGTTTTAGTTCGTTTCTACTTCAATCGAGTAAATCTATGTTATAAAAGTGATATTTGTTAGTTTACTAATTGAACTCCTTTTTATACCCTCAGCCTTTAGGCTAAGGAGGGTATATACACTTTGATACGACGAAAATGTGCCTCATAGAAATAATGGTTTTAGACCCCAAGTATGTTTGGACGAAATGTGTTTCAGACAATTTGGAGTCGATCTAGCCATGTCCGTCCGTCTGTCTGTCTGTCCTGCTGGCTGGAGCGCACGATAACTCTCGAACGGATGAACCGATTCGGTTCAAATTTTGGCTTTCGTAATATTTTGACCAAACTTAGTTTAAGTTCGAAGATGAGCTACATCGGTCCACTCCTTCCGGTACCTCCCCCACAAAAGTTCGAAAATGTTCGGAAAGTGTGTGCGCACGATTACTCTTGAAGGGAGTGACCGATTTGGTCCATACTTTGTATAGCGTAAACTTTCTACCAGAGCAATATGAGGTTCCAATATGGTCTCAATAGGTCCACTCCGTCGGGTACCTGCCACACAAAATTTCGGAGAAGTTCAGTTTAGGGCCATATCTCGAATCGCTTTGATTTTTGTTTTAACAACTTGTATTCACTGCCCTCTATACGACGTTACAAGTTTCATCAAGGGCAAGTCCGTACTTCCTGAGAAAATAGCACGAAAGTTGCAAAAAAACTCCTATGACACCGTGTGAGGTGGTTGGAATGCAAGATAACTCTTGAACGGATCTGCCGATTAGGTGCAAAATATGGCCTTAGTAATATTTTGTCCAAACATAGTTTAAGTTTGAAGATAAGTCATATTGGTCCCCTCCTTCAGGTACCTCCCCCACAAAAGTGCAAAAATGTTCGGAAAAATTGTTCGTACGGTAACTCTTGAAGGGAGTGGCCGAATTGGTCTACACTTTACACATCCTAATATATCTACCAGATATAGATCAGGTTCAAATATGGACTATATTTGTCAACTCCATCCAGTACCTCCCAAACAAAATTTCGGATAAGTTCACTTTACGACCTGCTATCGAATCACTTTGATTTTTGTTGAAGCAACTTGCATTCGCTGCCTTAATTACGATGGTAAAAGTTTTTTTAGGGGCAAGTCCATACTTCTTGAGCAAACAGCCCGAATAGTGTAAAAAACCCCTATGGCACCATATCTTGTGGCTGGAGATCCACTTCCATAACGGTCAATGTCGATCCATTCCTTTTAGTATATCCTCCGCAAAACTTTTGATCTTTAATACTAATCAACATTTTTGTCGGTTCAAACGCCCAAAAGTTTTAAAACCACCTAAATACATACGTATTTTGGGAAAAAATTGTTTCAATATACACAAGCTGAGGGTATATCTCTGTCGGCAAAGCCGACTGATACTTTTTTACTTGTTCTGTAGCAAATTTGCATTGGTGGGGAACTTGCGATATCTAAACGCTACATCAATCGATTTTTTTATTTATTCAATCTTTCTCGGTTTATTTAAGTCTCTCGATTAGTTAAATAATTCGTTTTTTCGACAATCCGTTTCTGATACTTCTGTAATTCTTGGTTCTTTTTTTACATCAGAGGAGTAAATCTGAGCGACATCTGTCAGTAGATAGATTGTTCATCCTGTGATTGAATATTTTAGTTGACGTCCTATACGAATCATGTTTAATTGGTTTGTAACCGGGCCTTAGCCCGGTTGTGGTTGAGACCATAGCGTTTGTTATCATCCACATACTAGATCGACATATTTGACCTAAGACGATTCGAAACGAAAATTACTATGTACCAAACTTCTATTATTGAGGATAATTTTTGTGTGATTGAAACTAAAGTCAACCAAATATATCTCCGAAATTAAAGTTTGGTAGTAATTCGAACTAATTTTGTTTCGAATCGTCTTAGAGAAACCGAACAATGATAGGGATAGAGCTTCACTAGAATTTTCAAAAAAAAAAAAAAAATCCTTACATGGGAAATGACATCTTCTGGGAAATTAACTTAGCATAGACTCTCACCACTGTAGATTACACGCAATGTTGTGGCTATGCCCTGATAGATGGCTCTGCTATGACACCATGAACAAAATCCATGTATTGATTTTTAAATTTCAATTATTTCTGCACATTCCATTTCATACTGTGTCAAAATTTCATGTTGGTATAGTTCATTACTAGCTATTAAAGTTTATGTTGAGATCTAAAAAACACAATTGATGTTAGCTCAATTAGTTCAATTAATTAAAAATAATAGAAAACCAAATGCATTTTCTTGAAAACTGATTTATGAATTATGGCATAGACAAGAAAATAAAGGCGCCGGAATGTTCTCACCGAGTATGTTCGAATTGAGTTTGGTGACAATGCAGCTCAATATAAAATGCCAAAAATTACAACTTAACATATATTTTGTTCTGACAAAATATTTGTGATGGGAGGGAGAACTATGTGCTCAGATAAAATATCCAAGAAAATATTGTATTTTTTTTCCAAAATCGTCTTCGAAATATTTTGAGTTTTCAGGTTTTAGTGAGTTGACTGCGCAAAAAAAGAGTAATCCTTTGTCTATATTTTCTTTTGTCTATGGTTATTGTTCTTTTTAAGTAAATGAGCGATATGATAAGCTGAATCTGTCACCAATAACTTCTAAGTACCTATAATGGTTATTTTTCATATCTCTTTCGTAACTGTTAAACATGATTTTGTTCTGTTAAGTATGACGATTATCATCATGTTAGGCAAGAAATAAAAATAATGCTAATCTCAACATAATCCATTCATCATTGATAACCAATTAACTGTGTCAAGCACTTAATCTCCATATTTTCCAAACACCATTTTTTATCTAAGTTATGCAAAAACTGTGTTCATTATTTTCGATACTCGTATAAAATGCCAACTATTTTCAAAAAAACACAATTGAATTGTTGTTCGATTGATTTCTATCTAATCAATATTAATGCCTACACCTTCATTTAGACGAGAAAATGCATGTTAATCATAAGGCCCCGACATAATAGAACAATTTCAATATTGAAAGCAAACAAAAAAATTGTTCTCAAACGCCACAATATCTTGGGGCACTACTCGTACTTAACTAAACCGCCATCTACCCAGGCATTAGTTAATGGACATTTAATCTTGTCTAGAAGAAAAAAAAAACGTAAACGAAGCTTTACAAAAACAACAAACAAACGTTAATGCTCACGGTTTTTGGACATTAATACGAGTGCTGGACCGACCAACTGTGCTACAACGCCTAAGGTGCTACACGGACGAATCTAGAGTAGCACTGCAAATGCCACATTTTAATTTTTGGTTCCTTCAGTCCCCATTGTTTCTTGTGATACTCTGACCACATCATGAACTGGGTGTAGTAGAGGGGTTAACGATATTTTACTTTATACTCCACTCTCCACCTCTCTCTCCAACCGCTTCTCAATACACTTTGTGTTTGTTATGGCTTATTTTGGATTGTTAGAAGTTTTGATTGTAATTGCCTCTAACTTGGATTTTGTTCACTCAAAATTTTACATTAAAGAATGCAAAATTGTTGCAACGTCTAAAATAAGCTACTCGTCCACCAATTTAGTCGATGTATATTAGGTATGAGGAAAGATGTGTGTGTGTGTTGGTGAGTCCAATTACTGAGTGGTTAAAATACGGCTGCTGTACACAAAGTAGATAATAATAGTGGTCATTGTTAGTGTGTGATTGTTGTTGGCGTGTGTCACAGTGGGCGGGTGGTGTCATTAAATTTAAAATTAATGTAAAACGGATAATGCATCTAAATGGGAGGAATAGAAAGGGTTTTAGTAGTGGCTCATAAGTAGCTATTATCACCTCCGGAAAAAAAAATTATAACAAATAACGATGAAGTGTCTATCAACCCCTCTTGCAGATAACACGGTATACATCAATAAGAATTGTCTTGCAATAGGGTAATTTGGCCAATTAGGTTAATAAGAAAATAGTTTAATATGTTTTCTAATAATAATTGTCAATAGATTCTCTCTCTCCACCCACTGTGCGTAGGAGTTGTTGGTATCTGTTGAATGCAATAGTAAATTGCATTACCTTTAGATTTAGAGCTTAGTGGTTGTCATAGTAGTGGTGGTGGTGGCGGTGGCGGTAGTACTGCTGCTTACAGCACAGATGCTAAAGTCAAGTAGTGTTGGTTATTGTCTTGGTAGTTGTCATGCACTAGTTTCAATCATGTGGGCGTGTTATGCGATGCTGGAATGTGGAGGCCGAAGCTTGTTGGTGTATATTTTCTTACAGGCCCCAGAAAAAATGCATGCATTTTACTTCAGCTGTTGACTGACAGCCTCAGGGGGCTTATGTTGCAAAAATTGCATTGTTTTTGGGTACATGTGTGTGTGTGTGTTTGTACTGTGTTGTGTATAGATGTCAGTATCTTTATGGATTTTAAGCTAATGGCGCCGTTATCACCAGCACACAATGGCCATTGAAATTACACCTTCTTTTATGACTTTTAAACAAAGAACGTTAATGTTTCTTTTTTTGTTTTTCTTTCTGAAAAACAATCTTTGTAACGGATCATGTGGTTATAGCATCATCAAACATGATCATCATCCTCATCTGCTGCCTCGTGTGATATGATATGGACACATGAAATTGTTGTTTTTCTTATTCTTAGCACCATTACATATGTATGCTCCTGCTGCTGGTTGTTGTTGTTGCCATATAAAACATAATTTTATGCTGTTAGTTTCAAGTCAATGGCCAACGTCACCAGATTTTTTTGTTTATGAATACGCCCCTAAGCTAAAAGTTCACTTTGCTAGGATACTGGATGGCGGCTGGCTATCTGGCCCACATGCTTGCCACTGTCAAGCTGTTGGTTAGCCTGCCAGTAGTTGTGGATGGCTAATAATCATTATTAAATATGCACCACTTAGCATCGCAAAATAAATTATTTTCATATTTTCGTGATATGCCATGGTTTTTTTTTGTGGTCACAAAGATGTCTGAGAGTGTTGCTCGTCCAACAACAACAACGACAAGAAAAAATATGAAAAATATAATATGCCATGGAAGTGAAAGAATTATAGCCTCCGAATCACTATCCAACAGTAGTTTAATATATTTTTGGGAATATTATGATTTTCGAAGAAAATTTCACTTGCCACCAGTGGATATTGCTTATCTAAAGAAGGTTGAATAGAAAATTTTCTATGGAAAACCATATTCAGCCAGGCTGAATAAAAGTTTTCCTATGGAAACCGTTATTCCGCCAGGCTGACTAGAAGTTTCCTAATGGAAACCCCTATTCAACCAGGCTGAATTGAAGGTTTCCTTTGGAAACACCTATTCAGTTTGGCTGAATCGAAGGTTTCCTTTGTAAACCCCTTTTCAGCCAGGCTGAATCGAAGGTTTCCTATGGAAACCGTTATTCAGCCAGGCTGAATAAAAGTTTTCCTATGGAAAATCTCCTATGGAAAATCTTATTCAGCCAGGCTGAATAGAAATTTTCCTATGGAAAATCTTATTCAGCCAGGCTGAATAGAAATTTTCCTATGGAAAATCTTATTCAGCCAGGCTGAATAGAAATTTTCCTATGGAAAATCTTATTCAGCCAGGCTGAATAGAAATTTTCCTATGGAAAATCTTATTTAGCCAGGCTGAATAGAAATTTTCCTATGGAAAATCTTATTCAGCCAGGCTGAATAGAAATTTTCCTATGGAAAATCTTATTCAGCCAGGCTGAATAGAAATTTTCCTATGGAAAATCTTATTCAGCCAGGCTGAATAGAAATTTTCCTATGGAAAATCTTATTCAGCCAAGCTGAATAGAAATTTTCCTATGGAAAATCTTATTTAGCCAAGCTGAATAGAAATGTTCCTATGGAAAATCTTATTCAGCCAGGCTGAATAGAAATGTTCCTATGGAAAATCTTATTCAGCCAGGCTGAATAGAAATTTTCCTATGGAAAATCTTATTCAGCCAGGCTGAATAGAAATTTTCCTATGGAAAATCTTATTCAGCCAGGCTGAATAGAAATTTTCCTATGGAAAATCTTATTCAGCCAGGCTGAATAGAAATTTTCCTATGGAAAATCTTATTCAGCCAGGCTGAATAGAAATTTTCCTATGGAAAATCTTATTCAGCCAGGCTGAATAGAAATTTTCCTATGGAAAATCTTATTCAGCCAGGCTGAATAGAAATTTTCCTATGGAAAATCTTATTCAGCCAGGCTGAATAGAAATTTTCCTATGGAAAATCTTATTCAGCCAGGCTGAATAGAAATTTTCCTATGGAAAATCTTATTCAGCCAGGCTGAATAGAAATTTTCCTATGGAAAATCTTATTCAGCCAGGCTGAATAGAAATTTTCCTATGGAAAATCTTATTCAGCCAGGCTGAATAGAAATTTTCCTATGGAAAATCTTATTCAGCCAGGCTGAATAGAAATTTTCCTATGGAAAATCTTATTCAGCCAGGCTGAATAGAAATTTTCCTATGGAAAATCTTATTCAGCCAGGCTGAATAGAAATT
The DNA here is from genome assembly GCF_047663935.1 of Musca autumnalis. Classification (NCBI taxonomy): domain Eukaryota; kingdom Metazoa; phylum Arthropoda; class Insecta; order Diptera; family Muscidae; genus Musca; species Musca autumnalis. The sequence goes on along the minus strand of NW_027412088.1, from coordinate 10,078,768 downwards.
TTCCTATGGAAAATCTTATTCAGCCAGGCTGAATAGAAGTTTTGCTTTGGAAAATCTTATTCAGCCAGGCTGAATAGAAATTTTCCTATGGAAAATCTTATTCAGCCAGGCTGAATAGAAATTTTCCTATGGAAAATCTTATTCAGCCAGGCTGAATAGAAATTTTCCTATGGAAAATCTTATTCAGCCAGGCTGAATAGAAATTTTCCTATGGAAAATCTTATTCAGCCAGGCTGAATAGAAGTTTTGCTTTGGAAAATCTTATTCAGCCAGGCTGAATAGAAGTTTTGCTTTGGAAAATCTTATTCAGCCAGGCTGAATAGAAATGTTCCTATGGAAAATCTTATTCAGCCAGGCTGAATAGAAATTTTCCTATGGAAAATCTTATTCAGCCAGGCTGAATAGAAATTTTCCTATGGAAAATCTTATTCAGCCAGGCTGAATAGAAATTTTCCTATGGAAAATCTTATTCAGCCAGGCTGAATAGAAGATTTCCTATGAAAAACCTTATTCAGCCAGGCTGAATAGAAGATTTCCTATGAAAAACCTTATTCAGCCAGGCTGAATAGAAGATTTCCTATGGAAAACCTTATTCAGCCAGCGTATGCCGTTTAGAAAAATAAAATCTACTCTTCTCCCTAATAAACTACTGTTCATTGCAAGGCTATTATGTAGTCATAAGCTTCAAAAACAATTCCTTGCTGCTGTGGTGTTTTGTTTGGCAGCTGTCCACGTTCGCTTCCATTCAAGTGAACTGTTAGCAACGCTGTTCCAAAAGTGAACATTGATTACAATTATTAGAGTTAGAGGTGTCCCAGCGTGGTGAATGGGTGTTTGTTTGTGTGGTGGAGCATTGTGTTTTTTGGTGGTGGCCATGACCAAACGTTTTTGCTTCAATCTTTCAAGAAGATGCTGGCTGCCAAGATGTTTGCCACAAACTACGGGAACAAACAACATGCTTTGCATTGCTAAGCTGTTGGCTTCTAAATATTCTATTCTTTTGCTGCATCTAGCACTGCATCATCATCGTCTTCATCATCAACTATGGTCGTTGTGTGGCCTTTTTGATGGTTACAGTCTTTTGTTATGATGTTGTTGTTGCTTGCTTGCATGGTACACCATCAAATATTAATATTAGGAGGCATATGCATGCATGCCATTCATGGCAGCTCACTTTATTCATCCAGTCAACTAAATAGCCTTCCTTCCTGCCAGTTAGAGTGCCTGGCTGGCTGTTTGGCTGTCCACTGCTGCTTGAATTTTATATGAAATGCAATTTACTTTGGTGCTATTCTGCTGCTAAGGTTGAAGCTATGGCATAAATCTGCGTACAATATAGCCAGCTATGTGAGCGAGTGAGTGTGTGGTGTGGTGCGATGTGGTGTTAAACCCCAATACCCCATTTGTGATGCATGTAATGGTAATTCTTTTCGTGTTGTTACCTCTTGGCTAGAAAACAATATGGAAAACGTGGTACAAAAATGAACTGAGCAATTTTCCATTCATCTCAGTTGTCAAATAAACGGAATTTGTGAGTTTTGCGTTGGCTTGCCGTGGTAGTTAAACTTAGCCTAAACAATCTCCCAAACAACAAACGACCGATAGCCAGCCAAGCAGTCAGTCATTCATCCCAACAAATTTTGTATGCAGCGAACAAAAACGGCGGCAGCAGCCTAACATTATTCCATTAAACCGCCACCATACACAGAGGGACGATGTTTGCATGCATGCAAACGCTGCTTTGCTGCCACCACACCATCTCCAGCTGTGTTGGGAAATTGCCCACTCAAAACTTTGTTGCAATCATGTCTAAGGTCGTTGTTCCAAAATGTCTGGCCAGCCTATGTTGTAACTCCTTAGTTTTGTGACCGACCACCACCAAGCGAAAAAGAAATATCTAAAATATATGATTTGATATATTGACAATTGTAAATTGTTAAAAAGAAGGGGTGGGGAGAGGTGGGGTTCTGCATGTTGCTTTTTTGTTAAATCTATTGAACAATTTGTTAAGGGTCAAGTAGTTGTATTGTTTGCTAAAAAAGTTTCCGAAGATAATGTTCGTCTTTTGTGTGGCGTTAAAGATTTATTCGAAAACTAAAAGAACAATGAAAGAGAGAGAAAGAATATGGGAATACCACAAATATATTTGAGGGGTTTTTTGAGGATCTATTTTTGGTTAGGTCTTAGTTTGCAATGTGAGTATATTCGAATCTTTTTTAAAAGTGTGTCTCTCTCCACACATAATTCAACTAATGGAAAAACCATGCACTCACTCAAGGAGTATGAGTATGTCCAAAACATGGTAAATGTTGCTCTTCTTCTTAAGAAATATGTATGTAGTGGTAGTATTGTGGTATACTTTTAGGAGCTCACATTGTATTGCTTAGTGAGTGCATACTTTTTAAGTAAGTTAAGTTGCAGGTGTTGAGAGAAGCGCATTTTCATAAAGAACGCGCGAGCGATTTTGTCTCACAATACTTTAAATTATCTTAAAATTGGAATCTTAGTCTACCAGTTTTACCCCAAAAACGTTCATTTGCCCTTAGATACGATCAGAAATGTGTTTCATGGAAATAATTTTTTTATACCAAGTATGTTTCGTCGAATTCCAACAATTTAGGGTCGATTTAGACTTTTCCGACTGTCTGCTACACCCAAAAACTCACGAACTGATCAACCTATTTGGCAATATTTTGGCCAAACTTAGGTAAAGTTTGAAGAAGTGCCATATTGGTCCACTTATTCAGGCACCTATCGCACAAAAGTTAACAAAAAACGTTTACGGTGAAATAGTGCCAGAATAAATTTCGACGAGAGTATTCGATTTGTCCAAACTTGCACATAGTAAAAGTTGTTGTTATAACAGCGTTTTTATTTTATGTTTGTAACTTCATTCTTCTGCCTAACCTGGCTGTAGGTCTATCCCCAGTTTTAGGAATATGGCTGTTCAACTGGAGTAAATTTAGTAGGTTTGGCAGGGCAGTTGAAGAGGTGCAGTGTTAAGTGCGCGCATGCGCCGCATGTTGGGCAGATATTTCGCACGGTGTTATCGATCATTGCCCTATATGAATTCAGAAGTCCACACCATCCCGACCGTAGTTGAGTTAAAAACTACTCTGGCTTGTCGTGGAAGCTGACGCTCCTGAACTGCGATAGAGGGGGATGTTCTCCGAAGACCGCATTTAAACGATAGTTGTTTATGTCATCTGCGACTGAATCCGTGTAAATGTTATTTAAACCTGCTTGATAGGCATGTTGATCTAGGGGTTCTCTCTTATAATGTTGGACTTTTTTCCAGTTTGTGACAGGTTTGAACATTTTTTCATCGCGGGGAACCAAACTGGCGCCGCATAGCTTACCACAGGCCAACCTATCGTGTTATATGTGGCCAACAAGGTTTCTGTATCTGCACCCCAAGTGCTGCCGGTTAGGGACTTGAGTACCTTGTTTTTTTACATTTCAGCTTGTCGCGACATGCGCTGACTTAAGGACCTCTCAGCTTGTCGCATAGAGCTGTGGTATGCGGGACGTTTGTGATCGGAATTCTGCTACCATCGATCATGACATATGGTGAACAGATCGGTCGTAGATTTAGTGACAGATATATGAATGTCCCTCTGGTGGAATTGGTATGGACAGTCAAACAGGAGTTCAGCCTTTCACTTCAAGAAAGGTACCTGACGCTAACGTTAGGATCTCAATGCTGTATGCAGGGGGAGGGGGGAATACAGGGGAGGTTAAACAGTTTCGGAGATATCATTCCACCTTGGGAAACTCCCTGTTTCACAATACGGTGTTTGGACTTCTTTTCCCTGAATTCCACGTTCGACTAAATTCCACACATATAATTGATTATCCAATGTTTCAAACTTGGCCGGAGGGTTGTCTGCTCGGTGTCCTCAAGCAGTGTGGTGTGCTTGAGAGCATCAAAGGCTTTTGATAAGTCAAGAGCCACCATCACTGTTCTATCACACAACTTGCTCTGGTTGAGTCCCCGCATTGTATGTGTGGAGATGGCGTGCAGCTCTTTTATCGTGCTGTGGTGCTTACGGAGCCCATGCTGATGATTGGCAAGTGGATAGCTATTTCTGACGCTGGGAAGGACTTAAGACTCAAGGGTCTTTGCTACGGGCTACAAAAGCGAAATCGGTTTGTACGATTCACCTTTGCAGGCTTCGGGAACGATATCGGCGGCTAGCGATTGATTGAGAACTTTAGTGAGATACTCGACTTCCGGCACCTTTTCCAGCATTACCATGGATATTCCATCAGTGCCTAACGTTTTGGATGATTTAGATTTCCTGATGACATTCGCAACTTCACCCATTGTAAATTGTGGTGGTTCATCATAGGTAGGCAGAGATCGAATGCGTAAACTGAAATAACTTGCGTACTTCTACGGATCAGTCAGGGTAACGTCGCCAAACGTGACTGAGGTCCTATCTACCTTCTTTACAGGGTTTGAGAGTGACTTAGCCGTTGCCCTCAATTCACTAATTTCGACTCCAGTGTTGCAACTCTTCAGATGATTTAATCACTGGTTCTGTTTATGCTCACCGACCAACCTGTTAACTTCCAGTGCCAGCAACCTGATTCTGGGTCACTGGGGTCGTAGTATTTTTTTCTGAAGTATATCGGGTTCTAATATGTAGCATTACCACTCCTATGGGAGTGGTAGTTTAAGAAAATGTCTCAGGTCCTTTTGATTATCTTGCAGCATGTGGTCCTCACAGCCCCTATTACGACGGTACAATTTTTCGAGCCCAAGTTCACATTTCGTGAGAAGTATTAGCAGTAAAAAATCGCTGATCAGAACTTGTCGGCACGATAACAATCGTAAAGAATGACGCTTAAAAATAGATCCAGTTCCAAGATGTATAGATAAGTCTACGGTTCCTGAAGTAATGACCCAAGAGCTTTAAAAAGTCTACGGTGAACAACTAAAATTGTTGGTTGGCACGGTAACTATCGAAAGGAATAAAATTAGATCAACCTACAAGATGGAAAATCCCCTCCCCCCGTAAAAGATGAACGCTTTTTCACTTTAATTCATTTAAAAATGTTAATAGCGGGAGTAGTGTCTACTGGGAACAATTAAGCATTTGTATAGCATACTTTCAGGTGTTTACAAATGGTGTATTTTTGGATTGTGTCTACGCTACGCACCACATGTTGGAATACAGAACAACATACTGATGATTTGTGTCGAAGCTAAATCAACCATTGGCAACGCTGTTGTGGAACATTGGCACCACTAACACTTGTTCTGATTCTCATTTCCATTATACTACTACCAATAATAATAAAAATTTTTCCACAAACATCCCAGATGGGACAAGGGAGATTTCTCTCACATCAATGAGTGCACCTCGATTCACATTAGCTCAATGATAACTGTTTATCGCCGAGTCCGAACGGCGTGTCTTAGGACACCACTTGTAAAAAGTTTTACATGGAAATGTCGCCAACATTACTGAGGGGTATTTTGCCAACGGTGAAAATTGTTGATGTGCCTTGCCGGGTAATCGAACCCATGACCTTTAGCGTGCAAGCCGGGTGTGCATACCATTGCACCACGGTGGTACCCATTAATTAGGAATCTGTTTATAGTACATTCAGGTCCACAGGACCTTGTTAATAATCATAGGCTGAGGGTACTCAGCTGTCGACAAAGTCGACGAACACTTTTTTACTTGTTCTCTTACAGTTAAAATTTTTATTAATTTATTTTTTTTTCTTCTCTTTTTTTCTTACAGATGTTCCAAGACAACACTAACAATAGAATTCCGGCCATCATTTCCAAACAACACACATTGAATCATTCATCCAAAACCCATAATAAGCCACAAAAATTGATACCTATGATTTAGGTAATGTAAATCAGAATTAAAAGCTGTTCAACGCTAAAGTGTGCCATACCATCAGCAAATTCTTACCAATTTAAAAAAGAAAAAAAAAACATCCAAGCCCAAGAAATATTGCCACCAACAACGAACAAACGAACGGTCACAACGAATTGTACAAGAGAGACAACCTCTGCAAAGCTACAAAATCCGAGCCTTCCATGAAAACAACTGAGATTAAAGTGCCTTTTTATTTAAACTACATTTATACAACACATACTACAAACGTACACATTACTCGTTTATAAGTAAAAAATAGATTTTCATCGTATTTTAAGAGCTAAATTAAGTTTTATACAATAAGGAGCCGCTAAGTAACAAAAAAACCACAGCAACACATCATACTCATTATCACCACGACAAACGACAACATAATCAACAACATTCCAACAAAATATACATCCACGTGGATTAGATCCTTATATAACCATTAAATTACCAACTGGAAAGTGCAATTTATCATAAATCTTCCACGGAACATCCATCCATAACGAAACTACTTCACCACGATTCCAAGAATCTCTCCATAAATTTTGCTTTAACAATTGCTAACGCTGGCATAAGATGTCCTCATCATCTCCGGTTACAACAAGTGTGATTACCGCCAACGAACTTGCTTTAACGGCCCAAGCCAATATGCATCACCGGGCTGCCCATATGCATGAGGCACCCCTATCACCAGCACGTGCCAATTCAGTATCAGTGGCTGGAGCCACCGGAACCACAACAGGCAATATTGTCACCACAACCAGTATTTCGAATTCTGGCCAAACAGCCAATGGTATACCCATGATTTCTCCCGAGGCCATGCATCACTCATCCCCCGACAGTCCACAGCCAGAATTGGCCACTATGACCAATGTAAATGTCCTGGATTTACACACAGACTCATCAAAGTTATACGACAAGGATGCCGTATTCATTTATGAAAGTCCTAAAGTTGTGATGACTGGTGGGGGTGGAGGACCCCAAGATGATCATGTTATTGATGCCCGCATGGTGGCCCAATTGAATCAGCAACAAGCAGCCGTTCAAACGGCCCATGAAAATCAACCTCTGGCCAAAATTGAATTTGATGAGAATCAAATAATACGAGTTGTAGGGCCAAATGGAGAGCAACAACAAATTATCTCACGGGAAATCATTAACGGTGAACATCACATTCTATCACGCAATGAGGCTGGGGAACACATTCTCACACGCATTGTAAGTGATCCCTCAAAATTGATGCCCAATGATAATGCTGTGGCCGCAGCTATGTTTAATCAGGCACAAAAAATGGCCAATGATCATGCCGTATATCAGACATCACCCTTGGATGCCTCGGTTTTGCAACATTATGACACAGAGGCCGTGGTCAAGACAGAAGTTGATATCTACGATGATCCGAAAAAACAAAATTCTGGACAAATTATTTACACCACCTCTGGTCCGGATCCGGGTAATCCGAAGCATTTATCTCATCTACCGTTGGGTGCAAAGCTAGATCCAGATATGTATCCTTCAGATAAACACATTGATTTAATCTACAACGATGGCAATAAAACGGTGATCTACACAACCACCGATCAAAAGGGTTTGGAAATTTATTCAGGCAGTGATTTAAGTGGCTTGGTTGCGGATGGTCAAGTTGTTGTCCAGGGTGGTCTGCAGTATGCTGGACATGGTGGTCCTGGAGGTCAACCGGTTTATATTGTTGCTGATGGTGCTCTACCGCCGGGTGTTGAAAGTCATATTCAAAGGTAAGTGAGAACAAATATGTTTCCACTAGTTTATTTTTAAATATATAAAAATATAGTTTTTAAAATCCACGTTTTTAATTTTTTTAAATCCACAAAAAAAAGAAAAATAATTTTTAAATCCAAGTTTTGAAAAGACATTTTTTAAATCCACGTTTTGACAAAAATCAAAATCCACGTTTTGAAAAAAAAACTAATAAAATCCACATTTTGAAAAGGATTTTTTTAATCCTCGTTTTGAGAAGAAAAACATATTCACGTTTTGAAAAGAAAAATATTTTTAAAAATTCACGTTATTATATAATTTTTTTAATATTTTAAAAATCCATGTTTTGATTTTTTTTTTTTAAATTAAAAAAAAATAAAATCCAGGTTCTGGAAAAATGTTTTTAAAATTTCACGTTTTGAAAAAAATAATTAAATCCAGGTTATGAAAAATTTGTTTAAAAATACCAGGTTTTGAACAAATAATAATAAAGTCCAGATTCTGAACAAAATGTTTTTAAAAATCCACGTTTTGATTTTTTAAATTCAACGTAAAAAACTAATGTTTTTTTAAATCCACGTTTTGAAAAGAAATATTTTCAAAAATCCACGTTTTGATAAGAAATATTTTCAAAAATTCATCTTTTGTAATTGTTTTAAGCCCACATTTAGAAATATTTTAAAACCCCACATTTGGAAAACAAGTTTTTTCAAGAACTCACGTTTTAAAAATCAATGTTTTGAAGGAAAAAAATTTAAAAATCCACGTCTTGATTTTATTTTAAATTCCACGTTTTGAAACAAATAAAGGTTTTTTTAAATCCAGGTTCTGATTTTTTTTAATCCAAGTTTTGAAAAGAAATATTTTTAAAAATCGAAGTTTTGAAAGAAGGATTTGGAAAAATCCACGTTTTGAAAATAAATATTTTTAAAAATCCACGTTTTGAAAATAAATATTTTTAAAAATCCACGTTTTGAAACGAAATATTTAAAAATCCATGTTTAAAAAAAAAATATTTTTAAAAATCGAAGTTTTGAAAATAAATATTTTAAAAAATCCACGTTTTGAAAAAGAAATATTTTAAAACTCCACGTTTTGATTTTTTATTAAATTCCACGATTTGAAAATAAATATTTTCAAAAATCCATGTTTTGTAAAGAAATATTTTCCAAAATCCACGTTTTGAAAGTATTTTTTTTAAACCCACATTTGGAAAAGAAATTTTTTTCAAGAATTCACGTTTTGAAAAGAAATATTTTTAAGAATCAACGTCTTAAAAAAAATTAAAAATCCACGTTTTGATTTTTTTATTAAATTCCACGTTTTGAAACAAATAAAGTTTTTTTTTAAATCCAGGTTCTGATTTTTTTAAAAACCAAGTTTTGAAAAGAAATATTTTTAAAAATCGAAGTTTTGAAAAGAAATATTTTTAAAAATCGAAGTTTTGAAAATAAATATTTTTAAAATATCTACGTTTTGAAAAGAAATATTTTTTTAAAAATCCACGTTTTGATTTTTTTATAAAATTCCACGTTTTTAAAAACAAAATTTAAATCCATGTTTTAAAAGAAATATTTTTAAAAATCGAAGTTTTGAAAATAAATGCTTTTAAAAAACCTACGTTTTGAAGACATATTTTTTAAGAATCCACGTTTTGATTTTTTTATAAAATTCCACGTTTTTAAAAACAAAATTTAAATCCGTGTTTTAAAAGAAATATTTTTAAAAATTGAAGTTTTGAAAATAAATATTTTAAAAAATCCACGTTTTGAAAAGAAATATTTTAAAAATCCACGTTTTGATTTTTTTTATTAAATTCCAACGTCTTGAAAAAAAAAATTAAAAATCCACGTTTTGATTTTTTATTAAATTCCACGTTTTGAAACAAATAAAGTTTTTTTTTTAAATCCAGATTCTGATTTTTTTAAATCCATGTTTTGAAAAGAAATATTTTTAAAAATCAAAGTTTTGAAAAGAAATATTTTTAAAAAATATACGTTTTGAAAAGAAATATTTTTTTCAAAATACACGTTTTGGTTTTATATAAATTTCCAAGTTTTAAAAAAATATTTTTTTAAATCCAGGTTCTGATTTTTTTTAAATCCAAGTTTTGAAAAGAATTATTTTTAAATATCGAAGTTTTGAAAATAAGGATTTAAAAAAATCAACGTTTTGAAAATAAATATTTTTAAAAATCCATGTTTTAAAACGAAATATTTAACAAATCCTCGTTGTGAAAAGAAATGTTTAAAAATCCATGTTTTAAAACAAATATTTTAAAAATCGAAATTTGGAAAATACATATTTTAAAAAAAATCCACGTTTTGATTTTTATTAAATGCCACGTTCTGAAAAAAATGTTTTTTTTTAACCCAAGTTTTGAAAAGAAATATGTTTCAAAATCCCTGTTTTGATTTTTCTTAAATTCCACGTTTTGAAAAAATAAAATCAAATTTTTTTTAAATCCAGGTTCTGAAAATATGGGTTTGAAAAGAAATATTTCTAAAAATCGAAGTTTTGATCAGAAATATTTTAAAAATACATGTTTTTGAAAAGAAATATATTTAAAACTACACGTTAAAAAAACTTTTTTTAATCCACGTTTTGAAAACAAATTTCAAGCTTTGATGTTTTTAATCCTTGTATTGATTTTTTTTTTGTTTGATCTTAAAAATTAACGTATTGAAAATAATTCTTAAAAATCCAATTTTAGAACACACGGTGCTCTTGAAGCAACTTAAAATGGAAGGTGCTTACACCTGGGAAGTTTTTGTGGATTCTGAAACTACAATGTTCATATATGAGAAAAATCAAAAAAATAAAAAAATCGCCTGAGCGCTTTTTAAACAAATCGCGATTTAAGTTGAAATTTTTAGGGTTTCACGATTTTTTTTGGAAACCGGAAGTCCTATCGAAATGGGACTAAAGACAATGTTGTAGCAGTGAAAATTCTGTACTAGATTGACCTGCATAATATTATCGTAGGTTTTACCGTTTTTGAGATATAGAAGTTCAGATCAATCATTCAAATTTTTTTTCTCAGGTCTTCAGGATTCTGCTTGTAAACCGCAAGTCCTATCGGAATGGGACTAAAGAAAATGTTGTAGCTGTGAAAACTCTCTACGAGATTGGCTTTCGTATATTTTTCCTAGGTTGTACCATTTTTCAGATATATAAGTTTATGTTGGGAAATTGCTGTCATGACACTGTTTTATAAGGAGACAATACAGTCATTGCATTGTCCCAATTTGAGAGAGGAGAGAGAAGGAGAGAATTTTGTAGAGAATTTTCATAGCTACAACATTTTCTTCAGTCCCATTTCGATAGGACTTGCGGTTTCCCAGCAAAATCGTCAAAATCGCGATTTATTTAAAAAGCGCTCCGGCGATTTGTTTGATTTTTCTCATCTATGAACATTGTAATTTCAGAATCCGCAAAAGCTTCCCAGGTGTAAGCAGCTTCCATTCAAAGTTGCTTCAAGAGCACCGTGAACTTAGAGTTATGCCAATCCCTACAGATTCTATTTCATTAAAAACAAAAATATCAGCTGTTTTCTCAAACCAGTGCCTAAAAGTAGACTGTACATTTATATAATTTCTAGTAAAGCCTTGACTTCAACCTTTATATCTCCGCCAAGTGTTCAAGTGTCTCAGAAAAGGGTAGCTATTTCCGATGCCGCATGGTGGAGCAATTCAATTTGATTATACAATGAACCTATTGCAATGTGGGAGAAATGCTAGAATTATTCATTCTTCATCACCTCTTCAACAATTAAACACAATTACAACTTTCCCTGAGAACAAGTTTAAAGTTCATTCGCAATTGCCTGGACTTTATATTGCTGCATTTCATTAAAAAACGGTTAGGGGAAAAATACTTGGGAACGTGAATGATGTACACGTGATGTCAGGAATGTTTTTGCAATTTTTGTTATTGTTGTTGCTTCTTAAGATGTTAAAAATACCTGCCAAATGGAGAAAACAGCAACAACATGCATAACATTTACAACTAACATCCTTTCTAAATGTAAATAAAAATAGGATTCGTTAGCAATGTGCTGTTGTTGTTGTTGTCTGTGTTTTGGGCCAAACAAATGAGACAAAACAAACCAACAGATTCTATTGCTCATTTGCATCTGCCTCTGTTAGCTCTGTTTTTAGTATTCTTCTACTGTCAAAGACAAAAGAAGCGGGAGCAAGGCAAATACCTCTTGCTTGCTTGATTCGGTTTGGTCGGTGTTGTTAAATGATAAATCGCATGCATAGCTGGAAGTCAATCGTATAAAATCTACGCAGCTGCGTCATGCAAACCTTTTTGTTACAGCAAAAGTCCAAACGAAGTCAGACAATTGAAGCTTAGCATATTATTGTACTTAGAATACGAAGGCTAGTCGTTGGCAGCAACAACAATAGCCACAACACGGAAAGTTGTTGGTGTTTCAGAATCAAAAGCCATGCAACAGCACATTGCTCATGCAATCCATCTATTGGTTGGTATGGCCAGATCCCTCTTTTGGCCATCATCAACAAGATCTTCGTCATCATTGAAAACAGCAGCAGCTTTGGCAACAGCACCAACAATAACAACAACATCAACATCCTATACATCTCAACTAACATACATTACGGAAATGCAATTTTGTCATTATTTATGGATGTATAAATCGGCTAAGTTGCATGGCTGGCAGTTTGAAACTTATATAGTTGGTTGGTGGTTTGGTCAAACGCTTTCAAACTATGCCCAGGGGAGAAGGAAGGGAGACAGTTTGGTGCTTCATTCGAAACATAGTTCATCCAAGAGGTGTTGGTCGAACCACTCATACCTTCATTCTTTCATTCGATGGCTTTGTTATGTGTGTGTGTGTGTGGTTGTTGGATGGTCTTTGCTAACGGTTAAACTTTTTAGATTAATTTCTATTCAAATTTTTATTACCAACATTATGTGTTCAGCAAGGAAGGATGTTGCCAGACCGACCATAACAGTAATTTCAGAATGCCAAGGAAGCCAACATTTTGAGGTAGTGAATAAAATATACAGTAAAGAAAACGGATCCGGGCGCGCCTACTTAAAAATTCGTAGCACATCAAATGTTTTTATTTTTGTGTTGTTTTCAACGGAGAAACCCGACGACATACTATAAAAATGAAGAAGAAGCAGCATACTATAGTTTGTCGATCTTTTTTAGCCACAATATGTTGCAAGCAAACATTTCATTTAGCAGCAGCAACAGTTGGGAATACAACGAAACTACTCCACGACCATGATGAGGACAACCAAGTTGAAACAGACGACAACAAACGGTACAAATGTCCAATGGCTGCTGTCGTGGTTTTCACGACGATGATGATGATGATGGTTGCAACATACGGAGACGGAGACATGTAAAAAGCTAATTAACAGCATCATCAAACTAACGAGATGTAAAGCAACAACAGCAAGAAATCAAATATAACTGACGAATGCATTTAACCGCTAAACTGACACATACACTGACAAAATAGACGAACAGCTGGCTGGTCCGCCGGCCTAACTAAACAACAGCAACCATTCCAACCATGCAAGCCAATCATCAGGTCAATCCATGTGGGGTGCTCCCAATGAAATAACGAAATTTATTTTGTATCATTTCTCTGTATCTCTTTCTCTATCATTCTCCGAACACAGGAGTTGGAAGATACATGAATTGTGTCTCCGCAGACAATTGCACAACAAAATGAAATAATTTATTACACACAAAAACAATTAAGGTAAAAAGTCCGGTTTGATGATTTGGTGTATTTCGTAGAAAGTATTTGAAGGCAACCGGAGTAGAAAGAGGTAACCTTGTATATGAGAATGCGACTACTCCGAAACGTGGGCCCTTGTCCACAAATTTTTGAAACAAATGTCCCCTTTCTTGCAGAAATGGTCTTTCGAAGCATCCTTTCTTGCAAAAATGGCCTATCGAAGTGGCCATTCTTGCAGAAAGGGTCTATCGAGGCACCCTTTTTTCAGAAAGGATGTATAGAGGCAGCCTATCTTTCAGAAAGAGTCTGAAACAGCCTTTGTTTCAGAAAGAAGCAGCCTTTCTTTCAAAAAGGGTCTGTAGAAGCAGCCTTTCTTTCAGAAAGTATCTATAGAAACAGCCTTTCTTTAAAAAGGGTCGGTAGAAGCAACCTTTCCTTCAGAAAGGGTATATAAAATTAGCAGAAAATGTCTATCGAAGCAAAAAGGGTCTATCGAAGCACCCTTATTCAGAAACGGTCTATCGAAGCAGCCTTTCTTTAAGAAAGGGTCTAAAGAAGCAGCCTTTCTTTCAGAAACGGTCTGAAGGTTCTATAGAAGCAGCCCTTCCAGCAAAAAAGGTCTTTCGAAGCACCCATTCTTGCAGAAAGGGCCTATCGAAGCACCCCTTCAAGCAGACAGGGCCTATCGAAGCACCCATTCTTGCAGAAAGGGCCTATCGAAGCACCCATTCTTGCAGAAAGGGCCTATCGAAGCACCCATTCTTGCAGAAAGGGCCTATCGAAGCACCCATTCTTGCAGAAAGGGCCTATCGAAGCACCCATTCTTGCAGAAAGGGCCTATCGAAGCACCCATTCTTGCAGAAAGGGCCTATCGAAGCACCCATTCTTGCAGAAAGGGCCTATCGAAGCACCCATTCTTGCAGAAAGGGCCTATCGAAGCACCCATTCTTGCAGAAAGGGCCTATCGAAGCACCCATTCTTGCAGAAAGGGCCTATCGAAGCACCCATTCTTGCAGAAAGGGCCTATCGAAGCACCCATTCTTGCAGAAAGGGTCTATAGAAGCACACTTTCATTCAGAAAGGGTCTATAGAAGCACCCTTTCATTCAGAAAGGGTCTATAGAAGCACCCTTTCATTCAGAAAGGGTCTATAGAAGCACCCTTTCATTCAGAAAGGGTCTATAGAAGCACCCTTTCATTCAGAAAGGGTCTATAGAAGCACCCTTTCATTCAGAAAGGGTCTATAGAAGCACCCTTTCATTCAGAAAGGGTCTATAGAAGCACCCTTTCATTCAGAAAGGGTCTATAGAAGCACCCTTTCATTCAGAAAGGGTCTATAGAAGCACCCTTTCATTCAGAAAGGGTCTATAGAAGCACCCTTTCATTCAGAAAGGGTCTATAGAAGCACCCTTTCATTCAGAAAGGGTCTATAGAAGCACCCTTTCATTCAGAAAGGGTCTATAGAAGCACCCTTTCATTCAGAAAGGGTCTATAGAAGCACCCTTTCATTCAGAAAGGGTCTATAGAAGCACCCTTTCATTCAGAAAGGGTCTATAGAAGCACCCTTTCATTCAGAAAGGGTCTATAGAAGCACCCTTTCATTCAGAAAGGGTCTATAGAAGCACCCTTTCATTCAGAAAGGGTCTATAGAAGCACCCTTTCATTCAGAAAGGGTCTATAGAAGCACCCTTTCATTCAGAAAGGGTCTATAGAAGCACCCTTTCATTCAGAAAGGGTCTATAGAAGCACCCTTTCATTCAGAAAGGGTCTATAGAAGCACCCTTTCATTCAGAAAGGGTCTATAGAAGCACCCTTTCATTCAGAAAGGGTCTATAGAAGCACCCTTTCATTCACAAAGGGTCTATAGAAGCACCCTTTCATTCAGAAAGGGTCTATAGAAGCACCCTTTCATTCAGAAAGGGTCTATAGAAGCACCCTTTCATTCAGAAAGGGTCTATAGAAGCACCCTTTCATTCAGAAAGGGTCTATAGAAGCACCCTTTCATTCAGAAAGGGTCTATAGAAGCACCCTTTCATTCAGAAAGGGTCTATAGAAGCACCCTTTCATTCAGAAAGGGTCTATAGAAGCACCCTTTCATTCAGAAAGGGTCTATAGAAGCACCCTTTCATTCAGAAAGGGTCTATAGAAGCACCCTTTCATTCAGAAAGGGTCTATAGAAGCACCCTTTCATTCAGAAAGGGTCTATAGAAGCACCCTTTCATTCAGAAAGGGTCTATAGAAGCACCCTTTCATTCAGAAAGGGTCTATAGAAGCACCCTTTCATTCAGAAAGGGTCTATAGAAGCACCCTTTCATTCAGAAAGGGTCTATAGAAGCACCCTTTCATTCAGAAAGGGTCTATAGAAGCACCCCTTCATTCAGAAAGGGTCTATAGAAGCACCCCTTCATTCAGAAAGGATCTATAGAAGCACCCTTTCTTTCAGAAATGGTGTATAGAAGCACCCTTTCATTCAGAAATGGTCTATAGAAGCACCCTTTCTTTCAGAAATGGTGTATAGAAGCACCCTTTCATTCAGAAATGGTCTATAGAAGCACCCTTTCATTCAGAAAGGATCTATAGAAGCACCCTTTCATTCAGAAATGGTGTATAGAAGCACCCTTTCTTTCAGAAATGGTGTATAGAAGCACCCTTTCATTCAGAAATGGTCTATAGAAGCACCCTTTCATTCAGAAAGGGTCTATAGAAGCACCCTTTCATTCTGAAAGGGTCTATAGAAGCACCCTTTCATTCTGAAAGGGTCTATAGAAGCACCCTTTCATTCAGAAAGGGTCTACAGAAACACCCTTTCATTCAGAAAGGGTCTATAGAAGCACCCTTCATTCAGAAAGGGTCTATAGAAGCACCCTTTTATTCAGAAAGGGTCTATGGAAGCACCTTTTCATTCAGAAAGGGTCTATAGAAGCACCCTTTCATTCAGAAAGGGTCTATAGAAGCACCCTTTCATTCAGAAAGGGTCTATAGAAGCACCCTTTCATTCAGAAAGGGTCTATAGAAGCACCCTTTCATTCAGAAAGGGTCTATAGAAGCACCCTTTCATTCAGAAAGGGTCTATAGAAGCACCCTTTCATTCAGAAAGGGCCTATAGAAGCACCCTTTCATTCAGAAAGGGTCTATAGAAGCACCCTTTCATTCAGAAAGGGTCTATAGAAGCACCCTTTCATTCAGAAAGGGTCTATAGAAGCACCCTTTCATTCAGAAAGGGTCTATAGAAGCACCCTTTCATTCAGAAAGGGTCTATAGAAGCACCCTTTCATTCAGAAAGGGTCTATGGAAGCACCTTTTCATTCAGAAAGGGTCTACAGAAACACCCTTTCATTCAGAAAGTGTCTATAGAAGCACCCTTCATTCAGAAAGGGTCTATAGAAGCACCCTTCATTCAGAAAGGGTCTATAGAAGCACCCTTTTATTCAGAAAGGGTCTATGGAAGCACCTTTTCATTCAGAAAGGGTCTATAGAAGCACCCTTTCATTCAGAAAGGGTCTATAGAAGCACCCTTTCATTCAGAAAGGGTCTATAGAAGCACCCTTTCATTCAGAAAGGGTCTATAGAAGCACCCTTTCATTCAGAAAGGGTCTATAGAAGCACCCTTTCATTCAGAAAGGGTCTATAGAAGCACCCTTTCATTCAGAAAGGGTCTATAGAAGCACCCTTTCATTCAGAAAGGCCCTATAGAAGCACCCTTTCATTCAGAAAGGGTCTATAGAAGCACCCTTTCATTCAGAAAGGGTCTATAGAAGCACCCTTTCATTCAGAAAGGGTCTATAGAAGCACCCTTTCATTCAGAAAGGGTCTATAGAAGCACCCTTTCATTCAGAAAGGGTCTATAGAAGCACCCTTTCATTCAGAAAGGGTCTATAGAAGCACCCTTTCATTCAGAAAGGGTCTATAGAAGCACCCTTCATTCAGAAAGGGTCTATAGAAGCACCCTTTTATTCAGAAAGGGTCTATGGAAGCACCTTTTCATTCAGAAAGGGTCTATAGAAGCACCCTTTCATTCAGAAAGGGTCTATAGAAGCACCCTTTCATTCAGAAAGGGTCTATAGAAGCACCCTTTCATTCAGAAAGGGTCTATAGAAGCACCCTTTCATTCAGAAAGGGTCTATAGAAGCACCCTTTCATTCAGAAAGGGTCTATAGAAGCACCCTTTCATTCAGAAAGGGTCTATAGAAGCACCCTTTCATTCAGAAAGGGCCTATAGAAGCACCCTTTCATTCAGAAAGGGCCTATAGAAGCACCCTTTCATTCAGAAAGGGTCTATAGAAGCACCCTTTCATTCAGAAAGGGTCTATAGAAGCACCCTTTCATTCAGAAAGGGTCTATAGAAGCACCCTTTCATTCAGAAAGGGTCTATAGAAGCACCCTTTCATTCAGAAAGGGTCTATAGAAGCACCCTTTCATTCAGAAAGGGTCTATAGAAGCACCCTTTCATTCAGAAAGGGTCTATAGAAGCACCCTTTCATTCAGAAAGGGTCTATAGAAGCACCCTTTCATTCAGAAAGGGTCTATAGAAGCACCCTTTCATTCAGAAAGGGTCTATAGAAGCACCCTTTCATTCAGAAAGGGTCTATAGAAGCACCCTTTCATTCAGAAAGGGTCTATAGAAGCACCCTTTCATTCAGAAAGGGTCTATAGAAGCACCCTTTCATTCAGAAAGGGTCTATAGAAGCACCCTTTCATTCAGAAAGGGTCTATAGAAGCACCCTTTCATTCAGAAAGGGTCTATAGAAGCACCCTTTCATTCAGAAAGGGTCTATAGAAGCACCCTTTCATTCAGAAAGGGTCTATAGAAGCACCCTTTCATTCAGAAAGGGTCTATAGAAGCACCCTTTCATTCAGAAAGGGTCTATAGAAGCACCCTTTCATTCAGAAAGGGTCTATAGAAGCACCCTTTCATTCAGAAAGGGTCTATAGAAGCACCCTTTCATTCAGAAAGGGTCTGTAGAAGCACCCTTTCATTCAGAAAGGGTCTATAGAAGCACCCTTTCATTCAGAAAGGGTCTATAGAAGCACCCTTTCATTCAGAAAGGGTCTATAGAAGCACCCTTTCATTCAGAAAGGGTCTATAGAAGCACCCTTTCATTCAGAATGGGTCTATAGAAGCACCTTTTCATTCAGAAAGAATCTATAGAAGCACCCCTTCATTCAGAAAGGGTCTATAGAAGCACCCCTTCATTCAGAAAGGATCTATAGAAGCACCCTTTCATTCAGAAATGGTGTATAGAAGCACCCTTTCTTTCAGAAATGGTGTATAGAAGCACCCTTTCATTCAGAAAGGGTCTATAGAAGCACCCTTTCATTCAGAAAGGGTCTATAGAAGCACCCTTTCATTCAGAAAGGGTCTATAGAAGCACCCTTTCATTCAGAAAGGGTCTATAGAAGCACCCTTTCATTCAGAAAGGGTCTATAGAAGCACCCTTTCATTCAGAAAGGGTCTATAGAAGCACCCTTTCATTCAGAAAGGGTCTATAGAAGCACCCTTTCATTCAGAAAGGGTCTATAGAAGCACCCTTTCATTCAGAAAGGGTCTATAGAAGTACCCCTCTTCCAGAAATGGTCTATAGAAGCACCCTCTCTTTCAGAAAGGGTCTATTGAAGCACCCTTTCTTTTAGAAAGGGTCCATAGAGGCAACATTTCTATGCATTATCCCAAAATTCGTAAATTATTATAATTTAGCCATCGTCAGTCATTTTGAAATGGGACGAAGTCGTTCTCTAAGAGAACGGAATTCTGGTTCTAATTGTAGATATGTATAAACTAAGCCTCTCTTTATTATGTTATAGCTCTCGTTTTTATTATTTTAAATTGCGATATAATGTCAGCTGTTTTCTTAAAGTAATGCCTAAAAGTAGGCTGTAAATATATTTAATTTCTCGTAAAGCCCATTAAATCTACGCCTCGTGTTTGTGTCTATGAAGATTTAGTTAACTATTTTGTGGAACCATTTAATCTGTTCTTACAACGAACCTTCATGGCGAAAAAGGAGGTTGCATTTTTCTCGACTTTTGGAGCTATGACCGTTTTTTGAGGTGGTTTGGGTCGTTATAAATTGTTATTGAATCTTCAGAATTAAACTTATTTATGTCAAGTTAATTTTAATTATATACATTTTTTTATTTATCTTAATTAATATTTTTTTCTTAAACACTTGTATTTTATTTAATTTGTTTGCTTCTATTATACATATCTTTATTCCGTTTCTTTGCATTGTATATTTTTATCAATTTATAAAAACCATTTTACGCTTAACAATACGCCATTGAATGTTAATGATTAAAATCTCCCTGATAAGCTGCACTGCGGCACAAATATCCATTGTAACCAATAAAATAATATAGTCAATGCTGCTGCACTCCTTATATCAAATTCTGCATTCCAAATAAAGTTCGATATTGATTCTATCCACCACACACCTACTAACTCTTTAGCCTAGCTGGCTGTTGCCACAAAGCGTTTTATAGTTGAGACGCAAAACATAAACGAACGAAACTCCTCAACATTGTTTTTGTAATAATTTGAAAATTCTGAAATACAACTTCGTTGGCTGCCGTTGTTACAGTTTAAGCTGTTGCCTGCCACTATTGAATTGATATAAATCATTTTGCTACATTACCAAGATGGCCTCCCCCCGCCCGCCGTCGCCACTGTTTCTTTTTTCGATAATCCAAGTGATGCTGAGGTAAATGCCTGCCTGTGCCTGTCTGTCTATTGGTGTGTCAGAATGGCAGTGAAACTGGGCTTGTAAGTCTGATTTACGACTGTGTGAATTGTGAAATCGTAACAATGAAACAATTTGTGTAAAATGAGCAGAACATTCAGGTGGTGGTTCTCAATATTATAAGATTTGAGTTATTTTTTTCGAATTTGTTGTATAACTAACTGACCATTGGCCACCAAACACACCGATGACTGTGTGGTGCTACTAGGTCGCACAGTAGTGCAGCGAAGTATTTTTTGTGGAATTGTGTCAAAGCTAAGGGAAAATCTTTGGGCGACAAAAATGCTATGTCAATAACGGAGGAGTAATTCTATAAGACTATAATTTTTTTGGGGTCGGAATATATTTTTTTACCCTGAAAACTGTTTAAACGGAGCTTTTGCATTAAAAACATTTTTAAATGTTTTCCCATGAAATACCTGGAGGTCTTCCAATAGAAAATCTGAAGGTCTTCTCTTGAAAGCTCTTGAGGACTTTTCATGAAAGCCCAGGAGGTCTTTTCGTAGAAGATCGGGAGGTGTTCTCATTCAGAGAGGTCTTCTCATAGAAGAGTAGAAGTTATTTTCATAAAATATCTGTAGGTCTTCTCCTTGAAGATCTGGAGCTCTTCTCGTAGAAGACCAGGAAATCTTTTTATAGAAGACCGTGAGATCTTCTCGTAAAAGATCAAGGGTCTTCTCATAGTAAACCTATAGGTCTTCTTATAGACCTGGAGGTCTTCTTATAGAAGACCTGGAGGTCTTCTTATAGAAGACCTGGAGGTCTTCTTATAGAAGACCTGGAGGTCTTCTTATAGAAAACCTGTAAGTCTTCTTATAGAAAACCTTGGCCTGGAGATCTTCTTACAGAAGACTTGGTGGTCGTCTCATAGAAGAGCTGGAGGTCATCTTAAAGAAACCCTATAGGTCATCTTATAGTCCTGGGGGTCTTTCTATATAAGACCTGGAAGTCTTCTTATAGAAGACCTGGAGGACTTCTTATAGAAGACGTGGAGGTCTTCTTATAGAAGACCTGGAGGTCTTCTTATGGAAGACCTGGAGGTCTTTTTATGGGAGACCTGGAGGACTTCTTATGGAAGACCTGGAGGTCTTCTTATAGAAGACCTAGAGGTCTTCTTATAGAAGACCTAGAGGTCTTCTTATGGAAGACCTAGAGGTCTTCTTATGGAAGACCTGGACGTCTTCTTATAGAAAACCTGGAGGTCGCCTCATATAAGACCTGGAGGTCGTCTCATTGAAGACCTGAAGGTCGTCTTATAGAAAACCTATAGGTCGTCTTATAGCAAACCTATAGGTCATCTTATAGACCTGGAGGTCTTCTCGTTAAAGACCTGGAGGTTTTCTTATAGAAGACCTGGAGGTATTCTTATAGAAGACCTTGGAGGTCTTCTTATAGAAGACCTGGAGGTCTTCTTATAGAAGACCTGTAAGTCTTATAGAAAACATTGGCCTGGAGATCTTCTTACAGAAGACCTGGTGGTCGTTTCATAGAAGAGCTGGAGATCATCTTATAGTCCAGGAAGTCTTCTTATAGAAGACCTGGAGGTCTTCTTATAGAAGACCTGGAGGTCTTCTTATAGAAGACCTGGAGGTCTTCTTTTAGAAAGTCTTCTATACGAGGACCTAGACGTCTTCTTTTACAAAACCTGGATGTCATCTCATAGAAGACCTGGAAGTTTTCTTATAGTGGACCTGAAGGACTTCTTATAGAAGACCTGGAGGTGTTATTATAGAAGACCTGGAGGTGTTATTATAGAAGACCTGTAGGCCTTCCTATAGAGCACCTTGAAGTCTTCTTATAGAAGACCTTAGCCTTGAGGTCTTCTTATAGAAAGTCTTCTATACGAAGATCTGGACGTCTTCTTTTACAAAACCTGGAGGTCGTCTCATAGAAGACCTGAAGGTCGCTCATAGAAGACCTAGTGGTCTTCTTATAGACGACCTGGAGGTCGTCTTGTAGGCCTCGAGGTCTTCTTATAGAAGACCTGGAGGTCTACTTATTAACCTGGAAATCTTCTTATAGAGGAACTATAGGTCTTCTTATAGAAGACCTTGGCCTGGAGATCTTCTTATAGAAGACTTCTGGTCTTCTTATAGAAGACTTCTGGTCTTCTTATAGAAGACTTCTGGTCTTCTTATGGAAGAACTGGCGGTCGTATTATAGAAGACCTGGTGGTCTTCTTACAGAAGACCTGGAGGTCTTCCTTTAGAAGACCTGGAAGTCTTCTTATAGAAGACCTTGGCCTTGAGGTCTTCTTATAGAAAGTCTTCTATACGAAGACCTGGACGTATTCTTATAGAAAACCTGGAGGTCGTCTCATAGAAGACTTGGAGGGCTCCTTATAGACCTGGAGAGCTTCTCGTAGAAGACCTGGAAGTCTTCTTTTAGATGATCTGATGGTCGTCTTATAAAAGACCTGGTGGTCTTCTTATAGACGACCTGTAGTGCGATTCTCTAACTAATTTTTTGAGTTACCGACAAAAATCGGTAACATTAAAACGCAAAATTATGAATGAAAATTTCAAATAAAAGTTGACAACCCTGTTGATATCGGTAGAACTTTTCGACTACTTTTTATTGGTCGCTAACTTACCGAATATACCGAATACCGAATAATATCGTTAATTACCGAAATTGTAAGCATTTTAATTTTACCGACATTTGTCGGTAACTCAAAAAATGATTTAGAGAATCGCACGACTGGAGGTCTTCTTATAAAAGGCGTGGAAGTCTTGTTATAGAAGACCTGGAGGTCTTCTTATAGAAAACCTAGAGGTCTTCTTATAGAGGACCTGGAGGTCTTCTTACAGAAAACCTGGAGGTCTTCTTATATACGACCTGGGGGTCTGCTTATAAAAGGCCTGGAGGTCTACTTATTAAAGAAGACCTGGATGTCTTCTTATAGGGGACCTGGAAGTGTACTTGTTAAAGGACACCTGGAGGTCTTCTTATAGAATACTTTATTGTAGACCTGAATGTCTTCTTCTCGGTACATTTTTTTTTATGTAACAAGCCAATCGGTTTTGTACCACCGTCTCCTCCTATTTTTGTGTTTTTTTTTTTGAACAGCCATTTTATCTGTGGTTTTGAAACAAAAAGATTTATAATTGTAAAACAAAAAATCTCACACAGGTGGCAGACAGCTAGGAGGCACCCTTTTTGCAAATATTAGCTGAGCTTTTTTGTTTTTGCCCTCGGTACGTTGTTTGTTGGCCGCCAACTGTCGCCCCCTCCATTTACAGCAGCTATCAAAATCATATTTTATTCGTTTCTGTTTTACGTTTGTAATAACAATATTTTCCATGTTTTTGTTTGTTGTAAATCGTGGTGTGGTGGTGTCTTTCGGTTATTGCTGTTGTTGTTGCAGTGATGGTTGTTGTAGCACACCAAACAGTTTTGCACCAATTTTGCGTCATAAATAATAATTAAGAGTCTATTATACGGTATATGCGTTCACGTCGTTTGCTCCCTCCCCCCCTTTCCCACTCATTGTAAGCGCCGTCGACACCACCTCTGACGCTGTCATTTAGTTTATGAGCCATATTTGAAAACATACCACAACTTGGCTTTTGTGAGTGGCAACTATAACCAATGATGACGACTTTGAGTTTTACCTTGCACGATTTGTGGAACGAAAAAACAATTCGCCCTCATTGCAACTCCACATCACTGGAGGCCACCTACGTGCGTTCCGCAGAGTGCACTTTACACTTGCCTGAAATACTGTGTGTGGTGTGTGTGTGCAGATTACTCTAAGCTAAATGACTTACAGTGTGGGGTTGATGGAATTGAATTATATTTAATTAACATCTATTCGAAGAAGGGAAAATTAGTTTTTGAAATTTAGGTTAACAAGAAGGGGGTGCAGTTGATAACCTTTAGCTTATATTATATTTTTTAAAAAGCTTTTAAAATGTTATACCTTTATATTACGTTCAAATTTCATATACGCTAAAACTGTTTTAAGCCATATTTGTGAGCGGTATTCAAATTATAAATAATTCCGATTATAGCAATAAACTCCTCACTCCTTTCTTAGACTTTTATAGCTAGTCGTTATTAGCAGATTCTTAAATTACCACTAAATTCAAAAATAAAATTCCTTGTCTTCTTCATGGCTACGACAGCTTCCACTTATTCTAATACTCCGATCATCTACGACATTTGTGAAATTAATTCATTGTCTACCTCGTTTAATGGAACACATGTTTGTTAATTTAATTTCCCCTCACTAAGCACTCTTATGTCCCGAACAACCATTGGTCATTACGAAACACATGTGTGATAAAGTTTTGTTTTTTATTTTGGTTCACAAGTGTTAGATTCACAGCTGATAATCCAAAGGCCATATTTTGACCCATGGCCTTTTGGACAATCATAAACAAGTGTCGCTTGAAATCATTTGCATGAATTTATCAAAACGATTCGGTTTCTTTAGCATTGGCAGTGGTCAGTTTGTCTTTGGATGCAATGTTGGTGCCATTGCCTTTCGCTATTGGTGGAGTGGTCAGTTGTAAAGTTACGGGTGTTGCTTACCGTGTCCGCTGTATTGCTTGCTGCAGCAGCCTCATCTCTCTTATTGTGTTGAACACGCCTGTGTTATGTACAAATCCATGATAATGACCATCATTTATGTACCCATATTGCTTAACAATCGAACAAACGATCGATCCTTTTGAATATAGTAATTGAAAAAAACCAACAACAAAATCAATGATCTTAGTTGAACGCCAGTAGTTGTGGTACTGTGGGAAGACAATCGCAAAAACATTTTGAGGAGAAAAAAATTTGCCAAAGTTTCATCTCTTTTGTAAGCTTTTGTTTGGTGTTCCCATTTTCACATATATTGTCACTGATATTCTTGTCCTGTTTTTTTCTGAGTGTATGGGAACCATAAAATCACGACATGATCATATGAAGCTTCTGAAAATATTGGACAGTGGTATTAGGGGAATCATTGATGTACATAAAACAATTCAAGACAGCATGAAGAAGACATCAAAGGCTTCTCATAGAATACCATCATGTTTTTTTATTGGAGGCCAAAAGGTCATCTTTTGGAAAACCACAAAATTTTCTCAAAGGAGACCTGAGGGTCTTCTGATAGAAGACTTCTTGTAGAAGACAACAATGTCAAGATCACAAGGTCTCCATATAGAACACCACGAAGTCTTCTCATAGAAGACCACAAGGTCTTCCCAAAGAAGACCACAAGGTCTTCTCCTAGAAGACAACAAGGTCTTCTCATATAGAACACCACGAAGTCTTCTTATAGAAGACCACAAGGTATTCTTATAGAAGACCACAAGGCCTTCTTATAGAAAACAACAAGACCACAAGGTCTTCATACATAAAACAATTCAAGACAGCATGAAGAAGACATCAAAGGCTTCTCATAGAATACCATCATGTTTTTTTATTGGAGGCCAAAAGGTCATCTTTTGGAAAACCACAAAATTTTCTCAAAGGAGACCTGAGGGTCTTCTGATAGAAGACTTCTTGTAGAAGACGACAATGTCAAGATCACAAGGTCTCCATATAGAACACCACGAAGTCTTCTCATAGAAGACCACAAGGTCTTCCCAAAGAAGACCACAAGGTCTTCTCCTAGAAGACAACAAGGTCTTCTCATATAGAACACCACGAAGTCTTCTTATAGAAGACCACAAGGTATTCTTATAGAAGACCACATGGTCTTCTTATAGAAGACCACAAAGTCTTCTTATAGAAGACCACAAGGTATTCTTATAGAAGACCACAAGGCCTTCTTATAGAAAACAACAAGGTCTTCCTATAGAAGATCACAATGTCTTCTTATAGAAGACCACAAGGTCTTCTTACAGGAGATCACAAGGTCTTCTTATAGGAGACCACAAGGTCTTCTTATAAAAGACCACACGAAGTCTTCTCATAGCAGACCACACAATCTTCTCATAGAAGACCACAAGGTCTTTTTATAGAAAACCACAAGGTCTTCTTATAGAAGACCACAAGGCCTTCTTGTTAAAGACCACAAGGTCTTCTTATAGAAGACCACAATGCCTTCTTGTTAAAGACCACAATGTCTTCCTATAGAAGACCACAAGGTCTTTTCATAGAAGACAACAAGGTCTTCTTATAAAAGACCATAAGGTCTTATTATAGTAGACCACACGAAGTCTTCTCATAGCAGACCACACAAACTTCTCATAGAATACCACAAGGTCTTCTTATAGAAGACCACAAGGTCTTTTATAGAAGACCACACAATCTTCTCATAGAAGACCACACAATCTTCTCATAGAAGACCACAAGGTCTTTTTATAGAAGACCACAAGGTCTTCTTATAGAAGACCACAAGGTCTTCTTATAGAAGACCACACGACATGATCATATGAAGCTTCTGAAAATATTGGACAGTGGTATTAGGGGAATCATTGATGTACATAAAACAATTCAAGACAGCATGAAGAAGACATCAAAGGCTTCTCATAGAATACCATCATGTTTTTTTATTGGAGGCCAAAAGGTCATCTTTTGGAAAACCACAAAATTTTCTCAAAGGAGACCTGAGGGTCTTCTGATAGAAGACTTCTTGTAGAAGACAACAATGTCAAGATCACAAGGTCTCCATATAGAACACCACGAAGTCTTCTCATAGAAGACCACAAGGTCTTCCCAAAGAAGACCACAAGGTCTTCTCCTAGAAGACAACAAGGTCTTCTCATATAGAACACCACGAAGTCTTCTTATAGAAGACCACAAGGTATTCTTATAGAAGACCACAAGGCCTTCTTATAGAAAACAACAAGACCACAAGGTCTTCATACATAAAACAATTCAAGACAGCATGAAGAAGACATCAAAGGCTTCTCATAGAATACCATCATGTTTTTTTATTGGAGGCCAAAAGGTCATCTTTTGGAAAACCACAAAATTTTCTCAAAGGAGACCTGAGGGTCTTCTGATAGAAGACTTCTTGTAGAAGACGACAATGTCAAGATCACAAGGTCTCCATATAGAACACCACGAAGTCTTCTCATAGAAGACCACAAGGTCTTCCCAAAGAAGACCACAAGGTCTTCTCCTAGAAGACAACAAGGTCTTCTCATATAGAACACCACGAAGTCTTCTTATAGAAGACCACAAGGTATTCTTATAGAAGACCACATGGTCTTCTTATAGAAGACCACAAAGTCTTCTTATAGAAGACCACAAGGTATTCTTATAGAAGACCACAAGGTATTCTTATAGAAGACCACAAGGCCTTCTTATAGAAAACAACAAGGTCTTCCTATAGAAGATCACAATGTCTTCTTATAGAAGACCACAAGGTCTTCTTACAGGAGATCACAAGGTCTTCTTATAGGAGACCACAAGGTCTTCTTATAAAAGACCACACGAAGTCTTCTCATAGCAGACCACACAATCTTCTCATAGAAGACCACAAGGTCTTTTTATAGAAAACCACAAGGTCTTCTTATAGAAGACCACAAGGCCTTCTTGTTAAAGACCACAAGGTCTTCTTATAGAAGACCACAATGCCTTCTTGTTAAAGACCACAATGTCTTCCTATAGAAGACCACAAGGTCTTTTCATAGAAGACAACAAGGTCTTCTTATAAAAGACCATAAGGTCTTATTATAGTAGACCACACGAAGTCTTCTCATAGCAGACCACACAAACTTCTCATAGAATACCACAAGGTCTTCTTATAGAAGACCACAAGGTCTTTTATAGAAGACCACACAATCTTCTCATAGAAGACCACACAATCTTCTCATAGAAGACCACAAGGTCTTTTTATAGAAGACCACAAGGTCTTCTTATAGAAGACCACAAGGTCTTCTTATAGAAGACCACAAGGTCTTCTTATAGAAGACCACAAGGTCTTCTTATAGAAGACCACAAGGTCCTCTTATATAGGACCACAACGTCCTCTTATAAAAGACCACAACGTCCTCTTATAGAAGACCACAAAGTCCTCTTATAGAAGACCACAAAGTCCTCTTATTGAAGACCACAAGGTCTTTTTATAGAAGACGACAAGGCCTTCTTATAGAAGACCACAAGGTCCTCTTATATAGGACCACAAGGTCTTCTTATAGAAGACCACAAGGTCTTCTTATAGAAGACCACAAGGTCTTCTTATAGAAGACCACAAGGTCTTCTTATTGAAGACCACAAGGCCTTCTCATAGAAGACCACAAGGTCTTCCTGTAGAAGACCACAAGGTCTTCCTATAGAAGACCTCAAGGTCTTCCTATAGAAGACCACAAGGTCTTCCTATAGACCACACAATCTTCTTATAGAAGACCACAAGGTCTTCTTATAGAAGACCACAAGGTCTTCTTATAGAAGACCACAAGGTCTTCATATAGAAGACCACAAGGTCTTCATATAAAAGACCACAAGGTCTTCTTATAGAAGACCACAAGGTCTTCTTATAGAAGACCACAAGGTCTTCTTATAGAAGACCACAAGGTCTTCTTATAAAAGACCACAAGGTCTTCTTATTGAAGACCACAAGGTCTTCTTATTGAAGACCACAAGATCCTCTTATAGAAGACCACAAGGTCTTCTTATAGAAGACCACAAGGTCTTCTTATAGAAGACCACAAGGTCTTCTTATAGAAGACTACAAGGTATTCCTATAGAAGACCACAAGGTATTCCTATAGAAGACCACAAGGTCTTCATATAGAAGACCACAAGGTCTTCATATAGAAGACCACAAGGTCTTCATATGGAAGACCACAAGGTCTTCATATGGAAGACCACAAGGTCTTCATATAGAAGACCACAAGGTCTTCTTATAGAAGACCACAAGGTCTTCTTATAGAAGACCACAAGGTCTTCTTATAGAAGACCACAAGGTCTTCTTATTGAAGACCACAAGGTCTTCTTATTGAAGACCACAAGGTCTTCTTATTGAAGACCACAAGGTCTTCTTATAGAAGACCACAAGGTCTTCTTATTGAAGACCACAAGGTCTTCTTATTGAAGACCACAAGGTCTTCTTATATAAGACCACAAGGTCCTCTTATATAGGACCACAAGGCCTTCTCATAGAAGACCACAAGGTCTTCTTATAGAAGACAACATGGTCTTCTTATAGAATACCACAAAGTCTTCTTATAGGAGACCACAAGGTCTTCTTATAGAAGACCACACGAAGTCTTCTCATAGCAGACCACACAATCTTCTCACAGAAGACCACAAGGTCTTCTTATAGAAGACCACAACGTCCTCTTATAAAAGACCACAACGTCCTCTTATAGAAGACCACAAAGTCCTCTTATAGAAGACCACAAGGTCCTCTTATAGACGACCACAAGGTCCTCTTATAGAAGACCACAAGGTCTTCTTATAGGAGACCACACGAAGTCTTCTCATAGCAGACCACACGAAGTCTTCTCATAGCAGACCACACAATCTTCTCACAGAAGACCACAAGGTCTTCTTATAGAAGACCACAAGGTCCTCTTATAGAAGACCACAAGGTCCTCTTATAGAAGACCACAAGGTCTTCTTATAGAAGACCACAAGGTCTTCTTATAGGAGACCACACGAAGTCTTCTCATAGCAGACCACACAATCTTCTTATAGAATACCACAAGGTCTTCTTATAGAAGACCACAAGGTCTTCTAATAGAAGACCACGAAGTCTTCTCCTAGAAGACCACAAGGTCTTCTTATTATAAAAGATCAGAAGGTCCTCATATAGAAGATCAAAAAGTCTTCTTATAGAAGAAGGTCTTCTCATAGTCGGTTTCAAGATTAAAGAAGAACACTAACCTTCACAGAAGAATACTTGGTCTTCTCATAGAAGACCACAAGGCTTCTTGTAGAAGATCATAAGCTCTTCTTATAGAAGACCACGAAAACTTCTTATATAAGGCCACAAGGCCTTCTTATAAAAGGGCACGAGGCCTTGTTAAAGAAGGTCCCAAGGCATTCGTATAGAGGACCACAAGGCCTTCATATCGAAGACCACAAGGTCTTCCTATAGAAGGCCACAATGTCTTCTCATAGAAGACCAAAAAGTGTTCTTTAGAAGGCCGCAAGATATTTGTATAGAAGACCACAAGGACACAAGGCCTACAATATAAGAAGTTCACATGGTCCGCTTATAGAATTCGACAGTCATCTTCTAGAAGACCAGTTTGCTTTTCTGTAAAGATCCATTTGGTCTTCTCCTTTTAGATTCTTTCATAGAATGCCAATGGTCTCTTTATAAAAATATCATTACAATGACTTGGGAGGGTTCATACACCCTTAAATGGCAACTTTCATATTTTCTTTTGAATTCATTTTCATATGCAGTTCCCCGAAACAGTTATAATTTGTGTAAATATTCAAAATATTTTCTTACCACACTGAACCCCTGTGCGTAACAATTCTCCCATTAGTTTGGGGCAGCGCTGCAGATTTATCATTTCCATGATTAATGAGACGCTGTTGCGAAATAATTGGAAAACATTGCTAAGCAACATCTTGTTGTACATAAAAATTGCTGGTACCACAGCGAGACAAAGTCGCACACACACACAAACACACGCATGCATGCTCTTGCATATTACGGGGGTACCTAATAGCTGGGCTCTGACAAACATTCATTTGTTGTGTTTTTGGCCAAGAGAAGCGTGGAGAATGAAGCTTACAACTTGCTAACGCCCCAGGATACAACGGTGGAGCTTCATCATCGCCAATAATTGTTGCCGTTGTTGTTGTTAGTGTTGCCGTTGTACAAACGAATGACCAGACCATAATTTGTTGTTGCAGCTATTGATATTCTCCTTGCTATTGTTGTTGTTGCTGTGCATGTTGTGCAGCGCATATGAATGGTTGGCGGTTAGCCGCTGGTATGGAATCGCATGGAATGGATGGGAGTGAGCCTCGACATGGTTGTTATGCATGAATTGGTGATGTTTATCGCGCCTGCAATCATATGAGATGAGACGCGTAATCAGAGCCCCACTTGATGAATGGTTGGTCACATCAATACGGAATTTCGGTCTAATTGGAATGCAAAAACAAATTTGTCGCTTGCATAGTAATGCACCCCAGCAAGGAGAACAAACAACAACAGCAACAATATTTACCATAACACTACAACACACCATCACCATCATGAATATCCTACGATCCTCTATAAGCGATTTTCAAATTGTTGAGGTTGGTTGCTAGTCGTCCTAGGCCGATGGCGCCAAATGGCCACAACTCATTAGAGGCTACACGATCGCTGCTGCCTGGGCAATGACTAGATATTCGTTGTTTTATTTAAAAATTAAAACCAAGCCAGACATGCAAATGAATCGAATTTCATTTGTTTTGCCAACAACAATTTCAACAATTTCCTTCAAACAAAAATCGTTGATCTTAAAAATGTTGGTGTTGTTGTTGGCGTTTGTTTGTCCGTTTGCCATTTGAAGAAAACCTTAGATCAAATAAATCTTAAATGCTTGCCGCACAATGGGGGGTTCACATCGTTGGCTGCTATTCAATTATAAGTGATTTAATTGTAAAGGAAATTCAATTTGATATTTGTGCTTCGTTCTCTAATAAATAAAATTAATTATTTAGTGGCAGAGAAAACAGAAGTCGTGTAAATGGCATTCCAGTCGCATAGTTTAAAAACTATATTAGAAAAATCAAATGCAGATAAATGTGGCTACAGTTAGCTTAAACAGTAACGACTACTCATTGGTTTCTAATAATCAATATAAAATGTTTTGAGGGGGGCTTATGTAGAAGAGTTTTCTCGTATTTGAGGTCCCAGATAATCTTCAGGAATCTTAACAAGGTCATGGTTAGTTTCCCCTAAAGATAGATCAAGTTGTATCATCTTGTGATGTATATAGCGATCTGTTTATTTCATTTGGTTGTATCGCTTGGGTATGATGCCATGGTAGTACAGCCCAAAGTTTTAAATTGCTGACTTCGATACAAATGCATAGGAAATGCTGCCTTTAAGGTTTGATTTAAAAGTAATTCCCTAAACTGTTTGATGAATGAACTCAAACCATCAAGTTAACTGACTTCATATACTGTAGAGTATGGTGTTCCAGAAAATCATTTTTTTTTAGAATGCAAATCTACAAATTGCACAGATCTGAACAAAAAAAAAAAAAAAAAACAAGTGAGCAAAAGCTATAGTCGGGACGGGGCCGACCATGTGATGCCCTACACCACTACCCCTGTGCATAAACTTTTCACTGGTAAACATTTCTTTTAGGGAATATAATCCGACTACCACCAAAAATAATATGCCTCTTTCTCTCTGGGACCCCCATAAGCAACCAAAATTTCGTGACCATCCGATCAAAATTCGACCTGTAGCTTGATTGCAAAAAATGGAAGAATTGGATGCATTACCGACTGTTGTGGTATCTCCCTTGTTTGACCACCTTCGCCAACCTACTTTACACCAATGTAAAGGTAATATTTTCTTCTTCCATTGACAGGCTTTGCCGTTGGAATACCCCTACTAGAAGCCGATATATTCACAAAGAATATAACGTTGAATTTGTCTCCAAATGAGTTTTTCCCCATTCCGACCCCTAAATATTATCCGACTATCACCAAAATCAATAGGCTTCTTCCTCTGTGGGGCCCCCATCTACCCCCAAAAATTTCGTCACTATCCGATCAAAATTCCAACTTGTAGCGTGATTACAAAAAATGGAAATATTGGGTATATTACTGAATTTCGCAATATCTCGGTTTGCTTACTTACGCCAACATACTTTGCAGCAATATAAACGAGATCTTTTCTTCTTCCATTGACGGGTATTCCTTTTGGAATACTCCAACCAGAAGCGGAGATATTCGCATAAAAAACGTTGACTTTTCTCCACATAAGCTTTTCGCTTAGTCCGACTCCTGAATATTATCCGACCATCACCAAACTAAATAGGCTTCTTCCCCTCCGGGACCCCTATCAACATGCAAAATTTCGTGACGATCCGATCAAAATTGCGACCTGTAGCGTGATTACAAGGTTTAGATGGACAGACGGACAGACGGACGGACGGACGGACTGACGGACGGACACACATAGCCAGATCGACTCAGCTCGTCGAGACATTCATTTTGGTATATATAAGTATGGGTCTGCGACCATTATTTCCATGCGTTACAAACTTTTTGGCCAAAACCAACTTATAATACCCTCCCCACATAGTGGTGTAGGGTATAAAAAATGCACAAAACGACCATTAAAACGCGACAAAATCGATTAGTAGTCAATGAGAGCCGTACGTAAAATTTTCTGAGCGACATTCTTGCAGAACATTTCGAAGCTGAAAAACGTCATCTTGTGGTACTTTCATAGCGGCTCTTAAAATAAAGGACGAAAAGGACATTGAAGAAAGCGAGTTAGAAGATCGAAGAGCTATACGAAAATAATCCTCATTCGATTTGACTGAAAATAAGCTAAATCAACAGTGAACCAAGTTAAAACGCTAATTCCTGATGCTTTACAGTGTCTCTAGCAAAAACTTCAATACGTCATAACGCGGAAGTTCGACTCAGGGCGGATCTGTCCTTCGGGGTTCTTAATATACTGATCAAGGGCTTTCATCTCCAAAAGGAAATATCTCTGCCCCAAAATTAGTGTTCACAGTGTAATAACATGTGCCAAGTGAAATCATAGTACATATGACATTTATTGTCAAATCGATTTGAAATTTTTACGAGTTCATATTTCTGGAAACGAACGAATCTTAGGAAAACTCGTAAAAATCAGGCCACGATTTTAGGTATTTTGTGCACTATGTTAAAAGTCTGAGCCGATTTTCTAAAATTTTCGCATTTCGCAAAAATTGCAAAAAAATGAGAGATATGGAATTCAATATATTAGAGACCTAAACATAAAATCCCTAATAAGATTTGTTTGCAGGGAAAATTTGAATGGAGATAATACTCAAGATATGCTGAAAATGTTACCCCATCTTCCTAGAATACTCATTATTGACAACATTGACTAATATTCTTCCATATTCTTCCTATTGAGTCTTAATTATATCCTCAGCCTTCAGGCTAACGAGATATATACACTTTGATACGATCTGGAATGTATATCATTAAACTAATGGTTTTCCACCACGCATATTTTTGGAGGAAATCCGTTTCTGACAGTTTTTTAGCATTTTCCGTTTGTCTGTGTGGCTGAATGGCGTGCACGATAACTCTTCAACCAATCTTCGATTTGTCAGTCATTTCGTCCCATTCCCTACAAATGTTCAACATTTTTATCAATAATGGTTTGGACTATGATCTCGAAATATATAATGTTCCAATATGGACTGTATCTGTTAACTTACAATGGCAAAAATTAAAAATTATTTGCAAAAGTCCATTTTAAGGACATGTCTCGTATCGATTTGAAAGTTTTTGCAGCAGATTGTCCTTGCGAGCCCCTATTACGTCAGTATATTTTTTCGAAGACAAGTACATTTTTCCTGGAATAATGTCACTGTCATTCGGCGGGTTTCGGCTATAATGTTTATTGATCACGAAAACTTACGAATTGAATATTCGCTTTTGCCAAAACTTTGCACATCGTGAAATTTCTACCAAACATAAATCAAGTTCCAATAAGGTCGGTCTATATTGGACATCACCTTTGGGAGTCTCCTGACATAAGTCTGAATTTTTGGCTTTAGTGCAGTTTAATGCTGTTTGAAGATAGTTTTGAAATTTTTTCAAGGGTACACCTTGTGATTATGTTTACAGCGATATTATGTATTTCGTGGGCAAGTCCATGCTTTCGGTCATAATGGTCGAGTAGCTCTTATTGTGATCAGCTAAAATGGCTTACTCCCAAAATTAAATTCAGTACATTCGCAAAAGTTCAATACTTTTGCTCTTGAATCCAGTTTGAAATTTTAATAGCTGGAGTAGTATCTAAATGAGAATTAGCGCAGCTGTCGGTTCTGCAAATTCTTCAAAACAGTGCTGCCTATGTTCTGATTTAGTGTAGGCACAAACCAAAAGTACGTTATTCTAGTTGCCAACAAATGTAGCGTAGCGTATAAACTACCCAAAATGCAAACACATAAAAGTATGCTACAAAATGATGCCAATGTCACAAAAAGGGTTTCCAATGTTTTCATTTAACCTAGACACAATCCAATAAAGAAAGAAAAAAATCGAACATCGATATTTATAAACGTCACCATAGAACGTTGTTTATTACAACACTGTTCTGAAGCATTAGCAGCACTGACATCAGTGCTGATTCACATTTTCACTCCACTGGCGGGTAGTCATTTTGATTTAGGCTACAGACATCTTTCTGTGTGGATGGATGGTGTGCACGATAACGCTCGATCCAATCAACCGATTTGATTCGAACTTTCCACCTCCTAATATGTTGTCCAAACTTTGATCAAATTCGAATATAGGCCATATTGGCACATTCCTAAGGTTACCTCCCCCACAAAAATTAAAAATTTTACTCAATAATGGTGCGCACGATAATCTCGAAGGGAATAATTTTTCTACCAAAAATAGCTCAGCTTCGAATATGGACTAAATCTTTCAACATACACTGTTGTTTTCCACACAAAATTTAAAAATTATTAACAAAAGCGCAATTTAAGGGCATGCCTCGTATAGTTTTTTTTTATGAATTTCCAATAAGGGCCGTCTATTTTGGACAACATCTTCGGGTGTCCCCTAACAAAAGTCAATATATTTGGCTCAAGTGCAGTTTAAGGCCTGTTCGAGGATCGCTTTGAAATTTTTACCGTGGGTACAATTTGATTCCAGTCAAAATGGTCGAATAGCTCTTAAGGTGACTAATTAAAATGGCAGTCAAAACCAATGAATCTAGTTTCAAGATGGATAGATGGAAACGTCTTGATATAGGCCCATAACTCCTCTGCAAAAGTTCAACAACTTTGTTCTTAATCCATTTTTAAATTTTAATAGCTAGAGTAGTGTAGAAATTTGAATCAGCTGTCGGTTCTGCCAATGCTTCAAAACAGTGCTGCCTATGTTCTAACTTAGTGTAGGCACAAAACCAAAACTACGTTATTCTATTTGCCAACAGGAGGTGCGTAGTATGCACACTACCCAAAATTTAAATACCTAAAAGTATGCTACAAAATACTGTCAATGTTCCCAAAAAGTGTTTCCAATGTTTTATTTAAACGCAGACACAATCCAAAAAAGATAAAGAAAAAAGTTTGATAATGATGAGCAGCATAACTAACAGCAAAACCGGTCACATATTGGGTTATGGTGTGAGTTCGAATCTTGGACTTTCCCTTTTCACTTGCAAAAAAAATCTTCGATTATTCAGCTCAACTCCAAACAGAAATTAATTGAAATTAATATTAAAATGATCTTCTTTAAGTTCGGAACTTACCCTCCACCACGAACGTTATTGAAGTGAATTCCAAATATTCTGAAAATTGGGAGATATCGTCCTATTGGGTTATATGAGGGCGTTGACCTATACCGACAAATTTCAGGTGGAAAATTGTATACCCTTAACCACCAAATTTCAATCATTTCGGTGGGATATTGAGGTCACAACCTTCAAAATACCGAAAATCAGGAGGTACCGTTCTATGAGGGCTATATGAGGGCGTGGGCCATTTCGGTGTAATAATGAGGCTAAAACCTTCAAAATACCGAAAATCGGGAGGTATCGTCCTATGGGGATTATATCAAAACGTGGACCTATGTAAACATTTTATGGTAGAAATGTTTCTTAGCCTCTGGAAACACAAAATACAAAGTTACAACCGATTCTGTGGTCAAATGGGACTAATACATTCAAAATATCGTAAAGTGACGCGTACTATATACGGGGTGTTATATGGGGGCTATACCAAAACGTGGACCTATATAAACAAACTTGGGTAGAAATATTGTTTAGCCTCTGAAAACACATAATACCAAATTACAACGGATTCGGTGGTCAAATGGAACAAATACCTTAAAAGTGCCTTAAAACGACGACGCGCCACGCGACTCTGTATGGGGGATATACGAAAACGTGGACCTACATAGCCCGCTTTCAATACCAAAAGTCCTACGTACATAAAATCGATTATACCAAAATTGCATCCACCTACTTCAATCCGTTCGGACGTTTGAGTGATTTCCACAGACGGACAGACGGACGGACATGGCTATTTCGATGTAGAATTGCACGCTGATCAAGAATGTATTTAGTTTGTGGGGTCTACAATGATTATTTCGAGTAGTTACAAACGGAAACTTAATATACCCCCCATCTTATGGTGGAGGGTATAAAAAGGAAAACAAGAAATATATAAATAAATCAGCTTTAGCCAGGCTGGGACCCACGTCCTCGAAAACATATGAAAAGTTTTATCACGTTATGTTAGCGTTCGAAGCCAAACTCATAACTTCCGAACTACTATAACTTCAGTATAAGTATGCGTTTCGAATCATTGCCAGAGAAGCCCCTCCAAAGCCCATATGTCTGATGAGCTGCCTAAATTAGAGCGAAACCCGCCACATAACTTGGTGGTTATGTGGGTTCGAATCTTCTGCTTTCCTTTTTCATTTGCAAAAAATCTTCTATTATTAAGGTCAACCCAAACGAAACATTTATTAAAAAGAAAATAGTTTAATTGAAGCATCGTTATTTTATTTTAAACGTCGCCATACAACTTTGCTTATTAAAACATTGGCTACACTGTTCTGGAGCATTGGCAGCACAGATAGCTGCGCTATTATGGCTTCAACATTATAATTGTTTGCTATGGGAAGGCAATACATACTTTACATATGAACCCCGAAAGTCCAATTATTAAGGGCCAGCCCTTCGTGTACCTCTCACATTAAAGTTTTTAGCACTTAATTTTATTATCAAGCTCGATAATTGTACGAATGTTCCAAAATTCTTTCCAAGTGATATTCTTGCAATCGAAGAAGAATTTTGTTTTTTTCCGGTGTAGACTGTGTTCATTGGGTATGCCAGTGGAATAATTAAACCCTATAAATACCAACATTTATTTTGCCAGCTACGACAATGCTACTTAATTTTAGAATAAGGATATGTTCATAGTAGATTTAGGTCCATCACTTCTCCAAACTGTTTTTTCGACAATCATAGGCTGAGGGTATTTAGATGTCGCCAAACCACACTGGTTCTGTTTTGCTTGTTATTCTAAGAGGCTGAGGATAATTTTCCTTTCATGGCGTGGGAGTTTAAAAAAGACCTGTATGGTGAAGTGTATTGAAAATGCCTAAATAGTATCCCGAAGAAAGTCCAAAAATATTTACTTATTTCGTAAGACTCTTCTATGATCATTGGTTGCCTACAATACACACTGTCACACCGGACACAGTACATTTACGCTGTGTAAACATTAGACGAAAGTCTATAACAACATCTACACTAGAGAATCAATTACGGATTTATTATGCTTTGATGTGGCAGATAACGTTATAAAGTATATATTTTTGTCAGGCATACAACATCAGCAACGATAACAACAACATCAGCAGCAATATGGAACTCACGCACAATCCCCCAACGGCGTGGATGGTGGTAACACCAAACAACAAAAAAAAAGTGGCTCAAAATATGTAGCACAACAAATCATGATTCAGGCATTGGAGATTTACAGCACCACTAAAGTGAACAAGTTGTAGTGGAGTAGTAGTTGTTTTTTTTTTCTGCTTCACACAAAAAAAAGTAACTGGATTAGTTAACTGATATTCACATTTGGCTATCTCTGGGGATTTTGCTTTGAGATTTTCTTTTTGGTGGTTATCGCTTTAAGTTTGTCGGCTTGGTTGCTGCCAAAGCAATGAGGGCTTGTGTTGCGGTGTGTGTGCATTTGGGTGATTGCGTTTTGGGGGCATGACGAAGTTTAAGATCAAGAGCGCAGGCGAAACGCGTGAAATCCAAATTCCAACACTTTATCGCAGCACCACAACACTTTGTGGTTTGATTTAGTTTCATTGCTGATCCAGACTTTTTGCTTGAACTTTGTTTTGCGGCTAATTTCACTTTGGCGATTTAGATGAAGCTGGGAAGACAATATGCAACAACAACAACACTAGAAGACGCACACACCATACCACCAAAAACTCACATTGCAAATATAACAACAAAAGAGACAAGGACAAGTGACACCTAACAAGACATAGTAATGCAACAGGCATCCTGTGTTCGTACCGATGAAATGACCAACTAACAACAACAACAACTCATCCTTATGAACACACAGCTAACAGAGAAATACAATGTTTGTTGTTATTGTGTTGATGTTTTGAAGTGATAACATGTTAACAACAATCCATTGAACGTTTTCTCCTCAATTGTTTGTTGTTACTGTTGCTGTTGTTGTTGTCGTCGGTCACAGGTCTTATACAGGGCAACCAACATTTTTAGGGTCTTAACATCAGTTTGATGTTAAGATCACCATTTACAAATGTCACTCACACTTCGTATATCGTTCGAAAATGGGACAAAAAATGTCATCCTTTGATTTCTTTTGAAATCAACTTTTCTTCTTCATCATCCTCGTCGTCATCAACAACCGCTTGCATGCAAAAGAAGATGCGATTGAAATCTTTTCTCTGTCTTTTGTTTGAGATAAGCGAAAGTGCGGCTTAAGTAGAAAAGGAAACATTAAAGTAAAAAAGAAACATTAAATAAAAAGAACGGTTTATTGAATGGAAATTATTCTTTCTCGCGGAGTGGAAAGGGGGTAATAATTTTTTAAGACAAAAGGGAAATGTTTGGATATTATTCTCTTGGGTGAGGAATCGGAGAAATCTTATTGACAAACATATAAACACATAACAATTTTTATCGCAGTTTGAAGTAAGTAATTTCTAAGCTATACTTTTTATACCCTTAGTCTTTGACGGATGGACGAAATCCATTTCCCTGTCCGTCAGTTTGTCTGATTGGCTGGTGCACACGATAACTCTGGAACGGATCAACCAATTTCGTCCTAAATTTGGTTTTCTTCATTTGTTATCCATACGTTCGAACATTGACCATATCGGTCTACTTCTTTGGGTATCTCCCATACAAAATGTCAAACATGTTTAGAAAAGTTCAGATAAAGGGCATGCCTCGGAACGGTTTGAAATTGTTACAGCAGGTTTTCCTCGCGGTCTCTATTACAGCGGTCATTTTTTTCGGGGGTAAGACCATACTTCCTGAGATAATGACCCAAACGGTGTAAACAACTCTTTCGGCACCAACTAAAATGACTTATGACGATCACTTACGAGTTCACAATCCGATTTAGCCAAAACTTTGCCCACCATAAAATTTCTTTCAAAAGTAAATCAAGTTCCAAAACATCTGTATCGGACAACGCCTTTTTATAGGTTCAAAACATTCCCTGAAGTGCAGTTTAAAAGGTGTTCGAAGATAGTTTTAAATTTTTTGAGTAGTGTGGAAGTGATAATCGGCGCAACTGTCGGTTCTGCCAATGCCTCAAAACTGTGCTGCCTATGTTCTCACTTAGTGTAGGCACAAACCAAAAGTACATTATTTAAATTGCCAACAAATTCTGCGTACCGTACACACTACCCAAAATGCAAACATCTAAAAGTATGCTACAA
The DNA here is from genome assembly GCF_047663935.1 of Musca autumnalis. Classification (NCBI taxonomy): domain Eukaryota; kingdom Metazoa; phylum Arthropoda; class Insecta; order Diptera; family Muscidae; genus Musca; species Musca autumnalis. Next base: position 10,038,120 of record NW_027412088.1, on the reverse strand, counting down.
AATGCTGCCAATGTCCCAAAAATTGTTTCAAGAAAAGAGTTGACCACCGTAAAAGTTCTTTCAAACGTAAATCAAGTTCCAAAAAAAATCTATATGGGACAGCACCTTAAGTTCAAAAAGTTCGCATAAGTGTAGTTCAAGGGATGTTCGAAGATAGTTTTGAAATTTTCTGGAGTAGTATGGAAGTGAGAATCAGCGTAGCTGCCGGTTTCTGTCACTGCTTCAAAACTGTGCTGCCTATGTTCTTACTTAGTGTAGGCACAAACCAAAAGTAACCTATTGACCAACAAATGTTGCGCACTGTACACACTACCCGAAATGCAAACAACTAAAAATATGCTAAAATTGTTTGCCAAAGTCCCAAAAAGTGTTCCCAATGTTTTAATTCAAAGTAGACATAATCCAGAAATGAAAGAAAAAAAGTTGGCCACCATAAAATTTCTTTCAAATCAAGTTGCAAAAAAATCTTTTTCGGACAACATCTTATAAGTTCTGAAATTGGCTTAAGTTCAGTTTAAGGGATGTTCGAAGATAGTTTTAAAATCTTATCGGGTAGTGTGGAAGTGAGAATCTGCGCAATTATCGGTTCTGCCAATGCTTCAAACCTGTTCTGCCTATGTTCTCACTTAGTGTAGGCACAAACCAAAAGTACATTATTTTATTTGCCAACAAATTCTGCGTACCGTACACACTACCCCAAAATGCAAACACTTACAAGTATGTTGCAAAATGCTGCCAAAGTCCCAAAAAGTGTCTCCAAGAAAAGAGTTGACCACCGTAAAAGTTCTTTCAAACGTAAATCAAGCTCCAAAAAATCTATATCGGATAGCACCTTGTTATAAGTTCAAAAAATTTGCTTATTTGTAGTTTAAGCAGTGTTCGAAGATAGTTTTGAAATTTTCTGGAGTATTGTGGAAGTGAGAATCAGCGTAGCTGCCGGTTCTGCCAATGCTGCAAAACTGTGCTGTCTATGTTCTCACTTATTGTAGACACAAACCAAAAGTACATTTATTTTCCAACAAATGATGATGCGTACTGTACACACTACAAAATGCAAACACCTAAAAATATGCTACAAAATGCTGTTAAAGTCCCAAAACGTGTTTCCAATGTTTTAATTCAACGTAGGCACAATCCAGAAAAGAGCTGCCAAGCATAAAATTTCTTTCAAACGTAAATCAAGTTCCAAAAAGTTCTATATCAGACAAAAATAATATCAAAAAAATTCGCTTAATTGCAGATTGAGGAGTGTTCGGCGTTAGTTTTGCAATTTTCACCGAAAATAGTCCTTGTGGTCCTGATTACAACAGTCTAATTATTTTCGTAGGCACATCCATGTTTTCTGACATTATGGTCCAAAAGCTCTGAGCTCATTTGGTGACCAAGCTGAGGAGCGCGATAGCTATCGAAAGGAGGGACTGACATTGGTGCAACAATTTCACTTCGTAATATTTCCATTAAAATTTAATCATATTCAGAGATAATGACATAACAATTCCAAAAAAACCCTGCCGGCACTAATTTAAAGTACTGATGAACACGAATATCCGGTTTGGCAGTTTTTGGGCTGCTTGAAGATTGCTTTGAAATTCGTCAAAAGTATTCCTTGCGATTCTGATTACGACGATATAGTTGTTTCCTTGGGCTAGTCCATTCGTTCCGAAATAATGAGCCAAAAGCTCTAAAAAAATCTTCTGGGATTAATAAATTTTATACATTTCCAATTTGCGATCTCAATCGTATGCAATTTTTGTCTTTCTGCATAAAATGTAATTAATTCCGGCTCTGCTGGGATGGTTGCTCTGTGCGTAGAATAGATATTACACTCTTGGCTGCCTTTATCGAAGACGGTTTTAATTTTCTTGGTTATAATGGGGATTGTAAGTGGTGGCGTATGGTTCATGTCAACTGTTATGCGTTACGATGGTCAATATTCATATATTCTACATTTTCTACAAAATATAGCCGTATCAGCCGATAGATATTCCGTTACTTTCCTCACCATATTTAATTATACACCCTTTTCTATTTTCATTTTTAAAATTTACCCCCAGTTTTTGTAACTTATTTTTGTTCGTTCGTCTATATTCGTAATAATTTAGGCATTCATAGCTCAGCTCCCAGATGACATACACATCTAATTTTTCGTATACCCGTTCCATATATCATTAAGGATTACTCATTTAAAAATCAGCGCTCTACATTTGCGCTAAAGCGAGTAAATCGATCTACAAAATTTGACAATTCGTGTGAGAAGAATAAAAATTTTTACAAAAACTAGGGGTTATTCACACTCTTCGGAGCAACCGAAGAAATTTTTTTCGTATGCAATGTTTTCCTTCCGCTAAAGCGGTGCAATTATTGGACTATACCAATGTGGGCTTAGACCTGCCAAATTCACCATAGACTAGAACTTTATACTAAAAATGATCCATGATAAACATATATTCATATTCCCCCTTATTCGTTTATTATAAGGTCGCCCTCGACAGCTCAATATAATCAAAGGGGTTCAAAGTAATATCAAAACTTGGTAGGACCTATTTAACGTCATACTGTTAAGTCATTTCATTTGGTTAGCTCCATTTGTACCACGGTGGATGATTAGGGGCTAACCATGGTACATAACTAATTTTTTGCCCGGTGTGTTAATGGTTTTTCATGTTACTGGGGGCGTATGGTTGTTGTCAATACTTATACGTAATGTTGGCCAATATTCACTTTTTTCTGCATTTTAAAATTTCAATCAACCTTTTCCTGTATGTTTTTCAGTGCTGGGCTGGATTCTTGCTCTACGAAAACTTGAAATGAAAAATATTTTCTTCATACAATTTTGCATTTAACATTTACATTTTCAACAACAACAACAAGAATTGAGCTTTTGGAGCATATTTTGTTATTTCTATGTAGAAATACGAAATATCATTTAAATTTGCTGAAAATGAGGTCTAATACTTCAAAATACCCACTGTGGAAAAAATACATAATAGATGCCCACTTTTCCAACTTTACCCCAAATGCCGTCACACAATCAATGTCAATAAAATGTAAATTAGTTTTCGGAATTCTAATGCACTGGATGGGTCAAACCGTCATTCTGGCTAATATGTCTGTGTGTGTGTAGTTTTGTTTTTAATTTACTACTCCTTGGGCAAAGCAGCATAGACCAATAGACAACTCAACCAGACAGAAAGACACACAGAGTAAAGAAATTAAGACATGCTTGTGGAAGAAACATTGCCTGACAAGCATCTTGAAAATGCATTAATTTTTTATTTTCCAAGAAGCATATTTCTTCTTCTTCCTCATCTTTCTTTTGCGTTTTGCCAAACAATGGGGACTTGCGGTAGTATGGCCCAGCTACTATTATTGGTATTGGAGGATTTAAGCCAAGGCACCAAATGACATCAAATGGAAATTTTTAATTGATGTTACATTTAGACCTAGTTGTTGGTTGGCTGGCCGCAAAGAGGATGCAAACTAGCAAACAAGCCAGGCATAAAACAAACGGCATATTGCAGTGACAAGAGTTACGTTCTAGCGTTCTGCCAATGGAAAATATGCAAAAATTAAACAACTTGATGCGTGCTGTTGCAAGTTGAATTATTGCATGCTAAGATTTTGCGAACAAAAAAAAAAAACAAAAAAGAATCACCACAAAAATGCCTAGAATAAAAAAAACTCCCGAAAAATTAAGCAAAAATAACACACAGCGGACAGTCATGGATGGATGGCGGACATACCAGCCAACCATGTGAATGAATGTGGACAGACAACGAACGGCAAGCTGCAAACGCAACGGATTAATTATCGCACGCGTATTCAGTGTCAGCTTTGCATGCATATCATTCACAAAGGAGGACGAAGACGACGACGATGACGATGGCCATGTTATGGAAGGAATGTCCGTTCGCTTAGCCACCACCAACCAACCATTTTCCCAACTGCATACATCCCAGCCATCCCATCCGCAGGCAAGAGATCGGCGACACCACACAACACTTCATATCATTTGGGAGACATGGTGTCCACGAATATCCGCTGCTGCTGTTGTTGCTATTTTTGTTTGCTCGCTGTTATTAAAAATCTTAAATATTTTTTAGAGTACCGAACGTTGACCTAGTTTAGACATCAATTTTTTCTACATCTAACGGTATTTCGTAGAATTTATATTTGTTGTTGTTTGGGTTTTTTTGTTTGGTGTGAGACTTGGTTACTTGGTCGTTCGTCGTTGGTCTTGGCAAGATTTTTTTTAACGACATGAATTATTTATTTACCCAAAAAACAAAACAGCATTGCCGTACAACAACAACTGCAGCAGCGCACAACAAAATGATCACACACATAGGTTAGATGCCGTTTTAAAGTTTCAGGATAGGATATTATGACAGGCTGAGGAATGACCTTACCAAAGACCAAAATTTCAAGTTCAGATTTCCTTTGTAGGAACTTTCGCCTGCAAAGTTAGTGGGGCGAATTTGTTGTGGGTTGAGGACCTGAAAAAAATGTTTACCAAGCTACTGGTATCCAATGCTGACGCAGATATATATAATAGATATCAACGAACCAATTCCAAACGACGACCCAACCGGATTAATTGGCTGAAGAATGATGTGTGGGCAGAACAGGATTTCTATTTTTTAATCGCAGGCGGTTAATATTTCCCTAGAATTAATTGTATGTAACTGATGGCGTATGGTTGATGTCAATACTTATACGTAACGATGGCTAATACCCAAGTATTCAATATTTCCACATTTTAAAGTTTGAATGACCCTCAGAATGAATCGTTGACAAATATTATTCGCGCAATTTTTTTCTTCCCCCAAGAGTGGCAACAAATAATCCAATGTGGGCTTAGACCTGGCAACTTCACCATCCCAAAAACTATCCATGAAAAACTCGTCTTGTCCAAATCGTTGCATAATTTTGGAAGAACATTCAGACAAATTCGTTTCTAATTATACCCTCAGCATTTATGCTAACGAGGGTATATACACTTTCATACGGGCAAAATGTGCCTCATCGAAATAATGGTTTTAGACCCCAAGTATGTTTGGACGAAATGTGTTTCAGACAATTTGGAGTTGATTTAGCCATGTCCGTCCGTCTGTCTGGCTGGCTGGTGCGCACGATAACTGTCAAACGGAGCAACCGATTCGGTTCAAAATTTGGCTTTCGTAATATTTTGTCCAAACTTAGTTTAAGTTCGAAGATGGGTTATATCGGTCCACTCCTTCCGGTACCTCCCCCACAAAAGTTCGAAAATGTTCGGAAAATTTGTGCGCACGATAACTCTTGAAGGGACTAACCGATTTGACCCACACTTTGGACTTCGTGAAAGTTCTAGCAGACTTTGATGACGTTTTAATATGGATTCAATCGGTCCACTCCTTCGGGTACCTCCCACACAAAATTTCGGAAAAGTTCAGTTTAGGACCTGCTCCCGAATCGCTTTGATTTTTGTTGTAGCAACTTGTATTCGCTGTCCCCCATACGACGGTACAAGTTTCATAAGGGGCAGTCCATACTTCCTGAGAAAATAGCCTGAAAGGTGCAAAAAACCCCTATAACACCGTGTGTAGTGGTTGGAGCGCAAGATAAATCTCGAACGGATTTGCCAATTCGGTCCAAAATTTGGCCTTCGTAATACTTTGTCCAAACATAGTTTAAGTTCGAAGATAAATCATGTCAGTCCATTCCTTCAGGTACCTCCCTCACAAAAGTTCAAAAACGGTTGGAAAAATTATGGGCACGATAACTCTTCAAAGAGTGACTGATGTAATCCATACTCTGCACATCCTAATATATCTACCACGTATAGATCAGGTTCAAATATGGACTATATTTGTCCACTCCTTTGGGTACCTCCTACACAAAATTTCGGATAAGTTCACTTTAAGACCTGCTCTCGAATCACTTTCATTTTTGTTGAAGCGATTTGCATTCGCTACCTCGATTACGACGGTAAAAGTTTTTTCAGGAGCAGGTCCATATTTCTAGGGAAAACATCCCGAAAGGTGTAAAAAGCCCTATGTCACCATATGTGGCTCTCGAACTGTTCTACCGATTTGGTGCAACATTTGGTCTTCGTCATATTTTATCCAAACTTAGTTTCATAGGGCAATACCGGTCCCCAACTTCCGGTACTTCTCCCCAATATTTAAAAAATTTCACTAAAATGTTAGGACGATATCACTTGAATGGTGCAACCAATTTGGTCCATACTTTGGATCTCCTAATATTGTGTCAAAAGTTAGTCTAACTTCTAAAATGGCCCACATCGGCCCTCCATAAGGGGACCTCCCCCACCAAATTTCAACATTTGTGTTAATTCTTAATCCACATTTTTGTCGGCAAGTTCAAATGTTGAAAAAGGGCCACAAAATTCTGAAGAGACGCTAAATACATTCTATTTGTCCGTAGATGAAAGTTTCAATTCACATTGGCTGAGGGTATACCTCTGTCGGCAAAGCCGACTGACACTTTTTTACTTGTTTTTTTTTTCGATTTTTGCCAAGGATATAGGCCTTCAGCCTCATAAGGGTAGATACAATTTGATAGATCAAAAAATCTCATGGAAATAATAGTTTTAGAGCCGAGCATGTATTGATGAAATCCATTTCCGACAATTTAGACCCATTTTAACCGTGTCCGTGTGACTCTCTGTCTTCAGACTCTGCCTGGATGCAGCCAGAACGATAACACTTGAACTCTCGAATAAAGCAACCGATTTGGATCTCGTAATATTTTATCGGAACGTACTTTAAGTTCGAAGATGACCATGTCGTTCCACTTCTTCGAGTACCTTATGTACAAAAGTTTAAAATTTTTAGATGAAATGGTCAATTTGGTCCAAACTTTACTTTATTTCCTCTAGACATATATAAAGTTTGGTCCACTCCTTCGGGTACCTACCTCATAAAAGTTTAAACAAATTTCGTTTAAGTGCAGTTTAAGAGATGTTCTTGTTGTTCTGTTTACCGACAAATAATATTTTTCGTGGACAAGTCCATTATTCCCGGCATAATGACCCAATAGCTCCAGAAATTCTACCGTGATCAACCAAATGGCTGGTTGGCACGTTAACTATCGAAAGAAGTGTCAAAATTGGTCCAAAAATTTGGACTATATCGGACAAAAATTTCGCTTATGTGCAGTTAAGGACTGTTAGACGCTTGTCTTGAAATTTTCATCGAATACAGTCCTTGTGATTCTGTACAACGGTAGATTTTTCGTGGACAAAGGCTTTAAAAAATCTACGATGGACACCTAAATTGGATGTTTGCTTCTGATATTTGTGGTTTTTATCAAAGAATACAAAACCCAAATGCGAGGTCGTATACGTAATATCAGCATATATACGTCCTTTGATTCGCAGTGTATATGGCGTAACATTACTGTCAATATGTATACGCAGCAACGCCCTTTTTAAACATTTAATTTTTATTATTGATTGATCCTTTTAACAATTAATATTTTTTTTTTTGCAACGTTATAATTCACTTGCCCTCTACTGTCTCCATGGCAAAGACTTGACAACAACAAAAAAGTTTTAATGTCATAACAAAATGCGTTGTTGCTGTTTTCTTGTGCTTTGTAAGCCAGGAGAATAATATTGTCATGGCATTGTCTCCATTCTCCTTTGGGTTTTATTTGATAATTTGAATTTGAATTTTATTTTATTTTCTCTACTCAGCCTTGCCTTGCCTAGAAAAGCAAAGCACACAAAATGACATGAGAGTTTTTGTTTGTTGTTGTTGTAGTTGGCAATAAACGAAAAACATGTCAAGTGTCACAGTGGTCAAATAGGAGACATACACACAGCACAGCATCGCACACCAACCAATTCAATATCTTTTGAGATAAATTTGCCAAAGCGTCAAAGACCATGTTCTAAAGGTTTATTTCCTCGTTTGTCTCCTCTCCTCTGAACCCTGGCTAAATGTTAGACAATTTCGTAGTGTGGCGTGGCATCTCCTCGCCCAAATACAAAGCTGATGCCGGCATTGTACATGGTCACAAACGAAATGCCAGCAAAGCTAATCATGAGTTTTTTTCTTGCGTTCATTCGTGGTCTTTTCTTCTTTATCGTTTCATAGTTTTCTTTTGCTTTGCATGATTCCATGAAAATGTAATTTGTCGCTGTCGAGGGTATGTCAATAATTTCTGGCATTGCCGCCTGGTCATTGTTTTTGGACTATGTGGCCAAATCAACCACAACAAAAAAATACATATATAAAAATATTTCAATACTCATCATAATTTCGCCCGTTTTGTATTTCCTTGACTTCAGCTCCACAAGGCAAGCAGACAGGCTGGCAAACCATCGCAGCAGCACATTTTCTTTTAATAAACGCATGAAGCGTTTTTATAATGGCACAAAGAATTGCCCATTTAAGGCATTTGGCATAAATAAAATAAAGTATGTCTTTTTTGAACAATTTTAACTTGGCCCGCGGAAAGAGAAGAAGAAGACAACAACGACACGGCAATGATTTCCAAACGCATTCGAAATTTCATTTTATTATGCGAATAATGATTTTTAGGACATTTGATGATGGCGATGCCGATGCTGATGATGGCAATGCCCCAACATTAAGGAGCTATAAATGGGACATAAAATCTAGACAATTGCATTGTTATTACTGTAAACTTTGATCTTGCTGTTTTTGTTGCTGGCGTAATGGAATGTAATGTTGTGACGGCAAAAAGGAATGATTGGAATTGGAGAAGTTGTTAAGTGTCATTTTAATTATTTCTTTTTTTTGTTGGGGAGTGACAATTAACAATTGTCGTCGTTACTACATAAGGAAGGAAGTAAAGAATTTTGAAGATAGTGTTGAAATGGTTAGTATGTCTGCACTGAAGACAGAAATTTGTGGGTTCGAATCTGCCGATAGGCAATATCAAATTTTTATCAACCCTTACCTCATGTTGGTCATATTTTTCTGAATATTTTAGCCATGTAGGATATTTTTTAAAATATTTTGGTTTGTGCTATGTTCGACAGACAACACAATTTCATTTGAGAAAAGTCTTTTTTCTGATGCGATCGTGGGAAGTAATTTTAAAAACATTAAATTATCATTTTTATGCCAGTATTTAATTATAATCTGTTGGCCTTTGACACCTTCAATTTGCTAAGCACAATGTCAAACTTTCACTGGCATCTATTGAATAAAAATAAAAAATTTTACAGCACATTTAGTAACTTGATCTTCTGCCGAGATGATCAGCATCATAAACTTTTCACAAAATATTAAAGGGATAAACAACCAAAAATATGTCTTTTAAGGCTACGACCAATGCTATCTATGTAAACAAAAGCAATGTGAAAGGTATTTTATTAGGGATGCCAGTTGTTAAATATTAAACTAATTGGGCCATTTTATTTCGCTATAAAGCGGTGTTGGGAGAAAAAACCGGGGAGCGTATGATTATTGTCAGTATGTATACGCTACCATTTTCAAGAATTGAAGCAAATGGAAGATTGAACTAATGTGTCGTCTATGATTATATTTGCCTTTTAAGGCTATGTGACGATCATATAGCTGTATTTAAGTTGCTTTTCTCTTCAGAGATGAGCTGATTGATCCGATGGATTTTTGAGCAAAAAAATAATAACAATGCCTCTGATTCTATACTACAGGCTATTTTGTAACGTATACATCATTTATCACTAGATTTTTAAATTGTTGAAATACTCAGGGATTTTTAGGAGCATACAGCCTAAAATATCGTTTGAAGACCCCGCCAATCATGTAACGGCTAACATTATTTTAACATTAGTTTGTGCTTCAATCACTTGTCGTCAGGTGAGTTGAGTAATTGTAAAGCTTCTCCCAGAAACAAGTCCTTTATCTAAGCGACCTAGTGAGTGTGTGTCTGAGTATTTTGGCTCTGAAATAATTCTCTTTAAGTGGTGCTTTGCTATAATAAGGATTTAACACATCAATGATATAAAAATAATCCCATTGCTATGTGGGAATTAAGAAAATAAATATAAAGTATTTACAGGTATCGTTCAGATTCATATTTGTTCCTCATTTCTCTAGACCATTTCGGTCGTTATTAAAAGAACTAGGAGCATAGTGGTTCTGTTGCGATTATAGATCACATCCAAATTATTTTTCTCCCAGCTTTTTGAGTATGCAGTTTTAGGCTGTAGCGTCTCTGGTAACCAAACTGTAACACAAGCTCGTATCGGGATTTCCTGTGACTCGAAAAAGCCCACGCGTTCTCACATATTGATTATTAGACATCGGATTTTTGCATGTTTTTTATTTCTCATCCGTTCGAGACTGGACGCCCCCAGAATGTTTTTTCTATTTTATTTATTTATTTGGTATCCCACACGACAACAACTGAGTGTTATAAGTGAGAGTTCGGGTTATTGATTTTACAAAACGTATAATGAACAAGATAATAGGATATATTGGGTAAACATTATCATTAGGTTAAAAAGAAATAGAGACAATAGATTGAGTTTAATACAAAAAATAGTGAAAACAATATTCAGAAATATTTTTAGGTCCAAAACAAGACCTAAACCGCATTGGAGATTTACTTAATACGAAAGGCATTCACAAACAAATATCAGATAAAGGAAATAGCAAAATGATAAAATGGTCTGGCATTGTTTGATCTGATAGTGCAAAACATCGTAAAGATCCAAAAGACGACAAAAATCTTAACAAAGCAAAGATAGACATTTCTCCAGAAATAATCGATCCAAACTTACAAAACTCAACTGCCGAAATTCCTAGAAAAAGGTTTACCAGGCATAATTACAAGTGAGACTTAATTGTTGTTCAAGAGATTAAATTTTAACTCCGAATTTCTTGAAAAATATTCTGCAACTTGACCACAGAACATCAATTACCAGGAGGGGTAAAGGATGGTAAATAACTCGAAAATTGTGAGCGACATAGCAAGGAGTCGAGTTCATCACCAAGTTGTCATCTGTACCCAGATGGCTCCAAAACCACATTATGTCAGTCCCTTAATTCCCGTAATTTCAACGCGTAGTTATCTATGAGTTCACAGATATAACACAAAATTACATTTGAAAAAGGAAATGTTTGATGGATAGCGATGCCATTCCACGGCCGATATGTCTGATGAGTCTCTACAAAAGGCGAACCATGTCACATAATGGTGGTTGTGAGGGTTCGAATCTTCGGCTTTCCTTTTTCACTTGCAAACATCATCGGTCATTAAGCTTGAATCCAACGAGAAATGAATTAAAATTAATATTAAAATAGATCTTCGCCCTACTAAGCAACATTTTCAAATAAAGTAAAATATATTCGTTTTCATTCGCTAAAATTTGATAATATAGGAAGAAAAAAGTTGTTTTTTTTTTAAATAGACTCCATTATTGCCCTAAGTCCTTTTTCGGGACATTGGGTTTATTAATTCGAATTCAGTAACACTTATGTACATTGTTGTTCAGCAAGAAATGTTAAGAACAGAATAGCTTTTAATTGCGTAATACGGGCAAGTAGCTTTAACCGTTCCAAATATATAGGCCGTCGAAATCGCCAAATAGCAAAAAAAATAGATTTTCATAACTTCGAGACCCCAGTACCACGTGTTAACATATTCGAATTGTGCTCAAACTTTGGCAATCTTAAAATCTAATAATACTAAAAGGTTTAGGCGGCTCCCCGGCTAAAAAATCCGAGATCGATTTGGTCCATTGAGTTAAAACCAGCCCAATGCTACAAATTAAATTAAGATGCTACAAAAAAGAAAATATTGAATTTTACATAACACGTTTGATATTTTATCAAATTTTATATTTTTACATAGTTTTATAATAAAACAAGTAAGCAAAGGCTATAGTCGGACGGGCCGACCATGTGATACCCTACACTACAACCTCCAAGAATTAGCTATGTGCAACCGCCTTGGACGCTGAAAGTCGGGGTTCAATTCCCAGGCCTGGTCACACCAAATTTTAAACAGTGGCAAAATACCCCTTTGTAATTTTGGCTGAGTATTTCAGACAAGAAAACCGTCTCTACAAGTGGCAAATTAGGACACGCCGTTCGGAATCGGCGATAAAAACTAGGTCACATATCAATAACTTAATTTGTAGCATTGGAGGAAATTGTGGTTCTCTATACAAAACACATTATATATTAGGTAGTAGGCCCGTTACCTAGCAGATACATTATTGCAATTTGCATCAGGGGAAAGGTCAGTAGTTATTTTTCCATTTGTAGGCTACTTTGCCGGCATATGCCCTCCAGGAATTAAAATATGGACCAAAAATAAAATTTTTATATTTTTCATACGAAAGTAATGGTCTATGTCACCCGGTAAATAATATCAGATCATCATGAAAAATTATAGACATTTTCTTTTACCTAAACTCTTACCTCGTGCAAAATTTCGTGACTATTGAGCTACAACTGCGACCTCTAGCTTCTTAATGATTACACTACAAACAAAAAACTGGATATATTAGGCTGTAACTATGTTATCTGATCACGTACATCAACATAATTGACATCAATGGAAAGGTCAAGAGATCGGCTTCCAAATATAACTCACGAGGGAGGATTGTGTCTTTCAGAAAAAAAGATATAAGCTGTATATTAAAAATTTTCACAATTTTCACACAAAAGTTGTGGTCCATTTAACCCTCTAAATATTATCTGATCGCCATCTCAAATTGCAGGCATCTTCATTGTCATACACTCTTACCATACTTAGAATTTCGCGTTGATCGGACTATTATTGCGACCTACAGAGCAGCTACAAAATGGGATAAAAATTATGCTTTTGGTCCATTTCACCCGCTAAATATTTTACGATCATCACCAATTAAAATAGCGATCTATTCTGATGTGAAACCGACCTCCATACCAAATTTCGTGACGATCGGTCCATAATTGCGGCCTGGAGTTTGATTACAATTTATAATGGACAGACGGACACACGGACGGACGGACGGACGGACACACATCTCAAAATCGCTTTATCTCGTCGAGATATGAAGATTGGTATACCACATTGGGGGTCTCCGACGAATATTTCGCGGTGTTACATGAATTTTTCCCAAAACAAACTTATAATACCCTTTCCACATAGTGGTGTAGGGTATAAAAAATGGTATTACGATACCATATTTTTATACCCTACACCACACTGTCGTAAATGGTCTCAATAACATAATAATCTGCTGAAAAAAGCGATGTTATACTGTTAACAGTCTAAGTTTAGAACACTGTTATGTATTTTTTGATGGTTTTTCCAACTTTAAATGACAATTTTACGACTTTTATGACAATTTTCGCCCAAAATCTGTTTGCATATTTTGCATATTCTGCATATTTTTTTTGCATATTTTGCATATTTTTTGCATATTTTGCATATCTTTTGCATATTTTGCATATTTTTGCATATTTTGCATATTTTTTGCATATTTTGCATATTTTTTGCATATTTTGTGCATATGCAAAATAAATACGAGATATGACCCTGCCAGTGAATTTAGTTTTCTTTGAAACGAATTTTGGTCCAATCAGAATCTTCGTATCTTTAATATTAAAAAATATGCAAATATGCAAAATCCGATGTCTATTGATTATATAAGAAAACCTTTTTTTAGGACTCCCACAGCAGAATCCTACAAAACATATTTTTCTTCACAAGTCCAGACAGCATAGATTCCGCTTTCACTTTGGTTACAAGGACATTATTGTCGTTGAAAACAAATTATATTTAATTTGTCTTTGAAGGGCTGCTCTGTAGTTGATAATACGGATCTGTAGTGCGTTTTTCTAACTCATTTTTTTAGTTACCGACTAAAATCGGTAACATTCAAGCGCAAAATTATGAATGAAAAGTACACAAAACTTTTGCTTTCGGTAGAACTTCACGACTACTTTTTAGTGGTCGCTAACTTACCGAATAAATAAAATAATTACCGAAATCACAGGCATTTTAATTTTAACGATTTTTTCCGTAACTCGAAAAATGAGTTATAGGATCGAACTTCTGGTTGCAATATGTTTTTCACTTACCAGATTTCTGTCGCCAAAATTGTTGTTTCAAAATTTCGTATATCTGCCCAGCAAAATTTGAAGGGGTTCCATGCGATGCCGTGATTTCATGGCATCTTTTGCATTGGTTCAAAGAAAGTGTGAAATATCCGATCTTTTCATTAGCATTGCTGGAAATGACGTGCCAAAGCATTGGTGAAAATGACATGTCAAAGCATTGATGTAAATCACATGCTTTGAATCAAACAATGAATAGTATCTTTTGGGGTCCAAGCTCATATAAAATTCATCGATGAAGATGCTAAAAAGATTACAATCCAGACTACTTGCACCCATGATTGAATGGCATCTTTGGTATTGAAATTTTTGTGCTTTGTGACTATTGGCTGGTGAATAGAATCACTTTTGTTCTGGATATTAACAAGAATTTAGACTGCTGACTATATTTATTGAATATTATTACGTATTCCTTTTTGCTGCAATGGAGCATATGGTCACATAAAATTATCCCATTCTATTATATTGTTCTATTTCACTCCAATTTCGTCCCATACTCGCTGCTTCTACATTTCCTGCGGTTGCCCTGCGGGTTTCAATTAAGCGCCTAATTGGCAATATCGTCTGTAGCCTCCCGTAAGCTATGGCGTATACATTTCCATTTCCGTCTTCTTATTTTTAGGCTAACTCGTTCCTGATTTGTTTCCCCCCATAGTGAAATGTTGGATATGGTATTTAGAGTTGGGCAAATCTAGTTCCAAATAGTTCCAACACCGATACAATGTTTGTTGTTCTTTCCTTCTAAATACTTCTCAGATCGATGTTATTAAATTAATCTTTCTCATAATTTTGATCATCGTTATATATCGTTATAATTGATCATGTTTATAAACAGAACTTCATTTGACGCAGCGTTTCAGGTCTCACATCCATACAGAACTACAGTCTTAGAATTCATGTTCATTACCCCCTCTATTTGTCTGTCTGGAGACAATTCGACTGGGTGAACCCCATGGCGTATACATGCTGATAGTACTTATACACAACCTTAACTATACAATAAGTGAGCTTATTTATCAAATATTATTTTCTTTTATTTCTTGAATATTACTTTTACTTAAGTGTTTTGCGGTGCCAACTAATAAACCGATCGTCATTTATTTTTGTAGGCGTTTTAAGAGCACAAAGTTCTAGCCCTTCATCGATCGATTTTTTAAAAATATTAAGTTTTACGGAAATGGTGAACGCAAAAAGTCAGCACTTCAATATTTAACTTAAAAAACTGATGATAAGACGGGCAACTTTTAAAAATAAAATCGATAGATGAAGGTCTAGTTTTTGATGTCCCTTATAAGCCCACAAACTTATATGACAATCAGTTCATTGGTTTTCGAGCCAGAGTTGGCACCGATTTCAAAATGTCATTTCGAGAAAAACACGTATTAAATTTCTATGATTCATACAAATCACAATGAATTTCTCGCTTCCAACACTCATATCTCAGTCAATTTAGTTTTTGATCGACATGAAAATTTTACTACTTATACTTTAAAAAAGTCGATAAAATATTTTTTTGATTTTCTGACATTTACAAGTGGGGGTCACCGGTCACCGGGGGACCGATGAATTTTTGCAAGTGAAAAATTTAGTTGACCAGTCCAGCAACATAGCACACCCGAAATTGTAATTTTTTTTAGACATATTTTGTATATTTTAATTATTTGTCAAACTAATTTAATGTGATGGATAAGGTTGCGTATACGCACTGTCAGCATGTATACAACATGGTGGACAATCTATCAAAAATTGTGTTTAAGGTATAATAGGTGGAAAGGTGTAATATGTCTGAATAATTCATATTTTCTTGGCGTTATTACAATGTATATAAGTAGTGCGCAATAGTTAACACACCCGCCTTACATTCTGGATGACACATGCACATATTGTATGCACAGAGGATATTAATTATTTATTATTTCAGGCGAAATAATTAATTTTCAGAAAATGTAGTTTAAATCCTCAACATATTGAAGATCGAGAGGTACCAAACGTCCGAGACCAAAATTTTTGGTGGAAACGTTTTGTGGCCACTAAGAATCCTAAGTATCAAGCGGAAGCTAATTTAGTAGGAAAATGTGGCTTAAATCCTCAAAATACCGAAAATCGGGAGGTATCGCAATATGGGGGCTATACCAAATCCTTACCCGATATTGCTCGTATTCAGGGTTTAAAAGCCAGCATCTAAAAACATTAGCATTAGCTGTACACTTCAACTGCTACACAATATTCACACACACGGCTAAATAAGCAACCGAACGCATATTTATTTTTGTACATTTTTGCTTATTTCGTTTTTTACGCCTAATTTTTTTTTCGTTAGGCATAATCGACAACCACGCTACATATTTAGCAGTCGGCTGACCATTTGTCGCAGCGAAATAGCCACAGAGTGTGTTTTTTATGACTAGGGTTGCCAACGCAGTAATAAAAAAGGTGTCATTTAATGCCAAAATGCCCCCTATCATATGGTAGAACCTAAAAAATACTAATTATTATTGTTTAAAAATAAAAATATATATTTTAAACGGCTTCACCAAAAATTCACATGTCTTTTGAATGAAAAAGTGGAATTAATTATATCGTGATTTTTAATGCATACACTGGTAACCCTGATCTCAAAACAATTGTTTGCTGAAAACATGGCTAAGCCGTTGAAACTTTGTTGCTTATTCTCTTTTCTGATATGTGTTGATCATGTGCGCTGCAAAATATGAGTATGCGTGTTCTACGCTTTTTTTATTATAGTAACAATATCAAATAGCATCAGCATCGCTAGCAATAATTTTGTGAAATTTGTTGCTACATGTTGCCGTTGTTCATTGTTGCTAAACATATTTCGAAGAAATTTTAGCAGGTAAAGCTGCAAATATTCGGTGCTTTTGCTAATATGGCGTTAGCATTTTAAACCCTGCTCGTATTCATCCAAAAAAGATGCTGCAGCATCCTCTGGTCAAATACAAAGTCGCATAGACTTAAAAATTAGCAAAAGAACGATTTACAGAAGAGCGGTAGAGGCCGGCTTATTTTGTCGACGACCAGGAAAAGAAACCATTTATAACGACAAAAAATGAAAACGCCAAACTTGAACTCGCCAAGAACCATTTGAACTGTAGTGCCAAATATGGAGGGCTGTGATGTTTTCTGATGAATCTAATTTTAATTTAAATGATTCAGATGGCATAATGCGTGGTTAAAATGGGCAATGGCTAAATCCTAAATATTTCAAAGACACTGTAAAACATGGAGGCTCAACATAATGATCTGGGATTTTTTCTGATGGGGTCAAGGGATTGGAACTTTTAATAAAATTAACGGAATTATGGATCGTTTCAAGTATCCTAAGGTATCAAAAGGCGTGATGTTGAAGAAGATATGCCACTTAAATTGACATTCCAGGAAGATATCGGGCCAAAATATGTATCGAAAGTGGTGAGGGACTAATTCAAAAACAATTCGACAGAAGTTCTCCATTGGCCTGCCCAATCCCCTGATCTTAGATATCGGTTGGGACTTGTAGGAGATCGTTACCTCAAAATGCAACGGGAAAAAATTGCAAAACCAAAGAAAATTTATTTGACGCCGCAAAAGTAGCCTCGGAACCAATATCGCCTGTAATAATTTATAATTTAATACCGCATATGCTTACAGATATGCGTGTGTCATCCAAAATAAAGGATACGCAATGAAATATTGATTTCACTAGTTTTTTGTTCCTCAAATTGGGGGTGCTTTAGTTTTGTCCACTTAAAATGTTGTTTGAATTTTAACCTTTTTATTAAAATCTGAATTATTTAAGTTTGTGTTTTTTCAATAATAAAGACATAAATAAAAAAAAAAAATAAAAAAACTCATTTATAACCTTGTTTTCTTAAAAAAAATTATAATTTTGAAAAAATGTACTGAGGGGATGCTTTAGTTTTGGCCGACACTGTATGCCTCAGCGTAATGAAGGCGATGTGTTATTTTCAGTCATGAACAACTTCTCTACAAATGGTGTCTTAAGAGGCGCTTTTCGAGCTCGGCAAGAAGAATTTAGCCCCACATCATTGAGCTTATATGAATCGGTGTGCACTAACTGATATGAGAGATACATTAGACCCTTGTCCCATGAAAAAATGTTTTGAACATCAATGTTATATGTATTTACATTACTTTCTAATTTCCCATTACATAAACATTACTAACATTTCCAATATTCATCCCTACAAAAAAAAAAAAAGAAAAAAATAATAATCAAACAACGTTATGCGACACAGCAATGATAATTTTACATGAAGAAATCCTCCGCTAACATTTGACTATAACAGCCTTTATACGATGAAACACTACACACAAAACCGTTAACATGGATTCAGGCCAAACAAAACATCACAATAAAGCTTACACTGAACTACGATAAAAACTGCTATAAAACACTTTTGCCGTTTCCTTCCCATGGAAATTTTCAAAAATGCAATGAGAATAACCAATGCCATTGCGCGTTATAAGCTGTAAAAAAAATACAGGCGTTTTTCTTACCATTGTTGGTTTTTAGGAAATATTTATTGGATATTTTTCCTAGGTAAAAATTTAATGTGTGATTGTAGGTGTTTTTTGCGGCAGGCTAAGAAGGTACGTTTATTGATGTTTTTAGGTGGCAATTAATGGTTTATTATACGCCCATACACTGAGGTTGGTACTTTTTTATTATTATTGCTGCACTGGCCTGTAATCTTCTAAGTCATCTTTCAGTTGGCGAAACACCAGACAACATTGTTGGCACACATTTATTAGAGAAATCATTACGTGTTTTTTGGTTAGGCCTTTGTCGCTGCCCTCAAAGTCCAAATTTAATGGCCACTACTTAAAAGTTTTATTGACTATTAAATTGTATGAAAACGGACATAAATGTGGCAGCCAGAAATTCTTAAAGTGAGAAAAGAAATTCTTAAAGTGAGGAGAGAACATTTTTAATATTGTCTACTATTATGCAATAGCATTCATAAACTCATTGCTGACCTTTTAGGTAAAATACATTTACAGATCAAGAGACTCATGTACATGTTTCTCATTTGTGTGCAGTACCTTTAAGCAATGCTTTCTTATTATTATCTTCCTTGTTAAAGAATTTCTTAGTAACTATGGAAATAATGATCCAAGGGTCTTCCTTCGAAAAATCGTGGCAAACAAAAAGAAACAACAAACAATTTCGCCTGCAATTACTTATTATTTTCCCTGATTTCTTAGAATCCCACAAAGTGAGTATTGAACTCATTTACGGCAATCATTTATCAATAATTTACAGTTTAACAATCAAAAATATGGATCACAATACAGTCTCAAAGAATGAATAAGCAAAGCAACACCAAGGGTAACTGGTTCCCTTTCGTATATCTTCTCATGACGTTTGCATTATAAATTATTGTATCAAAGATTAATAAAAATATCATTAAGACTTGGCGGTGAAAGTGATTTATATTTAGTTGCCGAAGATGCTCATTGGGGATCTTATGAAACATGCTCCGCTTCCTTGACTGCGGCGGCGGCAGCCAAATATAAAATGTCATCAATCTTAAAATCAAACTAAAATCAATTAAAAAGCCTTGCAGTTAAAAGGCAAAACGAATCACTGCAGTTAGCACCCGATGAACAATCCCAAAACTAAATCCCTGAAAAAAAAAATTCCCACATAACTCACTGACATGTAAACATGACTCTTGGCAGGCACAGTCGTCCAGAAAATGCATTTTCGTAACGAACCACAAAAAACGCATTATACAATGTAAGGAATTCTGTTCAAAACAACTGAAATCTTTGTGTTTGTTTGTGTGCCCCCCTTTGGACTTTGGGATGAAAGAAAGACTCAAAAGAATGAGAAACTAATTTAGCACACGTTTGTTAACAATTTCAGAAGCTCATAAATCTTTTATGTGCATTTCTTTTGTGGCCTAAAGTAAGAGGGAGTGAGTATGTGTGTGTGTGTGAGCAAAGGAAATGTTAAAGAGAACTCGGCAGTAGAGCTTTTGTAGCTATACAAATTGAAATGGGGTCACCACCATTTATTCCAGCAGGATTGTTGCATCTTTTCCGTTTTTTTGTTTTGTCTTTAGCTTAAAGGTAATTTTATCTTTTTCGCTGATTTCATTATAAGATAATCAGCAACCAAAAATACCTCTCGAATTATTGGCAAGATCTAAAAAGCGTAATGGCGTCTTGTTGGTACGGAGAAGAAGATTACAACTTGCATTATTTTTCAATATCATTAAAGTTTCTTCTTTGAGATTACAGTTGGAGTTCAGTTTTAGGTGTATTTTTTGGATGCGCTTCATGGAATGGAAATGTAGAAAAAATACATATCGTCGGTGTCATGCTTATGTGTTCCATACGCCATTTTTGACTTTTTGAGATATATGTATGTGGTTTCCAGGGTTTTCGCGTATGATCTTTCTGAATTTTTGGTCGACTTTCTCCTACCTGCTCTCGTTTCCGAGATATCCACGTTTCTTTTCGAAAGCATAAGTTCTTTTCACGTAAAAAAATAATATTTTAATAACTTACAAATTTAAAAACACATTCCAAAAATCGAAACTTCAATTTTCGACTTTTGGCAATGGTGTTCTATATACTTTTACTAAAAATTTAGTCAAAAATACAAATATTTTCTTCAGTCAGCTTTAAGCAGTTGTCACGCAAACATTAAAATGCTATTATCTCAAAACAGGAAAATGGCGTATGGAACAGTTAAGTATAACACCGACGAAATATAGGAACACATTTAAGAAAATCAGAACTCTTATTTTTAAATTTACAAGGTTTGAATTTATTAAGGCAAAGATGGAAAAATGTTTTCGTCACTTTGTTCCATAAGTGTGGATACGGAACAAATCGGCAAAAGTTATATCTTAAAAAAATTGCCATAACTTTTATACCCCAACAGATATTGCTCTATATTTTTGCATAGATTTTCTATATAATATTACTAATAATTCAAGTCAAAAGTATATATATTTTCTTCAGTCAGCTCCACGCAGTTGGGACGCTAAAATGCGATTATCTCAAAATGGGGAAATGGCATGACACTGACGATATGTATTTGTGTAATATATTAAGAGTGAACCGTGTCTTAGATGAGTTTCTTTTTAAAACAGATCTTTTAATACGTAAGTGTAACCTTCTGAATGTTCCCATGGCGATGTTGTAGTATAAATATTAGAAATTTTACAATGATTCCTTTGTTCGGTGGTCCTAAAACTAACTTCCCTATAACGTAGGATGAAAAACATGGACGATTTCTACGATATAAAGAAAATTCGTTATAAAACTACTATGTGTATGAAAATATTTTTGTTTTTTTGTTTTATAAAACTATTTGTAATAGTAAAATGTTCATTACAAAGAAGTTTGAATGTATACTTTGGATTTTTTGAGATTAATTTTTAATATTTGTGTTATTTTCTTTGCAGGTATGTAAATGTTGGCACTTTGTAATCTAATGAAGGTAAATTAGTTTAAGTTTGTTTTTTGGAAAAAAATATAATGAAATAACTTATATAATTTCGAAAATATCGATCCTAAACAATTCAACAACGTTCGTTTTGAGCGCAAGGATATACTCAATGAAGAGGTTCATAACTTATATAATACATTTATCACACAACTTATGTACCTAAGGCACCTTTATTTTTTCCATGTTCCCCATAAAATTCTGATACTCTAAGTAATTGTATAATTTTCATCCTTTACCTATTTTATATTGCTTAAGCTCGAAGCGAATGAAGCGAAGGACTGATCTATTCAATAAGCCAATATAGTGGATAAGGTTGCGTATGAGTACTGTCATTATGTATTCGCAAATGCGGTCACTCTTCTACAATGCGTGTAAAATCTAGGAACGGAATATGAGGTATAGAAAGTATGGAAAAAATTTTACTATAGGTACAAAGTTCGGTCAAAAATGAATGCATAAGTCGAGAGAGTCACTTTATTGGTGTTTTTTTTATACCTTTAACCTCTAGGCTACCAAGGGTACATACTAGGGTTATGACTTTCTTACAACCTCGTGTGTGTATGATATTTTGATGAGTTTTTACCTAAGATTACATAAAATTTTAAATGTAAAGTGATTCGATAAAGAAACATTCCACAAAGAAAGCTTTTAAAATTTAAATTTTTCAGAACTTTTTAAAATTTTTGAAGATATTTAACCAAAACAAGGTATAGGGGCACACAACATAATAAAAATGACATAAGCGTTTGTTTCTCACAAATTTTATCATCGTATTATTACATATATATCATTTTATTTCATATATCATAAAAATAAAAACTGGTTTGTGCGGGACCTTTTTCAATATTTAAATGACATAAAAGTTATTTTAGTCGTTAATAGGCAAAATGTCATTCTTTCGTGCAACTGGAAATAATTTTTTGAGATTTTTTTCATTCCATAGTATTTAAAAAAAAAAATCAAAGTTCATTTATTCTCACATTGCAGGAAACCATTTTTGAGAAAAAAAATGTCAAAAAGTCATAACCCTAGTACATACATTGCTACGAAAAATAGCCCCTCATCGAAATAATGGTTTTAGACCACAAGCATGTTTGGGCGAAAACGGTTTCAGGCAATTTGAAGACTATTTAGCTCTCTCCGTCCGCCTGTTCGTCTGGCTGGTACAATATTTTGGGTACGGGTTAGGGATACGTAAAGTCGAATTCGGTTAACCGATTAATAGATTATAATTGTTCCCCAAACATCCCAGAAGGGCAAGGGAGACTTTTCTCATATCAATGAGTGCACCCCGATTCATATTAGCTCAATGATATGGGACCCACTGTTTATGCCAAGTCCGAACGGCGTGTCTCTTACGACACCATTTGTAAGAAGTTTTGCATGACTGAAATACTCAGGAAATGTCGCCAACAATACTGACGGATATTTGAAAATTTGATTTTGCCTTACCTGGGGATCGAATCGCAGACCCTAGTCGACTATTAACTGTGTAAAAACCGGATAATCGATTATTCTTAATACATTTTCGAAAAACAGAGTCAAATATTAGTCGCAGTATATTATTAATGGTAGTTGGCCATTAATCGTAGTTTAACATTAATCATAGTCGACTATTAGTCGTAGTTGGCTATTGGTAACGCGAAACGATCGATTATAACCGGTTTTCGGTTGTTTATGAAAAATCGAAAGTCGACTATTGGAACGCTCTTAAAATATCTATTGACGGAAAATCGAGTTTTAAGTTTTAGACGAAAACCGAATAATCGAAAAAACGATTTTTGCATTTCACTACTTATCCTTATTACGGGTAACACCTATCACACTAAAATAAATAGCAAAAGTTTAGTTGAAGAACATGCCATGGATCGTTTTGAAGTTTTATGCAGCAGGTTGTTCTCGCGGTCCTTTTTTGGACGGTACAATTTTGTTGTTTCGGAAGCCGGTTCATATGAAGTACATAAATAAATGAAATAATAGACCAAAATATTTGGAAAACTCTGCCGGCTCAAAATGTTCAACTATGTGAAGCTTAAGGACTGTTTGTCGAAGGTAGTCCTCGTGGTGCCGACTACAACGATATATATTTTTTGGTATGCAATTCTGTGATATAACGAGTGCCTTCATCTAAGGCTGATGAAAGCTAAGTCGCAGACATGGAACAGCTCAAGGACATACAAAGTTTTAGTTAAACCTGAGTGGCGGACAGGAATTCTTCTTCGGGAAGAGGTGTTGGCTTGGTGAGGACACTATAATGGCTATTGGTGGCAAGATTGTAGCAATCGTAGCGATGGTGTTCGGATGGCAGGAGTCGGCGTGATATGTTATAGTTGTGATTGGGTTGGTGATACACGGCTTGTAGTTGTCGGGTTGAAGGGACTCGGCCATAATAGTCGTGCTGATGATCTCGGCTTAGTGTAGTCCAGTTTAAACGACTCGGCTTGGTGAAGTTTGGTTAACGCGAATCGACAGGGTGTTGTCGAGTTGAAATGATTCGGCCATATTAGGCGTGCTGATGATACTAGGCGCCGAAATCGGGTCTGCGACTCGGCTAGTTGTAGTCGGGTTGGTGAGAATCTGCAAGGGTATATTCGGGTTGGTGATTCTCGGCTTCTTATATTCAGGTTGAAGTCAGTCATTTTTGTGAGCAGGGTTAACCCACTTGGCATGATTGATGATACTCCGGCTGGAACGAAAGTGGAGATCGCATGAAGCTCGAAGCGAATGAATCGTAGAAGTGAACGAATCAGAGGAAGCGAACGAATCGCAGGCAGCAAAGGATTGTAGGAAGCGAACGAATAGCTAAAAAATTACATTAGAATCCTTAATGACCGTTATTTCTAAGCAACATTTTATAATTTCAACCCATAGGTAACGTTACCGGGTCGAAAACGGCCGTGTTATTTACACCAAGGATTTTGCCTGGTTGATCGTTGGCAAGGCGTTAAAAATTATATGTAGCATATTTTCAAAAATTAAACGCCTCGGTAAATGGCACGTAGAAATTACCTACAAAAAATTATTTTTAAATTTAGGCATCTGTTCATAATGCATTTAGGTCCACCGTTCTTGTGGATATTTAGCTGTCGGCAGAGCCGGATGATTACACTGTGCTACAAAAGTCGAGCAGAACCGGTGTTGTTGGAGTCCATCGAAGATAAAAATACCTAGGATTTTCCAGATCGCTTAGTAAAGTGATTTTATTACGTTAACCTCTAGCGAAAAAATACTTCCTTGTCAAGTTTAAACTGGCATAACTTTTACATTTCTATTATTTTTTTTTTTTTTGCTTTCAAAAAAAGGCATATATTTTAAACATCGGTAAAGAATGACTAAGTTGCTGTGGTTGAAGTGTGAAAAACAGCAGTATTTTGTCCTTCGTAATATTTTGTCCAAACTTAGTTTAAGTTCGAAGATAAGCTCCATACTTCTTCAGGAAACAGCCCGAAAGGTGTTAAAAACAACTATATCACTATATGTAGTAACTGGAGAGCACGATAACTCTGGAACTGATATAGCGATATGCTCCAACATTTTGATTTCGTCATATTTTGTCCAAGCTAAGTTTCAGTTCGATGATGACGTATACCAGTCCACAACTGGTATGCACGATATCTCTTGAACGCAGCAACCAATTTGGTCGAAACTTTGGTTCTCCTTATATTTTGCCCAAACTTATTTTTACTTCTAAAATGGCCAATATCGGTCCTCTCATTAGGTTACCTCCTCCACAAAAGCTCGTTGTGGTCCTGTTTACAGCGATATTATATTTTCCGCTGACAAGTCCGTACTGCCCGCATTCTGGTCCAAAAGTTATACGAGACCCAAAGGAATGAGTAGTGGGCGCGATACCTATCGAAAAGATATGGCTCCCAAAATAAGATCCACTTCTATAACGGACTATGTCAAACCATTCCTTTAAGTACCTCATCCGCAACACTTTTGAACTTGAATCCTAATCCACATTTTTGTCGGCAAGTTCAAATGTCCAAGAAGGACCAAAAAATTCTGAAAATACCCTAAATAAATTATATCTGTCCGTAGATGAATGTTTGAATTCACATAGGCTCAGGGTATATCTCGGTCGCCAAAGCCCGCTGACATTTTTTTGTTTGTCTTAACTTTTAGTTTTTATACAAATTCATCCCTTTGTCCGTCTGGGGCAATCATTCTAGCGTCCACAAACTTAAAATTTTGAAATTATGGGTATTTTGTTTGCGGGAACTTCAAATTTGATGATGGACAATATCGGTGAACGTTTTGGTATAGCTCCCATATAACGGTACCGCCCGATTTCAGGTATTTTGTCGTAGTTTGAAGTTTGGACCAAATCGGTTAATACCTTCAAGAGTTGTTACGATTCACACAGATAAATGGTCATGTCTTAAAATGTGTGAGGTGCATTTCTATAGCCGTAAGGCTGAGTCTACAAAATGTTCCACCGAATGATTCTGGTCAACATCAAAGGTTTCGATTTACAAAAGATCGAATGACATGAAATTTACAAGATCCAATTTAAAAATCGATGCCGTTATATTTTGGTAATTTAAAAACTAAATGGTCATGGTCACAATACAACTTTAAAAATACAAAGTTCATGGATGGGTAAAATTGCCGGAACTTGATAGAAGCAACGACCAACAGTCGCAGCTGAGGAAGTAACTATTTGAGAGAAACCATTGACCACTGCCTATGTTACTCTCCAGCACTGAAACTGTACTTTAAGCTTTAGGAAACCAATTCATTCATGACCGCTCCGAGACTATAGAATTATATCTGGGAGAACTTGTAAAATTTCCAACTGAATTTTCTCAATGTATCAGGCTGGACACAAACTCTGACATAGCACGGGTGTTTTTCATATTAGCTGAGGTATAAATGGCCTGCTGCCACCAAATAGATCATGTAACAGCTTATTTATGGATGATCATTTAGTTTAGTTCTACTTTATCTAAGAAGACACTATCTTTCTGTTATTAGTAGAAGTCCTACTTTCCTCAAAGCAAGATCATTGGGGAGTTACATCATTGGTCATTTACCCTAACAATCTTGTTTCACTGTAAATCTGTGAAATCCAGATAGATGCAAGATCACTGCATTAACAACTTGCTAAAGTTTACGTAACTTAGTTGCCTTGTGTTCGCTTGGCCCCAAAGGATGTCTGCTGACAATAACAGTAACCGAAAAAAATCTCCTGCTATAAAACAAAAAACTTCAAATCTTTAACGAAATAAAATGAAACAACATTCGTACACAGATACACACACACACTAAATGGAAAGGTTAAACCGAAAATGCATTTAAATTAAATGTCAATCAAATGCAACGAAATGAAACCTCGAATGGCGGGGTTCAAACGAAACACAAAACTTTGTTTTGTTTGGTCCTGACCCAAAAATTTCATATAAATCGAAAACGAAACGAACTGAAATAAGGCTAAACTTGAAACTGAAATGACATTATTCAACATGAATTCGAGATGCACGTCAATTCATCACAACACGCATGAACGAACATCTCAGTTGAGGAGGGACGGACGTATCCGAGGAGGATGGAGGATGATGATGAGGCTTTGTTTGAAGATTTTTTTGTTGGTTGCATTTGTAGGAAAAAGGACTGGCTGGCTTACCCAGCATGCTGACATTGATGAGATTGTCTTGAAAGAAATCACACCAATACACACCTAAATGGCTGCCCTCCAAAAAAGTAAAAGGAAGTTTTGCCATTTTCACCCAAAAATAACGAAAAACGAAAAAAACGTTAAGAAGACTGCACTTTTATTGCAAGTCTTGCAACCATGGCTAATGTATTTATGACCAAATATTTTTTGGTTTTGGTAATATAACCGTCAAGTCGCCAACTAACCAACCATCCCGCATTGATATTGTGATTATGTGATCGTTTTGTTTCCCCCACCCTAAAAATCAAAATAAAAGGAAACGCAACGCATGGCAACTTATGATATGAAAGTCATGATGAAGTTTTAAAACTTTGACAATCATCCTCATCATGAGGCGAATGGCGGCAGGCAGCCAGTCAGCCATGCCGAATGTTGGCAATTCGGCTGATGATGATGATGCACTTGTGTCATTTCCTTGATGTAGCCAAGTCAAAAAGAGGTTTAATAAGAAAATAAAAAAACAAAAATTGGCTGCTTAACTCTACAAAAGCTGTTGTCTTTGTATGAGATTTTTTTTTTGAGGAGACATCATTTTTTGACAGCAATTAAATTGGCATACATTTTAAATTGGCTTCCTTACTATAGTGTGCGGAATTGTTGGCTGTTGACCATAGGGGGATACAAGATCGTCTTATATTTATTTTATAGCTAATTATGGCAGGTATGAATT
The DNA here is from genome assembly GCF_047663935.1 of Musca autumnalis. NCBI lineage: Eukaryota > Metazoa > Arthropoda > Insecta > Diptera > Muscidae > Musca > Musca autumnalis. The sequence continues at coordinate 10,010,209 of NW_027412088.1, read as the reverse complement.
AAGTGGGTTTATTAAACAAGGGGGGAATAAACGAAGATTTTTAGAGTTGTAAAGAAAGGACAATAATTAAGGTGGATTTTTTGACGATTTTCAAAAAGCCAAAATAGGAAAATAATTGTAGACTTTATTGAAATTAACTTAATTTTTTAAAGATTTTTTCACCGCCGAAGACATATTATACGTGAATTTTTAAAAATGTTATCGCCCCGAGTAGGAAAATAACCGTGGTTTTCGTAAAGAGTTTTAGGGTGACCCAAGGCATAATTTGACTAGGATTTCAAAAGATTTTTGGGGTGGAGATATACATGAATTATTTTAAAAACTTTTTAGAACAACATAGACTTATTTTTTTATATATAGATTAAAAGAAACGTAGATCTGAATTTTATTTAAAGTAAATCATCAAAATAGGCCAAAATTTGTAAAGATTTTTTTAATGCGATCATCAAAATAGGCTTGGATTTTTTTTAAATTTTTTAAGTCAATCAGCAAAATTGGCTGTGTTCTCAAATATTTTTTTAAAGTCAAACACCAATTTAAGCGGAGATTTTTTCACATTTTTTATGTCAATCAGCAAAATAGGCGTGGATTTTTACAGATTTTTTTAAGTCAATCAGCAAAATATGAATTGATTTTTTTCAGATTTTTTTAAGTCAATCAGCAATAATAGGAGTGGATATTTAAAGATTTTTTATGTCAATCAGCAAAATAGGAGTGGATTTTTAATCAAAAAAGGCCCTGGATTTTTAAAGATTTTTTTTAGTCAGTCAGCAAAATAGGAGTGGATTTTTACAAATTTTATTTAAGTCAATTAGCCAATTAGGCGTGGATTTTTATAGATTTTTTTAAATTGAAACTGCAAAATAGTCGTGGATTTAAAAAAAAAAAATTTTAAAGTCAATCAGCAAAATAGGCATGGATTTTTAAAGATTTGTTTAAAGTCAATCAGAAAAATAGGCGTGGATTTTTAATGATTTTATTAAAAAAGTCAATCAGCAAAATAGGCGTAGATTTAAAAAAAAATTTAAATCAATCAGCAAGATAGTTGTGGATTTTTAAAGATTTCTTTAAAAGTTAATCAGCAAAATGGGCCTAATTTTTTAAAAATTTGTTTGTTTCAGCAGAGTAGGCTTGGATTTTTTTAAGTTAATCAGCAAAATGCGAACATTTTTAAAGATTTTTTAAAAGTCCATTAGCAAAAAAGCGGCAATTTCTATAGATTTTTTAAAAGTCAATCACCGAAATGGGCGTAGATTTTTAAAAATTGATTTTAAAAGCCCATCAGCAAAACAGGCGTGGGTATTTAATTTATTTGCTAAAAATTTATTTTTTTGGTATTTTTAAAGATTTTTTAAAGTCAATCAGAGTAAAATGCGTGGTTTTTCTATTTTTTAATATTAAAGATTTCTTGAATTTCTAAATATTTATTTTTTGGAATTTTTAAAGTTTTTTTTTAATTCCTAAAGATAATTTTTTTTTTGCATTTTTAAACATTTTAGGGAATAGACGAGGCAGAAAGAACGTGGGACTCTTCAAAGTTTTTTCTCTTGGAAATCTCGAATAAAATTTTTAAAACTATTTAGGAGTCACTAAAAATTTCAATAAAATCTATTTTTAACATTGTTTCAGATTTAATGATACTATCTAATAAGTTTACAGGTTATTTTTTATAATTTTAAATTAACATTTTTTTTAAATTAAATTCCACACCTAAGTCATTGTTGCAGTTTTCCTCCGAATAGCACGATTATGCTGATGTACCTTAGTCATACAAAAACAGTGGCCGTTTTTACTAATATTCCAATAAATTATGTTTAAAAAATTCAATTGTTTTTCGGCTGCCGTTGAACCTCCAACCAACAAAAACCATCGATTGCCTCAAGTTTGTTGTTTAAGTCTTTTGTTTTTTTTCTTCGCTCCACACAGTATTTAATGCTTCATCCTTTGGGCTTTTGTTTTACATTCATTTACATGATTTATTAACATTTACTGTTATTTTAAATAGGATTTTAGCTTTTAGCCAACAAACTAACAATTGAAAATAATAAATTTTCCAACGAAAAAGAAAAAAAAAAACAAAAAAAAAAAAAAATAAATGCGTTTATTTCATGGCAAACCGCGGAAAAAAATAATTTTCTTAAAAACAAATTCATTGAATAACAAAACACCTGAACCTAATGCTTACCACAGAGGTCTCTGTCTATCTTGGTTGGGCTCCATGGTGTTGGCTCCTCTTCCACGTAAAACTAAAAAAAAACAAAACAAAAAAATCCATTACATTACATCGTGCAATTATACGGTGGCTATTATTTTCGATTTGCCACTTGTGAGCAGCATTGGGGAGCGTTTAACAGCAATAAAAACAACAAAAAAAGTCATATTATTAGCAGCTACCAGAGTTGCAACAAAATGGAATAACCCATAAAACCCACAACAAGAACAACAACACCAGACAACTTTAAGGAACCTGCCGCCTGATAAAACACTTTGAGCAAAATTACGCTGGTGCTGCCACAGCCGGCCACTACCACCAACAATGAATGCATTTTGTCCACCTTGTATTCCGCCACAAACAGGAGTGTGCTAAAAGATAGCAAATTATAAGGAAAATTACAGCTACTGATTGTAGACTATGGCACAACAACAAGAACAACCTTCTAGCCATAGCTGGTGGTGGTGGTGTTGGTGTTTAGGCTTCCCAATAATAACAACAACAACGAAAATTAGAAGTCGGTTACTCGAAATTAAGCTTCTGTGTGCAAGAGGATATTGTTTTTCCTCTTCTTCTTCTTCAGCCAGTATATTTCGCAAGCATTCAAACTGAGCTAGCAAGTGCTCTTGAAACATGTCGTTTCGTTCGCTCTTCTTAAATTGTTGCAAAAAATGTTTTTCTTTTTTGTTTAAAAAAAAAACACTTTCATAATCATAAATTTATGTGAATAGCAAACAATAATAATAACATTGAATCTGCTGCCCAGAATTTTAATTTTAATATTAAACCATGGAGTAAGGCAGCAACTATGTTGTTACAGGCAAAGGTCGGGAGAATTAGGAAACTTAAACTAAAGTTCTTTCAAGAAGCCTTTGAGGCTATAGGTAAGAAAAATGTTAAATTACACTGTGCAACAAAATGGAGGTGAAAGTCTGGGGCACGGAAAATGCCCTTTGGGGAAGAAAGGCCTAGGTGAGTATATTAGGAACCCCGAAGGACAGATCCGCCGTGAGTCGAACTTCCGCGTTATGGCGTGATGAAGTTTTTGCTAGAGATCCTGTAAGCCATCAAGAATTAGTGTTGTATCTTTGTTCACTGTTGCTTTAGTTTATTTTTGAAATGACATGTCTTCGGAAAATTTTAGGTACGGCTTTCATTGACAACTAATCGATTTTGACGATTTCGACTCACGGGGGATCTGTCCTTCGGGGTTCTTAATATACTCATCAAGGGCTTTAATCTCACACACAATATCATAATGGTGTGGCGCAATGGCACGACCTCCTGTCCACTAAATGTATGGGTTCGGCAGACAACACTACATTCTGCATGGTGACAAAAAATTGTTTCTGGTTAGACAGCCTAATAGCTCGTCTCGTCTCGGATCGTTTTGATTTTTGTTTTTTGCAACAAGTTCTTCTTGCGAGCAAGCCCATACTTCCTGAAACAATTTTCCAAAAGTTCCAAAAAAGCCTGCCGGCATCAACTAAACTGGGTAGTAAGTGAGGTAGCCGTCGAAGGGAGAAACCGCTTTGGTGCGAATGTTGTAGATCGTAATATTTCTTACAGACTCGGATTATGTCCGAATATTGACTAAATCTGAACATTCTTTCGGGTACCTCTCACACAAAGTTTTGAAAGAGTTCAGTTTAAGGAATCGTCTGGGATCATTTTTAATTTGTTGGCAACATGCAGCTCTAGTTACGATGGAATATTTTATTCGGGGGAAAATTCATACTTCCGGAGAAATTGACCAAAAGCTTAAAAAACCCTATAGACATCAGAAGTATTGTGTTTACTTCTTCTCTTTAGGTCCGAGGCTGCGGGTATATCTTTGTCGGAATGGCTGACTGAAACTTTCGTACTTGTTTGTTCTGAAGTAATTGGCTCTTGGTATACATTTTTATGGGTTTTTTGACCCGAAGTATGTTTGGATAAAATCTATTTCAGATTACTTGTTGCACACGGTAACTCTCGAATGGATCAACCGATTTGTTTCTAGCTTTGCACATCGTAATATTATGCCTAAACTTAGAGCAATTTCAGATATAGTCTGTATCGGTCCATACCTTCACACACCATAATATTTCTTCCAAATGTATGTCAAGTTTCACGGGGGTTCATATCGGACAACACATTCGGGCAACTCCAATGGAGTCTAATAGCTTAACGAGGATCGTTTTGAATCATAAAACGTTTTTATGGGCAAGTCCCTCCTCTCTCACACAATGGTTTTAAAAGCTCTAAAAATCCAATTAAAATGGATAGTTGGTAGGGTTGGCACGACAGTCATCGTCAGTGGCTGTCATTGGGACAATCTTTGCATATCGTTATATTTCTCAAAAATCTAAAGCAGGGTACACACGATCAGTTTTGACTGTCATTTTTGCTCAAATAATCGGTTGCTTGCCAGTGTGGCCGTTCATTTTTGTCAGTCATCAGGCAACCACAAAATATTTTGTGGTTGGTGGACGGTTGGACAGTTATCGATAATTCCGAAAAATCGACAGTCAAAACTGATCGTGTGTACCCCGCTTAAATCAAGTTCCGGTACCTCCCTCACTAGTGTTCAAAAAATTAGCTTACGTACAGCTTGTGGACTATTTAAGGGTTGTTTCAAAATTTTCATCGAAGGTTGTGGGTCTGTGAGTCTGATTACAACAATATGAAAAATCCTACGGTGACGAACTACATACAACAGCTGGTTGGCACGATAACTATCGAAAGGTATTACTTTCAAATTTAGATCCACATCCAAGTTAGATAGTCGGTCCATTCCTTCATGTACCTCCTACTCATTTTCGAATCGTGTTGAAATTTTAATAGCGGGTACATGACTACAACATATTGTTACGTTATTCTGAACGTAAATACCCCAAGAGTTTTCTCACTTTCTCCTTTAAGTTGAAGCGGTGGAAAGACAAAACTCACGGGCAATTTTCGTTCAGAATAACCCCCAATATATTTTTGCTAGGGGAAGCCATTTTCTGAGATATGACCCTAATATTTAGGGCCCTTTCCTCATACATATCGCTAAATAAAGTTTATAATACTTTTTGTGGTCTTTGTTATAGAGCTATAATTTTATTTTTCATACTTCTCTCTATAATAAACAGTATTTTCCAAAATACCTTCCAAGAGATTTTCTTGCAATATAAAAAGGATTATGAATCTTTTTGTTGTTGTAATACAATTTAGGTTCACCACTCCTGTCATTGTTTTTCTGTTTAGTCTTAGGCTGTCGCAAAAGCCGACTAAATATTTTGTGGTTGTTTTATTTTCATATTGTCAACTTGCTCAAAGAGTTATTCTGAATGTAAATTCCCCGTTAGTTTTCTCACTCTTTCCATTAAGTTGAGAAGGTATAGAGACAAAACTCACTTTTAAATTTAGTTCAGAATAAGTGTAGTTTATTTTCTTTCTACCATACATTCATCGCACTAATTTCCCTTCCCAATTCAAACACCCAAAGCTGTAATCTTTTCTTTAGCATAGTTAAAGTATTGCACTCTATGCGCTTCGATTAATCTATGTAAGAATTTCTGTAAGAAGCAGAAGAAGAAGAAGAAAAAAACTGGGGGAAAACTGTCGAATCGCGATTGAATTTTTTTACTTGTGTATTTTTCAATCTTAACATAAAATTGAAGTTACTGCTTCATGGCTCTTCAGTCTCTTTTTCCATAACTTCTTGGTGGGATATGCAGCATTGCAGTCATTGCTGTTAAGGAAACAAAAGCAACAGCTACAACAACAGCAACAAACAGTGTCAGTAAGAAAGAAAAAAAGCTAATAATAATAATGGTTTTTTGCATGCTGGGGAAATACATATCGAGCAGTGGTGGTGGTGCCTTGGAGGAACTCCACTAGAATGGAGCAGTACTCACTACTGCCAGCCGGTGTAACGCATATGGAAACTCAAATACGCCCAAAGCTACTGCTACCGTACCAAAGCTGATAATTTCAATTGATTAATTGCCAGTTTATGGCCAGCGCACCAATTTATCTTTGCTTGGCAATCATTTTTAGTTATTGTCGTTGTTGTTGCTGTTGTTGTTTTTGTGCTCTGTTGCTGATCGTTATTTTCCCTCATTTTTTCGTTGTAGTTTAAACTCCATCATTTTAAAAATAACAATACAACAAAACTATTAGCTGTAATGTTGCAAAAGGAAAAATGCTTATCATACAGCTACAACAACAACAACAGTAACAAAGTGTTTTAAAATTTAGTTGATTATTATTATTTTTTGGTATTTTTGTTGGAGTTGTTGTTGTTTTCGTGAGATATTGTAATACAACAGTTGTAGTAACGCTGTTTTAATAAGAATTTAAGTTACAAAAAAAAAAAAAAAAAAAAAATTAATTTTGTTCGATTATCTCTTAGTTAATTTTGAAACAATTACAGATGGAGCAGAATAGTTTTGATTAGGGGATACAGTAAGAATTATGTTTTGGTCATAGGGTATGAACAGTCATCGGATTATAAAATGTGTGTGACATGTTAAAAATGTCACTGTTCAATGTAGAATATGTCATGAAATATCAAATACCTGATAAGACATGCAAAAATATTTGCAACCCAATACCCAAAATCATTTAAGAAATGTGTTTTTCAATTAAATTTTCAATAAAGGGATCTCTTTATACCCTCAGCATTTAGGCTAAAGAGGGTATTCATCCTTTGATACGACCAAAAATGTGCCTCATCGAAATCATGGTTTTAGACCCCAAGTATGTTTGTACGATATTCGTTTCAGACAATTTTGAGTAGATCTAGCAATGTCCGTCTGTCTATCTGGCTGGCTGGTAATAATATAATTGTTCCACAACATCCCATACGGGACAAGGGAGACTTCTCTCATATCAATGAGTGCACCCCGATTCATATTTAGCTCAATGATATGGGACCTACTGTTTATCGCCGAGTCCGAACGGCGTGTCTTAAGACACCACTTGTGGGGAAGTTTTTCAAGGCTGAAATACTCAGGAAATGTCGCCAACATTACTGAGGGGTATTTTGCCACCGTTGAAAAATGTTTGATGTTGCCTGGCCGGGGAATCGAACCCCCGACCTTCTGCGTGCAAGGCGAGCGTGCATACCATTGCACCACGGTGGCACCCATCTGGCTGGCTGGTGCGCACGATAAATCTCGAACGAATCAATCGATTCGGTTCAAATTTTGGGTATCGAAATATTTTGTCCAGATTTGATTTAAGCTCGAAGATGGGCCATATAGGTCCACTCCTTCAAGTACCTACCCCACAAATGTTCAAAAATTGTCGCAAAACTTGTGCGCACGATAACTCTCGAAGGGAGTAACCGAATTGAACCAAACTTTGCATATGGTAATACTACCTCTAGACATACATCAGGTTCGAATATATCGGTCCACTCCTTCAGGTACCTCCTACACAAAATTTGAAATAAGTGCAGTTTAGTGACACCTCACGAATCGTTATGAAATTTTCTGTAACAGGATGTTCGTGCGGCCCCGTTACGTCATTGTAATTTTTTTCGAGGGCAAGTTACCGAGATAATGGCGCATAACCTCAAAAAAACGCTGCTATGTCGCGAGTTCAAATAAACGGTGGCCAAATATAAAAGGAGTTGACGTTGAAAGATAAATTTTGGTATAAATACTTATAGTTCACTGACAATGTCAAGACTCAATCGGTCCACTCCTTCGGGTACTTCCCACACAAAATTTCGTTAAAGTTCAGTTTAGGGCCTGTTCACGAATCGCTTTGATTTTTGTTGTAGCAACTTGAATCCACTGCCCCCATATAACGGTATAATCTTCATCAGGGGCAAGTCCATACTTCCTGAGAAAATAGCCTGAAAGGTACAAAAAAGACCTATGACACCGTGTGTAATGGTTGGAGCACAAGATAACTCTCGAACGGATCTGCCGATTCGGTCCACAATTTGGTCTTTGTAATATTTTGTGCAAACTTAGTTTAAGTTCGAATATGAGCAATATCGGTCCACACCTTCAGGTACCTCCCCCACAAAAGTTCAAAAATGTTCGGAAAAATTGTGCACACGATAACTCTTGATGGGAGTGACCGATTTGGTCCATACTTTACACATCCTAAAATTTCTACCAGATATAGATCAGGTTCGAATATGGACTATATTTGTCCACCCCTTTGGGTACCTCCCACCAAAATTATGGATAAATTCACTTTAAGACCTGCTTTTGAATCACTTTGATTTTTGTTGAAGTAACTTGCATTCGCTGTCTCAATAACGGCAGTAAATGTTTTTTCAGGGGCAAGTCCATACTTCTTGAGAAAAGAGCCTGAAAGTTGTAAAAACCCCTATGGCACCATATGTAGTGCCTGGAAGGCTCGAACCGAATATTTTACCGAATATAGCTATATTATGTTTTTCGCAAGCTAGTGTGACAAAAAAGCCCTATCTATCGATATCCCTGCAAATTTTTGAGCTTTAATCCTATCCATACTTTTGTCGGTGCATACGGCCAACATTTTGAAAACTCCCCTAAATACATACGTTTTTTTTTGGTACAGTTTTTTGGTAAAGTATTTCAATCCACACAGGCTGAGGGTATATCTCTGTCGGCAAAGCCAACTGATACTTTTTTACTTGTTATTTTTCACTTTCCTTAAATTAAATTTTTTGGTCTAATAGGATTTTTTTTTATTTTAAGTTATAATAGGTAAGTAACGCAATATCTACTTTGAATATATGTACTTAAATATTGTTTCCTCACAATTTACTAGATATCCATTAAGTTCTCTAATTTCTCATTTCCCCTTAAATTGCGTGCTCAATACATTTACCCCTTCGCTAATTACTTTCAACATACCAAAGTTACAATATCAAATAAATCCCCCTATGTAAGAAATACCCAGTTCCCGGTATCCGTGTTGTGACACATCAAGTGCTTGTGGCTTAAGTCTTTTGATTTATGGTTGAGTGAAAACTTGTGGCCGAACAACTCGCCTTACTTTGCTACACACAAGATGACAAATATTTATCTAATAATATTTGCAATTTAATACTTAATAAATCTTGGAAACGACTCAGTGACTCAGCTTAATTCGGAAAAATTGGAATTTCTCACTCTTCCAAATAAATAGAAAAAAAAACAAATACTAAATATCAACGCACAATGAATCAGTGGAAATGGTTACAACATCAAGCACACACTCCATCACTTGTAGGCCTAGTTGAGGGTATATACAACATTGTAGGCATATTAGAGCACATCACTGATAGCCCAATCAGCTAAGTGTCAAATCAATTTTATTTAAACACAAAGCTCATGAAGTGGGATTAAAACAAAAAACAACAACGCACAACAAATTGATGGAAAAATACTTTGTATTGAATGGGAGGGAAACTTTTCTCACGATCTCATACTAATTAAATGGAGCACAAAAGACAAGAGTGTTCTTTAATGATGTTCTTGTCAACATTTATTAAATTTATATTATTGTGTTTTTTTAACAAAAAAAAAAATTGTTTGTGTTTGTGGCTTTGGTTTAATTTCTTTAAATATCTTCATTTAATTTCAAATAACAACAGAACTTATAATGACATGATTTTAGTTGGATTTCTTTGATAGTCTTTAAATTAATTGCCCACATTTAATTGCCAACTTAAATAAACATTACACAATTAGGGAAGACTGCATAACTTTTTGGCATTTCCTTTTGCAGCATTTGCATAAACTAATTAAAAAGTTTGATTAGAAAGAACGTTTTGTAATTCTTTTCATTTTTGTTTTTGTTCTTCCATATGGGGACGAATCAAAGAATGAAAGAAATCTCATAATCAAAACTTCACGAGTTGCGGCGGTTGTACGGTTCATCTCTCTTTGTCAAGATGCAACAAACGAAAGATGAAGTATAATATTAATGAATATGGCGCCGTTAATCCTGTTGTCGTCCACCACAGGCAGAAGATGGTATTTTACATCCTCTGCATATTACAATGAATGCTGTATGAATTGTAGACAGCATTTGGTTGAGGCAATTGAGACGGGATCTTCCAAATTTCGCAGATAGAATGGATGAGCTGACGGTTTATCTTAAAATGACTATATGTCGTCAGAGGATATCTGTCGTATGATATTAGAGGTCCACTGTCGTAATATTGATAGTATAGACCTCAGAAGTCATCTATCGTTTTATAGATGACATCAGAAGTCATCTGTCGTAGTATAGATAACCTCATAGGTCTCCTGTCGCTGTATAGATGACCGCTGAGGTCATTTGTCTTAGTGTAGATGACCTCAGATGTCATTTGTGTTAGTATAGATGACCTTAAAGGTTATCTGCCCTAGTATAAATCTCCTCAGAATTCATCTGTCATTTTAAAGAGGTCCTATATCGTACTAAAGATGACCTCAGATGTCACCTATCGTAGTATAGATGAGTTCAGAGGTCGTCTGTCGTCGTATAGATGATCTCAGATGTCATCTGTCATAGAGTAAATTATCTCGGAGGTCCTCAGAGGTCATCCATCGACAGAAGTCATCTGTCGTTTTATAGATGACATCAAAGGTCATTTGTCTCAGTATAAATTACCTCAGATGGTATTTGTCTTAGTATAGATGACCTCAGAGGCCATCTGTCGTAGTATAGATGTCCTCAGAGGTCATGTGTCGTAGTATAGATGACTTCATAGTCCATCTGTCGTAGTATAGATGTCCTCAGAGGTCATGTTTCGTAGTGTAAATGTCCTCAGAGGTCATCTGTCGTAGTATAGATGTCCTCAGAGGTCATCTGCCGTAATATAGATGTCCTCAGAGGTCATCTGCCGTAATATAGATGTCCTCAGAGGTCATCTGTTGTAGTATAGGTGACCTCAGATATCATCTGTCGTAGTTTAGATGACCTCAGAGGTCATCTGTCGTTTTATAGATGACATCAGAGGTCATCAGTCGTATTATAGATGACCTCAGAGGTCATTTGTCTTAGAATATATGACCTCAGAGGTCATCTGTCGTAGTATAGATGACCCCAGAAGTTATCTGTCGTAGTTTAGATGACCTCAGAGGCCATCTTTCGTGGTACAGACGTCCTAAGAGGTCATGTGTTGTAGTGTAGATGTCCTCAGAGGTCATCTGTCATAGTAAAGATGACCTCAGAGGCCATCTGTCGTAATATAGATGACCTCAGAGGTCATCTGCCGTAACATAGATGTCCTCAGAGGTCATCTGCCGTAATATAGATGTCCTCAGAGGTCATCTGCTGTAGTGTTGATGTCCTCAGAGGTCATCTGTTGTAGTATAGATGACCTCAGATATCATATGTCGTAGTATAGATGTCCTCAGTGGTCATCTGTCGCAGTATAGATGACCTCAGAGGTCATCTGTCGTAGTATTGATGACCTCGGAGGTTATCTGTCGTAGTTTAGATGACCTCAGAGGACACATGTTGTAGTATAGATGACCTCAGAGGTCACTTTTCTTAGTATAGATGACCTCAGAAGTCATCTGTCGTTTAATAGATGACATCAGGGGTCATTTGTCTTAGTATAGATGACCTCAGAGGTCATCTGTCGTAGTATAGATGACCTCAGAGGTCATCTGTCGTAGTATAGATGACCTCAGAGGTCATCTGTCGTAGTATAGATGACCTCAGAGGTCATCTGTCGTAGTATAGAAGACCCCAGAAGTAATCTGTCGTAGATAAGATGACCTCAGAGGTCATCTGTCGTAGTTAAGATGACCTCAGAGGTCATCTGTCGTAGTATAGATGACCTCAGAGGCCATCTGTCGTAATATAAATGACCTCAGAGGCCATCTGTCGTAGTATAGATGTCCTCAGAGGTCATGTGTCGTAGTATAGATGTCATCAGAGGTCATCTGTCGTAGTATAGATGTCCTCAGAAGTCATCTGTCATAGTATAGATGTCCTCAGAGGTCATCTGTCGTAGTATAGATAACCTCAGAGGTCATCTGTCGTAGTATGGTTGACCTCAGAGGTCATCTGTTACAGTATAGATGACCTCAGAGGTCATCTGTCGTATTATAGATGACTCCAGAAGTCATATATCTTAGTTTATATAACCTCAGAGGTCATATGTCGCAGTATAGATGACCTCAGAGGTCAGCTGTCATAGGATTGATGACCTCGGAGGTCATCTGTCGTAGTTTTTTTTTTTTTTTTTTTTTTTTTTTTTTTTTTTTTCGTGGGGAAAAAATCATCGAAAGACTTTGGCAACCCGGCATGCCAGGTGTGCGAGACTTTAACACGCTAAAATAACCCCATATCGCTGTTCCACAATCCCTACGGTACCGCCGTAAGAAAGCATTTCTTCGTAGGGTGGGAATGGTACTAGTGACCCCAGCTAGTAATTACATCGTTCTCCGAATCTCATCTTGACGCTTCAATTCCAAAATTATGGCTTTAATGCATTCACATACATAAGTCCAGTTTTGTGGGGACTCCAACATTAACTGGATTATGTTTTCTACACTTATTGTACTTCCAATTTCCCACTCCAAGTTCATCCTTTCCTCATTAAACCTAGGACACACAAATAAGATATGGCTGGGATCCTCTACATCTTCTGCGCAGTTCGGGCAGAAGGGCGAGTTATCGAGTCCAAAGCGGAATAGATACGACCTAAAACATCCGTGCCCACTTAGAAATTGGGTTAGATAGAAATTTAAATCGCCGTGTTGTCTGTTACACCAAGTGTCAACGTTGGGTATTAGTTTTTGCGTCCACCTGCCTTTTGTTGACGTCGTCCATCTGCTCTGCCACTCTTCCATGGTTTGACTTGTGGCTGCCTCCACGTCACCAGCATTTGTAGTTGAGCGACGAAGCTCAAACGTGCGTTCCGCTTGCTTTGCCAACAGATCAATCGGCGTCATTGTTGCAATAACAAACGCAGCATCATCGGATACAGTTCTGTATGCACAACCCACACGAAGTGCAACAAGCCTATACACAGAATTTATCTTCTCACAGTACGATTTGAATCTTAACGATTTTGCCCATATTGGTGCTGCATAAAGGATTATATTTTTGATTACTCCTGCTAACATCTTTCTGGTCAGATACTTAGGACCCCTCGTATTTGGCATGATTCGACATAGCGCTGCACATGTTTTACCCGACTTCAGTTTTATGTAGTCGAGATGTTGTTTGAAGGATAGACGGTTATCTATCATAACTCCCAGATATTTTAAACTTTCTGCAGTTCTTATCACACAGTCGCCTATTTGGAGTTCAAGATACTCCACATTTTTGCGGCTTGTTATTAGGATGGCTTCCGTTTTGTGTTCTGCTAATTGCAATCCCCTTGAGTTAAGCCAAGATTTAACGACGTGGATGGTGGCTTCTGACACTATTTTCGCCTCTCCTATAGTCTTTGCTACTATTGCCAAAGCTATATCGTCCGCAAAACCGATTATATTGGATTTTTCTGGTAGTTTTAATCTTAGAACCCCATCATACATAATGTTCCATAGCAGCGGTCCCAGGACAGACCCCTGTGGAACTCCTCCTGTGATTTTTTGTTCTTTGACTCCTTCGTCTGATTCATATATTAAGACTCTTTGTCGAAAGTAGTCTTTAATTATAGCTACTAGGTAAGGTGGGATGTTAAGGTGAATAAGGGCATTCACGATGTTTTCCCAGTTTGCTGTATTGAAGGCATTTTTAACATCCAGGGTTATGATCACACAGTATTCTTTTGTACCCTTCTTCCAACTCCTGCCATCTATTGCGGTTCTTGCAATGTCAACGACCGTTTTTATGGCCTCCACCGTTGATCTATTCTTCCTGAAGCCGAATTGCATTTCGGATAAGCCCTCTGTAGCTTCGACATGTTCTTGCAGTCTATTTCGTAGAACACTCTCCAATAGCTTCCCAAATGTATCGATCATACATAGGGGCCGATATGACGATGGTGTGTCAAGTGGCTTCCCTTCTTTTGGTAATAGTACCAACCTTTGTCTTTTCCATATTGATGGGAAAGATCCACATTGCAAACAGGAATTGAACAACTGTAGCAGTTGATCGCCGCAGCATCCAACAACTTCTTTAACAACAGCATTAGAAATGTTGTCTAATCCAGGTGCCTTTGAATCCTCGAATCTTGAGACGGCTGTCATTATCTCTGTGACCCCTCTCGTTGGTTCTTGGACTCCCCCATTCTGTTGCCCACGCATTGAAGTCGCCAGCTATAATGATTTGCTTCCATTTTGAAGCATCATTAGTTAATTTATCCACTATTCTCCCATACTCCTCAATGTCATACCTCGGTGGAATGTAGCAGCTGTATATTGTTATTCCTGCGACCGTAGCGCGAACAAACCCTGTCTCTTTTAATATGTTTTGCATTGGCTTCTGTAAAGACCAAATTGCAGATGTTCCAGTGATATCGCTTGACCAGCTTTCTGCCTTTATATTCCTATATTGTTCGCTGATTATTGCCAGGTCTATATTTAGTTCCTGGGTTGTTTGCCTTAATAAATCTTGCGCAGCTTCACAGTGATTTAGATTTATCTGCATATATCTCATATTGAGGTCTTGAGTTGACGCAGCGCCTTTTTGTATTGGGGGCATACCCTTGACCCAGTTACATGTTTCGGGTTTGCTTTTGTGTTTTTACACAGTATACAACATGGGGGCTTCGTACATGAAGCAATCTTATGGCCAGATTCCCCACATCGGAAGCAACAACCTGAGTTGTCATTTTCACCTTGGCATTTTGCAGCCGGGTGACCAAAGTTCAGGCATCTGTAGCATCTTTTTGGCATAAGTTTTGGACGTGTTCGGCAATCAGCCCATCCAATACGTAGTTTCGGCCCTTCTAATATAATATTTGCTAGTACTGAATTCAAGGCAATTGTGGCAGTTTGAGTACCTCCATATGCTTTCCTCAGTGACTTTATAGCAGATACTTCCACAGAACTAAATTTCTCAGAGACAGCTTTGACTGCGTCCAGTACATCCTGTTTATTTGACACCTCATCTATGTCTTTTATTTCTAAAAGCACTTCTTGTGTCAGCGATCGAACTTCTGCTGTACTTCCAAGCACCTCCTTAATTGCATCGCGGAATTCGTTTGTATGCTGATGCGACGGCTTATTGAGCTCCAGTATCAACTCACCCTTCTCTGTTTTTCGAACGTTTTTGACATTTTCTCCAACAACTGCCAATTTTGGTTCTCTCTTCACCTGCTTAAGAATGTCCGTATACGACGAGTCCCCACAGGTTTTTATTATCAGCGCATCCGGTTTGCTTGATTTCATTCTCCGCTTAGCTTTCGGATGTACTTTCTTCCAGTCATATTTCGTTGCTTCGTGAACCTGATCCCCTGTGTTTTTGAGTATATCTTCAGAGAATGCTTCTGCTGGCTTATCCTCTGTTTTCTTTTGGGTAGCTTCCTTCTTCTTCTTGGTTTTACTCTCCTTCGGGCTTTGAGTTTTTGGGCCTCTTTTTAGTGCTGGAGTGCTAGGTGTTCCCAGTTTTTGAGGTTTTATCCAGGCCTCCGTTTGGGTCTCCTTGTTATCCACCTGTGCATTCTGGCAGTTCGCAGGTACTTTATTTGAGTCATCTGCTACTTTGACAAATAAAGCCTGTAACTCACGCGTCATTGAGGTGATATCTTTATGTATGTTTGACTTAGATTTTACAAAATCAGCCAACTGCGATATTTTCAATCCAAGTTTTCTTATGCTCTCTTCTAAGGGAGACTTACTATTTAGCTCCTGCCCAATTTGCTTATTACCACCCGATGATTTCATCGTACTGATACTCCTTCTGAATGGGGAGTCTAAACCTCCTGCATGTAGTTGATTTTCCACTCTTAACTCCGAGCAGCTTCCCAATGGGGTTTCATCAACTCCAATGTTTATTCTGTTTGTTTCTTGAATATCTGTCATGTTTATGTTTCTTGGTCCCAACTCAAAGCCGCTATCTCCGCTCGTAAAAAGTGTAGTCACGTCATGATCCCATGGGTCCCTATTTCTAGGTCCATGCGAGGGTTGACGAGAGACCCTTATGAGGTCTCTCGTTCAGAGCCAGATCCGTGTTAATCGGGAATGTGCATCCGAACCTACACTGCCAACTTAATGGGACGAGCATTGAACGTACTTTGAGACTTGCCAGGTTTTAACGGGACGGAGGCAGCTGTGGCATTAGCCTGAAAGCCATTTCTGTAAGGTTCCACCCCGACATACTCAGGTTCCAGAATACCACAGCCGTCAGCCCAGGGTTCATCAATTCCAAATCGTAGTCCAGTAATGCCATAATCAAGATCGTGCTGGCTTGATCTTGATGCTTTTCAGCAGGGTTTCATGTTTCTCCTTGTATAGGTGTTTGACTGGGGAAAACCACGGAGTCGTCACCTCCTTTTCAAACCTCTCTTGAGGTGTACCCCTATGGTGGAATACATAATTTTGGGCGGTATTCATTCGCCCCGACACAGGGTTTCATAAAGCACTTGCACTATTTTAGTACGCTCTCCACACCTGCCAAAACTAGGGTCCGCGGGGTCGTTACTCCCGTTATCCTCTCCTGAAGATACCCTTGCGGTAATCTGTCGTAGTTTAGTTGACCTCAGAGGTCACTTGTCTTAGTATAGATGACCTCAGAAGTCATCTGTCGTTTTATAGATGACATCAGAGGTCATCTGTCGTAGTATAGATGCCCTCAGTGTTCATGTGTCGTAGTATAGATGATTTCAAATGTCATCTGTCATAGAGTAAATGATCTTGGAGGTCATCTGCCTTAGTATAGATGACCACAGAGGTCATCTGTCGGAGTATAGATGCCCTCAGAAGTCATCTGTTGTAGTATTGTAGATGACCTCAAAGATCATTTGTTCTAATAAAGGTGACCTTAGAGGCCATCGAACATAGTATAGATAACCTCAGAGGTTATCAGTCATAGAATAGGTGACCGCAGAGGTCATCTAATATAGAAATAATAAATCTCCGAGATCGTCTGACTTATTAGGCCATCTCACATGGAATATATTTCAAAGACTTTACGTACATTATATGAAGAATACAAATCTCCATACCCTGACCACTTGCTGTCACCGCACATCCTACGTAAACACCAACCATTTAGCCGTTGTGTCCAATGGCTTAGCTTTTGTTTGGAGCGTTTTTATGCAACACTGAAACTAATACGTTTTGATTTCTTCCTTTTCACAAAATGGCTACAAACGGAAAGAAAAGATGAACAATCTCTGTGAAATGGTCACGTTTAAAATTACAAAAATATAACAGAATGATAGAAGAAGAACCAACAACAACAACAGCAAAAACGTAGTGTAAAACGAAGAAAACTCTTTATAATTATTAAACAAAAAACATGGTGGAAAACGTTTTTTGTTTTGTTTTTAGTGTTATATAGACCAACCAACCAACAACAACAAATAATAACGACAGACATTCTTATGGCACAAAGTAAAGCATGGCATTCATACTTCAGGAGAGGAATGTAAATTGCTTGGATGCATGGCCAGCAGCAAGGAATAACTAACAGCTAAGCGTTAAAAGCAGCAGCAACAACAACAGCAACACAAACCTGGACCATATTAAAAGACAACAAACTAAAAATGGCTAAAAGATGATGACAACGACAGGTGTATTCGTTTGCAAAATGAATGAAGCAAAAAAAAAAAAAACAAAAACAAAAAACAAACAACGGCAACAACAATTTACAGAAAAATGATTTTTATTCTTTGAAGGTTACTATCATCATGGCTGAAAGCACTAAACGCACACACATTCTAACACCAAGTCACATACACTCACACATCCAATACCCTGCACGATTGGTAAAGTTAAAGTCAATTCCAAGTTCTGATACTTTTCTGGTGATATGACCAACGACAGCCATTCATGACCAATGCCAAGCAAACTTCGTAACACTTCCCTGCAGTCTCCCTGTTTATAGCTTGCCTCATTTGTTTGTGTGCGTGTGTTTTGAATTTTGTATCCCTGTTGTTGTTTGTTTCGAATTCTCCATATGCAGATTGCTCCAGATCATTTTGCTGCTCCATCCCGCCATTACCAATGATGGGACTGAGAAATAACTTGGCTTTTCGTAAATTAATTTACCATTTAAATATAATTTACACACATTTGTGCTACCGGTAACCGTCAAAGAAATGAACCGCAACCGAAAGAAACCCCTTAACCGAATATCACCATCAGTTTTAAATGAGCTGATGATTCCTTCGTTCGTTTGTTGTTGCCTTCCCCCCATTATTATTTTTTTTTCTTTAAAGATCATAACTAGTAGGATGTGAGAATAGTATTTTGCCGTTTGGGGAAAAATGATTGGTAATGGCCTACCGTACCCCCTATACCTTACTCAATTTGCATTTAAATTACAAAATTACCAAGGCATTAATGAGATTGAGTTTCAAGAGGTATTTGTAAAAGCATCAGGACGACCATGACTAGCTAAATGATATATTTCTCTGTGATCTATAATTATAGTGAAGTATTTCATTGTAGGGGTTCTAGACCAGATTTCTTATATTTGAAATAAGAAAGGATTTGTTATTATGCACTAGATTTATAGTTTAGTTGCAGGTGAACGCTTAAAATAAGTAAGATCTAGAAAATCTTGGGTTAATAGAATACAATTACTGTTAATAGAATACATTAACAATGCATTTGGTCCTATATTCGACCACAATATAAGTGAAGGCATCAGGCTGAGAAATAATCCCAAAAGCATTCTGTCCTAGTATTGACGAGGTCAGAGGTTATTTGTCTTACTTTACATGGTCAGAAGTATTTTTTTCGTTGTTCCGAAATGACCTCAGAGGTAGTCACTCGTTGTATAGATGTCCTCTGCGGTAATCGTTCGCTGTAAAAATTACCTCATAGGCCATCTATCGTAATCTAAATGACCTCTGTGATCACCCGCCGTTATATAGATGACCTCAGAGGACATATGTCGTCATACAGAAGACCTCAGAGGTCATCTGGCGTGATCTAGGTGACATCTGAGATCACCCGTCGTTATATAGATGACCTCGTAGGTCATCTGTCTGTATAGGTGACCTCAGAGAACATATGTCGTAATATCAAAGCTAATCAAACATAATCTGTGCTTTTATAGATGATCTTGAAGGTCATATGTCGATTTATAGATGACCTTAGAGGCCATAAGTCGCTGTAGAGAGGACCTCAGAGGTCACCTGTCGTTTTAAAGGTGACCTCACAGGTCATCTGTCGTAATATAGATGACCTCAGAATTTACATGTCGTTGTATAAATGACTTCAGAGGTCATCTGTCATTGTATAGAGGTCCTCAGAAGTCATTTGGCTTTTTAGAGATGACCTCTGCGGTCTTCTGATGCTATGTGACTGACATCTGAGGTCATCTGACGCTGTGTAGTTGATCTCAGATGTAATTATATAAATGATATATAGATCTCATACGGTGTAGAGATGACATCAGAAGTCAACGTCGTGTAGATGACCCTTGAGGTCATATGTCGTTGTATATACGACCTCAGAGGCCATCTGTCGTTGTATTTAAATTTCAGAGGTCATCTTTCGTTGAAGAGAGGACCTCAGAGAGGTCATTTGGATTTTTAGATACGACTTCAGTGGTCATCTGACGCTGTGTAATTGACCTGAGAGGTCATCTGACGCCGTGTAGTTGGTATCAGAGGTCATCTTTCGTTGTGAAGTTGACTTCAGATATCATCTATCGAGGTCATTTGTCCTTTTTTAGATGATCTTAAAGATCATATGTCGATTTATAGATGACCTTAGAGGTCATCAGTCGCTGTAGAGATGACCTCAGAGGTCATCTGTCGTTGTAAAGAGGTCCTCAGAGGTCATCTGGCTATGACCTCTGCGGTTATCTGATGCTATGTGGCTGACCTCAGAGGTCATCTGACGCAGTGTAGTTAACCTCGGAGGTAATTATATAGATGACCTCAGAGGCCATCATGCGGTGTAGAGATGACCTCAGAGGTCATCTGTGGTAATATAGATGACCTCTGAGATCACCCGTCGTTATATAGATAACTTCAGAGGTAATCTGTCTTCATACAGAAGACCCCAGAGGTCATCTGTCGTGATCTAGATGACCTCTGAAATCACCCGTCGTTATATAGATGACCTCGTAGCTCATCTGTCTGTATAGGTGACCTTAGAGACCTCGTATGTCGTAATATAAATGACCTCAGAGGTACTCTGTCCTTTTATATATGACCTTAAAGGTCATATGTCGATTTATAGATGACCTTAGAAGTCATCAATCGCTGTAGAGAGGACCTCAGAGTTCATCAGTCGCTGTAGAGATGAACTCAGAGGTCACCCGTCGTTTTAAAAGTGACATCAGAGGTCATCTGTCGTAATATAGATGACATCAGATGTCACGTGTCGTTGTATAGATGACTTCAGAGGTCATCTGTCGTTGTAGAGAGGTCCGCAGAAGTCATCTGGCTTTTTAGAGATGACCTTTGTGGTCTTCTGATGCTATGTGGCTGACCTCAGAGGTCATCTGACGCAGTGTAGTTGACTTCAGATGTAATTATATAGATGACCTCAGAGGCCATCATGCGGTGTATAGATGACCTCACAGGTCAACTGACGTCGTGTCGTTGGTCTGTCGTTGTAAAGATGACCTCAGAGTTCCATCTGTCGTAGTATAGTTAACTTCAGAGGTCATCTTTCGGTGAAGATAGGACCTCAGAGGTCATTTGGATTTTTAGATATGACCTCAGTGGTCATCTGACGCTTTGTTGTTTACCTGAGAGGCCATCTGACGCCGTGTAGTTGGTATCAGAGGTCATCTGTCGTTGTGAAGTTGACTTCAGATGTGATATGTCGTTGTATAGGTGACCTCAGAGGTCATCAGTCTTCTCCAATTCTGTCTGTTGGACATCTGTAGTTGTATAGATCATCTGTAGCTAGGGCAAATATAAAAGAGCTTTTCTCTCCTCTCTCTCTCCCAAACGTCTTCCGCATGTAGTGGACGTACCATAGGACTTCTATACATAGGAGATTTTCCTCATGTATTCCCGCAAGGGTTTTCGAATGAGAATAACGGGTTTAGCGACTCAGTGGATCCCAGTCTTGCAGGGTGTTACCAGTCCCCTGATAATATAGGAATGAAATTGAAAGTAAGTCGGTTACTAGATCCACAGGTCCCTTTTCTTGTTCTGCAGGCGCTGTTGCGAAATGGGGAATCTCTTCACACCATCACATATCTTAACGATCTTGTCGTGGGCATATAAATAGGTTGCCGTTCGCCACCTCTCGCTTCCAGCATTGACACTTGTAATACTCCATATTCACAGATCATGCTCATCGCTCAGTGCACGATCGTCCCGATTTGTACTGAAACTGGTACTAATGCCGATTACTGAGGTCGCTGAGATCCTTTTTCTGGTATAAGAGGGAACTGAAGTCCATGTCCATCTTCGAATTGGTGGCTGGGCGATAGTTCTGGAAGCTCTGAGGTGGACAGCCACTCTCTAGGAGATCTCTTAGTACCCTCCAAGAGTCGGTGGTCGACACAGGATTCTGCTACTCCCGTACATTGGTGTACCATGGTTATTCTGTATCTATATTACCCTCGAAAGTCTGCTGTTTATGGATGGCTTACCAAAAGTCTGCTGTGGAAAGAATTTGTCCTATAGCATCCGTGATAAGATAGTCTTTATGGTTATCAAATATTATATTTTCATGTAGCTTATATCTGTAGAAGAAGACCTCCTGTATATCTTCTGTATATAGATAAGATTTCCAGTACATAGGATTATGTATGTATGTATGTAAGCACAGAAGGTGTGGGGTTCAATAGCTGACCAAATCATCAACATTGTCGGCGTTGGCAAATCCCTCAGACTAAAGGTGGCTTACGTTTCCTAAGTATTTCAGCCATGTAAAACTACTCTGCAAGTGTTGTCGTAAGGCACGCCGCTCGGACTCGGCGAAAAAAAGTAGATCCCATATTATTGAGCCGATATGATTCTGCGTGCATGAGAGAAGTGATATGCGAAAATTCTTACTTGTCCCTTTCGGGGATGTTGTGGGCACATATGTATGCAGGATTATGTAGAGATAATGATTTTAAGAGTACTCCAGAGAAATATATTGAACACCATATATCCCTATATCTACAATCTAACTGTTTCATATCGGCACGACACACTCTTGAAAGAGGCTTAGAGTAATAGCTTACATCTTAGATAGATGTTGTCCAAACTTACCTCCTATTTCCTTTTCCAAACCAAGAATACTGTTGAATTTGTCGTTTACCAGTGCATCAATAGAATCCATAACACCTTCCTTCTCACAACGCTTTGAAATCCTTGGCATTGTGAATAGAAAAATTCCCCAAAAACACCCCATTCTCCATTGATTAGACAGACCTTCATTGAGGTGGTGTTATCTATGATAAAATGCCACCACGTTCAATGCCGCCTGCCTATCTCTCCGCATCCTTGAAAAAGTAACATCTTCTCATTGCCACTGATTGCAAACTGCTAACTCCATGCATTCGATAAACGGTGGCCTCCAGTTTCCGTCCATTCATTTTTGCTGCAAGTAGTCAGAAGTGCAAAATCTCTAAGTGCATCATAAATGTAACGTTTTTATTCATTTCAACTTAACTTTTAGCTTAAAAGCATACAAACATAAATTCAGTGGATTTATAGATTTTAACGTTACAATGACTTCAATCTTTGGCTAGCCAGTGGGGCGAGTGCGCGGTTTGCGGTGCATTCGATGAGTGGTGGCATGGTGCTGCTTGCTGGTAAAAGCTTTGCATATGACCAACAACCAACTTATTTTTTAATTTTTATTTTTATTATTTTTTTTTTTCGTTCAGTTGTAATGCTGTTGTTGTTGGTGGCGGCCTGATAAACAGAATCTTGTTGATATTTAAAAAGCGGACGCAATCGGTTGTATGTGCCACATTGGAAGGGGCGGATTGGGGCAATAAATACCGAAAGGGGGGAAATACTCACGATTTGATTATAAAAAAAAACTCAGAGAAGAAATGAAAAAAACGTTTTTTAGCTTTTAATATTAAGTTGTTAAGATCGATATTATTTTTACAACAACGACTACAAAGCGGCTGTAGAAAAAAAAAACAAAAAAATTAATGCAACGCACCTCGCCAACCCAGGCCACGCCACATTCAACCGAAATGCTTTGGCAATCGTCGTGCAACCGTGTGGCAGTCTAAGAAGAGGCAAACGTACCGGCAAATCAACTCGAAATTGCGTGCATTTAACGCATTGAAATCGAGGCAACAAAAACAAAAAATAATGATAAACGAGCAAGTTTGTGGCAAGCGTCAAGTCTTTCGGTTTGTCTGTCTGTCCTTGCGTTTGCCTTCCATCCTGTCGTCATTGCCTTTTTTGCCATAAGTGAGAAATGTATTTTTTGTTGCTTCATTTTCGTTAAAGAAACGAATCAATTTGCAATTAATTGCAATTGCGGTATAATTTTTTTCTTCTGCTTCTTTCTTTTTGGTGGGGAATTTATCTTATTGACAGGGTGGAGCACAACAAAGGGGTGGTGGTGGGTAGAGAAATTTTTAGTCTGCTGATAACTGTTTTCTCTGCCGCGGCATACAACCGGCAAACGTTACTAATTGCCTGTCATTTAGTGTGGGGTGTTGCTGCCACAATTCAAAGTGTTTCTGCGGAACAAAGGCTGGCAACAGCTACAGCAAAAAATATGACATGGCCTAAATAAATGACATATTTTAAGCAAGTTAACAATGCCAAAGAACAATTGTGAAAATTTCATTTATTTTTCCTTCTCCTTTCTCTCCTCTCATTCTCTCTACCTCAACTTCCCTGTGGCCAATTTCTTAGGAAAATTTCTTTATTTGTTCAACAATCATCTTAATAGAGGAACACATTATTTTAGCTGCTGTTGCCATTGTATGTTGGCTATACAACCCAGCCCAGTTGGTTACCAATAGTTTGCCCGTTTTTCATTTTGCCTATGCCATAAAAACAACCAAAAAACTAAAAGCGACCATTAAATGTTGGTGAATGAAAAAATGCAGAAAATTATTTAAGCCACAATAGCCTGCTGTTTCCTTTACCTTTGTTCTTTGTTGTTGTTTTGTTTGTATTTTTTGCTATCGCTTCATGCTGTTTGCCAAATTGTTTTCCTCCTTTTTGGGTTTCCATTGCATCAGATAATGCAGATATTAGTTTTTTTTGTGATTTTGTTTTTTCTAAAATTGCATTCTATTTCAGTTTTTAAATTCTTTGCTAGGTTTCGACAGTTGTGGGCTAGAAAATAGCATAACCTTTGTAATTATAAACTGTAAGATCAATAAATTTCCCTTATAAAATTTATTGATCTTACATAATGCATTTAAATACCGTTTGCGTGAATATACCCTGCCCAGAGGATGTCATTGGTTTTGAAGCATATCAAACACGCTGATTCTTTGTCCGATCGTCCAGTTGTTATTTGTATCTTTGAAATATTGTGATTGAGATGCTGGTTATACCAAGCAGATACTGCATCGATAACACCTTCTGTGCTTATGGTCACTAGTATTACGATGAGAAACCCTGTTGCAGTCCTCTAAGCAGCATTTTGGTATGTTTATACCCTCAGCCTTTAGGCTAAAGAGGGTATTTACACTTTGATACGACCAAAAATGTGCCTCATCGAAATAATGGTTTTAGACCCCAAGTATGTTTGTACGATATCCGTTTCAGACAATTTTGAGTAGATCTAGCAATGTCCGTCCGTCTGTCTGTCTGTCCGTCTGTCTGTCTGTCTGTCTGGCTGGCTGGTGCGCACGATAACTCTCGAACGGATCAATCGATTCGGTTCAAATTTTGGGTATCGAAATATTTTGTCCAGATTCGATTTAAGTTCGAAGATGGGTCATATAGGTCCACTCCTTCAGGTACCTCCCCCACAAATGTTCAAAAATTGTCGAAAAACTTGTGCGCACGATAACTCTTGTAGGGAATAACCGATTTGATCCATACTTTGCACATCGTGTAATTTCTACCAAACTTAGATGAGGTTCCAATATGGACTCAATCGGTCCACTCCTCCGGGTACCTTCCACACAAAATTTCGGAAAAGTTCGGTTTAGAACCTGGTCTCGAATCTCTTTGATTTTTGTTTACGCAAGTTGTATTCGCTGTCCTTTATACGACGCTGTAAGTTTCATAAGGGGCAAGTCCATACTTCCTGAGAAAATAGCCTGAAAGTTACACCGTATGTAGTGATTGGAGCGCAAGATAACTCTCGAACGGATCTGCCGATTCGGTCCAAAATTTGGCTTTCGTAATATTTTGTCCAAACTTAGTTCAAGTTCAAAGATGGATTATATCGGTCCACTCCTTCCGGTACCTCCCCCACAAAAGTTCGAAAATGTTCGGAAAATTTGTGCGAACGATAACTCTTGAAGTAAGTAAACGATTTGGTCCATACTTTGCACATTATGAAATTTCTACCAGACTTAGATGAGGTTCCAATCGGAAAACTCCTTCGAGTACCTCCCACACAAAATTTCGGAAAAGTTCAGTTTAGGACCTGCTCTCGAATCGCCTTGGTTTTTGTTGTAACATCTCGTATTCACTGTCCCCTATACGAAGGTACAAGTTTCCTCAGGGGCAAGTCCGTACTTCCTGAAATATAGCCTGAAAGTTGAAAAACAAACCCTATGACACCATGTTTATGGGTGGAAACGCAAGAAAATTCTCGAACGGAAATGCCGATTCCGGCCAAAATTTGGCCTTCGTAATATTGTTTCCAAACTTAGTTTAAGTTCATAGATAAGCCATATCGGTCCACTCCTTCAGGTACCTACCCCACAAAAGTTCAAAAATATTCGGAAAAATTGTGCGCACGATAACTCTTGATGGGAGTGACCGATTTGGTCCATACTTTACACATTCTCATAATATCTACCAGATATAGATAAGGTTCGAATATGGACTATATTTGTCCACTCGATCCCGTACCTCCCACACAAAATTTTGGATAAGTTCACTTTAAGACCTGCTATTGAATCACTTTGATTTTTGTTGAAGCAACTTACATTCACTGCCACAATTACGATGGTAAAAGTTGTTTCAGGGGCAAGTCCATACTTCATGAGAAAACAGCCCGAAGGGTGTAAAAACCCCCTATGTCACCCCCATGGTCTATGACGGTCCATTCCTTTAAGTACCTTTTCCGCAATATTTTTGAACTTAATCCTAATCAACATTTTTGTCGGTTCATACTACCAAAATTTTGAAACCCCCTAAATACATAAGTTTTTTTGTGAAAAAAGTGTTTTAATTTGTACAGGCTGAGGGTATATCTCTGTCGGCAAAGCCGACTGATACTTTTTAACTTGTTGATTCTCACATTGGTGCCATAATATATGTATGTTTCCTTGTCAGCACCCATACACATACATTTATTTCCCATGAATATGTCCGATGGAACTAGGAAGACTTTTTATGTTAAGTTAATGACATGGACCCTCATTTTTATCGCCGAGTTCGATTTATAGAAGTTTTACATGGCTTAAACACTCAGAAAATTTCGCCTATTACTCTAAAGTTTTTGGGCACCGCTGAATATGTGTCTGCTCTGGAAATTGAACCAGGGAATGCAGTGTGCAATGCGGCAATATGTTTGAGTAGATAGTGGTCGTAATCAGATCGCCAATACAAGGCTTAGGGTATTTATTCGAAATCACTTCCATTCGAACTCAAATCACATTGACTAGGAGGTAGTCTTTGACATTTATAGAGACCAGTGGAGAATCTTTATTATTTCTATACTTAATGGAACAACTTTAGAGAGTCTATACTGTGATAAAGAGACCTTCAGTGGACGGTCTGAGGTGAGCTGTTAGACAAGCAGAGGCAAGTCTTTACAAACGTCTAAAAGGGGATCTTAGATGCCAGAATACCTTTATTTAGACGTCTAAATGTCTACGTTTCTAGTTTATAATCGACAGAAGCAAATCCTTTTAGGCGAATAGAAGAACACATTTATTGGCGAACTGAAGAGAGACGAAGTGAAGACAGTCTTTATAGACGAACTGAAGGTAGTCTTTATAGACGAACTGAAGGGAATCTTTATGGACGAGCTGAAGGGAGTCTTTATAGATGAGCAGAAGGGAGTCCTTATAGACGAGCTGAAGGGAGTCTTTATAGACGAGCTAAAGGGAGTCTTTATAGACGAGCTGAAGGGAGTCTTTATAGACGAGCTGAAGGGAGTCTTTATAGGCGAGCGGAAGGGATTCTTTACAGACGAGCTGAAGGGAGTCTTCATAGACGAGCTGAAGGGAGTCTTTATAGACGAGCTGAAGGGAGTCTTTATAGACGAGCTGAAGGGAGTCTTTATAGACGAGCTGAAGGGAGTCTTTATAGACGAGCTGAAGGGAGTCTTTATAGACGAGCTGAAGAGAGTCTTTATACACGAGCTGAAGCGAGTCTTTATAGACAAGATAAAGGGAGTCTTTATACACGAGCTGAAGAGAGTCTTTATAGACGAGCTAAAGGGAGTCTTTATAGACGAGCTGAAGGGAGTCTTTATAGACGAGCTAAAGGGAGTATTTATAGACGAGCTGAAGGGAGTCTTTATAGACGAGCTGAAGGGAGTCTTTATAGACGAGCTGAAGGGAGTCTTTATAGACGAGCTGAAGGGAGTCTTTATAGACGAGATAAAGGGAGTCTTTATAGACGAGCTGAAGGGAGTCTTTATACACGAGCTGAAGGGAGTCTTTATAGACGAGCTGAAGGGAGTCTTTATAGACGAGCTGAAGGGAGTCTTTATAGACGAGCTGAAGGGAGTCTTTATAGACGAGCTGAAGGGAGTCTTTATAGACGAGCTGAAGGGAGTCTTTATAGACGAGCTGAAGGGAGTCTTTATAGACGAGCTGAAGGGAGTCTTTATAGACGAGCTGAAGGGAGTCTTTATAGACGAGCTGAAGGGAGTCTTTATAGACGAGCTGAAGGGAGTCTTTATAGACGAGCTGAAGGGAGTCTTTATAGACGAGTTGAAGGGAGTCTTTATAGACGAGTTGAAGGAAGTCTTTATAGACGAGCTGAAGGGAGTCTTTATAGACGAGCTGAAGGGAGAATTTATAGACGAGCTGAAGGGAGTCTTTATAGACGAGCTGAAGGGAGACTTTATAGACGAGCTGAAGGGAGTCTTTATAGACGAGCTGAAGGGAGTCTTTATAGACGAATTGAAGGGAGTCTTTATAGACGAATTGAAGGGAGTCTTTATAGACGAACTGAAGGGAATCTTTATGGACGAGCTGAAGGGAGTCTTTATAGATGAGCAGAAGGGAGTCCTTATAAACGAGCTGAAGGGAGTCTTTATAGACGAGCTGAAGGGAGTCTTTATAGACGAGCTGAAGGGAGTCTTTATAGACGAGCTGAAGGGAGTCTTTATAGACGAGCTGAAGGGAGTCTTTATAGACGAGCTGAAGGGAGTCTTTATAGACGAGCTGAAGGGAGTCTTTATAGACGAGCTGAAGGGAGTCTTTATAGACGAGCTGAAGGTAGTCTTTATAGACGAGCTGAAGGGAGTCTTTATAGACGAGCTGAAGGGAGTCTTTATAGACGAGCTGAAGGGAGTCTTTATAGACGAGCTGAAGGGAGTCTTTATAGACGAGCTGAAGGGAGTCTTTATAGACGAGCTGAAGGGAGTCTTTATAGACGAGCTGAAGGGAGTCTTTATAGACGAGCTGAAGGGAGTCTTTATAGACGAGCTGAAGGGAGTCTTTATAGACGAGCTGAAGGGAGTCTTTATAGACGAGCTGAAGGGAGTCTTTATAGACGAGCTGAAGGGAGTCTTTATAGACGAGCTGAAGGGAGTCTTTATAGACGAGCTGAAGGTAGTCTTTATAGACGAGCTGAAGATAGTCTTTATAGACGAACTGAAGGTAGTCTTTATAGACGAACTGAAGGGAATCTTTATGGACCAGCTGAAGGGAGTCTTTATAGATGAGCAGAAGTTAGTCATTATAGACGAGCTGAAGGGAGTCTTTATAGACGAGCTGAAGGGAGTCTTTATAGACGAGCTGAAGGGAGTCTTTATAGACGAGCTGAAGGGAGTCTTTATAGACGAGCTGAAGGGAGTCTTTATAGACGAGCTGAAGGGAGTCTTTATAGACGAGCTGAAGGGAGTCTTTATAGACGAGCTGAAGGGAGTCTTTATAGACGAGCTGAAGGGAGTCTTTATGGACGAGCTGAAGGGAGTCTTTATAGATGAGCTGAAGGAAGTCTTTATAGACGAACTAAAGAGGGTCTTTATAGACGATCTGAAGAGAATATTTCTAGACGAGCCGAAGGGAGTCTTTGTGAGGGAGTCTTCATAGACGAGCTGAAGGGAAACATTATAGAAAAACTGCTGAAGAGAGTATTTTTAGACGAACTGCTGAAGGAAGTGGAAACTTAAAGAGAAACCCGAACTCCCACAAAGAAGTCCGTTTCAGATGAATTGGAGTCGATTTATACGTATCCTTCCATCTGTCTGTCTAACGACAACTCTCTCTCTCTCTCTCATACGGTTTGATACAAACTTTGCTCCTAGAAATATGTTGTTCAAAGTATGATGGGCCATATCGGTTCACTTCTTGGAATAACTTACCCAGAAAACTTAAAACTCTGTAAGGGATTAACCGCTTTGATCCAAACTTTGCCCATCGCAATATTTCTTCCAGACATTGGGGAGATCCAATTTGGACTATATCGGTCCAATATTGGGTACACAAAAATTAAACTTTAAATATTTGTCGCAAATGTTTAGAAACATGTCTTGCGGCTAAGTGAAACTGAAATCATAAAACTGTAAAAACCCTAAGGCCGCCACCTATGCCTCTTAAAGGGAGTCCTAGATTTGGTCGAATCTTTTCACATTGTAATCGTTCTTCCAATCTTACGTCAAATTCGAAGATGGACTGTATCGATCCAATCCTTCGGGTACCTCCCACAAACAAATTCAAACGTTTTCGCAAAATTGCAGTTTAAGGTTACGTCTCGGATATTTTTGAATTTTTGCAGTGGGTTGTCCTCGCGGCCTCTATTACGTCCGAACACTTTCCTCGGGGCAAGTTCGTACATGCTAAGATAGTGGTCTAAAAGCTCTAAAACACCTTTCTGGCACAAACTAAAACGCCTGATGAACACTTACAGGACGGAATATCCGATTTAGCCGAACCTTTCCTCGTTGTAAAATTTCTTCCAAACGTAAATCAAGTTACAAGAAGGTCGATATAGACCTTCGAGTACATCCCTCATAGAAGTTCAATATGTTCGCTTAAGTGCAGTTTGAGGGACATTCAGTGATAGTTTGTCACCGAATTTACTATTTGTGGTCCTGTTTACTTCGTGTGCAAGACCATGCCTTCTGACATAATGGTCTAAAAGCTCTAAACAAATCCTACGGTGACCTACACAACACAACATCCCCGAAGACATAAGGGAGACTTCTCACATATCAATGAGTGCACGCTCATTCATAATAGCTGGGACCTATGTAAAATTTATCACAGGGTCCGAAGGTTTTTTCAAAACTGAAACTGAGGGGATTTTCCACCGCCGAAAATGTTTGAACCGCAGGCAATCTGAGTGCAAGTCGGACGTGCTTACAACAGCATCACTGTGCCTCCCCGTTTCTTATTTCTATTACTATTTATTTGTGCCATAATGTAGTAATGACTTCGTAAGCCCATGAACAAATAATAGAATATCCATGAGAAATGCTCATTGATTCCTTTTTTCAAAGAGGTGAAGAAGAAGAGGAAGATGGCCTCATTGCAAATATATAAATCAAAGGGTAAACATTTAATCTGCTGCTGATGATACATAGAAATCCATTGTAAAACTATTCGATTTTATTTAAAAAATATGCTAAATCTATAGCTTTTTTGCAAAGCTACCGTTTGCTGTGATTCCTACGATTTTTCTTCGATAACCTCTAGGCAATGCCACACAAATTGATTTTTCTTAAAGCTGATTGATAAAACCCTAGATTAGCAGTAGCAATGATGCCAATCTTTTAAAACTTGGCTTTATATTAATTTTTATTTTTCTTTTTGTTTCTTTGCAGGTAATTCTTTCTTCTTCTTTGTCCTTTAAAGCAATACCATTCAGGCCACAATTGACTGGTCTGATGGTGGTGGCGGTAAGTTGATGATTTATTTTTATTTCTTTCCTGTGGCCACAAAATTATCAGTTCCATGACACAAATTTCACATAATGTATATGTTCTGGATTTTATTGGCCATCTCATATATTGCAACAGCGAGGAAAAAAGGAAAACAACCTTTGCGGGTTTTTGTGTGTAAAGAGGATTGTACAATTGCCAACAACAACAACATTGAACGTCAATTTATGCCAGCTTTTTGACACTTTAATTGTCCGGTTTCTTTCGCTGCGAGATTACCTTCATTGTAATGTCATTTTTCATGTATCAGCGTATAAAGTATAGAGTAAATGTCTCAAGCTGTACTCAGTTCTTGTTGTTGTTGAAGAATATTTCGAGGTGTGATTCGCCACACTTTTACATGGTGGGACGGATATGGCATAGCGTTTATTATCCATCCATTAATCCATATACCATGTTTTTTATGTATTCTCATCATTTTGCTGCATCATTCATTCACACGCTGTGCTTCGAAAAAAAAACACCGCTCAAAATGCTCTATAATTATACCCTACACCACTATGTGGGGAGGGTATTATAAGTTGGTTTTGGCCAAAAAGTTTGTAACGCATCGAAAAAATGGTCGTAGACCCATACATATATATATCAAAATGAATGTCTCGACGAGCTGAGTCGATCTGGCTATGTGTGTCCGTCCGTCAGTCCGTCCGTCCGTCCGTCTGTCCGTCTGTCCGTCTGTCCATCTAAACCTTGTAATCACGCTACAGGTCGCAATTTTGATCGGATCCTCACCAAATTTTGGGTGTTGATGAGGGTCCCGGAGGGGAAGAAGCCTATTGATTTTGGTGATGCTCGGATAATATTTAGGGCTCGGAATGGGCAAAAAGCTTATGCGGATAAAAAGACAACGTTTTTTTCCAAAGCGAATAGCTGCGCATCTACAATTTGTATATCAAAAGCAAAACCTGCTAAAGAAAGTAGAAAATATCACCTTTCTAACGCCGTAAATTAGGTTGTCGTAGGTGATCAAACAATGAAGATATCACAATAGTCGCAAATAGAACCCAAATTTTCAATTTTGCGATTTTAATCATAATGACGAATATCACAGCTTTGGCTGGGGAGCTTCCAAAAGCACAGCCAAACTTTGAAAGTAGAATATCCCAGCTTTACAATGATGCAAAGTAGGTTGGCGTAGGTGGCCAAATAATGGAGATATAGCAATAGTCGGTAATAGATCACATTTTTCATTTTTTCCCGAAATCGCTCTAAAGGTCGCAATTTTGATCGGATCCTCACCAAATTGTGGGTGTTGATGAGAATCCCGGAGGGGAAAAAGCCTATTAATTTTGGTGATGCTCGGATAATATTTAGGGCTCGGAATGGGCAAAAAACTTATTTGGAGAACAAGTCAACGTTTTTTTCCAAAGCGAATAGCTGCGCATCTACAATGGGTATATCAAAAGCAAGACCTGCTAATGAAAGTAGAAAATATCACCTTTCTAACGACGTAAAGTAGGTTGTCGTAGGTGATCAAACAACGAAGATATCACAATAGTCGCAAATACAACCCAACTTTTCAATATTGCGATTTTAATCATAATGACGAATATCAAAGATTTGGATGGGGACTTTCCAAAAGCAAAGCCTGAGTATGAAAGTAGAAAATCTCATCTTTACAATGGTGCAAAGTAGGTTGGCGTAGGTGGCCAAATAACGGAGGTATAGCAATCGTCGGTAATGCATCCCATTTTCCGATTTTTTTGTAATCACGCTACAGGGTGCAATTTTAATCGGATCGTCACGAAATTTTGGGGGTTAATGGGCGACCCACAGAGGAAAAAGCCTACTGAGTTTGATGATGGGCGGAAAATATTATGGGTCGGAATGGGCAAAAACCTATTTGGAGAAAAGGTCAAGGTTGTATTTCAAAGTCAATATCTCTGTTTCTTTAAGAGGTAAATCAAAAGCAAAACATGACACGGAAAGTAGAAAATATCACCTTTACAGCGATGTAAAGTAGGTTGTCGTAGGTGGTCAAACAACGGAGATATCGCAATACTCGGTAATACTTTCCATTTCCCAATTTTTTTGTAATCACGCTACATGTCGCAATTTTGATCGCATCGCCACGAATTTTTTGGGTCCCACAGACGAAGAAGCTTATTAAGTTTAGTGATGGTCGGATAATATTTAGAAGTCGGAATAAGCAAAAAACTTATGGGGGTCCCAGAGAGAAAAAGGGAATATTATGATTAGTGGTAGTTATGTTCCCCAAATGAAATGTTTACCAGTGAAAAGCTTATGCAGAGGGGTAGTGGTGTAGGGTATCACATGGTCGGCCCCGTCCCGACTATAGCCTTTGCTCACTTGTTAAATAACAACTTCTGTTTTATATATCGCCTTTGTACAATCCCTTTTTATTTCACACATGATTTCGTTGGTGCTCTACGTGTGTGTGTAGCTTCCATACGATTCCTGTGCAAAAGGTGTGAATGCCGCCGACTATGTAACCATGGATTATGACAGCTTTAGTTGATGGCTTCACAGACAATTAAGGTTATTTTTTTTCAGATCTTTATTATTATTATGCCAGAATGTAATTTCGAAATACAAGTGCTAAGTATTGAGTATTTTTAACAGGATAACTCACCTGTATATTAGGATTAGAACGTTGATTATTGTTTCAAGAGATGTAATTTAGCAAATGAATTTATTCGGTGGATTTTTTTCGAATGTTTTGGAAAGTTTCCTTACATAGAAGACCTCATAGGAAGTGCTACTATACATAGAAGACCTCTTCTGTTCCTAAAAGACCTCCTATGGAGTTCTCCTATACATGAAAGACTTTCTATGCAGTTTTTCTATACCTCCTGTGGGGCTCTTCTATACATAGAAGACCTCCTATGGAGCTCTTTTATACATAGAAGACCTCCTATAGAGCTCTTCTATACATAGAAGACCTCCTATAGAGCTCTTCTATACATAGAAGACCTCCCATAGAGCTCTTCTATACATAGAAGATATCCTATGGAGCTCTTCTATACATAGAAGACCTCCTATAGAGCTCTTGCTCTTCTATACACAGAAGGCTTTCTATGGAGCTATTCTATACATAGAAGACCTCCTATGGAGCTCTTCTATACAAAGAAGACCTCCTATGGAGCTCTTCTATACATAGAAGACCTCCTATGGAGCTCTTCTATACATAGAAGACCTCCTATGGAGGTAGAAGACCTCCTATGGAGCTCTTCTATACATAGAAGACCTCCTATGGAGCTCTTCTATACATAGAAGACCTCCAATGTAGTTTTTCTACACATAGTAGACCTCCTATGGAGCTCTTCTATACATAGAAGACCTCCTATTTAGTTTTTCTACACATAGAAGACCTCCTATGGATTTCTTCTATAGATAAAAGGCCTCCTATGGATTTCTTCTATACATAGAAGACCTCCTATGGATTTCTTCTGTTTATAGAAGACCCCCTATGGATTTCTTCTATACATAGAAGACCTTCTATGTAGTTTTTCTACACATAGAAGACCTTCTATGTAGTTTTTCTATACATAGAAGACCTCCTATGGATTTCTTCTATACATAGAAGACCTCCTATGGATTTCTTCTATACATAGAAGACCTCCTATGGAGCTCTTCTATACCTCCTATGGAGCTTACATAGAAGACCTCCTATGGAGCTTACATAGAAGACCTCCTACGGAGCTCTTCTATATATAGGGAGTTATTCTATAATATAATATTTTTATGGAGTTCTTTTATAATAGAATACCTCTTATGCAGTTCTTCTATACATAGAAGACATCTTGTGGAGTTCTTCTATTCTTCTATACGTAGAAGACCTCTTATGGAATTCTTCTATACATACAAGACCTCTTATGGAGTTCTTCTATGCAGAGAAGGCCTCTTATACATAAAATACCCCTTATGGAGTTCTTCTATAATTGAGGACCTCTTATGAAATTCTTCTAAACATAAAATACATCTTATGGAGATCTTCTATAGTAGAATACCTCCTATGGTGTTGTACATAAAATACCTCTTAATGAGTTCCTCTTGACATAGAAGACCTGTTATAGAGTCTATGACCTTTGGGACATTTTCCTTCTTTTCCAACTATTACCCTTTGATTGAAAAAATAATTTCAAAATTTTTACATAGCAATAATATCCGTCGGATATGAGTTACAACTTTTCGCTAATCCACACAGTCTTTTGATCATCCTGGTGGGAGTACAAAATGTAGAAATGTTATATATTTTATTGTTACAGTTTTTTATCAATGGTCTTTAGACCATAATAAATTCCCTCATCTCCCCCTTATAACACCTCTTGTGCTGAGATGCACAGGTTATTTTCTTTTTCATACACCCTTAGGTTAGAATAAAAGATGAATCCCATATCCCTACCAAAATGCCAACATTCATTCAATTCATTCTTTCAGAAATAATAATAAGAAGAAGTAAATAAAAAAAAAAACTAAAACGAAATCCAGCGAACAGGTGCATTTTACAGTCAGAACAAATCTATCTTACAAATAAAATAATAAGTTGGCGAACTTAACAACTACAACAAGCCAAACATCAGCAATACTTTACATAGTTATCGTATATTAAAACCAAAGCAGGAGGGACAAAAACAAAAAGCAAAAAACCCCCGGCAGTATCTGTTCCCTGCTCTGCATAGTATGCCGCATTACTATCCTTCTGGTAGTCACATTTGTGGCGGTAACCAACAACTTCCAATCAATCTTGTTAACAACATAAAGTTTTCTTTTTTTTTGTCCATCTCATTTCGTAGGCCAAAAACACAAGTGAATGACTACTACCACCATCGCTGGGATCACAACTACTTCTACTACTATTTTTACGTTCACATTGTAACCCAAACAACAACATGAACATAGTTTTTGCCTGCTGGATGGATCGATGGATGGATGCCTTTGCTTTCAAGGCACCACTCACTGAGTTAACATGAAAAACAGCTGCCTGTTTATGGGTGCGGTATTATCTTTAGCAATTTTTTCTGTTGTTTCTCCTTCATTGAAAGGATGTAAAATGTAGTATAGGGAGCTGGATGGCTGGTTGGTTGATGGTGGTGGTCAGGGCCAAAAAGATGCCAGAGATGCATTAACAAGATACGCATTGTGTAACTAGACCAGTACCACCAGTAGAACTTTAAGGAAAATGAGTTTGGAGGACTACTTGAATGCCAACGACAACATGGTAATAATAAGAACAAGACTACAACAACTACAACATAACAACAACAACAACGAAATTGTTATGTATTTAAGCAAAACACTGATGAATGAATTTGTATCATCGATGAACGTCTGGGAAGGAAAACAAAAAACTAAAGGCTAAAAGACAGAAAACAAGCACAGTGATTTCTAAGGAAATTAGTTACGAATCCGAGGATTCATTTGTACATAGAACACCTACTATGGCTTTCTTCCATGGAAAGAAGACACCTTGTGGACTTCTCCTATCAATAGTCGACCTCCTATGGAACTCTTCTATAGTGAGAACACATCTTTTAGACTTCTTCTATTCAGAGAAGACCCTCTAGGGAGTTTTTCTCCTCCTTTGTACATAGAAGACCTCCTATGGAGCTCTCCTATAAATGGAAGACCTCCTATGGAGCTCTCCTATACATAGAAGACCTCCTATGGAGATCTCTTATACATAGAAGACCTCCTAGGCAGTTCTTCTCTATATAGACGACCTCCTACAGATTTCTTCTCTACATTGATGACCTCCTATGTACATAGAAGACATCCTATGGAGTTCCTCTGTACATAGAAGAGCTCCTATGGAGATCTCCTATACATAGAAGACCTCCTATGGAGATCTCCTATACATAGAAGACCTCCTAGGCAGTTCTTCTCTATATAGAAGACCTTCCTTGTACATAGAAGACCTCCTATGGAGCTCTCCTATACATAGAAGACCTCCTAGGCAGTTCTTCTCTATATAGAAGACCTTCCTTGTACATAGAAGACCTCCTATGGAGCTCTCCTATACATAGAAGGCCTCCTATGGAGTACTCTTATACATAGAAGACCCCCTAGGCAGTTCTTCTCTATATAGACGACCTTCTACAGATTTCTTCTCTACATTGATGACCTCCTATGTACATAGAAGACATCCTATGGAGTTCCTCTGTACATAGAAGAGCTCCTATGGAGATCTCTTATACATAGAAGACCTCCTATGGAGTTCTCCTATACATAGAAGACCTCCCAGGGAGTTCTCCTATACATAGAAGACCTCCCAGGGAATTCTCCTATAAATAGAAGACCTCCCAGGGAGTTCCTCTCTTCATAGAAGACCTCCTATGGAGTACTCTTATACATAGAAGACCTCATAGGCAGTTCTTCTCTATATAGAAGACCTCATAGGCAGTTCTTCTCTATATAGAAGACCTTCTTTGTACATAGAAGACCTCCTATGGAGCTCTCCAATACATAGAAGACCTCCTATGGAGATCTCCTATACATAGAAGTCCTCCTAGGCAGTTCTTCTATATATAGAAGACATTCTTTGTCCATAGAAGACCTCCTATGGAGATCTCCTATACATAGAAGACCTCCTAGGCAGTTCTTCTCTATATAGAAGACCTTCCTTGTACATAGAAGACCTCCTATGGAGCTCTCCTATACATAGAAGACCTCCTATGGAGCTCTCCTATACATAGAAGACCTCCTATGGAGCTCTCCTATACATAGAAGACCTCCTATGGAGCTCTCCTATACATAGAAGACCTCCTATGGAGAACTCGTATAGATAGAAGACCTCCTATACATAGAAGACCTACTGTGGAGCTCTCTTATACATAGAAGACATCCTATGGAGTTCTCCGATACATAGCAGACCTCCTGTGGAGCTCTTCTTTATAAAGAAGACCTTCTTTGTACATAGAAGACCTTCTATGGAGATCTCCTATACATAGGAGACCTCCTATGGAGATCTCCTATACATAGAAGACCTCCTATGAAGCTCTCCTGTACATAGAAGTCCTCCCAGGGAGTTCCTCTCTACATAGAAGACCTCCTTGGGAGTTCTTCTCCACATGGAAGATTTCCTAGGGAGTTCTTCTCTACTTAGAAAACCTCGTATGGAGTCTTTCTCTTCTTAGAAACCCTTCTATGGATTATTTTTTTAAATTTGAGACCTCTTATGGAGTTCTTTTCTTCACACATTACCTCCTATGAAGTTCTTCTATTCATAGATGAGCTCCTATGGAGTTCTCCTGTATATAGAAGACCTCTTAGGGAATTACTTGTTGCATGCACATCCTCCTATGGCGTTATTCTATACACCAACGACCTTCCATAGGGGTTTATTATACATAGAAGACCTGCTATGGAATTCTTTTGTACATTAAAGACTTCCTGTAGTGTTCTTCTCTACATTGAATAATTCTTGTGGTGTTCTTTTTTCATAGGAGTCCTCCTGTGGAGTTCTTCTCTGCACAGAATACCTTCTAGGGAGCCCTCCAGCACGTAGAAGTTATTCTATACAGAGAAGGTATTCTAGGGAGAAGACCTCCCATGGAATTCTTCCATACATGGATGACCTTTTATGTAGTTCTTGTATACAGGGAAGACCTCCTTTAGAGTTCTTCCACATCTGATAACTGAACAACTTTTGATGTAGTTCCTTTGTGCATGGAAAATCTCTTGTGAAGGTTTTTGTTTACAAAGAACGAATTGTAGTTTCTATTTTCTTCTCAAAAAATTCTTTTTGAGTCCCCTGAATACCACTGTGCCTTTGGGCTATATCATTTTTACTTCTTCTTGGCGAGATTTTTTTGAATGAATTTATTATTTTTACTCAAGCTCTCTAAGAAGAGTATGAAAATGGTTTGGCAATGATTTTCATACCTTGCATTGTAATCGATTTAAGGGGGCGCAATGATTCCATTTTGTTGTTGTTATTCTTTTGTGTTTTTCCTGGAGAACAACAACATTAACCATAAGCCATGTAATCACCATCATCGTCATTCACATCATAGCGCAACGTCATCATCATTGGCCACCATCCATCCATCCTTATTTTGCCTGGCTCCTAGTTAGTTATTATAGTTTAACACAGAAGCTGTTTGAGGCTGGTCATCGGAAGCTTTGTTTAATAGCCAACTTTTGACATGTTGCCGGGCTGCCGTTGTTACTCTCTTTTGTTGTCGTTGTATGGCTGATCTGTAATGTTGGCAATCGATTGTTAGTTGAATGAATAGACGACGGATGGATAGATTGATGTTTCGCGGGCCATGTTCCGACCTCCATCCTCCTTGTTGTAGTTGTTGACTAAGTACATGTTGTTTTTGTACAATATATATTGTTGCCATTCTACTATATTAGTTTGTTGTTATTATATTAAAAAACATAATTCATTGTAGCCGAGTAGTAGTGCGGTAATTGTGTATGGATGGATATATGTTCGGGATAGTAACGACAACAAGAACAACGACAACAACATAGTTTCTAAAACAATGTTCGCAATTCTTTTAAAATAAAGGAGGCGAAACGAATGTTGCAGAAGCAGAGAAAAATTGTAGTAATATCGTTTATCTTGTAGCTATAAATCAAAAAAACATTTGACGAGCTCTAAACTACTTAAAAATTGGTTAACAAATGGAGTAAGTGGGAAGTATTCGCAGGCAACTGTTATGCTTCTGCAAGATTTTACTATTCAAATGATTAAGCTATTTAACATATTCAAACGTCAATTATTCATATTAAGGAACCGTCATAAAGGTTTTGAAGATATATATCTTTGAAGTGTTCCACTCTTTTGAATAGAATTACATGCGTGGTGGTGTTGCATTGAGTTATATTTAGGTTACACATTTATTTTAGGCTTATTGGATTATTATAGACTCCAACAGATTGTATCTTAATCAATAGGTACTACTTTAGATCCTTAATTCCATTAAATTACAAACATATTTCCCGTGAACATCGCGTAGAAGACTTCTCTTATTCACACAGTTACATAAGTGGAAATGTACTTATCCCTGTGGCGAATAAGTAACGACAACACTGATACATCACCGATCACCTTTATTACATATTTGTAAATGGATTTGTTTCTTTTCGTCTCATTAAAAATCTTACCTCACAAAATTAACTTAGTTTTTATGTCACTACAACGTTACTTATAAAGTTGTAGTTATTTTTTTTTCTTAAAATTAATCTTTAGCATTAATTAATTACAATTACTGAAAAAAATGTGCCACCTTACAATCACCACATTCCATTGCACTAATTTTACAGCCACTGCAAATACCCTGCATTCTGTGATGCCCACGCAAAAACTAAAAGCGGAGCAGAATTTAATTAAAAATTCTGATTTCTTAACAAAGATTAATTGCCGCTGCATACTTTGTGTTTTACTTAACAAATTAATTCACTGCAACGAGGTTACTTCCCCTTTTTGGTAGATATGTATGTGTGTGTATGTATGTACGCCACTACTAGCACACCACAGCGTAATATGCTTTTTGTGTGTTGTCTCCAAAAGCGATTAAACGATGGTTAAACGATTGTATAACTGTTGGGCAACAACAACAACCCCAACAACAAATGAACAACCGAACGACCGCACGAATACCAAGTGGTCAACCTAAACATCGTCTCCATTGGCGGCGGATGGAAAACCAATTAAGCGATTTGGTGGGCGTTGTTATAAATGTTTAATCATATGGTCATGGTATTTCTTTTTTTTTTGGTTTTGTTTTCTTTTATTGTATTTTCTTAAAACAATGATCTCAGAAAATATTCTGATAGCTTTGAGGACAATAACAATTAATGCAATATACACAGTATCTTTGTGAGTAATGTGGAAATTTTCGCCGAATGAAGAAAATGTTGGCTTAAAGAAGGGCCACTCTAGGTTTCGTCATTTTCAATATACTAAATATATTTTTTTTTCTCTTTTTATATCTATTTTTGACTACCTGAGAGAACTGCTGTGTTTCTAGCAAAGGTTTCTATAGGGACTAAAGATTCAAGGATCGC
This sequence comes from Musca autumnalis, assembly GCF_047663935.1. Classification (NCBI taxonomy): domain Eukaryota; kingdom Metazoa; phylum Arthropoda; class Insecta; order Diptera; family Muscidae; genus Musca; species Musca autumnalis. Next base: position 9,968,863 of record NW_027412088.1, on the reverse strand, counting down.
ATAGCAGTGCGGTGTGGTTTACATGTAAAACTATCACTGAGAGTGTTTCTTTGAACACTTCGGTATAACAAGTGCTTTTCATAAAGAAGTTATTGTAAAGAAGATATGTAATTAAAATCAGTAAGGAAAGGATCAAAGTCGCGCGGAGCAGACTATATGATACCCTACACCACTGTGAATATGTAAAATATAAATCGGAGCTATATCCAGATCTTAACCGATTTCGATATAATTTGGCACATTTATTTCCAGACCGAATTCAGTCACACATTCCAAATGTTATTGAAATCGGACTTTTATAGCGTTGTTGGTGCAGCAAATACGCGAAATCGGCCGAAAATATATATGGGAGCTATATCCAAATCTAAACCGATTTCGATATAATTTGGCACATTTATTTCTAGACCGAATTCAGTCACACATTCCAAATTTCGTCGAAATCGGACATATGTAGCGTGTGTGGTACAGAAAATACATGAAATCGGCCGAAAATATATATGGGAGCTATATCCAAATCTGAACCGATTTCGATGTGATTTGGCACACTTATTTCTAGACCGAATTTAGTCACACATAATTGGGCGAAAATATATATGGGAGCTATATCCAAATTTGAACCGATTTTCACCAAAAGCAATAGCGTTCTTCCTATGGCTGAAAAAATTGTAGTCCCCAATTTTCAGCTGAATCGGACAAAAAATGCGACCTGTACGTTGCGAACAAAAATACACGGACAGACGGACGGACGGACATGCATAAATCGACTCAGAAAGTGATTATATGTATATCCCCAAAAGGAACTATGGGTCTATTTCGTTTCCTTTTGTATGTTACATACAAATGCACAAAGACATAATACCCCTTACCACATTGTGGTGTAGGGTATAAAAACGAAATAAAAGATGAGGAGCGGTGTCGAGACCCGTAAGTAGTCTTTCCTAGTATACAATCTTGTTAAACAATTTCAAAAAATCCGACCAATAAATAAGAATGTTTGTCTTAAATATTAAAAAAAGGCAAATAGGAGTCCTAATAAAAAAATAAAAATACCAATCCCCTCTATGAGTCAAAGGTCTCCAAATTTGAGTTTGTCGATTTAAAAAGAGTCCGTTGTAATAAAATTGCCAATTTTGTTTGTATGTCCCTAATAAGCCCACAAAGATATAAGACGATCTTCCTTCGGACGCTCATATATATCTCCGGCCCATTTGTTCCGATCGAATTGAAATGTTGACCACATATTCCTATCCACTGACACTCATTCGAGAAAATCTTTGTTCGAAATAATCTTTCCATCAAAATTATAATAATTATAAACTGAACTGAAAACTTTTTTTGAGAACTTGTGGGAATACCGCCAGCGTATGACACATGTCATAATGTATACGCTTATGTGAATAATCGATATATTAGGTGGTTTTGAAGGCCCTCCAAAAGCATTGCTTAAGATCCATATTTATTGCTGTGATGGTTCCACAATGCATATTTTTAAAAAAATTCCACGTTAAACTACTTTGTTCCGAACCTAAAGCCTATCTATGTTAACATTATTGATGATCCTTAAACAATATTTTAATAAAACTTGTCAAAATTCCATATCAGGCTCAACGGCTACTATGATCTCTCTCAAAAACTTAGCACCTTGAACTCAAATTGGCATTTAAAAAAATATTTTTTAGAATATAGTGAAAATACTGTTTTTTTATAAATCTATAGTGGCGTATACATATTGACAGCAATAATACGCACATGTGATCAATCTATTCTACTTCAATCTAATTATAAATCTTAGCTTAATGTCTTTTATGGTTCTTCAAAAAATATTCTTAATAATCTATGAATTGATCAATGATCCCCATGTACATACGGAGTGTCATATAAAGTACTACACCGCTTAAAAATAAGTTTTTCTTGATTGATGGATTCGAAATTTCCCAGGTGGTTTTTAAAAATGTCATGCCTCATTAAGAATTACACAAAACACAAAAGAAACACCTTCAATGAAAGTGAATTGGACCAAAAACAAATTTTTTATCCGAATTTGTACCTGCTCTGTAGCAATAATAGTCCGATCGCCTCGAAATTTTAAATAAGGTACGATATATTACAATGAAGAAGTTTGCAATTTTAGATAGTGATCAGATAAGATTAAGAGGGTTAAATGGACCAACACTTTTGTGTAAAAATTTTAACAATTTTTAATATCCAGCTTATATCTTTATTCCTGCAAGAGCAACACTTGGCCTTTCTATTTACGTTAATTGTGTTGGTGTACATGATAAGATAACAGAGTTACAGCCTAATATGCCCAGTTATTTGTTTGTAGTAATCAATCACGAAATTTTACACGAGGTACGAGTTCAGGTAGAAGAAGATGCCTACAATTTTAAATGATGATCTGATATTATTTATCGGGTGAAATGGGCCATTACTTTTGTATGAAAAAAAAAAAATATATATTTTTGGTCTATATTTTATTTTCTGGGGGGAATATACCCGCAAAATAGCCTACATATGAAAAAAAACTACTGACCTTTTCGCCCTGATGCAAATTGCATTGTCTGCTAGATAACGGGCCTACTGCCCACTATATAATGGGTTTTGTGTAGAGAACCACATTTCCCAATCCCAGTTTTTGCATTATGCATATTACATGGTGCCCTAGCGTATTAATTTTCCAATTGAATTTTTATACATACATTGCAGCATGGGTCGGCTTGCCACTTTTTTTAAAACAATTCCCCTGCCAGGCAACATCAAATTTTCAATGGTGGCAAAATACCCTTCAGTAATGTTGGCGACATTTTCTGAGTATTTAAGCCATGTAAAACTTCTCTACAAGTTGTGTCTTAGGTCACGCTGCACACTGGTCGAAACCTTGGATCTAGCGGAGCGAAAGTCAAAAAATCAAAGTATAAAATTGCGAAATGTTTTCCATTGTACCGATTACAGACACTCTGCTGACTAAAATTTTGTTTTCACTTTTTTTGTTGTTGTAAATATTCACACAGTTATTAACTGTAAAGTGCAAGAAATTTTGATGCATCAGATTTTAACAAAATTGTTGCTAAAAACCTGATTTCATATTTGTTTAATTGTTTAATAAATTCGTAATAAAACTAAACAAAGTTTATTTTTTATTGATAGGGGAGATTGTAAGTTAAATTTAAAAAAAAAATGTTTGGGGCCTGAAGTTACATAGTTATGTAGCAATAAATTTTCAAAAATTAATATTTTTTATGTTTTTAGTGCAATATACTTTTGTTGATGGAGCGTAACTACCAAGGTCCACTGAGGTTCAGTCCAATTTTTTTTTTTTAATAATTATCTTGGACTTCCTAGATTCCGAATAACCACAATTCAGCTGCAAATAGCTGCAAATCTTGCTGATAAATGGTCATGAAAAATAGCTTAAATCTTAAAAATACCCAAAATCTGTCGATACAGTTATATGGGGGCTATATCAGAATGTAGACCTATGTTCACAATTTTTGGTGGAGAAGGTGTATAACCAACGAGAACCTCCTATGCCAAAATTCAGCTCATTTGGCCTGAAAATGTAGACAAAATCCTAACAATACCAAATATTGGGATGTACCGTTATATGGGGACAATATCAAAACGTAGACCTATGTCCACAATTTTTGGTAGAGAATGTTTGTATCCACTGGGAACCCCAAATACCAAATTACACCTAATTTGGCCGGAAAATATAACTTTAAACCCCCAAAATACTGAAAATCGGGAGGTACCTTAAAAGGGGTCTATACCCAAACGTGGACCTGTGTCCACAATTTTTGGTGGAAAGGTTTAGTGATCACTAGAAACCCTAAGTACTAAATTACAACTAATTTGGAAGGAAAGGGTGGCTTAAATCCTCAAAATACCGAATATCAGGAGGTACCGTTATATGGGGGCTATACCAAAATATTAGCCAATGTTGTTCTTATTTAGTCCATTATTACCCACGGACACACACTGAGTTTGTGCAAAATTTCAGAAAGATATCCCCATTCGTTCCCAAGTTATTAATTTCGCGCCGCTAGATCAGTGATTTCGACCACTGTGCGCCGTTTGAATTTGGAGATAAGCTGTGGGTCCCATGTCATTGAGCGAATATAGATCGGGGTACACTCACCCATTGATATGAGTCTCCCTTGTCCCTTCTGGAGTGTTTGTGAAACAATTATTATATTATTATTTAAGCTTGCCTGAATCCAGAAAGTTATTTCTTACACGCGGTGCGCCTTAACTAACTTTAAATAAAAGGTAATTATTCCTGGGAAGTTTTTGCGGATTTTGAAACTTTAATGTTCATAGATTAGAAAAATCAAAAATCGAAAAAAATCGCTGGAGGAATTTTTAAATAAATCGCGGTCAAAGTTCACATTTTTAGGTTTATTTTAGGTTTTCAAGATTTTGCTTGAAAACGGCAAGTCGTGTCGAAATGGAACTAAATAGAATGTTTTCGAGGATTTTCAGCGCTATAACATGCTCTTTAAGCCGTTTCCAAGCACAATCCTGAAAACCTAAAATTAACCTTAAAATGTGAAGTTTGACCGCGATTTATTTAAAAATCACTCCAGCGATTTTTTCTTCTTTTCGGATTTTTCTTATCTGTGAAGATTGATGTTTGGTTGGCGACAGAGTGGTGTTTGCATCCTCCTTCAAAAAAAAAAAAAAAAAAAAAACATTTTGCTTCCAAAAATCATATTTCGTCTAGTAGACATCCGAAATTAATTTCTGTTCACGTTGGTGAATTTCGCAGAATTGATACCGCTGAAAATGTAATGTTGTCTAGCCAATGGTCATACCATTGCACGACGGTGACACTCAAGATGTTTATTATTATGTCTTAGCTATTGATTGCATCTTATGGAAATTTCTTCCTTTAGAATTTGAAAAATTGTGTAGTCAATTTTTTTTTCAATTTTGATTTTAAAATAAGTTCCCTGAAAAAAACTATTTCTTACGAAGTTACGTAGAAGGACCACTTCTGACTCAATTACCTTATTTCCTGAACATTCTGTAGTGCCTAATTTTATGTGTTTATCATAAAAACAAGTAAAAAAGTATCAGTCGGCTTTGCCGACAGAGATATACCCTCAGCATGTATATATTGAAACATTTTTCCCCAAAAAACGTATGTATTTAGGGGTTTTTAAAACATTTGGGAATTTGAAGCGACAAAAATGTTCATTAGGATTAGATATCAAAACTTTTGCGGAGGAGATACTAAAAGGAATGGATCTACATTGACCATTATGGAAGTGGATCTCCAGCCACTACATATGGTGCCATAGGGGGTTTTTGCACCCTTCGGGATGTTTGCTCAAGAAGTATGGACTTGCCCCTGAAAAAACGTTTACCATCGTAATTGAGGCAGCGAATGCAAGTTGCTTCAACAAAAATCAAAGTGATTCGATAGCAGGTCTTAAAGTGAACTTATCCGAAATTGTGTGTGGGAAGTACCGGATGGAGTGGACAAATATAGTCCATATTTGAACCTGATCTATATCTAGTAGATATATTAGGATGTGTAAAGTATGGACCAATTCGGCCACTCTCTTCAAGAGTTATCGTACGCACAATTTTTCCGAACATTTTTGAACTTTTATGGGGGAGGTACCTGAAGGAGTGGACCGATATGGCTTATCTTCGAACTTAAACTATGTTTGGACAAAATATTACTAAGGCCAAACTTTAGACCGAATCGGCAGACCTGTTCGAGAGTTATTTTGCCCTCCAACCTCCTCACACGGTGTCATAGGGGTTTTTTGCAACTTTCAGGCTATTTTCTCAGGAAGTATGGACTTGCCCCTGATGAAACTTATACCGTCGTATGGAGGGCAGTGAATACAAGTTGCTAAAGCAAAAATCAAAGCGATTCGAGAGACGTTACTAAACTGAACTTTTCCAAAATTTTGTGTGGGAGGTACCCGACGGAGTGGACCGATTGAGTCCATATTAAAACCTGATCTAAGTCTGGTACACGCTCCACGATGGGCAAAGTATGGACCAAATCGGTTACACCCTTCAAGAGTTATCGTGCGTACAAATTTTCCGAACATTTTCGAACTTTTGTGGGGGAGGTACCGGAAGGAGTGGACCGATATAGCTCATCTTCGAACTTAAACTAAGTTTAAACAAAATATTGCGAAAGCCAAAATTTGAACCGAATCGGTTCATCCCTTCGAGAGTTATCGTGCGCTCCAGCTAGCCAGACAGACAGACAGACGGACGGACATTGCTCAATCGACTCCAAATTGTCTGAAACACATTTCGTCCAAACATACTTGGGGTCTAAAACCATTATTTCGATGAGGCACATTTTGCCCGTATGAAAGTGTATATACCCTTCATAGCCTAAAGGCTGAGGGTATAAACAAAAGGAACTCTGAACAAATCGAACAGAAAGAATAGGCATACTTAAGTCTATTGGAATGAAAACCAATGTGACTGAATCATTTGCCCTTTCACCATTTTATCCCAGCAACTTTCGATGAGCACAGACTTTTTATGCGTAATGTACTCACTTTAAAAAAATATACATTTTCCATAAAAACATTTAAAGCATTTTAATTTCACAATAAAATATCAACCTTTATACCAAAACATAACAAACTAGCCTTAGATCCGCCAAAAGTGATAACAAATTCAACATTTTATTGTTTGCGAAAAAGAGTCACAGTTAAAATCAAAATAAAATAAATGGACCCTTAATTTGTATGGTACGCTGGCCGCTAGAGTGCCGCTTTGTTGACTTTCTCTTCACTTGCAGGAATAATTCAAAAGCAAAAAAAAAAAAACAAAAAGACAATCCATGGTACCATAAAACAGCCCAAAAACAAATGTAAACAACAAATAATTACAACCATAATTGTCTATAAAAAGCCAATCGATAATCGAATAAAATTTCCAAGCAAAGCGTTTACAACGGAACAACAAAAAATGCTATAATTTAAAGTTTTTGGTTATGTGTATTTTTTCTTGTCGTTTTTTTGCTTTTGTTTTTGTCCAAGAAAACGTTTAATTTGGCCACAGCTATTAAAGATTTTTTGTTTTAACAAAAAACAAAAAAGGCTTGAATAGGAAGCAGGAGAGGGAGTAACCAGCCATGAAGATGCTGGCAACAGAAACACACAAAAAGCTTTACAAATATTTATAACTTAAGGGCAGCACTTTTTGGAAATTTACAATGAATTGTTAAGCATGAAGTGAACATGTTGTAGTCACTAAAACTTTACAGCTACAAACAGCGAAAGCAAAAAATTCAACAACAAAAACAATTCTTTTTGGTCTTTAGGCCAATAATGTATTTTTTATGCTTCTTCTTTTGTTTTTGTTGGTACATAACACATGAATCGCAACATCAGCAAATCGTAATTACATGAATTTAACCAAAGAGCAAAAGCAACAAAAACAAAAAACCGAATATCTTTGGTTTCGCATCGCAATGCTTGGAAATCATCATCGTCCCAGCCCCCAAAATTGAAGAGCAGAATAAACCTTAACTAACCATCTTTGTTTCAAGTAAAGGGGGCAAATTGTGCCCTTTTTCGATGTGTGGTGTTGTTGCGACTGCCTGCCTGCCCCCTTTTCATTATTATTAAATGCGTATAAAGCTGCGAATTCAACGGTCGGAAAAGAGGTTACTTGTAGTTCCCTTTTATGTTTTTTCTTCTTCTTGTAGTAAGGTTTATTTGGAATATATCTCTTGTTCCGTTTCATGAATTCTCTTCGATAAAAAATGCATGTTAAAGTTCGGTTAAAGTTGTGCTCTTTTATATAGCAAACTTTGAGTTTTTGGTTAGTATAACTTTTGTAAATGGATCCAAAATACGAAAACAAGTAATACCTTCTAATAGCAATTACGTCAGTATTCAGCCTTAGTGGCTCTTTCATCAGACCATAAATACAATTTATGTCGTCCTTTGTAGGGTACGTGAGTGGGGATGTGTTAACCCTCACCTCTTAAAGAAGATGGTCTCCTGGTGGGTGGCATAGTTGGTACCCTGTAGCAGATCTCGGTACAATTTTGAATACTCATTCACGGCGTAGAAATAAAATTAACATAAAGGTGCTATAAAAGCAAGATTTCTATCATAAAGGGGCTGTAGAAGCAAACGAAGAAGCTTTTCTTTGTTAAAGGGGATGTAGAAGCAAACGAAGAAGCTTTTCTTTGTTAAAGGGGATGTAGAAGCACCATTTCATTCCTAAAGGGGCTATATAAGTAGCCTTTCTTTCCGAAAGGGGCTATACAATCACCCTTTCTTCCATAAAGGGGCTATAGGAGCACCCTTTCTTCCATAAAGGGGCTATAGGAGCACCCTTTCTTTCAGGAATGGGCTATAGAAGCACCCTTTCTTTCCTAAAGGGGCTACAGAAGCACTATTCAAAAAAGGGGGCTATAGTGGAACCCCTTTATTTCATAAAGGTGCTATGGAAACATCCATTCTTTCCTAAAGGGGCTATAGAAGCACCCTTTCTTTCAAAAAAGGGGCTATAGTGGCACCCCTTTATTTCATAAAGGTGCTATGGAAACATCCTTCCTTTCCTAAAGGGGCTATAGAGGCACATTTTGTTTCCTAAAGGGGCTATACAAGCACCCTTTCTTACATAAAGGGGCTATACAAGCACCCTTTCTTACATAAAGGGGCTATACAAGCACCCTTTCTTACATAAAGGGGCTATAGAAGCACCCTTTCTTACATAAAGGGGCTATAGAAGCACCCTTTCTTTCAAAAAAGGAGCTATAGTGGCACCCCTTTACTTCATAAAGGTGCTGTGGAAACATCCTTCCTTTCCTAAAGGGGCTATAGAGGCACATTTTCTTTCCTAAAGGGCTATAGAGGCACCTTTTCTTTCCTAAAGGGGCTATAGCGGCACATTTTTTTCCTAAAGGGGCTATACAAGCACCCTTTCTTACATAAAGGGGCTATAGAAGCACCCTTTCTTTCATAAAGGGGCTATAGAAGCACCCTTTCTTTCAGAAAGGGGCTATAGAAGCACCCTTTATTTCATAAAGGTTCTATAGAGGCACCCTTTCTTTCCTAAAGGGGCTATAGAGGCACCCTTTCTTACATAAAGGGGCTATAGAAGCACCCCTTCTTTAAGAAAGGGGCTATAGAAGCACCATTTCTTTTAGAAAGGGGCCATAGAAGCACCCTTTATTTCATAAAGGTGCTATAGAACCACCCTTTCTTTCCTAAAGCGGCTATAGATGTGCCCTTTCTTTCCTAAAGGGGCTATACAAGCACCCTTTCTTACATAAAGAGGCTATAGAAGCACCCCTTCTTTAAGAAAGGGGCTATAGAAGCACCATTTCTTTTAGAAAGGGGCTATAGAAGCACCATTTCGTTTAGAAAGGGGCCATAGAAGCACCCATTCTTTTAGAAAGGGGCTATAGAAACACCCTTTCTTTCAGAAAGAGGCTACAGAAGCACCCTTTATTTCATAAAGGTGCTATAGAAGCACCCTTTCTTTCCTAAAGGGGCTATAGAGGCACCCTTTCTTTCATATAGGGTCTATGGAAGCACCCTTTCTTTCATATAGGGTCTATGGAAGCACCCTTTCTTTCAGAAAGGTTCTATATGAGCACCCTTTCTTTCAGAAAGGTTCTATATGAGCACCCTTTCTTTCAGAAAGGTTCTATATGAGCACCCTTTCTTTCAGAAAGGTTCTATATGAGCACCCTTTCTTTCAGAAAGGTTCTATATGAGCACCCTTTCTTTCAGAAAGGTTCTATATGAGCACCCTTTCTTTCAGGAAGGTTCTATATGAGCACCCTTTCTTTCAGAAAGGTTCTATATGAGCACCCTTTCTTTCAGAAAGGTTCTATATGAGCACCCTTTCTTTCAGGAAGGTTCTATATGAGCACCCTTTCTTTCAGAAAGGTTCTATATGAGCACCCTTTCTTTCAGAAAGGTTCTATATGAGCACCCTTTCTTTCAGAAAGGTTCTATATGAGCACCCTTTCTTTCAGAAAGGTTCTATATGAGCACCCTTTCTTTCAGAAAGGTTCTATATGAGCACCCTTTCTTTCAGAAAGGTTCTATATGAGCACCCTTTCTTTCAGAAAGGTTCTATATGAGCACCCTTTCTTTCAGAAAGGTTCTATATGAACACCCTTTCTTTCAGAAAGGTTCTATATGAGTACCCTTTCTTTCAGAAAGGTTCTATATGAGCACCCTTTCTTTCAGAAAGGTTCTATATGAGCACCCTTTCTTTCAGAAAGGTTCCATATGAGCACCCTTTCTTTCAGAAAGGTTCTATATGAGCACCCTTTCTTTCAGAAAGGTTCTATATGAGCACCCTCTTCTTTCAGAAAGGATCTATATGAGCACACTTTCTTTCAGAAAGGTTCTATATGAACACCCTTTCTTTCAGAAAGGTTCTATATGAGCACCCCTTCATTCAGAAAGGTTCTATATGAGCACCCTTTCTTTCAGAATGGTTCTATATGAGCACCCTTTCATTCAGAATGGTTCTATATGAGCACCCTTTCATTCAGAAAGCTTCTATATGAGCACCCTTTCTTTCAGAAAGGTTCCATATGAGCTCCCTTTCTTTCAGAAAGGTTCTATATGAGCACCCTTTCTTTCAGAAAGGTTCTATATGAGCACCCTTTCTTTCAGAAAGGTTCTATATGAGCACCCTCTTCTTTCAGAAAGGATCTATATGAGCACCCTTTCTTTCAGAAAGGTTCTATATGAGCACCCTTTCTTTCAGAAAGGTTCTATATGAGCACCCCTTCATTCAGAAAGGTTCTATATGAGCACCCTTTCTTTCAGAATGGTTCTATATGAGCACCCTTTCATTCAGAATGGTTCTATATGAGCACCCTTTCATTCAGAAAGCTTCTATATGAGCACCCTTTCTTTCAGAAAGGTTCTATATGAGCACCCTTTCTTTCAGATAGGTTCTATATGAGCACTCTTTCTTTCATAGAAGGTTCTATAGAAGCACCCTTTCCTTTATAAAATATTTATTGGAGCACCTTTTCTTTCTGAAAGGCTCTATAGAATCACCCTTTGTTCATAAAGGGGCTATAGTAGCAGCCTTTCTTTTATAAAAGGGCTATAGAGATGCAACGCATCTTGTGGGTTAAGTGCACATGCTGGGTTTGGATGTAGAGTGCAATCAATTCGACCACCTTTTATGCGACAATATTAACTTTCTCTATCTCCCTCTACCTCTACAAGACCTTCTCAGGCGTGCCTGGTTCTGCCTTCCCACATGATTGTGATAGCGATGCTCGTGATGATATGTACGTTGTATTTCTGCATAATAAATGTCTGGCTGTTCTGATGTTCCGGCGTTAGCTTGGCTTCCTTACGTCGAATTCCAAATTTGCCATAGTTTTGTCCACATCTGTATTCCACACACACACACACACTTTACTACATTAATATATACTCAAACTCATTGCCCTTGTTGTGGCGTGCCCTGCATTGGGTACAAAATCGAAAAATGCTTTTAATCAATAAGTGCGTGTGTGCTTACGCTTCAACGGCATTTAAGTGAAATTGCGAACAAGTGCAGTCATTTTTCTTTGTTGTTGTACATATTCCTCAACAGCAACAACAACATACGAGTAACTTCTTGATCTTTGGCAATCACCTTTTGGCTGGTTGGTCGATTCTGTTGGTTAGGTGGCTGATTGTTGTTTCCCTTTTAAGTTGAACTCCTAACATCGTCGTCGTGTCTTCGCATAATATCACGACTTCTCTTATAAGATTTACAACAATAACGACAACAATAAGAAATGCAACATACATGAAAAAAACACAGCAACAACAACAACAAGAAGAATAACTGCTGCAGTTAAAACAATCACCTGAAGTAGAAGAAAAATTGTTACTGCTTTTGCTACTTCGGCTACAAAAGAATACCCTGCTCGAGTATTTATTCTCTGGGGTAACAATTCCATGTTTCTTTTTCATACTTCATAATTTATGAAGCATCCATCATATTGAACTCTCGGGTTGTTGTTCTTGTTGTTGCTGTTATTGCGCCAAAGTAATCACCAAACATCAGACAGAGATAAAAACGAACATCCCGCGTACAAATACCATAACAACAACATCACATGTTTTTTGTTATTGGACCGGGAAATGAGTACACTGTGGAAAAGGGAGTTTTTCTCGGTGTCTAAGGTGTATTTTAAGATCAAATTTTCCAAAGAAAATTTTGTAAAAAAAATCAAGTAATTTCAAAATTTTGCCTATCAAGATTTGAAATCTTGAACTTTTGTCTGTAGAAATTCTTTGCGGAATAACCACAATGACTGCACAGAAGGTGTCTTCAATTACTGCAGGTTTTACCTTGAGATGGGTGCCACCGTGATGCAATAATAAGCACGCTCGCCTTGTCACTGAATGCCGATGTTCGATTTCCAGGCCAAAAAACATTACATTATTCACTGTGGCAGAATACCCTTAGCGTAATGTAGGGGGAATTTTCTGAGCATTTCTGCCATATACGAGAAGTGGTGTCTTAAGACTCGTTGTTCAGACACGGCGATAAAAAGTAGGTTCTCTATCATTGAGATAATATGAATCTTGTCTTGTGCAGTTAATCCTGACTCTGTAAAATTCGAATAACTATAACATTTTCTTCTAAACTGAAAACAAATCCCATGTTTTAAATTTATTTTTTAAAATCATCTCATCCTGGCCATTCTTTATTCCTGTGTATGGAACACTCTTTGATTGCAATAATAACAACAATAACAGACATAGTCTTATTTTCTGCATCCGTATCTTTCAATTGACTTGACTTTAAGCTTATGAAATAATCATTGTTAGTTGACGTTGCCACTATCATCAGTCAGAATTCCCCTTCAGAATGTCCATTCGTTGGGTCAATCAAAATCCCCACATCACATATTCATACAAACCGCCGAGCATCATCATTATTATTGTTTGATCCTTTGTGATTCTTGGCCCAACTCCTGATCTCAAACAGTGGTGGTAGAGTGACTGTTACTGTCATAAGCACCAGCAGCACGGTATGCTGTAGTTTCCCAGCCGATTGCTCTCGTTCTTGTGACTTGTTGGATGGCTCATTCTTGTCTGTGTGTCTGTGTATATATTTCTTTTAAATGAATGCTTAAATTAAATTGTATATAATGACTTTGTATGTTGTTCGCTGCTGCTATACAAACAGGAAATAGTTTAAATTTTATATTATCAAAGTAAACATTGAGCGATCCATGGCTGCCACTGCACAAAGTCCAACTGGCAGTGGCAGGCAATGGCGGCTGTTGTCCGACCGGCCCGCCAGCCAGCCGTCCGGCAGTAATGTCTTGCTTTTTGAATGGTTTGATTTGTTGACTTTACTTTGATATGGCGCTGGCAGGCATTAGGCAGATTTCTTTTAATGATAATTTCTGATGACTTTAAGTGAAGGATTTGTTTTTTTCCTTTTTTTGCATTTCGTTTTCTAATCGAAAGCAGTTTTCATTTGCCGAGACTGTGGCTGACGATTTTAAAGGGATTTTGTTATGGATTTTGAAGGGGAGAGAGATTTTTGTGATGTCTGTCATTCTTTTTTTAGTTGTTATTCTAATTTCAACAATGTCAAGATATTTTTAGAGGGTTGAATGCTATTTTATTTTGTCAGATTTTTAATTTTATTTATGCGTTCCTCAGGGTTTTGGAATGCACTTCAAGTGTATAAAACTATATCTTCAAGGGAAGACACTATTTCCAGTAAAGAAACCTCCTTAGAAGGCTTCTATATAATAGAAGGCCTATTATATAGAAGCCTGCTATTATATAGAAGCCTTCTACGGAGGCCTTCTATTATATAGAAGCCTCCTAAGGAGGCCTTCTATTATATAGAAGCCTCCTAAGGAGGCCTTCTATTATATAGAAGCCTCCTAAGGAGGCCTTCTATTATATAGAAGCCTCCTAAGGAGGCCTTCTATTATATAGAAGCCTCCTAAGGAGGCCTTCTATTATATAGAAGCCTCCTAAGGAGGCCTTCTATTATATAGAAGCCTCCTAAGGAGGCCTTCTATTATATAGAAGCCTCCTAAGGAGGCCTTCTATTATATAGAAGCCCTCTCAGGAGGCCTTCTATTATATAGAAGCCTGCTAAGGAGGCCCTCTATTATATAGAAGCCTCCTAAGGATGTCTTCTATTTCAAAGAAGCCTCCTCAGGAGGCCTTCTATTTTATAGAGAAACCTCCTACGGAGGTCTTCTATTCTATAGAAACCTCCTACGGAGGTCTTCTATTCTATAGAAACCTCCTACGGAGGTCTTCTATTCTATAGAAACCTCCTACGGAGGTCTTCTATTCTATAGAAACCTCCTACGGAGGTCTTCTATTCTATAGAAACCTCCTACGGAGGTCTTCTATTCTATAGAAACCTCCTACGGAGGTCTTCTATTCTATAGAAACCTCCTACGGAGGTCTTCTATTCTATAGAAACCTCCTACGGAGGTCTTCTATTCTATAGAAACCTCCTACGGAGGTCTTCTATTCTATAGAAACCTCCTACGGAGGTCTTCTATTCTATAGAAACCTCCTACGGAGGTCTTCTATTCTATAGAAACCTCCTACGGAGGTCTTCTATTCTATGGAAACCTCCTACGGAGGTCTTCTATTCTATAGAAACCTCCTACGGAGGTCTTCTATTCTATGGAAACCTCCTACGGAGGTCTTCTATTCTATAGAAACCTCCTACGGAGGTCTTCTATTCTATAGAAACCTCCTACGGAGGTCTTCTATTCTATAGAAACCTCCTACGGAGGTCTTCTATTCTATAGAAACCTCCTACGGAGGTCTTCTATTCTATAGAAACCTCCTACGGAGGTCTTATATTCTATGGAAACCTCCTACGGAGGTCTTATATTCTATGGAAACCTCCTACGGAGGTCTTATATTCTATGGAAACCTCCTACGGACGTCTTCTATTCTATAGAAACCTCCTACGGAGGTCTTATATTCTATGGAAACCTCCTACGGACGTCTTCTATTCTATAGAAACCTCCTACGGAGGTCTTATATTCTATAGAAACCTCCTACGGACGTCTTCTATTCTATAGAAACCTCCTACGGAGGTCTTCTATTCTATAGAAACCTCCTACGGAGGTCTTCTATTCTATAGAAACCTCCTACGGAGGTCTTCTGTTCTATAGAAACCTCCTACGGAGGTCTTCTATTCTATAGAAACCTCCTACGGAGGTCTTCTATTCTATAGAAACCTCCTACGGAGGTCTTCTATTCTATAGAAACCTCCTACGGAGGTCTTCTATTCTATAGAAACCTCCTACGGAGGTCTTCTATTCTATAGAAACCTCCTACGGAGGTCTTCTATTCTATAGAAACCTCCTACGGAGGTCTTCTATTCTATAGAAACCTCCTACGGAGGTCTTCTATTCTATAGAAACCTCCTACGGAGGTCTTCTATTCTATAGAAACCTCCTACGGAGGTCTTCTATTCTATAGAAACCTCCTACGGAGGTCTTCTATTCTATAGAAACCTCCTACGGAGGTCTTCTATTCTATAGAAACCTCCTACGGAGGTCTTCTATTCTATAGAAACCTCCTACGGAGGTCTTCTATTCTATAGAAACCTCCTACGGAGGTCTTCTATTCTATAGAAACCTCCTACGGAGGTCTTCTATTCTATAGAAACCTCCTACGGAGGTCTTCTATTCTATAGAAACCTCCTACGGAGGTCTTCTATTCTATAGAAACCTCCTACGGAGGTCTTCTATTCTATAGAAACCTCCTACGGAGGTCTTCTATTCTATAGAAACCTCCTACGGAGGTCTTCTATTCTATAGAAACCTCCTACGGAGGTCTTCTATTCTATAGAAACCTCCTACGGAGGTCTTCTATTCTATAGAAACCTCCTACGGAGGTCTTCTATTCTATAGAAACCTCCAACGGAGGTGGTATTTGCTAAAATCACATAAGTGCATTTTCTTCACTTCTAATAACCCGAACGTTCCACGAGAAAACCGAATGATTCTCTTTTACATGCCTACCTTGTTTCATTGTTTCAAATGTTGAAGAACCGTTTCCAATTAATTTTGCTGAGCGTTTTTTTTTTTCATCAACACCGGTGAAACAATACGAGTAACCATGCCTTAAATTTGGTTTTTAGGTCAGTCGTTGTGCAAATTTTGCTATGTGCAACTTCTGATTTTCTTGGAGCAATGTGATTCTAAATTTCTTTTTTTTTAGATTTATGTATGTTCTATAAATATTTCCCTTATCAGATAACCTACTGCAGAATACGTTAAAATATTTTATTCTTATTACTAACAACAATGTGTGCAAAATGACGTTTATATTAGCCATCACCATTCTTGAATCACAGAAGATAGGAAATTTTCCACAAAAAACACTACGAGACACACACAAACACATCCAAACATGACCTTACTATATTTACTTCTTCCTTTTCTTTTTTAGTTTTTGGGAATTTTTCCCGTGGCATATAAAGATCTTATCAATTTATAACGGCATTTTTAACATTAACTTTAAGCCTAAATTGTAAGCCGTGCAAAAGACCAAAAAGAAAATCATGCGAAATGTTAAACTTTTTGGCTGACTGGGCATTCTGCACTAGGTTACGCAAACATATGCAAACTCTTTTTATGATCCTTTGTTTGAGTGAAACGTAGCAAAAAAAAAAAAAAAAAAAAAAACAAAAAGAATCTGCAAACAAAGAGTGCTTTAAGCCATCTAAGTGTTAAAGGAACAAAACACTTTATCTCACTACTCAACAGTTACTGGCACGCCAAATGCGTATATGAATGTTCCAAAGCAAAGGATGAATCGCTTTTTCTACTTCTTCTTCACTTCGTTTTTTTTTTTTCGTTTTTCTAAATGATAGTCATCAGTTAAGGTGTTGTTAAGAAATTTTAAGTTTTATATAATGCACGCCTGGTTAAGGCTAACAAAAAATCACAAAACAAAAAACACCTCAAAAAATGGAGCTTTAAAAGCAGCATCGTGACGTCATAATGTGTAACAATGTAAGCGAAACAAAAAAAATTATGCCAGGATTTTTACAGTGCAACAAAATGTAGCACACATAAATTTTATAACCTGAAAACAATTTTGTGAGTGGGGGTAGTGTGAAAAGGCAAGTGAATTTGAGCAACTTTAGTGAGCAGAGAGGTGTTTATAAGTCTATTTTTAGTTTCGCCTATAAGGCAAAGGTTCTGTACAGGGTCACCTAAGTACGTTATTCCTACGGAAAACTAAATAAAAAATAATTAAAAAGATTCAGTATACTTTGCCGAAAGTTAAAAACCCTCAACTTTAAAAGGAGTGGTGTATCAATATCTCCAATGACCTGATGGATTAAGAAGTTTCGATGATTTTAGGTGTATGTGGGGTTGGTATCACCACTGACAGATGCTGTCATCGCAGTCTTTGCGAATGAAATCCATAATCGGCTATATATATTTCAAGGGCAACAATTCGGCAGGCTTATCGAGGAAAGTATGGGGAATGAAATTATAGCATTGTAATAGAGACCACAAAAACACGTGAAGCATCAGTTCTTTTCTTCAACATTTTAAACAATTATTCAAAAAATCTGCGCAACAAGTCGAATAAAATACCACGAACATCTTCCTATTATCATCTCCTTCAGCACACCACACGACTTCATAACCTCATCAATCATGAGAAAAACCTGGATTAAACTGCAATTTTATGTCATAGGTGTATGAAGACCTAGTCCTATATATTTTGACATTTTGCGGTCCATATCTCGAGGCTTCATCTAGAAAAATAAAATGTTGTAATTTAAAAAGTGGTCTATAACTGGATTTAAGAGCAAAAGTGTCAACCTTTGGTGAAGTAGGCTGCTAAAGGTATGGAAAAACATAAGTCCATCTTGTAACTGGATATAATTTTGGGAGCCATTTCTTTGGGTAGTTGTCGTGCACATCAGCCATTTTAGTTAGTAGGATTTTTGAAACTTTTGGCCTATTATGTGAGGAAACTTGGACTTGCCAACGAACAAATGATGTCGTGGTAAACAGGAGCATAAGAACTATGTACCTTCGGTGAAAATTTCAACTATCCTCAAACAGCCTTGAGACTGCTGAAAAAATGTTGAACTTTTGTTACAGATCTGCCCGTTTTAGACAATCAATCAGCCAGTCACTCTTTTCGAAGTCATCGTCCTCGCAATTTCATTTTGTGACCGTAGAATTTTTTATAGCATTATGCCAGGAAAAATTTTAAGTTTTGTGACGGAAGGTACCCGGAAGAGTTCTCCAATACTGATTTTCTTGGAATTTGATTTCCGTGCGCAAAAAGTAATACGAATAACAAAATTTAGGCTAAATTGGATACTCAAATCGTAAGTTTGCTCTTCAGTAATTATACCCTCAGCATTTATGCTAACGAGGGTATATACACTTTCATACGTGCAAAATGTGCCTCATCGAAATAATGGTTTTCGACCCCAAGTATGTTTGACCGAAATGTGTTTCAGACAATTTGGGGTCGATTTAGCAATGTCCGTCCGTCTGTCTGTCTGGCTGGTGCGTACGATAACTCTCGAACGGATGAACCGATTTGGTCCAAAAATTGGCTTTCGTAATATTTTGTCCAAACTTAGTTTAAGTTCGAAGATGGGTTATACCGGTTCACTCCTTCCAGAACCTACCCACAAAATGGAAATGTTCGGAAATTTGTGCGCACGATAACTCTTGAAGGTCCATACTTTGCACAACGTGAAATTTCTACCAGACTTAGATGTGGTTCCAATATGGACTCAATCGGTCCATTCCTTCGGGTACCTCCCACACAACATTTCGGAAAAGATCAGTTTAGGACCTGTTAAGAAATCGCTTTGATTTTTGTTGTAGCGACTTGCATTCGCTGCCCCCCATATAACGGTATAAGCTTCATCAGGGGCAAGTCCATACTTCCTGAGAAAATAGCCTGAAATGTACAAAAAAGCCCTATGACACTATGTGTAGTGGTTGGAGCGCAAGATAACTCTCGGACGGATCTGCCGATTCGGTCCACAATTTATGCAAACATATTTCAAGTTGGAAGATAATTCATATCGGTCCACTCCTTCAGATACCTCTTCTCTCTTGATGGGAGTGATCGATTTGGTCCATACTTTACACTTCCTAATATACCTACCAGATATAGATCAAGTTCGAATATGGACTATATTTTTCCACTACATCCCTCACAAGATTTTGGATAAATTCACTTTAAGACCTACTCTCGAATCACTTTGATTTTTGTTGAAGCAACTTGCATTCGCTGCCTCAATTACGGCAGTAAAAGTTTTTTCAGGGGCAAGTCCATACTTCTTGAGAAAACAGCCCGAAAGTTGTAAAAACCCCCTATGGCACCATATGTAGTGGCTGGAGGGCTTGAACCGAATTTATTACCGAATATAGCTATATTATGTTTTTCGCAGGCTAGTGTGATATCGATATCTCCGCAAATTGTTGAGCTTTTATCCTATCTATACTTTAGTCGGCCAAAATTTTTAAAACCCCCCTAAATACATATTTTTTTGGGAATAAATGTATTTCAATCCACACAGGCTGAGGGTATATCTCTGTCGGCAAAGCCGACTGATACTTTTTTACATGTTTTATTTGATGTCAACAGCTTTTCTTTAGCTTTTGGACCATTATGGACCAAGAAGCATGGGCTTGCCCACGAAAAAGAATATATCCTAGTTAACAGGACCGCGAGGCCATGTCAATAAGATCTTCGAGCAGCCTTTACACTCTGAGGGAGTTACCCGATGGAGTTGTCCGATAAAGACCTTCTTTGAACATGATGAACGTGTGGAAGAAATTTGACGATGAGTCTGCCATGTCCGCCCATCTGTATGGCTGGCTGGTGCGCACGATACCTCTCGAACTGATCAACCAATGCGCTTCAAATGTTGGGTATCGTAATATTTTGTCCAAACTTAGTTAAAGTTCGATACTTCCCCCACAAAAGTTCGAAAATGTTGGCTAAACTGGTAAGTAACCGATTCGGTCATAACTTTGCTTACTTCCAGGCATAGATTACGTTTGAATTTGGACTAATCGGTATACTCCTTCGTTTACCTTCCACACAAAATTTGGAAAAAGTACAGTTAAACAGTCTCGGATAGTTTTGAATTTTTTTCGGGGGCAAATTCATAATTCCTGAGACAATGGTCCAAAATTTTCCAAAAAAAGTCTGTTGGGACCAACTAAACTGGGTGATAGTGCGTAGTACTCTCGAGGGAGAAACCGATTTGGTCAAAACGTTGTACATTGATATGATATAAGACTCCTTTGTCCCTCTGGACCTCCATCTCGGGATGTTCGTGTATAATCAAGACTACGAGGACTAACTTCTGTGAAAATTTTAAAACAATCTTCGAACATCCCTTAAATTGCACTTAGGCTAACATTTTGTGACGGGGATCCTCCAAGGTTATTGATTTATGGTTGAGAGAAATTTTAAGCTATTCCAAGGATGGACCAAGGCACCCAACACTCATTTTAGTATGTCGCCGTTGGAACTTTTACATCTTTTAGGCCGTCCGAGCCAAGGGCTTGTCCACAAACCAAATCAAATGACCACAATTACTGCATTCGGTGAACAACATTCGTCAAACAAACCCTTAACTTTGATACCCGAAGGAGTTGTCTGATATATATAACTTTTAAAAACTTGATAGAAGAAATATTATGATTGGAATACAGTCGTCCAAATCGGATACTCAATTCGCAATGGTGTCTATCAGGCATTTTAAATGGCAACGGCAGGGTTTTTGAGATACTATGAGATTATCTCAGTAGTTAAGTCAAAATTATATCATTGTAGTCAGAAACACAAGGACTACTTTCGGAAAAAATTTCCAAAACTATTCTCGAACAGCCCTTACAATACACTTAATCAAAATGTTTTTTCTTAACTTTTATGGGATATTACCTATTAATAAATCTTCGAACTTGATCATTGTTTGAAAGAAATAATACTATGTACAAAGTTTACTTCAAATCGCTTGCTCGCGTCGAAAATTATTGTATTAACCAAGCAATCATATAGACGCTAGTGGCTATATCCACTCCAAATTTTCTGAAATCGATTTGGTCTTTACATATAAGGGACCTTTTAAATGTTGAACAAAAGGACAGGAAAATTGCCAACATATTTGTTTAATGATAACGTTTTTTTTAGATAGATATATTGATATTGCATGCTTTTAGGCGAAATTTATTAAGAACATACCGGGCTATCATCAATACCAAACGAAATCGGCTGGCGCCTATTTATGTTACAGGAAAAATTAGAATTAAGTGACATGGCTGAGATCTTCGAGATTCTCACGAGATATATTTCTATATACATTTAAAAATATACTATATTTGTGATTTAAATGACGTGCATGGTGCATATTTTTAGGCGCAAAATAAAAACAATTGTTTGGCTATCTATTTTTTTGAAATGCTGTGAAAATACAACACAAGAATTTAGAATTTCTTAAAAGTGGGATACTAAGTACTTTGTCAATGGTTTTGAGCATTTATAAGCGTTTTAGATGCAATCGTTTGAATTCTTCTTCAATGTTTGGTTTATCGTTCGCCTTATATTAATGTTGATGCTTCACGTATTGTTTGGCTATAGGTTTTTCACGAAAAAAAAATCGATGTTATGATTTTTAATAATTTATTTTATTATCCAATGCTTCGATTGGACTTTCCAATCATTAGGGAATTAAATCTGTGGTTTTCTTGGAAAACGACATAAGTCGACTTATGTTAATTTTGAGTTATTAATGCCACAAAGTTGTACTTTTTGAGATCTTTCCATATCATTTTTCCGCTATTATTCATAGAAAACAACATTTAAAAATATACTATATTTGTGATTTAAATGACGTGCATGGTGCATATTTTTAGGCGCAAAATAAAAACAATTGTTGTAGATGCAATCTCAGTATAAATGTGTTATTTTCTGCAACAAATAAAACGCAAACGGAAAGATAAGTTTTTAAAAAAATTTAATAAAAATTAAATTTATAAAAAAGAACATTGGTGGCGTTTATTTAATTGGGATAGCTGTTACAATTTTGATTTTTCAAAATAGTCTGGCTTAATCCCTTTTGTTGTTTTAATATTTAAAACAACAAGTTTATTAGTGGAGAAGGTTTGGCATTGTTCGCCAAGGGGTAAGGCAAGGAAGACTAGTTTCGATCCACGCCACTGGATCTCATCAGTTCCCTTTGTTTCTTGTTTGTGGATATTCTCCACCGAAGTTATTTTTCAATAACTTCTTCAACAAGAAACTTTTTATATCCAAACATCAATCGTCAGCTCGAAGTATAAACGTAAACAAAGAAAAACCTTCAATGAGAAGTTTTTCTTTGGTAACCTAACACAACTCCGACGAAAGTGTTTACGAAACAAAGCAAACCTTCTTCCACTCGTATGTGTCGTTGATTTTTCAACAAATGCACATACCCAAATGCTGTTTGGTAGCTTATATACCAACAACACACAAAACCGTGCCAGTGTTTCTCAAATAGAACATTGGTGGAAACTAGTCTTCCCTGCCTTACCCCTTGGCGAACAATGCCAAACCTTCTCCACTAATAAACTTGTTGTTTTAAATATTAAAACAACAAAAGGGATTAAGCCAGACTATTTTGAAAAATCAAAATTGTAACAGCTATCCCAATTAAATAAACGCCACCAATGTTCTATTTGAGAAACACTGGCACGGTTTTGTGTGTTGTTGGTATATAAGCTACCAAACAGCATTTGGGTATGTGCATTTGTTGAAAAATCAACGACACATACGAGTGGAAGAAGGTTTGCTTTGTTTCGTAAACACTTTCGTCGGAGTTGTGTTAGGTTACCAAAGAAAAACTTCTCATTGAAGGTTTTTCTTTGTTTACGTTTATACTTCGAGCTGACGATTGATGTTTGGATATAAAAAGTTTCTTGTTGAAGAAGTTATTGAAAAATAACTTCGGTGGAGAATATCCACAAACAAGAAACAAAGGGAACTGATGAGATCCAGTGGCGTGGATCGAAACTAGTCTTCCTTGCCTTACCCCTTGGCGAACAATGCCAAACCTTCTCCACTAATAAACTTGTTGTTTTAAATATTAAAACAACAAAAGGGATTAAGCCAGACTATTTTGAAAAATCAATTTATAAAAAATTTAAAATTTTTTATTCCAAACGTTTATTTTTGATATACTCATCGACATATATCAAATATTACAAAAAATTATTGTTTTTGTCTCCTGAAAATTTTGATTTTTAGACTTATGTCGTTTTCCAAGAAAACCACAGAAATAAAGTTATCAATGATTTTAAAATTTCTTTTCACACAGTTTTACTTTTGAGACCATTTTGAAATTACCATTTGCATTTTATGATTCTGCCTCGTTTGCGAAACCGAAAAACGCCACCACCACTCCTTTGTTAAAGAAGCGACCAACATAGCATGCGCCAACATCAAACGCCACAACAACAAAAAACACTCCACCAACTTCAGCCTCATCACATCTCCTTATAGACCATTCAAAATAAGCTAAACAAATAACCATTGAAGTATTTAAAAAGCAACAACAACATTACCGAGGATTTTTATTAGCCAATGGGTAATGATGGCCATTTGGGTTGATGGCTGGCCAATTGGTTAAACTCGTCAAAACAATGATGAGTTACAGAAAAATGAAGAAGAAGAAAAAACTTCTTATCAGCCATACTTAAGATGGGGTTTTGGTGGATTTTGCAGATTTCCTTAATGTCGATTTTTTTGTATGGATGGGATGGGAATGCATCAATGGTAGTGATTGGGCTTGCGCCTACTTGGCGGCCATGGGTCTATGAGTGGTGGTTTTAGCAAAAAAATAAAAAAAACTTAAAGCAAATTGAATGGATGGATGACTGGCTGAATGATTGTTGGCTGGATGGAAGTTGGTTGGTCGGATGCCTGCCTGCCTGTTTAGCTCTGACTGTCTGTTGTTTGGTTAGATGGATGGATGAGTGTCAATAAATTTGATAAATGGCTGCTTAAGCTGTCATGCTCAACAGTTATGTGCCTATAAAATAACATCAACTTAAGCTTTATTATGGCATAAAGTAGCAGCATTTTCAGTTCTTCCTCCTTTTTTCGTTGTTGTTTCTTCTTATTGTTGCTTGTTATGCTTGGCTAAGCTTGGCAATTCATCTGCTTTTAAAATTCAATAAAAATGCAAAGCAAAAAAAGCAAAAACACAATTTGACACTTGTTTGTTGTTCGTGTTGTTGTTGTTGTTACTGGCAGCAAGTCAAGACCACTGCTGGCAAATAAAAACAATTACGTCTTTGTTAATTAGTTTGGCCAACTTATCTCTCGTCGTTGCCAACTTCAAACGGAATCTAAAAGGAACATTTGATATTTCATTTATATTAACGAGAAGAAGGAGAAACCGCCGCCTTAAAAATGCATTTTGAAAAATCGAAAAATCATGACAGCAGATACTGTCTGACTGACAGTGGGGACAGACAGACAACTTCTTAAGTTCTCCAACTCATTTGTTAAATAGTTTGTTCAGCAGAAAAAAAAATCGGGGGGAGCGGTCATCTAAACAGTTGAACTTTAAATAAGCGCAAAATCGTGATTCGTGCCACAAAGTAATGTATCACTTTGGTCCCCAAGAACCACAAAAAAACACACACATGTATAGTTAGATGTTGTGAGTTCTTGGCATTGCCAGCATTATTAGTAGTGGAGACATTTATCGTTTCACAGTAGTTGCAATTGGGGAATATTTTTTAGATAATTCAATAATTCAAATTCGCTATGACCCGACAATTGGTGTTTTTCATAGGGAAATATCTACTCAGCCTAGCTGAATAGTGTTTTCCATAGGAAAGCATCTATTCAGCCTGGCTGAATAGTGTTATCCATAGGAAAGCATCTATTCAGCCTGGCTGAATAGTGTTTTCCATAGGAAAGCATCTATTCAGCCTGGCTGAATAGTGTTTTCCATAGGAAAGCATCTATTCAGCCTGGCTGAATAGTGTTTTCCATAGGAAAGCATCTATTCAGCCTGGCTGAATAGTGTTTTCCATAGGAAAGCATCTATTCAGCCTGGCTGAATAGTGTTTTCCATAGGAAAGCATCTATTCAGCCTGGCTGAATAGTGTTTTCCATAGGAAAGCATCTATTCAGCCTGGCTGAATAGTGTTTTCCATAAAAAAGCATCTATTCAGCCTGGCTGAATAGTGTTTTCCATAAAAAAAGCCTCTATTCAGCCTGGCTGAATAGTGTTTTCCATAAAAAAAGCATCTATTCAGCCTGGCTGAATAGTGTTTTCCATAAAAAAAGCATCTATTCAGCCTGGCTGAATAGTGTTTTCCATAAAAAAAGCATCTATTCAGCCTGGCTGAATAGTGTTTTCCATAAAAAAAGCATCTATTCAGCCTGGCTGAATAGTGTTTTCCATAAAAAAAGCATCTATTCAGCCTGGCTGAATAGTGTTTTCCATAAAAAAAGCATCTATTCAGCCTGGCTGAATAGTGTTTTCCATAAAAAAAGCATCTATTCAGCCTGGCTAAATAGTGTTTTCCATAAAAAAAGCATCTATTCAGCCTGGCTGAATAGTGTTTTCCATAAAAAAAGCATCTATTCAGCCTGGCTGAATAGTGTTTTCCATAAAAAAAGCATCTATTCAGCCTGGCTGAATAGTGTTTTCCATAAAAAAAGCATCTATTCAGTCTGGCTGAATAGTGTTTTCCATAAAAAAGCATCTATTCAGCCTGGCTGAATAGTGTTTTCCATAAAAAAAGCATCTATTCAGCCTGGCTGAATAGTGTTTTCCATAAAAAAAACATCTATTCAGCCTGGCTGAATAGTGTTTTCCATAAAAAAAGCATCTATTCAGCCTGGCTGAATAGTGTTTTCCATAAAAAAAGCATCTATTCAGCCTGGCTGAATAGTGTTTTCCATAAAAAAAGCATATATTCAGCCTGGCTGAATAGTGTTTTCCATAAAAAAAGCATCTATTCAGCCTGGCTGAATAGTGTTTTCCATAAAAAAGCATCTATTCAGCCTGGCTGAATAGTGTTTTCCATAGGAAAGCATCTATTCAGCCTGGCTGAATAGTGTTTTCCATAGGAAAGCATCTATTCAGCCTGGCTGGATAGTGTTTTCCATAGGAAAGCATCTATTCAGCCTGGCTGAATAGTGTTTTCCATAGGAAAGCATCTATTCAGCCTGTGGTCGCGTATTTTTGTTTCCCAACGGGTATTCTGCACCCTCAAAGGTAGCAATTTCAAATGATACCCATTTCGAAAAAAGGAACAGAATTCATCCTAATATGTATTTTCCTTCGCGCCTGTCAATTCCTGAACCGCATTGCCTCCGACGTTTGGCCAAGGAGCTTCTTAGTTTGTTCTTAATATTTCTTGCATTTTAGCCACTGTGCATCCATCATTTATTATGGCAATCAGAAAACAGAACTTTTTTTGTTTGCCATTGGATTTTTGCATGTCATATGCAGCATGGATATACACGTACATACCGCCAGTCAGTCAGACATTCAGTGTTAAGATATGGCAGTTTAGTTGAAGTTTAAATGTTTGACCTTTTCTATTTGATTATAATTTGCATTTGTTAAGAACGACACAGACAAACCGACATCATGACACAGAACAACCATAAAAATCTCTCACTCCGCTTGACTTTTGCCAGGAAAATAGATGGTGACCACCAACACTAACACGACGACGTCGATGACGACTACGACCATTAAACTTGACTTGGTATGACATTCATACCACAACAACAACAACCAACAATCATAGAAAGACATGATTGCTGTCTTGTCAACGAATTTGGATACTCAGTTTTGTGTGTAACTATTATTGTTGTTATTGTTGCTGTATAAAACTTCCAATATTCAATTCAATTGTCAATTTGGCCATTTGAATCTTGCCGCAATTGTTGGTTGGTTGCCTTTTTTATTGATTTTTGCCACATTTTATGTTCAACTCATTATCCATCCATAAAACGCCAACAAAATGTTTTGTTTTAATCATTCCTCACCTGCTTTGAAGTTTATTTCGTTCGATTGTTGTGCTTATGAATATTTCAATAAAATTGCATTAACGAGCATCTCGCTCTGCTGCTGCTTCTGATGCCTTTTGCGCTTACCTTTGACTCGCCTGTCTTATTAATGTCAGCGAATGCATAAAAATTATGTTTATTTTGATGACTTACTATTTGAAAAAGTTCTTTTTTGTTTTGTTTTGCACTTTTTTATGATCCGTATTATGAATGCATAAAGTTACGAATAATGGCTTTACGCTTCCATGTTCCACAAAATTGCTTATATGATGGGTATTGTTTCGTTTTATAGAATCATTCTAGTATGCAAAATATTGCTGACTGTCTGTATGTGGGCATTTTCGACCTTTCGGAATGTAATAATGAATTTTATTTTGCTAATAATTAGCTCAATAAAAATGAAGAGGTTCGTACTTTGATGTAATTGAAAAGCGCTTGAGAAGAAATAAAAAATGTGCGATCAAAACGGTCATATAAGCTCAATCGAAAACAAAACTGCTCTTTAACTCTCAGCCATTAAGCGATCTATTCAATAGAAGCCTCCAATGGAGGCCTCCTATTCTATAGAAGCCTCCAATGTAGGCCTTCTATTCTATAGAAGCCTCCTACGGATATCTTCTATTCTATAGAAGCCACCTGCGGAGGTCTTCTATACTATAGAAGCCTCCTATGGAAGTCTTCTATTCTATAGAAGCCTCCTATGGAAGTCTTCTATTCTATAGAAGCCTCCTACGGAGGTCTTCTATTCTATAGATGCCTCCTACGGAGGTCTTCTATTCTATAGAAGACTCCTACGGAGGTCGTCTATTCTATAGATGCCTCCTACGGAGGCCTCCTATTCTATAGAAGCCTCCAATGGAGGCCTCCTATTCTATAGAAGCCTCCAATGGAGGCCTCCTATTCTATAGAAGCCTCCAATGTAGGCCTTCTATTCTATAGAAGCCTCCTACGGAGGTCTTCTATGGTATAGAAGCCTCCAACGGAGGTCTTCTATGGTATAGAAGCCTCCAACGGATATCTTCTATGGTATAGAAGCCTCCAACGGAGGTCTTCTATGGTATAGAAGCCTCCAACGGAGGTCTTCTATGGTATAGAAGCCTCCTACGGAGGTCTTCTATGGTATAGAAGCCTCCTACGGAGGTCTTCTATTCTATAGAAACCTCCAACGGAGGTCTTCTATGGTATAGAAGCCTCCAACGGAGGCCTTCTATTCTATAGAAGCCTCCTACGGAGGTCATCAATTCTATAGAAGCATCCTACGGAGGTCATCAATTCTATAGAAGCCTCCTACGGAGGCCATCTATTCTATAGAAGCCTCCTACGGAGGTCATCTATTCTATAGAAGCCTCCTACGGAGTTCTTCTATTCTATAGAAGCCTCCTACGGAGTTCTTCTATTCTATAGATGCCTCCTGCGGAGGTCTATTCTGTAGAAGCATGTTATGAAGGTTTTCTATTCTATAGAAGCCTCCTACGGAGGTCTTCTATTCTATAGAAGCCTCCTACGGAGGTCTTCTATTCTATAGAAGCCTCCTACGGAGGTCTTCTATTCTATAGAAGCCTCCTACGGAGGTCTTCTATTCTATAGAAGCCTCCTACGGAGGTCTTCTATTCTATAGAAGCCTCCTACGGAGGTCTTCTATTCTATAGAAGCCTCCTACGGAGGTCTTCTATTCTATAGAAGCCTCCTACGGAGGTCTTCTATTCTATAGAAGCCTCCTACGGAGGTCTTCTATTCTATAGAAGCCTCCTGCGGAGGTCTTCTATTCTATAGAAGCCACCTGCGGAGGTCTTCTATTCTATAGAAGCCTCCTACCGAGGTCTTCTATTCTATAGAAGCCTCCTACGGAGGCCTTCTATTTTATAGAAGCCTCCTACGGAGGCCTTCTATTCTATAGAAGCCTCCAACGGAGGCCTTCTATTCTATAGAAGCCTCCTACGGAGGCCTTCTATTCTATTGAAGCCTTCTACGGAGGCCTTCTATTCTATAGAAGCCTCCTACGGAGGCCTTCTATTCTATAGAAGCCTCCTACGGAGGCCTTCTATTCTATAGAAGCCTCCAACGGAGGCCTTCTATTCTATAGAAGCCTCCTACGGAGGCCTTCTATTCTATTGAAGCCTTCTACGGAGGCCTTCTATTCTATAGAAGCCTCCAATGGAGGTCTTCTATTCTATAGAAGCCTACAACTGAGGTCTTCTTTTCTATAGAAGCCTGAGGTCTACTGAGGTCTTCTATTCTATAGCAGCCTCCAACGGAGGTCTTTCATTCTATAGAAGCTTCCTACGGAGGTCTTCTATTCTATAGAAGCCTCCAACGGAGGTCTGCTATTCTATAGCAGCCTCCAACAGAGGTCTTCTATTCTATAGCAGCCTCCAACGGAGGTCTTCTATTCTATAGCAGCCTCCAATGGAGGTCTTCTATTCTATAGAAGCCTCCAATGGAGGTCTTCTATTCTATAGAAGCCTCCTATGGAGGTCTTCTATTCTATAGAAGCCTCCAATGGAGGTCTTCTATTCTATAGAAGCCTCCTATGGAGGCCTTCTATTCTATAGAAGCCTCCTACGGAGGTCTTCTATGGTATAGAAGCCTCCAACGGAGGTCTTCTATGGTATAGAAGCCTCCTACGGAGGTCTTCTATGGTATAGAAGCCTCCAACGAAGGTCTTCTATGGTATAGAAGCCTCCTACGGAGGTCTTCTATTCTATAGAAACCTCCAACGGAGGTCTTCTATGGTATAGAAGCCTCCAACGGAGGCCTTCTATTCTATAGAAGCCTCCTACGGAGGTCATCAATTCTATAGAAGCCTCCTACGGAGGTCATCAATTCTATAGAAGCCTCCTACGGAGGTCATCTATTCTATAGAAGCCTCCTACGGAGGTCATCTATTCTATAGAAGCCTCCTACGGAGTTCTTCTATTCTATAGAAGCCTCCTACGGAGTTCTTCTATTCTATAGATGCCTCCTGCGGAGGTCTATTCTGTAGAAGCATGTTATGAAGGTTTTCTATTCTATAGAAGCCTCCTACGGAGGCCTTCTATTCTATAGAAGCCTCCTACGGAGGCCTTCTATTCTATAGAAGCCTCCTACGGAGGCCTTCTATTCTATAGAAGCCTCCAACGGAGGCCTTCTATTCTATAGAAGCCTCCTACGGAGGCCTTCTATTCTATTGAAGCCTTCTACGGAGGCCTTCTATTCTATAGAAGCCTCCAATGGAGGTCTTCTATTCTATAGAAGCCTACAACTGAGGTCTTCTTTTCTATAGAAGCCTCCAATGGAGGTCTTCTATTCTATAGAAGCCTCCAATGGAGGTCTTCTATTCTATAGAAGCCTCCTATGGAGGTCTTCTATTCTATAGAAGCCTCCAATGGAGGTCTTCCATTCTATAGAAGCCTCCAACGGAGGTCTTCTATTCTATAGAAGCCTCCAACGGAGGTCTTCTATTCTATAGAAGCCTCCAACGGAGGTCTTCTATTCTATAGAAGCCTCCAACGGAGGTCTTCTATTCTATAGAAGCCTGAGGTCTACTGAGGTCTTCTATTCTATAGCAGCCTCCAACGGAGGTCTTTCATTCTATAGAAGCTTCCTACGGAGGTCTTCTATTCTATAGAAGCCTCCAACGGAGGTCTGCTATTCTATAGCAGCCTCCAACAGAGGTCTTCTATTCTATAGCAGCCTCCAACGGAGGTCTTCTATTCTATAGCAGCCTCCAATGGAGGTCTTCTATTCTATAGCAGCCTCCAACGGAGGTCTTCTATTCTATAGCAGCCTCCAACGGAGGTCTTCTATTCTATAGCAGCCTCCTACAGAGGTCTTCTATTCTATAGAAGCCCCCTACGGAGGTCTTCTATTTTATAGAAGCCTTCTACGGAGGTCTTCTATTCTATAGAAGCCTCCAACGGAGGTCTCCTTTTCTTTAGAACCCTCCTACGGTGGTCTTCTATTCTATAGAAGCCTCCTACGGTGGTCTTCTCTTCTATAGAAGCCTCCTGCGGTGGTCTTCTATTCTATAGAAGCCTCCTTCGGAGGTCGTCTATTCTATAGAAGCCTCCTTCGGAGGTCGTCTATTCTATAGAAGCCTCCTTCGGAGGTCGTCTATTCTGTAGAAGCCTCCTACGGTGGTCTTCTATTCTATAGAAGCCTCCTACGGTGGTCTTTTATTCTATAGAAGCCCCCTACGTAGGTATTCTGTTCTATTTTTTTTAGAATAGAAGTAGGATCCTTCATACTTCTCTTCTAAAAAAATTCAATTGTGACCAAGTAAAAGGGCTGGGCAGGATATGACATTGGTCCAACATTTTCGCAATGCAATTTTTCTCTCAAACGTAAACTCCTTCTTTGCCTCCCTAACAAAAGTTCAAATTATTGGCCTATTCATCGCAGGTAGTCCTTGTGACCTACTTTTACACGGACTGGACCATAAAAGAAGGTCCATTTAGCCGGGAAAAGAGGTTTGAAATTGCATATTTATATAAGAGCTGTCTCCCCTGTACCATCAGGAATGCTCGTGGGAAAGATTCTTTAGAAAATCCTTTATTCTGTCCACAAATCATTAACAAATCTCACAAAATACATTGTAACCAATTTCCCTTCCAAGGGTTTGCCATTCACCGAAAATTTAGCCGGATATATGACATTATTTTGGCAATTAAAATTTGATGTTCTTCTGTAGCAAACCAACAAAAAATAACATTACAGCACCTGTAGGCTGTTGTAACAACAACATCAGCAGCAACAACAACAGCAACATCAAACGATCAGTATACAATATGTAAGCCATGTAATAATAATGAGTATGTACCGGGCCATGTTACCTTTAATTAAGCATTCGTCGATCCATAAAGGAGGAGCGACAGGATGATGCCGCCGTATCGAGTGTTTTTGAGGGGCGGATGAAGTTGAAATAACCCAGCCAGCCATCCAGCCAGGGTATCATAAAACCGTCACTTTGTATTTTTACATTCACCTTTCAGGTATCATCTTTAATCATTTAATGTTTTCACAAAGTTGATGTTGATGTGTGTTGTCCGTCTGTCTGTCTGTCGGTTCGAATGTGTTGGTGGTGGATATCGATGTTGATGCCAATACAGTGATGCACTACACTCCAATGCAATGGAATATCTGGGATGGGTTGGGACGCGCAATAACTGTTGCAATGACGACTACCACGATGATGACGCTGCTGATGATGATGTTGCGGTAGTTTGTAATGTTTGCTTAAATTTCGGTTAACTGTTGACCGATTTTTTGTTGTTGCAGTTCTGTGTCAGTTCTCTGTATTTGCTTCATGGGAACATTATACTGTTTTGCACTGTGACAACAACAATAATAATCACATGTTTATAATACTGCAGTGCACCACAACTCCTTGTGATTTTATTTTGTGTTAAGCGCTCATTAATCAACTCCTTAATGGCTTTTCGAGGCCTGCCACTGAGTATTAATTGCTATTTTATTGGTTTATTAGAGCAGAGAAGAAGAGGAAGAATACCAGACCCTATACTAGAGTAAACAATCGCTCTAAAGCTGAACTTGAGCTTTTGTGACATGCGCTTTCTGTTGGGGTAACAACTTAGGTTTTGTTTTTTTTTCGTATTTCATCATTTGGTAATTTCCCCCTCTCCCATTGTGTGAGGCATACGGCTTCTTTTGTTGGTGGATGCCCCTAAAGAAAATTAATATTCCTGCATGAGCATTTGTTTGTTTTGTGTGATGTTGTTGTTTTTGGTTTTTTGTTTAGCCTGAAAACAGATACTTTAAATATTGTCATCTGATTTAAGTCACTTTTTTGACCGCACTCTCGTTGTGTGTGTGTGTTTGTGTGAGGTTTTATAGCCTTAATAACCTTGATGACGATAATGTTGATGATTATGCGCCTGTGATGCATTCACATAATGCAACTTGGGGTTTTTTCTCGGGTTATGTTGCAGTTTGGTCTTTTGTTTTGCTGGCTGGCTTTGCTAGTCATGGATATGCTGTACCAAAACAACAACAACAAAATGTAAGAAGACATGACGTTAATTTTAATAACGACCCCTTGCTTAGCTTAATATTGATGACTTTTAATTGTAATTCATTTATCAAAGGGTTATTTTCGAGGTGCGCTATTTTATGATGTTAATGGGAGTGATGTTTATAGAAATTTCTGGTTAAGGGTCAGTTTATTTTTGTAGCCGAACTAAGGATGGACTCTCAAGCGGCTCGTTGTCCTACACTAAATAGTATAATCTTCAAAACCGTATAGAGTATGCATGGATACTGAACGCAGACATCGTTTGGACCAACTTTATCAATCACTGTTATGTTTACCTTCATTTTCCTCAAACGTGGCGTAAGGTGAAGATCTGTGTGATTATGGATTTGCTATATTTTAAAACAACCGTAAAAATACGCCATTCGCCATTGACGATTGTAAACACGATGTTATCGTACATGGAAAGAAGCCTCCAACGGAGGTCTTCTATTCTGTAGAAGCCTCCAACGGAGGTCTTCTATTCTATAGTAGCCTCCAACGGAGGTCTTCTATTCTATAGAAGCCTCCAACGGAGGTCTTCTGCTCTATAGAATCCTCCAACGGAGGTCTTCTGCTCTATAGAAGCCTCCAACGGAGGTCTTCTATTCTATAGAAGCCTCCAACGGAGGTCTTCTATTCTATAGAAGCATCCAACGGAGGTCTTCTATTCTATAGAAGCCTCCAACGGAGGTCTTCTATTCTATAGAAACCTCCAACGGAGGTCTTCTATTCTATAGAAGCCTCCAACGGAGGTCTTCTATTCTATAGAAGCCTCCAACGGAGGTCTTCTATTCTATAGAAGCCTCCAACGGAGGTCTTCTATTCTATAGAAGCCTCCAACGGAGGTCTTCTATTCTATAGAAGCCTCCTACGGAGGTCTTCTATTTTGTAGAAGCCTCCTACGGAGGTCTGCTTTTCTATAGAAGCCTCTCATGGAGGTCTTCTATTCTATAGAAGCCTCCAACGGAGGTCTTCTATTCTATAGAAGCCTCCAACGGAGGTCTTCTATTCTATAGAAGCCTCCAACGGAGGTCTTCTATGGTGTATATGCCTCCAACGGAGGTCTTCTATGGTGTAGAAGTCTCCAACGGAGTTCTTCTATGGTGTAGAAGCCTTCAACGGAGGTCTTCTATGGTGTAGAAGCCTCCAACGGAGGTCTTCTATGGTGTAGAAACCTCCAACGGAGGTCTTCTATTCCATAGAAGCCTCCAACGGAGGTCTTCCATGGAGTAGAAGCCTCCAACGGAGGTCTTCTATTCTATAGAAGCCTCCAACGGAGGTCTGTAGATGCGTAGATGTGTAGATGCCTCCTACGGAGGTCTGCTTTTCTATAGAAGCCTCTCACGGAGGTCTTCTATTCTATATAAGCCTCCAACGGAGGTCTTCTATTCTATAGAAGCCTCCAACGGAGGTCTTCTATTCTATAGAAGCCTCCAACGGAGGTCTTCTATTCTATAGAAGCCTCCAACGGAGGTCTTCCATTCTACAGAAGCCTCCAACGGAGGTCTTCTATTCTATAGAAGCCTCCAACGGAGGTCTTCTATTCTATAGAAGCCTCGAACGGAGGTCTTCTATTCTATAGAAGCATCCAACGGAGGTCTTCTATTCTATAGAAGCCTCCAACGGAGATCTTCTATTCTATAGAAACCTCCAACGGGGGTATTCTATAGAAGCCTTCTACGGAGGTCTTCTATTCTATAGAAGCATCCAACGGAGGTCTTCTATTCTATAGAAGCCTCCAACGGAGGTCTTCTATTCTATAGAAGCCTCCAACGGAGGTCTTCTATTCTATAGAAGCCTCCAACGGAGGTCTTCTATTCTATAGAAGCCTCCAACGGAGGTCTTCTATTCTATAGAAGCCTCCAACGGAGGTCTTCTATTCTATAGAAGCCTCCAACGGAGGTCTTCTATTCTATAGAAGCCTCCAACGGAGGTCTTCTATTCTATAGAAGCCTCCAACGGAGGTCTTCTATTCTATAGAAGCCTCCAACGGAGGTCTTCTATTCTATAGAAGCCTCCAACGGAGGTCTTCTATTCTATAGAAGCCTCCAACGGAGGTCTTCTATTCTATAGAGGCCTCCTACGGAGGCATGCTATTCTATAGAAGCCTCTTACGGAGCTCTGCTATTCTATAGAAGCCTCCAACGGAGGTCTTCTATTCTATAGAAGCCTCCAACGGAGGTCTTCTATTCTACAGGAAACTTTTGCAGAAATTGAAAAAATGAAAAAAATATGCGGTTAACCACTGCAATGCGCGAGTTTTATAGGCACTTCTGTTTGCTTCAAGAGTCACAGCCTCCTACGGAGGCATGCTATTCTATAGAAGCCCACTACGGAGGCATGCATTTCTATAGAAGCCTCCTAAGGGGTCTGCTATTCTATAAAAGCCTCCTATGGAGGCATGCTATTCTATAGAACCCTCCTACGGAGGTCTGCTATTCTATAGAAGCCTCCTACGGAGGTCTGCTATTCTATAGAGGCCTCCAACGGAGGTCTTCTATGGGTAGAAGCCTCCAACGGAGGTCTTCTATTCTATAGAAGCCTCCAGCGGAGGTATTCTATGGTATGGAAGCCTCCAACGGAGGTCTTCTATGGTATAGAAACCTCCAACGAAGAAGACTCCAACGTATGTATTCTATGGTATAGAAGCCTCTAGCGGAGGTCTATGGATCATATGATCCTTTAGGTACCTCCCCCACAAAAGTTGAAAACTTTTCCCTAAAAAGGGGCGCTCTATAACACTCGAAGGCTCGTCCATACTTTGTGACATTGTTATATCTCTACGAGACATAATTGCTGTTCCAATGTGGAATCTATCGGTCCTCTATCGGTCCACTCCTTTGGGTACCTCCCACACAATTTCGGAAAAGTGCAGTTTATGACCTATTTTCGAATCGCTTTGATTTTTATACCCTCAGCCTTTAGGCTAAGGAGGGTATATACACTTTGATACGATGAAAATGTGCCTCATCGAAATAATGGTTTTAGACCCCAAGTATGTTTGGACGAAATGTGTTTCAGACAATTTTGAGTCGATCTAGCCATGTCCGTCCGTCTGTCTGTCTGTCTGTCCTGCTGGCTGGAGTGCACGATAACTCTCGGACGGATCAACCGATTCGGTTCAAATTTTGGCTTTCGTAATATTTTGCCCAAACTTAGTTTAAGTTCGAAGATGACCTACATCGGTCCACTCCTTCCGGTACCTCCCCCACAAAAGTTCGAAAATGTTCGGAAAGTTTGTGCGCACGATAACTCTTGAAGGGAGTGGCCGATTTGGTCCATACTTTGTATAGCGTAAACATTCTACCAGAGTAATATGAGGTTCCAATATGGTCTCAATAGGTCCACTCCTTCGGTTACCTCCCACACAAAATTTCGGAAAAGTTCAGTTTAGGGCCATCTCTCGAATCGCTCTGATTTTTGTTTTAGCAACTTGTATTCACTGCCCTCCATACGACGGTACAAGTTTTATCGGGGGCAAGTCCACACTTCCTGAGAAAATAGCCTGAAAGTTGCAAAAAATCCCTATGACACCGTGTGAGGTGGTTGGAGCCCAAGATAAATTTCGAACGGATCTGCCGATTTGTTCCAAAATATGGCCTTAGTAATATTTTGCCCAAACATAGTTTAAGTTTGAAGATATGCCATATTGCTCCACTCCTTAAGGTACCTCCCTCACCAAAAGTTCAAAAATGTTCGGAAAAATTGTTCGTACGGTAACTCTTGAAGGGAGTGGCCGAATTGGTCTATACTTTACACATCCTAATATATCTACCACATATAGATCAGGTTCAAATATGGACAATATTTGTCCACTCCATCCGGTACCTCCCACACAAAATTTCGGATAAGTTCACTTTATGACCAGCAATCGAATCACATTTTTGTTGAAGCAACTTGCATTTGCTGCCTCTATTACGATGGTAAAAGTTTTTTAGGGACAAGTCCATACTTCTTGAGCAAACCATATGTTGTGGCTGGATCCATTCCATTCAATGTCGATCCATTCATTTTAGTATCTCCTCCGCAAAACTTTTGATCTTTAATCCTAATCAACATTTTTGTCGGTTCAAATGCCCAAAATTTTTAAAACCCCCTAAATACATACGTATTTTGGGAAAAAATTGTTTCAATATACACAGGCTGAGGGTATATCTCTGTCGGCAAAGCTGACTGATACTTTTTTACTTGTTTTGTAACAATTTGTATTCGCTGCCTTCATTTCGACTGTACAATTTTTTTCATGGGCAAGTCCATATTTCCTGAGAAAATGGCCCAAAAGCTTTCGTAAAATGTTCTCAAAATTTTCTTTTCTTCTCCTTAGTATACCTCCACCACAAAAGTTCAATATTTTTGTTCAAGTGATTTCCAGAAATAAGGTCCACTTCCAAAATGGTACCTCCTTCTCAACATTTTTGTTTAAGTGATTTCCAGAAATAAGATTTCCAAAATGGTACCTCCTCCTCAATTCAAATCCATATTTTTGTTGGCAAGTTCATACGTCCAAAAAGAGCCACAAATTCTGAAATCTCTCTAAACACATAATTTTTAGGGAAAATGATCTTTGTTGTGTGGCAGCTTTTCGATCAGCACGCAGACGAAAGATTAACTCACACAGGCTGAGGGTGTATATCAGTCGGCAAAGCCGACTGATATTTTAACTTTATTTAATATACCCGAAGAGTTTGGTACCAAAAGAGGTTTCAGACAAGGAGAAAGCCTTTCGTGTGATCTCTTCAACATCCTGATGGAAAAGGTTATACGAGAGGCAAACGTCACAAGAAGTGGCACAATTTACACCAATAGTCACATGTTACTTGCTTATGCTTATGATATAGACATCATGGGCCGATCAGTGAAAGAAGTAACTGATACCTTTATGAAGGTCGAAGGAGAATCTGCTAAAGTGGATCTGGCGGTAAACGGTGAGAAGACCAAGTTGATGGTGTCGATGGGTCCATTGAGCTCGGGCCGACTGTGGAAGTTGGTTCCTATAATATTGAGGTAGTAAAAGACATTGTCTACCTCGGCACCTCCGTAAACACAAGAAACGACATCAGTTGTGAAATAAAAAAAAGAATTGTATTGGCTAACAGATGCTACTTTGGTTTAAGTAAGCAGTTTAAAAACAAAGCCACATCTCGTCAAACAAAAATAACGCTCTGCAAAACACTGATACTACCCGTGCTGATGTATGGCTCCGAAGCCTGGGTACTTGCGCAAGCAGGCATGGCAGTGCTTGGTGTGTTTGAGAGAAAAATTCTTCAAAAGATCTACGGACCAATTTGCGTTGACGGTGAATATCGACGTCGCATGAACCACGAACTGTATCTGCTATACAACGACATCAATATTGTTAAACGTATCGAGATGCAGCGATTGCGTTGGCTAGGCCATATCATAAGAATGAGCGATGATGAACCCGCTAAAAAGGCGTATAAATACGGACCGCTTGGCGGTGCACGCAGAATTGGCAGGCCAAGGAATAGATGGCGCAAACAAGTGGATGATGAGTTGAAAAGGCGCGGTATTCCAGAGTGCGAAGCAACAAATAGAGAGGAATGGAGATCTTGTCTTAGTTCGGCATATGGAACAAATGTTCTGTAATGGGCCAGCTAAGTAAGTAAGTAAGTTAATATACCCTGAGGTAAGATAAGAGTGGATATGGGTAAATGAGAGCGCTCAAAATATTCTAATGATTTTATGTATTTAAACTATTTTCAAAGTCGAGATTTTTAGTCACACGTCATTCGTTGTATATATTTTCTAGCATATGGCTCTGATGCGCTTTTCACAAAGTCCGTGTTTTTGTTTTTTTTTTCTTGTCCAATTGAAGTCCCTTTGTTTTAAAAAGTTTTTGGGGGATTATTTCCATAACTGAGGTGATGGAAAAATAAAAAAAATAAAGTTTAGTTTTTTTAAAGCTAATCAGAAATGTTAAATGACTTCCAAAATTTTGAAGTTATTTAAATTTCAATTTATAATGTTTTTACAGTGTTTTATTTAATTTTAAATATATGTTTTCCCCTATAAACCAACAAATGATGATTATGCCTATCATTTGAAATGTATTTTTTTCTTTTCAGGTAAGTTTTGTCTACTTCATATACAATTTTTTGGGCCCGAGCAAATTCACATCCGATAAATATTGCACAAATCCGTTGCTGAGTACGATGAGGTAAGTTAAAGAAAACAAATATCTGATAAAAATCTAAAATTTTAATATTTAATATTAGTTCCATTTATTTTATTTTTATATTTCTTTATTTTTTAAGAAGGACATTTACGTACATATTTTTCCTTTGATTATTTTGCTTACGATTTATAAAAATATTTCTGGCTTTAAATAATCTTAAAATTTCAATTTCATAAATGATCAATTTAAAAAAAATGAACCATTGTTTAAACCCTTTAACTAAGATTCAGTCATTGTAACGCCACCAACCAACCGCACCTACAACTTTGCCATAGATTTTGGTGGCCCTCTAAAAATTGTGGTGATATCAATTTGGTTTTGCTGTTTTTTTGTTTGGTTTTTACCCTGCCAACCTTTTTCCTCATGATGTCAAATTTCCTTGAAACAAAAATCCTCCAAAAAAGTTATTTTTTCTTCTTTGTTGGCTTGGATGATGACGACTCCCTGTGTATTATTAAATTGAATTTACTTTCACTTTTTCGCTGCATTGGTATTTTTATACCGTGACGTGATGCTCCGTGTTCGGTATCTTTTAACAATGTAATGCGGTTTTGTGATTGTGTTTTCTTTTTTTTTTGCAAAATGTAACTGTTTTAAGTTCAATTTCATGTTCCCAATTTTAAAAGGTGTTTGCTTCACGAAAAAAGGATTCGCTGTTTAGCCTTTTACCTCGGTGAGTGGTGTCAAAAACCAAAAGAAAAAAACCATAGCTTTACATGATGAAGTAACAGCAAAATAAATGGATGAATCTCTAGACAGACTGATAGTCTGACTGACATCTTCCCTGGGTTTGGATGGTTGATTGGCTGGCTAGCTGGGTCGATATGAAAATTAACTTTTGACTTGAGGCCTTGTAAATTTCATAAGAAATGTCTTATTGTCCACCATTGTGTTGCCTGTGTGTGTCTGTGTGCGGTATTGTGAAAAGCATTTTTCATTTAACTGTTTTCTTATGAAGCAACGACGATGATGATGACAACAACGACAACAATCATAATCAAGATTTATATTTGGTGTTGGAGATTGTTTTCTATAATTTTTGCCTCTTAAGCCTGAGCCTTATTTAGTCAAGTCTAGCTGTCTGCCGCTATGTCTATGATTTTTCTATCCCCCCATAAAAGTCTGCGTTTCTTGACACAATCTATGAAAGCATCGTCCGATTGGACCAGGCCAACCAATCGATCTGTGGCATGGCTTTATGCTGGCTAGCTGGCCTCCATCGAAGACAATGCGTACAACGCACAGCATCATCACAATCACCACCACCGCCAGCACCACCATGCTGCTGATAATGATGAATTTCTTTGCAACAAAAACACAAAACAAAACAATTGTAGTCTGTTTGTACAACCCAAACAGCCATATTTAGACATTCTTGGCATTATTCAGAAAAATACGTCTGAGGAGAAGAGCAAAAACAACAACAAAAAAGAGTTTTGTTGTGTTTAGGCCAAAACCATTTAGGATGAAAGTATGTTGCACAAATGGTTTGCAACACACTGCGGCGACATACCGTTGACACAACAGTACTTTGTTGTCAACCACGGCCGCTCAGCATCTCTCCGGCAGGCTGCTGGCTGGCATGCCTCCAACATGCCATCCCCATCATCATCTTGGTGGACTTGGTCGTCATTTGCGGGTCGATTGCATTGTTATCAAACTCAGCCAGCCAGCCACCACCACCATCATCATCAAAAGCTTTAAAAGGCATCATGGCAGCTTGCCTAGAAGGCTGGCAGTCCCAATCTAAACTGCCTCCCGTGCCGCCACTGCCTTACTGCAATCAATTGCTCTACAGTTTTGGGGTTCTTTGCTTAGTTTTGTTTTGGTTTTTGTTGTCCTCCTCTCGTTTTATCATTAAACCTTGTTCACATATGACTTTAAATGTCGAATCTTTCTGACTTGAGGCAGATCCATGGCACATAATGTTCACTCACACGCTTGCTCTACACGCTGCTGACATTCATTCATATGAAAACCCACAATAGCAACAACAATAATCAAAGAAACAAAAAAACACCAAACAGATTAAAGTGACAGCTTGCTGTGATTTCCCTGTAGTAAAGCTTAGTCGTTGTAGTCGTCGTCATGATCAGCCTCATCAGCCGAGACCAGCAAGTCCATCGATAGGACAACGAGACAGACAGACAGTCAACCAAACAAACAACTACAACTGAAAATTCACTTTATGCGACAAGTGTTTGTTTTGCTGTTGTTGTTTACCATATGGGCGGTGTGTGTCCAGTTATTTATTTTAAATTTTTTTTGTTTTGGTTTTTTTATCTCCACTCCTGGCCTACCATCATTGTAGCCTTTATTTTTTTTTGTTAAGGAATTCCTCAGATTGTTTTCGTAGATTTGATTTTCTTTTCCATCGTACACACTATTGTTGTTGTTGCTGTTTATAAGCTTAACTGTCATCAATGTTTGTTGTAAGCCAGAAAGGGGAAGATCTCAATCAGCATGAATCAATCCCCCCCTCATTGCATTCATATAAATTGACCATCACCACCACCGACCAATGAAACAATGGACGGTGTTTTGTTTCTTTTGAAGAAGACGATTTAGCTGATAAAAAGGGTGTATGTGTGCGTGTGTGAGATTGTATGTAAGGATTTTCAAAAAAAAAAAAAGTGAAAATAATTTTTGGTGAATTTTGTGAAATTTGAGACTTGTATGAGGAGAAATAAGGGGTAACATAAATTATATTAGACAAGTGTTCTATAGAAAAATTGCTATAGAAGAGAACTTTTCTAGGTTTTCTATAATTTTAGGCTTCTGTAGATAGGAGTTTTTCCATAGGTCTTCTAAAGATAGAGCTTCATATTTTGTAAATATTGAAGATCTTTTGTATGTATTTAACAGATAGAAGACTATCGTTGGGTCTTCTAAAAAGAGAATACCAACTAGAGAAGTCTGCACTTGTTTACATAGAGGACCTCATGTACATCTTCTGCAGCTCTTCTATAGATAGATAACTTTCCGTCTTCTATCTTCTATTAATATATCACCTTATGAGATAGGTCTGTCGATTTCTAAAAATAGAAGACCTTCTGTTGATCTTCTACAGATAGAAAAC
This sequence comes from Musca autumnalis, assembly GCF_047663935.1. Lineage (NCBI taxonomy): Eukaryota > Metazoa > Arthropoda > Insecta > Diptera > Muscidae > Musca > Musca autumnalis. The sequence goes on along the minus strand of NW_027412088.1, from coordinate 9,926,507 downwards.
CTTCTAAGGGACTTCAACAATGAGAGGACTTTCTGTAGACCTTCTACCGGTAAAAGACCTTCCGTGGGTATTTTATAGGCAAAAGACCTTCTCTATGTCATTTGTAGATAGATGTCCTTCTATTGGTGTTCTACAGGTAGAAGACCTGTTTTAGATCTTGTACAAATATAAGATCTTCTGTAGGTTTTCCACAGCTAAGAAATCTTCTACAGATAGACGACCCTTTGTAGGTCTGCAGATATAAGACCGTCTGTATGTTTTCTACAGATAGAAGATCTTCTGCTAGTATTCTACAGATAGAGGACCCTTCTGTTGGTCTTCTATATATAGAGGACCCTCTATAGGTCTTTTACGGTTACAGCACCTTCTGTAGGTCTTTTATAAATAAAGAACCTTTAGTAGTTCTTCTATAGATAGAGGACTATCTCCAGGTCTTCTATATATTAGACCTTTCGTTGGTGCTCTATAGATAAAAAACTAGTTAAATTCTTCTACAGGACGTTCTGCAGGTCGTCTATAGATAGTAGAGGACCTTCTGTAGGTCTTCTACAGATAGAAGACCGTCTGTAGGTCTTTTACAGATAGATCTGTAGGTAGAGGAGTTCATGTTCATCTTCTGTAGCTCTTCTATATATAGAGAACCTTCCGCCTTCTATCTTCTATTAATATATGACCTTATGAGATAGGTCTGTCAATCTTTTACAAATAGAAGACCTTCTGTTGATCTTCTACAGATAGAAGACCTTCTAAGGGGCTTCAACAGTGAGAGGACCTTCTGTGGGTCTTCTACAGGTCTTTTATAGGCAAAATACCTTCTCTATGTCATTTGTAGATAGAAGTCATTCTAATGGTGTTCTACAGGCAAAAGACCCTTTTAAGATCTTGTACAAATACAAGATCTTCTGTAGGTTTTCCACAGATAGTATATCTTCTACAGACAGACAACCCTTTGTAGGTCTGCAGATATAATACCGTCTGTATGTTTTCTACAGATAGAAGATCCCAGCAAAAATTCGGATCCATTAGTCATTACGTAACCCATTACAAAGTAATGTAAACAAGCTTCTTTTCCCATTACAAGTAATCTGAAAAGTAATGGGATACTTCTTAAAAAAATTACAAGGCAAACCTACTTACTTTGCTCCTCACTAAGTAATGAGGACGGTGGCACAGTGAGTGTGTCCGACTTAAATCTTAGGGTTGTGTGTTCAACGCTCACTGTCGGCACGCGAGTTTTTTTTTTTAATTAAAAAATAACAGTTCGTGGTGCACATGTGCACTGCACATTAAAGTTCTTAAGCAACCCTTAATGTTCGTGTGCGTGGCATAGTATGTAGTGTCTTTGGTTAGAAATCAGAGGGTTCGTGTGTTCAACTCGCACGGCGAGCGAAATAAAATAAAGTAAAATAAAAGTAAGAAGTGTGATGAAATTAAAAAAAAATCTCTACATTAACTGTTCTAAAAATAGAATTTTTTTCAACTTACTTTTCAACTTCTAGTGGCCACAGAATAACTAGTTATTCTAGTGGTCATAAAATAACTACAAACTGAGTGCGACATGCCCTTGTAAAAATAATGGGGAAGAAAGGGGGTTTGCGAGTAGTTAGGGCTGCCAAAAATCCCTTACAAAACCCATGATTTTGGGAGGACTTTTTTTGCTGGGATCTTCTGCTAGTATTCTACAAATAAAAGACTCTTCTGTTGGTCTTCTATATATAGAGGACTTTCTATAGGTCTTTTACGGATAAAGCACCTTCTGTATGTATTTTATTGATATAGAATCTTCAGTAGGTCTTCTATAGATAGAGGACTATACCTATATATATAAGACCTTCTGTTGGTGATCTATAGATAAAAAAGCTAGTTAAATTCTTCTACAGGACGTTCTGCAGGTCGTCTATAGATAGTAGAGGACCTTCTGTAGGTCTTCTACAGTAGAAGACCGTCTGTAGGTCTTCTGCAGATAGAAAACCGTCTGTAGGTAGAGGAGCTCATGTACATCTTCTATAGCTCTTCTATAGATAGAGCTGTCTTCTATCTTCTGTTAATATATGACCTTATCAGATAGGTCTGTCCATCTTTTACAAATAGAAGACCTTCTGTTGATCTTCTACAGATAGAAGACCTTTTAAGGGACTTCAACAGTGAGAGGACCTTCTGTCTTTTATAGGCAAAATACCTTCTCTATGCCATTTGTAGAAAGAAGCCCTTCTTTTGGTGTTCTAAAGGCAGAAGACCTGTTCAAGATCTTGTATAAATAAAAGATCTCCTTCCACAGATAAGAAATCTTCTACAGATAGACGACCCTTTGTAGGTCTGCAGATATAAGACCGTCTGTATGTTTTCTACAGATAGAAGATCTACTGCTAGTATTCCACCCTTCTGTTGGTCTTCTATATATATAGGTCTTTTACGGATAAAGCAACTTCTGTAGGTCTTTTATAGATAAAGAACCTTCAGTAGGTCTTCTATAGATAGAGGACTATCTGTAGATCTTCTATATATTAGACCTTCTATTGGTGCTCTAAAGATAAAAAACTAGTTAAATTCATCTACAGGACGTTCTGTAGGTCGTCTATAGATAGATGCCTTCTGTAGGACTTCTACAGACAGAAGAACTTTGGTAGATCGCCTATAAATTGGGGATTTTTCTTTAGTTCTTCTAGTTTGCAGACGTTCTGTAAATCTTCTATAGATAGAGGACCATCCGTAGGTCTACTATATATAGATGTCCTTCTGCAGGTCATTAATAAGTGCAGGACCTTCTAGGCGTCTTGAATAAACAGTGGACTTTCTGTAGATCATCCATAGGTAGAAGACCTTGTATAGTTCTTCTATAGGTGGTACCTTCTGCAAATCTTCCATAGGCCTTCCATTAGTCTTCTATAAGTAGAATATCCTCTGTAGGTCTTCTATAGATGGAAGTCCATTTGTAGCTCTTATAGTGAGATTACCTTCTGTAGATCTTTTGTAGATAGACGACCTTCTGCAGGTCTTCCATGAATACAGGACTTTCTTTCGGCCTTCTATACATATAGAGTACCTTTTGTAGGTCTTCTATGGATAGAGGATCTACGGAATATCCTTCGATATTATTAGGCCGTCTATAGATAGAGAACCAGACGTTCTGTAAATCTTCTAAAGATAGAGGACCATCCGTAGGTCTTCTATAGATATGTATACATATGTATGTCCTTCTGTAGGTCATTTATAAATGCAGGACCCTCTGGGCGTCTTGAATAAACAGTGGACTTTCTGTAGATCATCCATAGGTAGAATACCTTGTATAGTTCTTATATAGATAGTACCTTCTGCAAATCGTCCATAGATAGAATATATTCTGTAGGTTTTCTATAGATTGAGGGCCTTCTATTCGTCTTCTATAAATAGAATACCCTCTGTAGGTAATCTATAGATGGGGGTCCATTTGTAGCTCTTATAGAGAGATTACCTTCTTTTATGTATTTTGTAGATAGACGACCTTCTGTAGGTCTTCTATGAATACATGACTTTCTTTCGGCCTTCTGTTCATATAGAGGACCTTTTATAGGTCTCCTATGGGTAGAGGATCTACGGAATATCCGTCTTCCATGGATATATGACCTTCTAAAGGTCTTCTATAGATAAAGACATTCTGTAAGTCTTCTTTAGATGGAAAAATCTTCTTTAAGACTTCCTGAGATAGAATGAATAGAATACCCTCTGTAGGAGTATAACACATAAGAAAGTATCAGTCAGCTGTGCCAACAGAGATATACCCTCAACCTCGGGCCTAAAGAAAAGAAGCAAACACAATACTACCGATGTCTACCACCGTTTTGAAATTTTGGGGCAAATGACTCAGGCAGTATGGATTTTCTCCCGAAAAAAATTTTACCGTCGTATAATTCGAGGCTGTAAAAAATAATATTATGTACAACGTTTGAAACAAATCGATTTTTCCCCTCGACGGTTATCTTTCGCACCACCCCGTTTAATTGGCGCCGGCAGTCTTTATTTAGATTTTGGGTCATTATCTCAGGAAGTAGGAATTTGTCCCCGGAAACATTGAGCCGTGGTAAAAGGGTCCGCAAGAAGAACTTTTTGGAAAAAAATTTAAAAAAGATCACAGACGAGTCCTGCGCTCTTTTCAAACTTTGTGTGGGAGGTACTCGAAAGGGTGGTCCGATGTATTCAATATTCGAACATAATTCGAGACTGTAAGAAATAATATGATGTACAACCTTTGGACCAAGTCAATTGCTCCCCTCGAGGGTTATCTTATGTACTACTAGTTCAGTTGGTGCCGGCAGGTGTTTTTAGATTTTGGGCCATTTTCTCAGAAAGTATGGGTTTGGCCCCGAACAAAATTGCGCAGTCGTAATAGGACCCGCAAGAAAAACTTTATGAAAAAAATTCAAAAAGATCCGAGATGAGCTCCTAAAGTGAAATTTATCAAATTTTATGTGGGAGGTACCCGAAAGACGATACCAACCTGATACATGTCTAGATGAAATAATACGATGTGCAAAGATTGGACAAATCAAAAACTCCCTGCGAGAGTTATCTTGCGGATTTGCCATTTTAGTTAGACCATTATCTCAGGAAGTATGGACTTGCCCCCGAAAAAAAATTTACCGTCCTAAAGGGGGTCGCAAGGACAATCAGCTGAAAAAACATTCAAAACGATCTGAGAGGAGCTCTTAGCCTTCACATAGTCCGATTTTTGTATGGGAGGTACCAGAAGGGGTGGTATTCGAACTCGATCTATGCCTGGAAATAATATTATCATATACAAAGTTATGACCAATTCGATTACTCCGTTCGAGAGTTATCATGTGCACCATTTTAGCGATTTTTTTCAAACTTTTGTGGGGAGGTTCCTGATGCTGTGGACCGAAATGGCCCATCTTTGAACTTAAACTAAGTTTGGACAGAATATTAGAATGTCAAATTTTTTACTCAATCGGTAGCTTTTTTCATCGTGCGCAATAGGCATCCAAACAGACATACGAACGGACATGGCTAAATCGACACCAGTTTGTCCATACATACTTGAGGTCTAAACCCATTATTTCGATGAGGCATTAAAGTGTACATACCCCCCTTTAGGCTAAAGGCTGAGGATATAAAAAATAAACTTAGGCAGCGAATAGTTGGGTAGGTAATGATAGGACTCCAAATAGGAGGCAGTCACTTGAGTGTAATTACTTACTTTCATCATAACCATCTGAGACTTCTTGGGAAAGGGAAAATGTATGCTGAGTCCATGCTTAATTGGTATGTGACAAAAATGATCTTTTAGCCACTGGAAAGTCTGTGTCTCCTGTTGTTTATCATTGAACACTGACATAGTAGGACTCGATGGTACCTGTCTCCTCCTCCACCCCATCCTAATATAGTCTGTAGTAATCGGAATTGCTTTCATCCTACGACTTCTGCATGACTCTAACAGCAATTTTTAAGATGAAATGAAGAATTTCTTTGGCTCGATATAACGGACCAGATAAGCCTCAAAACTCTGCAACCGGATTCATTCTATCATTCGCGGACCGGTAAATATATGTATAAGATGTCGAGTATGTTGCTGAAGTGGCACATTGTGGATGTACAGATTTCACAAATATAATATTAGTAGACTGTCTCCGACAATGTTGCAGTGTCCCGGTACCCGACAAAAATTGAGTCCGTTCTTTAGCGGATTTCTATACACATGATAACAACATTGCATTTGATAAAGCAGGGGCCTAATTAAGACATTCGATTCGATCGAGAATTTGCTCGTGAATGAAAAAATCGAACTTTGAAAACCTGTGTGTCTCCAAAGAACATTAAGAAGGTAGATGGTAAAAAATTTGTTTATTTTAAAGTGAAAACTAAAAAACAAAATTATTAAGGAAAAAAATGTAAATATTTGTTGAAATCGTTGGGAGAGTGATGAAGTTAAGCCAATGGGGGAAACTCCAGACTTAGCAATCGTTGGGTAATAATTTCGGAATGAAGTTGTGCTAGAAAACTGCACGAAATTATTTATTTTTTGTAAAACTTTTTGACTATGTTGTAACAAATTGCTAATGCATATACCTTAGCAAAAATCATAGTTTGATTTTTTTCCATTCTCGAAAAAATACTCCATCGAATCGAATGTCGTAATTAGGGCCAGGATTTAAGTGCCAACAGTGTCCACCGGGCCGTCGAAAAACACCAATACAGGCCTCTCAGAACCATTTAAATTGCCCTATATCAGTTCAGGTACTTCCAAATAGGTAGACTTTATGTTTGGAAAAAACTTATTATTGGCGAACCTATTGTTGATAGTGTACCATAATAACTTAATGACAATTACTTGTGTGCCAGCACAAAAAGTTATTTGAGGTACGAGAAACCCTATCGAGGTCACGATGAATCTTTCCATTAGCCATGCTCTTGTATTCAATTTTATTTTTATGTTATGTTTTTGTGTTAACCAACTTTTCAAATAAAAACAAAAAACTTAAGACCCAAACTTGCTATTGCAATTGCCAACAAAAAAAGCCTACAACTCAACTCCTTTGAGGACTCTAACTTACACGTGTTATTTCCTTACAACATTTAACATGTTTTTTTTCTACATCGCAAACATCAGAAGAGTGAGCGGTGAAACGAAAGAAAGAAAAAAACTCAACTACAAAGCAAATAATTTCCAATGACCATGTATGTAATCAGGGTTGTGATTTGCCCCCACTTGGAAAATTCCATATTTATGGCAAATAACTGCAATATGCATTTCTTTATCAAATCAATTGGACATCAATGTAACATAAATTTGAACACATAAACGAACAATTACCGTTGCTTGTTGTTTTTTCTTCAGCACAGAGAGTGTTGGCCTTTTGGCAAAATCCAAAGAAAAAATCGACAACAACAACAGCATCACCACACCACAACTCCTAACTAGCCAAGACAAAAAGATAACCGCCAACTCAATACAAGGCAAAAATACGCAACAACAACAAAAAAAGAAGCAGAAGAAGAGAAAATCACAGTTTGATAGTGCTAAGGCATGGCAAGGCAAAAAAAAAACGCTGCAAACAAACAAAACAATGCTAAGGTGTTTGTCCAATTTTGTTGTCGATATTTTTTGCCAAAGTCCAAAAATCAACAAAAAAGAATTCCACAGCAAACACGCCTTTACAACGAAGAAAGCCAAAGAGAGCACATCCAACATGTGAAGAGCATCAAACCAAAAGATGATGCTGATGGCTGCTGGTGGCCTGGCTGCCTGCTTACCTGGCTGCATGTTAAGCAGGTGCAGCAGTTGCAAATCAAACCAACAGAAAGAATCTCTGTTTTAAGTGAAATATTTTTTTCATTTTTGGTGGTATGCTGCTTTGGTATGAAACTGATCTGTCTGTCTGTTGGTCAATGGACCACGCGTGCGCGTAAACCTGTGCGGTGAATTCGCCGCATGTTCGATCTGTGATCAGGGCATGTGCGGCGATCAAACAACCGATCGTGGCCAATCGAACCTCTTAGCCACAAACAACGAAGTGTTCAATGCACAGGTTGTGTATTGAGGCGCGCAAAGTGGTTTTCAGTTGTTAACGGCTCGCCACAAGGCTAACAACAACAAGCTGATCAGCTCTGTTCTGCGTTTTGGCTTTTTGGTATCTTTGGTCTACGAGTTTTGTTTTTCTTGTCTGTCTCTGGACCATTGTTGTTATTATTATTTGTGTTGTGTTTTTTTGTGTACTTCTGCTGTTATCAGTTTTGTTTTGGTCTCTTACAACGAGTTAGAAGTTAAGTGCAGTTGTATACTTTGGCTTTTTTTGTTTTGGTATGAATTTTTTTACTACGACAACAAAGACGTCGGAACATGAATTTCCAGTTGGCCAAAAATTAAAGAAATGTTTTTACTTAAGTGAATGTTTTTGAAATAAAATTATAATGGTTTTATAAATAAAGGAAACCATAAATATCTGCAGTTCTTAAGAATATACTTAATAAATTAAAAATAAACAAGTGTTTACCAAGAAAGAAGATTGCAAGAAAATATTGTTTTATGTGAAAGAAGAAAAAAAAGTGGAATAAAAACAAAAGTGACCCCCAAACACAACAAACATGTTTGAAAAATAAAACAAATTCTGATTGTATTTAAATACAAAATATACAAAAGTGCATTAAGTTTTGAAAACAAAAAATGTTTTAAAAAATATTTTAAGTGAAAAATACTGAAAACTTCAGTTCTTCCATAGTGCCTTAGCATCAGCAGTGCCTTTTCCAAAAAGGAATTAAAATTAACTACAACTTCCCAGCTTTAAACAAAAATGGATACCGCCAGCACATTTTCTATATCTTATGCAGATTGGTTAACAGAGCCACGGTAAATAATTGCATTTTTTGTTATTAAAAAAATATATAAAAAAAAAAAATAAACCCAACTCAAGTGTGTCAGAATTAAAAAAAAAATTGTAAAAATGTAATATCGCAAAAACAATAAAAATGTGATAAGATCAAAATATTCTTTAGGGAGGTAATAACACCCACTTTTCACACGGCGTATCAAAAACGTAGGGGGATTCTACATTTATCTCAAAGGAGTTATTTCTTACAGAATTTTGGGTTATCATTATTTATTCGCAATGTAAAACAAAAAACGCTGTTTATAGTTGTTATTTTTTTAACGGTGTGCCGTAGAAAAACAAAAGAGTTAAGACACAAACTTTGGTCCAAAGCTGTGCCTTTCTTATTGTTAGTTCTTTACTAGTGCTTTACTATTTTATTGAAATATAATTTTTTTGAATCACATTTTTTTCATACTATACTTCCAATACGACTTATTATAAATCTAACAGCCTGTTCATGTATGTCGATAAGAAAATGAATGCGCAAGAAAAACTACCAAATTTGAGTGTGTTTTTCAAATTTGTTTTTTGTTTTGAAGTAAAAGCAAAGGCAATAATATTTCAAAAACTTAAGTTTGGGTGTGTTTCATGCGCACACATTTTCGTTTCGAAATACATAAACTGGGGGTAAATCTTGTGTGTTTGTTGTTTATTTTTCAATCAAATGTCTTCTTGTATTTGGGACTAATATTCAAAGGGCAAGTATGCCAATCAAATTTGGAGTATATAATATATATAATCAAAATTAGAGTATAGAATGAGAGACATAGTGATGCGATTTAGACATCTATGTAACATCTAATCTGTTTGCGTCGTCAAAATATAGCTTTTGATTTAAAGAAGAAGAATTTAAAGAATCTCTTATGACCTTATATTCATTCACCTAGGGAATAGAAGGCTTGCTTTGAATGTACATAGTTGTAGTTGATTCGGTAGGTTAAAAGAAATTTAATGCCAAAAATAATTTTTATTGAAGATACAGAAATGATTTGAATTTAAAAGTCTTCTTGTTAATCATGTTTAGAAGTAAATTATTTGGATGACAAGAATAACATTTAAATTGTTTTATCAGTCAAAGTACTCTTACATTCCAGTAAAGGGAGACGTGTTTTGCATTGCGTCGCGTTTTCCCTCGAATGGTGTCAACTACTTTCTTGGGACATATTGGAAAATATATCTACCCAATAATCGAACCAAAATTGATATGACACTTAAACCAAGTCGGTCTATTGTGCTAAAACAAAAGATTCAAGACACAAACATTTTTAAAAAATTGAAAAAAAAACAGTTAAAGGCTCTTAAAGTAGAGATAGAATAGAATATGTTCGAGTCGATCAGACTAATATAGGCACAGATATGAGCCTTACTTAGGAAGGAAAAATTCATTACGATTTGTATGTAACATCGAAGTTTTAAAACCGATTTTCTCGAAATGACATTTTTGAAAGCGGTGTCCATTGTAGCTCGAAAACGGATAATCGGGTCTTCATATGCTTTTGTGAGATTATTATGCACATAAAAAAGCTTGCACTTAAGCAAGAGACTATTTAAAACAATGACGGATTTTTGGCGAATAAACTATCATATTTTTACTTAAAAGCGAAATTTTGAATTTGGCAGTATTTTGACCATATTTTTTAAAATTGATATTTTTAATTCCACTTCGTTTATGGACATGATTCTTAATGCATTTTCCGATTTTGATGCATTTTTTAAAAGAAATCTACCAAACTTTTTTAGAAGATTTGGTTTTCATCTGTAAGGTCACGCCTTGAGGTACTGTAGGTTTTTTTTCGTTGAAAAATATTGCACATTGTTTTTGCGGTTTGCGGTACCCACTGTAGCTTGAAAACTAATAAACCTATCAGCATACATATGTACCCCAAAAGGCGTGACCTTTCAAATGAAAACCAAATCTTCTAAAAAAGTATGGTAGATTTCTTGTAAAAAAATACATGAAGAAATATGTTTTTCGTGCTTAATAAGTGGCCATAACCCCTTAAGGGGTTAACCTCATTCGCGCAGCCCAAAAAATCGATTTTGTCTGCCAACCTTTTTTTATGTGAATTTGGCACATCTTGAACTACCTTTGGTAATTTAAAAAAAATGTGTTTTTGCAGTATCCGCCCTAACTCGAAAATGGCGGGATCGATCAGAGTTTGAGTTCTATAGGTGTTTAAAACCCCCATAGAGAAATGCTGGTCATAGTTCTGTAATATTTGAACTCTGTTTAACTTATCTACCAGTGGTGTCGTACTACGTTTGACTTGCCGTTCACATTCGGCTATAAAACAGTTGTTTCCCTCGTGGTGCCAAAGTGGTGCAATGGGTATTATGGAAACCTGGCACACAGAAGATCATGCGTGCGGATCTTAGGCAAGACGACATCAACATTTTTTTCCAGCATAAAGTCTACAATAAAGAAGCTACTATTTAGCAACCACAAAATCCAAAAATCTTTAGAAAACAAAAGACTTAAGACGCAAACTTAATTTCTTAATATTTATACCCTCCACCATATGGAGGGTATAATTAAATTTGTCATTCCGTTTGTAACACATCGAAATATTCGTCGGAGACCCTATAAAGTATATATATTATTGATCAGCATAAAATTCTATGTCGATTTAACCATGTCCGTCTGTCCGTCCGTCCGTCTGTCTGTTGACATCAAGATACAGCTCGCAATTTTAAAGATAGTGAGTCAATATTTGGTACAGAAGTTTTTATTACTTGCAGGATGGTTGGTATTGAAAATGGGATATATCGGTCCACGTTTTGATATAGCCCCCATAGAACGGTACCTCCCGATTTTCGTAATTTTGAAGGTTTTAGCTTCATTATCACACCGAAATGGCTGAAATTTGGTACTTAGTCTACGTTGGTGATATAAAACTTTCCCCCAGAACTTTGTCGGTATCGGTCCATGCCTTCATATAGCCCCCATAGAACGGTACCTCCCGATTTTCGGTATTTTGAACGTTGTGGCCTCAATATTCCACCGAAATGGCTGAAATTTGTTATTTAGACTTCTTTGGGGGTACTCAAACTTCCCCTTTAAATTTGTCGGTATAGGCCCACGTCTTAACATAGCCCCCCTGGAAAGGTACCTCCCGATTTTCCGTATTTTGAAGGTTGTGGCTTCATTATTCCACCAAAACGCCTGAAATTTGGTATTTAGTCTTCAATGTGATATAAAACTGTTCGCCAGAAATTTGTCTGTACAGGTCCACGCTTTCATATTGCCCCATTTCCCACTAAAATTCGTCGATATATTTCCACGTTTGGATATAGCCCCCTTAGAACGGTACCACCCGATTTTCGTAATACTGAAGATTGTGACGTCAATATCCCACCGAAATGGCTGAAATTCGTTATTTTCTCTTCCAAGAGTTATAAAATATTCCAGAAGAGTATTATCAGTATAGGTCCACGTCTTCCTATATCCCATAGAAGCGTACTTCTTGATTTTCAGTATTTTTTAAGTTTTAGCCACATTCTCTTACCGAATTATAGGAAATTTGGTATTTAGTCTTGTTTGAGTCTAAAAACTTTCCGTCAGAAATTTTTCGGTATTGATCGACGTTTTGAAATATCCCCCCATAGAACGGTGCCTCACATTGTTTTGTCCGAAATTGTTGAAATTTAGTATTAAGTCTTCTTCATACACGAAAGGAAACTAATTATTCCATTTTACTTCAATACAACTTGTGGTGGAGGGTATAACAAGTTCGGCCCGGCCGAACTTAACGCCGTTCTTACTTGTTCTACATTTACATTTGTTTGATAACTTAGCTCCCATCAAACCTTCCCATAAAAAGTTCGTTTAGCAAATAAAAGGTCTATATATACGAGGGCTACACGTTAACTTTCTGGTCTAACAATGAAAACGCAAATATTTTCCATCCATAAACCTTTTCCTTTTAAAGAAGGAATGTCTTTAAAGATTTGAGTCGGTATAGTTTAATGGAGTGATCATTTATTGGACTTTACTACGAGAGGAACTAGAATAGTTTCTGCCCTAATAATGAAAACGCGAATATTTTCCATCAAAGATAGTTTTATTGTTTTCTTAAGTAGTCTGCAGCATGCTTTATACACTTTTTCATGCGCTCAAACCAATTGTTGAATCACTTTTTTCCACTCCGATTGAGACACTTCCAAAACATGGGTTTTGAACGCTTCAACAGCATCTTCTGGCGATGAAACTCGTTTTTTGCTTGATTTGCTGGAATCAAATGACGTCATTGGATCCCCAATCAGGACTGTACGGCGGATGACCCATCAATTCCAAGTTTTGTCCGGTCAAACAGGCGCTGTTTTGAATTGATATATAGAACTCTCACTGTCATGATGCAGCATAACTCGTCTTCTCGTGTTCGTTGTTCAAATTTCTCAGGAGACTTCAGGCAAACAGATTGTAGTTGCCACTCAGAATTAACCGTCCTACATTTTTCAAGCCGCATAGTCGCCACACGGTCATTTAGCCGAAAAAAACATGCGAGCATTTGCTTCAAAGTGCTTTGTACATGAACAACTTCCCTTGGATTTGGCTCGCTCTCGAAGACCCACATGGTCGATTCGTGTTTTGTTTTGGGCTCCTAAGCATAAATCCGTCCTACATTTCTTAAGCAGTATAGTCGCCACACGATCAGTTTAGCCGAAGAATTAGGCGACCATTTGCTTCGAAGTGCTTCTTACATAAACCACTTTCGTTGGATATGGCTCGTCTTCGAAGACCCCCCACGGTCGATTAGTGTTTTGTTTCGGGCTCCTAAGCATAGATTAAAGATTCGTCGTGACGATCTTTAAAACGTGGTTTGAAGCACCGCGATCGTTTTTATTCACAATTTCTTTTCACCAATCCACAAGAGCTTTTTTTTGAGCAATTTTCAAAATTTTCTGGATCTAACGAGAAGAATCCGTTTTTGCGACCATGTGTTCATGCATTGTTAGTTGGTAGAAGAAATGTCCAAGGATGTCTCGATCTCACGGTATATGACATGGCGATCTTGCATTATCCGTTCAAGCACAGTATATTTTTTTTCTGGCACAACGGCCAATTATGGACGACCCTCACGACATTCGTTGGTTGCCGAGTCGAGTCGGCACGATTGAATTTATTTAACCAGTTTTTTATATTGCTATAGGATGGACCTTTATCGACATACAAAGATTTAATTTGATCGATATACTCTTTCCGTGATTATCCACGTCGAAAGTTGTGAAAAATGATCGGACGAAAATGTTCACAAGTAAATTCCATTTTTTGCAAAGTGATTTTTTTTTAAGTCACTGTAAAAATTACAACACATTGTCTTATGATAAACTGTCCTGAGTATGGTTAGGCTAAGAACTGTCAAATTCTCAAAAAAAAAAAAATAAATGGAAGTTTTCTTGCAGCCCTCGTAAACACCCTTTGGAAGACTTTAACAAAATCTAAAAATATATAATCATATTTTGACCAATCTCCTAAAAATTTGATTAGAAACCTGTAATCTTTGCAGTTTTAATACTGTCCTCCAAAAACTTTTTGGATTAGTAATCCCCAGTTAAATATTCTCCTTTTAATGAAATTTCACTTTTTTAACATTTCAAAGAAAATATAAAAACAAACAACAAAATTACCTTTGTATTGGTTAGGCCTTAAATGTTTAATTCATTTGTTGTTGTTTTTTCTTGGCTCTAATTCCCTTGGATCTTGGTTGGCCCCAGCAAATGATTACAAATGTAGATATTTCATTTTATTGGATTTAGTATCGATTTCAACAGATAGTCTGCTCCCAAAAAGTTGTTGTTGTTGGTTTCGGTTTTCGTTTGGTTTTCTTGTAACCTAAAAATGTAAATGAGTCCTAAATGACTTACAACACAAATAAGAAGATGACAAAAACACACACACAATGACATTTGTTTTTGTATTTGTATTAAATTAAAATTTGTTACTGATGCTGTCGGCCATTATCATCATTGTTGTTGTATTTCTGTGATAATCATCGTTGTTTTTTGGAGGGAATTAAATAAAATTAACATAATTCGTAATTAACATTAAGTGTTGGAGTCTCTCTTTTTTTGAATAGGCCTCTTGCATCGATGACGTCAATAAAAATGTAAATCAAATGTAAAAAAAAGTTCCCCCTTAATTAGAGTTTGTTGTTTGGAAAATTAGAAAATGAAGAAAATACTGCATCCAATGCTGTGGTGTTGCACTGCGCCTTACTATTAGACTGCGGTTGATTTAGTGATTTTTATTGGTAACACCTGCTGGGTGATTTAATTAAATCATTTACAAGAAAAAAAATAATGGTGAAAAATACAGTGATAAACAATATCTGCTCTAATTGAAAAATATATTGTTACAGTAAACGATTTCAGTTTTATTATTCTCAATACAACTGCTCCACTGAGGCAAAACAATGTTTTTAAATTTGAAAGTAAAAGGAAAAAATGTGTCATATTTTTAGAATACCATGGTCACAGTACTGGGCTCTTCTGAGGCGCTAGTCTGTAGTTTTTAACAAAACTCGATAATTTTTTTTTTGTATATTATAGTTGACCTTTGATCAGTATTATCTTCTTTCACTTATTGGGCTTGAGGTCAGAAAAATTGAAAAGTCAGAAAATTTGCATTTTTTTTCGATTTTGTTTTTTATTTCCAATATTTCGACTATAGCCGTTAGTCATCATCAGGGATTTTGTTTCACTTTAAAAGAACAAATTAACATTTTATTACATAAATGTATAAAAATGAATATATAACAATTATTACATTGGATTAAAAATTCGTCTTTAATGCGACCACTTGTCTCATCCTCCCCTGTTGACAAAGAATTTCCAACTAATACTTTCTGTGTTTGCGACCGCTTGTTTCATCCTCTCCTGTTGACAAAGAATTTCCAACTAATACTTTCTGTGGTTTTCTATTATGTTCCTGTAGATTTGAGCACAGTGCTCTGTATCTAATTTAAAGTTCATTCGATTTTCTGTTGACACATTGACAAAAAATATCTTCTTTTATAGTTGTTTTCTTGTGCTAAAATAGCAACATTTTTGATGTTCGGTGTGTGTCCTTTTAAACTAAGAGCTGCAAAAGCAGTTTTTTTTTTTGCTCCAAAAGTCGATAATTACACAAAAACTTGTTAAAAATGGTCAATCTTGTAGATTCATGCTTATGGGACAGAGATAATGTCAACATGTACTTTTCTTACAGTTACAATAAGATAATAAATTAATTAATTTTTGGAACAAGCTTAAGTTGTAACAAAGCTATTGAAACTAACCCCTGAAGTGAATCTGATTGCCTAATTAGAATATTTTTACTTGTAGTTCCTAACTAGGCGTTTACACACAGACAGTATTGGCAAGACAATAGCAAAGTTACCAACCATTTTCACCAATACATTCATAATTTTCTCTATACATATTTCAAAATGTATAAATGTATTTCTGAAAAAGGTTTGTACTTTTGCTATTGTCTTGCCAATACTGGCATTTGTAAATGCCGGGTAAAGTGCTGTCACAATTTCTCTCCATCTCTGCAAGAATCTTGCCAAGATTGTAGATGATTTATATTAATTAAAATACATTCATTCATAATTAATATGTAAAAATAATAACAATTAATATTCTTGACAATCAAATGATACAACTACAAATAGCTTTTGTTGTTAACTTTAGTTTAGTATCGACTCGCCACCACATCGCTGTTCTCCAACGCAAGGGGAACTACAAACAGAAAAAAATAATGCGCATCATTATCATAGCGCAAAAAAAATCTAACGCCATTTTTGTATAAATTAACATTTGTTAATGAGTCAAAATTCTCAGATTGTTCAATCAATAATCACAATGATTGTCACAGAGACTATAAAAAACCACCACACACCGACAACGGCGACGGACATAAAAATTCATAAAATACTGAAATTTAATACTTTTTCACAAATAAAAGATCAACAAACTACGCAATTTTTAATGTTAAAGTTTTTGGTTTATTTTTTTAATATATTCCGGAACTCTTTTTGGATGCTAAAAATTCTGAGATATAGTTCAACCAAAGAAGTTAGCCGACAAATTATTTTTATTATGTTGCGACCTCGAAATCGAAAATTTAACAAACAGTTTTTTTTTTAAATGGAATTATTAGAGCATTAAATCGAAAATCTCGTGATAACAATGATGCTTGGAAATAACAATGACGTTTAAAGCGACCTTCGCTGTTTATTTATTTTTTATTATATTATTTTTTTATATGGAATCTATGATCTTTTATTTCGAAAAGTAATTAATTCGGAAAAAATAATGTACTTAGATCCTGCAGAAAAAATTATTAAAGTTGGAAAAATATGTATTCTTGTACAAAACTGTGTAAATGTGTAAACAAACAGAACTATTGTAATAGTTTTTGAAGAATGTGTAGTATTTTATTAGGATACCATTTATGAATGGGTTAATGTTTTTCTTGGTCTTATCTCAAAATTAAAAATATTTGTTTTATTTATGACAGTGCCGAGGTAGATGAAGGGTTTATAGCCACTTGCAAGTTTTAAATTTATTTTATTGGCCCATTTTAAAGTACAGGTAGAACGTGCTGCAAAAAAAATGAGTCGATCCAGCGTTGCCAGTATTTTTAAGCCTATTTTCCCCAACTTCTCTAAAAGCTGTTCCCGGGCTCATTTTATCGCTTTGAAAACTTAGATTAAGCCTGTTTTTCTCATTTATAATTGGAGACATGGATGATTAATAAAGTTTAATTTCATCTTTTCTTATCAATCCAGAAATCATTTGTGCAGTTCAGTCCCCTTCAGCAGTTGAAATGATCGAAAAATGATATTTCAATTCAACCCATTGTTCTAGTACACTTTCAATTGCCGAACAGCATGATAACGCTTCAAATTATAACAACTGTGACAATTTAATATATGACGCATGTTATTTCAGATAATATTAAGAATTTCCCCGAAAATCCCCAAATATTTTTCACATTTCCCCAAAAATTCTACAATTCCCCAATTTGAATTATTTTTCCCCATTTCAGAAAAAAATCTCCCCCAAAACGCTGAGTCTATCGGACAAAAATTGGATGGGATATGAGCTTTTGTAGGGAAATATTTATTGTGTTTTGTAAAAACGTGTTTTTCTCGAAATGAAATTTTGGAGTGCGGTGTCCTCTGTAGTTCAGAAACGGGTGATTCGATCTTCATATGTTTTTGTGGGATTATTATACACAAACAAAAACTTTTCCTTAAGCGAGAGACCATTTCAATTTTTTAACGGAGTTTTGGCCAAAAAAACTATCGCAATTTTGTTATTGACAGTTCGCAAATCTTTAAAATGGGTATTTTTTAATTCCTTTTCGCATAAGGACAAGATTATAATAATAATTGTACCACAAACATCCCATACGGGACAAGTGAGACTTCTCTCATATCAATGAGTGCACCCCGATTCATATTAGCTCAATGATATGGGACCTACTGTTTATCGCCGAGTCCGAACGGCTGTCTGAAGACCCCACTTTGTAGAGAAGTTTTACATGGCTGAAATACTCAGTAAATGTCGCCAACATTACTGAGGGGTATTTTGCCACCGTTGAAAATGTTGATGTTGACTGGCCGGGGAATCGAACCCACGACCTTCAGCGTGCAAGGCAGGTGTGCATACCATTGCACCACGGTGGCACCCTAGGACAAGATTATTAGGTTCTTAATTATCTCACAAAAATATATGATGATTGGTTTATTCGTTTTCGTGCTACAGTGGACACCTCAAACTGCTTTAGTAAAAACAGTGTTTCGTAGACGGTCATTTATCAGAAAACTATGCAATATTTTTCAACGGAAAAAATTTCGAAGGTAGCTCCAATTTACAATTTCTTGTAAAAAATTTATGAAAAATGGATTTTTTGGTGCTCAATAAGTGGCCATAACCCCTGAAGTCATTGACTACCTCATCATTATAATTGTCGTCTTCCACTGTTGGTCTGAGTATAATGGGCAGGTCGCGATGTTAATGTTGCCACCCAAAAGGCTGTCACTTGTCTGAATTCCAACTTGGTTTTGAAAAGTTCAAAGAGGTTATTCCTTGTTTTTTTTTTTACAACTGATAGTGTTGTTGTTTTTAATGTTAAGATTTCCCAAAGAGGCCAAGCCAAGACATGGTTTGGAAAATCCCAATTAATCGTATTCACGGTGCTCTTGAAACAATTTTAAATGGAAGGTGCTTACACCTTGGAAGTTTTTGTGGATTCTGAAACTACAATGTTCATAGATGAGAAAAATAAAAAAAAAAATCGCCAGAGCCCTTTTTAAATAAATCTCGTTTTAAGTTGACATTTTTAGGGGTTGTTTAGGTTTTTACAATTTTGCTTAGAAACCGCAAGTCTTATCAAAATGGGACTAAAGAAAATGTTGTAGCTATGAAAATTCTCTACAAGATCGACTTTTATGGTATTTTCGTAGTTTTTAGCATTTTTGAGATATAGAAGTTCAAATTGGGACAATACACTGACTGTATCGCCCCTTTATAAAACAATGTCATGAAGGTTGCGCCTTAACTAACTTTTGATGAAAACCGCTTACACTAGGAAAGTTTTTGTGAATTCTGAAACAGCAGTGTTCATAGATGAGAAAAATTCAAAAACAAGAAAAAAATCGCTGTAGGGATTTTTCAAAAAATCGCCGTCAAAGTTCACATTTTTAGGTGTTTTTCAGGTTTTCACGATTTTGCTTGGAAACCGCAAGTCCAATCGAAATGGAGCTGAAGAAAATGTTGTAGCTGTGAAAATTCTCTAGAGGATTGACCTTTATCATTTGTTCCCAGCCTGTACCATTTTTGAGATAAAGAAGCTCAGTTTACATTTTTAGGTTTTTTTGTTAGGGTTTCGCGATTTTGCTTGAATAAGGTAAGTCTTATCGATATGGGACCTGAGAAAATCTTAAAGCGGTGAAAATTCTCTACAAGACTGGCTTAAGTAACTTATCCTAAGTTGTAAATTTTTTTTAGATATATAAGTTTAAGTTGGGAATTTGCAGTCATGACATTGTTTTATAAGGGGGCGATGCAGAATTGAATTTGAATTGTCCCAATTTGAACTTCTATATCTCAAAAACGGTAAAACCGACGGGAAATCCATAAAGGTCAATCTTGTAGAGCTACAACATTTTCTTAAGTCCCATTTTGATAGGACTTGCGGTTTCTAAGTAAAATCGTGAAAACCTAAACAACCCCTAAAAATGTCAACTTAAATCGCGATTTATTTAAAAAGCGCTACTGCGATTTTTTTTTTGTTTTTTGATTTTTCTCATCGATGAACATTGTAGTTTCAGAATCCGCAAAAACTTCCCAGGTGTAAGCACCCTCCATTTAAAATTGTTTCAAGAGCACCGTGAGAAAATTCGGAATGGTATGTCTATGGTTTCTGTTTGTAGGCCCTAGGCATACCTTATTTGGAGCTTATATATTTCATCACTGTCAAATTTTAAGAATATGATTTGTATATATCCCTTTTCGAGACAGATCAAGTTCAAAGATGATCTGCTATATCATAACTCGTTATGCCTTGCGAATAGAAGATTATGATTTTTAGAGGACAGGTATCCTCAAAAAGTAGTTTTAATAAAACTCGGTTGACTATTTTCGGAATTAGTAATGTTGCAATACGATAGCTACTAGAAAAGTTTCTGGCCTAATAATGAAAATATACAGCCGAACTTCTTTATAACATAGCACATGGGGACCAGCGAATTAGTATGTTATAAAGAAAATTGGTTATAGAGAAAATTCGTTATAGAGATATTATTTTGTATGAGAATTTCCAATCCAATTTCCAATTGCCTTCAAAACAACTCCGTTATAGAGAAGTATTCGTTACAGGGAAGTTCGTTATAGAGAAATTCGATTGTATCATCAAACGTAGTTTTATTATTTTCTAAAATATTCTCCAGCATGATTTATATATTTTGCATGCATTCAAACCAATTGCTGAAGCATTTTTTTCCACGCCGAATAATACACCTCCAAAACATGATTTTCGAACGCTTCAACAGAATCTTTTGGCGACAAAAATCGTTGACCTCGCATTTTTTCTTGGTGTGCGGTACTCAATGAAATATGTGGCTGCCAAGTCAGGGCTGTACGACGAATGACCTAAAAACTAGTTTCAATAAAATATGGGCTTATACGTTTGACACGCGTTCAAGCCAATTGTTGAAGCACTTTTTCCACTCGGATTGAGACTCCTTCAAAACATGGTTTTTGAACGATTCAACAGCATCTTCTGGCGACGAAAATCGTTGATCACGCCTTTTTTTTGTGATGTGCGGTTCTAAAAAGAAGTCATTGGGTGTCAAATCAGGACTGTACGGCGAATGGCCCATCAATTCCACGTTTTGTACGGTTAAAAAGTCGCTAGTTCGAATCGATGTGTGAGAGCTCCCATTGTCATGGTACACAATGATACGTCTTCTCTTGTTCGTTTTTTCGAATTTCTCCAACGAATTCAGGCAAGCAAATTGTGGTGTACCACTCAAAACGTTGCTCCAGCGGAATAGTCGCCGCATGTCTAGTTTTGCCGAAGAAACAGGCAACCATTTGCCTTGTAATGCTTCTTCCATGAATAACTTTCGTTGGATTTGGCTCGTCTTCAAAGACCCACACGGTTAAATGCTGTTTTGTGTGGGGCTCATACGCATATATCCATAATTTGGCACCTGTGACGATATTATAAACGTCGTTTGAAGCACCGCGATCATTTTTATTCACTACGTCTTTGCACCAATCCACAAGAGCCTTTTTTGAGCAATTTTCCAATTTTGTTGGATCTGACGAGAAGATTCCATTTTTGTTCATGCAATGTCAAATGTTAGTTGGTAGAAAAAATTTCCAAGGATGCCTCTATCTCACAGTATATAACATGACGATATTGCATTATCCGCTCACACGTGGCTTAATTTTTTCTGGCACAAGAGCCGATTTCGGGTGACCTTCACGACCTTATTTTTTTTGGCGAGTGTCGGCACGATTGAATTCATTAAACCAAATATTCATAGTGCTATAGGATGGATCTTTATCCACGTACATAGATTTAATTTCATCGATGCACTCTTCCGTTAGTGATCGGACGAAAATGTTCAGAAGAAAATTTAATAAATTCTCTTTCGAGTTGAGCTGTTTAGAACTAAGAGATACATTGAAAAAATAGGAGTCTACCGAAGTCCCACGCATCCAACCATTATGCTACATTTCACGGGTGGTTAGGCCGATCTTCAGGCATATTAGGATGTTGTTTTCGCGGCAGACAAATGCAAAGCTTGGTTTGGAGTTGCAATTAACTGACATAATTTCGCATATACATTTATCTAATGAATTGCGTATGTACTAGTTACCGAGCTTTGCCTTTGTATGCCACAAAAACAACATCCTAATATGCCTGAAGATCGGCCTTACCACCCGTGAAACGTAGCATAATGGTTGGATGCGTGGGACTTCGGTAGACTCCTATTTTTTTCAATGTATACGTTAAGGCTAAAAACTGCCAAACTATCCAAAAAAATTAAAATGTCGACTGGCAATATGCGGTGTTGCCTAGGCTAGAAAGTTTTCCTACATCCCTGGTAAAAAATGACTATAAAATCTTCCGGACTCCTCTGGTATATTTGTGGGAAAATATTAATTTTTAGATGCATTTTCAGAACGATTTTTCAATAATTCCTTAGTTAGTGTCCTAGGCGTGTCAAAAATCTAAACAAATCTAATAGAATGTTTGCATAATTTTAAAGTCTTGACTTCTCTCGAAACGCAACATTTTAATTTGCTGTCTTATAGTCATTCAGTTACCTACACAATGTCCTTCCAAATGAAACAAACATGTACAGATATACTTCCATTAACATCTAGGAAATCCATTTTCATTCATTTTCAATGGGTGCATGTGATTTGACCTTGTCTTAAATTAAATGCCATAGTTTCTTTCTTTCATCTTCAAATAAATGATGTAGAAAATTGTAATTTTTTTCTTCGTCTTCTTCTGTTCTCTGGCGCAGCTAATTATGTGTTACTTTTTTTTTCTTCTTTCTTCAAAAACCTAGCATCACTAATTACATACGTTGCAGATAATGAACAGTTAAAAATAAGAATTCCTAAACCATTTTCGTTGATTTCCAAGGGGTCGGTCGAATGCATTCGGCCATCCTTTTTTTGTTTCGTTCAAAACTTCCAAGTGATTATTTCACGCAATGCATGTCGGTCGGCCTATCTATCTGCTGCTGCCTGTCCGTTTGCCCTTCACCTATATAATTAATGACCAAAGCTTCATCGATAATCCTTTACATCTGGACAT
Source organism: Musca autumnalis (assembly GCF_047663935.1). NCBI lineage: Eukaryota > Metazoa > Arthropoda > Insecta > Diptera > Muscidae > Musca > Musca autumnalis. Next base: position 9,903,809 of record NW_027412088.1, on the reverse strand, counting down.
TCGTTCACTTTTCGTCAGACAAACACATACAAAGACACTCACGCACGCACGCATGCGTTAGATTAGAGAAACACACCAAATAAATGAAAACCCTTTATGCGCCGCAGCAAAGCAAAGCAATTTAGTTATCGCCGCCGTTCACTGTTTGCTTTCCCACAAAAGGTGGTAGCAGCAATAGAAGAGATTTTTAGGGCGTATTTGATGGTTTTTGGTAAGGGGTTGAATTCCCCCACCAAAAAAAGGGTTAAATGGACAGAACCTAAAGGATATGTGTTATTATAATTTTTGTTTTATTTTTTAGCGGCGGACATTAGCTCTCTAGAAGAAATCCTCCTGGCCATTTGTCTATTGAATATGCAAATTTTGTTCGTCGGTTTTTTGGAAAACAAATAAAAACAAAATTTTTCATTTTGTTGGCTGGTAAACTGATTGCGTTGGTCATAAATCTTTGTCTTTCGGGAATGATGGCACATGATGTGTGCTCGTAGTTTCAAGGTTTTCTTGGGTTATGTGATTACAGCATTGCTGCTACCACCACTACCCACCCTTGTGGCGGTCAATATTGACCTTTTGGGTCAGTTTACTAATGATGTTTTATGATAAATTTTGATGTTTACTTTTTTGTTGTTGTTATTTTGGCTTGGATTTTTTCACTAACAAACAGCTGTGATAATCGTAAAAAATCCCTTTTATTAAGTTTATGCTGTTAATTATCAAAAAGCAGTGCCTTCATACATGTAGATATGGATAGACATGGGTACATGTATGAAATGTCCAAATTGTCTATTCAAATTTTTTGTGGAAAAAAAGCTTTCTTTAATTATTTGCAGCAGTATGGAGTTTCATATGTTTTTAGTTGTCTTTTTTTAGAAATTTGAAGTGACCAATACCTTTTTCATTAAAGTTTAACATTAAATTAATGAAATGAATAGTATTTTTAATTGGAATGAAATTTACGTGAATTTATGTGTCTGCTTAATAATGAAGAATGGGGTTTTAATGCAAAGGTAGTTGATTATAAGACAACATTACTGACTTTTAGCGAGAAATATCCTCAAAACAATTGTTTCCATAAAACTTAGGGTAGCTCTTTTCAGATATGTTAGATATGTTACAATATCTCTCAGCCATGCGAATCTCTAAAAATATAACTCAGTGGCCTATGCTCAGTATACTCAAAACTGTGATTCCCTCAGAATCGATCATGAATCTTTGATACAATGCGATTCTATAAATTATTTTGACGTTACCGACAAAAATATGTAAAATGAAATTGCTTATACGAGGAGAACTAGAAAAGTTTCTGTTCTAACAATGAAAACACGAATATTTATCATCAAAAAGGGTTTTATTGATTTTCAAAGTATTCTTTTCATGCACTCAAACCAATTGTTGAAACACTTTTTCCTCTCCGATTAAAACACCTTCAAAACATGGTTTTTGAACGCTTCAACAGCATCTTCTGGCGACGAAAATCGTTGACCACGTACATAATTGGGTTCCAAGTCAGGGTTGTAAGGCGAGTGACCCATCAATTCCACGTTTTGTCCGGTCAAAGAGGCTCTGGTTTGAATCGATGTGTGAGAACTCACATTGTCTTGGTGCACAATGATTCGTCTTTTTTTGTTCATTTTTCGAATTTCTCTGGAGACTTCAGGCAAAAAAAAATTGTGTTGTACCACTCAGAATTAACCGCCCTTCGTTCATCGAGCCGTATAGTCGCCACAAGCTCAGGTTAGCCGAAGAAAAAGGCGACGATTTTCTTCGAAATGCTTCTTCCATGGGCGGCTTACGTTGTATTTGGCACGCCTTCGAAGACCCCCACGGTCGATTGCTGTTTTTGTCTCGGGCTCATATGCATATATCCCAGATTAGTCGTCTGTGGCGATCTTTTAAACGTCGTTTGAAGCACCGCAATCGTATTTATTCACAATATCTTTGCACAAATCGACAAGAGCCTTTTTTGAGCGATTGTCAAATTTTGAGGCCAAGTGTTCATGCAATATCTAATATTCGTTGATGAAACAAATGCCAAAGGATGTCTCTATCTTACGGTATATAACATGGCGATCTTACATTATCCGTTCATACACGGCGTATTGAATTGGCCACGGTTGAATTCATTAAACCAGTTTTTCATAGAGCTAGATAAAGAGAAGATGGATAAAGGCATTAATAACTTAAGAATTGTAGTTGTTAGCTTCCGTAGTTTGGGCCTGCCGCAAGTCGTGAACCTTGATATCATCAACTTGGTATTTTCTTTCTTGAGTTTTTCGAATGTACCAGTTACTTCTTCCAGTGTCGTCATACGTCAATTTCTATATGAGTTACAATATAATTGGAAGGTACTGATTGTTATAACAGTAGTCTCCGCATGTTTCCTAGGAGGGATTCGTGAGAAATGTTTTTATTCCCTACACCACTTTGTGGGGGTTTTTAACGCATCGAAATAATGGTCGTAGACTCATGCTTATATATACCAAAATAAATGTCTCGAAGAGCTGACTCGATCTGGCTATGTATATATGTCCGCCCATCCATCTAAGCCCAGGTCGCATTTTTGATCACGAAATTTTGGGGGTTTATGTGGGATCTGTAAGGGAAGAAGCCTATTGATTTTGGTGACAGTCAGATCATATTCAAGGGTCGGAATGGGAAAAACATATGTGGAGGAAAAGACAATGATTATTCTAATATATCCATTTCAATTAAGAGTATTTCAAAAGCAAAACCTGATAATAAAAGGGGAAAACATCGCCTTTACAATGATGGGTTGGCGTAGGTGATCAAATGACGGAGATAACGTAATAGTCGGTTATACATCCCATTTTCCATTTTTTGTAATCACGCAATTTTGATCGGATCATCACAACATATTGTGGTTTGTGGGGGTCCCAGAGAGGAGGACGCCTATTGAGTTTGGTGATGGTCGGAAAATATTCAGGGGTCGGAATGCAAAAACATATGTGGAGAAAACTTCCAAATTTTATACTTATACCAATATATCTGCTTTTATTTGGGGTATGTATTCCAAAAGAAAAACCCGCCAATAGAAGAAAAAGAGATAGTCGGTAATACATCCCATTTTCCATTTATTGATTTGAATTATAATGCCGAATATCCCAGTTTTGCACCCACGTAGCCAAGGGCGGCCCAGGCTTTTTATTGTTTTGCTTTAGTTAGCCTTAATATTGCCCTAAAAGATGTTTACCCGTGAAAAGGTTATGCAGAGGGTAGTGGTGTGGGGTATTACATAGTCGGCCCCGTCCCGACTATAGCCTTTGCTCACTTGTTATTTTTCTGTTTCTTCTTCAAAGGCGCAAATCAAGTTATTTCTATAAGCAAGTGGCATTTGTCCTTTTGTGTATCCTTTCGTGTTTCCTTCTCGAGCAGGATGTTAAAAAGATCACAAGAAGTCTTCTCATGGATTTCACGTATGGCGATAACTGGTACAGGGTGGATTTGCCAGAACTAAAGTTTGCTAATATGGCGGTTCTAACTACGTGGTCAATGTACCTTAATAGCGCTTCAACTTCGGTTACTTTCGACGGGCAGTATGAGAATATATAGCTTTCTTCTTTATCGGAGGCATACAACCACTCTTGCTGACTCTTGCTGATTTGTTATCCTTTAGCCGGTTTAATGCCTTCTTGACCTCATTCAGGCTGTTTGGGAAGAGTGCTCTCCCCATATTCTGAGCAAGATTATCTTGCACGTCTCCTCAGGAAGATAAGCCTACAACAGAATATTTCACTCTTTGGTAGATTTCCGCACTCTAGTAAATCCTGTTTTTCTTGCGTAAAGACGTTTCTCATCCCTCTACACCATTCTTGTGTTGCGTATTTCGCTATTTTCTTTTCGTTTGCAGCACGACAGTCCTTGCTGTACCATGAGTTGCTAGGTTAAGGATTTGTGGTCACTAATAGAGAACGAAAAATTACATTTTTCAATTTTTTTACAAGAAATCTACCAAATTTGTTTAAAAGATTTCGTTTTCATCTGATAGATCACAGCTTGAGCTCCTTTCGAAATTTATTTTGTTGAAAAATATTGCAACTCGATAACGAATAAACCGATCAGCATATGTTTTTGTGTGATCATTAAGAACCTAATAATCTTATACATAAGCGAAACGGAATTAAAAATATCCATTTAAAAAAATGTTAACTGTCAATGTCAAAATTTCGATTTTTACTAAACCAATGGATAGTTTTTTCGCCATAAATCCGTCAATTTTTTTTAAGTCTCTGTATAATCTCACAAAAACATATAAAGATCGGATCATCATCGAGCTACAGTGGGCACCGCATTCCAAAACACCATTTTGAGAAAAGCGCGTTTCAAATTTCTATGTTATAATTGTTCCACAAACATCCCATAAGGGACAAGGGAGACTTCTCTCATATCAATGAGTGCACCCCGATTCATATTAGCTCAATGATATGGGACCTATAGTTTATCGCCGAGTCCGAACGGCGTGTCTAAGACACCACTTTTGTAGAGAAGTTTTACATGGCTGAAATACTCAGGAAATGTCTCCAACATTACTGAGGGGTATTTTGCCACCGTTGAAAAGTGTTTTGACATTGCCTGGCCGGGGAATCGAACCCACGACCTTATGTGTGCAAGGCGGGTGTGCATACCATTGCACCACGGTTGTTTCATAAGACTATCCATTATAGAAATTTATTCTTTATACCTCATTTTTATAGCCCATTTAAAAAAAAATATTTTTGTGGGACGTTCCTTACGAATAATTCGTCCATGCTCGTACTCATGGACGAAGAAAAAAAGAGTATTTAAGATTTAAAAATGTTCAGTATTATTTTTGATTGCCGTCGGCTTTGTGCTAAAATTAAGCAATTTAAGCAACTTCACCAATAAAGACAACTCGGTAGAACCATTTAATTAAGATTGAGGAAAATATATATGGTAATATTCAAAAATGTTTTACAATCGTTGAAGTTGAGGTTCACCATTTAATAAGTCGCGAACTGTCGATATATTTTATATAATATGAATATATTTATATTAATTGAAGTGTTTTAGCCGGGGTCGCATAAAATTAACCATAACAAATAATTTATGTGGAAGCTGTGTTGGTGGTAATATTAAAAAATGGGTAAAAATGTGTTGAAGTTTACAAGTTTTTTTGTGTTCTTTCTTGACTGCTGGTCAAACCACGGAAAATTCAAACCTGAGCTCAAAGGAAGAATTGAAGAATACCCCTTGGGCAACATGGTTCTAATAAATGATTTTTCGATATATACACTGCATCCCCCTAAAATCGATGCTGACATTTTGAAGTTTTGAAATCTGGGTTTTTTGAAATTTTCTTATAATTGGAGGGCGCAACCAGATAATTTCCCAAACTATTTATTGGATTGTAGAACTCGTGATTCCACGTCGTTTGATGTATATCTCATTAGTGTGCTTCATACAGCTCCCTAGTAATAAGAGTCCAAAGTCGAAATGTTGGTGTGTACATTTTCTATAAAAACCTATTTTTTGGCTTCAAAATTTACAACTGTGGCTCAGGTACCCTTGAACCCCGCGTGATTTTAGTTTTTTTACGCGCCGGATCTAATGAACCCTTCCGCGTTTAAATCCATCCACTAAAACGGCGGTTATAGATACCTTGAAAGTAGGAAATGCTGCAAAATTATATTTTGATGATTCCGCGCATTGAACCGCGATTTTCTTTGGTTATTTTTACATAAATGGAATCCTTCATACGCGATTATATTATTTTCTAAAACTGTGTGGCATAAATTACCGAGATTCTGGAGTAATATTCGTATTTCGTATAAAATATAATTTGGTAGCACATCCGCGGTTCTTGACGAATTTGTTTAAAATTTGTTATAATGACGTATTTTTTATAGGCGGTCACTGAAATCGGATGCGCCTTATAATCTTATGTACATCGCGGTATTTTTACCCACATAAAGGTTTTTTGAACAGTACGATGCAGCTGATGGCACACTTTGGTCGCTGAATGAAAAGTGGAAAAATCGCTTCATATTGATAGAGATGCACTCGCTGTATCTGAAAAGCGCATGCGCCTTAACTGATTTTAACGAATTCGCGAGTTATACGTTTTTTAACTTTTATGTTTTTTCTTTGGTTGTAATTTCAATATTACTTTATATTTCATAATCCTATTGTTTATCAAAGTAAGCAAATACACTTTCCTGTTTGTCATCGCATTTTCCTTGAAGAAGTTTCAGCGAAGTCCGTCAGTCCTTGCATCGAAATTTAGCGAAATAGTAGAATAACTCCCAAAAATGTTTTTTCTATTTTTCGTTTTAAACAAAAAAATATATTTTTGAAATAATATTCCAACAATAAGTTTTCGTCTTTTGTTGTTGCTGTAATATGGCAGTTATAAATCCTATCGTTAAAATGTTGGTCTCATATTTTTCTACGCGTTGTCTAGAATCTGTACGTATTTTTAATTTATTTTTTCGAGTTTTATTTGGACTCTAAATTAGAATAAATTAAATTTACTCCAAGATTTTTTCAGTATTTCTCGATTTTCCGCGAAAATAGAAATACATTTAGTAAATATTTAGGCATCTACGGATAGATATTAAATGCTGTTAACGCTTTATATATGCATTTTCTTATTACAGCAAAAATGGAATTTTTAAATATTTGTTCTTTATAAGGGAATAAAACCCCCATAACTTTGGAGCGCAGCATCCAATTTTGTGAACGCGAACAGATTTGAAACCAGGACTTTTTTCTTAATCTATGTTCCAAAAATTGCGGATGTGCTCGCAAAAATTTTTTTAACATTTCTTCCAATGGAATTGCAAAAGAAATTTGAAATTTACCATATATATTTTTTATTTATTTATTATTTTTCGTTTAGCTATGTTTACTTTAAATATTGTTTTCAAGCTCCCAAGCTCCCAAGTACCCAAACTTCCCTCCACAACTTTTTTTTGGAAATGTTTTATTTAATCAAAAACGTCAGTGATATATGCAGGCGTATTTTTTTTTTTTTTCCTACTCTCAGCCGCCAACTATCTTCGAACCAAGTCAAAAACTTTGCCGGAGATTGGTGTTGGGTTTTTGGTGGTTTCTTATTGATGTTAATTAATGCGATATGTATGAGAAATTTATGGCCCACACCCGAAAATTTGTATGTCTGGTGTTTTTTTTAAGACTATAGATATAGGCATATAACATCATGCATGTGTGTGTATGTATTGGTTGTATGTTTTGGTTGACTTAAGAATCTCAAATCTCAAAGCACTAAAAACCGCCATCATTACATATTATTATGGTGGGGGTAGTATACACGACAATACTTAGATCTTAGTATGTTTGTCTGTCTCCAATGGTGTTGCAGGTGTGTGTTTTGTGTTACCAAATCAATGTTGTTTTTTGGGTATTGTTATTGTTTGAATTTTTGAATGATTGTGACGTCGTCTATCTTGGTTATTCTGTTTTTTTCCTTCTTAATGAAAATCGATTTTTTGTGTAAAACATTTAAATTTAATGGCCTACTAGAGTTAGCCGCATCAATAGCAGAAGTCTTAACATTAACTAATTTGCATAGTAAAGTAGATGTTTTTGTGTGAGTTGTTTTTCTTAATAATTTTCGGTGATTTTTATTAAGCAATATATGGGTAATTCCATGGAATTTTCTTATATATTTTATATTAAATACTTAGCTGGGTAATTCCAGTGTTAAATTTATGGCCTCAAATTGCTAATTTTTAAAATGAATTTTGAACTCTACAGTTAAGCCATTTTTAAATAATAAATTCGTTTTTATTAACGTTAATTCATCAAATTTATGTTATATAGGATTTTACATTTTCAAAACATTTTTGAGAATTTTATTTATTTTACGCATTTAAAATGCACCATTATTAATTTGTATATCCTTTCATTGAGTATTGGCAATAATATCTCTATATGCGAAAGTAGTCATTTCGTATAGGGCGATGTAGTAAAAGGGTTTTGTTAAAATGACAAAATTTGTATTATAATTATTATTTTAAAGAAGTTTTATTAATTAAGTGCATTAAAAAGCTTATTATTTTGAAGCTATTAAAATCCCTAACACCATATCCCTGTGCATTTTTATTTTTCCCTCCATTTCATATAATTCCTTCTCTTCCAAATATTTCATGGAATTACTCATATTCATTTTGATTTTTTGCTCTTTAGTTCCACTATCAGTTTTGAATAAATTTAAAATCAAACAAAAAAAAAAAGAAAACAACAACGACACCAACAAAACCACTAAATTTCACTTTCTATACGAATCTTTAATTTCATCTTCAACCAAAAATTTTCTTCATTGCCTTTTGTCTTAAATGTCAAAGCCATAAATATATGTACATAATTTAAATTTATAGTCAATTTTAATCCATTTCAACTAATAATACAAAAACAGATTTACAGACACACATTCATATAAAATAAACTAAAATACCAAAGGGATACACAAATAATAATAATGAAAAAAAAAACAAAAACAGAAACAAAAATACAAGACACTATGAGGGTGATAAAGGTGCTGACGACAATCAGTTGTTGTGCTGTTATTTATGAAGAGGATAAAGAAGATGATTGGGGGAAATCGTCATACCAAAAGAGACACCACAGAGCGGAGAACCAACGAACACCTGATGTGTTGTAACGTCTGATGTTAAGGTGTAAGGTGCCCTCAAGCAACAACAAAAAATCACAAACTAAAAAATACACCTTTTTTGTGTGTACCTCTTTCTTTCGTATTTTATAGTTTATGACGTTTCGGCTTAATCAAATATAATTACAAATAATTCTTTTATACTATCTTCCAACTGGCCTGGCTTGCCCTGCACTTGAAAAGGCTAAATACACACAGGCACACAAAATGTTCCTCGTCATTGTCTTAACTCTGAAAACTGTCCGTTAAAAAATAAAAAAAGAAATAACAAAAAGGATTCCTTTTAACTTAAGGAACAGATAACATGATGATTTTCTCACACTTTGTGTTGTCGCCTTTTTGGTGCAGCATTGTTATTGTTTTTGTTGTTGGGCCCTATATCGTTATGTTTGCAGGACACGCACATGATCCTTTTGCTCAAACACACACACACAAACACCCAAATGCATGTGTATGCTCATTTAAAAATAATATTATCGGTGTGGAATTCTGTTTAGAGTTTGGTCTTTTGTTTTTTTGGTTTCAACAACGTTTTGTAATCTCAGTTAAATGAATGAAACTCCAAAATACACACACACACTTGCACAATTACGGACAAATGGACAGGCCAGCAGAGTCATCGTTGCAGCCAACAACCACCTCTAACTTTACTGGGCTTGGTGTATTACCCTGCGCATTTTTATGATTATCATTCTTGATGCGCATGTGCACAAGTACAATTTGTGAAAAGAGGACCTTAACTAAAAGTGGTGGTAGTATGCGTGCTTCTGTCTGTTTGTCTTTATTATATTTTCAAAGAAATCTTATTGAGAGCACAGTGGACTAAAACAGAGAATGTGCTGGATATTGGAGATACATTAGGAGAATTTTCTATTTTGTAGATATATCAAGACATACTTTTAGGATGAGCTAAAAATGTATTAAACATATTTACAAACTGTTTTACGATGTTGAAATGAAATGTATACGAAAGAAAAACTCGCAAACATTACAAAAAAATACTTAAAAATAATCACATATGCTCTGTTCCAGAATCTGCAAGAAGCTACTAGTGTTTACTACGATAACATTTTTTTCATTATGTTATCGAACAAATAGTAAAAAATAGTAGATTCTTGCAGTACTGGAACAGGCCAATAATTTTGTGGCAGGCCATGAACGCCACAAACGATGCCAAGTTGCAAAAAAATATGAGAATCGAAAGAAATAACTACATGTTTTAACGCCACCTACACCTGACATTGATTATTTATACGGAGTTGTGTGAAAAATCAAAGAAATCTTCTTGAAAACACGGAGCCAATACTAACAGCGGAGATATTTTTAAGTGAAAATTATATTTAAATGATGTCTTTTCGTCTTCTCGAATATAGAATTTTCATTGAAATAAATTCGTTTTAAATTTTCTAAGCTTTAAAAATGATGATTTGCTAGTTTAGAATTGTTTAGGAAGGGTTTATATTAGACGGCTATTGAAACATACACATGTAGGTGGCCAAAATTGCTTGCAATATGTTGGACATTTGTATTAGTGATATGAAATTTGTGAAATTTAGAGAAAAGACCATGAAAATGAAATGAAATGACCGATATTGTGTTGTATTTTATAATGCCATCTATACTTGAAATTCAACATTTATATGGACGAATTTTCTGGAAACGACATATTGATGAGTATATTTTTAGGCGGAATATTTTATAAAAAAAATCAAATACCCTCTTTTATTTTATAGGTTAGGTTTCGAAAATTTAATAGATCACTAATCTTATGAAGTTGCGGTAACAGTTTGGGTTTTTGGAAGTTTGACCCAGAAGAGTAGAATCATTGGAAGATATTCTACATAAACAATAGAATATATTTTTATTAATATATCGGTGGAATTGAGCTGAATGATCGAAGATTTTGTGCAAGTGAAAAAGGAAAGCCAAAGGGATTCCCACACAGCCACCAAATTATGCGACCTATTTCAGTTACGCAACTCATATCGGCTGTGGAAGTAGCTTCTATGGCAATGCTTCGAAACTTGCTTGCCATCGAACTTTGATTTTTCAAAATGCAATGTGTTTTTTGCAGCGACGGAGATTTTTCCGTTTCAACGTACATGGCTCCGTTTCAACGTACATGGCTTCCATGACAAATGCTTTTTAGCACAGCCTTCGGAAGTTATGAGTCAAAAAAATATTTTCATATGTTTTCGAGGACGTGGCTCAAGCTGGTTTTATTTTGGAATTTTCATTTTTATTAATTTATTTTATTTTAATTAATTTATTTATTATTAATATTAATTTTATTTCTCATTTGAGTTGAGCTGAATGAACGAACATTTTTTGCAAGTGAAACGGAAGCTTAACTCTAAACGAGAAAATTAATAAAAATCATTGAAAATGGTCTTCGCCCTAACAGGCAAAATTTCAAAAAATAAAAAAAAAAACAGACTGATCCCGACTGGGATTTGAACCCACGTCCATACAAACATATCAAAAAATGTTGTCACGACGTGTTAGCGTTCAAAGCCAAACTTATAACTTCAAAGGCAGCGTATAATAGCGTTTCTCATGAAGAAATACATTTCAACGGCCAAATATCCGTTAAAACACATTTGTATTTGAAAAAAACGAAAAGTTCTAAGACAGAGAAGCCATTCGACAGTCGATACGTCTGAAGAGCTGCTTAACCAACAGCGAAACCAAGTAACGTAATTTGGTGACTATGTGGGTTCGAGTCCTTGGCTTTCCTTTTTCACTTGCATTTCCGATCATCAAGCTGAACTCTAAACGAGAAAATTAATAACAAGTAAGAAAAGCGTTAAGTTCGGTCGGGCCGAACTTTTTATACCCTCCACCACAAATTTCAGCCATTTCGGTGGATTAATGTGGCCACAACCTTCAAAATACCGAAATTCGGAAGGTACCGTTCTATGGGGGCTATATGATGGCGTGGACCTATACCTACAAATTTCTGGGGGAAAGTTTTATACGCCTAAAGAAGACTAAATACCAAATTTCAGCCATATCGGTGTGATAATGAGGCTAAAACGTTCAAAATATCGAAAATCGGGAGATATTGTATTATGGGGGCTATATCAACACGTGGACCTATATACACATTTTATGGTAGAAATGTTTCTTAGCCTCTGGAAACACAAAATACAAAGTTACAACCGATTCTTTGGTCAAATGGGTCTAATACATTCAAAATATATAAAATTGACGCGTACTTTATAAGGGGTCTTATGTGGGGACTATACCAAAACGTGGACCTATATAACCCAACTTTGGTAGGAATGTTTTCTGGCCTCTGGAGACACAAAATACCAAATTACAACCAATTCTGTGGTCAAATGGGTCTAATACATTCAAAATATATTAAAATGACGCGTACTTTATATGGGGGCTATACCAAAACGTGGACCTATATAACCCAACTTTGGTAGGAATATTTTTTGGCCTCTGGAGACACAAAGTACCAAATTACAACCAATTCGGTGGTAAAATGGGCCAAATATCTTAAAAATTCCTTAAAACGACGACGCGTCACGCGTCATTTTGTATGGGGGCTATACGAAAGCGTGGACCTACATAGCCCGCTTTCAATACCAAAAGTCCTACGTAAATATAACATATTTTCCCAAAATTTCATCAACCTACGTCAATCCGTTTGGACGCTAGAGTGATTTCCACAGACGGACAGACGGACAGACAGACAGACGGACAGACGGACGGACATGGCTATATCGATGTAGAATTGCACGCTGATCAAGAATATATATACTTTGTGGGGTCTACAATGATTATTTCGAGTAGTTACAAACGTAGTGACAAACTTAATATACCCCCATCCTATGGTGGAGGGTATAAAAATAAAAATTGATATTAAATCATCTTCGCCTTTACAAGCAAAATTTCAAATAAAATATATTTCATTCGAATATCCCCGAAGAGACGGAAGAGATAATCATATGGAATCATATCGCCGGGTCCCGTACATAGTACGGGTTGTTTTTCTTATTGTGGTCTGAAAATGTTTCTAGCGATGTGCTAAGAAGTTGTGTATCCGCCAAAACGAGATCGAGAAATAAGACTCATGAAAATTGAAAGAAATTGACTTTGTTCAAATAAATATTTAAACTCCATCTATATTTCGAATTTGACATTAATTTAAGAACATTAAATGGATTAGTATATTTTAAGGCTGAATGTTACAAAAAATGATATGCTACAGGCGTTCAGTGTAGATATTAAGACTGAATTTAAGCATACAGCTGATTGGAGCCACAGTGGTGCAGTGGTATGCACACCGGCCTTGCACTCAGAAGGCCTGCGGTTCGATTCCCAGACCAGGAAACATCAAATTTTCAATGGTGGCCAAATAACCCTCAGTGTAATGTTGGCGACGTTTCCGAAGTATTTCAGCCATGTAAAGCTTCTCAGCAAGTGCTGTCTTAAGACACTCCGTTCGGACTCGGAGGTAAACAGTAGGTCCCTTACCATTGAGGTTATATGAATCGGGATGCACTCTTTCTGGGATGTTTGTGGAACAATTATTTTGAATATAGTTTTTTAACGCTCGAGTTTTTTTTTAAATCCAGGACATTTTCTGCCATCAATATTGATCATTTCGGATAAATGATTAGGCTGTAGTGAACTCATCCCTGGCCATTTTTTATAGGTAGAGTTGTCTATCGCTTCTGTCATTGAATTCATTGCGTTAATTTTCGTAAAAGATAAGGACTGCGAAAGTCACCCTGGGACTATTAGCGTCGTAGAACATACACTCCGGTTCATCTGAATAGAACCAGCCAATATTTGTCTACAAATACCGTTATATCTGACGAAAGGAGAGGAAATATTTTCAATACCTAACATGTTTCACATATGCGTCATAACGGTACTTTTTACTCGCTTTATGAAAAAAATGTCAAAATATTAGCATTTTTTAATGGTTCACCAGGATAGAACCACCCTAAGAATTTACACAAATCCTTTGTTAGATATGGTAAACTTTAACAAAAAACTATTTATAATTACACTATGCAACACTGAAAATGCAAACAACTTCTAGTATGGATTTTTTGAAAGTACATATTTAGACTACAAAAACCCTAGTTGGGGTTTGTCCTGTCAGATCCAATTCGGATTTTATGGCCTCATCTAAACCGGGCCTTTATCTCAGAAACGAATAGGAATTTGGCCTTACTGTCCTTAGCAATATTGTAGACCTAAACCAGTAGAACTTATCTTTTGAAGAAACCACAAAGGAAAACTACATCCAGGGCATCAAAATAAATAAAATATAGAAAATTTTACATAATTGCTGAAATTCTGGTCAGTATCGGCTAAACTATTGGGAGTTGAACCAAGTAACCTCTTGCAAAAATCTTCGAAATAAAGTTCTCAACAATTCTTTAGAACATTCTGAAACTCTAAAATGCTTACTTCATGTTGTTTAAGCTGTATTTTGCATCATATCTTTTACAACAAGTATTTTAAACACAGTTCACACCAACAGTTTATTCTCGCATTTCGGATTTCACTACATTATTGACATAATTATTAAATCGTCATTGAGAAATGTACTGAAAACAACGGGATAGAGGCAGTTTACAACAATGACATGTTCTGAAGAGTTGTGTATTACATTCCAGGGAATAGTTTTCCAAAAGAAAATATTCAGAAAAAATTAACGGTTTTGGAGATACGGTGCGAAATGTATAAAAATTGTGGAATTTTTGCATATATTTTGAAATTTGAGGCAATAAATGTTGTTTTTCGAGATCATTATTTGTGCAAATATTTTTTTCTTGACCCTATCAATGTGCTTCAGAGGCCAGAAGAAGATTCGCATTGGTTTCAGAGCTATAGCCCCGAATTTCTTTAAAAACTCAATATTTAACCATGTTTAGATGGGGCCATAAAATCGGAGTTGGATCTGACACAACAAAACCCAACTAGGGTTTCTCGTCGTTTGGGTCTGTACTTTCAAAAAATCCTCAGTTCGAATTGTTTGCACAAGATCACCTTAAAAATGTTGCACAGTGTACTTCTAAAGCAGAAACTACCCGCAAATTTTAATATGATTCGTGATACTATATCGGTATGGCCGCTAAAAGTATACACCATGATCTACACAGTTTGTTTCATCAAAAAATGTAAATAATGATTTCAAATTGCATACTTTAGGGCGACTTAAATATTAATTATTTTCTGGTATCTACAAAGACGAATTGCTTCATTATTCTTTGTTAGAACTTCACAGCCAAAAGTTTCACTTATTTCAAATCAAAAATTTTTTTTAATATATTCTAATCACTCATCACCCATCTTTTTGTGTATTGTCTGCAAAAAGTGTCAAGTTCTAGGTGGTATTTTATAAAATTTTATATAAATATTATTTTGTCAAAACTGTTGCCTACTTCAGTATAACAGCTAAAAGTATGCACCATGATCTATACAGTTTGTTTAATCAAAACATGTAAATTATAATTTAAAATTTGCATACTTTGGGGTGATTTATATATGATTTATTATATTATGGATTTTTAATTATATTCTGGTATCCACAAGAACGAATTGCTAAATTTTTTTGTTTGGACTTCACTGCGAAACGTTCCACATATTTCAAATCGAAATTAAAATTGTTTTTAGTATTTGCTTATCTCCCATCACCCATCTAATTGTGTGTTGTCTGCAAAAAGTCTCAAGTTCTAGGTGGCAACTTGCAATTTTTATATAAATATTATTTTGCCAAAACTGTTGCCTACATTATGCATTTGATTTAAGTTTCTAACATTACTTTTTTCAAATTTTTCAATTACTTATTTTTATTTTGCCTTATTATATCAAAAATTCCAAAAAGCAATAATTTTATGTACAACCCATTGTGCAATTTTCATTTACTACCTTTATTTCAAGCAAGCGCTTGTGATAATGTTGAACCTTTCGTTATTTTATCATCATTACATTTAGTTCGTCCCTTGTCCGCCCAAACGTCCTTCCTATCGTCCAGCCAGCCAGACAGACAGACATTAGCCAACCCCTTGATCTGTTCGGTGCCGGTAAATCAGTTTTTGTTGCATTTTATTTTTTAAGTGATTTTTCTTATCCATCGTTAACAGCAAAACGTGCATAGGATGCGTAAGGATGGTCGAATGGTTGGATGGATGGTTGATTTTAAAATTGCATGATGTGTTTACTCGCAGTGGATGGATGAATGAATGGACGACGACGAGGATGTCGTGTTCGTTTTCTTTTTTTCCTAAAAAAACATTGATGATGCATTAACATTTAAGTGAAATGGACATTTGAAGATAAACTAAGAATGAATAACCATGCAAGATATAAGAAAAAAGGGTTTTAGGCACCATGAAAAATAAGGGTGGTTTTCTTAATGGTGTCCGCACAACCTAAATTACCTGATCATCATCTCTCATTTTACTTCAAACATCTCAAGTCCAGTGAATATCATTCTTTTCTTTGAGAAATTTTCTTAGGCAATGTAAGTAAAAAAAGGGTTGATTGTGCCGATCTATCCTTGGGTGGAAGGAATGAAGTAAACTAATTTGCATAAGCTTTTCATTTGTCTTGCTGCTGCAGCATCATGGACATTATGCTTTCAAGGGCGATTGTCTAGGCGGCGGCTGTTGAAAAATACCATCGGACATCAGTGTGTCCAACAATGACACACAACAAAAACCCAAAGTCCTTTTTCATTCCATTATGTTACACAAAAAGGATAACAATTTCTCGACCACATTTCTTATTGTTATTCATCGTCCAATCCTTCATTTGTTTGTGTTATTATGCAAATGAGTTTCCTTTTTTCACCATTGCCGCTTTTGTTGTTGTTGCCTGTCTTAACAAAAGGGTGCTTTTTGCCCCGTCTTTAATGTGGACGTTGTCCGAAGGAATGACAATCTCATGGGCATTCCTAGATATGATAAGTAATTTAAAGCAGCAAGAACAATAAGAAAAAAAGCCCAAGGCGTTACTAAGATTTATTTTTCATCATCCTTTCCAGGGCATTCTTAAGCATCTGCTGCTGTTGTTGCATGACCGTTAAGAAAATCCCATGAAGAATTCTTCGTCTTCTTATTCTTGTGGAGAATAAACACAGCTGTTGATTTGATAGACAACTAAATAGTATTTCAAAACTTTACCAAACAGCCGCCACTGGATTTGTTTTTTTTTTTTTTTGCTTAAAGCGAAAAAAAGAAATAATACAACAACAACATCAAGGCAGTCAATCCCACAAAAGTTCCATTGTCGAAATGCATTTGTGGTGTCTTTTTCGTAAAATCACCATTTGGATTTTTTATGATCTTTTTTTTTAATTTAACAATCATTTGATAGATTGCTTGAGATATTTTACAGCCATACAGCAGCCAGCCTACATGTTGTGCAGAGTTTGGATTGATAGTAAATATTTCAATATTTTTGTTGTAACCACAAAATGGCTATTGTTGTTGCTGTTGCGGTGGCTGCTGCAATTTGTGGGCTCTTTAGTTTTTGCCCACTTTAATATTGGTCAAATACTAAATGATTATCGCCATAAATTGTAATTCTGTAAAAAGCTTTAGAAATAATATGCTTCATATCGTTGTTGTTGTTCAATAAAAACACATATAAATGCATGAAGTTTGCCATTTGCTGAGTGATTGAGCCATTGTATTTAAATTCAATATTTTCTATTTTAAATTTTGTGGCCACTTTGAAATTATGGTTTATTTTGTGGCTTCTATTAAAGCTAATTGAGGTTGTGATGAAGGGTAGTCATATTTGGCCAGGAAACAATGCAATTCCCATTGATTAGAAAAAGGCAGAAGGAAGGATTTAAGGCTTCCTAAAAAATAAACAATTCTGTTGCTCAATGACTGGCTTGAAGAATGGTATTCTAAAACAAAATGAAAAATTGTTTCCTTTTATTTTTGTCTTATTTTTGCTGTTGTTATCTAAAAGGTACATTGATTACGAGTTTACCGAAGTCCCACACATATTGTTTCTTTTGAGCATACAAGAGGGGATAAAGCGGGGAGGGCCGCATACCGCTTATATTTTTAGCTTACTAAATTACTAAACTAGCTTACTGATAGATGACCGCATTCCAGTCATGACTTTTTATTACTTGTAATTAAATTTACCATGGCTGAAATGTTAGTATAATGTATGCCAACATTATACTGAGAGGTTAACCATCTATCCAACATTTCGCTCCTACAAAATGTTGGAAAAAATCACTCGATAAGCTTTCTCTAGGTCTAAGAAGGGTTATAAAGCTCCGAAACCATGCATATTTGCTTTTCGTATGAGGCAATAGATTTTATTTTTTCCCCCTCAGCCTTTACCCTAATATTCACTTCGATACGGTCATAAATGTTCGAATAGGGACAATATTGGTCCATTCCTTTGGGTGCCTTTTTGAGATATTGTCTTAGGGAATGCATAAAAAACTCATTACTTAGATCGGTCCTTGGTTACAAGTAAGTAATCTAATTTGTATAAGCTTTTCATTAGTCTTGCAAAAAAATTTATCTGACAGCAGTGTGCCCAACAAAGACACACAATAACCCAAAGTATTTTAGGTTCCATTATGTTCCTTAACAAGTAAGAAAGTATAAGTCAACTGTGCTGACGGAGATAAACCCTAAGCCACTGACAAAAAATAAAACCAAACCAAACACAATAATTATGCCATATATAAAATATATAGATTTTGTATCACGAGATTGCTTTAAGATCTGTAGGTACACAGAAAAAAATCCGGCGATAAAAAAAATTATCATATTGACGAAATTCGATAAAATTATTTGATCACAAAGTAAAAATTCAACTGATAAAATATTTTATATATTGACTAAAATATTTATCGATTTTTTATATTGAACTGAATATGTGGAATATTTTAATGAATATTTTTGTCAATATGTGAAATATTTTATCAGTTGTATTTTTACTTTGTGATCAAATAATTTTATCTAATTTTGTCAATATGACAATTTTTTTATCGCCGGAAAATCGATAAATTTTAATTGAATCTTTGAATTTTTTTATCAAATGGCTAAAATTTTTTTCTGTCTACCGTAATGTGGATCTACACCAAATCATTGACATATACCAAAAGTTTTTAGTAACCAAACTTCTTTATAAAGGACTCGAAATAGTAAATTACGTTAAACTAAGTTTGAAAGAAATGTTTGAAAAAGTTTTAGAATTATCTTGCACAATACTCATTTGTATGTGCCGGCAGGGATTTGGAGATTTTGGGCCATTACCTCAGGAAGTCTATGAGAATCAAAACGATGCCAGAGGAGCTCCTAAACTTCACTTTTTTTTTGAATTTTGTAGAAGGTACCCGAAGGAGTGGAACCATATAGTCCATAACATTATACAGGACTGAATGAAATAATACAATGTTCAAAGTCAGCACCAATCAGAAACTTCCTGTGAGAATTACCTTGCGGACTTGCCATTTTGGTTGGTGCCGTCAGGGTTTCTTGGAGCTTTTAGGCCAATATTTCGGGAAGTATGGACTTGCGCAAGAAAAAAATTTTACCGTCGTAAAGGGAGCCACAAAGAAAACTTAGTGAAAAAATTTCAAAACCATCCGAGAGTAGCTCTTAAACTTTACTTTATCCGAATTTTGTGTGGAACGTACCCGAAGGAGTGGGCCGCTATAGTACAAACATATGCCACAAAATCAACAGCCACTCTGTTTACCACATGAACAGCGCAGTTTGGAAGAGAATGGAATGTCGTGGTCGACGGTAGCAGAATTCCGACCACAAACTGCCCCAAAATTTTAGGGGTCACATTCGACACTACTTTCACGTCGTGCGCGCACGCCACAGCTATCTGCGACAAACTGAAAAGTAGGAACAAGGTCCTCAAGTCCCTAGCCGGCAGTACTTGGGGTGCAGATAAGAGGTAGTTTACACTATCTATCAATGTCATATGACACGAAATAAAAACATTCCATATTTACCAACGGAGGCAATGTGGAGACGTAGTTTTTTTACATTTTTGCTTGTGTGGACGCAGAGAGTAAATGGAGTAAGGAAAATCTCCAATATTACACATATTAGCGAATATATAACGATGGAAAATTTCATGTCATATGACATTTACATATAGTGTAAACTACCCCTAAGGCAACCTCGTTGACCACATATAACGCGATAGGTCGGTCTGTGGTAAGCTATGCGGCGCCAGTCTGGTCCCCGAGATTATGTGATACGAATTGGAAAAAAGATTCAAACTTGCCAGAATGTCTAACTGAGAACAGCAACGGGGTGCCTCCTCAAATCTTCAGTGGACCATCTACATGGGGAGGCAAAGATTCTTCCAATAAAGCAACACAATGAGATGCTTTCGTTGCAGTACTTGCTTGGGTGTTACCGTGAGAGCCATCCCAATTACCATCTGCTGGCTAGGCCTGACAAATTCAGGCATATCAGGAAGGATATTCATGCTCTAGAGACGGAGGTCCAACAATATAGGAGAGAACTCCTAGATCAACAAGCATATCAAGCAGGTTTAAATAGTATTCACACGGATGCAGTTGCTAAGGCCATAAGCAATTATAGTGTGAATAAAGTCCTCGAAATACATCCCCCATCTATTGCAGCTGAGGAGCGTCAACAGCCACGACAAACTAGAGTAGTTTTGGCTGAACTACGCTCGGGATATTGCAGTCGTCTAAATTCTTATTGGGCGGAAATCGACCGCGTCGTGCAAGACATTTGCCCAGTATGTGGCATGAGCCCGCACCACACAAAACACCTTTTCAACTGCCCAGCCAAACCTACTCATCTAACTCCATTGGATATGTGGTTACATCCCATCGAAGCAGCGAAGTTCCTGGGACTGGAGATTGATCCAGAGTCAGATTGAACAGAAGAACAAACATACAAACATAATAATAAACACTGTTACAACAACAAAAACCGACATAGTCCATATTCGAACCCGTTCTATATATGGAAGAAATAATACGATGTGCAAAGTTTGGACGAAATCGATTGCTCCCTTCTAGAGTTATCGTTCACACCATTTTAAAGGAAAATTTTGAACTTTTATGGGGTAGGTACCGAAAGTATTGGACCAATACGGTCCATCTTCGAACTTAAACTAAGTTTGGACAAAATATTGTCATATCCAAAATTTGATTCAAATCGGTTGATCCGTTCGAGAATTATCGTGCGCACCAGCTACACAGACAGACGGATGGACATAGCTAAATCGACTCCAAATTGTCTGAAACGAACTTAGTTCAAACATACTTGGGGTTTAAAACCGATTGCTCCCTTCGAGATTTATCTTTTACACCATTTTAAAGAAAATTTTGAACTTTTATGGGGTAGGCACGGAAAGGATTGGACCAATACGGCCCATCTTCGAACTTAAATTAAGTTTGGACAAAATATTATCATATCCAAAATTTGATTCGAATTGGTTGATCCGTTCGAAAGTTATAGTGCGCACCAACCAACAGACAGACGGATGGACATGGCTAAATCGCCTCCAAATTGTCTGAAACGAATTCCGTCCAAAAATACTTGGCGTCTAAAACCGTTATTTCGTATGTGTACCCTTTCTAGCCTAAAGTCTGAGGGTATAAAAAGGATAACAATGTCTCGTTATATTTCTTCCAGATATAGGTTCGAATAGGGACTCTATCGGTCCATTCCTTGGGGTACTTTCCACACAAAATTTCAGGTTGTCCTAGCGGCTCTTGTTCCGACCGTAATTTTTTCTGGAGAAAGTCCATACTTCTTGGAATAATAGAAAAAGGTTAAAAACAACTCTATAGCATCAACTAAATGGCGAATTTTTTATGGGCAAGTCCATGATTCCTAACATAATGATCCAAAAGCTCCGACGGTGTCGAAGGTAGTGGTGACTTTCATAAATAAATCCAGGACCAGGGTGGCTTCATTCGGAAACCGCCTTCGCAAATTTTCATTAGTTTTCTGATTTTGCGATCGTGTTGAAATTTTAATAGCAGGTAGTCGTGTTGGGGGGGAATATGATATGGATCCCGAAATGTCCCAATCCCCTACTAAAGTGTTTGTGGTCATTGTTACAATGCTATAATTTCATTCTTTATAGTTATACATCACAGTATTGACCCTAATGTTCCAAAAACACCTGCCCAAGGGGTGTTTTTACAATATAAGAAAATATCGTTTTTTTTTTTGTGTTGATTGGGTCTGTCTGTTGAATATCGAAGACCACCTCTCTCTCTTGTTATTGTTTTTTTTTTTTTTTTGTCTATGAGTATTTAGCTTTTGACTGATTATTTTTTATTTTTTATTTTATGAATATTTTGGAAAAGATAGTTTTCTTTGCGTAACCAGTGTTATATGGACATCCTGTACTTTTACTGCAATAGGCTGAGTTGATTCCTGTCGCGAAAATCACCTGATACTTTCTTACTTGATGTTGCTTTATTTTCGTTAGCATCCAGACATGGTTTCTCTTTCGAAGATATACATTTTATTCGTATCCTTATCCGATAATGTATTCTTCATCAGTGCATAGTTTTTTCTTTGACTTTGACTATTTTATTATTTTTCCAAATTTTGCTAAATTGGACTTGGATTTAATAATTCCGAAAGTAACATAGAACCTAATACATACATATACTAATAATAGAGTATGAATGTTCTATTAAAATGCTCTAAACTCCTTGATTACCGAACAAAAGACCCAAGCCACAAACTTAAAATTTTCAAAAGAGAAAAATATGAAGCATATTTTTGGGATTTCATTCCACAATACTCCCCCAACAAAACGCCCAAACATGATCTCCAATTACAATAAATACCACACCAATGTGTGTTTAATTTCCTTTTAATTTTGCAGGTGGCAAAATCAAATATCAACACAACTACAATTATTTATAACATACATTTTTTTTTTGAAGTTTTAGCGGTAATACTGCCGCCAGTAGCAGCCAAAACGAAAACCAAGTGTAAACCTCCAAAAATCTCATGTTATTGCAGGCAAACATTAAATATTTACCATGAATGCTGCTGCGCACACAAAACAATATTACATATTTACTCTTTATAAACACAACAATTGTTCACAAGGTTTTGTTATTGTTGTTGGTGTTAACGGCTTTAGTTTAACGCTGGTAATTGTTTAGCTATTTATTTAGCGCCATTAGCACACGTTGTCAAATTGATAAGTACGTCAAAGTCACAGGCATGGGTGTTGGTTGTTACTATCTTCTTCACAATAGACAACAAAAACAACAAAAACAGCAAAAGCAGCAATGAAATGATGCATGCCCGGTTGTTAGCTGCCGTTGTTGTTTGTTTGGCGGTACAGGGGAATCCAAAATTGACATTAGTCAGCAGCATTGGAGTTGGTGGAGAAATAACTTAATGGTAGCCACAGTCATGTCAAATAAAAGCGGTATCTTCTTTAGAAAAAACTGTTGTCGATATTTTTGTTTCTTTTGTTTGTTTCTTGTTTCATTTGTAAATTAAGTTTTTAGCACTTTTTTGTTGTTGGTAATGCTTTGTTGTTCGTTGAACACATCACCACCAGAGTCATCATTTGAAAACAATAACCAGCATGAGGTCCTAATGTGAAAATTAAAAAATTACTAATTAAGTCTTAACACTACCACCACCAAGTGTGGCATTACCTACATTGGAACCCAATCATTTCATAAAATTCCCATATACATGACATCATTGAGAAGTCAATTTTTGGCAAACAAAAAGGCCAGGCATGAGGTTAAGCCTCATTGGCAAAAAATTTCAAAGCATTAAGATTTAACAGGGGTACTGCAACCCTCATTTAAACCCCCTTGTAATAGAAGTCAAATAAATCCAAAAAGCAACAAGTTGCAAAAATTTCTTCCCCTCTGGATTTGTTACACTATAATTTTCGCTGCAGTTGCAGCAACAAGTAAACCATTGTAATAACACAACAAAGGAAAATTGATGGATGAAAAAAGAGTTGGCACAACATATGGGACGGCAATGGATGGTTGGTTGCCCTGATTATTGTAAACGAATTTCCGTTCATGACATTTTCACACACATTCCTTTCCTCTGATGGATTTGCAAAACAGCAAAAAAAAAACGAAGCAACAAAACGGAAGGAAACTATTGCCATAAATGTAGGTCGGTCGGTGGTCTCTTTAACTCGTCTTAAATAACCTTTCTCATTGTTGTTTTCCTTTTTTTTTGCTTTCTGCATGCCTGCCGCCTGTGCAGTTTGTGTGCATACCACAAGGTAACTGCCTACTGTAACAGCCCTAAAAGCGTGCGACTTTTTGACTTTTTTTCTCCTTCCTCCTAAACAACAACTCATTAAGAATGCTAAACATTTTGTTGTTCGCAAATCCACAACTAACAACAACAACAAGTACAACATCAATACTGCTAACATGTCATGTAATCAAGTAAAAACATAAATACACACAAGCAAGTTAAAACAACAACAACGAGAACAAAAAAAAAATTAAACTACAAAACATTAAATGACAATGCAACAACCGAAAAAAACGCCTACACCAACTGATTGGTGGTTAATACGATAACAACAATGCACAAAAGTACCACCACCAACAACAAATGATTACCAACCAACAAACAATCCACAAAATACAGGGTCCATATAAGCTTCCCCTTACTTGTAAAACGCTTCTACATAAGAACTTTGTACAAGTGTGACATGCTGTTGCTTCGACTGTTGCTGCTCTTTGGTAGAGGGGGAGTAAAGAATATGGAAAACAATTAACTTAAACACCGTTTAAACAGTTCAAAATGAACAATAAAACGGGACAGTGTTTGGAGTCGAGTAAATTTATTCATGTTAAGAAATTTAGTGTCAAGGAGGGGTTTCTTAGAGGGTAGTGTTGTCATATTTTTAGGAGGACTTGGCCAATTAATCGACTTGGATCATATCACATTTAATTCACAATTTGACTTAACTCCCACCCTTATTTCTCAACAAGAAGTACAATAGGTACAATAAGTCATGTCTGACATGTCAACAGATACAAGCTCAACAGTTAAAATCTAGAATAAGTAAGAAAGTATCAGTCTGTATCTGTGCTGACGGAGATCTACCCTCAGCCACTGACTAAAAAACAACAAACACAATATTTATGCCTTATATAAAATATATTGATTTTGTATCACGAATTTTCTTCAAAATCTGTATGTTTCGTAACGTCGAAAAATTTTTAGTAACCAAACTTCTTCGTAAAGTACTCGAAATATTAAATTACTTTAAACTAAATTTGAAAGAAATGTTTGAAAAAGTTTTAGAGTTATCCTGCACAATAGCCATTTTAGTATGTGCCAACAGGGTTTTGGACTCACTCCGGGAAAAAATGTACCGTTCTAAATGAGGCCGCTAGAACCACTTACTGAAAAAAGAATCAAAACTATGCGAGAGGAGTTTATCGATATACACGGTGCGCCTTAACTAATTTTAAATGAACATCAAAAAACGAAAAAAATCGCCGGAGGGATTTTCAAATAAATCGCGGTCAAAGTTCAAATTTTTGGGGCTTTATTATGTTTTCACGATTTTGCTCGGAAACCGCAAGTTCTATCGAAATGGGAGTAGAGCAACTGTTGTAGCTGTGAACATTCTCTACAAGATTGACCTTAGTGGGTTTTTCGTAGGTTTTACCATTTTTGAGATATGAAAGTTCAAATTGCAGAACAATGTCATAAAGGAAGGGTGCACCTTAACTAACTTTACGTGAAAACAGCTTACACCTGGGAAGTTTTTGCGGATTTTGGGACAGCAATGTTCATAGATGAAAAAAATCCAAAAGCAAGAAAAAATCGCTAGAGGGATTTCGGAATAAATCGCGGTCAAAGTTCACATTTTTATACCCTACTCGAAATAATCATTGTAGACCCCACAAAGTATATATATTCTTGATCAGCGTGCAATTCTACATCGATATAGCCATGTCCGTCCGTCTGTCCGTCTGTGGAAATCACTCTAGCGTCCGAACGGATTGACGTAGGTTGATAAAATTTTGGAAAAATATATTATATGTACGTAGGACTTTTGGTATTGAAAGCGGGCTATGTAGGTCCACGCTTACGTATAGCCCCCATACAAAATGACGCGTGACGCGTCGTCGTTTTAAGGAATTTTTAAGATATTTGTCCCATTTTACCACCGAATTGGTTGTAATTTGGTACTTTGTGTCTCCGCCAAAAAACATTCCTACCAAAGTTGGGTTATATAGGTCCACGTTTTGGTATAGCCCCCATATAAGGCCCCATATAAAGTACGCGTCATTTTAATATATTTTGAATGTATTAGACCCATTTGACCACAGAATTGGTTGTAACTTCGTATTTTGTGTTTCCAGAGGCTAAGAAACATTTCTACCAAAGTTGGGTTATATAGGTCCACGTTTTGGTATAGCCCCCACATAAGGCCCCTTATAAAGTACGCGTCATTTTAATATATTTTGAATGTATTAGACCCATTTGACCAAAGAATTGGTTGTAACTTCGTATTTTGTGTTTCCAGAGGCTAAGAAACATTTCTACCATAAAATGTTTATATAGGTCCACGTGTTGATATAGCCCCCATAATACGATATCTCCCGATTTTCGATATTTTGAAGGTTTTAGCCTCATTATCACACCGAGATGGCTGAAATTTGGTATTTAGTCTTCTTTAGGCGTATAAAACTTTCCCCCAGAAATTTGTAGGTATAGGTCCACGCCATCATATATCCCCCATAGAACGGTACCTTCCGAATTTCGGTATTTTGAAGGTTGTGGCCACATTAATCCACCGACATGGCTGAAATTTGTGGTGGAGGGTATAAAAAGTTCTGCCCGACCGAACTTAACGCTTTTCTTACTTGTTAGGTTTATTTTAGGCTTTCAGGATTTTTCTTGAAAACGGCAAGTCCTTTCGAAATAGGACTAAAGAAAATGTTGTAGATGATCTTCACTGCTACAAGATTTTCTTCAGTCCCATTGCGAAACGGCTTACCGCTTCCAAGAAAAATCCTGAAAACCTAAAATAAACCTAAAAATGTGAATTTTGACCACGATTTATTCCGAAATCCATCTAGCTTTTGGCTAGCTTTTTTACATATATGAATATTGCTGTCTCAGAATCCGCAAAGCGGTGTAAGCGGTTTTCACGTAAAGTTAGTTAAGGTGCACCCTTGATGACATTATTATGTAAGGAGACGATAGAGTCAGTGCATTGTCCCAATTTGAACTTCTATATCTCAAAAATGGTAAGACCTACGAAAATAATACTAAGATCAATCTTGTAGAGAATTTTCACTGCTACAATATTTGCTCTAAACCCATTTCGATAGAACTTGCGGTTTCCAAGTAAAATCGTAAAAACATAATAAAGCCATAAAAATTTGAACTTTGACCGCGGTTTATTTGAAAATCCCTCCGGCGATTTTTTTCGTTTTTTGATTTTTCTCATCTATGAACATTGTAGTTTCAGAATCCGCAAAAACTACTCAGGTGTTAGCACCTTTCATTCAAAATTATTTAAGGCGCACCGTGTATAGTCAATATTCCAACCTGATACATGGCTGGATGACATGCTACGATGTTCAAAGTAGGCACCAATCAGAAACTCCCAGCGAGAATTATCCTGTAGATTTGCCTTTTTGGTTGGTGAAGTCAGGGTTCATTGGAGCTTTTAGCCCAATAACTCAGGAAGTATGGACTTGCGCAAGAAAAAAATTATGTCGTCGTAAAGGGGGCCGCAAGGACAACTTACAGAAAAAAAATTTCAAACCCGATCTATATCTGAAAGGAATAATAACATGTGCAAAGTTTGGACCAAATTGATTGCTCCATTCGAGTGTTATCGTTCACACAATTTTACAGAAAATTTTTGGACTTTTGTGGGAGAGGTACCCGAAGGAGTGGATCGATGTGGCCCATCATCGAACTTAAACTAAGCTTGGACTAAATATTACGATAACCAAAATTTGGTTCGAATCGGTTAATCGGTTCGAGAGTTATCGTGCGCAGCTGACAATTTTTTTCGGAAACAAGTAAAAAAGTATCAGTCGGCTTTGCCGACAGAGATATTTTCTCAGCCTATGTCTGGGGTCTTTTCAAAATTGTCTGCCCCTTTTCGTACATTTGAACTTGCCGACAAAAATGTTGATTAGGATTAAAGTTAAAAAGTGTTGCGTAGGAAGGAAGCACTTGAAGGAATGGACCGAGTGGAGTGGATCGATTGACTCCATATTGAAACCTTATCTATGTCTGTAAAAATTTTACGATGTGCAAAGTTTGGATCAAATCAGTTACTCCCTTAAAGAGTTATCGTGGGCACAAATTTTCCGAACATTTTCCAACTTTTGTGGGGGAGTTACCGGAAGGAGTGGACCGATATAACACATCTTCGAACTTTAACTAAGTTTGGACAAAATATTACCAAAGCCAAATTTTGGACCGAATCGGTTGATCCGTTTGAGAGTTATCGTGCGTTCCAGCCAGCCAGACAGACAGACGGGCGGACATGGCTAAATCAACTCCAAATTGTCTGAAACACATTTCATCCAATCATACTTGGGGTCTAAAACCATTTTTTCGATGAGGCACATTTTGCCCGTATGAAAGTGTATATACCCTCGTTAGCATAAATGCTGAGAGTATAAAGAAAGGAGAGTCAGATGGGATAAAAACTAATTTTCCGAATATCTTGAGCCTAAAAGTATGCACTTGATCTTTCTCGAACAAAAAATGAAACAAGAACAAAAAATTTGTGCATTTCCACAACTTGCGCTCCCATCTATAGCATATTTCTAAAATCCTTGTTTATCTCTCTCTGTCTCACATCTTATGCAAAATTTCAATTTCAAAATTTGAGCAGATAACTCTTTTTTAATATATTGATAATCAGGAAATGTTGGGAATACTTTAATCTTCATTTATATTTCATTCTCATGTTCAATTTAAACCAACTAATCCCCTTTATTATATGTCTTCTTTTGTTCTTGATTGGATCTTTTGAACAGAGTTGTAGCGTTAGTGTTAACTTAAAGCTAAAAGGGATCATCAAATTTCAAGGAGGACCTTCTTAGCATTAACTTTTAATATGACAATTATATCTTACTGCGCTTTGCTACCCCATATCTTGACACATTTATTTGTAGGCCAATTTTCGTCAGACATTCCAGCTTTCATTGAAATCGGGTATATATAGCGTGTTTGGTGCATCAAATACATGAAATCGGACGGAAAATATATAAGGGAGCTATATCCAAATCTGAATCGATTTTTATATAATTTGGAAAATTTATTTCTAGACCCAATTCCGTCACACATTTCAAATTTCATTGGACTTGGACATACATGTCGTGTTTAAAGCATAAAATACATGAAATCGGCAGAAAATATATGTGGGGGCTATATCCAAATCTGAGCCTATTTCAATATAATTTATTTTTTTTATTTATTTAATTATTTCTAGATCAAATTCCTTCACACATCCAAAATTTGGAGACAGTATCTGTTACCATTCTATAGATATTTGTATCTAAAAATTATAATTGTTTTGGAGGTACCTCCGATTCTGATGTTATATCTGCGAATTAACGCAGAATTTCAGAAATTTTTATAGCCTATGTTACTTTCAGGCCATGTAGTGATGTACCCTGAAAATTTCAGGAAGATCGGTTCAGCGGTTTCAAACAAACGTACAAAAATTGTTCTACTTTATATACATATATGTAGATACTTTATATATAAATAGAAGATAGTCCCCAAAACTGGTTTCTTGCGATTTCAAATCCATCCAATAGTAAAAGGAAACATATAATAATGGCCATAAATGTACGAAATACTGCCATATTTCCAAAAAAATCACTCTCTTCATAATGAAAAGCAAATAACTATTTTTTGTCTGCTGGTATTAATCATTTAAATACTCCCCCTAAAAGTATACTTCTCAATACACAATTCCTACAATTCTCACCTTGAAATTTTTTATCTTGAAATGTAGATGTCGTTGAAATAAATATGACAACATCAATTGTGTTTTTGCAAATTCCATACTCTTCTAGGACAAATTCTCAAAAACGCTGGCTTTTATCGTACCTTTATCAAAGTCCAAAACACTGGTCCATGATAGCTGTCCCATTCATTCCTCCATCACAAAAAATTGGTATATTTTTTCTATTGTAACACCAAATACTTTCTTGAGTTAAGATTTATTATTTCAATCTTATAGGACAAATATCTCCTAAATAAATAAATTAAATTACTTACTTTTCCGCATAAAAAGAGAAGCCTTCATTCTGCAATTAAAAAGCCGTCTCTTAAACACTGTTCCGCCCAAAACCACGATAACTTAACTCCTTACAAAAATAAATGAAGGTAATGAATGCTTTTGTTTGGATGCTTGCTTGCTTGGTTGGTTGGCTGAGTGACTGACTTTGTTTCGGTTTGGTTGGTTGTGGCTGTTGAATAGCTTCGCTTGGTTTGTCTACCCGCCTGCCACTTTAAATTCGTTTATTTCGTGTTGCAACTACAAATGAAACATAGGCATGCGCACGCGCTTAAGTACTTTATTTACAATAACAACAACAACGTGCACTTTTCGCATTATTATGCGCTCCATTACCCACCCACGATGCCATGGGCGCTCAACAATAGCTATGGTGGAAAGGCAAGAAAACAGAGAATACAAACCACACACAAACACATCATTCATATTTATATGTTATGGGAAATGAAAAAACGCTCTGTGAATGCTGGTATAGGGTTTTGAAAGGTGGTGGAGGTTGAGTGGAAAAAATGAAACATGACTGCAAAACATAACTCAAAGTCGTTCAGGTGTGTAAACGGTCATTTAACAGGTATAAATTGTAAACATTTTATTTATGTTAAATATTATTTTCTTTTTTTAATTGTTAAAACATGATGCGGGGAGGGAGCAGAATGTTGGGGGGTTTTTAATTAATTGCATTGTCTAAAATAAATACATAATAATCGAGACATTTATATGTGAAGAAAACGCAGAGTGTGCGAATGTTGATGACGTAGATAATGTACTACAAAGTGATATCAATGTAAATTGCAATTTAATTTCCTGATAAGAAAGTTGTATCAGGAAATATAAAAGAACGGATGACAAGTTATTTTTTATGTTGAAATATCATAGACAGGAAAGAACTTGATTGAGTCATTGGTGGGGGTATGTGGAAATATTTTGCAACTATTTTATTATAAGGTGTTATGGGAACTATTTAATGTTTAAATTTAATATTAAAAAAAATATGAAATAAAAAAAATATGAAATGAAAGCAAAGGAATTTAAAGGGAAAAAAATTAAAAAAAAATTAATTATAATAACTGCATCCACAAAGTCAATCAGTTTTTTTTATTAAATAACACTCAATTAATTAAAATTGAAATCGTCATCAAATCCAATGTCACATCCCGCTAACTTCAATCAATATTTCAATGAAAAATTGTTGGGAGATTCACATATTGTATTTATATTTTTATGGCGGATATTTTGTTATTTCTAACTATCAATTAAATTCAAAATTGCTATTATTGGTGATGGTAATTAAAACTTTTATCTTGTTGTTAATTAAGAACAAGTAGATGTGAAGAGAACGAGAGGAACAGTCACACTATTTTATTAAATACATCGACATCATTAAAATTGTAATATTCAAATTAAGGAAAAACAAAACAGAAATGTAATATCAATTTAAAACAGGAAAGCTATATTACCGGCATTGTGGCAGCCATAATGCGCAAAAACTTAATTTGGCCTTTTGATCGCGGCCTGGACTGGCACAACACCAAACATTCATTTTGGGCTTTATGTCCGTTGGACATTATGTTAGGTCGCCTATCCTCGTAATCCCAAGGAATATAATATACATAAGTTTTGCTCTGTGGCAGTAAAAAGGTTTGCAATTGTTCGAAAAAAAGAAAGAAAAAACAACTAAGAAAGTATCAATCAGCTGTACTGACGGAAATATGTATACCCTCAGCCCATGACCAAAAAGAACCAAACACAATAATTATGCAGTATAAAAATATATTAATTTTGTATCACGAGTTTGCTTCAAAATACGTGGAATCTGTATGTATGGTATCATTGACATTCACCAAAAATTTTAGTAGGCAAACTTCTGATTCCGAGAGATCACGAAATATTAACTTACTTTAAACTAAGTTTCGAATAAATTTTTGAAAATGTTGAGAGTTATCCTGCAGGCTTTCCATTTTAATATGTGCAGTAGGCCGGGGCGATTTGTATGGAAGGATAACTCAGAAGTTTGAACTATGGCATAACTGTTTTTCCAGATTTATAATATTACCTTAATCGACTTTCATCGCCAAAAAGAATTTTTCACCCCAGAAATATCAAGTAGTCATCAATGAGAACCGTACCTAACATCTTCTGAATAAAATTTTTGTAGAATATTTGGATGCTGTAGAATCTCGTCTTGTGGTACTTTTACTACGGTTCAAGAAATAAAGTACGGAAAGGACATGGAAGGAATTAAGTTAGAGGGGTGAAATATTCTCAAAATGAAGCTACAATAACGCTTAACAGAGATATAAAGCTATTTTCTCACAAAATAAGGGGCCAAAATTAAACCATTAACAAGTAAAAAAGTATCAGTCGGGTTTGCCGATATAATCCATCTTTGAACTTGAACTAAGTTTGGACAAAATATTACGAAAGCCAAATTTTGGACCGAATCGGCAGATCCGTTCGAGAGTTATCTTGCGCTCCAACCACTACACACGATGTCATAGGGTTTTTTGTAACTTTCAGGCTATTTTCTCAGGAAATATGGACTTGCCCCCAATGAAACTTACAGCGTCGTATAGAGGACAGTGAATACAACTTGCGTAAACAAAAATCAAATCGATCCGAGACCAGGTCCTAAACTGAACTTTTCCGAAATTTTGTGTGGGAGGTACCCGAAGGAGTGAACCGATTGAGTCCATATTTGAACCTCACCTAAGTTTGGTAGAAATTACACGATGTGCAAAGTATGGACCAAATCGGTTATTCCCTTCAAGAGTTATCGTGCGCACAAGTTTTGCGACAATTTTTGAACATTTGTGGGGGAGGTACCGGAAGGAGTGAACCGATATAACCCATCTTCGAACTTAAATCAAATCTGGACAAAATATTTCGATACCCAAAATTTGAACCGAATCGATTGATCCGTTCAAGAGTTATCGTGCGCACCAGCCAGCCAGACAGACAGACGGACAGACAGACGGACGGACATTGCTAGATCTACTCAAAATTGTCTGAAACGGATATTGTACAAACATACTTGGGGTCTAAAACCATTATTTCGATGAGGCACATTTTTGGTCGTATCAAAGTGTAAATACCCTCTTTAGCCTAAAGGCTGAGGGTATAATCACGCGATATCTCAGAAACTTGAACTATGGTTAAAATTCCCTTTTGGGTTCTTAGTACACTCACCAAGGGCTTTCATCTCCAACAGGAATTTTCCACACACTGACTTTGAGTCCCATTTTGTAGCACAGTGTCATTTATCGATATTTTCCGAAAAATGCGCACCTTCTCGAGGCCATAACTGCCTGAAGGAGCGTTCCAATGCTTTAGCGATGTACTAGAGAGTTCTTAGGTATTGCCTTGGCTACAATTTTTGTCTTTATGTTGGATCGAAAATCTCAGTGATTTCGCTGTTATATGCTAAAATATCCAAAAAACCTTGAAAAAAATTAAAGTCAAAATCCGGGGGCTTGATTTTCAACGTCTAGTAGACTTCTTTGCTCAGTACAATCCCAAGAAACAGAAACTCCAGGCGCCCGTGATGGTGTTCAAATCGCCCCACCCTAATGTGCAGGCAAGGTTTATGTGGCTTTTGGGCTATTATCTCAGGAAGTATGGACTTACTCCAGAAAAAAATTGTATAGTTGTAATAGGGACCGTGAAAACAATATTCATCAAAAAATGTCCAATAGATCTGATACGCGTCCTCAAACTGCACTTTTCCCAAATGTTGTGTGGGAGGTACCCCAAGGACAGGACCAATAAAGTCGATATTCCAACCTGATACATGAATGGATGAAGTAATACGATGTGCAAAGATTAGGCCAATCATAAACATCCTGCGAGAGTTATCTTGTGGATTTTCCATTTTACTTAGAACCGTCCGGGTTGATCAGCATAAAATTCTATGTCGATTTGACCATGTCCGTCCGTCTGTCTGTTGAAATCAAGATACAGCTCGCAATTTTAAAGATAGAGAGTCAAAATTTGGTACAGAAGTTTTTATTACTTGCAGGATGGTTGGTATTGAAAATGGGATACATCGCTCCACACCTTCATATAGCCCCCATTGAATGGTACCTCCCGATTTTCGGTATTTTTAAGGTTTTAGCTTCATTATCCTACCAAAATGGCTGAAATTTGGTACGTAGTCTTCTTTGGGTGTACAAAACTTTCGCCCAGAATTTTGTCGGTATCGGTCCACACCTTCATATAGCCCCCATAGAACGGTACCTCCCGATTTTCGGTATTTTGAAGGTTTTAGCTTCATTATCACACCGAAATGGCTGAAATTTAGTACTTAGTCTACGTTGATGGTATAAAACTTTCCCTCAGAACTTTGTTGGTATCGGTCCATGCCTTCATATAGCCCCCATAGAACGGTACCTCCCGATTTTCGGTATTTTGAACGTTATGGCTTCAATATTCCACCGAAATGGCTGAAATTTGGTATTTAAATTTCTCGGTATAGGCCAACGCCTTCATATAGCCCTAATGGAAAGGTACCTCCCGATTTTTCGTATTTTAAAGGTTGCGTCTTCAATATTCCACCAAAATGGCTGAAATTTGGTATTTAGTCTTCAATGTGATATAAAACTGTTCGCCAGAAATATGTCTGTACAGGTCCACGCTTTCATATTGCCCCATTTCAGACTAAAATTCGTCGGTATAGGTCCACGTTTCAATATAGCCCCCATAGAACGGTACCTCCGGATTTTCGTAATACTGCAGATTGTGACGTCAATATCCAACCGAAATGGCTGAAATTCGTTATTTTGTCTTCCAAGACTTATAAAATATTCCAGAAGAGTAGTATAGGTACACGTCTTCCTATATCCCCATAGAAGCTTACTTCTTGATTTTCGATATTTTTAGTTTTAGCCACATTCTCTTACCGAAATATAGGAAATTTGGTATTTAGTCTTCTTTGAGCCTAAAAACTTTTCTTCAGATATTTGTCGGTATAGATCGACGTTTTGAAATAGCCCCCATAGAATGGTGCCTTACATTGTTTTACCGAAATTGCTGAAATTTATTATTAAGTATTCTTCATACACGAAAGGAAACTAATTATTCCATTTTACTTCAATACAACTTGTGGTGGAGGGTATAACAAGTTCAGCCCGGGCGAACGTTAACGCCGTTCTTACTTCTTAATTTTGTTTTGTCAGCGTTCGCCTTTTTCTTCTGGTTTTGTTCATTGTCAAATAATCGTCAAACAAATGTCGAAAAATCAGTTCTACCATTTTTAACCTGAAGAAATTTGTCTGGTAGCCTGCGGTAGGAGAGAAAGGCATCTTCGCCCTCTTAAAAATTGCTTCCAGTTTTACCACTTTTTGGGGTTAAGGAACGCTTTGCAGGTTAAAAATGGTAACAAATGGTAACCCCAAGTAAGTAAAGGAACACAACTAAGACAATCAACTGTTTCGTAAATGCAGAAACTGTCGTCTGTCAGGCAAAAATTAAATGCAGATAATAATAATTGTTCCACAAACATCCCAGAAGGGACAAGGGAGACTTCTCTCATATCAATGAGTGCATCCCGATTCATATTAGCTCAATGATATGGGACCTACAGTTTATTGCCGAGTCCCAACGGCGTGTCTAAGACACCACTTTTATAGAGAAGTTTTACATGGCTGAAATACTCAGGAAATGTCGTCAACATTAGTGAGGGGTATTTTGCCACCGTTGAAAAGTGTTTGATGTTGACTGGCCGGGGAATCGAACCCACGATCTTTAGCGTGCAAGGCGGGTGTGCATACCATTGCACCACGGTGGCACCCAATGTTTAAATGCAGATCTTAATGCAAATTAACGCTGCCGTCTGTCTAGGGTATAAGTTTGGACAAAATTTGATTGGAATCGGTTGATCCGTTCCAGAGCTATCGTGAGCACCAGCCAGAAAGACAGAATTTCGTCCAAACATACTTGGGATCTAAAACCGTTATTTAGATGAGGCACATTTTTGGTCGCATCAAAGTGTATATACCCTTTCTAGCCTAAAGGCTGAGGGTATAAAAATACCATGAGAATTAGAACCCCAAGGTCCACATGCCCTAAAAATGTTCACTGCCGTCTAAGACCAGGTGTTAATAGTGGGATTACACCTGAGCATTATATGGACATTACCGCGTAATATACTATTTTGTTTGGTGGAAGTGGAATTGTTGGAATTTTATCTTTAGATGTGTTGAACAGTCATCATTAACGTATTTCTGAACAAATGCAACCTATCCCTTTATTCAGAGGAATATTTTTAAAGAATAAACTTTTTCACAAAATAGAATTTCGCATAAAAAAATAATAATAACAAAAAATTAAAAAAAATACTTTTTGTATTTATTTCTATTTTACACATTATTATTGTTTTGCATTTGAAAGCTACTGCTGGCTGGTATAAGAAGAGAATGTTGATCCTCCAAAATAATTACACTTAATTGGTTTTTGGCTTTTGGCTGTTTTGTTAGCATTTTTTTTGTACCTACATATGTTTTGTTTTGATGCGTTTAACATACAAACATGATGCCTCTCAAAAGGCACTGATGGATGTTTAGTTGAGGTTTGAGTGTTAAGCTTATCTTCAAATGAATAAAATGTTAACAAATTAAAACAAAACAGCAAGAACAACAACAATGTAGTTCAACAAATGTTTAACAAAAAATAACATAACAGCACTCAAAAAAAAAAACAAAAAATAAATTCACCAGACTGACAAAAATCTACTTAATTTAATTAAAACTCATCTCGTCATCATCTCACATAGCCTTGGAAAATAGCAACAACAACATCCACAACATAGAGAAAAAACGTTACTTTGAATTTAAACAAAAAAAAAACATAAAACTCTAAAATGGACATTTATACTTTAGATCGGAGCCTTAGTTAAGCCAATGGAAACATTTGAGCCTAAACAACATTGGTCATAAATTATCTATGAAAACTCATTGCTGCTAGAAGTTTTGGGTGAAATAGTTGCCTAAACGCTGTGACTGGCTGCTTGGTTGGCCATTTTGCTGGCATTAGTGTTGCTAGATGGTGTTGGTATGCCTGTACAACACAGTTCAAATTACAATGCAATTAATATGCAAATATGCCCACACTTTGTTATGATCGACATTGTTGTCGTCGTCGCTGTTGTTGTTTTCAGACATACTTTATAAACAATTATTACAATATTAACAAATAATGTTTAAAAGCCTCTGTGACCATATCATAGCTGCACTTTATTGTGGAGGTTTTTCAATTTCACAACAACGGAGAAAAACCATTATTTTGTCATAAAACAAAATATTGATTGATGTCTAAATGAAAAATTACCTCAAAACTCCACATATTTTTGCCTTTCATAAATTAATTTGGACTATGCTAAAATACTGGTTTCCCCCGAAAAGCAAACACAAAAAGAAAACAGCACATGCCAACATTGATATGCTATTTTTTCGTATTCGAGGTGGCATCAATTGATTAATTACGGTTTTAGTAAGAGGGATTAGTTTTTGTTTATTGTGGACTCGATGCTACCGGCCACCCAGCCACTTGTTTAAAAATTTGTTGGCTAACCAGTGAACTTGTTGAAATTCACACAATACATAAAGGAAAAACAAATAGAAATCCCATTAATAACAAATTGCTATATAATAGTTGGTCATTGTTGTTGTTGTTTTTGCTAAATTTGAAAATGAAATGCGAAAATCCCATTAGTTCCATGCAAAATCCTTTACCGAAATTCATGCATTTTTATTTCAAAGATATTTTATAAAAAATTTCGTAACAGCCATCGCGCATGTAAAGGATTTGGAAAACTTTGGAGAACAAATCGCCAACAGAAAATTTGAATATTCACAGATATGTTTTAAGCTTCTTCGTTTATTCTATATCAGGACTTCTTACAGTTGACGATTGTGATAGCTTCTCAAGGACAAGACACAGAAGTTCAAAATTGTCACTAAATTTCAGTTTAATGGCTGTCGAGGATAGTTTTGGAATGTTTAGCGAAGGTACTCCTTGTTGTTCTGTATGCAGCGATATGTTGCTGTTGTTGTTGTAACAGTGTTTTATTATTATGTTTGTATGTTCGTTCTCCTGTTCAATCCGGCTCTGGGTTTATCTCCAGTTCCAGGAAGTAACTGGGATGTAACCACAGATCCACTGGAGTCAGATGAGTAGGCTTGGCGGGGCAGTTGAATAGGTGCTTAGTATCGTGCGGGCCCATTCCGCGTACTGGGCAGATGTCTTGCACGGTGCGATCGATTCCCGCCCAATAGGAATTTAGGCGACTGCAATATCCCGAGCGTAATTGAGCCAAAACTACTTTGGTTTGTCGTGGCAGCTGACACTCTTCAGCTGCAATAGATGGGGGATGTGCTCCGATGACTGCATTCACACAATAATTGCTTAGGGTCTTAGCAACTGTGTCCGTGTGAATGCTGTTCAAACCTGCCTGATATGCTTGTTGATCTATTGTTGGACCGTCGTCTTTAGAGCATGAATATCCTTCTTGATATGCCTGGGTGTATCGGTGGCCAGCAGATGGTGATTGGGATGGCTCTCACGGTAACACCCGAGCAAGTACTGCAACGATAGCATCTCATTGTGTTGTCGTACTGGAAGAATCCTTACCTCCTCATGTAGATGGTCCACTGTAGAAGAGGCACCCTGTTGCTGTTCTCGGGGCGGCGTTCTGACAAATTTGAATCTTATCCCACTGCGTGTCACATAAATTCCGGGACCAAACTGGCGCCGCATAGCTTACCACAGACCGACCTATCGCTTTATACGTGGTCAACAAGGTTTCTTTATCTGCACCCCAAGTGCTGCCGGCTAGGGACTTGAGGACCTTGTTCCTAAATTTCAGTTTATCACAGATAGCTGTGGCATGCGCGGACGACTTGAAAGTGGTGTCGAATGTGACCCCTAGAATTTTGGGGCAGTTTGTGGTCGGAATTCTGCTACCATCGACCCTGATATTCAACTCTCTTCTATACTGCGTCGTCCATGTGGTGAACAGAGCGGCCGTCGATTTCGTGGCGTATATCTGCATATTCCTCGCGTGGTAAGATCGGTTAAATAGGAGTTCAGTCTCTCACAGATGTCATCAGGGTTGGTACCTGACGCCAGGATCGTACAATCATCCGCATACGTTACGATCCTAATGCCGTCTGGAGGGGGCGGAATACAGGAAAGGTAGAGGTTAAACAGTTCCGGAGATATCACCTCTCCTTTGGGGAAATCCCTTTTTCACTCTACGGGGCTTGGATTTTTTGTTCCTGAATTCCACATACGACTGGCGACCACACATATAGTTGATTATCCAAAGTTTCAGACTTGGCCGAAGGGTTGTTTGCTCGATGTCCTCGAACAGCGTGGAGTGCTTGACAGTATCAACGGCTTTTGATAAGTAAAGCGCCACCATCACTGTTCTATCACACGGCCGCTCCTGGTTGAGTCCTCGACAAATATTTGTGGAGATGGCGTGCAGCGCTGTTGTCGTGCTGTGCTGCTTGCGGAACTCATGCTGATGATCGGCAAATTGATAGCTATTTCTAATGCTGGGGAGGACTAAGGCCTCAAGGGTCTTCGCTACAGGTGACAAAACGAAATCGGCCTGTACGATTCACCCTTGCTGGCATCCTTGCCTGGCTTCAGTAGCAGGACCACCCTGCCCATTTTCCAGACTTCGGGAACAATAAGGGTGGCTAGCGACAGGTTGAGAACTTTAGTGAGATACTCTACTCCCGGCTCATCTAGCTGTTTCAACATTACCATGGAAATTCCGTCAGGGCCCAACGCTTTGGATGATTTAGCGTTCCTGATGGCATTCGTAACATCATCCATTGTAAACTGTGGTGGTTCATCCTCGGCGGGAAAAGATATAATGCTACGTAACACTCTTATCTTCGCCCTGTCACTCTCGGGGTGCTCGACAAACAGTCGATTGAAGTAACTTGCACACCTCTTCCGGTCAGTCAACGTAACGTCGCCAAACGTGACTGAGGTCCTGTCATCCTTCCTTCCGGGGTTCGAGAGTGACTTAACCGTTCTCCACAATTTACTTATACCGGCCTTCACTGTTGCAACTCTTCAGATGATTTAACCACTTGTTCCGCTAAGCTTCGCTCCCTGACTCTGGGGTCGTCGGGATTGGTTCGACGAAGCTCATCACGCTCATTTGCTAATCCCGTCGCCTCTACTGGGAAATTTGGTCTTACTTCGGGTATTCGACCAGCAGGTATATGGCGAGCGGCTGCAGCGTTGATGATGTCTCGTAACGTCCTTTCCGGTACCCAAACATCAGAAGGATTGGGAAATTCTCTGAAGCGGTGATTAGTGAACTCTCTGAAACTCGGCCAATCAGCTTTCCCATGATTGACGAATGTGCGGCGTTCAGAGGTGATGATATCGGGTGGTCTGCTGATGGAGAAAATTATGGGGAGATGGTCTGATCCAAGGGAAATGACGGGTAGTCAGGTGACGTCATTTATCAGACCAGGTGACACGATGGTTATGTCTGGCGAACTGTGACGATATATTGTTTATTTGTGTGTCCTACAAAAACCTATGGGATCTTCTTGGATCGCGTTGAAATAGCCGGTAGACCTTGTGATCATGAATACAACATTATATACTTCCCGAGATATACGAAATGTTCCAACATTTTGGTCCACTCCTCCATACTTCTCTTGATAAAGACCCGAATATTCCAAAAATCCGACCAAGTGGAATTCTTGCAATGTAAAAAGGATTATGCTTTGTTGGTGTAAACTGTGTCGATTAGGTCTGTCAGTCGAACAATTAGGTCCACAAATGTCCAAAAATTTCGCTGGAAATCTAAAACACTTCTTCTGGAACCTACGAAAATCCTAATAAATTTTAAAATTAGTCATATGGGGTAAATGCACCAGTAGTCGGCACTTTAAGGATTCTCGCATCTTCAGCCGTATGTCATTCCGAGTCTAAATATCCAATCAAATTAAATTTAAGTTGTTATGATTCGTTATTTTGTGTAGTTTTAGATTATATAAACAATTTTTTTGATTATTTCTGTTCAACATGCAAAAAATACAATTTTAGTGAAATACTGCTTTTTCACCAGTAGTCGGCACCATTCCCCAATAATCGGCATGATATGGTCCAGTAGTCGGCATGTTATATTTAAATAAAGAAAAAATGCAAACATTTTTTTCTTAAATATTTGAAAGAACAATAGCTTAAACAACATTAGGTATTTATACATTTCTATGGATTTTACTTCAAAAAATAAGGAAATTTTAACATATTGTTTAAATAAATTAGTTCGTACCCAATAGTCGGCATCTAAATCATGGCTAATATTGCTTAAAATCGCTAAAGTTCCTTTCAAATTGAAACTATTTTTTTATTAATTAACCTTTAAAGTATTTCCTTAGTATTTTTTATAATTTTTAGCTAAAAGTAATCGATAAAAATCAATGTTTATAAACCCATGCCGACTTCAGGCAAATTTTATATTTTTTTGTCCCTAAAGTCGGCATCAGCAAATATTGCACAATTATAAATATTTTTTAAAAATTTCTTTTTCTAAAGTGTTCTTTTAACTGTTCTCTACCTATATAACAAAAATGTTGTGGAAAATTTCTTCATTTTAAAATAATTACAGGGCTTATAAGGTTAACATCTCCACAATTTTTTTCTTAAGAAACATGCATTTTCGGTTGTGGTGAAAAACCCGCACTGACAAAAACTTAAATTTCGATATAATAATTGGTCCTAGCTCAATGAAATTTTATATAAAGTTAGCTGACAATATTGTTGAAGCATTTTTAAGATTATTTTCCTATTTTGTTTTCTTAATTTTTAGTTATTTGAGTTCAAATTCAAAAGATGCCGACTACTGGTACATGCCGACATTAGGTGCACTTACCCTGTTCAGAGTTTAGTTTCACTACTGCTGATAATGACTCTTCTTGTACAGGCATAGGCGGAGAGTAGTTAGATGCCAGCAAAGCCGGCTTATTTTTTACTTGATAATTCTGCAATAAAATATAAAATATACTACCTCTAAATGTATACAATTTGTCATGCAATCAATCAAATCAAATGCAATAAAAAAACATTTAACTTCCTTAGAAAAAAAAAAAACTTTTTTATTATGCAATATCTTTTCGACTTTAAAATGTTCTATTATGGCGATACCTTTTTTTTAGCAAATTTGTCAACAATTTAAACTAAATAGTTGATTATCTATGCAAATTTGTTGTGTTTATGTCATACAAAAAATTCTTTCTTTTTAATTCCGTATTGACAGAAACAAAACTCTCAATGTAGGAAATTCAAAAACACCAATACATACACACAAACACACAACAATACTGATATAAATTGAATAAATTATTAATTAAAACAATACGGCTAAATAACAAATGAGTCATAACACTTTCCAAGAATTTTGTAGAATTTAAGGGTAGGTGTGAGTAAGTGCGAGACTAAAATTCGATCTAAAACGAACAACGAACAAAGAAATAAAAAAACAACAAAAACAGTTACAATCTTTGTCGTCGACTATGATTACTAAACAATTTCAAAATGTAAACATTTAAACGTCAGCTACTACTGGCAATTTGGTTGGTAACTTGTTGAAAATGAAATACAACAGAATAACTCAAACAAATTAACACACACTCGCACAAACATGTAATGGCATCTATTTGTGATTGTCTGAATGGATTATTAAATGACATTACAAGTGACAAAAGGCAATAAAAAATAATTAAAAAATTATCATACCTTAAACAGAAGAATTAATACAAATCATTTACACATACACACATACACATATTCACACAAACGTGGTAAAGACATAAAGCTTATTGTGCTAAATAAACTGTTGCATATGATGAGTGACCACTGTGTGCCTCTGTGTATGTGCGAGTGTGTGTGTTGTGTTTAGTAAGAATTGAAACAAATAATGAAATGATAAGATTTATATAATTAAAAGAATACAGCAACGAAAAAACGAAGGACACACGAACATTGACTGCAGTTAACATACTCACACGCACACACACTAGTACACATTTAAACGCATGCCAATAAAAAAAATCAAAAAGAGGGGGAATGTACAGACCAATATATTCGGTCCAAGTTAAATCACACCAACACAGAATTATATCAAAAAATGCTTGAAAAGATCAGTGGGTATTTTAAGTTTTTTTTTTTCTTCATTTTCGTTGCTGTTAAAGAAAAAAACAACAACAAAAAACACCAACAATAACCATAACTGCTTGTCGCTCAATGTACTTTAGATGTTCACAAAGAATTATATTGGCCATAAAGCTGTTAAGAAGCATTGTAGCTATTTGCTCTATTATTACACTAGCTTACAAAACTGGGGGAATAGTTGGAATACCTGTAGGAAATTTCAAGCTGTAGGAAATGCTCAATAAATTAATTAGGCAAAGAATGAGTGACAGGTGGATACAAAAAGGACAGGGTAGAATCACAAGAAGGAATTTGTACAAATCACCCAATATCCTAATTGGTAATATTTTAGAAGCTAACATCTCGGGATTTTGAGCCCAATATAGGAAATCCGTACAAGAAAAAAAAATCCTTCAATTGCATGAAGTGCACGCAGAGAAAAAATATGATTGATCCAACAATATTCGAAGAGCAAAATATGTATTGTAAAGATATTGTTAAATTCCAAATGTAGTATTGTGATTCCAACAATTGGGTTTTGTTAAATCCAAAAATAGTTTTTGTCAACTGGACAATAGTTCTCTCTTTTCTTCGACATTTTTTTCTCTTCTCTCGCTATTAGATGCCGTGTTGAAAAAAACAATTATGGTGAGTTTTGTTTGTATGATATGATGCCTTTATCTTTGTTTTTGTGTGTATGTATACCAACAATGAGACTCTTGTTTTTATTTGTTTCTGTTTTGTTTCATTTATCTATCTTCATTGTGCTTTGAAGTTTGGTGTTATACCGGAGTTTGTTATGGTGTTTAATTATTCCTTATGTTGTGGTGGGTGCTTGTGGCTTTTTGTTTGTCTTTGTTGTCAGCCAATGCAGCAAACCATGTATTGTGTTCATCAATTATTGCAATATTATACGCGACATTTATATCCAAGTTATGTGAAAAGTGTATATGAGAAGTATATACACTCAAATCAAAAATTTTTGGGCTGGTTTTTTGGGTTGACAATACTTTTTGTAAGCAAAATTAGATTATGATAGTTCCTACAATCGGTATTGTTAACGATTTTTACAATATTGCGGAAATTCGAAAGTTGTTTTTGTTTTCTATGTTTGGAACAAAAGATGATATTTTTGGATTTGGATTACAATGTTTGAACAAAACAAATACATTTTTGGAACCAAAACAAATATTTTTGTTCCAACAAAAGCGAAAAATATTTTTTTCTCTGCGTGTACGACAAGGACCTGATCTGATAAAGATTTTAAAACCATCCGAGGGCTTCAAGAGTAAAACCATAGACTAATAAATATATACACAGACAAATTGTGTTTGTGTTTGTTTTTTCTAGGTGTCGCCCTTATGGAAACTGCGCAGCGTTTTCACTCAATTCCACAATGTTTTGGGGTAAATTGCAAGATTTTGTTGAATTTGTTTATATGAGGATGTAGATCTGGTCAAATACTACCCACATTTTGTCTTTTACCAGAATAAATAGTTCCAAAATGTATAGTTATAACCATTTTAGAAATTGAGGGCATATCCAACTGATTCAATTCACACTCAGTGAGAGAATTTAGAGGATTTCTTTGTCAATACTTTTACTAGTCTATGGTAAAAAGCTCCTTTAGAAAATATTATAACTCTAAATTATGTTTAGAAGATATTTCTATAGGAAACCCTCAGGACTTCTATCTATGAAAGACCCACAGAAATTATTTTATCTATATGATGCTCTTCTATCATTTAAAGGGTCTTCTATTTATAGAAGGTGATCAGAAGTCATATGGTCATATGGAACTTGTCAGGATCAGATATGT
The DNA here is from genome assembly GCF_047663935.1 of Musca autumnalis. Classification (NCBI taxonomy): domain Eukaryota; kingdom Metazoa; phylum Arthropoda; class Insecta; order Diptera; family Muscidae; genus Musca; species Musca autumnalis. Next base: position 9,858,861 of record NW_027412088.1, on the reverse strand, counting down.
GTCCAATAGTGGTTTTAAACCCCACACATTTTAGGACCAAATCAGTTTTAGACAGTTTTGGAGGAATCAAACTATTTGACACTCGAAGGAAGTAACTGATTTGGTCCGAATGGAATAATTCTTCCAACCTTAGATCAAGTCCTTCTTCTAAATTTGCAAATCCAGTATTTGGATATCAGCGATCATACAACAACTCATGGGATATTACTTCAGTGGTGTCCCGTTCCTTCTAAAGGGTTTAGAGCTTTCCGTCTCCGTATTCAGCCGCTCTACTGGAGTACAGACGATGGTTATAATCGGCCAATATGAGAACAGACACTGCCCCCTCATTTTTTTGGTTCGCCCAGAGTTCCCCTATCCCTTACCCTATCCAACACCTGGTGTGGCGTTCGATGGGAGAAAAAACAACAACTCCGGACGGAAGATCAAGTCCTGAGATGGACTGGACAGACACTGCAACCTCATTTTTTTGGTTCGCCCAGAGTTCCCCTATCCCCTACCCTATCCAACACCTGGGGCGGCGTTCGATGGAAGAAAAAAAACAACTCCGGACGGAAGATCAAGTCCTGAGATGGACTATATCGGTTCACTTCTTTGGATACCTTTTCCACAAATATTCAAAAATGTTTGATTATGTGCAGTTTATGGGCTGTTCGAGAACCCTTTTGGAATTTTTACCAAAGGTAATGCCCCTGAGATAATGCCCCAATAGATCTTACGACCTGAAAATTCGACTTGGCCGAAACTTCGTAAAGCGTAGTATTTCTTCTAAACGTAAATTAAGTTTTAGACAACACCTTCGGGCACATACACCACAAAACTTATACAATTTTCGCTTAAGTAAGTTTAAATGACGTTGGGGAGCCAACGTGGTGCAGTGGTAAGCACGTCCGCCTTGCGCTTAGATGGTTAACGGTTCAATCCCCAAATCCCCTCAATGTAATGTCGTATTCCATTTTCTGAGTATTTTAGCCATGAAAAACTTGTTGTATTTCTTGTCCCTTCGGGAATGTTGTGGGAACGTATGTATTTATATACCGTTTATGGCTTGATGGGAATTGATTTGAAATTTTCACCGAAGGTAGTCTTTGTTTCAACGATTAAACGATTTTTTTGAACAAGTCCATACTTCCTGATAATGTCCCCAAAAATCCTACGGTGACGTGCTAAACTTATTAGTGGGCCGATGACTACCGCCAGGAGTCAAACATAGATCCTCAGGAACCTCATCCACAAAAGCTCAAAACTGGTGTGCTTCAAACCTGTTCAAAACCACTTTTCGGAATGTGTTGAAATGTTAATAGTGGGTGTTTCTCGAAGTTGAAAATTTAAGCGGATAATTCTTGTGGTCATGACTATAACAGTTTCTCTAGAGGAAGACATTACTTCCTAGGATGTACTTATTTACTTAGCTGGCACATTACAGAACATTTGTTCCATAGACCATAGACCGAACTAAGAAAAGATCTCCAATTCTCTCTGTTTAGTGCTTCGCTTTTTGGAATACCGCACCTTGTCATCTCTTCATCCACTTATTTGCGCCATCTATTCTTTGGCCTGCCAATTCTGCGTGCACCGCCATGTGGCTCGAATTTATACGCCTTTTTAGCGGGTTCATCATCGCTCATTCTTATTATATGGCCTAGCCAACGCAATCGCTGCATCTCGATACGTTTAAATATATTGATGTCGTTGTATAGCAGATACAGCTCGTGGTTTATACGACGTCGATATTCACCATCAACGCAGATCGGTCCGTAGATCTTTTCTCTCAAACACGCCAAGCACTGCCCTATCTGCTTGCGCAAGTACCCAGGCTTCGGAACCATACATCAGCACGGGTAGTGTGTCTTCGTCGACTTCGCTACTTTTGGATACCAACAGTTTGGAAAAATGTTCTTTCCACTATCCTTAGCACACTATCTGTATCAGTTACCAGATTACCTTGCTGGTCTCTACAGGTAGAATTGGTCGAATTTTCGGACTTCATTCTGTCTCCTGTACATCTCGAATTGTTCACACTCCCGCTTTTCCATCTCTCTCTTTTTCCTTGCGGTAAAGACGTTTTTAACGGGAGTTAAAGGCAGTTCCCCAGGTGACACCACTGTGAGGTCAGTGTCCTCTTGAGATGAAAGATGGACCAAGATAAATCCTGGGCTTTGCTATGTTAAAACCGGTCAGGACCGTTCCTCGATATCTTCCATCCCCTACGTCCTAGGATGTGGGCCATGAAAATTTCTTAAGGCTCGTGAGTAGTCCAGATATTTTACATCCAGACTTATATTACTGTCCGTAAAACTTTTGCGAAGGTCGCAAATATTATGTAGTTTTTAGACTTGGGTACCTCCGTGGAGCAATGGTACTCCCGCTTTGCACTCTGTATGCTTGGATTCGATTCCCAGGCCAGGCAACATTACAACATCAATGTTGTCGTAAGACACGCCGTTTTGACTCAAAGCAGGTCCAATATTAGTGAGGTAATATTAATCGGGGTGCTCTCATTGATGTGACAAAATTCTCCCTTGTCCCTTTTGGGATGTTTGTGAGAATATGGAATTTTTTTAGGGATCGCATTAGTTTTATTGGACAATTCTTCCCCAATCTATGTTGACTGAATTTCTGTAAGCTAGTGTTATAATTACTGATGCTAAAGATCAACTCATTGCTTGCTTTAGAGAGCTGCTGCTGTACATAGAGCTGCTACTTGGAAGCTTGGAAACTCTATGTTGGTTATTGCAATTAAAAATTACCAATGCTGATTAAAGTTTTGAACGAATACAAACGATGACTTTTGATATTGAATTCATTCATTCCACTAAACAAGCGAGCAAACACACACGAACACACGTCATACTTATTGAGTGTGAGAAATAAATTAAAAAGAAAAACGTTTCTTCAAACCAAAATAAAAAAAAAAATTAAAAACTTCATAACAAAGAAATTAATGGTAGAAAAAAACTTTAAACATTATTTGAGATAATAACAATGAAATTCAATGCACAAGATCATAGCAGGAAGAAGTTAGAGGAGGCGCGGGGGGAGCATATACAAAGCAAACACGACGCATACAACATACACTTGAGTATGACACTATTTTGTGTGATACATTGTGTGTTTTTTCATAAAAAAAATCAAATTTCAAGGTTAAAAGGTGACACACACACACTCATAAACAGTAACTTTGTGAGTGCGTGAGACACCAAAATCACCGATAAAATCCATTCACAATTAACTGACAATTAAACACATATAGGTAGTAGTATGTACACATGTATGACTGTCTACACTTGACATATGTAAAATACGCACTTCCGTGTGATTTATCATTTTTTTCTTTGGAAGGGGGAAACGGGAGAGAAAAATGAAAGGTTTTTATGATGTAACCTTGTTTTTTATGAGCATATGAAAGAAGAAAAAACTCGACAATTTATTAAAGCCTATAGCTAATAATGATTGATCATGGCTCGGCTTAGCTCTACGAACATCTTACAGAGGGAGAATTCTTTAATTACAAAAACCATGCATGCAGATTGCCTAGGTCTTTTCTGTGTGTTTCTTTGGTTGCAAGATCACTTTTTTTTCTTCAACATTGTAAAATAATAGCAACTGAAATGATCGATGATGCATAAAAAAGCAGATTTAATTGACTTATCAAAGTATTTCGTTGTGAAAATCCCATTCACAACGATCAAAAGGAATTAAGGTAAATTGTTTTAATAACAACAACAACAGCAGCAACAACAACAACAAAAATATTCTAGCAATTCTAGTCAAAGTAGTTTTGAGTTTTATGAACTTTAGCATACATTCCTACTACTTACATACTTAGTTACTTAGTAAGCAGATTTAGATTTAGAAACAAAGTCATTTTTCTGAAGCCATATTAAATTGCTTGATTAGTGTAGCGCGAAAAAATTACAAGAAATTAGCAATTGTGGCTGGCGGCGGCTGTAAGCAGAAACAGAAATTAAACAGAAACAAAAAATTAAATGTTTGCCAATAATCACCGTTTGTTGTGTTGGTAATTTTGAGGCAAATCACAAGACTTAAGACACAAACTCGATTATTAATTGCCATATCAGAAAAGCGGCATAACTCAGCAGCAGCATGTTCTCTGCTGTGTCTTTTGTTGTTGTTATTTTTCATGTAGTATGTAAATCTATATGTTTAGCAAACACTCACTGTTTGATATATGACAGTTAATATAATGCATAACTAAAGATTTAAGACACAAACATGAACAAAATATATACGAATTCACATCTGTGTCAAACATAACTGCAAAAATGCAGTCCAATGTCCATCAGAGAAGCCAAAACGAAGGCAAAAAAATAATGTTATTTTACAGAAGGAATTTTTTTACTCAATGGTGACCATGGACACCAAAAAAGAAAAAAAAAACACTGTGATTATGAGGCAATAAATTTTCCAAAAAAATCATCGATATTCGATATTGAAATTTAAATAAATAAATATTTGGAAATCTAACAAATTCCTAAGAGATTAATTTTGTTATTTCGATTTTTTACATATTTACCACAACTTTGATATTTGGCATTTTGTTAGTCAAATATTTCAAACACTTGAGACCTTGGGAATGGTATATCCTGTAATTTAGAATGGTCAACTCCTTAAAATTAATTTTTTAGCTCAAAAAAATAATAATAAGAACGCTTGATAAGCTTGATTTTAGAAAATTGTATAATGTTGGCAGGGGAGAAATCTCTTGCGGGGCTGTTTTGGGAATATATGTATGTATGCCACGGTGCTCTTGAACCAACTTTGAATGAAAGGAGCTTACACCTGGGAAGTTTTTGCAGATTCTGAAACTACAATGTTCATAGGTGGGAAAAAACAACAAAACAAGTAAAAAAGTATCAGTAAACTTTGCCGACAGAGATATACCCTCGGCCTGTGTGGATTGAAATACAAAATATGGATAGGATTAAAGCTCAGAAATTTGCGGAGAAATTGATAGATATGACTTTTTTACCTTACTAGCCTACGAAAAACATAATATCACTGTAAACAGGGCCAGTAGGAAAACCTTCGGTAAAAATGTCTAAAGGATCCCCGAACAGACCATTAACCACACAAAAATGTTGAACATTGGATTGGACAGACAGGGCCAAAATTTCAACTTAAACTGACATTCAAGAATATTTAGAGATCCAAAGTCTGGACTAAATAGTTTGCTACGTCTATAACATATCGCGCGTACCATTTTAGCGAACATTTTCGAACTTTTGTGGGGCAGGTACTGGAAGGAGTGGATATATAAGCACCACCTTCGAATTTCATCTAATATTCGAAGAAATATTACGATATCCAAAGGGTGTACGAACGCAGTATTCGGTTCGAGCTCTCCAGCCACTGCATATTGTGCCATAGGGGTCTTTTACAACTTTCCGGCTGTTTTCTCAAGAAGTATGGACTTGCTCCTGAAAAAACATTTACTGTCGCAATTGAGGCAGCGAATGCAAGTTGCTTCAACAAAAATCAAAGTGATTCGAGAGCAGGTCTTAAAGTGAATTTTTCCAAAATTTTGTATGGGAGGTACCCGAAGGAGTAGACAAATATAGTTCATATTCGAACCTGATCTATATCTGGTAAATATATTAGGATGTGCAAAGTATGGAGCAAATCGGCCATTATCATCAAGAGTTATTGTGCGCACCAATTTTCCGAACATTTTTGAACTTTTGTGGGGGAGGTACCTGATGTGGTGAACCAATATGGCTTATATTCAAACTTATACTAAGTTTGGAAAAAATATTACGGAGGTCACATTTTGAACTGAATCGGCAGATCCGTTCGAGAGTTATCGTGAGTTCCAGCCACTACACATGGTGCCGTAGGGGTTTTTTTAAAACTTACGGACTATTTTCTCAGGAAGTATGGACTTGCCCCTAATGAAACTTGAATCGTCGTATAGAGGGCAGCAAGTTAAAGTTGTTACAACCAAAGCTATTCGAGAAATTTCTCCGAAATTTTGTGTGGGTGGTACCCGAAGGAGTCCATATTGGAACCCGACCATGTCATACCCTACACCACTAACTCTGGGCGTGGTTTTATCCTCATACTTATAGCCAACATTTAAATATACATATTTAAACAATGTCAAAAGATGCGTATTTTCTTTGCAGACAGGTCAAGTTCGATGATGGGATTTATCAGTCCACGTTTTGGCATAGCTCCCATATAACCGTACCACCGATTATCGGTATTTTGAGAGTTTTAGCTACAATTTTTTACCGAACCAGCTGCAATTTGACATTTTAGGTTCCCAGTGGTCAAGAAACATCTCCACCAAAAATTGTCAACATAGGTCCATGCTTTGGTATAGCCCCCATATAACGGTACCTCCCGATTTTCGGGTATTTTGAGAATTTTAGCTACAATTTTTAACTGAACCAGCTGTAATTTGACATTTGAGGTTCTCAGTGGTCATGCAAGTTTTCCACAAAAAATCGTGAACATAGGTCCATGTTTTGGTATAGCCCCCATATAACGATACCTCCCGATTTTCGGTATTTTGAGGATTTTAGCTACAATTTTGAAGCGAACAAGCTTTGATTTGACATTTGAGGTTCTCTGTAGACACGAAAATTCTCCACCAAAAATTGTCAACATAGGTCCATGTTTTGGTATAGCCAGCCCCCATATAACGGTACTCCCCGATTTTGGCTATTTTTTGAAGCAAATAAGCTTTAATTTGACATTTGAGGTTCCCAGTAGTCAAGAAACATTTCCATCAAAAATTGTCAACATAGGTCCATGTTTTGGTATAGCCCCCATATAACGGAACCTCCCGATTTTCGGTATTTTGAGGATTTTAGCTACAATTTTGAAGCGAACAAGCTTTAATTTGACATTTGAGGTTCTCTGGGGACACGAAAATTCTGCACCAAAAAATTTTTAACATAGGTCCTTGTTTTGGTATAGCCCCCATATAACGGTACCTCCAGATGTTCGGTATTTTGAGGATTTTAGCTACAATTTGGAAGCGAACTAGATTTAATTTGACATTTGAGGATCTCTGTGGACACGAAACTTCTTCACTAAAATATCCCCCATATAACGACACCTCCCGATTTTCGGTGTTTTGAGGGTCTTAGCCACATTTTTATACCCTCAGCATTTATGGTAACGAGGGTGTATACACTTTCATACGGGCAAAATGTGCCTCATCGAAATAATGGTTTTAGACCCCAAGTATGTTTGGACGAAATGTGTTTCAGAAAATTTGGAGTCGATTTAGCAATGTCCGTCCCTATCTGTCTGGCTGGTGCGCACGATAACTCTCGAACGGATGAACCGATTTAGTCCAGTATTTGGCTTTCCCAATATTTTGTCCAAACTTAGTTTAAGTTTGAAGATGGGTTATATCGGTCCATTCCTTCCGGTACCTCCCCCACAAAAGTTCAAAAATGTTCGGAAAATTTGTGCGCACGATAACTCATGAAAGGAGTAACCGATTTGGTCCAAAGTTTGCACATCCTGAAATTTCTACCAAACTTGGATGAGGTTCCAATATAGACTCAATCGGTCCACGCCTTCGGGTACCTCGCACACAAAATTTCGGATAAGTTCAGAATAGGAGCTGCTCTCGAATCGCTTCGACTTTTTTTGCAACAACTTGTATTCACTGCCCTCCATACGACGGTACAAATTTCATCAGGGGTAAGTCCATACTTCCTGAGAAAATAGCCTGAGCATCCCCTATGACACCGTGTGTAGTGGTTGGAGCGCTAAATAATGCTCGAAGGGATCTGCCGATTCTGTCCACCAGTTGGCCTTCGTAATATTTTGTCCAAACATAGTTTAAATTCGAAGATATGCCATATCGGTCCACTCCTTCAGGTACCTCCCCCACAAAAGTTCAAAAATGTTCGGAAAAATTGTGCGCACGATAACTCTTGAAGGGAGTGACCGATGTAATCCATACTTTGCACATCCTAATATATCTACCAGATATAGATCAGGTTCGAATATGGACTATATTTGTCTACTCCTTCTGGTACCTCTCACACAAAATTTCGGGTAAGGTCTTTTTAAGACCTGCTCTCGAATCACATTGATTTTTTGAAGCGATTTGCATTCGCTACCTCCATTACGACGGTAAAAGTTTTTTTCAGGTCAAGTCAATATTTCTTGGGAAAACAGCCCGAAAGTTGTAAAAAAAACCCTATGTCACCATATGTGGCGGTCGGAGAGCACGATAAATCTCGAACTGTTCAACCGATTTGGTCCAACATTGGATCTTCGTCATATTATATCCAAACTTAGTTTCATGGGGCAATACCGGTCCACAACTTCCGTTACTTCTCCTCAATATTTAAAAAAATTCCACTAATATGTTGTGACGATATCACTTGAATGGGGCAACCAATTTGGTCCAAACTTTGGATCTCCTTATATTTTTTTTTTATATTTAGTTTAACTTCTAAAATGGCCCATATCGGTCCACCTTAAGGGTACCTCACCCACAAAAGTTCAACATTTGTGCCTTAGTGCAGTTAATTCCTAATCCAGATTTTTGTCGGCAAGTTCAAATGTCCAAAAAGGGCCACAAAATTCTGAAGAGACCTTAAATACATTCGAGCTGTCCGTAGGTGAAAGTTTCACTTCACATTGGCTGAGGCTACATATCTGTCGGCAAAGCCGACTGACTCTTTTTTACTTGTTTGACGCTTAATTTACCATTTCCCTGCAATTACAAAACTTGTCAAGAGTGGTCCACACTTTGATATATAAAAGTTCCATGTGATTGAACACATTTTTTAGATTATATCAGATAATTTAGGCATTTGGGTTGGGTATTCGTGGTCGAAAAATGTTTGTACCTAAAATTGTTGACAGGAAAGGTAATTAATTATTCCATTTTATTTAAGAATATTGTATGGTTTGGCCGGACCGACATTTTACTTGTTTTTGTATAGGCTGTGTTTATTGGGTCTGATAACAACACCATAGATGTCTCAAAATGTACTCAGATAACTTCCAAAACTTCTTTTGTCACCTACGAAAATGCTATTTATTTTAAAAATTCCAACACTCCACCAGTCCACCACTGCTGAATTGAATATAGATTATTTTCAATTGAATATCCTGCATTCTTTACATCTCCCTAAGCGTATACCTCGTTTATGTTGTCGTTTTTTTGTCAGCTACAAAGCCTAACCTTACCTAACTTTTGTACCTGTTTTGTAAGTTTCAGCTGGTTGTTCTTTTTGGCAGAATTTGTGTTATCAAATGAAAGACCTACATTTCACTTTCATTTAAAAAACTTGTATGGAATAATTCGGAATTTAGGACCAACATTGTACACCTATATCCAAATTTCCAATATTTATTGGCATTAGCGGTAATTAAAAACAAAATAACTTCAAACTGGTTTTGGGGAAACAAAATCTTTCCATAACAACAACAACAAAAAACACAGCAATAAAATTTAAAACAAAAATTGTATCGATTTTGAAAAGAATATTTTAGCAGGTGCCTTAGTATTGATCTCCTCCTCGTCTACCCTCTTCTTTACTTAGCAAATTAGCATTGGTATCATCTTTATATGGTTTAAGCGTTGTTGTTGTTATTATTGCCGTTGTATAGAATTTTTATCATTAAATGCAGTTAATTTGCGTTTATTAAGTAAATCAAATTGAAAATGTCAAATGTTAAACCTGTGCTTAAATTTATAATTTATTGAACTGTATAAAGGCACACACACATACATATAAATCTGTGATTTTTGTTAAAATGTATTTTATGAGTCTGACTGATCATCTTTTAATTTTGTGTATTTCATACAACTACACGAACTACACGTGTAGTGGTTTGTATTTTATTTGGCGTTTTTGTTTTTTTTTTGTTTTTTGAAATCACCATCAGTTCCACAATTATTAATGTTTCTATAGAATTATGTTTGTTTGTATGTGCATTTATAATCGAAAGCAAATGAAATGGAAAAAAGTGAACAAAATTAACAAAGAAATAATTTCGAACAATTTATGGCTTTTTGTTGAATTTCTGACACAAAAACAAAGATTCTAAAAAGGTATTAATAACAATTAACTATGATTATATTTCTGTGTTTAGTTTTTCTGTCTGTCTTTTGTCATCTTTTTTGTTTGTTTTTGCTGTCATTAAAACAAACAAATGGACGATTTCAACTGCAATCAGTTAATCATCGGAAGAAAAAGAAGAAGACACACAAAAATGCCTTCAAAGCAAGTGCAGAAGTCAAGTTATGGATTAAATCGGATTTGTGTTACTACCCCCTTTTCTTTGTAGGAATAAAAAAAATAATATTTCATATAAATCCAGTAATCTTCAAATTTGTTAATACTGCCCCGCATTGTTGAACTACAAGTAAGTGATCGGGTTGGATACTACGACTTTTATATATATTTAGCCGTACCTTTCTTTGTTCTTTAACTTTGCGCAGGCCGACATTACAATTATTATATTTAATAATTTCTTTGCCTTTTGCCTGTGTGGTCCCATTTCGTGATGATTTCATATTTTGCTTCCTCCTTTTTTCTCAATAATAACAATAACACTAATCCTTTTTCTTTGTATGCATTTCCTTTTGCCTTTTCTACTAAATTATGTGTTGACATTTAATGGTTAAAACTTTCTATTGTGTTTTTTTGTCTTTTTTTTTGTCTTTGCCATGGCTGGCATAAAAAAGTATTAACCAGGGGAAGTTGCCTTTTTTATCCTTTACCTTAAAGAAAGGCTGCCTGGTTACAGAGTTCCTCCTTATGTTGTAATAAAACAATCTTTTTTACGAATGATTTAACAAACGACAAAATATTGAAAACATGTGCTCATACCTCGATGTGTTGTGCATCTAAGGATAACACGTAAGCAGGCCGACAGGACAAGCTTATCCTGCTATCAGATTTCAATAATACAAATCAACCCCTAAGACGACAGACAGCAGCAGTAAAGAACTCAAATTTATTTCAAGGCATTGAAAAACAAATTTGCATAATTTTTTGTGGACTTCCCTTTTTCTTTTTTCGGCGGCCTTGTTTTTTGGCGCTAGAAAAAACACACGAAAAAATAATAATTTTTGTTTCCTTTTTTCACTTAGACAGCTAGCTGAGAAAGAGGGAGCGTGTGAAATACGTTTTAACATTTTTGCTTTATCACACTTTTTTTGGGTGAAAAACAAAACTTGCAATATTTTGATAGTTAATTGCTCACTTTTTTGAAAGAAGAAAAAAATACGTTTTTGCTTTTAAGAGGAAACACTTAAGTTGGGTTATTTTCTTTAGCTTTTTTCAAATACAAATGAAATAAAAACATAACCCTTTGTTAAACCTACCATAACTCCCTTAGACGCCGTACGGTTTTAACCAATGGTGATGCTCTACAACAAAATGCCGCCTCACCACCACCTGCCACTCCATCATCACAAGCCCAAACGCTTACCATGTCTTCCTCAAATCATCAAAGCAGTCCCCATGAGGTAATAATTCATCAACATAATGGCAATACCTATCAAATACCAGCCTCTTCGGTATCATCCCGCTACTTTGAACATCCCCAATTGACAACTGTGGTTTCGTCGGGATCACAACAAACATTGCTAAGTTTATCGCCCTCTGATCAGGATCATCATGGACATCATGGTCAACAGCAGCAGCAACAACAAGCAGATGATCAACAAAATGGTTTACAGCAGCAGCAACAACATCATCATCACGATCATGATCATCAGCAACAGCAGCAGCAACAACATCAACATTTAATAGAAACATCATCGGGATCGGTAAATTTAAGTGCCTTGGGTACACCACAATTACATCAGGTCCAAACATCAAACGGCACCACATCCTTTGTCTATGAATATTATAAAATGCCCGAAAAGGATGCATCAGAGGCTGAATTACATTGGAGGTAAGTTTTAAAAAGGGTCCATCCAGATACGAGTTCTTTTATTCAAATAAGCGCAATAAAAATAATTTTATTTTTTTAAACTATTATAAAGATCTTCTGTATTTTATATTACACTATTATATATTGCACTGATTCCCAGCATATAAGGACTAAGGATACGTATTACCAAAATCGATCTTTCGATTCTCTATGAAGTCAAAACTTGCTTTCGATTTTTAGATTCTTCAAATCAAAGAATCGAGGAATCGATTCCTCCAAAATCGATTTGCGTATCCCAACTAAGGACATACTAATTATAACTTATAAAAAGCAGACAAATCTACGCCCTGTTTTTGTAAAAAATTATTTGTTTTTAACGAATTGTCAAATTTACTAGAGTATGGACAACTTGTAGGGGCTGATTTTTAAACGAAGTATTCTAAGCTATATACGGAACGTGTCTATGAAGAATTAGGTCTCTACGCCATCTAAAGGTTGAGCCATAAATAAATTATTACGAATAGATAAAAACGAACAAAATTTGCCCACAAAAATAGGGGTTTAATCTATATTTTAGATTTTTTTACGAATCGAGTGTTAAAATTTACTGCGAAGGAAAATTTTATTTCGTTAAACTAGTTTATAGTCCAAAATCTTGTTCAGTCGTTCGGACCATAACTGTGCACAGTCTCTGAATTCTTCATTTACTATATCAGTCGTTTATTTGAAATCAAAAAATACATTCACAATAAAGCAATGAAACAAAATACTAATTAATTAATGAATTAAATTCAACTGTATCGGTGCTCTTTATATAGTTCGTTCGTGAATTAAATAGCTCTAAAGTGAACAAACATTATAAATTTATGATTATCCAGCCGATAATTTTGAAATATTTATAGATTTGCCATTTAAATCCCTTTAATTGATTTGTCATTTAAATCCCTACGAACATATGTCTATTTTCCTAAGAAAATTGCCGAATTTCTTCTCATCACAGCTAAAGTCCAGTTTCATCAGCCTGCTTGTAAAAATCATATTCCACTATTTAATATTATTTACAAATGCCGCCTTAAAGTATGCTCTTAACAATACATTTTTCACACACCCATTCAATAATATTGAAATGGGTGTTAGATGGCGGCAAAGTATCAAAGTGTTTTCTAAGCTCCTTAAGACAAATTTTTGACACTTATTTGGCCACTTAACACAAAAATGATGCTCTTATATAATCTGATCATCCCCACCTAAGTCATTTAGATCGCACTTTAATCATCAGTTAGTAAATCAGTAACTCATTAACCAACTCTTTTAAATAGATATCGATTATTACGAACTAATAACACTGTACAACAAAATGGAACTTTTTTTAAATTACAAGAAACCCCGTACAGATAATGAAAGTGGACCGAAAAAAAAGAAGACACGTGTATTGGCGTTTTGAAAGTTTACGTCGGGAAGTAACCTAAGTAGACGTGCAAGTTCCGCCCATTTCTACAGGTTTTGAAATATTCGACATCAGATTCCTTGGAATCCTTACATTTTAGGTATAAAGTGTCTTTGGCAATATTACTGACAACAATGCGGGGTATCTTTTTATGAAAAGAATTAACCCTCATGCGAGTCACTAAAGTGGTCTTTTTGTTCCTTTTTTCAAAAACTTTTAAAAACTCCTTTTAAATGTGATCGTATCAGACCAAAATATATTCTACAAAATTATTTGTCAAAAAATTTTACTATAGGTCCCCGAATACACCAAAACTCTAAATCGTAACTAAACGCCAGGAATCTGCCAATAGTAAAATCACATTTTAGGGTTAATGTTGTACTTTATCTGAGTTCATTACGTTTTGTCCCACAATACTTCATTCTAGATAGGAAACGTCAAAGACAAAAATATTCTCCATCAAATTTCAATATAAGTCGCCAAATAAATGAAATATGTATTTACAATATATATCAAGAAAAAATATACATCAAATTTGCCAACAAAACACCCAAATATTTTTTTGAATTTTTTGTTCTTTTTCGTTTTTTCGGGTTGATGCATGAAAGTAACATGAAATTTAGTTTTAGACGAAGATGTTAAAAGATGAAATATTCTACACAAAATTTCACTGTAAGTCCCAGAACAAACTATATATCTATGTAAAATACTTTGTTAAGAAAATGACGTTACAAAATTAGATATTATATGTAGAAATTATTTGTTAAACTTGTAGACTCTTAATTAAAATTTATTCCATATTGAGTCAAAATCTCCAAAAATACCGCACTTTTTGGGGGTTGTGTCAAAAGAAGAAATGTTCCAAATCAAATTTTATTATGAGTCTCCGAACAAAAGAAATTTGCAGCTGTAATATTTAACACCTTCAGAAGCTTTCGTTTTATATATGATTTAGGCCCATATTCTACCGTTTTTATTCACATTTTCGTTATTTGCGGTCACAGAATATATTTGATTCATGTTTTTTATAATAAATTCTTTCAGAATATTATGTGTGCTCGATCCAAACTGTTTTTGAAATATCTATAGTGAATATAGGTATATGGGTGCCACCGTGGTGCAATGGTATTCACGCCGCCTTGCACGCAGAAGGTCGGGGGTTCAATTCCCCGGCCATGCAACATCAAACATTTTTCAACGGTGGCAAAATACCCCTCAGTAATGTTGGCGACATTTCCTGAGTATTTCAGCCTTGAAAAACTTCTCCATAAGTGGTGTCTTAAGACACGCCGTTCGGACTCGGCGATAAACAGTAGGTCCCATATCATTGAGCTAAATATGAATCGGGGTGCACTCATTGATATGAGAGAAGTCTCCCTTGTCCCGTATGGGATGTTGTGGAACGATGTTGTTTGTTTTTTGTTTGAATATAGGTATATAGGGAAAAAACACAGATCAGACTTTATAAAATTACGTATTTTAGTACTATAAACTAAAATAACGTCATCAGGATGAGTCATAGGTTCCTGCTATTTTATGTGGAAATGCGGGGATAGTCTACGGCTATTGTCCAGTGAATATATCTAACATACGAGTCCTAACATCCATGAGTTTGACATGGTCCTAAATAATATAATGATGACAGCTACTCCAGCTCTGACAAAATTGACTGTTACCAGACTGTGCCGCACAAATACTTCCTCTCTTTCTTAAAAACAGTAATTCTCCCGGCATATTCTGTTACCGAGATACATGTTGCGGAGTCGTTCTGTCTGATATATGTTGTTCATATATATGTATGTTTCCATACACAATTTTATATGTAGCATACTATTTCTGAGTGCCCAATGCACTTAATTTTGGCATTCTACTATCTCACTTTGGCTAGAATGAGAAAAAACTAACGGCTTTAAGTTTTGTGTCTTCGACACAAGCTTTGTTCCAGAAACTGCAAGAATCTACTCAACACAATTTAAATAATTAAAAACGCAATCACCCACAAAAACAGCTTCCTAGAGTATGCGTTAGGCAAGAGAGCGCAAAGTGCTGTCAGTGAACGTTTCTCTCTCCATACACACAATTCAACAGCATGCACCCACACAATGACACCCCCTAAAGTATGCAATATAAAAAATATTGCGCCTTTCGCGTCTATACCAGCGTCAGGCGATTAGGCGCCTGTGTGCGCTCATTTGCCGTTGCTCTCTCCACACACACAATTCAACTCATTGAAAAAGCATGCACTCACACAATGACACCCCGTAAAGTATGCAATAGAAAAGTATGGTGCCTGACGCTGGTCTATACACTAATAAATTAGTGTATTTTTATCCTCATTTTTTGAGATTTGTGTATGGGAAAACAGCTTTACAGTTCTCAGTTCTACAGCTTTAGAGTTTCAATCCAGCTAGTTCTGGAAACAAATTTTCACTTATTTTCCCCTTAAATTGATTATGTCAGGATATGTGAATATAAAAATATGACACTCAATTCTTAAGAATCACCACATTTGTCAGTAAGGCTACCTTATTTTATACTTTTATTATTATTATTATTATTATTTTTTTTTTGTTCCCGAAAATAGTTGTTTTTAATTTTCAATATTGAAGTCATTTATTTGCTTAGCTCGAAGCTTCATATTCTAATAATAATCCTAATAAATGCTCGCATTTGTTTCCTTTAATCATCTTCTCTAAAAACTCAAAATGCAGCCAACCACGACATTAAAAAAATACTCCAAATGCATTGAACTTTTACCTTGAAACTTCCAATATGCTAATAATATTTTATGAGTATTTTTATGGCTGCTCTTTCCGTTGCTGTTATTGTTCTTTTCATTAAAAAAAAATATATTTATATAAGAAATTTTGTTTTTTAACAAAAGTTTATTTGATTCAAAATAAAAATCGATCGATTTCCTCTCCTTCTGCCACTCGCTACACTCTGTGAGTGAATCTGTCTGAGGCTTATTATAATACGTTAATTATACAAATTTACGATACATTTTAAAGGCTTTTTGGTCGAATATCATCTCTGATTGAAATAATATGCATTTAAGAAAATAAAGTCAAGTGATGATTTTATATTGAATTCACTGTTATGTGAGTCATCCCAATCCGTCCATCCAATGATTTGCAGAGTCTGGCTAAAAGCAGTACAACAGTTTTAATTAACAACAGTCTGACTGAGTCTGTGCGCATGTGTGTACGTCTCTTACTTAAATTTGTTAACGTGCCAATGATAATTGCTACTAATACTTTTTCTTTAGCATCTATTGCTACTTCTTCTTCTTCTTCTTATTTTTTATACTAAATAATTTTAGTGACAAACTTAGTATTGCTAATATAAGTGAAGGTTAAGTTTGTTTGTTAAGTTTGTGTTAATTTTATTTCGTCCATAATTGCGTTTTTGCTCATTTAATTATTTTTCAAATATTTTTACATATTTATAAAACTCAAAGAATAGGGTGGGGTATGTATCTAAATACTTCTATTAATTTTTCATTTATTATCAATATTATTATTATTATTTATAAATGCATTTCGATTTATTGCCATGTTCTTCTGACAAGTAAAAGTGACTTTTATACAACTTTTTATGGTTTAAAGTCACGTAAATATCTTTAATTAATTATAATTATATAGAATTCACATAAATTGTATTGGAAGTTTTAGTTTCGTTTGGTTATTTTATTAAATGACCATTTAAAACATAAATTACAAAACGTGAGTCAATAGTTTAAGGACTGTTTTGAAATAAAATGGTGCTTAGGTTTTTTCCATATGTGAAATATAATTGTAAAATAAAGAAAATTTTTTAGAGAGAAGAGAAAAAGTAAGTCTTCAAAGGAAGCTGGTAATTTATTCTAAGTTCGGCTTATGGAAGAAATGTTCTGTATGAAGCTATCTTACACAGAAAAAATATCCGGCGATAAAAAAATTGTCATATTGACGAATTTCGATAAAATTATTTGATCACAAAGTAAAAATACAACTGATAAAATATTTCACATATTGACTAAAATATTTATCGATTTTTTATAAAATTTGTTCATCAAGAAAATATATATTTTTTTCAAGCACAATGTGAAATATTTTGATAAATATTTTTGTCAATATGTGAAATATTTTGTCAGTTGTATTTTCACTTTTTACTTTGTGAATTTTGTCAATATGACACTTTTTTATCGCCGGAAATCGATAAATTTTTGATAGAATCTTTCAATTTTTTTATCAAATGGCTAAAATTTTTTTCTGTTTTGTAAATTTCTGTTGATTTTTTGCACAAAACAAAAAAATCTGTCACTCATAATGAAATTCGATTTAGAACTTTTCTTTCTTTAACAATATCCCGAAAAAAGTGAAAGATTTTGTTAGATTTTGATCCACTATTGAATTATGTAAAATTAACAGTCCAAAATTAAAATGATTTCATCCTAAAATGTATAAATTTGTAATCAAATTTTCTTAAGAAAATAGTATACCTAGATATATGGTTTATTCTGAACCTCATAATGAAATTTTGTGTAGAATTTTTCTTCTTTTGACACTTTTCACCTAGAATCAAGTTTCATATTACTTTCATGTATCAACTCGAAAAAGAAGGAAAAAAATTTCATCAAAAAAAAAAAAAAAAAAAAAATTGGGAAATATTTTCATGTTTTTTCAGCAAAATTGATACTGATATTTTCATGATATGTAATGTAAATAGACATTTCTCTGGTGACACATCTCTCTAAAATTATGTTTTGAGGGACAATTTTGAATAAACTCAGATGAAGTCCGACTTTAACCCTAAAACGTGTTTTTCATTTTTAGAGATTTCTGGCGATTAGATCAGATTTACAGATTTCGTTGGTATATTCTGAGACCTATAGTAAAAATTTATGATGAACTATTTTGTAGAATATTTAGATTTGATATGATCACACTTTAAAGGAGTTTTTGAAAGAACTTCGAAAAAAGGATCAAAAGACCCCTTTGGTGAAAATATTCCCCACATCCTCCTCCGTAAAGCTGCCAAAGACACTATATACCTAAAATGCAAGGATTCCAAGATTCGAATATTTCGAAAAAAAACTAAATAAATAACTAAATAAATAAATAATAAATAAATTAAAAAAAAAAATAAATAAATAAATAAATTGAAGTTTGTTGCACAGTGTAGTGGAATATCATTAACAGATCTTCTACAGATAGACGATTATTTAAATGTATTGTATATATAGAAGGCTCTTAGAGGTGTTCTATAGGTAGACAATATTTTCGAGGTCTTAAAATTTTTAAGTATTTGAAAAATATTGTTGCTAGGTACCCAAAAGTACTTGCCGTGTGCTTGTCATTTTGTAGTATTGTATATTATTTTATAATTAACAAAATAATAAATTTATTTGACCAGAACAGTCTTTAATTTTTTTGCAACAAAACCTAATTATATTTCTTATTTTTTTGCCATATTTAGGTGTGTCCACTTGTATTACATTTATTATTTACGCTGACAAAGTTGTTTGTTTCTTTAATTCTCTGGTTTTTTTCGCACAACAAAGTTCGTAAACGACCTTTAAATTTGCATAACTTCCGGAACACGTGCCCTTTTCTTGTCCACACAGTGTTGCCAGTATTGGGGATTTGTCCCCAAAATTGGGATTTTTGTTTTAAAATGGGGATGAAAAATTTGAATTGGGGATCTGGGGATTCGGTGGGGAATTAAGCTCAAAAATTGGGGATTTTATGGGGATTTTTTTCTGCTTTGAAAATATCTGTTACATTACGCATTTTAATAGTTATGTTAAAGTTACTTAGGCGTTACGTCAACCAATAAAGGTGATTTTACTGCAAAAACGATCAATGGGTAATGAAGAAACAAAACTTTGTTTGATCTTATTGTCCCCTATTATAAAAGAAATGAATATTCTTAATATTACATTCCAAAGTGATAAAATGGATCCAGAAACTATATATCTCGAATTGATTATCTTCTTGTTGTGGACAAGAATTTTGAAACCGTGTGTAGGGGTAAACCTTTTTACCATTAGAGCTTTTTAGTTATGAACCCATTAAAGAAATGTTAAACATTTTTAATTGCTCTGTGCAATACTGCAGATACAAAGAACTTCTAGCAGACATTTTCTGAGAGTGAATATAAAGGCTACAAAAACTCTTGTTGGGCTTTGTGTGGTTAAATTGGGTTTGGATATTACAGTCTCATTTAAACCGGAATAAAACTAACCCTTTTGCACTGATTGGAGCTTTATCTCTGAAACTAATGGAAATTTAGATATTGTAGCCATTTTTATGGAATTTTGGTCAGTAGCAGCTAAACTATTGGAAGATGGACTAAGTATTTATTTGAAACATTTTTACAAGGGTGTTTGTCGCTTATGTCTGTAATTTAATAAAATCCGCAGTAAAAGTTGTTTGCACATGAGTATCTTAAAAATGTTGCACAGTGTTATATGAACTCATATAAGAAATGAGACTAACAATTCTGTATAATTTGAAATATTTCACGTTTTTAATTTTAATAATGTATACATAAATTTTTGTGTATTGCAATACAATATTAAAAATGCTGGTTTATGAAATAAATTTCATTCTTACAACTTTGTACTATTATTTAGTATAAAGAATTTCTATTTTCCTTAATATGGTTTCAAATAAATATATTCTCTTCGGTTTGTCATAATACATATGTTTGGGGATCTATTTTGGGGATTTTTGGGGACAAATTATTTTGAAATTGGGGATGAGGGACAGAAAAATACTGGCAACACTGTGTCCACACATTCTTCTAATCAACAACGACACACACACACACATGTTTACACGTTTTATTGGACATTTGTATATCGCATGTGTGATCGATTAATTGATCAATAAAACTTAAATCAAGATATTGTTTTCATTTCAACATGTGTTGTTGTAATTATGCAAAAAAAGTTTAGTAGAACACAAACAATAACAAAATGTGGATATTGAATATTTATTATCAATATTAGAATTCAAAAAAATAAATAAACAGATTATGATTTACAACAAAATGTCACACTATGGAACAAGCAAATGTCATAGGGGAAAAAACATTGTAGCCAATCACCTCACTCAGCCCTTCCCTTACAATTGAAAATTAATTTATTTACAAGGTGTTTTCTATATATTTATTGTTTTATACCTGGTGTTGTTTTCTTCAATTGATCTCGAAAAATAATAAAAAACAAATTACCTCAAGGCGTTAAATGCTCACTATTCACTACAATGCCAGTGACCAACAGCAGCACCGACCGTAGCCGTATTTGATTGCCGTCATTTGTTGTGAGGCCACCACCATGGCAAATATTTCATCGAACTTATTGAAATTGAAACAGAAAAACAATACCTTTAGAATTGATTAAGAACAACCTATATAGCGAGAGCTAAGCAAGCGGCCGGCTGGGGCTACACATGATCAATTGATAATAACCTCAATTTAACAACAGCAGCCACAACCAACAACAACAACATCAAACACAATTACAATCAGAATAACAAAATATTTTTACTTCTAACGCGACATTCATTTACCAACCAACAGCCACCACTGTTGTGAGCTTTTCTTCTCAATATCCAATATCATATACAGGGTGTGGCTGTCCTCCGCTTGCTATAAATTACAATATGCTGCAATATGTTTGTCCACATATGTTTGTGTGTATGTATGTTGGTATGTATTGCACTATAAGCTGATCTGATTGTGTGTTTATTTGTTACTTGTTTATGTCTCCTGTCCACTGATGGCCAGGTTAGCGACACTTGGTAAAGTGTTAATGGTAATAAGATTCAAATAACCGATAGATAGCCAGCCAGAACAATAACACCAATAACGACAAAACAAAATCGAAAAAAAACGAAAACAATCTGCTCTTATTTCATTTTATTAACAAAGTTTTTTTTTCAATAGGCTATTGAAAGGCAGGGATGCCGCTTTGAGGTTTTTAATTTTAATAAAAATGGTCGGTATTCACCCTTCCAACCATAGAAGCAGAGTTCCTATTTGCTTGATTTTACTCGCCAGTGGGAGTATGCGTTTTACAATAAGTTTACTCTCCACTCTTCTGCTTGAGATGGCAGTGCTATCGAGTACTCCTTGTTGAAAAATAAGAGTGAGAGTCAAAATGTTCGAAATGCTGTAAGAGTTTACTCTAAGAGTGAAATCGAGTGGGAAAATAAATATAAATATTTTTGCCGATTTGTGTGTTCATGCTTGTGTTCAGTTTTTTGATGTTACTGTGGACCGGGAGATAAAATACCCACACTTAAAAATAAAACAGCAGTATGACAAAAAGGTTAAAAGAGTACTCGGCAAGAGTAGAATCTGTTCGATTTCCAGCGTATTTTACTCCCATTCGAAAACGAGGAAAGCATATGCGATCTGATTCGAGTAGCACAGAAATATATAGTATACTCGATTAGTACTCCTGCTCGAATTCGAATAGAGAGTGAAATTAGCTCCATTTCCCATTGTGGGGCTCTGCTTCGAAGTCACTTTTAAGGGCTTTTAGAGGTTGCCTATAAAGAACGGATTCTTTAGAGGCCTTCTTAGATGAAAATTCAGTAGAAGTCTTTTTTAGCTACAAGGCTATGTAGAGGTCTTCTATAGATAGAAAACATTTCAGAGAACTTCTATAGAAAGAAATACCTTCGATCCCTCTTTATATAAATAATATTATTTAGACGTACTCTTCAAAGCCTATGTAGAGGTGTTCCATATATGGAAGTCTACAATACACAGAAGATTCTTTAAAGGTCTTTGAACAAAGATTATCCTTTAGGCGTCTTCTATATATACAAACCCATCTAGAGATATTCAATTCTTAGAGGTCGTCTGTATATACCAGACCCTTAAGAGCTCTTCTATACATAGAGGACCATTTAAATGTCTTCTTTACATAGCCAACTCTTTACTATTCTACTATACTTGGGAGACTAAGAAGAAGACTCTTAGACTTCTGTTAGGCACCATATTTTTCTATTGCATACTTTAGGGGGGGGGGGGGGTGTTATTGTATGAGTGCAAGCTTTTTCAATTAGTTGACTTGTGTGTGGAGAGAGAAACGTGCACTGAGAGCACGTGTGCGCTCTCTTGCCTAACGCTGATCTAGAGCTGCGATGTCCACCATCTTTTTACATTGCATACTTTAGGGGGTGACATTGTGTGAGTGTATGCATTTTCAATTAGTTGAGTTGTGTGTGATGAGTGAAGCATTCACTGACATTAGTGCTCTTGTGCATCTATGGTATAGAGCAGCGTCAGGCAAGAGAACGCACACGTGCTCTCAGTTAACGGTTCTCTCTCCACCCACACAATTCAACTAATTGAAAAAGCATGCACTCACACAATGACACCCCCAAAAGTATGCAATAGAAATAGATGGTGCCTATCACTGATCTAGAGCAGGGATGACCACCATATTTTTCTATTACTTTAAGGGGAGTCATTGTGCATGCTTTTTAATTAGTTAAATTGTGTGTGTAGAGCAGCATCCGGCAAAAAGGGGCACACGTGCCCTTAATGAGATTAACAACAAAACAACCACCATTTAGACTTCACTCAGAAGTCAACGAAGAAGGTTGTGTCGTCGCTTTTTTCAATTATTTTTAATTTTAATTTTTAATAACCCACACGATGTTTGTGGAGAGAGCGAAATTTACGCTCTCGATGACGTATGCGTGTGACCGCACATACTTCATTTGTATTGGTGCCGATACCTTGTGTAGAGGAAAACGTTCACTGAGCGCAGTGTGCGTTCTCTTGTGCGACCTTCAAGAGGCCTTCTGAACACAGAGGACCCTTTGGATCATCTAGAGATATTCTATACATAGACGACTCCTTGGTTCACAAAAGAGGTCCTTGCTAACTGTCTCCTTAATGTACTTAAACCGTCTAGAAAGAAGTCTTCTGTGCGAAGAAGTCCCTTTTAATTTCTCTAAAGCATTAGTGCTCGCTTCTTTACGGTAGCTTAAAAACAAACCACACATATTCTCTCTTTATTTCTGAGCACCCCTGCTCTAAAGCAGTGATACGCAAGAGAGCGCGCCACTATTTTGTCTTTTGCACACGGTCTCTGCACACGCACATGCTTTTTTAATTAGTTAAATTGTGTGTGGAGAGAGAAAAGTTCACTGAGCGCCTGTGTGCGCTCTCTTGGTCATCCATGCTCTCAAGCATAGATGAACAAGATGAGGACCCGCCATTATATTTTCTTACGATTCACCATACTCTAAACCAGCGTCGCCCAAGAATTTCCATCAATGTTGTAGTATGTGTGTATGTATGAGTGAAGAAAACAACAACCACATGATGTGTATTGTTTGTTTTTCATTCACTTACACTGCAAGTGAGAGAGAAGCAAATGCGAAAACAACTCACTATACTGTCTTTGCAAAGAAGGCTGTCTCTGCTCTAAAGCAGCGTTAGGCAAGAGAGCGCCCACGTGCTCTCAGTGAACTCTTCTCTCTCCACACACACAATTCAACCAATTGAAAAAAGCATGCACTTACACAATGACACCCCGTAAAGTATGCAATGGAAAATGTGTTGCCTACCGCTGCTCTAAAGCAGCGTCAGGCAATTTGGCGCCCCTGTGCGCTCATTTACCGTTGCTCTCTCCGCACACACAATTCAACCCATTGAAAAAGCATGCACTCACACAATGACACCCCGTAAAGTATGCAATAGAAAAATATGTTGCCTATCGCTGCTCTAAAGCATCGATACGCAAGAGAGTGCGGCACAATATTTTCTTTGCATACTTTAGGGAGCTATTATTGTGTTAGTGCACTTTTTCAGTTAGTTGAATTGTGTGTGCAGGGAGGGAGATTCTCTTTAACAAAACGTGTGGCCCGATTTCAACGATAGCAGATCTAGAGGGTATAAAACAGCAATAGAGACCATATTTTCTTTTAAATACTATAGGTGCGGCATTGTGTGAGCGCATATTTTTTTCAATTGGTTGAATAGTGTGTCCAGAGAGAAACGTTCACTGAGAGTCCATGGGCGCTTTCTTGCGTATCGATGGTGTAAAGCAGCGATAAACAACGGGAGCCCACGTCCGCTCAGAGAATATTTCTCTCTTCAAATAAATTTCAACTAATTGAAAAACTATGACTGCCCCTAAAAGTATGCAAAATACCTTTAAAGGACGTTTTATGAAAAAAAGATTACCCAATAGCAGTTTGTCTTTGGCAGATCGCGTTAATTTTGCTTAATTTTGTAATTTGTTGTTTAATATCAAAAAACCATTTGATTCAAATTTGAAATGGCAACACTTGTCAGAACAACAAAATACCCAACAATGTACAATAACTTTATGTAGACACAGAGCATAGACATGTGTCCAGATCAAACTCAAAACAAAGCAAAAAATATATCATAAGTGTTGCTGTAAGCTGCGTGTTGTTATTTTCAACAAAAAAAATATACAATTTCAGTTTAATTTTGAACGAAATCAATGTCAACACTTCAGAAAAAATAACAAAAACTACAGGGAAATAAAAAATATTCAATCATAAATCGACTCTCATAATAATAATAAAAACTTTAAGTAGTTTAGGCAAATGACCGGCGGCGGGCGGGAGTATGTTTCATTTAATTTCTTTTTTTTTTTGCCAATGAGGGGGTTTAAAAGACTTTACTGCTTATAAATTGGCATCTTGTCAATTTCTTATTTTTTCTTCTCCTACTTCTGCTCCATCATTTATGTCATATTTTCCAAATTTCGTTTTGATTTATAATTTCAATTAATTTTATGCAAATGTCTATGATGATGATCATGATGCCCTCTATTCGCCCAAAAATTTCGACATTTCAACGGGCAACAAAAAAATGTCACACTTGTTTAATTTTACCCTTTGTCATGGAAAAAGACATAAACCAAAAAATGGAATAAAATTATTTATCTATAAAAAGTATTAGTGAGGGAATGATCACACCTTAAGTGATGTTAAGTCACAATATTAAAATTAAATATTATTTTATATGCAACATCAATCAAATTTTAATGATTATTTAAAAAATCTTCAAAAAATTTCAACAAAAAAAAAAAAAAATAAATAAATAAGGAAGCTACTCGATATAAACAAATTCCACAAAAATGCATAACATTTATAAATGAATATGACATTTAAGTTGAAGTATGAACTATTGTAATTTGGCAAAATTATCTCACGTATTAATCGTGATTAGTTTACATTTTGTAATAGCTTGATGCTGACAAAAATATTTGAAAATATTTTGGCATACCGAACATAAAAATACGTATTAGACCTTGCGGAATTGTTAAACAGTTTTACGCTGTTTACACGCCCCTTTTAGATAATTTTGATTGCGATACTGTCATCATCGTATTTTAGTCTTAGTTCCCACAAACATAGCATTTAACAAAAATGAATCATAATTTCCCTGATTTTACATTTTTCTATTATCAACTTTAGTGGAAATATTTTTGTCAAATATTAAGATCCCCTTAACCATTTTAACGAAATATTTCACTTACCACAACAAATCAATTTCACTCTTTAAACTTTACACCACATTTTGCCAATGTCTAACTAACCACCACTCAACAAACTTTGAACTAAAATACTAGTCACAACAATAGATTTGTCAACAAAGATTAGTTATACAAAGAAATATTATTATTTATTTCTTGGCGTTGTTGTTAAAACAAAACTACAATATTTTTTCTAACAATTCTATTAAATGTTCTCGTACAAATTCCTTAGAAACTAAAAAAATAAAACGCAACTTCTTCTATGTTCAAAAGATAGATTTGCGCACTTTTCCACTGAAAAACACAATAAAAATAAATAAAACCAAGTGGTTAGAGCATGGAAAAGGTCAGCTCTCCATGCCTATACACAGTCTTTCAAACATCCATGGTTATTAAATACTCGGCTACTCGCACACATGTGACAACAAAATGACAATTGCCATTGCGCACAATTACGTTTGCGGTCTTTTTTTGTTTTTTAACTAACTAACATGGTTGTTTATAAAGAATTCTTAAAAATACTCATATTTACTTATAACCCCTTTACAAAAAAAAAGAAACAAAAAATTGGAACAATTTGTTACTGTAACAAGCCATTTCACAAAAACAAACAAACCGACCGACCGACCGACAATATAATAAAAATTTGAAATTTCCACGAAAATAGTTGGTAAAGTTTGTTACATTTCAAAACCCAAAAACTGAGGAGGCAATACCCCAAAACAAATCATCATCATCGTATTAAGGAAGTTCAGCCAGCCAACCAGGCAACGAAGAAGGTTTATGAGTTTTTTTGTAGTTTAATGACATTAAATCTTTTGCCGGCCAAGAGGTGTTGCACGTTTTGTGGAGTCTCCGACTCTGTTTGCTGTACTAACTACTGTGTAGCAGTAATAAAAAAAATGTTTACTTACAAAAAACATGTGTGTGTGATTCACAACAAAATGTGAAAAATAAAACAAACGGCAAAAATAAAAGCCATAAAAACGGTTGACAAAGTAATAAACCGTTTAAACATCAAATCACAGGAAAAAAAATGTTAAGAAAATTTCTTAACGCGGTTTGTTCTTATTATTGTGGGAAGTGTAACATTTGTACTTCATAATTTTTATTCGTTGCCGAATAATGCAAGAGGAGAAGGTCATTTAGGTTCCAAAACATATTTGGGGACAATGACTCTGGCTAAGAGTTAAAAGAAAGTCAAAGAAGAAAATCGCTAAAAATCTTATTTACTTAGATGGATAGATATAGGACATTTCAAGCAGAAATAAAATAAGATTTACAACTCCTCGGATCCGTTACTTTGTATTTCCACTTTTGACTAAATTACTATTTCATATACACAGAAAAAAATTTGAACCTTTTGTTAAAAAAATCCAAAGATTCAATCAAAAATTCAACAATTTTCCGGCGATAAAATAAATTGTCATATTGACAAAATTCGACAAAATTATTTGATCACAAAGTAAAAATACGACTGATAAAAAATTTCACATATTGACAAAAATATTTATCAAAATATTCCACATATTCCATTTTATCTGTTCAATATAAAAAACCGATAAATATTTTAGTCAATATGTGCAATATTTTATCAGTTGTATTATTACTTTGTGATCAAATAATTATATCGAATTTCGTCAATATGATAATTTTTTTTATCGCCGGATTTTTTTCTGTGTAATGGGCCACGTTTTTACTCCATGGAAGTCGTGGCCCACTGCATATACCGTCAAAAGACTTATTTACATATGCATGAATATTTCTCTTGGAATTTTCCGCATAAAAAATAATTTTAAAAAGTGAAATTCTTTTGAAATCAAAACTACTAGAGTCAATTATGGAATATTCTCGCCGGATCGAAAAAAAGTATACCCTTTTTAAACATAAATATGGATTTAAAAAATTTTTGAAATTTGGGAAAGAAAATCCTGCTCAGAATTTTTATTCATGATTGCCCTGATGCTTCTCTAGTAATGACATCTACATTCATGGCATGGTTTAGATAACGTAATCGTTGAAGCTAAAGTTGAACTTCTTGAGAACATAGCTGCTTACGACGAAGAGTTATTACTTTATGGAGAAAATTCATTATAAAGAGACTATTTTGTATGTGAACTCATATTTGTACTTCATAAAACATTTCGTTCACAGGAAACATTAGCTGTACCAGATTTGTAACCACATTGACGTACAATCGGCACAGCTGGTACAGCTCATGGTTCATACGAAGCCGATATTTGTCATGAACACACTATACAAAAGTTCACCGGAGATGACTTTTCCAATACAAAAGATCACCGGAGATGACTTTTCCTACACAAAAGTTCAACGGGGATGACTTTTCCTATAGAAAAGTTTACCGGAGATGACTTTTCCTACACAAAAGTTCACCGGAGATGACTTTTCCAATACAAAAGTTCACCGGAGATGACTTTTCCTACACAAAAGTTCAACGGAGATGACTTTTCCAATACAAAAGTTCAGCGGAGATGACTTTTCCTATACAAAAGTTCACCGGAGATTACTTTTCCTATACAAAAGATCACCGGAGATGTCTTTCCCTACACAAAAGTTCAACGGAGATGACTTTTCCAATACAAAAGTTCACCGGAGATGACTTTTCCAATAGAAAAGTTCACCGGAGATGACTTTTCCAATACAAAAGTTCAGCGGAGATGAATTTTCTTACACAAAAGTTCACCGGAGATGACTTTTCCTATACAAAAGTTCACCGGAGATTACTTTTCCTATACAAAAGATCACCGGAGATGTCTTTCCCTACACAAAAGTTCAACGGAGATGACTTTTCCAATACAAAAGTTCACCGGAGATGACTTTTCCAATAGAAAAGTTCACCGGAGATGACTTTTCCAATACAAAAGTTCACCGGAGATGACTTTTCCAATACAAAAGTTCACCGGAGATGACTTTTCCAATACAAAAGATCACCGGAGATGACTTTTCCTACACAAAAGTTCAACGGGGATGACTTTTCCTATAGAAAAGTTTACCGGAGATGACTTTTCCTACACAAAAGTTCACCGGAGATGACTTTTCCAATACAAAAGTTCACCGGAGATGACTTTTCCTACACAAAAGTTCAACGGAGATGACTTTTCCAATACAAAAGTTCAGCGGAGATGAATTTTCTTACACAAAAGTTCACCGGAGATGACTTTTCCTATACAAAAGTTCACCGGAGATTACTTTTCCTATACAAAAGATCACCGGAGATGTCTTTCCCTACACAAAAGTTCAACGGAGATGACTTTTCCAATACAAAAGTTCACCGGAGATGACTTTTCCAATAGAAAAGTTCACCGGAGATGACTTTTCCAATACAAAAGTTCACCGGAGATGACTTTTCCAATACAAAAGTTCACCGGAGATGACTTTTCCAATACAAAAGATCACCGGAGATGACTTTTCCTACACAAAAGTTCACCGGAGATGACTTTTTCTACACAAAAGTTCACCGGAGATGACTTTTCCAATACAAAAGTTCACCGGAGATGACTTTTCCAATACAAAAGTTCACCGGAGATGACTTTTCCTATACAAAAGATCACCGGAGATGACTTTTCCTATACAAAAGTTCACCGGAGATGACTTTTCCAATACAAAAGTTCACCGGAGATGATTTGTCCAATACAAAAGTTCATCGGAGATGACTTTTTCTATACAAAAGATCACCGAAGATGACTTTTCCTATACAAAAGTTCACCGGAGATGACTTTTCCTATACATAAGATCACCGGAGATAACTTTTCCTATACATAAGATCACCGGTGATGACTTTTCCTATATAAAAGTTCACCGGAGATGACTTTTCCTATACAAAAGTTCAGCGGAGATGACCCGTATATCCTTCTAAGTATTTGTTATCAAATACGCCAAGTACTGTCTTATCTGCTTGCGCAAGTATCTATGCTTCGGTAGTTAAATTTCCTGTAGAGTGTTATTTTTGTTTAGCAACTAGGAAACTTGTTTTCTTAACTTCTTATATAGACCAAAGTTGACCAATATGTTTTTCTTCTTATTTCAAAACTGATAGCGTTGTCGAGGTAGATAAAGTTAGTTACAACCTTAAAATTGTCAACTTCCACAGTTCTCGGACCAACAGGAAATATTGTACGTTGTTACCCTGAGCCTTTTCGGTTACTGAAGTATTTGGAGATGTTCTTTTCTGTCTTGCGTGTCGTTTTAGCGTTATGGGGATACCAAATTCGGACATGGCGTAGAACCACTTTGGATGTATAGGCCAGTCGAAGCAGCCTTATTATTCTCCAGCCGGCTTAATGCTACCTGAACCTCATCTTGGTTGGGCGGTATACATATATTTAAACCCAAATTCTGGGAATGGTTCTGTGGTATCTTTCTTAACGGTCCTACTGGTTACCAAGCTTGGAAACATGAGTTTGAACCTAAGCACCTTAAACCTGTAACTGTTACCATAATACCTCTTGATTCTTCATTATTTTCAGCTCTGCGTCGCTACCGATTGCAGAGTAGCAATATATGGAAACATGTGGTACCCAGGTACATATTTTCCGATTTCTTGCAAGGAGCGTATTCCTGAAGTAATTTGTTCCCTCCTTTTCCCGCTGATTGCAAAGTAGCAATATATGCAGTATTACTTCTTTGCTGGAGGCCTGTGCTGCCCAGGTACGGATTTTGCGATTGTTTGCATGGTGTGGGTAATACTTTGCCATAACTCAGATATATGATCGACACGAAGCAATGGCCTAAGTGGGGTATTCTGCGGTTGTTTGTTGTGATTGCATCTTTTCGATGTTGATGTTTGTTCCGCGAATCGATCGTACGACCAACACATTTGATGATTGCCAAAGTTAACTATTAGGTTATTGTGAATAAATCACCTCACAGCTTATTCATCGAGATGTTTAAACCTGGTGCTACTAGCTGTTTTTTATTTGCCGCAAGTATTCGCCTTATAATACACCCAGCTTGGTCGGCATGGTCGACTGGTGCGCACGATAACTCTCGAACGGAACAACCGATTTGGTCCAACCTTAAATCTCGTAAAATTTTGTCCAACCTTACTTTATGTTCGAATATTGACCATCGGTCCACTCCTTTGGGAATATCCTACACAAAATTTAAAAAAAAAATCACTAAAGTGAAGTTTACATTTTATTGAAGAAGGTTGTGCTCGCGGTCCCTAATACGATGGTCTTTTTTTGAGGGCAAGTCCGTTCTTCCTGAGGTAATAACCCCAAAGCGCTACAAAACAAGTTAGAAAGAATCAGTCAGAGATATTCCATCAGCCTCCGACCTAAAGAAAAGAAGCGAAGGCAATACTTCTGACGTCTTTATGGGGTTTTTGAGTTTTTGGGCCATTTTCCCCCGAAAAAAATGTGTAACGTCTTAAATAGGGCCGCACACACAACATGTTACCAAAAAATTAAAAAAAAAGATCCCGGACAAGTCCCTATGCTGCACTCTTTTCAAACTTTGTGTGTGAGAAGTACCCGAAAGAGTGGTCCGATGTAGTCAATATTTAGACATAATTCGAGACTGCTAAAAATAATACGATGTACAACGTTTGGACCGGTTTTTCCCTTGGAGGTTTATCTTACGTTCTACCCAGTTTAGTTGGTGCCGATAGACTTTTTGAAGATTTTGGGCCATTATCTCCGGAAGTATGGAGTTACCACCAAAAAACTGTTGCTGTCATAGCAGGGCCCACATGAAGACATTTTTGTAAAAAATTCAAAACGATCCGAGACGAGCTATTAAACTTAATTATATTAATTATATATACATGACTAAATGAAATAATACGATGTGCAAAGTTTAGTGCGAGAGTTATTTTGCGGATTTGCCTTTTAGTTGGTGCCGTCAATATTTCTTGGAGCTCTTAGGCCATTATCCCAGGAAATATGGACTTACAAGGACAACCAGCTGAAAAAATTCCGAGAGGAGCTCTTAAACTTCATTTTTTCCGAATTTTGTGTGGAGGGTACAGACGGACGGACATGGCTAAATCGATTTCAAAATATCTGAAACGGATTTCGTCCAGATATATTTGGGGTCTAAGCCCATTATTTCGATGAGGCACATTTTAGTTGTATCAAAGTAAATATACCCTATTTAGCCTAAAGGCTGAGGTATACCCTGCGGCATCAATTAAAAGACTGATGAGCATGAGTATCCAATTTGGCTGAAACTTTTCACATCGAAAAACCTCTTCCAAATGTACATTAAGTTCCAACTCCTTCGGATAACATAATTACAAATGGTATGCACACCCGCCTTTCACGATTCCCCGGCCAGGCAGCATCGAAACTTTTCAACGGTGGCATTGGTCATTGGTATGAGGGAGGTATCTCTTGTCCCTTCTGGGATGTTTGTGGAACAATTATATATGTATATGTTTTTCGTTGCAAGTTCATGCTTCGTGATATAATGACCCAAACGCAATGTCCCCGTCCTAGTCTATGATCGGGTCATGAGTGCAGATAAGACTGATGGCAGTTATAATACAGTACATAACACTACTCGCAGGAAAGATAATAGTAGGAACTACCATATACTAAAAACAAAATACGATATTTTAAAAATGTAAAAACATATGGAGCCTGACTCAAAATACATATATGGTTAAAGCAACTATATATATTTTCAGAGTTTTAAAATTCCCCATTTTTTTCTGAGAATATGATTGTTCCTGCTATATCTCTACTTTGCTTGTAGGTGACGCTTTCAAAGTGAGCAAGTGCGGTGGACGAGTTTCTTAACGGGGTTTCAATATTTCATTAAATCCTGGTGTAATTCGAAACAAATTATATTTTAACACAAATTTTCATTTACAACATATTCTATATAAAACATAGTAAAAATCCTATATGATTAAACATTTTATATTTTAATTTTAATATAATCAAAATTTATTAAAATGTTCTTAATCAAATAAATGCACACCCCTGCAGTGAGAAAAATAATAATTTCTTTTAAAATTAATCAAAGCCATACAAATTATGACACATTGCATGTGCCACACTTTGAATTTGTAATTATCTGCACGCAAGTGATGCAAGCTGCAAGTTCAACACCGACAAATACAAGAAAACAAGCTACAGCTCTTAAAATAAATTTCATTAAACTAAGCTGCAGTTGCAGTTTAGTTCTCTCAATCTTTATCTACTTTCAAAAATCTTTTAATTTTTGTTTAGATTGTTTTTCTCAGTCTCATTCTCGAGTAAGTTAAATTTTATTTAGATTTATTTGAAGTTTTCAACAAATCAAGATAAAAATCAAAACGTTTCTGTTTTTTACAATTCTCCTTTTTTGATTGTCTTTTACACACACATGCATTTGTACATATGTATATGGGAAATGCAAAGAAATTCCTTTAGTTAAAATCAAATATTTTGATGTTTATCTTGGCAACAGTTGCAGGCAGAATTATCAGCAAAACGATGCTGTTGTGGAAGAAGAAAGAAGCAAAGAATGGAAATAGAATGGAAACAAATTAACAAAAAGGGTTGCGGCACAACGGTGGGCCCCATACACAACTGCACCAAAAATAAATATGCAAATCCCTGATTTTTCTACTTGAGCAGTTTCTTTCTTTTCTTTTACAATTGTCTGTCATTATCAATGTTCGTTGAAGGTAAGATAGGAAGGCTAGCAGGCATTGCATTTGTGGCATCATTGTCTTGGTTTTCGTTGCATCTTTTCGCTCACTCTCTCATGGATGGGAATCAATTTCATTAAGCGGGGATTACGCGTAACGTCAGTTTATTTTCATTTTAAAATTTTTTACGTTACAGAAAATACCCACCCCTACCCCCTTCTTTGACCCCTTTCCCCTTGCCGCTCATTGATTTGCGAAACAAAGAAACTAATATGCCAATATGCTTATACATTGACTTGACAATAAAACTGTTTATTTGTTGCATATAACAGTGGAAATAAAAATAGTTCCTGACAGCCAGGGTAGCAGCTCAAGATTTGTTCATCTCCCCTCTCTCACCAGAATAACCATAATAAGCGAAACATAACAATTTTTAAGGCGTCATTGATTCCTGGGCAAAGCTTAAACTTCAACAACAGCAGCAGGTGGTGGTTGTGCTGATGGTTAGCAGGACATATTGCAGAAGGAGAAAGAATGAATATCTGTTCTGGCATTGAAAAAGTGTTATGGTTGCCATTAAAACAAAAATGACCATGATATGCACTTACACACACACACTCTCACACTCATTTGCTGGCTGCATAATAAACATTCTGTTGCTATTGCTGCTCGGCATTGGAGCTTTGGTGTTTTCCATAAAACACATCAAAGTCTTTCATAATTTTCAGATTTTATGAAGTCACGACATTTTCAAACTGTGCCACCATCACCACCACCACGACCACAATGAACATCACAATGGTCAAATACAAGGAGCAGAGAGCATGAACGAATCTGGGAGATGAACAAAACAAAAAATCACTTCACATTTTCTTCATTATAGTGATGATGATGGCGGCAACGAAACGCCAACGTACCAATCGATTCAACGTTGAAAAGTTAGCGTGTGACTGTTAATAGGATTAAAAACCATTAACGCATCACGGTGTTGAGAAAATCAACAGTATAGAAAAATTTCCAAAAATAAATACAGCCGCTAATATTAATGATGATGTATGTATGTATGCGAGGCATTGTAAATATGCAGAGAATTTTATAAGAAAATACAAAAAAAAAAAAGAAAATAAAATTGTGTCTCGAAAGTCACGTTTATATAACTGCAATGAAAATAATAAAATTAAATAATTTTATCGTAATATTAATATGCATAAAAATGCATTAAAAGATGCAAAAGTGAAAGGTTCGGAAAATTTTATATTTTTAATTTTTTTTTTTTTAATGCAAGATAATGTTTTTGTGTTAATAGTAGGTGTGCCATAAAATAACATGGCACACGCCGTTAAGAGGTCATATGTGTTTTATATGCTTTTCTGGTGGCGGCATCCTCATTCATTCTAATGACATGATCTAGCCAAAGGAATCGTTGTTACTTCATACGTTAAAATATCTATGTTAATGTTGTTATATGGCTGCTACAACACATATTGGTCCTCAGAACTTCCAACCAATTTTCCTCTCAAACACCAAGTAATGACTTATCTGGTATCGAAAATACCGTCTTTCGGATCCATACATAAGCACTGCTGCAGAATCGGATGTTCTTGTCAAGATTGGTGTAATTCCCTGGATTTTCACACAATATCCTGAATATAAGGTTATAAGTGATGGGGTGGCGGTATATGCCCCTGTTATTTGAACATGCAGTGTTAACTCTAAAAGGGAATTTGTCTTCGTTTCCGATACGAAAATTTAGATTTCTATATACAGTTCCTCAGAATATTTCAATACAGCGAAATGGTCAGATAACGTTGTTTGACCAATTGTTATGCCGTTTAGAATGTGCCTTATCGAAAAAATGATTTTAAACCCAGATTATGTTTGGGCGAAATCTTCAGCCAATTTGGATTCGATCACGCCCCGTCAGATCATCTGTGTAGCTGGCTAGCTCTCGGACGACTTTGATCTTAACATTGGATCTCGTAATATGTTGTCCAAACTGACAATTCGAAACCAAATTCGTTGGAAGCTTGGTAGTATAGTCGTACATCTCTACTTCGAACTGTAACGAATAGTTCTCTACAACGAAGTAGTTTTTAAGACCCAAGTGGAAATTCTCAC
Organism: Musca autumnalis; assembly: GCF_047663935.1. Lineage (NCBI taxonomy): Eukaryota > Metazoa > Arthropoda > Insecta > Diptera > Muscidae > Musca > Musca autumnalis. Next base: position 9,823,278 of record NW_027412088.1, on the reverse strand, counting down.
ACAGAATAAGCTTTCTATACGAATTTTCTCTATAACTAAGTAATTCGTCGGTCCTTCGGAAACTTACCCAAAAAAAGCTTAAAATTAATTCTCTGTGCAAATGGTGCGCAAGATAACTCTCGAAGGATGTTTGTACCGATTTGGTACAAAGTTTGCACATCGAAATATTTCTCCCAAAATTAGATCAGAATAGAATTTTGAGTGTATTGGTCCATTCCTTCGCATACTTTCCATACAAAATCTAATTTTTTTTCGAAAAGTCCGTTTTAAGTCTAGCTCTCGGATGGGTTTTAACATTTTTGCAACATGTTTTTTTTTCTTGCGCAACTTCCGGTGTTTTTTTTCATGCGCAGGTTCACACTTCTTTAGATAATGGCATGAAATCTCTAGAGAACCAACCGAAATGAATGATAAGCTCCATAACTTAAGAATTGAGTATCTGATTTGGCCAACATTTATACATCCTGAAATATCGCCCAAACGTACATTAAGTTCGCAGAAGTTCTACATCGGACAGAAGGTTCAAGTACCTCCCCCAAAAAAGTTCAAAATTTTCGCTTATGTGCGTTTTAAAGGCTGTTCGAGAATAGTTCTGAAATTATTACTGAATGTGCTTCTTGTGGTCCTGTTTAAGGCGATATACTATTTTTATACCCTCAGCATTTATGCTAACGAGGGTATATGGTAATATTCAAAAAAGTTTTGCAATCGTTGAAGTTGAGGTTTACCATTTAATAAGTCGCGAACTGTTAATATATTTTATAAAATATGAATATATTTATATTAATTGAAGTGTTTTAGCCATGATCTCATAATATGGACCATAACAAATAATTTTGGTGGAAGCTGCGTTGGTGGTAATATTAAAAAATAGGTAAAAATGTGTTGAAGTTTACAAGTTTTTTTGTGTTCTTTCTTGATTTCTGGTCAAACCACGGAAAATTCACAGATAAGCTCAAAGAAAGAATTGAAGAATACCCCTTGGGCAACATGGTTCTAATGTATGACTTCTCGATATATACACTGCATCCCCCTAAAATCGATGCTGACATTTTGAAGTTTTGAAAACTGGGTTTATCGAATTTTTCTTATAAATAGTGGGTGCAACTAGATAATAATCCAAACTAGTTTATAGGATTGTAGAACTCGCGATTCCACGTCGTCCGATGTATATCTCATGAGTGTGCTCCGTACAGCTTCCTAGTAATAGGAGTCCAAAGGCGAAAATTTGGTGCGTAAATTTTCTGAAAAAACCTATTTTTTGGCTTTAAAATTTACAACTGTCGTACAGGTACCCCTGAACCCCGCGTGATTTTAGTTTTTTTACGTGCCGGATCTAATGAGCTCTTCCGCGGTCGAATCCATCCACAAAAACGCCGGATATAGATACCTTGAAAGTAGGAAAATCTGCAAAAATATATTTTGACAATTCCGCGAATTGAACCGTGATTTTCTTTGATTATTTTTGCATAAATGTAATCCTTTATACGCGATTATAATATTTGCCAAAAAGGTGTGTCACAAATTACAAAGATTCAGGAGTAATATCCCTATTTATCCCAAAATAGAATGCGGTGGCACATCCGCAGTTCTTGACGAATCTGTCTAAAATAATTTATATTGACGTATTTTTAATAGGGGGCCATTGAAATCGGATGCACCTTATCATCATATGCATATCGCGTAATTTTTGCCCACTTGAAGGTTTTTTGAATAGTAAGATGCAACTGATGGCACACTTTGGCCGCTGAATGAAACATGGGAAAATCCATGCATATTGATAGACATGGACTCCCTGTATCCGAAAAGCACATGCACCTCAACCGATTTTAACCAATTCGCGAATTATTCGGTTTTTATCTTCTATGTTTTTTCTTTGATTGTAATTTCAGTATTACTCTCTACTTCTTATTTCTATTGCTTATCACAGAAAGCAAATATACTTTCACGATGACTAATTACTTTTCTCGTAGAAGTTTAAGCAAAATACTTCAGGATTTGAATCCAAATTTAGCGAAATAATAGAATAACTCCCAACATTTATTTTTAAAATTTTTAGTATTTTACCAAAAATATATTTTTGAAATAATTTCCAACAATAAGTTTCCGTTCTTTGTTGTTGCTGTAATATGCAAGTTATAAACGCGATCTTTATAATTTTGGTCTCACATTTTTCTACGCGTTGTCTAGATTCTGTACGTATTTTTAAATTATTTTTTTAGAGATTTTTTTTGGACTCTGATTTAGAATAAATAAAATTTATTCCAAGATTTCTTCAACATTATTTGATTTTCCGCGAAAATAAAAATAAATTTAGCAACTATTTTAGCATCTACGGATAGATATCAAATGCTGCTAACGATTCATATATACATGTTCATATTACAACACAATAGGAATTTTTAAATATTTTTTCTTTACAAGAGAGTAAACCCGCATATAACTTTTGAGTGCAGCATCCAATTTTGTGAACGCGAACAGATTTGAAACCACGATTTTTTTCGTAACCCATATACCAAAAATGGCGGATGTGCTCGCCAAAAATGTTTTTAATTTTTTTTCTATGTAATTGCAAAGGAAATTTGAAATTTACCATATACACTTTCATACGGGCAAAATGAACCTCATCGAAATAATGGTTTTAGGCCCCAAGTATGTTTGGAAAAAATGTGTTTCAGGCAATTTAGAGTCGATTTAGCAATGTCCGTCCGTCTGTCTGTCTGCCTGTCTGGCTGGTGCGCACGATAACTCTCGAACGGATGAACCAATTTGGCTTTCGCAATATATTTTGTCCAAACTTAGTTCGAAGATTGGTTAGTTATATCGGTCCACTCTTCTCGGTACCTCCCCCACAAAAGTTCGAAAATGTTCGGGATATTTGTGCGCACGATAACTCTTAAAGGCAGTAACCGATTTGGTCCAGTAACCGAATTGTGCAAAGTACATCGTGAAATTTCTACTAGACTTAGACAAGGTTCCACTATGGACTCAATCGGTCCACGCCTTCGGATACCTTCCACACAAATTTTCGGAAAATTTCAGAAAAAAATAGAAAAATGAGAAAATAGCCTGAAAGGTTCACAAAACCCCTATGACACCGTGTGTAGTGGTTGGAGCGCATAATATTTTGTCCAAACTTAGCTTAAGTCCGAAAATGGAAAGGATCGATTTGGTCCATACTTTACGCATCCTAATATATCTACCAGATATAGATCAGGTTTGAATATGGACTATATTTGTCCATTCCTTCGGGTACCACCCACACAAAATTTCGGATAAGTTCACTTTAAGACCTGCTCTTGCCTGACTTTGATTTCTGTTGAAGCAACTTGACAACAAAAACCCTATGGCACCATATGTAGTAGCTGAAGAGTACAATAATTCTCGAAATGATAAACCGATTTGGTCCAAAATTTGGCCTTCGTCATATTTTGTCCTAACTTAGTTTAACTTCTAAAATGACCCATATCGGTCCTCTCCTTAAGATATCTCCCCCCCCCCCCCCAACTTTCCAACTGTCCATGTGTAGTTTAGGGTCTGTTCGGAGATCCTTTGGAAATTTATACCGATGATGTTCTTTGTGGTCCGGTTTACCGCCATATTATGTTTTCCGTTACTGGTCCAACAGGTATACAATAACCCAATGAAATGACAAGTGGAGGCGATATCTATCGAAAAGATATGACTCTCAAAATAAGATCCACTTCCGTAATGCACTATGTCGGTCCAATCCCTCCTCCGCAAATCTTTTGAACTTTCATCCTAATCCACATTTTTATCGGCAAGTTCAAATGTCCATAAAGTGCCACAAATTTCTGAAAAGACCCTTAATACATTCGATCTGTCCGTAGATTAAAGTTTCAATTCACATAGGCTGAGGGTATATCTCTGTCGGCAATGTCGACTGATAAATTTTTACTTGTTTGTGTGCAAGTCCATACTTCCTGAGAAAATAGTCCAAAAGCTTAAGAAAATCCCTGTCGACACCAACAATAATAACTAATGAGCACGGTAACTTAACCTAAGTACCCGATTTGGTGGAAACTTCGCATCAAGTTCCAATATGGTCTATATCGGATAACAGCCTCCCTTCCAAAAATTAAAAATTGTCGCTTAAGTTCAGTTTAGGGGCTGACCGATGATAATTTTTAAATGTTTACCGAAAGTACTTCTTGTTGTTCTATTTACAGTGGTATATATTTTTTTTTCGTGGGCAAGACCATGCATCCTGGGTTAAAGGCCCAAAATTAAAAAAGAAAAACCTATGGCTACTAAGTAAATTGGCACGGTAACTACGAAAGCAATGACTCCCAAAATTGGTTCTACTTCCAAAATACACTTGACGGTCTATTCCTTCATGAAACTTCCCAAAAAATGTCAACACTTTTGGGCTTTAATCAAAAACAAATTTTATTCGGAACGTCAACAATCGTTATGATAAATAGCCCAAAAGTTCCTATATTTTTGATGGCTGATTTTTACATCCAAAAGGCCAGAAGATACTCACACACCTTTAAAGATATAGGGGGTTATCATGAATGAAATTGCCCCGTGAGTTTTGTTATTCCGCCGTTGCAACTTAAGGGAGAAAGTGAAAAAATTCACGGGGAATTGCCGTTCATGATAACCCCCATAATTTTTGGGAAAGGATCTCGATTTGTAGCTTGTCTTCGATCTGTCCATAGGTGACAATCTCAATTCACACTTGCTGCGGATATCTTGCTGACGTCAGTCGATGTTTTTACTTGTTTTAATTAAATTCTTCTTCATGGTTGAAATCGAAAATATGTTTTAGTATTTTATTTCAAATTAAGTTGTTTTTAGTAATCTTTTTTTTTTTAATTTCAAATTCAAAACCAACAACAAATACCCAAAACATAACTTATACTCATAACCATCATTCCACACATAATATTCCATGAAATATTAATGACGTGCCGCTGTTATGATTTGTCTGCAAAAATATTTTAAATATTTTTTTACGTTTGATTTAATGAATTATTAATTTCTAAATAAAAGAACACCAACAACAACTACACAGATACATAACACCATGTGATTTCTTTCCGAAAATAGACAGGCGGCAAGCACATGCATCCATCCAATTCAATTGCATGTCAATTGAACGTTAAGAATTTCAATTTTAAATTAAAAATTCTTCCAACACCTGTTTCGATTTGTTTTTAATTTGAATTGGCATAATTTTTATTATTAATTTTATTTTTTGTGAATGAAACTACAAAAAAAATGTTGTTGCTGTTTTTGCGTTTAACACCCTCAGTTTCCCACAATGGCTGGCTGGCTGACAAGTCAAAAGACAATTGCCATCATCAAACGCCAGTCAAGTCAATTCACTCATCTAGATACTCGTACAAGTTGTGATGCCAAAGTAATTTTAGACTAGATTCTCCTTTAGATTACGAGTTTTTTTTTTTTTTTGCTTTGCTTAGGTTGCTGCTGCTGCTTTGCCATTGTTTTATAGCGTGTTTGTGTGGCTGTGTGTTCATGATTGTGGGAACGTGTTTGATTTGTAAAAACTTCTCCACTGCTTAGTTTTCAGATATTGTTGCTGTTGTTGTTAATGTGATTTGTGGCATTAAATTGCTGACGCGTGCCTGCAATTTTTGTTGTTGTTGTTGTGCAAAAAAATCAACAAAACATGATTTTTGTGGTTGGCTGATTTTTATGTTTGTTTACCACCAACCCGCCACCGAGAGCCTTTACAGCTAAACTGTCGACGGGCCACCACACTCCTGTTCTGCATGTTGCATTTGCTCTGACTGGCTTTGATTGATTTTTGTGCCATTCTTTGTTTGTTTTCAGAGTTTTCATCCAGGATAGTTATTTATTGCACACACAGACACTCGGCAAGAGACCGACAGCCAGCCATACCAACAACTTCACTTCACTCTATAATGACCACTCGTGTTCCTTTTTGACTGTTACATGCATTTGGAGTTTTTCCTTCATGAAAATTATATTGAATGCTTTAACAAAGCCCAAGAGCAGAGCGTGCTTAGAATTGTTTATGCTTTATGTGCTTGCTATGCAGTAATATTCACACTATGCTCCATGAAACAACAACAACAGAAGCAGCAGCCATAGTCTGCTATGTGGTCCACACAGTACAACATGCTGAAAACGGGTTAGTTTTAATGTTGTCTGTTTTGTTGTTTTGGGTTTTTGTTTCAGATGAATGAGGTTTGTTTTACCGGACAATATTCAAGTTCAATTAAGTTGTTATATGGAGTTTCTGCACCATTATCATTACCAATGGAATCAGTAGTAACAACAACAACAGCAACAACAACAACTACTGCTGCTACTACTACTTATTTATGCTTTGGCTACTGAACACCACCAAACAACCATTATCAAAGCAATATCATTATAAATATATTTAGCAAATACCAGTGTGATCGATCCATGGTGCATACTATACCCAATTTGACAACAACAACAATAGTCATCATTACTACCATCATTTTCATATTGTTGTTGTTGTTGTTGTCGTCGTCGATGTTTTAAACCCATAAGACCATAAAAATCTATAACAACAAAAACACAATTATGATCATTATCACCATAATTGGTAAAAGATCGCGAAAAAGCCAAAGGATTGCCAATTTCCATTGCCATAAAATGGAAAACAAAGACACAAGCAACACTGCGAACCAACAAATTGTGTAAAGTGTCAATGTACAATTATAATAAAATGAAAATTGCTCATGACATACCAATTGAAGAAGTATTGAGAGTCAAACGAAACATTTTTGTTGCCTTTAATGAAATTTAGTTCCGTAAAATTTTAAAAATTTCAATGCAAACTTCTTCCTGGTTAATTATTTCGGATTTATACAAGAAGCTAAATATCTTTGTGTAGGTTGTGTTAATTTAGGATTTTCCTGATATTTTAGAGGTGTCCATTGGACATTATGTCAAATTCTGAAAACACTGAACAAATAAGAGATATACGATTAGTATGTTTGGTTTGAAATATGCATCTATGGACAGATCGCAAATCCTTTTCCGCAAAAATTATGTATTGTGAGGGATTCAGATTTGTGTGGTGTTGTTAGACGTATAAACTTGCCGACAAAAATATACATAGGTATGTATGTATAAACGTTTAAACATTTCGGCTATTTATCTTAACGATTGTGGACCTTCACAACACACGTTTGCTAATTCGATTTGAATAAAAGCGCAAAAGTGTTGGACTTTTACGGCAGAGATAACTCAAGAAATATACCGACATAGTCCTTCTTCAAAGTCAATCTAATTTTGAGAGTTATTCCTTTTCGATAGATTTCATTGTGTTAAGGCTGATGGATTTACCCACAAAGAAAAACATATCGTTGTTATCAGTATCACAAGATCTACCTTATTCTAAAAAATGTCCAAACAATCCTGGAATAGCCCTAAATTACACTTAAGTGGTTACCACTACTTATCACTTTCAAAAATCCAAAAAAAATACACATTGCAACAAAATGGAGGTGAAAGTCTGGGGCACGGAAAATGCGACAAAATTGATTAGTTGCCAGTTAAGAGTCGTACCTAAAATTTTCTGAGCGACATTTTTGCAGTACATTTCGAAGCTGAAAAACATAATTTTGTGGTACTTTTATAGCGGTTCTTAAAATAAAGGACGAAAAGGACATTGAATGAAGCGAGTTAGAAGGTCGAAGTGCTCTACGAAAATAAACCTCATTCGATTTGACTGAAGACATGTCATCTCACTAATAAGCTAAATCAACAGTGAACAAAGATATGTATAACGCTAACTCGTGATGCCTTACAGGGTCTCTAGCAAAAACTTCATCACGCCATAACGCGGAAGTTCGACTCATGGCGGATCTGTCCTTTGGGATTCTTAATATACTCACCATGGGATTTCATCTCCAAGAGGAATTATCTCTGCCCCAAAATTTGTGTTCACAGTGTTATTGGTGTATTTTTAAGTTTTGCCTTTTTAGGGCGAAGGCCATTATTTGTGAGATTTTAATTAATTTAATTAATCGAGCTATATGACCTAAGGAGATTACATTGAAAATTTTTATCTAGCGAAGTCCTACACACACCAACCGCTATGCGACGATCGTTTTCGTTAACTGGTTCCTCAGGCATATTAGATGTTGTTGTTGCTAGAAAATTTTCGCCATTTGGAGCTGCATTTGTGAATTTCAAATTGAAGCTTTTTACTTCCAAAGACGAGTCCCCCTTCTACTCTAGAAATAATTATACCCTCAGCTTTTATGCTAACGAGGGTATATACACTTTCATACGGGCAAAATGTGCCTCATCGAAATAATGGTTTTTAGACCCCAAGTATGTTTGGACGAAATATGTTTCAGACAATTTGGAGTTGATTTAGCCATGTCCGTCCGTCTATCTGTCTGGCTGGAGCGCACGATAATTCTCGAACGGATGAACCGATTCGGTTCAAATTTTGGCTTTCGTAATATTTTGCCCAAACTTAGTTTAAGTTCGAAGATGGGCTAAATCGGTCCACTTCTTCCGGTACCTCCCCCACAAAAGTTCGAAAATGTTCGGAAAATTTGTGCGCACGATAACTCTTGAAGGAAGTAACCGATTAGGTCCATAATTTGCAACTCGTGAAATGTCTACCAGACTTAGATGAGGTTCCAATATGGACTCAATCGTTCCACTCTTTCGGGTACACAAAATTTCGGATAAGTTCAGTTTAGGACCTGCTCTCGAATCGCTTTGATTTTTGTTGTAACAACTTGTATTCGCTGTCCCCCATCCGACGGTAGAAGTTTCATAAGGGGCAAGTCCCTACTTCCTGAGAAAATAGCCAGAAAGTTGCAAAAAAACCCTATGACCGTGTGAGGTGGTTGTAGCGCAAGATAACTCTCGCACGGATCTGCCGATTCGGTCCAAAATTTGGCCTTAGTAATATGTTGTCCAAACATAGTTTAAGTTTGAAGATAAGCCATATCGGTCCACTCCTTCAGGTACCTCCCCCACAAAAGTTCAAAAATGTTCGGAAAAATTGTTCGTACGGTAACTCTTGAAGAGAGTGACCGATGTAATCCATACTTTGCACATCCTATCTTTAATCCTATTCAACATTTTTGTCGGTTCAAAGGCCCAACATTTTTAAAACCCCCTAAATACATGCGTTTTTTGACAAAAAAATGTTTCAATATACACAGCAGAACTCCGTTTCACTCACGAGTGAAAATTTGGGGGTAGGTGGTAATTTTTTTTGGGTGCAATATTTTTGGTGGTTGTGGGGCAAGTTTATTTGGGGGTGGGATAAGTTTTTGTTTGGTGTTGGGGAGGGGGCAAGTTTCCCCCTTAATTTGATCGAATTCGAGAAGAGTTTCACTCGCGAGTGGAATTCGAGCCAATTTGAGCGAGTATTCGGAGCTCTGATACACAGGCTGCGGGTATATCTCTGTCGGCAAAGCCGACTGATACTTTTTTACTTGTTTTTTTTTTAAGTTTTACTTATTTTGAAGTGCAAGTAGTATAGAGTATGCCGCAAAAAATGCAAGTACATCGGAGCAAAATTGGCTGAAACATTACCGTTCAAAACGAAGTACCAGTTATACCCAGACAGATTTTTTTTAATTTTTTTTTGTCCAATTTTTGAAAAAAAAGGACAATGTTTTCGTTAAAATCGAAAAATTGACTTGGCAGATCGAATTTTTTTAAAATTTAAAAGGTTTTGCAAATGTTTTGCTTAAAAACTAGATTACAAGGTCCTTAGAAAGCACATAAAATATACCAAGATCGGCATATTCGTTTTCCAGCTATCGTTGTCACCACAAAACGCTTTTACAAAAACAGGGTTTGGCTACCTGCCATTTACCACAAAACTGCAATATTTTTCAACAACAAAAATTCCAAAAGTAGTATAAGATGTGCTCTTTTAGATGAAAGAATAAAAAATATTGGTAGGTCTTTGAAAAAAATCTTGAAAAATTAGTTTTTTTTTTTGGTTTGCACAACTAGGGATAACCTCTTAAGTTAAGTTTTGAACTTTTATATGGGAGGTAAGCGAAGGTGTTGGCCGATATAGACCTTATTGTACGTCTGAGAAAATATTACGATGAGCAAAGATTGGAGCAATGTCACTCCTTACGACAGTGTCCACTAACCATTTTAGTTGGATATCGTTCGATTTTTAGAGTCTTTCTTCGGTGAAACCTTCAGACGATCCTCTAATAAGCAAACATTTTAAACTTGAATAATTGATTCGTAAGGTATCGTGCTCATCAGTCATTTCTGTAGGTGCCGAAAGGGTTTTAATAGCTTTTTGGGTCATTTAAATTTTACTTTCGTAATATTATTATTTTTATTTTTATCTTTATTGTTATAGGTAGTAGTACCTATTATTATTTTGATTGATTGCCTAAATAATTTCTTAAGATTTTCATTTCATAAAAATATTGTTTTTCTCCAGTTTGCCATGATCCTTACTATGCAACGGGAATCAGCTATTTTTCCTAATTAAATTCTTAAAGATTCTTTACAGGTTCACAAGCAAGGCAGCGAGAATTGTGCAATATTTATGAAAGTGCTGTGTATTTGCTCTCTTCGGCCTTACCCTATGACAATTGTCTAATAAATGCCATTTTTTCTGAATTTTATTAATTTAAATGTTTATTTCTTCTCTTTTTTTCATTTTCCTTAAAATTTTCTATGCAACGATTTTCACAAAACTTCATCGTCGTCGTCGTCAAACAAAAAATCATTTGATAACAATTTGTATGTGTGTGTGTGTGCTCGCTCGCAGTGCTCCCAGTTCGGCTGTTAGTAAACTTAACGGTCAAACCACACCTCTTGATGTGTCAAGCCTATCGCAAAACGAGATACAAGGCTTATTGCTTGGCTCACACCCATCGGCCACAACAGCAGCGGCGGCCGGCGCAAATGTCACCACAGCCTCGAATCTATCCCACCAACAACAATCGGCCATTGTGGCAGCCAGTGCAGCTGCCGGCAATGGTGCAACTGGTGGAGCGGGAACTGTCGTTATAACAGCTGATCAACAACGAGCACAACAACAACAACAGCAGCAGCAATCCAATGCAACAGCAACGATTAGCATTAAACGAGAACCAGAAGATTTGCGTAAAGATCCTAAGAATGGTACCGCTAGTAATGGCTCAGCAGCCAGTAGCGGACAAAAGGTGAGTGAACCAACACAATTTCTTCTTTTTTGTCTCAACGAGAGAATGTCTACCAAGCAAGTCATCGTCGCAACGAAGCTCGTCAACAGCTTTTATGTTTTGTGGTCATTTTAATGGTGCTTACTTCTTATTAGAAGACATCAGTCACATAAACAGTGACTCAGAAATTCTAAAAAAACACACAAATAACAGAAGGTTAACAGGAACAACTAAAAAAAAAACTTTTTTCCATCACAACAGGTGTTAATTACAGGAAAACCTTTATCATTTCTTTTTACATTTTTTTCCTACTTAAGAATAAGTATTTTTTATATTAACCATAAAAAAGGACGCAACACGCAAAAGAAACCAGTTTTGTTTGAAACACTTAATTTTTATCACAAAAAAAATCCATCGGCAACATTATTTTCCTTTGCCACAATTGCTTGCATACTCTTCTAAAAGCCTCCTTTCATGCACACATTCCTCTCATAATGTCTTACTTTTTCTACTTCTTCATCTTGGCAAGTTCTAATGATTTGTTCTAATGTTTTCATTAAGCTTCTTGCTTCCTCCCATTTTACATTCATTCATACATTCTGCAAATTATTTCCACCCCATTCTATGGCAAACGACGACGAGTGCTCTCTTTTTTCTGCTCTGCTGCTTCTTCTTCTATTGTAACACCCATTTTTCTATTGGCATTTGGTGACTTTGCAATAGTATGCACTTTTGTGGTGTGAGTAAGAGTTTTGTTTTTGTCATCTTAGCTTTGCAATTGGATGATTTTCAATTGAAAAAAAAACGCCTGGCTGGCTTGTTTTCTAATAGTTGTTGGTTTGGCACGTACTTAGTATGCGTGTAAGTGTGTGTGTGCTACTGCCATATGGCCCAACTGCTGCAACGTTTGGCTATTGGTTGAATATTTTACTCATTGTCTGCTTACTCTCTTTTCAACTGTGCTACTCCATGCAATGCTTCCATGCAAAACCCAGTTAACTGTTATAATGTAGCGCTATCTCTGTTCCACTAGAGTGTAGTGTAATGTTTGTTGTCTTTTTCTCGCACTTATTTGTGTTCCTCTGTTGGGATGAGGAAATGTGTGGCTGGATGGTTGGTTGGTTGGTTGTGTGCTGTAATGGTTGTATGGAAGTTTGATCGCCACCAAATGTTCGAATTGGAATTAAAATAAGGGTTTGTTTTTTGCAACATGTTCGAAGGTCATTATAAGTGTTTTGTGGTGGTTGGATGATAAATTATGTGATCGTTACATGTTGCAAAGGATATTTTAGTACATATTAGGGATATTTTACAATGAACTGAGCATATTTTGATGGAAATTAATTTAAAAATTAAAACAAAAGCGTTTTAAATATATTTTATATTTTTTTGCATTTTCCTCGAAATGCAGAAAATTGGAACAAATTTCCTTTACCAACCCTTCGCAGAAAAAAAAATACAAAAATTTCCTTTAAATCGCAAGTTTTCCTAAGTAGCCGGCCTTCGGCCGGGGATTTAAAACTTTTTACTATGGACAGGAGCGAATTTCGGCTACGCGAACAAACTTTTTTTAAATCGTAAATTTTTTTCCAAGTAAACAAGGGAATTTTCGGAACTTCGGAGGTCTATATCTCGGGAAGTATACATTTCCCCAACAAAAGAAATACCTCGTTGGAATCGGCATGAAAAGCACTATCTGTGTTGTGTCGGTAAAGGAAAGATATGCCAGAAAATTTAATATGTTTAAGACATTCGTAAGGAATTATGTTTTTATAGGAAATTAAAAATTAGCGTTTTTGATGGACAATGTAAATTAAAAATATTTAACTGTTTTTCCATAAAACAATATTTTTTTAATTTATTTCACGTAAAACAATAAGAAAATAATTTTATTTCTTCATTATAAACCGCATGTAGTTTTTCTAGGGAATATATAAATCATTGTCTTAAACTAGCTATAACTTTTGTTATATCATTTATTAGTAACAACTAAGAAAATTTGAATAAAAATGACGTTGCTTTTTGGCAATTTTTTCAATAAACATATTCAATCAATAATCAAGATTAATATAACATAAGCTATAAATTTTCCATATTAAAAGTTTAAAAAATAAAAATTTCGGTCTTTATTTTGAAATAACAATAAATTAATTTCAAAACTGAAATATTATCGCCTAAGAACTGGTTGTAGACTTTTTAATTACTCTCTTATTTTGAAAATATACGCATAACTAATTATGTTTAAATTATTCAAATCGTTGTTCAAACAAGTAATTGCATTTTGATATTTAAATTGTAGAATATTTTATTTGAAAATTAAATGGCTTTTATTTTTTAATTAAGTGTTAGTTTGGGTTTAGAATTTTTGCATCAAAACTGAAACCCGAATTATCAGGAAGTGATACGGTGCAATAACATATGAATCAATATAAGACTTAGAGGAGTCACAGTAGAGTCCCCATAATGTCTATACCAATAATCCGAAATCCTTTTGGTCACCTGAAGAACTTTCCTTCTTATTTTGACCATCTCCAATCGAATACCTTAATAATTCGTACAAATTTAATCCTATCCCCTAAGAATTGTCGGGAAACAGGTATACTACAGGTATGATCCACAACGACGTCTTCATTATTTCATTAGCATCACGGTGCGCCTTAGATAATTTTAAATGAAAGGTGCTTACACCTGGGAAGTTTTTGCGGATTCTCAAACAACAAAGTTCATAGACGAGAAAAATCAAAAAACAAAAAAAAAATCGCAGAACCGCTTTTTAAATAAATCGCGATTCAAGTTGACATTTTTAGGGGTTGTTTAGGTTTTTGCGATTTTGCTTGGAAACCACAAGTCCTATCAAAATGGGAATAAAGAAAATGTTGTAGCTATCAAAATTCTCTACAAAATTGACCTTAATGATACTTTCGTAGGTTTTACAACTTTTGCGATATAGAAGTTGAAATTGGGACAATTCAATTCTGTATCGTCTCCTTATAAAACAATGTCATGACTGCAGTTTGCCAACTTAAACTTATATATCTAAAAAAATGGTACAACCTAGGAAAAAATACATAAGCTAGTCTTGTAGAGAATTTTCACAGCTATAAGATTTTCTCAGGTCCCATGCCGATAATACTTGCCGTATTCAAGCAAAATCGCGAATCCCTAACAAAAAAAACCTAAAAATGTAAACTGAGCTTCTTTATCTCAAAAATGGTACAGCATGAGAACAACTCATAAACGTCAATCCTGTAGAGAATTTTCATAGCTACAACATTTTCTTTAGCTCCATTTCGATTGGACTTGGGGTTTCCAAGCAAAATCGCGAAAACCTAAAAAACATCTAAAAAGTGTGAATTTTGACCGCGATTTATTTAAAAATCCCTACAGGGATTTTTTCTTGTTTTTGGATTTTTCTCATCTATGAACATTGCTGTTTCAGAATTCACAAAAACTTGCCCTGTGTTAACGGTTTTCATTAAAAGTTAATTAAGGCGCACCCTTCATGATATTGTTTTACAAAGGGGCGATACAGTCAGTGTATTGTCCCAATTTGAACTTCTATATCTCAAAAATGGTAAAACCTACGAGAATAACATAAAGGTCATTCTTGTAGACAATTTTGATAGCTACAAAACTTTCTTTATTTCCATTTTGATAGGACTTGCGGTATCCAAGCAAAATCGCAAAAACTTAAACAACCCCTAAAAATGTTAACTTGAATCACTATTTATTTAAAAAGCGCCGGCGATTTTTTTTGTTATTTCTCATCTATGAACATTGTAGTTTCAGGATGTGCAAAAACTTCCCTGGTGCAAGCACCTATCATTTAATTTTGTTTAAAAAACACCGTGTTTACATATATTCGAATCAGTGATGTTTTGACTACCGGGAGGTTATATGAAAGAGAAAGGTTTGGTCAGTCGTTATAGCAGTCGAGTTTAAGACCCACTGTTCCTTAAAAACGATCAGGATTCATTAGACCTCAGTTCTTTTTTTATATAATTTGCCGTTTAAAATGTGAGCCTAGCGCATCAGAGGCCTTGATTTCGAGTCTCTGGTAAAACATTACGACATAATTTAAGGGTGGATGAAATATCTTGACATAGTGCGGATTTAAGGCCTGGGTACATAAGCAGCCTCGTCGCCTGATTTCCTTGCCTTGCTTTCTTTCTGACATAATAAAAGTAAAAGAATAAAGAAATCCGTGCCAATTTCGAACTAGGATGCCCTTTTCTTCTTTATTCCTTAAATTTTCTTATGTCAAAAATGAAGCAAGGCAAGAAAGCCAAGCGACGAGACTGCTTGTATATCCCGGCCTTTAGGTCTCCTGTGTACTTCTGTAATATCAAACTTCTGTTCAACACATCGTTGGGATTCGGAATTATGTATAAGGTCCCATATAGATGCTATAAAATAGAATTACGTTGGATTCTTTGATATGGGAAAAGCGTCAATTTGTCCCTTATCGGATGTTCGCGAGATTATACTTCCTTAGTTATACAGAACACGAAAATGAGCTGCTTACTCGGCGGTTTTATCGCATGGAGATATTCGAATTCGACGGATGTCAAATCCTGTGATGATCGTTTTGCATTATTTTCATGCGCTCATTCTAAGACGGCAAATGCTGGTTTTGTTGAGAGCTGTATGCTCTTGACCGTAAGTCAAGTTGTGATGATATTTTGTAGGACCAGTGGCTCTTATTTGTTGGTTGTTGGGGATCGGGAGCCCTGACGTTTGACAATTAGGGTGATGTTAATTTGCTGGTGACAGTCTTCTTTTAGAAAGAAAATGAGGTGGCATGATTAACTGAAATAAGATCGCTAATCCGAATCGCCTGATCTAAAAGAATTGGCGATAGAATCAACAGGAGTAAACAAGTTCAGAAAGCGAGGGAATCGACAGCTTCGTTTGCAGAAATTCTTAAGTTCCTGCAAATAAATAAATAGGACTGTATGAATCGCAGAAAGGGAAAAAAACAGGAGCGAGGTGATCTCTGAACGATGATTGCTAAGTTCGGTGTATGTTTAACTGACCAATACCATGTTTGTATGGTTTCAAACGATAACACTGTGCAACATTTTTAAGATGATCTTGTGCAAACAATTCGAACTGAGAATTTTTTGAAAGTACAGACCCAAACGACTAGAAACCCTAGTTGGGTTTTGTTGTGTCAGATCCAACTCGGATTTTATGGCCCCATCTAAACATGGTTAAATATTGAGTTTTTAAAGAAATTTGGGGCTATATCTCTGAAACCAATACGAATCTTCTTCTGACCTCTGAAGCAAATTTGTAGATAAGGACAAGAGTAAAATATTTGGAGACATATTGACCACGAAAAACTACATTTATTGCCTCAAATTTCAAAATATATGCAAAAATTCCACAATTTTTATACATTTTACACCGTATCTCCAAAACCGTTAATTCTTCTGAATATTTTCTTTTGGAATGTAATACACAACTCTTCAGAACATGTCATTGTTGTAAAATGTCTCTATGCCGTTGTTTATATATACATATATATTATACATATTTTTCAACGACGATTTAATAAATATGCCAATAACGTGGTGAAATCCGAAATGCGAGAATAAACTGTTGGTGTGAACTGTGTTTGAAATACGTGTTGTAAAAGATATGATGCAAAATACCGCTGAAACAACATGAAGTAAGCATTTTAGAGTTTCAGAATGTTCTAAAGAATTGTTGAGAACTTTATTTGGAAGATTTTTGCAAAAGGTTACTTTGTTCAACTCCCAATAGTTTAGCCAATACTGACCAGAATTTCAGCAATTATGTACAATTTTCTATATTTTATAGATTTTGATGCCCTTGATGGAGTTTTTCTTATGTGGTTTTTTCAAAAGATAAGTTCTACTAGTTTAGGGCTACCGTATTGCTAAAGACAGCAAGGCCAAATTCCTATTCGTTTCTGATATAAAGGCCTGATAAATGCAAAAAGTGTAGATTTAGCCTGGTTTAGATGAGGCTGTAAAATCTGAACTGGATCTGACAGGACAAAACCTTACTAGGATTTTGTAGTCTAAATATGTACTTTCAAAAAATGCATACTAGAAGTTGTTTGCATTTTCAGTTTTGCATAGTGTAACTGAAGTGATTGCGGATTATTTCCTGACACACCAAAAAGTGGTTCTAAGTTTGTGCATCTAATTTAATGTTTGAACACAATTTTGGTACCAGAAGTTGGCTTTTCAAGCATGGGTATGAAGTATAAAGGCAGGTTGCCTTATTCGATTGTCACCACATTGTTACCCACTTACCTTCGACAAAAAGGTCCTTTGATCACATTTTCAACAAAATAAAAAACTCCACAATTTTGAACCTGAACATAATGTTGATATTCCAAACGAAAACAATTCTCACCGTAGAGATTCAGGTGCCGGTGGGATCTTTTTTAAATAAATGTATTTTAGTGTTTTTGGGGGAACGTAATGTAGTGGCCTTAAGGCTTGAGTACATAAGCTGCCTTAATTCGAAATTGGCTCGGTCTTCTTTATTCATTTATTTTTGTTATGTCAGATATGAAGCAAGCAAGCAAGGCAACCAGGCAAGGCAGCCCATGACCCAGGCCTTTATTATCTTATCCATTAGTTTTCTAATGTTTTTCTCCATACCATAATTTCATAAAATTCCAATTTCCAAATTTAAGCTAAAAATCCAATAACTTTTCATTCAAGATATAGCTCTTTTGACCCAAATTTCAATTTTACTTTTATTCAGTTTTTTTACTCTAATTTCTCTCGATGTTGTTGCATTTTGTTTCTCAAATTTTTGTATTAATTGTTATATCACGAAAATTATACCCTCAAATATTTCTTCAATTATAGCCAATCAATGTGCCAATGATTCTTTACTCAATAACCAAAGTCTCCACTCCATACGAAACATGTGATCATTTTCTTCATTGAGTACTAACTACTCTTTACACAACATAGCCAGTCTACACAATAACTGTGCTGATATTCACACTTCAACATCTCTACACAACGAAGACTACTACTGAGCTGAGCTGAGCTAAATGTGATAATGGTGGTGGTTTGGTACTGTCGTTGTTGTTTTTGTGTATTTTGGTTTGATCAATTGCGGCTCACAGAGTATACGAGTTGCTACGAATTGCCTGTCTGCCTGTTGTTTAGTTTGGTGGCTATTTGCTGTTGTGAGACTAACAGTCGCAGCCAACAATTCTTTACATACCTTTAGTCGTCTTTATAACGTGGTCTTGACAAGGTCGTTCGGCTAAACGCTTAGCAATTTGTTCAATCGGAAAAAATAACACAAAAATTGTGACAAGTTAACGTATTTTTTTCGAAAAAAGCGGGAACGATCTTTTTTGAAATAAATAAAAAAACAAGTTTAATATTTACAACAATTAAAAACAGTGATTTTTTAAATGCCACTAAAACAAACCAAAGATTTTTTTGTCAATAAAAAATAATTTATAAAAATTTAAACCAAAAAAATCCTCAAAGATCAACAAAAAATTACACAAAAACCAAGTGCATTAAAAACAAAAAATAATTTTTAAAAAATATTTTTTAAATTAAAAAATTTGAAAAGAGGTATAAATTAATTTAAAAAAATAAAGTGGGCTAAATTTCGAAAAAATAATAAATTTGAAAAAAAGTTGTTTATTGTTAAACAAAAATGCAATCAAACCAAAACCATATGGCTAAAAATGTCATACCAACCAACCATGTTGTGTTAACGAGTTGGAGAGTGCCTATAAGAGAGTTCATATATACGTGTGTGTGTCTGTTGGTGTGGGAGTAATGGTGGTGCATTAGCGCACACTCAACCAGCTGTGTAAATGTAACACCCTCGCAACAAGTTTGTGGCTTAAGTCTTTTGTTTGGATTACAACACCATGACCACCAATGAAATCAAAGAAAATCTTATTTGTTTAAGAAATCGTTTAATGGAATTCAAAACTAAAATGCATAGCAATTAAAGGCAATCATTATTTTTCATCTCTCTTAGAATTTGAATATGCATTAATTTCGACTTTGTTTGTGGTTTCCTCATTCTGCAGTTTTTATGACACAACTCGGTGCTGTTTTTTTGCAGTATTTTGCACTAAAAATTCTATAGATTCATTTCCTGTTATATTAATTATCAAAAGAACGATCTAAAGCTCTCGAAAGATTCTTAAAGCAAGAAGACAGCAACAAAATAATGGATTGTGGCATTTGTTGTTAGGTGTTTTTTGTTGTTTGTTTGTTTTTTTTTTTATTTTTTTCTTTGCTCTTTTTTGTGACAATCATTATAAAATTTATTATTGTTATAAAAATTGTTATTGATTTAGCTTGGTTTGTCTTTTTTCTATATAAAATGACACTTTGTTGCCATATATAAAAACGGTATTCTTAGGCGTTATTTTGCTTGTCTTTTTTCGGCTGGGCATTTCGTTAAGTCAGTGTGTTATTTTTTAATTTTTTTAACTTCAAGGTCTTTTTGGTACAAAGAGGAAAAACAAAAATCGTTAGTCGTCAATTTAAGAGCAGGGAGGAGGGAGATGGAGGCAAAAATTTTAGCCTCACAGTATCTCACTAATGATGTTAAAGCTGGAGTTGTCAACAGCAAGACAATAACAATAATAATAACAACAGTGGCTCCAACAAAAACAAAAAACATGTTTCATCTCTGTTATTCAAAAGTGAAATAATGCAAATTAAACGCATATATTTTAAATATTGACTTGATATAAATGATAATCAAAACCCCAGCAACAACTACAACAACAGCAACAAAAGATCATAATAAAAAATGACTTAAACAGCATCACCAAAAAAAAAATCTTTAATTCGTTTTCAGTTTCAAACAACAACAATAAATTATCTAATTCTCTGTACCAGTGTGAGTGTGTGTTTATGTTAATATAATTTCGCTTTTTTGGTGTATTTTAATTTTGTGATGCTTTTGTAGCTTAAAGAGTCGCCACAACAAAAAGAAGAAGAAAAAATAAAAACACCCAACACTGCCTATAGGCCTTGTTTAAATTAACGTCACTAAAATTTCAATTTTAAACCAATTCGATTTTCAACTGACCTTATTATAATCGTGTTATCTTTGGTTGTTTTTGTTATAACCAAAAGATATGTGTTACTAAGTCAGTAAGGTCGATGCAAAGAAGAAGAAGAAGTGTAAGTTGTTGTTTTGGTTTCTGGACCCTTTTGAAATATTTTGTTTTGTTGCTTTTTGTTATCAAGCAACTGGTTTCATCTGTTCACATTTTTTTTTTTTTTTTGTTTCATTTAAAGCCTATTTTGAAATTTCAAAATTTGTTAAATTGTTATCATAGCTCTGAAGTGGGTTTAAATTTGTTTGTGTTTGGTTTTTTCAATGATTTGTTTTAAATGATTTGAATTTTCTTCATTAGAAATTAACAGGTGCCAGCCGAAAAAAATATTTATGATTTTTTTCTAATTAAAATAAAGCTTATCTGATTAAAACATTAGGGTTGGGAAATTATGGCTGGCCTTAGGGCATATTTTTGGATTTTTATTGTTATCTGTTGGGGGGAATGTCAGGCTCAGCGTGATGAAATGGGAATATCGTATTAATTTATTACAATCAGGGGGACAATTCAAGATATTTTATTATTACAGGGAAATCTTCAAAATTGATCATCGGAGACAGAAGAACGCAAATCTGGGGCCTCGTCCCGTTTGCGAATATATGTATATGATTCTCCCATTGGAACATCGTGTTCTTCTACTTTATTGTAGACGACCCAAAGAGTCATTTACTTTATTGTAGACGGCCAAATGGTTATCTACACTATTGTAGATGACCCTAAAGGCCATCTACACTATTGTAGACGACCCTAAAGGCCATCTACACTATTGCAGATGACCTAAATGGGCATCTACACTATTATAGATGACCCAAAGGGCCATCGACACTATTGTAGACGACCCAAAGGGCCATCTACACTATTGTAGACGACACAAGGGACCATCTACCTTATTGTGGACGACCCAAAGGGCCGTCCAAAAGGCCATCTACTTCATTGTGGACGACCCAAGGGGCCATGTATACTATTGTAGACAACCCATGGGACCATCTACACTATTGCTAACGACCCAAGGGATCATCTACTTTATTGTAGACGACCCAAAGTGTCATTTACTTTATTGTAGACGACCCAAAGTGTCATTTACTTTATTGTAGACGGCCAAAGGGTTATCTACACTATTGTTGATGACCCAAAGAAACATCTACACTATTGTAGATGACCCAATGGCCCATCTACACTATTTTACACGACCCAAAGGGCCATCTACACTACTGTAGACGACTCAAAAGGCCATCTACACTACTGTAGACGACCCAAAGGGCCATCTACACTACTGTAGACGACCCAAAGGGCCAACTACACTATTGTAGACGACCCAAAGGGCCAACTACACTATTGTAGACGACCCAAAGGGCCATCTACACTATTGTAGGCGACCCTAAAGGGCATCTACACTATTGTAGACGACCCTAAAGGCCATCTACACTATTGCAGATGACCCAAAGGGCCATCGAGACTATTGTAGACGACCCAAAGGGCCATCTACACTATTGTAGGCGACCCTAAAGGCCATCTACACTATTGTAGACGACCCTAAAGGCCATCTACACTATTGCAGATGACCCAAATGGGCATCTACACTATTGTAGATGACCTAAAGGACCATCGACACTATTGTAGACGACCTAAAGGGCCATCTACACTATTGTAGACGACCCGAAGGACCATCTACGCTATTGTAGAGGACCCAAAGGGCCATCTACACCATTGTATACGACCCAATGGGCCATTTACACTATTATAAGCGACCCAAAGGACCATCTACACTATTGTAGGTGACCCATGGGGCCATCTGCCCTATTGTAGACCGCCCATGGGGCCATCTACACTATTGTAGACGACCCAAGGGGCCATCTACACTATTGTAGACGAAACAAGGGGCCATATACACTATTGTAGGCGACCCTAATGACCATCTACGTTATTGTAGACGACCCTAGGGACCATCTACACTATTGTAGACGACCCAATGGGCCATCTACACTATTGTAGACGACCCAATGGGCCATCTACACTATTGTAGACGACCAAATGGGCCATCTACACTATTGTAGACGACCCAATGGGCCATGTACACTATTGTAGACGACCCAATGGGCCATCTACACTATTGTAGACGACCCAATGGGCCATCTACACTATTGTAGACGACCCAATGGGCCATCTACACTATTGTAGACGACCCAATGGGCCATCTACACTATTGTATACGACCCAATGGATCATCTACACTATTGTAGACGACCCAATGGGCCATCTACACTATTGTAGACGACCCAAGGGGCCACTTACACTATTGTAGACGACTCAAGGGACCATCTACACTATTGTTGACGACCCAAGGGACCATCTACACTATTGTAGACGACCCAAGGGACCATCTACACTATTGTAGACGACCCAATGGACCATCTACACTATTGTAGACGACCCAATGGGCCATCTACGCTATTGTAGACGACCCAATGGGCCATCTACACTATTGTAGACGACCCAATGGGCCATCTACACTATTGTAGACGACCCAAGGGCCCATCTACTCTATTTTAGGCAACCTAAGGGCCCGTCTATTCTTCACAACCACCCAAGGGACATTTAATCTTTGGTAGACCACCCAAAGGGTCATCTACTCTATGACTGGGCGTAATTTACCATATAGTTATTGATTCATATTTGCCGTAGGTAGTTTTACATATCCATTCATTAGAGATTAGACTACATTTTTATATTCACATCAGCTTAGCAAAATTAAATTTTTTGTCACTTGGAAATTTCCCAACATTTTTTGCATACCTTTCCCTTTCAACACAGTTTCCTTATGACTGTAAATTTGTCCAAAACAAAAACTTATATTTTTTTAATTTACCTTTTGTCATCTGCTTATCTTCACACTTATCTCTTGTTTTTATTTTTAAATAACTTAAAAGTATTACTTATAGTTTAAAATTTTTATACAAAAACAACAATAACAACAAACTTATTATTTAATTGCAATTTTATGACATCCTTATGATATTTTAATGCAAAAACAGACCACAGACACCTTAATAACCAAAGCCTACCTGAATGGATGGATGGATGGCTAGTTGGTTGGCTGTCCGTCCGTCCGTCTGACTGGCTGTCAACCTGAATGCTTGTTGTCTTTCACCTTTTTATTTGCATTGTGGACAAAAAATATTTGCGAATAAAAAAACGATGCATTACGATGGTCGTTGTTGTTGTTGTTACTTTGCCTGACAATCTTTTAATATTTTTGCGTGGCTTTACTGTTGTTGTTGGCTGTTATACAACAACTATCTTTTACTACAACATACTACGTCATTTGACGTAAATGTAGGATGGAATTTACTTCCTGCACTGCAATTCTTGGCACAATCAGCAAAAAAGGCAAAAAAACTACAACACAATAAGACTGGCAAATTAAATGACATTTTAATGAGGCAAAAATGTGAAGAAACGAATATACAAAGCTGAGGGAAAATTATAACTGAACATTTTTATTTATTTGACTGTGATTCATGAATACTCAAAGAAGATTCATTCCCAAGGACACAAAAATAAAATTTTCTTCTCTACAAAGTCTAAAGGAAATTTTATTACCCAATGCAATTAATTTAATTTGTTTTTGTTTATTCTATTTTTATGTTTATTTCTTAATCAAAATCTAAGGCATTTTATGCAAAAAAACAATCAATGATCATAAAACTACGCCCACAGTTTAGCCAAACCCATATCACAAAATCATAAACAATGCAATCAAATAAAAAGTCTATGACATTTTAGAATATTCAGAAGAATTGAAAAAAAAAAACTTTAACATTTCCTTAAATAAAAAAAGACAACAAAAATTCGTTAATTTAGTCTCCTCTTATTTGCATCTATATGAGAAATGTTAATATATGTATTTCAATTTAGGCATTTAATCTATTCTATGATATCAGCAATTTATTTATATCATTTGTGGTGCATATCAAAATAGCATTTAATATTTTGTCCCGCACCAAAATTTAAATAAATAAATGAAATATGGCGGTTTTTTTTCTCAACAATTTGCATTTGAATTAAGTTTCAATTAAGACAATTTATTTCATTTTTTTGCCTTTTTTGGAATATAAGCAAATAATTAATAAAACAATAGATAAAACACAATAAAGATCTGTCATTAGATAACAAATTAGATATAAAGTTATTTATTGAGGAGGGAGTGAGGAAAAATATTTTTTTTAATTTTAAAATGTCCACAATGTTATAAGCGAAAATAGCCTAAAACGACAAAATAGCCGAAATTGTGATATTTTTCTATGATTTCACTAAAAAAATTATTGGAAAAGAGATTTTAGTTCTTCAAAAAAAAAAAAAAATAATAATAATAATAAATAAATAAATAAGTAAATAAACAAATAAATAAATAAATAAATAAATAAATAAATAAATAAATAAATAAATAAATAAATAAATAAATAAATAAATAAATAAATAAATAAATAAATAAATAAATAAATAAATAAATAAATAAATAAATAAATAAATAAATAAATAAATAAATAAATAAATAAATAAATAAATAAATAAATAAATAAATAAATAAATAAATAAATAAATAAATAAATAAATAAATAAATAAATAAATAAATAAATAAATAAATAAATAAATAAATAAATAAATAAATAAATAAATAAATAAATAAATAAATAAATAAATAAATAAATAAATAAATAAATAAATAAATAAATAAATAAATAAATAAATAAATAAATAAATAAATAAATAAATAAATAAATAAATAAATAAATAAATAAATAAATAAATAAATAAATAAATAAATAAATAAATAAATAAATAAATAAATAAATAAATAAATAAATAAATAAATAAATAAATAAATAAATAAATAAATAAATAAATAAATAAATAAATAAATAAATAAATAAATAAATAAATAAATAAATAAATAAATAAATAAATAAATAAATAAATAAATAAATAAATAAATAAATAAATAAATAAATAAATAAATAAAATAATAATAACAATAACACTGTACAACACAAAAAATAATTACAAGATAATTCGACCAGATTATGAAAGAGGACCAAAAAAAAGAAGACACGTGTGTCGGCGTTTTGAAAGTTTAAGTCGGAAAGTAACCTAAATAGGCGTGGCAAGTTCCGCCCATTTCTACAGGTTTTGAAATATTCGAAGTCATATTCCTTGGAATCCTTGCATTTTAGGTATAAAGTGTCTTTGGCAATATTACTGACAACAATGCGGGGCATCTTTTTATGAAAAAAATTAACCCTTATGCGAGTCACTAAAGGGGTCTTTTTGGTTCTTTTTTTCAAAAAGCCATTAAAAAACTCCTTTAAAATGTGATCGTATCAGATCAAAATAGTCTACAAAATTATTTGTCATAAAATTTTACTATAGGTCCCCAAATACACCAGAACTCTAAATCGTACCTGAACGCCAGGAATCTGCCAAAAGTAAAATTACGTTTTAGGGTTAATGTTGTACTTTATCTGAGTTTATTAAGTTTTGTCCCACAAAACTTCATTCTAGATAGAAGGCGTCAAAGACAAAAATAATCTCCATCAAATTTCAATATAAGTCGCCGAATAAATGAAATATGTATTTGCAATATATATCAAGAAAATATATACATCAAGTTTGCCAACAAAACACCCAAATCTTTTTTGAATAAATTTGTTTTGTTCTTTTTCCCAGTTGATGCATGAAAGTAACATGAAATTTAGTTCTAGACGAAAGATGTTAAAAGAAGAAATATTCTACACAAAATTTCACTATAAGTCCCAGAACAAACTAGATATCTGAGTAAAATACTTTGTTAAGAAAATGACGTTACAAAATGAGATATTATAGATAGAAATTATTTGTTAAACTTTTAGACTCTTAATTAAAATGTGTTCCATACTCAGCCAAAATCTCCTAAAATACCTCACTTTTTGGGGGTTGTGTCAATAGAAGAAATGTTCCAAATCAAATTTCATTATGAGTCTCTGAACAAAAGAAATTTGTAGCTATAATATTTAACATATCCAGAAGCTTTTGCTTTTTATATATGATTTAGGACCATATTCTACCGTTGTTATACACATTTTCGTTATCTGCAATAACAAAATATATTTTATTGATGTTTTTTCATAATAAACTAGCGGACCCGGCGAACTTCGTCTCGCTATTAAGGAATAAAATTTCATAGGTACAAAAACTCAATTTTCGATTTTTCCAATTTTCCGACTTTTCTAGAGGGATTTTCCAAAATTTTCTTCCGTAAAGACCTTCTCCTCGAAAATGCGAATAACTGACAAAAAATTTTACAGAAATCGGCCTAGCCGTTCTCATTTTATGAATTACTATACATTTTTTACACCATTTTTATATATATAGATTCTTTCAGAAGATTATGTGTGCTCGATCCAAACTGTTTTTGAAATATCTATGGTGAATATATATAGGGAAAATATTGATAACCCAGATCGGACTTTGAAAAATTACGTATTTTAGTACTATAAACTAAAATAACGTCATCAGGATAAGTCATAGGTTCCTGATATTGTATGTGAAAATGCGGGGATAGTCTACGGCAATTATCCAGTGAATATATGTATATCTGACATTCGAGTCCTAACATCCATGGTTTTGGCATGGTCCTAAATACTCTAATGATGGCAGCTACTCCTGCTCTGACAAAATTTAGTGAATTAAAAAAATCTCTCCTCTAGAAACAAGATTTTTATGAACTTCGTGAGACCACAAAAATATATTAAGATCGGTATATTAAGCCGTTTTCCAGCTAGAGTGGATACCGACTTCAAAAATCCCAATTCATTTTCATGTTCATATCTCAGCCAATTTTGTACCGATCGATTTGAAACGCATTTTTCTATATAAATTTATGTAAATGCTTTGATTTTAACCTAAGGGTAATCTGTGACATTCTGTATTTTTTCCCCTAAACACACAACAACACATATTTTTAGCATTGTTATTTGTATATTCAAATCGGTGGCAAATAAAATAAATCAAAAAATCTAAAATTTTGGGGGAAGCACTTGAAGCACCAAAGGAAAATAAGAAATTTTTAAAAATCCCCTTGGAAGCAGATGAAACAAAACTATTTTTCAATTCCCTAAAGATGATTGGAGATACTAATCCAAATATTGGAAAAAACAATTTATAAATTTTTTTGAAGCCTGTTAGTGAATAATAAAATATTATTGAAAATGTTGACCACCAAATTGTAACCAAATCATTATTCAGCATAACAATGGTTTCAATATCTCAATTCTAGTCTGGGAGTGATTTTAATGACCCTTTTGTTTGACACTTTTAAGCTTCTTTAACCTTCAATCTTTTATACAAAAAAAAATCAATTATTACTTTTGGTATTCTACTAACTAAAGCGTTAAAAGTTTTCTTTTGAAAAGCCAATTCCCCCTTTTTTGTGTTTATTTTGACAGGTTATATTTACTTCCCCAAAATGATAGAAACACAAGACAAAAAAACACATTGATCAAAGCCCATAATTAGGTTCAAAAGTTGATAAGTACAAGCAAGCATAACCAATTATAATTGGCTACCGATTTTTATTTTATCTCCGTGTGTTTTTTCTCTTTAATCGTTGAGCTGACTTTGAAGCCATCATATTTTTCTAAGCCATACATCAATCACCTAGATATGGTGTCAAAAAATTATAAATACATATTTTTTTCGGTTTGGTTGTCTAGAGAAGGCTATTTAAAAACCAACAACATATAGTTTTTTATGTGTTGGACAATGTCACCTTCAGCTTGTAATAAATTAATCATTTAAATAAGCGTTTTTTCTTTTAAAGATTTCAAAATTGTCTAAAAAAACGTTCGTTTATGTTTTGTTTTTGTAGTGCATGGGATTTGCATTGGTCCCAGCCTATAACATAAAATTAACTAATTTATTTTAATTAAACAATTTAATCATAAATTTTGTGTATTTCTGATTTTTTTTTTTTTTTTGCCTTACATTTATCTTCATTATTACAAGTTATAACTAATTTCTATGCAGAGAAATTTTATTTTAGGTGGGGCCTTAATTTCGTCACCGTGTTTTGTCTTTTATTTGTTTTCACTTCTTTGAAGAAGAGAGAAAAAAACAAACTTTAGTTTGTTTTGAAGGTTTTGTTTTTTTAAATTTTTTCATGTGAAGCTGATGATTTCAGTTGGCATTTAATATGCGTTTTGTTTAATATTTTTCCATGTTTTTTTTTTTTGGTCTTGGTGGTCAATAAAAGTTAAGTAATCCTCAGCTGCTGCTGCTGATGATGATGCAGATGACCAATAATATCATCAGTTTTGTATAGTATTTGATGATAAATATGCTAATTTTCGAGATGAATTTTATTATATTTTATGTTTGCTTTTAAATTTTGAGTTTTATTGTTATTTTTATGTCGAAAAAATATATAGGCAGGTTGTAGAAAATTATTGTTTTGAACTGAACAAAAACACCAACGCTTCTTCTTCTCTTTTCACTAAAAATTTTAAAATTTGTCAAAAATGGTTTTAATTACCATTAATTATAAATCCAAAGCACACACAACCATTTACTCCAAACCACACCATACCTTTCTCATGTTAATTATTTGCTCGACTCCACTCAAATCCTGTTTCTTTTGAAATTTAGCCCAGTATTTTTTTCTCTTCTCTAAACACCCAACAACAACACATATTTTTAGCTTTGTTTTTTTTTTCTATAAACCAAAATTACTTACCCCTTTAACAGGTTATTGTATTGCAACAATCACCATCGCCCACACACATACAAATTAAAGAACCGCCACCCAGTCCTGGAAGTCCCACAAATCAAACAGAAGCCATGTACGCTGCCGGCGGCGGCACTCAAATCTATCTACAGGTGAGTTCTACACAAGCATAGTTGTTTGAAGCTAAAAACAAAAACAAAAACAAAAAATAAAGCACAATGAACCCCAACATTCCTCATTCATTGACAGAAATAAAGACACATTTAAAGTAGCTCCTAAAACTGGTCACAAGAAATTCATCAATGATGATTCTTCTTCTTCTTGGATTGGGTCCACATGTTCGTGTTCTGTTTTCACTTTCATGTCAGTTGGTGTCAAATATATTGCCTTTTGCGGTAGGCCGCTTTTTTTGCTTTGCTTTTGTTCTCGGGCTACTGTTTTTGTTATTATCATCAATCGTCAGATTATGAGTGGTGGGTAAGGTGTTGAGGAACAGGTTGGTGGAACCGTTAATAACAACAACAGTTGTTGATGATGATGTTGCTTCGGCTGCTGCTGATGATGATGGGAAGAACAACATTGGCATTGGTACAAAAAAGGCTGCTAACAAAAATCAACAAATGATTTAGCGCCAGTAGTTACTAAACCGGAATCTCCTCTCCAAAAAGAATAAAAGAGTCCGACAAGTAAACAGCAAAAAACAAAAAGAACACGTTCCTCACACACGCCACAGATCAGCTAAACAAACCAGCCAGGCAGCCAGCCAGCCACCAGCATCATTGAGCACTTATTTCAGCAACAACAACAAACATCATACACACCTCCACAACAAAGCTAAATGCCTTTACGATGGGCTTAAAAAACCAAAACACCAAACCAACCAGACCAGATTCCCTTTCCTTACCAGCTAGAGCATGAGAAAAATGTTGGGACACTTGTGCAAAGTTTTTTTTTTATTTCTTTCTTCTCACAATTCTTAAGCTTTAATAAGCTTAACAACACCCCCACAACAATGTGATTTATTTATTTTATTTGTGTTTTTGTTTGTTTCTTTCTGCACAAAGGGTCCCCATCAAAATTCAGCCGTTGGTCCCGGTGGCAATGTCAACACACAAACACCCAGCCCGGGCCCATATATAGGAGCTGATGGTTATGGCATGTATGCCACCAGCCGTCTGACAACAGCTCCCACCACCACATTCTTATCGGAACCCTATTACCGGGAATATTTTACCACAACCACAACTACCGATGGCCAAGGTTATGCACCCACACGTACCATTTATGGTGACAGTGAGGGACCCCAACCGGGCACCACATATGAAGGACGTTTTACCACAACAACCACAACAAATAATGGCATACCACCACCACATTCCACGCCCAATGTTTTGAAAAATGGTGGCACACCCATTTATGCCAAGGCGGTTACTGCAGCTGGACTAACAGTGGATTTGCCTAGTCCTGATTCGGGTATTGGAGCTGATGCCATAACGCCGCGTGATCAAAACAATATACAACAGGTAAGTTGCATTGTGGCATAGCGAATAACTCTAGAAGAACTAAAACATTAATCTTTAACATTTATTTAGAATTTGTTTGTTGTTTTATTTTATTTGGGGATCCTTAAGGATTTCCATATTTGAAATGTTGTTTAATATTTTTGTTTCAGCATTTTGTGGTTTATTTATTTATGTTTGTAGAAAAAACAAAACTGGTAAAAATTTTGTCCAAATCTTCGCAATGCGTGTAGCGTCCTGTTGTTTAGTTTTAGTTTAACATTTATTTAATAATTTAATAATAACCTTAATTTGTTTTGTTATATCTTGTTTTTTTGCTTTATTTTTATCTATATGTAAATTCTTATTGTTGTTTTTTGTGTTTCTTGTTTCTATTTACAGTCCTTCGATTATACAGAACTTTGCCAGCCCGGTTCATTGCTAGACAATAATGGTGGCATCCCAGTTTCCGTAAATAGCATACCACGTGGTGCTGTTAGTGTCCATGGCGGCCAAAATAGTCCGACCACCTCGTTGGGCGGCACCAGTGCCAATGGCAGCGCCACCCGTTCCCGTCCATGGCATGATTTTGGCCGTCAAAATGATGCTGATAAAATACAAATACCAAAAATGTAAGTAAATTTTGAAAGCCTTTTTTGGACAAGGTTTATTGTTAAGGCTTCAGGAGAAGGGGTAAAGTGAATCAGATGTAAAGAAATGAGAATTGGAAGAGCCAGGGTAGGGATGATTTTGCCGTGATTGACATGCCAATAGTTTAGAGAAATGTTTTAGGGGCTAAAACAGCACGAAGCTAAAGAGTACAAGGGAATATTTACAAGATAGTGTGCCCAATAGGGTCATGACTGTTTTCAAGTAAAATCTTAACTATAAGGTGATTCGGTGAAAAACCTCACGCACAAAATGATTTTAAAATTTGAATTTATCGGAAATATGGGCAATTTGTTGAAACCACTGTAAGCAATTACATACAATATAATTGAAAATAAACTTTAGAGCCACATGAAATAACCACAATGAAATAAAATTTTTTTATCACTAATTTTCTTTAATTCTGAAAAAAATTGTCGTAAACGCTTTTTTCAAAGACATAATTTTTTAACAAAAAATCAAAAAAAAAAAAAAAAAAAATCCAAGTGGTTTGTGCATGACTTTTTTCAATATTTGAATGCAATAAACGTTATTTTAGTTATTAACAGGCATAATTTTATTCATTAGTGCAACAGGAAATAATTTTTGAGAACTCTTTTTCATTTCATACGTTTTTTCAAAAAAATATTTTTTTTTTTCAATGGAATAAACGTTATTTTAGTGATTAATAGCCTAAAGTTCATTCACCTGGAAATCATTTTTTAGAAAAAATGTCAAAGAGTCATAACCCTAGTGTCCAAACTTAGATCAAGTTCGAAGAGGGACCATAACTCATTCGGGTCCTCCCCCACAAAAGTTCAACATTTTATTCTAAAATGCTCAATTAGATAACTCTCGAAGGGAGACACCGATTTGGTCTACACTTTGCACATCACAACACTTCTTCCAGAAGTGTATCAGGTCCGAATATGGACTAGATCGGTTCAATACTTTGGGTACCTAACAAAAAAAATCCAAAATTGTCTCATAAGATATGTTTAGGGGCATATTTCGGATCACTTCGATTTTTTTGAGACATGTTGTCCTCTGAGCCCTTTTTACAAGGCAAGTCCATACTTTCCAGGGGTAAAGGCCTAGAAGCTGCAGAAAAATTATGCCAGCACCAACTAAAATTAGTAAAGTAAGTGAGTAACCGATTAAGATTAAACTTTGCACATGGTAGATTCAAGAAGGTTTATATTCGAAAACACCTTCCAATAATTCCCTCACAATAATTCACAATTTTCAATTGAGTGCAGTTTAAGCGGTGTTCGAGGATCGTTTTGAAATTTTTACCGAAATTAGCCATTGTGCTACTGATTACAATGATATATTTAATTTCGTGGGCAAGTCCATACTTCTTGACATAATGGCCCAAAACCTTAAAAAATTCTGCGGTAACCAACTGAAATGACTTGTCGACACGGTGGCTATCGAAAGGAGTGACTTATGTACATTTGTCCAACTTTTCCACATCCTAAAATTTCCCTCAAACTTAAATCAATTTCGAAGATGGACTATATCGGACATTTCCTTCCGGTATCTCCTTCAAAAAGATTCAAAATTTTCATTAAAATGCAGTTTACGGACTGTTCGAGGATTTTGTAGTCCTTGTGATGCTGATTACAACAATATATTTTATCGTGGGTAAGTCCATGCTTCCTGACTAAATGACTCCCAGAGCTCTAAAATATTATGCTGTGACCTACTAAAATAGCACAATAACTATCGAAGGAATGACTCCCAAATTAGATTAATATCCAAAGAGAAAAGCTTTTCTGTTCCTTTAGCTACCTCCTCTGTTTTTGGTAAAAAGTCCGCGCAAAGGGCCTCAAAATTCCACCTCGACACATTATAAATTTGTTGGTTGCTCTTCGACTTTTTCCTTATTCAAAATTAATAATTTAGTCAAGTTCGAGGTCAATGTTGTTGTAAATCTTTATTTATTTCGATATTTCGCAGTTACACTGTATTGCATCATCAGGATTAGGGAAAAGAATTAGGTTATGTAGTGGGTATTCGATCGTATTGAAAGTCTTAATTCACACAGACTGTGAAGGTCTTAACTCACACCAAATCGGATCGATACTGTTTTGTCTTGTTATGATAAAATTCAAATATGAAAACTCGTTGGTAATAAAAAATCATGAGTGACCGAATTAAGGACCCGAGAACTGCCTCGTGACTTGCTCAG
Source organism: Musca autumnalis (assembly GCF_047663935.1). Lineage (NCBI taxonomy): Eukaryota > Metazoa > Arthropoda > Insecta > Diptera > Muscidae > Musca > Musca autumnalis. Next base: position 9,789,928 of record NW_027412088.1, on the reverse strand, counting down.
GGGCAGGGACGCATATTCCACATTTAAACATCCCTGTATTTCCTCTCATTCATTGTTTTCAATTGGGAATCTTTCTGTGACAGAACATACAAAGAAGAAATTTGGCCAGAGCGAAACATATTATATACAAAATATACATATATGTGGTCGCCGCTACAATATGTATTTTAAGTAGCTACAATACCATATTTTATTAACAAATTGTGTTTGATTGGTCCATAATTCTTGTCTTCGTGACAAAATTATTTCTGAAAGAGATTATACCTAATTTGAAAGAGAAAGAGAGCATACCTAATATGAGAGCAAAACGTACTCTTCTCTCAGACAAAAGATATATGTGGTCGACGCTACAATATGTATTTTTAAATAGCTACAATACCATATTTTATTAACAAAATATGTTTGATTGGGCAAAATTATTTCTGAAAGAGATTATTCCATTATCGAATCTTTAAAACCTCTCCTTACATTGCATTTATTTTTACTTTCTCTCTCTCTCTCTTTTTGCAGTTTCTCAAATGTTGGCTTCAGATATCACCTGGAATCGCCAATTTCATCATCACAAAGACGAGAAGATGATCGCATTACATACATCAATAAAGGACAATTTTATGGCATAACATTGGAATATATACCCGATCCGGATAAGCCTTTGAAAAATACAACAGCCAAGGTAAGTCAAAGAAGAAAAAATTAACACACAAAAAATTGCATTCAAGCAAAGTTAAGTCTATTAAATGCAAGTAAAACTAACAAACAGATGAGAAAGGTAGAAAACATAGATAAATGATCGGCAAGGATAAATGTCAGCCAAAGGAAGAAGTATGCAAATTTTTGTTTTATTTTATTTGTTTCTTTAGAGCCTAAATTTGATATATGAGCTCTAAGAAAAAAAGGGGGTTATAACTATCCCAAGTATTAGACAATTTCTTAAACAAACAACGTGAGTAAGTGCCTGCCTGTCTCTCTGTGTGTGTGTGTGTGAAAAGAAAGAGTTATATAAACAAACGTTTTGGTGATTTGTCATGTTCTGCATGATTTAAGATTTTAGCACTTCCTGAAGGCAACTCTACTACTACCCCCTTCTCGAGCTCTTTAAGTACAGTACAGTTGTTGTTATGGGCCTTGCGGGCCTTTTCCTCTCACACGATGATGATCACTCACTCACTCGTCAATGTCATTTCAAATCAGTGCTATCTATGTGTGTACGTCTGTTTCCCAATGAAGAAAGACAACGATCAAACTGCTGATGAGTTGATAGATGATGAATGATAAATGATTTTTATGAATGATTTATTTCTTTGGGGTCCTTGTCAGTCCTTTGTTAAACAATTTGCGCAGTCTATCATCATCGTCATCTTTAAGCAAGAAAGAAAAAAAAAAACAAACGAAGGAAATTCGAAGTTCAAGTGTAAATTTATTTAGGGTTAAGTGCGGAACTATTTTTTTATTTCTTTGAGAAACGAAAAAGTGTAACATTATCAATCACAGAAAAAGATAAGCAAACCGGATATGCAAATATCGTAACAAAGTAGTACTTGAAAGAAAAAAGGATATTTTTTTCGTTAACAAATGAAAATGTTTCAAATTTCAATGATTTCTCTTTAACGGTCTTTGATCTGTTTTTTTTTTTTCAAATGCTTTCAATTTAATGTTATAATTTGTCGCCTAGACTCTCTTCTTCGCTGTTGCTGTAACTTTCCTTTGGTGTAAAAAACGATTTTCACCATCTTTTAAAAAAGCAAAAAAAAAAAAAACAACAAAGATTTCACTCGTTTTTAAATTGATGCACAAATGCGTGTACGCTTTTAATATCAAGTGCGTGGTTGTGTGTATGGCTTTTACCCCATACCCCTCCATTTGAATGGAAACCAGCAAAAAGCCTTGAGGCCTGGCATTGAAGCAAAAAAACTGAAAATTAGAAAATTAGAAAATATAAAACATTTTTGTTTTTTTGCCTCACTTCACTTTTTAAAGGCCGGCCATAAGACATTTAACTGTATTAATTTTATGATATCAATTTATTTTGTTTGTAATGTCTGCTAGCTGCAAGAAAATGCTACCGATCTCCACGGAGGAGATGCATTTTGCCATTTCCAATAAAGACTGCTGCTGCTGTTGCTTGATTTTACACATTCATGATGCCATTGATGATGTTGCGCCAAAGCATATCTTTTTTTTACTTAGTTTCCCAAAAGATAAGATGCAGTTTTTAAAATGCATTTAAAATTATTTGCATAAAATTCCAATAAATTAAGCCAAAGGCTCAAGTAACAAAAAAAAAACAACAACAGAAGCTGTAGTAGCAGTGGCTGCTGCGGCAGTCTCATGATGTTCATACCTTTGGCTCCCTCTTGTTGTTTTCTTTTGCAGCAGAAATCAAATGTCTTTCAGCATAAAGTGTCAGCATTAATTTATGTTTGTTTAACTATTAAGCCCTTTTTCCTCCAGCAGGAGCATCATCCCCCAAGAAAACATTAACAACAACAGCAGTAGTAAAGGATTGAATGCAAATTTTTTTCGTTTTTGAAAATTATTTATGATCCACGCAAAGACACACAATCAAGGCCGTGATATCATTTACCTACACGCATATCAACAACGGCTCTCACCTTTTTAACTAAGCATGGCAAATCTCTAAGATTGTCTGTACTTAAAGAAAAACTCCATGGTGATAGGGTGTTAAGAACGAAGAAGAAGGGGTTGATTTCATTTGATTTTTTTGCAGATGCTCATCTTCATGTCTGCTTCTTTCTTTCATTTTTATTGTTTTAGTAGTCTATGTTATTATCTCTTGGTAATCATTATTTTCTTTGTTTTTTTTTTTGTGAAGTAAAAAATTATGTAAATTTGTATTATTTTGAAAAAGAAATCCATAATTTGTTTAGTATTCATTTTCAAACAACGATTTCCATATATTTTCTCCCCATTTTCTTTGGAACTAATCATTTTGACTTTTATTTGAGATTTGTGTTAATGGCGTGATATGATAGTTAAATGCTGAAAAACACATTGGGAAATATTTTCAAAATTTATATAAATTTCTTCTTTCGACATTTTAAATGAAATATTGAGATTTTTGTATCATTAAATATGGTAATTAGGAAAAAAGTGAAAATATTTTATTACAATATTTAAATATTTGTCTCTAGGAAAAAATTTAATGGGCTGTTGAAGACACTTTTTAGAGAAAAGTTTTAGTCAATGTCTTAAATCTAAATATGAATATTTAAGAGTCAAATTATGATAAGTTCGTCAACGCCCCTGGCCAAATTGCCGAAAAATTTAACTACTACAAATGTAAGATAAGGCACGGCTCTCGGAATTTGTGCTATGGATAGTTCGTTCTAAACCAAAGCACAAGAAGCTAAAAGATTTATGGCCTGTTTCTCTAAGACGATTCGAATTCCAATTCGTTCGAACTACAAAAAAAAAATAATTTGGTTGAAAACACAATTGAGTCCAATATTTTTCAACAAACAGAAATTTTGGTAGTAGTTCGAACGAATTTAAATTCGAATCATCTTAGTGATACAGACCATTATACATTATACTCGAGTAGAGTTCGTCTTATATATTTCTAATGCCCAAAAGTATGCAGCGTGCTCAGCAAATCCATTTTCTACATTATTCTAGAAAGTTGGCTTTAAAAAGTTCAGATTGTTCACATACTTTTGGGTGTCAAGAATATATAAATATCAATAAACACCGAATAACCAACCTGATTTCAATAAATGAGTAGAATTTTCAGATTATTGTGGCCTTTTAATATTAGGATTAAACAAACTCTAATTGTTCATGATAGAATCTGAATCAGAAATATAGAATTGGATCCGAAAGTCCATAATATTGACGCTCAGGTCTACATCTTTTTGATTTATATTATAAAAATTAAATTGTCCTCCAATTAGTAAAATGAACTAATGACCATTTTGAACATCGAATTGATTCCGACTTAAAAAAGAAAGCAACACAAGTCACCGAGAATTGGATAAAACCTATCAACCATGAAAGAGAAGGGATAAGAACTAGCAAGATAAACAAGTTCGGCAGTGGAAATTCCTCGATTTTCAGGGTTACAGCAAGTAATTCTACTTGAGACCACTCACAGTGGAATCAAGTGTAAACTTTATCACGGGATGCCAGAAGAGGCAATCAATTGACTCTCCGTACATTACCCGTAGATGCTAGTATACTAGTTCCAGGTTTACAATATATACCAGTGATAGAAGACTTGAAATAAAACAAGTAAAAACGTATCAGTCGGCATTGCCGACAGAGATATACCCTCAGCCTGGGATTTAAAAAATTTTGGGCGTTTGAACCGACAAAAATGTTGATTAGGATTAAAGATCAAAAGTTTTGCGGAGGAGATACTAAAAGGAATGGATCGACATTGACCGTTATGGAAGTGGATCTCCAGCTACAACATATGGTGCCATAGGGGGTTTTTACACTCTTCGGGATGTTTGCTCAAGAAGCATGGACTTGCCCCTAAAAAAACTTTTACCATCGTAATTGAGGCAGCGAATGCAAGTTGCTTCAACAAAAATCAAATTGATTCGAGAGCAGGTCTTAAAGTGAACTTATCCGAAATTTTGTGTGGGAGGTACCGGCTGGAGTAGACAAATATAGATCATATTTGAACCTGATCTATATCTGGTAGATATATTAGGATGTGTAAAGTATAGACCAATTCGGCCACTCCCTTCAAGAGTTACCGTACGATCAATTTTTCCGAAAATTTTTGAGCTTTTGTGGGGGGAGGTACCTGAAGGAGTGGACCGATATGACTTATTTTCAAACTTAAACTATGTTTGGACAAAATATTACTAAGGCCAAATTTTGGACCGAATTGGCAGATCCGTTCGAGAGTTATCTTGCGCTCCAACCACCTCACACGGTGCCATAGGGGGTTTTTTTTGCAACTTTCAGGCTATTTTCTCAGGAAGTATGGACTTGCCTCTGATGAAACTTGTACCGTGGTATGGAGGGCAGTGAATACAAGTTGCTAAAACAAAAATCAAAGCGATTCGAGAGATGGCCCTAAACTGAACTTTTCCGAAATTTTGTGTGGGAGGTATCCAAAGGAATGGACCGATTAAGTCCATATTGAAACCTTATTTAAGTCTGGTACACATTTCACGATGGGCAAAGTATGGACCAAATCTGTTACTCCCTTCAAGAGTTATCGTGCGCACAGTTTTTCCGAACATTTTTGAACTTTTGTGGGGGAGGTACCGGAAGGAGTGGACCGATATACCCCATCTTCGAACTTAAACTAAGTTTGGGCAAAATATTACGAAAGCCGAAATTTGAACCGAATCGGTTTATCCGTTCGAGAGTTATCGTGCGCTCCAACCAGCCAGACAGACAGACGGACGGACATTGCTCAATCGACTCCAAATTGTCTGAAACACATTTCGTCCAAACATACTTGGGGTCTAAAACCATTATTTCGATGAGGCACATTTTGGCCGTATGAAAGTGTATATACCCTTGTTAGCATAAATGCCGAGGGTATAAAAAGCTTCAATTGGTTAACTTCTCATTACAAGTTTGCACTAGATCGGCTTAGAGCTAGTTCTGAACTAACTGAATTGCGACAACTGAAATTTTCATTGCTAGCGGGAAGACTATTAAGAAATTTTGCATTCAATGATGCCATTTGAGTCCAGATTTCTATGAAAATTAGTCCTAGAAAGGTACGCAATTTCGAAAATTATATGCAACGCGTACAGTCCTGTACTCGACACCTGCGTTAAAACCAATGGGCTACCATTTGTAATTGCATGTGTAAAAATTCTAACACACACAATTCAACTAATTGGAAAAACTAGTCACTCACACAATAACACCCCTAAAGTATGCAATAGAAAAAATGTTGTCTACCATTGGTAAAACCATGGAAAGGTGCCGTTTTAAAAAATGATTGCATACTTTTGGGAGAAAAATATTAACAAATTTACTTTAATATAAGAATATCGTGTTTTTTTGTGGATAACAAATTAAATTAGGCGAAGTTTTTAAAAGATCGAAATTTGGGAAACCTTTAGCTCCTACTTTTGTAGAATATTTGACTTAATGGACTGTTTCTCTAAAACGATTTGAATTCAGAGTCGTTCGATTTACTACCAAGTTCCTGTTTTTGTAGAAAATTCAAAAAATCAAATATTTTACAACAAAGAGAAGTTTGGTAGTAGTTCGAACGAATTTATATTCGAATCATCTTAGTGAAACAGGCAATAAAACATACCAAAGGCAAATTTTGGGAAAAAGTTTGCATACTTTTAGGAGAAAAATATTAAAAACTGTATTTTAACTAAAAAATATCGTGTTTCATCGTGTAACAAATTAAATTAGGAGACATTGTGACAAAATTTAAATTTGTGAAACCTAAAAACAGTTTGCATACTTTTAGGAGAAAAATATTTTTAAAGCATACAAAAATATGTTTATCGTGGTTAATATATTAAAATAGAAAAACCAATTAAATTTGGGATTACCTCATTTTGCAGAATATTTGACATAATCGATTGTCGAAGAAAAGTAGTGGGTTTTCCCAGGAGGGCAGGTATAGAACAGTTTTTTTTATTACCACGCCTGCCTTACTCACAGACAGTCATAACATTTTTCAGCGGTGGTTGAAGCCCTCAGCGTAATTGAGTATTATATTATTGCACAGTCCTGCCACCACAAGTCTTGTCACAATAGATTCGGACTGGCCGAAAAAAATTAGATCCCATTTCACTGAGCTTCAAATATAATAAGACAGCAATATTTGTTATCTTTTCTCCATTTCCTCGAGGGAAATAAGTTTATATTGTATTTTATTTATTTTTATAATAAAAATAAATAAAATTTTTATAATAAAAATAAATAAAATAGAAAAAATAAAAATTTTAGTTCATTTGCGTACTATTTTGAAGTTTTTTTTTTTTTAAATTGTATTTTAAATAACCGTATTAGACATATAACTTGCCTCAATTCTTTAGGATGTGAGTTATACAATATTAACCAGCATTTTCGCAGCCTCTTTAAACGATATATAGCTTTCTCTCCCTCGTAATGTCTTAAACTTTAATTAAATATTTTTTTTTTAAATATATTTATATAATTTTCAAACTTTCTCAAAAGTAAAACTAAAACAAATTGCTAATTTTTATTTATTATAAAATATTTTTTTCTCTCTCTCTTCCATTCCCACATCATCCTCCACCCCGCCAACAGAGTGTCATTATGTTAATGTTCCGTGAAGAAAAATCCCCTGAAGATGAAATAAAAGCCTGGCAATTTTGGCACAGTCGACAGCATTCGGTTAAACAGAGGATTTTGGATGCAGGTAAGTTTAGTATCATGGCAACATATTTAAGCGAGTAACATAAAACATAAGTAACAAAACCAAAACGACAACAAAAAGGGAAATGTCAAAAGGTTATGATAAACAAATTATGGACAATCAATCTGCCATAAGCTTTACAACATACATGGTAACACTGCAAGTGTGTCTATCAGTATTTATTAACTCCCACGTGTGAATTAAACGAAGCATCCATTGGTCATGGGTATTGGGTCACAACGTATTTTTTGATAAAGTTGTATATTAAACATGCTAATGTTTTTTTTTCCAGTTCGTGTGTATGATTTTAATTTTTCTAGATATGTTAAAGATTGTTGTTGGCTTGTCTTGACTTGGCTTAAATTGTAATTTGAGACAATGTTGCTTCATTTGTTTGTTGCATATATAGTATTGTGTGTGTGTGCGTGTGTTTTGTTCATTTGTCCCTGGATCTTGTCCCTCAGTGTCTCTGGGAAATAAAATCTTTATTTCTACAACAAGTGTCATATTGAATATTGTCTTGGTTTTTGTGTAAAAAACAAAAAACCAATGATGCTTATCAATTGGCAGCATGTATGCCTATGTGTATGAACGAACAGCCAACCAGCCAGCCCCTGTGATTATGTTTGCCTCCATGGATGGCTGAATACTTGGCCAGGCTGATTGTCGTCGTCGTCCGACTTATTGTCGTCTGGGTGTTTGGTTATTGAAGATCATTGTAAGTTTTGTAATTTTATTGAATACGCATCGAATGAATTTGTTGCGGGCAATGGCCAACGGGCCATTATAACAAAGATTTCATGGCTGATAAAAAAATTAAAGGCCTTAACTTGATACAAAACACACACACACATATACTAACATACAGTGTTGGTCACACAATTAGCACACCCCACTACCAACATTTATTTTGCCTAAAAATACCTTCAAAAGTAGTTGTATTTAAGAAAGTATTTGTACTTATATATTCTCAGTAGTATGCTTAAAGAATACAACGCAATACAGAAACTGAAACATAATTGTCAATTTGAATAACCTCCAAAAATGTAAAAAATGTCCTAAATTCACTGGACACGTAATTAGCACACCTTAAAAGAATCACTAATATTGTGAATAGTTTCAATATTTTAGTCCATATTCAGTTTTAAATCCCTTTCGTTTGGGAATAAGTTCCAGTCTGCTAGTTATACTCTCCACCAGTCTCCGAAATTTCAGTGTCAGAAGGGAGTTATATGGGGTACACCTTGGGTCCCAAGGACTGATGGAAATTTAATTTTTTTAGTGTTTTTTATCGATTTTCTCACATGTAAACAAGTTCATTGAGGCAAGTAGTTCATAGAAACATCAAATAAAACATCATATTCTTGTTCGTCTTTGTAAATTTTGCGAATAGTGGGATGTACCCACCAGCAGTTTGCATCTGCAAAGTCCGTTTGACACAAAAATTTTCATTAAAAAACTGGAATCTGATGCTTTGAGCTATTGATTTTATAAATACTTATCCAACTGGACTGAATTTTACCGATATGTTGTGGTGTATGCCACGATAAACCTATGTTCATCTCTATGGTACCTACGCAAATTTCAATAATTTTCTAAACAAAAGGCAAATGGGAGATAGTCTAGTGAGACCGCAAGAAAATATGTTTCCCGGAGCTTAAACCGATTAAATTTAAAATCAATAATCCAGAAAACATTTATCTTGAATAGTATATGCCTACTTTCAGGGATTTTAACCAATTTCAGCAAACCTCAAAATGCTTTATGGTCAGAAAGGGGTTATACCATTAAACATACCCATGTGCTACGTGTTCATCTAGTGCTTGGTTGGCTGTTTTGTAATGATAGGTCCTTGGTGTTATTCAGACGTGTAATTTTGAATAACAAATGGTGTTATAAGTCGATCCTTCTTCACATAAGGGTGTATTTTATTGATCTTTTTTCTATAAACCCCATACAAATCGAAAATTTTCTTGAATGAATCATCGACCTTAAACACTTTTTGAAAAGTTTTTGTACTTTATATTTAAATTTTGGTAATCGGTTAACAATTCCAATAATTGCAGATCCAATTGTACATTTGTTTTTAAAGTTTCGGCGACTTTCTGACGTTTAAGTGTTCATTACGAAAAATGGTCCGCTATTGGGATATATTTTGAGATTCCGGGGTGATAAATTTTTTTTCTTTTAAAAAAATATTTTTTCAATACGTTTTGAATATGAATTAACTTCAATATAAATTAATTTTGGTATATTAATTGAATTAAATTAAAAATCGTAGGGTGTGCTAATTATATGTCCCATGATAATTTGGGCGTCTTCACAAAACTTTTATTTTCAAAAAACCACTGATAATACTATCCACTTATATCATTAAATATGTTAAATACATTATAGAAAAGGATTTTGTCTACGAAAATATTTCAATTCGCCCTATCAAAACTCTTAGCCGACTGAAATCATTTTGCCCCAACGGGGTGTGCTAATTCTGTGACCAACACTGTATAAGCACCTATGATCAACATCATTGCATTGGGGTATTGGGGATTTTTGCATCACAAAGGGGAGTACAACTCATTGGCAATCACCTGCAATCGAGCAGCTCTTTTGATTCGGCTAATTGGAAAGAATCATACAAAAAAAGAGTTTGTATGCACCAAACACTATAATAGAGATGACAATGGGGAGACTTTTAAAAAAATATTTAGGCCAAAATGTAAATTTTTCTATAAATCTCATAAAAAGTCAGAAAAATATTTAAAAGCTCTGTTCCTTTAGGTGCAAGAATCTTAAAAAATTAGACCACTCATGTGAGAGCGGTTCATAACTTTTTCCACTTTTCCCAATTTACTAAAGGCGATATTTTTCTGGAGAACATTTAAATATGCCTCTAATATTTTGTGTTGAAAATCCCCAAATTTGGTCATTCAAATATTAAAATTACTAATAATTTTGCAACTTTTTATATGTGACAAGAACCTGTGTCCTCCACAACCTACATCCCTATTTTTTTTGTCCAACCACATCCAATACTTGTAGCATGTCGCCATCTCTACCATCATTCTACCTCTTAAAAGAAAGATTTTTACATTGTGATAAGTAATTGCTAATATGTTTTAAGCATAAATTTATTTAGTTGTATAAGAACATGGTCATTTTACACACGTGTGCCTGTGTGTGCGAGCCTATAGTAAAGATGACAAATGACCCAATCATAAACATTATTTTTTTTTCTTTCTTAAATAATTTTTATTTTTCGTATCTCTTTTCATAATTTTTCCCATAGATACCAAGAATTCAGTTGGTTTAGCTGGTTGTATTGAAGAAGTCTCCCACAATGCCATAGCAGTCTATTGGAATCCTTTGGAAAGTTCCGCCAAGGTAAGTCTTGCAATTAGTTATTCTGACAAAACAAAAAACAAATGAGAAAAGCACAAGAGTCAACGCGAAATTCCAACGCTAACTTAAAGTTATTGAATAATTTCCTTTATGTTGTAATTTAGTTTAACATATTTCCACTGTATTACGTGGCCATTTTATAAGCTAAAAGTTACATCCTCTGGCAAACAGAGATTTCATGCCATAACCATTCATTGTTCATTGTCGAAAGCTTGGTTCACAAAGGAAGCGGCTAAACATGGCAACACCAAACAACAAAAACGAAACAAAAACAACAACAACAACGCATAATGTTAATGAAAACACATAAATATCAGCAAGCGATTAAAGCTAATCAAGCTTAATTGCAAAAAAGCATTCAGTAGCTGGTGAAAAATAAGGGAACTAACTTAACCAATGAGCACAAGGTGTCTAGAAAAACAAAAACAACGAACAACGGCTCCTTTGCCACTCACTCACCAGCCACTACTGCTGATTGCCTCTATGAGCTTTAACTTTTAGCGTGCATAACTTATGAAAAATATCTCAATTTCCGTTGATGAAAATTACATGACTATCTATAGCAGCCGCCCAGCCTGGCCAAGCAAAATAAGTGCCTACCACCATTAACTGGAAAATTGTATTCGCATATGGAAATCCTTTTTTTTTTTTGTTCGGAAAGGCCTTAGGTTGTGTTCCACAATCTTAAAGGTGGCCTAATACACTTCGATTTTTTTATAAAAGACAACTGAAAAAAAAGCAAAGAACTGCTGCAACATGAAATATTGTTAAGAATTGCTAATGTTTTGTAGATCACCTGGCTTTTTTCTTCTACTTCTTATACTTATGCTTCTTCTATTTCCATCTTCCATCCTTTAGCATGCTTGCTGCATAGTGTATTAAATTTATTTTCCTATTTGAATTTTAAGTTGTTGCATTTTGTAATCATAATACTTTAATGTGGCATTGAATTATGCCTTACATTTCAACAAATTCATTTTTCTTTGTCTCTTCTTGGTCTTGTCTTTGCTATGAAAATCTGTATAGAGTGTGTTATATTTTCTGGGCATTATTAACTTATAATTCCAGGCTTAATACAAATTATTAAAGGTAATTTGTATTCATTTTAAAGTGTAGCACATTAAACAAATTTTAATGCAAAGAAAGCGATTTTTTTGAGGGGGATGGGAGTATTATTAGAAATATTTTTTATAGCCTTAATTTTTCTGGAATTACATATTCTTATATGTATTATATTACTTCCAAGGGTGCAATATAAAGCCGATAATGCAGAGGATTCTGTAGAGTTATGAAGAAATATAACAACACATACAAAGGCCCTATTTTAGGATTTTTTTATGAAAACATTAACAAACAACCATTTTATTTACATATTTATTTCATTTTACTTTATTTATTTTTTTAAATATTTTTTACTTATTTATTTTTTTATACCCTCAGCCTTTAGGCTATGAAGGGTATATACACTTTCATACGGGCAAAATGTGCCTCATCGAAATAATGGTTTTAGACCCCAAGTATGTTTGGACGAAATGTGTTTCAGACAATTTGGAGTCGATTGAGCAATGTCCGTCCGTCTGTCTGTCTGTCTGGCTGGCTGGAGCGCACGATAACTCTCGAAGGGATGAACCGATTCGGTTCAAATTTTGGCTTTCGTAATATTTTGTCCAAACTTAGTTTAAGTTCGAAG